>NC_057393.1:73332690-74721962 GCF_019320065.1 Cervus canadensis | reverse complement strand
GAAGCTGAAACTCCAATACTTTGGCCACCTCATGTAAGAGTTGACTCATTGGAAAAAGCCGACTGATCTTAGGATTTTGGGGGCATTGGGAGGAGGGAGGGACGACAGAGGATGAGATGCTGGAATGCATCACCAACTCGATGGGCATGAGTTTGAGTAAACTCCGGGAGTTGGTGATGGACAGGGAGGCCTGGCGTGCTGCGATTCATGGGGTCTCAAAGAGTCGGACACGACTGAGCGACTGAACTGAACTGAACTGAACTGAACTGAACCCAGCTGAATATTCTTATCTTGACTTCTGAATTGACACTTTTTTTTTTTTCTCCCTAGTCAGTTTTTTTTTTTTTACCTTTTTATTTTTATTGGAGTATAGCCAACTAATAATGTTGTGACAGTTTCAGGTATACAGCAAAGGGACTCAGCCAGACATATACATATTGGATTTGACATTTTGATCACATAATTTCTCTGACTTTTCATTTTGATTTCACCTGTAGATGCTATTTCTTGGATCACCCTCAGCTCTGAGGCATGCAGATCTTGCAATCCCTTCCCCAGTAGAAGTTCCCAAGACAGATCAAGTGTCTTAGGCTTCCACCTGATCAGATGGAAGATCACCAGGAAAAAACTATGAAATTAAAATAGTACAAGCTGAACACAGAGTGAGCCAAATGCAAGAAATCACTTTTAGTGGAAGAACGATCATTTGCATCCATAATTAATGTTCACCTAAGAAAAGAAAAGGAAGTGTTTTCTCTAGATATTTTATTATTTGAAGAACGGTTTTTTCTGAAACAGTACCATGCTTTCCTAAAACTGAATCCAAAAGCACATGTCTGATATCTTGAAGGTAGAGCCTATTACTTCCAATCTCTTGATGATAGAAAATATAAAAAATAACAGATTAAAGAGTTTTGAGTGGCACGGATCCTGAAATATTAGGTGGCAATTTAAAATTCAAAATAAACTTCTCCTATTCACACTGAAATCTTATGCGAAAGAGGAGAGAGAGAGAGAGAGAAAAAGAAGTTGAAGAGACATGTAACCACACAGCATGAACTATTACTGTAATCTGATGTGCTTCCTCAAACCAATTATAAGAACCTTTGGGAAAAAGAAAAAAGAACCTTTGAAGGCAAGGTCCCTCTGGAACTCAGTAATCCAGACAATTTCAGATGATTTGAGATCTAATAGACCTATTTTGTTAGCAGAAGAACTATTGGAAATAATATTAAAAGATATATTTCTATTTGAGAGAATCAACCTCAATAAATGTACTTACTTGGTTTACCAAATGACTATTTATATTGTTCCTAAAAATTTCTAACATTGGTCATCAACTCCTTGAGTCTACTTGAGGTAAATATACTATTCTTTCTCCTTATTTTATGTCACTTTTATTAATATATTAGCCTAACACTGATCATTACTGTGCATCCTGTCTAAAGTGCTTAGAGTACTTTATTTTAGTACTTTGTACCATAGCAATCATTTTTTTAAAAATACCAGTAATGATTACAGCAGATAAAACATTCACAAGTCTTTCATAAATAGAAACTGCTCTAAACATGAACAAAATGTCAGTTTCATTTCTTTGCTAATATCATGCTTTATTCAACTAAAGTTATTTCCTGCAGCCTTTACCCCTAAAGAGTTGGCATAGAAAGTGAGAGAAGATGAAAATAAGCTCATCTTAATCAAAACCTTGGAAAATTTGCTAATCTTCCTCAGAGTCATGGTACAGGAGGGAAAAAATTTTCCCTCTACCCTTGTAGGTTCTGGGTTGAGACTCCCTTATAATAAAAAACAGATTAACAAGAGGAAAAACAACTTAAAATACATATGCAGTTTTTTATAGATATGAGAGTCCACAAAGATAGGAGACTCAGAAGGGACCAATGCACATGAAGGAACAATAAATTTGTGAAGAACTGACAAGACAATGCATTTCTAAGATAGGACTCTGTGAATCACAACAAACTGTGGAATATTCTTAAAGAGATGGGAATACCAGACTGCCTTACCTGTCTCCTGAGAAACCTGTAGGCAGAACAAGAAGTAATGATTAGAACTGGACGTTGAACAATGCACTAGTTCCAAATTGGGGAAGGAGTATATCAAGGCTGTATATTGTCACCCTGCTTGTTTAGCTTATATGCAGAGTACATCATGAGAAATGCTGGGCTGGATGACTCACAGGCTGGAGTCAAGATTGCCAGGAGAAATAACAACAACCTCAGATATGCAGATGATAACACTCTAATGACAGAAAGTGAAGAGGAACTAAAGAGCCTCTTGATGAAAGTGAAAGAGGATAGTGGAAAAGTTGGTTGAAAACTCAACACTCCAAAAACACGAACATCATGGCATCTGGCCCCATCACTTCATGGCAAATAGATGGGGAAAAAGTGGAAACATTTTTTTCCCCTTGGGCTCCAAAATCACTGTGGATGCTGACTGCAGCCGTGAAATCAAAACATGCTTGCTTAAAAGCTATGAAAAACCTAGACAGTTTATTAAAAAGCAGAAACATCACTTCGCCAGCAAAGGAGTGAATAGTCAAAGCTATGGATTTTCCTATAGTCACAGTACAGATGTAAGAGTTGGACCATAAAGAAGGTGGAGCACCAAAGAATTGATGCTTTCAAATTTCAAATCTCAAGAGTCCCTTGGACAGCAAGGAGACCAAACCAGTCAATCTTAAACGAAATCAACCCTAAATATTCATTGGAAGGACTAATGCTGAAGCTGAAACTCAAATACTTTGGCCACCTGATGCTAAGAGCTGACTCACTGGAAAAGACCCTGATGAAGAGAAAGACTGAAGGCAGGAGGAGAAGGGGACAACAGAAGGATGGTTGGATGGCATCACTGACTCAATGGGCATGAGTTTGAGCAAACTCTGGGAGACAGTGAAGGACAGGAAAGCCTGGCTGCAATTCATGGAGTCGCAGAGTCAGGCATGACTTAGCGACTAAACAACAACTAAAATGATGAAATAATGAGGTTTATTTAATACAACCTTGTTGGTCCTAAACACCCTGAGTCTGGTGACAAGAATGCCCTTTACCCTCCTAATACAGGGGAAGGTACCTTTCATATGGAAGATTTATCTCCAGCTTTAAGGGGGACAAAAGGGTCAGAAGATCCTTTTTGCACTGGCTGTTTCTCAAATACCTTTATTCAAAATAATCAATATATGTAAGTGGCATGTAAGGGACATTCTGAACCCCTACACTATTTATCTAACTTAAGGTAAATGTGCTTCATCATCCATAGCCCAGACATGATTGTGCTATTTGCCTGAAAGATGGACAGGACTTCAGAGATCTTTAGTCTCCTTCCTGTTTTATACTTGAGGAAACTGAGATGTGGACTGATAGCATGATTTTCAGAGGATCACCTAGACAGTTAGTAGCAGAGAAAGAAGAACAATCTGAGTCTCTCAATTTTCTTAAACTGGAAGCTCCTTGAGAGTAAGTATAAAATTTACTTTTCTCAGAAACTTACTTTTTTCTTACATTGCATCTCTCTATTTTAAAAATACCTAAATCAGATTCAGTATGTATATTGTGCATTGTATGCTACCTTTGTGCAAAAAAGGGAAAGGAAAGAATACGAAATATATATTTGTAAAAGAAAACAATCGTAAGATAAACTAAAAACTACAGTGTATTAGTTCCTTTTCTTAGGGGAGGGAGAGGATAGGAAGGAGAGAGAGATACAATGAAGACTTCTCTGAATTACTTTGTTTCATGATTTTGATTTTGGAATCAAATGATTTTGTTTACATAACAAAAAACCAACTTAAACATGTAAAAATTGAAAATAACAAGAAAAATAAACAAATAGCTAAAGGAATGAAAAATAGAAGCCAACATGATTATAGTCAGGAATAATTTTTTGTGGTCTAACTTCCAGTGGTGATATTCAAACATAATGATGAACTCAACACTGATGAATATTTCTCATGAAAGGAAAGTCAGCAGCAAATGTCTGTATTCTGCTTTGATGTGGTCTACTTATTCTCAAAGATTGTGTAACATGTTTCATGGCCAATCTCAGACTATGTCATTCTTAAAGATGATATCTACTAGTTCTGCTTTGGGCTGTATAGTCAGATTAAATTCAAACCCACTATTTACTACTCTTGTCACTTTGAGCAAAATACTTAACTTCTCTGGACTTTCATTTGCATATACATAAAGTGCAAGCAATAATGATCCTTACCTCAAGGACTTGCTGTAAGCATTAATATAGATAATCCACATACAGAGTTTAGCATGATCTCAGGTGCATGCTGAGAGCTCAATAAATTTTAGAAATTATTCAAAGAAATACTGCTTCAACAAGGAGAAATAACTGAGAAATAAAAGTAAATAGATCTGTTTTTATATTAAAAAATGTGAACTACCACATACATACAAAAGAGTATATATAATATATAGGTATAATTTTTAAAATAATTAAATAAACTCTCAGGAGCTCCTACCTAGCTTAAGGTATAGACTATAATGAATTTTTAAGTCCTTGCAGATAATGCTCTCTTTAGTTTTGCTTATTTCAGAAATTTTTTAAAATACAGTTTTTAAAAGATACAGTATCTTTTGTGATTAAACTTTCTCAACATTTCTTTATTTGGGATTCATGCTAGTTGCATTTCACTCAGTTTCATGGTTGCATTGATGCTTTCGAACTGTGGTGCTGGAGAAGACTCTTGAGAGTCCCTTTGAGAGTAAGGAGATCAAACCACTCAATCCTAAAAGAAATCAGCCCTGAATATTCATTGGAAGGACTGACGCTGAAGCTGAAGCTCCAATACTTTGGTCACCTGATGCAAAGAGCCGACTCACTGGAAAAGACCTTGATGATGGGAAAGATTGAGGACAGGAGGAGAAGGGGACAACAGAGGATGAGATGGTGGGTGGTATCACCAACTCAGTGGACATGAGTTTGAGCAAACTCTGGGAGACGGTGCAGGACAGGGAGGCCTGGGGTGCTGCAGTCCATGGTGTCGCAAAGAGTCGGACATGACTGAGTGACTGAACGGCAGCAACAGAGTGGCAAGGTGCCGTATTTATTATATGAACGCACCACGACTATTTTAAAAGTCCACTCTACCACCAATGCGTATTTGGATTGATTTCTGTTTTTTGCTACTAATAGTGTCAAATGACAAAAATAATACAATTTAGTAATGAGTGTGATGACTTAATTTCCAGAGACAAAGTACGTGTGGTTACAGTAGTGGGTGGTACAGCCAGAGTAATAATCAGATTGTTTTACCATGGACATCTTTGGTGGTGCCTTATTGATGTCCCTTGGACTGTAATAGATAGGCAGCCATCTTGTTAGGTAACAGAGATCTCAGTCATTGATAACTGTGTCCTCATCCCCAATTTCCAACCTGAGCGAGTTCACAGGACGCTGTGAATGGAGGAGAATCTAGTCAACCTGAAGAAGGATCCTACAACACTGGCACAGTTATGTACTGTAAATCTGGTAATAGCCTTTCCCACAAAAATCTGTGGCTATTTACCAGAGTTAACCCACAGCCAGTAAAGTAAATACCCAGATTTTTCAGGGCTTACTTCTCACTGGCTCTGACCTGATACATATCACAAGGACCCAAAAGTTTCTTGTGTTTTATTTATCACTAAGAGTAGGGACTTTGGGGTTTAGGTGAAAAATGGAATTTTAACCTAAATCCATATCACAGTTGGCCCAGGGTGTCTGCAAAGTCAAACTGTGCTAATCTTTGAAAGCATGGTTGAAATTTTGATTTAATCAACTACTGGCAACATCCCCACATTGGCATCCTCACCTTTGGAGTAAAGCTTTTGTGACAGGAAAGGCCCAGTAGAAGTCCTTAGATTTGCTTCTCCCAAATAGTAAACAGTTAATACTACCTCCCTGAGGTAACTACAGAGATCAGTGCCACTGTCAAATCCTGAAAGCTGCAGGGCCATTGATTCCTTTCATATCAACATTAACTCATCTGTTTGGTCCGTGCAGAATACAGATGAATCTGGAAGAATGACAGTGGCTTATTTCAGTTACTACTGTAGATGTTACAGATGTGGGCTTCTTGCTGAAACCATAGCTGGTATTAGCTATTGATCTGGATAATGTTCTTCCCGCTCTATTCTGAATAGCAAGAGAAATCAGAGGCAGTTTGCTTTCATCTATCAGGGATAGCTCTATACTTTCATCATCTTCATTCGGAGCCATGTCAACATTCTGGGTTTTGGCAAGAAACTAGTCCACAGAAACCAAAGTTGTCTCACCACCCTATAGTATCCTTATAGTGTGTTAGTCCATTACATGGATGACCCATGTGGCTTGAACCAGTAAGTAGGAAGTAACAGGTGCTTTAGATGTTGTGGTAAAATACTTGCATGTTGGAGGTGGGAGAAACACCCCATGAAAATTCAAGGTATGTCATCTTGGTGAAATTTCTGGTTGAGCGACTTGGGAAATGTGATATCTCCTAAAAAATAGAAGACAAATCGCTATACCTTACACCCTTATCTCTAGGAAGGTTCGGTGGATTTCTTTGGATTTTAAAGGCAACATACACCACATTTGAGTGCACTGTTCTGACACAATACCAGGTGATGACTTGTGAGTTTGTCAGCTTTGAATGCTCCTGGAATAAAAGAAGCTCTGTAGCTGGTCAAGACCACTGTGCAAGCTCTTCTGCTCTGAGTCTTATGACCCAGCAAAGCCAGAAGCTAGAGAGGCTGTAGTGAGCTCTGAGATATGCTCTAGAAGAATCAGAGGGCAGATCCTCAAGATTTGAGAGCCAAACCATGCCCTCTTCTGAATATAGTCATTCTCCATTTATGAAACAATTCTTAGCTTTCTACTAGGAAGAAGAGACTAGGGCTTCCCAGGTGGCACGAGTAGTAAAGAACCTGCCTGCCAAAGCAGGAGACGTAAGAGACGCAGGTTCGATCCCTGGGTCAGGAAGATCCCCTAGAGAAGGGAATGGCAACCCACTCCAGTATTCTTGCCTGGAGAATCCCATGGACAGAGGAGCCTGGTGGGCTGTAGTTCATAGGGTCACAAGGAGCCAGACATCACTGAAGCGACTTAGCACACACAGAAGAGACAGAAGGCTGAAATGAACCACCATGTACACATGCAACCTAAGTAGTCCCTGATGACTTTGTTAGCGCCTCATCCACCAAACCATAAAACTGGATGTTCATAGAACACTCCATGGTCCCAGGAAAGAGAAAGCGCTATCTCTGAGACTGAAGGTCAGCAGACGTTGAGGACTAAACAGTGATGGGAGCAGCTGGCTCAAGTGCCCAGGGCACCGGTTCCTGCTGTTGCCACCGCTGGCTCAGCTTACACCTTTGGTCTTTTACAGAGTTCCCCATGACTAGCTGTCTGAAGAAGGAGTTCCCTGTGACTAGTTATCTAGGCCTGGCTCTTGGGTGGTCTCATATAATATATTAGCTAGGAAGAGACTTATTATAATGTTAAATGCCCTTACTGTGAGAACTAGCCTTCATAGCTCAGTCAATAAAGAATTTGCCTGCAATGCACAAGACCTGGGTTGAATTCCTGGCTTGGGAAGATCCTCTGGAGAAGAAAATGGTAACCCACTCCAGTATTTTCGCCTGGAGAATCCCATGGACAGAGGAGCCTGGCAGGCCACAGTCCATGGGATCGCAAGAGTCAGACACGACTTAGCAACTAAACTACCACCAACATTTATAGTAGATGTTACATAAATGTTAGTCCAGCTCAGCAATTTCCAAACTATGTTCTGTAGGACGTCACTAAATAAGATACTCTAAAAGAATTTCTGGTCTACCAAGTTTGAAGATTTTTTAATAGAAACTTTAAAAAGTATGCAGGTATGCCCAAGGAGATAAGATACCAAGATATACTTTGCATTTCAGCATTTTCTAAACTTACTTGACCCTAAAATCCCTTCTTGCAAAATGTTTCACAGGAATAGTGCTTTCCAAAATCTACCTTGAGTTTTAATAATTTAGATTTTGACAGAATATTAGTTTTGATAGCCAGGAGTGAAAGTGTTAAATTTTAATACTAGCTCACTACAATGTAAGATATGCTTGTCCTGGTTATTCTAAAGGACTAGAATTCATAGTTCAGAAAGAAATTTTAATTGAAAATCCTTGCCACGAGGGTAATATAGGTGAAATTACCCAAAAGGAGCATGTAAATCAAATTTAGTGATGATTTTTCCATTTTGTAATAGAGACTAGGGTTATAAGGAGATCACAGCTCTGTGAATTCAATTAGAATATAATGAAATGCACTCTTTGAGCTTTTTCATATCAATTGATTTAGAAAGAGAAAAAATATGATAATAAGCATGATATTTGGCATTATGATTACACATCAGGTTATTCAGATTATTAAAATACTTCTTAATGTCAAAACTAAATGTACCTAATTTTGCATTGAAGTTCGTGGAGTCAGCAGTTTATTATACTTTCTTTTGAGACACTTGTGGGAGGAAAGAATTGTAAACAAGATAAGGACACATTACAATAAAGAAAAAGAGATCTATTTACAAATGACTTTTCTTTATTAATGAGATTTTATAACAGGCCATATCAACATTATTACATGTAGATTAAAAAGCAGAAACAACAGTTTGCTGACAAAAGTCCATAGAGTCAAAGCTATGGTTTTTCTACTAGTCATGTATGGATGTGAGAGTTGGACCATAAGGAAGGATGAGCACTAAAGAATTGATGCTTTTGAACTGTGGTGCTGGAGAAGATTCTTGAGAGTCCTTTGGACAGCAAGGAGATCAAACCAGTCAATCCTAAAGAAAATCAACCCTGAATATTCATTGGAAGAACAGATGCCAAAGCTGAAGCTCCAGTACTTTGGCCACCTGATGCAAAGAGCCGACTCACTGGAAAAGACCCTGATGCTGGGGAAAATTGAGGGCATGAGGAGAAGCGGGCAACAGAGGATAAGATGGTTTGATGGCATCACTGACTCAATGGACATGAGTTTAGGCAAGGACAGGGAAGTCTGGCGTGCTGCAGTCCATGGGGCTGCAAACAGTTGGACATGACTGAGCAACTGAATAAGAACAAAAAAATGATTGATCAGACCAATTTCTGAGAACTATATTAATCTGAGAAGCCCAGGAATGAGTGTGCCTATCAAATCAAATTTAGTTTAATTTTGATCCCATCCTTATTATCTAATTCAACATTGAATGTTCTGTTTGTAAGGGATATGAGATGCAAAAGTAGTAAAGTGTAAGGTGATAGGGTTTGTTTATTTGTTTGTTTTGGAAGCGCTGTATTTAGCTCTGTTGCAGCTATTACATAATATTGTAGACCAGCTCTCCTCAACCTGGATTTTGGTAGAAAAGTAAACTATAATGGCCTCAGGAATCCACTGCACACAATGAATTAACTTCCCTGCTATGCATCAAGAGCATCAAGAACACAGCTAGCTATGTCCCATCCTTGGAAACACTGAGAAAATAGTCATTCAAATAACATTCTTTAGGGCTAATTCTATAGTGGAAACTTTTTTGATCAGGGGTGCTCTGAACATCTGATTCTAGACGTTAAAAAAAGAAATTTTAATTAATTAATTTTATTTTTGGCCATGCTGGGCCTTTGTTGCTGCATGGGCTTTTTCTAGTTTTGGTGAGTGGGGCCTGCTCTCTAGTTGCAGTGCATGGGCTTCTTATCGCAGTGGCTTCTCTTGTTGCAGAGCACAAGCTCAAAGGCACAGGGGCTTCAGTAGCTGTGGCACATGGGATCTTCCCGAACCAGGGATCGAACCTGTGTCTCCTGCATTGGCAGGCAGATTATTTATCACTGAGCCACCAGGGAAGCCCTGGACTACTGATTCTAAAATACCAGTCAATGAAAGCTTAAAAAATTCCTACATATTCTGATTCAGTCAATCAGGAATGAAATTCAATAGTATGTGTGATAAATATTTCTCTAGGTATTTCTAATGTAACCAAGTCTGGGAACCACTGCTGCAGATACAAATATTGGTTACCAAGATTATGAAACAAGGGTTCTATACCCAAAGTGATCCTGTTCACAGTTAAAAAAAAAATTATTCCTAGTTTATCACACTTATTTTAACACAGAAAAGCTTTTTTGCTGGATACCTACGGTCATCTTGTGGAACTAGAGTGCCACAAAAACACTTTGGGAAGTGAGATGTTAGAGAATGACTGGAGACATCTGTGAAGGCTGACTTTAGTAGAATCTTTTCCAATTAATTTCAACCCAAACTGCTTGTTGTAGTACATTTCGAAATTCACCTTTGGGTCTTGGAAGTTTTCCAATTTCAAGTCCTTTGTTTTTTAAACAGTAAGCCCCACCTTACTTATTATGGGTTTCAGACATATCAAAGTTTTAAATGTTTTTTAATTCATAAAATTAAATGAAGAAAAAAAAGAATAATTTAAAGAATTTGGGGGGTGGAGATAGCCTTCCTAAATGAGACATGAAACCTATAAGCAATAAAAGGTTGATAAATTTATTACATAAAATTTATACTTCTGTGCAGCAATTGTGTCTGAATATGACACACTCATATATGTATATATATGGCTATATACTCATAACATAAATGAAGAAAATATTTGTAATACATATGCTGTATGTGCTCAGTCATGTTCTGTTCTTCGAGGCCCCATGCACTGTAGCCGACTAGGTTTCTTTGCCAATGGAATTTTCCAGGCAAGAATACTGGGGTACCATTATTGGAGTGGGGTACCATTTGCTACTCCAGGGGATCTTCTTGACCCAGGGATCAAACACTCATCTTTTGCATCTCCTTCGTTGGCAAGTGGATTCTTGACCACTAGCACCACCTCAGAAGCTAATATATATGCTAGGCAAGGGTTAATTTCTTTAACATGCAAAAAGCCTTTTACAATTCAGTAAGAAAAAGACAGGCAACCCAAAAGAAAATATGCATGTGAACAGACAGTTCAGAGTACTAACTACAAATTCTTTATATTTGAAAAGGGGTAAGCTAAATATGGTCCAGCCAAAGGTCTTTATGCTTATTGTTCCATCTGCCTAAACTGTTCTTTCCCCAGGTATCCTTTACACTCAACACTCTCACCTATGAAGCTTTTGCTCAAATATCAGTCTTATGAGGCAACCCCTATTCAAAATCACATCGCTGACTGCCAGCATTTCCTACTCCTCTTCCCCACCTTACTTTTCTTCTGGCACTTATCACTATTGGATATACTATATTTTTCTTATTTATTCGGTTTTTATTCCTCTTTAATGTAGGTCAAAACAGCCAGATTTTCATTTTGACTCTATAATAGTAAGCTGTCAACAAACAGTCAAAATACATGAATCCCTCCCTTGATGCTAAAGCCTATACAGGGGTTTTATTCTTATAATTCAAGAAGCAAACTCTCCATATTTGTCTCCAATCCTGATTATGTAGTTTACCCTCTTTACTACTGATGTCACTGATGTCTAGTTCCTGACCTCTCCTTCTCTCTCTCTCAGTGTCTTGATGCATGCTCATCTGGGTGACTCTGACTATTTTTGGTTTCCCATCTCCATCCCCTCCAGTGCCGCACTAACCACACAGCTCTGCACTCGCTGCTTCCTTGTTCAGATGCCTCTGTGGTCTGTCACTCATTACAGAAGTCCAGGTCTCCCATGAGCTAGTCAGTTGCCCTTCAGCCTCCGCTCGGAAACATGCACAGCCCAAGTCCCAGTCTCCTGAACATACCTAGAACTTTCTTCCCTTGCGGTTGTTCAGGGCTCTTTTATGAGATGGTCAGTCAGGTGTAGCCACAGAGGGGCTCAGGAAAAGAAAGCGTGTTATAATGACTGAGCCTAGAGACAGAAGGCATGCCATGCCAGGTACAGCCGTATGAGGAACACCAGGTTTTGGTCAACTGGCAGATGACAGGAGCCAGAAGAAAGTCAGAACTAGAGGCTTTGAGGGGTTTCCATGGGAGAGGCCAGGCAGGGCAGGAGAAATAGTTTAGGACTGGCTAATTTGAATAATTTTGGCAGGCTCTAGGTCTTCATGGTCCCTAGTTGCCTGGCATCTGGCCTTGGGATGATTAAGGCAAAAGGATGCTGTCTTCTGGGGTGTAGGGGCCAGAAAAGGGAGGCAGTGCTCTGGACTGGTAAATTTGCATGTCAAAGGCCTGCTCCCAGTTGGGTCTTTTGCTGTCTTCACAGGTTAGCCCCAAGAGGGGCAGTCTCTACACAGCAAGAAAGATGTTTATAAGATGTCAAACCATAATATATAGAAAATGAATAATAGAAACAATACAATACTTCTGCCTATGTTGTTTTCATGATCTACAATACCTTTTGCCAAACCTTCCCTTTTCTCCATATCTGTTACTGAATATCTATTTAGCCTTTAAGCCCCAGTTCAAATATTAGTTTCCCTGGGAAGTCTTCTGATTTCTCCCAGCAGGAAACACTATTTCCCCCGGTGCTCCCGTAACACTTTGTAATTTTTCTTTTACATCCTGCCTTGGTAATGTGTGTACTTGAGTTATTTCACTTGATAGTGTTACCCCAATAGGAATGCTGACTCTTGTTAAACACCCTGCATTTACTTGTGTTGGTCTATGAAATGAGGAGGAAATGGCCCTTGTACCACACTATTAACGAACATTCTATAGATGCTAGAAGGCAGCTCCTCAGTTCTGTTGCTGTGGTAGGTGCCAGGGCTATAGATCAGAGCCTCCTTGTTGCAGAACAGCCTTCAGAGTTGCTGAAAAATCAATCATGGAAGACTTAAACTTATGAAAAATTTCTGCATTTACTTTATTTGAACATCACAGAGGTCGGTATGATGGAAGAGCAAGGGTGATACAGGAACTCTGTAGCTTCAACCACAGGTTAAGGCAGGAACCAGTTTTTATACCGTCCCTCACCTGGATTGCTCTGTGATTGATCCTATGTGATTAATTCCCTTGGTCCTTCTGGAGACAGGATCTAGCAAGAGACATGTCAGGACCTGGATACAAGGATATTCACCTTATGTGGCCTCTTCTGCCCCACCCGTTTAGTGAGAACACTAATAGTACTATTGTGAGACTGGAAATACGAGATTTTAAAAAGATCTGTGGGATGAAGACATAGACTCAAATATACATGCTGGGTGTATCCTTCCCTTCCAGTCCAACATTAGAGGGTAGGGGTGAGGAAGGCCCTCATTTGTAGCAATTGCCATTTTCCATGGTGTAAATGCCCACACCATGGCCAACTTCATGAGTAAGAATCTGTCTGCAATGTGGGAGACCCGGATTCGATATCTGAGTTGGGAAGATCCCCTGGAGAAGAGAATGGCAACCCACTCCAGTATTCCTGCCTGGAGAATTCCATCAGAGGAGCCTGGCAGGCTACTGTTCATGGGGTTGCAAAGAGTTAGATATGACTGAGCAACTAACACTTCCATTTTCACTTTTCACAATGTGCAGTCCCTGAATGAGGAGTTGGGAAGAGAGGCCCACACTGGGCTCTCTTTAACTGACAGGAACTGGCTGCAGCGCATTTCTGCATTCTCTGTCTCTCTGTGCAACTGGTTCTGGCTCCAAGCATAAACGCCTCTGTGTGTCAGCTCTGGTCATGGACACTGAGCTCTCTCAGGATGCTCCCCAGTGGATGCTCAGGGTGAGAAGCGGGAGTACTTGTCTGCATTGTTGCTTGTCATGCACGTCCAGCAGGGTATACCCCCATCTCAGCCTCGACCCACTGGAGAAATACTGTTTCACACACTGCTAGTATTGATTAAATTGCTATTGCTGGTTGCTATTAAATATTGATCTTCAAACATCTAACCTTGAGAATCTCAAAGTGGCTTTTGTTAGAAACCAAGTTACTATAGGCATACTTGCCATTTAAAGAAACTGTTTAAAATAAACTTCCATATGGATTTCTGAGTCCTTCTGATGTCCTTTTACAAAATGCTTAAATGAGGATCTACTCTAAACAAGGAGAAGTAGCTTGACCTTTTTAATAAACTAGAAGATGAAAAAACTTACCTAACTGTTGGTAACAAGTTAGGAATCAATTTTTATTCAAACTGCTTGTGTATGACTCCCTGAATATCCATATCTTGGTTTTCCACAGCTCAATTTATTGGGGACATTGTAACATCAAACACGCCATTCTTCTAACCACTCTGGAAGTTTCAATATCTGGCTTATAAACATCAGGGGGAGAAATAAGCTTCTTCTCTATTGATGGGTTTGGGGTTATTGTCTCTCTTGCCTATCAGAAACTAAGACTGTTTGAAGATGGATGTTTTGCCTACCACCAGGAGTCATAATTGGAGGCTCATTCATATCTTAGTTTAGAATGAGGTAATGCTAAGGTTATGGTGATTGTGGGCCAACTCCTAGGTGAGGGCTGACTGGAGTCGATCACCAATTCTCAAAGGGCAGGTAGTAATCACTGAGCAAACTCTCATGAATAGCAGTGACATATTTACATTAATTTTTTTCTGATATGAAAGCAATAATCATTGTAGGAAACTTACAATTATAGGAAAGCATGAAATAATCCCAAGTCTCAGAAAGAGCAAGAGTTAACATTATAAATAATAAAATTAGATTGATATTGTATGTGCATAGTTTATATTAATGTTATTAATATTCTTAATGATACTATATCATTATATCATATGAGTTAGTATCAGTTCCATTCAGTTCAGTTGCTCAGTCGTGTCGGACTTTGTGTGACCCTATGAACTGCAGCACGCCAGGCCTCCCTGTCCATCACCAGCTCCTGGAGTTTACCCAAATTCATGTCTATTGAGCGGAGAAGGCAATGGCACCTCACTCCAGTACTCTTGCCTGGAAAATCCCATGGACGGAGGAGCCTGGTAGGCTGCAGTCCATGGGGTCGCGAAGAGTCAGACATGACTGAGCGACTTCACTTTCACTTTTCACTTTTATGCATTGGAGAAGGAAATGGCAACCCACTCCAGTGTTCTTGCCTGGAGAATCCCAGGGATGGGGTCGCACAGAGTCGGACAAGACTAAAGTGACTTAGCAGCAGTAGCAGTATGTCCATTGAGTCAGTGATACCATCCAACCATCTCATCCTCTGTCATCCCCTTCTCCTCCTGCCTTCAATCTTTCCCATCATCAGGATCTTTACAAATGAGTCTGTTCTTCTCATCAGATGGCCAAAGTATTGGAGTTTCAGCTTCAGCGTCAGTCCTTCCAATGAATATTCAGCACTGATTTCCTTTAGGATTGACTGGTTGGATCTCCTTGCTGTCCATGATACTCTTAAGTGTCTTCTCCAACACCACAGTTCAAAAGCATCAATTCTTGAGTGCTCAGCTTTCTTTGTAGTCCAACTCACACATCCACACATGACTACTGGAAAAACCATAGCTTTGACTACACCGACCTTTTATGGTAAACTAATATCTCTACTTTTTAATATGCTGTCTAGGTTGGCCATAGCTTTTCTTCCAAGGAGCAAGCATCTTTTAAATTTATGGTTGCAATCACCATATGCAGTGGTTTTGATTTTGGAGTTCAAAAAGATAAAGTCTCTTACTGTTTCCACTGTATCCCCATCTATTTGCCATGAAGTGATGGGACCAGATGCCATGATCTTAGTTTTCTGAATGTTGAGTTTTAAGCCAACTTTTTCACTCTCCTCTTTCACTTTCATCAAGAGGCTCTTTAGTTCTTCTTCGCTTTCTGCCTTAAAGGTGGTGTCATCTTCGTATCTGAGGTTATTGATATTTCTCCTGGCAATCTTGATTCCAGCTTGTGCTTCTTCCAGTCTGGCATTTCTCATGATGTATTTTGCATATAAATTAAATAAGCAGGGTGACAACATACAGCCTTGATGTACTCCTTTCCCAATTTGGAACCAGTCTGTTGTTCTATGTCCAGTTCTAACTGTTGCTTCTTGACCTGCATAGAGATTTCTCATGGAGGCATGTCAGGTGGTCTGTTATGCCCATCTTTAAGAATTTTCCACACAGTCAAAGACTTTAGCATAGTTAGTAAAGCAGAAGTAGACATTTTTCTGGAACTCTCTTGCTTTTTTGATGATTGGGCAGATGTTGGAAATTTGATTTCTGGTTCCTCTGCCTTTTCTAAAACCAGCTTGAACATCTGGAAGTTCACGGTCCACATACTGTTAGAGTCTGGCATGGAGAATTTTGAGTATTACTTTACTAGCATGTGAGAGGAGTGCAATTGTGTGGTAGTCTGAGCATTCTTTGGCATTGCCTTTCTTTGGGATTGGGATGAAAACTGACCTTTTACAGGCCTGTGGCCACTGCTGAGTTTTCCAAACTTGCTGGCATAATGAGTGCAGCACTTTCACAGCATCATCTTTCAGGATTTGAAATAGCTCAACTGGAATTCCATCACATCCACTAGCTTTGTTTGTAGTGATGCTTCCTAAGGCTCACTTGACTTCGAATTCCAGGATGTCTGACTCTAGGTGAGTGATCACACCATTGTGATTATCTGGGTCATGAAGATCTTTTTTGTACAGTTCTTCTGTGTATTCTTGCCACCTCTTCCTAATATCTTCTGCTTCTGTTAGGTCCATACCATTTCTGTCCTTTATCGAGCCCATCTTTGCATGAAATGTTCCCTTGATATCTCTAATTTTCTTGAAGAGATCTCTAGTCTTTCCCATTCTATTGTTTTCCTCTATTTCTTTGCACTGATCACTGAGGAAGTCTTTCTAATCTCTCCTTGCTATTCTTTAGAACTCTGCATTCAAATGGGAACATCTTTCCCTTTCTCTTTGCCTTTCACTTCTCTCCTTTTCATACCTGTTTGTAAGGCCTCCTTAGACAGCCATTTTGCCTTTTTGAATTTCTTTTCCATGGGGATGGTCTTGATCCCTGTCTCCTGTACAATGTCACAAACCTGCATCCACAGTTCTTCAGGTATTCTGTCTATTGGATCTAACCCCTTAAACCTATTTGTCATTTCCACTGTATAATCGTAAGGGATTTAATTTAGGTCATACCTTAAGGGTCTAGTAGTTTCCCCTGCTTTCTTCAATTTAAGTCTGAATTTGGCAATAAGGAGTTCATGGTCTGAGCCACAGTCAGCTCCAAGTCTTGTTTTTGCTGACTATATATATAGAGCTTCTCCATCTTTGGCTGCAAAGACTATAATAAATCTGATTTTGGTATTGACCATCTGGTGATGTCCATGTGTAGAGTCTTGTCTACTACTGTGGGCAACAATCCCCTTAGAGGAAATGGAGTAGCCATCATAGTCAACAACCTGGGGAATTCAACAACCAACCTGGGGAGTTCATCTTCCAGTGTCCTATCTTTTTGCCTTTTCATACTGTTCATAGGGTTCTCAAGGCAAGAATACTGAAGTGGTCTGCCATACCCTTCTCCAGTGGACAAAGTCTCTGGGGCTATGCAAATGCTCAGCTAACCTGGATAGCTTGTTGGGTGGAATTTCTTTGGATATTTTTCTGTCTGTTGTAACATCAAGCATAAGGAATCTGACAAACAAGATGTAATATGACAAATAAGGTGTGGCCTCAGATGTATTCCTAAATGAGTGACTGTCACACCCATCTTCTGAGAAGATGGTAATAAGGATTAAGAATCTAATCCTACCATTCTGCCACTGTTTTTATTTATCATGTAGGCTGTAATTATAGTGTTTCCTTTTGTAATGGCTCTTCTATACAGTGGAAGTGAGAAATAGATTTAAGTGACTAGATCCGATAGACAGAGTGCCTGATGAACTATGGACGGAGGTTCCTGACATTGTACAGGAGACAGGGATCAAGACCATCCCCAAGAAAAAGAAATGCAAAAAAGCAAAATGGCTGTCTGAGGAGGTCTTACAAAAAGCTGTGAAAAGAAGAGAAGCAAAAAGTGAAGGAGAAAAGGAAAGATATTCCCATTTGAATGCAGAGTTCTAAAGAATAGCCAGGAGAGATAAGAAAGCCTTCCTCAGCAATCAATGCAAAGAAAGAGAAGAAAACAACAGAATGGAAAAGACTAGAGATCTCCTCAAGAAAATTAGAGATACCAAGGGAATATTTCATGCAAAGAAGGGCTCGATAAAGGACAGAAATGGTATGAAGCTAACAGAAGCAGAAGATATTAAGAAGAGGTGGCAAGAATACACAGAAGAACTGTACAAAAAAGATCTTCATGACCCAGATAATCACAATGGTGTGATCACTCACCTAGAGTCAGACATCCTGGAATGTGAAGTCAAGTGGGCCTTAGGAAGCATCACTGCAAACAAAGCTAGTGGAGGTGATGGAATTCCAGTTGAGCTATTTCAAATCCTGAAAGATGATGCTGTGAAAGTGCTGCACTCAATATGCCAGCAAATTTGGAAAACTCAGCAATGGCCACAGGCCTGTAAAAGGTCAGTTTTCATCCCAATCCCAAAGAAAGGCAATGCCAAAGAATGCTCAGACTACCACACGATTGCACTCCTCTCACATGCTAGTAAAGTAATACTCAAAATTCTCCATGCCAGACTCTAACAGTATGTGGACCGTGAACTTCCAGATGTTCAAGCTGGTTTTAGAAAAGGCAGAGGAACCAGAAATCAAATTTCCAACATCTGCCCAATCATCAAAAATGCAAGAGAGTTCCAGAAAAACATCTATTTCTGCTTTATTGACTATGCCAAAGCCTTTGACTGTGTGGATCACAATAAACTGTGGAAAATCCTGAAAGAGATGGGAATATAAGACCACCTGACCTGCCTCTTAAGAAACCTGTATGCAGGCCAGGAAGCAACAGTCAGAACTGGACATGGAACAACAGACTGGTTCCAAATAGGAAAAGGAGTACGTCAAGGCTGTATATTGTCACCTGCTTATTTAACTTATATGCAGAGTACATCATGAGAAACGCTGGGCTGGAAGAAGCACAAGCTGGAATCAAGATTGCCGGGAGAAATATCAATAACCTCAGATATGCAGATGACACCACCCTTATGCAGAAAGTGAAGAGGAACTAAAAAGCCTCTTGATGAAAGTGAGAGGAGAGTGAAAAAGTTGGCTTAAAACTCACATTCAGAAAAGTAAGATCATGGCATCTGGTCCCATCACTTCATAGGAAATAGATGGGGAAATAGTGGAAGCAGTGTCAGATTTTATTTTTGGGGGCTCCAAAATCACTGCAGATGGTGACTGCAGCTATGAAATTAAAAGACGCTTACTCCTTGGAAGGAAAGTTATGATCAACCTAGAAAGCATATTAAAAAGCAGAGACATTATTTTGCCAACAAAAGCTAGTCAAGGCTATTGTTTTTCCAGTGGTCATGTATGGATGTGAGAGTTAGACTGTGAAGAAAGCTGAGCACCGAACAATTGATGCTTTTGAACTGTGGTGTTGGAGAAAACTCTTGAGAGTCCCCTGAACTACAAGGAGATCCAGCCAGTCCATCCTAAAGGAGATCAGTCCTGGGTGTTCACTGGAAGGACTGATGCTGAAGCTGAAACGCCAATACTTTGGCCACCTCATGCGAAGAGTTGACTCATTGGAAAAGATCCTGATGCCTGGAGGGATTGGAGACAGGAGGAGAAGGGGACAACAGAGGATGAGATGGCTGGATGGCATCACCGACTCAATGGACATGAGTTTGAGTAAACTCCGGAGTTGGTGATGGACAGGGAGGCCTGGCGTGCTGTGATTCATGGGGTCGCAAAGAGTTGGACACAACTGAGCGACTGAACTGAACTGAAATGAACTGAATGTGTTTGGCCAAAGGGGAAAACCAAGGCAGTTGGTTAAAGTCGAATGTTTCACCAACTGTCTCTATCAAGTTCCCTGGTTACAGTTTCAGCCTGGGAGGACTAAGTGTTTACAAATACGTCAAGAAATCTATTGATTTAAGCCAGCATCTCCAGATTTTGAAAAACACAATGGCCTTCCTCCACCTGCTCTTTCCTACTACTTATGCCATTATTATCAAGTAATAATGCTAATGGTATTATTAGTAGACAATACTACTGCTCGTAGGCATCCTCCCAGAATATTTTATGCAAAAACAAAGATATATGTATTTATATGAACACTTAAAAACAAACCCACATGGAGCCAGACCTACATAACTGCATATTGTTTTTAGTTCTCTTTATCATATGTCCTGAACCTCTTTTTTTCTTTACTTTTCTTTTTAATAGCAACATAGTCTATGTATATCTCTAGTGTGATTTTTTAAACCAGTCACCTATTGATGGATATATCCTGTTTTTGATGGTTTCAGTCAATGCTACATTGCAGATCCCGGGATAGTCTTTGGAGTATACATTTAAGATGAAGAGTATGTGTTACAAAATAATCTGTCAGTGATAAAGACAAAGAGCTTCTAGATATAAAAAATTAAGAATGAGTAATATTTTAAGGAGGGTTTTACAAAAAGAACCATTTGATAAACTTTCCATTCTGCCATTATAGCTGGAGAGGCGTAAGTACATTTGTTCTTTTGTTGTTGCTTTTTTTTCTTAGTATCCTGTGCAAACAGAGACTCCAGAAATGGCATTGAGATCTAAAAATTACACTTAAAAAAGATTTGATGTAGAGGAAAGGAGAGGAGACCCAAGGTCTTGTTATAGTCGGTCACAAACTATTATATATCATGATCTTGGATGAATCACTTTTTGAGAGATCAGCTCTTCTGTCTGTAAAAACAAAGTGTTGGAATATCTTTAAACCGCCTTTTAGAATGGTTATATGTCACTTGGTGCCACTTAGGCTTCCAGTAGTATTGTTCATGAGCAGACGCTGGTCAAATCTGGAAAGCAGGCCCTTTGAACATGGGTTCTGTTGGCAAGGAGGTGAGCCTTTGTCCAAATTAGCATTGCTGGATGCTGAGAGGCAAATGTAAGATATTTTAGAAGAACATTTTTCATATTTTCCATATTGCCTTTGTGATTCGGCCCCAGACATATGTTCATCAGCTCTGGGAGGAATTTGACCAACAATCTACTTGAGCTAACTCTCGGAATCCTCCATAGTAAGTAAGAAGCAATCTTAGGAATGATAGAATGTCAGTGTTGTTCCTGTCTCTTGAACAGCTTTGGTCTTTTCTACCTTGGAATCTGATATTTAGAAAGTATTTCACTGAATGGGTGCCTTGGTATTTACAAATCTAGCATAGAAAGACTGACCATTGACATTTTCTGGATTCTCTAAATCCCTCACTTAAACATATAGTTAACAGTTTAAAATTCCTTAAAAGACCACTGACTTTTTAGACCAGTGAGAATAAATTAGTACTTCTGTATTTTCAATTTACTGCAATGCTGGGTAAAAAGTAAAGCTCAAGAAACAATAGTAACTATTACTATTATAATGACAAAAGCTGAGCAACTTTGCAATAGCAAATCAGGATAAGGTTCAAGGTCTGAAAGATTTTTTAAATGTATCAGCAAGATCAAAGGGAATCTAAGTAGAAAACATAACTCCTTTATCTCAAAAGGTATTAAAAAAAAATCAGTTCCCAGAATATTTTACAAGTTCTAAAACGTACATCAAGCCCTCTCTCAGTACACCTAAACTAGGCATTTATTTCTACTTACTCTTCATTCACCATGAGGTTTAGCAAATCTAAGGATCTGTCCCCAGCAAAACCACTCTACACTTTGGGTTTCCCCTGACCCCAGATCACCAGGGGAATCAAGCCAAACGGAAGTACAAGTTCACCCTAGATGTGGGATGTTCCTTACAGGACCTAGTGTTTGGCATCACTAAATTCAGCCTGGATTTCTCTGAGGAGGGATAAAAACTGAGGGTGAAGGAAAAGGCTAGGATTATTCACACAGAACCAATGAGTTACTAATGAGTTGAATTACCTTTTATAATTCCCTGGAATTAGGGTTCCTGAAATGAATTCCCTCAGATAGTAGACAGATGACTCACCAACTTTGGCCTTGGAAGCAGGCTGAGTCATCTAAAGTTGGCTGAATCACCTGCTTTCAACTTTCTTTTATAAGAACTGGGACTGGTTGGATATTTCTCTCTCTTTGATTGTGAATATTAAGCATTTAAATATATGGAGAATATGACGTCCTTCTTAGAAAACAGCACATAAGCTTCTCATGCACAGATGGACTGCATTAGTAAAAGCAGATTGGTAGTTGTTTTTAGTTCCTTCTCAGAACACCTACCTTGCTGGATTCTTAACTCACAAGATAAACCAAGTGATAGTTGATTCGAAACCAGATAAGGATTTAAGAGACTGATGACTGACTTCACAGAGCCATAAAACCTGTTCAGAGATTCGCTTTCAAAGTATGAATGTTAATCTGGACCCCATATACAGTATGAGTGGAGCATCTTTGGGGAAAAAAAAAGATGCTTCACAATGGGGGAATGTTGAAGGAAGTCAGCTAGTATTCTCACTCAAAACACTAAGAAAGCATTTTCAAGTGCTCAGTTCTCCTGTTGCAGGTATTCTAAGAGTTGGTGGTGTTTTTTTTCCCAAGGAGCATGTGATTTACTGGAGGCAGGTTTGGCATAAAAGAAAGAATTCAGGTCAAAGTACATGAAGATTCTTGAGCCATGTGACCCAGGTGAACATGCAGGCCTTTCTAAGCCTCTCTTTCTGACAAATGAAAGGGTATTTTAGACTGGTATTTCCCAAACTTGTTTGAACATAAGAATCCCCTGGGGCACTTTTTAAAACTACAGATATTCCCTCACCCCACCCAAGACTATTGAATCCAAATCAGCTGGGTGAGGCCTGAGAACTAGCATTTTAACCTGTCCCTTGGGTGATTCTTATATTTAGACAAGTTTGGGAAACACTGTATTAGATGATCGGTAAGCTATCTTTCAGCTCTGAGATTGCTCAAATAATCTTTTGAAATGCCAAAACCTTTTTTTTTTTCCCCTCCTTCCTCAAATTGGGGAGGTAAGAATCAAATGTAAAACAAATCAAGGTAGGTCCTAGGTAGAGAGGTATTGGTGAGGCTGGTCTGCCACTAAAGTATAAGGCATAGGAAGATGTTTTGGGTATCCTCAACATTAGATGCTCATGAACTATGTGTTGTTCCTGCTCTAAACTAATGTCTTCTCTCAGGAACAGCCTGATCAACTCATTCACCATGGAGTTTTAAAGAGCTCAAGAGCTTCCTTGAATTTTCTGATATATTAATAAGACCTGAAGCCAGTGGAATGAAGGCATTAAGAATACCAGGAAGCAGGGAAAGCTCTAAGATCATGCACTGACCCCACCTGCTCAGAAAACTGTACTGAACTGTTTCCACATGAAGCGGGAGAGTCTGCATCAGTTCAAGTATGGTGGAATGGGACATTAGTGACCCAAGCTAGGAAATATACTAGAAATCAGAACAAAATTAGTGTCTCCATCACAGAGCACAAACTCTGGAGAGCCTCTTTGAGCAGTTTTAATCTTTTCATAAACCCATCTGCTAATAAGAGACATTGGAACAAACTTGTTTAGAAGAGCAAAAGGTCATAAATCATACATTCATCCCTTCATGTACTCAACATTATTTATTGAGGAAATTCATTTATTCATGTATTCCACATTACTTATTGAGTCTTCTTATGCACCAGGCACTGTTCTAGGTCTCCCAATATAGCAGAGAACAAGATGGGTTCCTGAGTAATCTAGATGTTACAAGACTTGTATTCTAGAAGGTGAAGGGGATCAGAATATGCTAACCCAAAATATGCCACTTTGGCATAAAGATGATTTTGTGCTGAATTAAGAAAGCAGATGCAGGTTAAAGCTCTTTATCCTTCCCCATCTGTCTAAAGGCAAAGTATAAATTCCCTTTGTGAAGATGTTCCCTTCCCCTTCTCTTGTACCACGAGAAGAAAAACAGCCTTAATCACCTGAGATGGAGACAATGCCAAGATGAACCTGCACAAACTAACCTCACTGAAATAGTTCTTATCTTCCATTAACTTCTCCCATATATCTCACAATTTGCTGCTCCTAAACACCTAGATCCCCTTTCCTTCGTTTTGTCACTGTTCTGTTAAAGTGGTATTTAAAGCCCCTGGATCTACCTGCTTCTTTGGGATTTTTACTTCATTTCTTGAGGTCCTCTCATATGCATATGAAATAAACCTTTTTCTCTTGTTAATCATTTCATCAGTTTAATTTCCAGGACCCAAGCATGAACCTAAGAGGGTAGAGGAAGAATTTCTTTCTCCCTCCTGAAAAGAGGACAGAGATGATAAGTAAGTGAACAAATAAATAAGACCATTTCAGAGGATGAGATGGTTGGATGGCATCACTGATTCAATGGACATGAACTTGGGCAAACTCCGGGAGATGGTGGGGGACAAGAAGGCTTGGTGTGCTGCAGTCCATGGGTTTGCAGAGTCAGACACGACTTAGTGACTGAACAACAACAGCAAAAAGATGATAAGTGTTATGATGGAAACACAGAAAACTGGTCTTAAAGAGCGATTGTAGGGGCAAAGTATGGAGTCTACCCTATAGGCCTTGCTAAGGAGATTTGGGAAGGACTATCAGACATGACTTTAACCCACTCCCAGATGAGTTTATGTCTCTGTATCTGGCAGGTGAAATAACTAAGGTCCAGAGAGGATGGAGGAACTACTCATGGAATGGTGAGACTAGAGCCCAGGTTTCCTAGTATTTGGAGGCAACTTTATTCTAACAAACTTAATTTTCTGAATGATACACCAATGAAGAGGTTTTACTTTTGCCTCACAAGTGTCTTAGGTATATTTCTCTGAGTCCCTTTATGTTTATTGCTTGTGTGGCTTAAGTACTGAAATAGGTTTAGAGATCTGGAGCAGTGTAAGGTTCTCCATCCTAAGCACTGAGGAGTCTCAGCCCATTTTTAAAAGATTAAGGGACAACAGCAAGCCAATAATACTGAGGCACTGTAGACTTTTAACCTCACTTGACAAAGACTATTGGAAAATGGTTTGTTTCCAATCAAAGAAGATCTGGAATAGTTTAATCAACAGAAATGAAAGCAATCCCAATCCTCATCCATTCAGTTAACTAACATGAATGTTATTATTATTATTATTATTTTTTTACCATATATCTTTACAGTCACATTTCTATCCAGACTCTTGGCAATGCTTGAATCCTTCCACAAGAAAACAAAGAAACTCATTTCTTTTCAAACATATTGACTCAGTCTACTCTATCCTGTTTCCCATAAGCCAAGTGGAAGAATGATATGCTCAAATATGATACTGTTTCTGAAATATTTACCAGAATAATTGAAAGTGAAAGACGCTCAGTTGTGTCCAACTCTTTGCGACCCCATGGTCTATACAGACTATGGAATTCTCCAGGCCAGAATACTGGAGTGGGTAGCCTTTCCCTTCTCTGGGGAATCATTCCAATTAGAATGATTAGTTGTATTGAACGTGATTTTGGGAGTGGGGGAGGCTTCCCTGGTGGCTCAGAGGTAAAGAATTTGCCTTGCAATGCAAGGGACCGGTTGGACCCCTGACCCAGCGGGATCCTCCATTCTGCAGAGCGTCTGAGCCCGGAGCCGAGGCTTTGCAAGCCTGTGCACGTGAGAGCCCCTGCTCCACCGAAGGAGACGCCACCGCAGCGAGAAGCCCGCGCAGCGCCTCCCGAGAGCAGCCCCCACTGTCTGCAACTAGGGAGAAGCCCTCATAGCAGCAAAGACCCAACACAGCCAAAAATAAACGCTTTTTTAAAAAGTGATTTTTCAGACTTAGTACAAGACAAGCTACCCAATCTTAACAGTCTAATGGCATTTTGTGCTTGTTTTTCCTTGACGCTTAGAAGGTGAGACTTTACATCTGAGGCTCACGGAAATCATTATTTCTTTGTTTGGCTTTGTACAGTGTAATAATTTAAGACTAACTTTCCTTTCCTTACCAGCCTACCTAGTGCACTAGTCTGAGTATCTTTGAGGTTCACTTACACGCATATAAAGGAGCCATCGCCATCTTATGTATCAGAGAAGATACTACAATTAACATGTTCCTGTCAATTCTACCAGGCAAGCAGCCAATTTTTCAGACCTTGGGAATTTTCTTCTAGACAGATGGGAAAGTTCCAACGGCCACATGAATTCAGTAGAATAAAATACTGTTAATTGATACTAAAGTAACTAAAATACTTAATTAAATTATCATTCTTCTGGTGATCCGAAGCCACAGCGTGCAATACTTTGTATTGGTGGGGGGAGGAAGCAAATGGCAACAAAGTAATAATTGAGATTTGGTTAAATGGGAAAATTCTAGAACATGTTCAGGTTATCAATGATAGCACATAAAATGTGACATTAAGAATAATTTTTATGCCCTACAAGATTTTAGATATTAATTAGTTTCACTGCTTCTTAGAACAGAATGATTTTCATCAGTCAGCTTTTAGTCATTCGGAAATAAATATTTGAATTCTGCTAGCACCCTTGACGACCAACACCATTGTACTTACTCAGCTCCCACCTGCTGAGTAGTACCAATTAACTGAAAAAGTCATTGATCCCACTGTTGGTCACCTTGTGCCAGGAATTTAATATATCTGAATAGGTAGGCTGACTTGTAAAATGGTGATAACAGTACTGTCTATTTCATGGGTTGGTTTGTTAGGTTATGTGCCAAATTCAATGAATAGCATGTAACTGATGCTAAAAAAAAATGTTGCTAGTACTCATGTGTGCACACACACACACACACACACACACACACCCCCCAAGCATTTCAAACAAGTCCTATGAGCAGATGATTTTTCATTTCAAATTCACTTTTAAACTCTCTAGCTAAGAGGGAAAGTCAAGTGCCAAACTGAAATGTATAGATGAAAAATGTGTTCTCTGCTCTCTTAGTGCTTTCGGAATTAGACAGCATTTTGGATGCTTTATTTTGTAAAAGCCTTCCTCAGTCTATACCCATACATACAAACATAGGTGTTTGTGGTTGTTTTGAGGACTAGGATTGGATAGAGGCAGGGAAATGTTGAATTCAGTTAAGCAACTTGCTGTTTTGCAACTAATGATTTTTAAGTAGTGGTTTGACTTGAATTTAACTTTGTTTTAAACGTAGTTTTCTAAAGCTGATCTATATCAAGCTTTAGAGTAACTTCGTCATGGTTTTCTTGCTTTCTTGAAGACCTATTCATGTCATAGAGTAAATGTCAAGTTTTAAATGGGAAATCAATATTTCACTTTGAGAGGCTTTGCAAATAAAGTTATTTTAAATCTTTTTTAGGAAAGTGTTCCAAGAGAAAGTGAAATTATAGAAGCAGACATGGTTCAAAGGGAATTTTAAGCAAGCTATTTTCATCTTTAACTATGTTTTCCAGTAAGTTAACAAACAGCCAAATTAAGGGAAGGTGTAATTCACAAACCTTGTTCATTTTAAATTTACATGTATGTATGTGTGTGTGTGTGATATGTAATTCAAAGGTTTTGAGACTGATAGCAAAGGCCTGCTTCCACAAAAGGCCTCTGGCTTCTTTTGCCATTAACCAGTAATGTGGACCCTGACAAGTATATTCTTTACCACTAGGGGGTGACAGCTGATAATGAATCAGCTTTTCTTAATGCGTGACAAACTGTTGGCTTGGTTCTGCAGGTGTTCAAGTTGATGTTTCTTCTTTGACTGCCTGGTGATGTTTGACCTATTTTTTTTTTTTTTTTTTTTTTGCTGAACATGCTCAACAGCCAGTATCAAACCTTTTATCGTACACAACATGGGTCTGATGGAAGGACAACTAGTGCTGGATGGCTCTGTGGATTTAAAGTAAATGTCCGGAAAATTAGTTAACGAATAAGAACACTTATTCATTCATGCATTCTGAGAATTCACAGGCCCTGTGACAGGCACTGCATGAACGAGAATATAATTTCTGTCCTCATGGAGGTTCATTGTTGGGGGAAAG
Organism: Cervus canadensis; assembly: GCF_019320065.1. Classification (NCBI taxonomy): domain Eukaryota; kingdom Metazoa; phylum Chordata; class Mammalia; order Artiodactyla; family Cervidae; genus Cervus; species Cervus canadensis. Next base: position 74,694,109 of record NC_057393.1, on the reverse strand, counting down.
ATGACAAAAACCAGGTAAACAAACACATCCATAAGATAACTGTGAGCTGTAACAACGCAGATAAAGGAAAGAAACGTGAGGGTAAGATGCAGACCAACCGGAATTAAAGGAGAGATGTGACATTAGATCAAGTATTACTTTAGCTGAGGCTTTGCTGTTCTCCACATAACCAGCAGATTTCAGAGATGCATCAGTGCCCTACTTTAGTTTTCTCCACTTGCATAGATTCTGGCAAAACTCTCATAACTCAGCATTTTGGTGCCTTGGAAGCTTGGATTATCACTGATGGTTGATCTCTGACACTTATCAGTACATCTTTCCCAGATACTTGGAAAGCCTCACTAGGAAAGTCCCTCAATGGAAAGAATATGCCTGTCTCTCTCTATTATGCATTACAGAATGGAAACTTGTGTAACTGACTAGCTTGCATCCATTCTGTCTAAACAGTTGAAACACTTCTTAAGAAATTTCACACACATACACATACACATTTCAAACAAAAGATGCTGTTAATGTAAAGTTGGTCATTTAGCATGGAAAGTGAGAAAATTCTAATGTTGATATAAATATTGGTAAGACTATCATCTTATTGCTATTAATATTGTACATCTTCTAGTCATTACAGACCACTTAATGTCATCTCCTATTTTAAAATTTCTCTCCTTACTTGAAAGGCCTTCCCCCTTTATCTCTATCAATTTAAGTCTGCCTTATCTTTCACCTTCTAATGAGTCTGTCTGTTTCTGACTCTCTTTAAATATCTCGACATACCATATGTATGTCCTTTTCTTTATTCCAGAAGCACTAATTGTAATTGAGCAATTGGTTAAATAACATATACTTAGGATTATTATAATCATTTCATCTATGTTGGAAAAACATGTTGATTCTTTCCTTTCCCAGCTTTCTTTGCAGAGAATGAGACATGTGACTAGTTCTAGCCAATGTGATAAAAGGGGAAATATACTGGTATCGTATATATATTCATATATGTATAAATGTATATTCTCTATGTCAAAAGGAAAAAGGTACATGTAGAGGTTCTCTTACGACCTTGGCTCTTCTGTTGCACTTCCTTTTGTTGAGGTTATGAAGGATATGATGTTTGGATTTTTTGAACAAAATAGGAAACCCAAGAGACTCTTGGAGTTGCCAACCCAGAGCTCTTAACATGTGAAGTTGCTGAACTAACTCTGGAATGACCATCCTTCAGCTTCTTACTAGATAATTTAATGCCTTTATTATTCACCGTCAGTTTGGTATACTGTTCCTGAGAGCCAAAGGGACTCTAACCAGCACAGTATAAATATTAAAACCCCTCAGAAATGTCATCTCACTTTCAATTTTGATACTCCTGAGAACTTGGTCCGGTGCTTCACACACAGAAGTAGCCAAATACATATGTACAATCTAGATGTTTTTTCTTTGTCCTCTTTTCACTTTTTTCCCTCACTAAAGAACTTTTGAGGATCAATCCCAGATTCTTATTTAAAAGACTGAAGGAACTTTTCCTATAACTTGGAAAAACTTTTCCTATAACTTCTATAACATGAGTCTGTTAAAGAGAAGATGTATATATGCCATGGTGTAGCTTATTTCCACTTTGCCGCGGCAAAATTCTTTTTAGAGGACTGAGGTCTTCCTTTTTCATCTTTATATATACTGATGCCAGCCCTGCACCTTGCAGAGAGTACATAGACAACAGGTGAGTAAGTGTGGGAAGAGAGGAGGGAGGAAACTAGAGGCAGGAAAATTCATTTGGCTATTTGAAGAGTATGAGATCCATAAACTGTAGATTTACTGAAGCAGAAATTTTGCCTTATTCATCTTTGTGTCTTCTATGCTAGTATTTCTAAAAGTATAGTTTGTTCATTCAGAACCAACTGGAGCTTTGCTAGTGTTGACATTCCTGGGCCCCACTCCAGAACTTCAGAGAGAAAAACCTCTGAAAGTAGATCCAGGAATCCATGATTTTACTCACTCACAAATCATTGCTCTAGTGCCTAGCAAGGCATTTTGTATACATTAGATATTCAGTAAATAACAGAATGAATAAATGAATGATGTAAAGATAGAACAATCTCTCAATCTCAGATACAGTCTCTAAAGTCATCCTTTTAAGATTATTTGATGAGGCAGAATATTTCATTTGAAAAGTAGAAAAGTACCCCCTTCAAGCAGGCAAAATATTTTTTGACAACCAACAAGACAAATGGTTAAATGATTCACTTGGTCTCACATATAAATAAACTGAAAGCAAGAATCAGGTTTCTTTTAAAATACTCGGACAATTAAGAATGAAGACAAAACACTCTAGGCTCCCAACTTCTGAAATATTCCTGTCTACTTCTCTAGGAAATGTTCCCCCATGTACTCCTCCTTAGAATCTGGGCGTAACTTGATTTGGCACAAGTTATTTGAAGAGTGAGCTCACTCTCTAGACGGGGATAGAGCACATCTACAGAGAAAAATGGTAAGCACAGATTCCTCTTCGAAGTGGTAATCTGGCTGTTCCCAGCTCTTCAACACAAGTGGAAGGCTGAATCATTTCCATGACAGATACAGCCCTGATTCTTTCAAAGCTATGGGTAAGAGTTTGTGCTTCCCTGCTTTGCTGAAATAGGGTTATGCTGCATATGATCTATCCTGGCACAAGCAGATCAGTTGTATAAAGAGCCACCATCTGGATTATTTCTGTGCAGGAAGTGGAGTAAGCTCTTGCTTGAAAAGCTGATGTTGGAGAGTCTGTTTTAATAGAGTGTGGTTTCAAAAAAGTGAGAAAGCATCTGTTTGACTGGAGGGAGTGCAGAGGTCTTCTTTAGCCAAGTAGTTTGCACAACAAATTTGATGATCTAACTCCACCCTAGCTATCAGACTTATCTCTCTCCTCTTAACAAAGCCAAGCCAGTTTTCTTCTCTTGGCCTAATATCCCATGTTCCTTACAGCCCCTGTGGTCTTGCCCAATATCTTTGCCCCAGCTGGAATGCCTCACTTTCTTACTCTCTTATCTCCAGCAATAATAAGGAGGATAAAGCTCCAAATAATCAGAGTGGTAATTACTTGCTTTACATACATTGTCTCCTTTAATCCTCACATCTCCAGGAAGCAGGTATATAATTTGCTGTTAGTTGATCATTCACTAAGTCGTGTCTGACTCTTTGCGACTCCATGAACTGCAGCACATTAGTCCTCCCCTGTCCTCCACTATCTTCTGGAGTTTGCTCAAATTCATGTCCATTAAGTCGGTGATGCTATCTACCCATCTCATTCACTGCTGCCCCCTTTTCCTCTTGCCTTCTATCTTTCCCAGCATCAGGGCCTTTTCCAATGAGTCAGCTCTTCACATCAGGTGGCCCAAGTATTGGAGCTTCAGCTTTAGCATCAGTCCTTCCAATGAATATTCAGAACTGATTTCCTTTAGGATTGACTGGTTTGATCTCCTTGTAAGGTATATAATTGTCTTTATTTTATAGGTAAGTAATAGATAAAACAAAGAGGTTAAATCACTTGACTAAGGTCATCCAGTCACTATGTTATAGGATTGAGATTCATATGCAAGGATGTTTGATTCTAAAGTCCATACTTGGAACCATAATGCACTCATTGAAATTGTTTTTGTGCCTTTGAGTCCATTGTCCTCCCATGAAGCCCTCTTTTTAAAATTGATTATTTTTAAACCCTATATATTGGCATTTTAAATAACAAAATCATAGATTGTCAGAGAAAGAAGGACTTCAGAGGCTATCTCTATCACTTCTCCTCTTCTACAGACGAGAAAACAGACTCACAAAGAGGCGGTTCCTCTCAGAGGTCTTAGAGAACTCGGTCAGCACACAGAGCAGGGCCTTGCTGGTTCTGGAGCCCTTTTCTAGAGTTTCTGATTCAGTAGGTCAAGTGCAAGGGCCTAGGAATATGTGTTTTAAAAATAGTTCCATGATTGAATCCAATCATTAGGCAAAGCTGGGAATCACTAATATCCTCTGTCACTCGGTGTTTTATCTGTGTTCAGTGTTTCATCTATTTCATCTGTTCATCTTATTTCTTAAACGTTAACACTTTGGAGACCTTGTTACATACTTCAGTATCCCTTACTGTCTAGCCAGGAAGGAGCTAGATATATTTTAAGTTCCTGGAAAATGCTTGTGAATCAAAATGAAGAAAGTTTTAGACACTGAGTATTTGACTAGGAAGTGGCAGGGAAATGGATTATGGCAATTAGGTACAAGGCCACATACAGCAAATGTTCCATGTGGGAGGCAAAATAGGTGATAATTATAAGATTTGACTTTTTTCATTTGCTTCAGCTCATAATGACTTGGGAGTCAGGTTGGACAAAGATTTCAGGTAGCAGAGTACTGATTTCTGATTTTGTTTTGTCTTCCTAAGCTGGGTAGACATGCTGAATAAAGGTGATCCCAGATGCTCAGGACATGCCTTGTTCTGCTGTGAGCACATGGAACAAAGCCCCAGTGACACTCTTGCCTTGGAGTGGCAGAGCCTTATATGGAAGCAGAGTGTACTTTTTACTTTACTGGGGGATCTTTAAATAGCAGGGAACAGCAACTCAAAGCTTTTCAAAGAGCTACTTAAAGTTATTTTTCTCCATGACAACAGTCTGCCAATAAGGATACAATTTAAAGATCTAGGACCTCAGGAAGAAAGAGAAAAGGAAAATTTCCCTGCCAAAATGAATGCTCAGAGATGAACCACAGCCGGCGTGTAAATTCTATACATTGACTCACAACTAGAGAATAGAGGAGATGAGCAATCAGATTGCATTCTTTAATTATCTGTGTGAAAAATCAGGAGGATATTTAAAGGTGTTCACTTGGTGGTAGATGGGGTGGAGGGAGATACTCAGAGGCATATGCCGCCATTGCTAGTGCTGAAATGATGGATTCATTTTTTTGTTTGTTACTCTTAAAGATTCAGAGGATTGATTTTGTCTTGGTTCTTAAAGATCAAGTTCTAAATAATCCTCTTGGTCTTCCTGTGCCTTAACCTTGCAAAAATAGCATTTTCTCTGCCTAGTGAAATCTTACTGCCAGGAGAGGCTATAGTGGACTCAACTCCTAATTCCCTCTTTTCCATCAAATGAAAATGTTCAGATGTTTTCTCAGGGAGCCCCCACACTGTTGCTGTTGTTTAAAATTAAAACTTTATCTTTTTTAAGAGCAGATTTAAGTTCAAAAACTGAGGGAAAGATACAGAGATTTCCCATATTTCTCCGGTCCCTACACATGTCTCCTCATTATCAAAATCTTCCAGCAGAGTGGTATATTTATTACAGTTGGTGAGCCTACACGGACACATCATAATCACCTAAGGTCCTTAGTTTACGCTATGTATGGTTCACTCTTGGTGTTGTACACGCTCTGAGGTTGGACAAATGTATAATGGCATGTACACATCATTATTGTATCACACAAAGTATTTTCACTGCCCCCAAATCCTCTGTGTTCCATCTATTCATCCCTTCTCCAATCTCTCAACTCCTGGAAACCAGTGATCTTTTTACTGTGTTCATAGTTTTGCCTTTTCCAGAAAGTCACATAGTTGAAATCATAGACTATGTGATTGATTTCTATCAGTAATATGTATTTAAGTGTCCTCCATGTCTTTTCATGGCTTGATAGCTTATTCATCTTTTAGTGTTGAATAATATTCCATTGTCTAGGTGTACCACAGTTTATTTATCCATTCACCTACTGAAGGACATCTTGATTGCTTCCAGGTTTTGCAATTATGAATAAAGCTGCTATAAACATCCATGTGCATCCATGTGTGAACCTAAGTTTCCAGGTCCTTTGGGTAAATACCAAAGAGCACGACTGCTGGATCAACTGGATCATCTAGACGAGAATGTTTAGTTTTGTAAGAAATTTTCAAACTGTCTTTCAAAGTGGCTGCACTAATCTGCACTGCCATTAGCAGTGAATGAGGGTTCCTATTGTTTCACATCCTCACCAGCATTTGGTGGTTGTCAGTGCTTTGGATTTTGGCCACTGTAATCGGTGTGTAGGGGTATCTCATTGCTGTTTTAAGCTTCATTTTCCTGATGACACATGAGGTGGAGCATCTTTTCATATGCTTACTTGCATCTGTATAGCTTTTTTGGGTGAGGTGTCTGTTAAGGTCTTTGGTCCATTTTTTAATCGGGTTATTTGTTTTCTTATTGTTGAGTCACATTGAGATTTTATTTCTCTGTTCTCAGAGGACCCTTAATCCTCCAGGTTGGGGGGATTTATAAGATTTATCTTCTATTCCTAATTGTCCCCAAGAATAGGATATACTTGCCCTCATAACCTTCTTACTCTTCACCCCCAAACAGGTCCTAGATGAACTCAGCAGCATTAGCTTTAGAACTGATCAGTTCCAGAAAAGAACAAATTCATTTTCTGTCTGATACAGGAATACCCTCTCCAGTGTTTCCTTCAAATGCTCATCTGGATTTTACTCAGTCGCAGGACTCCCTTTAGCTTGACAGCGGCAAGTTTCACCACTGATTCGTGCCAAGGATTGCCATTCATTGAAAAATATTATTGGGTGTATTTTATGTGTCAAGCTCTGAGCTAGTGAACAGTTAAATAATCAGGCAGCTATCAACTTCTTCCTTTAAGGGGTAAAAGTGGTTTTCCTATAACAGCCAGCTTTAATTCTGCCCATTCAAACTATATAATTAGCCATTCTATTCCTTTGGAAATTCAAAGACAGCCAGACTCCTCAAAGCCCACTGACATTTCTAGTCCCCGCCCCATGCCCTTGGCCCCCTGCTTCCTCTGTCAAGTGCTCCCATTGGCCCGTGACCCTCTCAAAGGCTACTGCTCACATTTCACCTTACTTCTTGGGCCCTTCTGCCTGTGTTAGCCGCTCAGGGCTTCTTACAATTGCCTAAATCTGTGAAGTTATATTGCCTGACATGTTTCTAGACTCTAGAGGTGCAGGCTTGCATAGTATGTGTTCCTTGGGGGGAAGGATTTAAAAACATTAACTTCAACCTGGGGAGCTGTTTTTCTTCTCCTGCTCTTTAACCAGAAAAATAGATGTGATTGTAGCTTTGAAAACCGAAATGCTAGCTTTTAAACAACTTACAAATAATAGAGTTCAAGATTTCAAGGGGAAAACAGGCTCCATGAAAATTCTGTGATAGAAACCCCTAAACTGCCCTTTTAGTTGGGAAATTAAGAATAAATGGTAACCAGAATGTAATCGCCTCTAACTGCAGTTCACTAAGAACTAATGTCCTTCTGACCAGGAAATGTTAAAAAAAATTAAGCCAGGTTTCTCCACGAAGACAATTTAAGTAGGCAACGATTATAGTCCTTGAACTTTTGCTCCCCCTGCCCCCAGGTCCAGCTTGACTTTGAGGGAAGGTGGGACAGGAATCTGGGGCCAGGCTGTCACACCAAAGCACACTGCTGCCACCCCTGACAAGGGCTTGCAACTGGTGTAACCAAGGGTCAGGCAACCCCTCTGCTCTTAGTCTTGGCTTCTTCAGGGCTGAAGCATCAGACTAACTCTAGGAAGAGTTGACCATTTCTCTCTCTCTCTCTTTTTAAATTTGTAGTTGGAGGATAATTGCTCTACAATGTTGTGTTGGTCTCTGCTGAACCACAACGTGAATCAGCTCCAGGTATACATATATCCCTCCCTCCGGAGCCTCGCTCTCTTCCCCCGCCGCACCCAAGACCATTTCTCTAATTTCAGAGTCCGGAAGGAATGATTTGTTCTCCTGGCTGATCGTTCTCTGTTCCCATTTCCCACCTTGTTCTGCTCAGGGGATATGTTCTCTGACTTCACCTGCCCTGCTCTTGACCCAGGAGGCTGGCCTCTGCAGGTTCATCTCTGGCTTGCCAGCTGGCTTCTAGTTCCACTTGCCCAATGAGAGGCCCAGGTGAGAGGGTAGGAAGGGAAGAAGGTCAGTGTATATCTTCCAAGCCCCATGCTTCTGCACTGTGTCTTGGAACCCAATTACTTCAAACTGTGGCTACTATGGCTTCTGCCAAGCAGCCCTTTATCTGGGGTTCCAGCTGTAGTCAGGCTCTAGGACTCTGGGCCTTGCTGGTAATGGCTTCCTATCATTAAACCACTGGGTGCCTCAGCCACTCTAGCTTTTCCTTTTCATTAAGATCATCTGAAATAAATTCTTTCCCACCAGGGCCCAGATAGGACAAACCTCTGGATGTTCAAGTCTCTTGTGTAGTCATGGAGTATTGTGCCATCAGCACCAGGGAAGCCTTCTTATCTCTTCAGGCAGGTACAGTCCCCAGTCACACGACCACAGGTTAGGCAGTCTCAACCCGGTAGCTCCTCAGAATCACCAGATTTCTGAACCCAAATTACTATATGAAACTCTTCTGGGGTGGGGTCCTACCATTTCTACTTTTAAAAAAGATCTGTGGAACAAGAATGGCAAGATAGTGGTAATTGTTCAACTTGGGTGATCAGTACCTGGGGTTCATTATGCCATTTTCTCTACTTCTGTGTATGCTTGAAAATTTTCACTATAAGAAGGATTTAGGTATGTAAGCTTCTTCACTGAGAATCTCCGGTTCAAAGCAGGGGTTGGAAATTCCCTATACCCCCATCACCCCATGATAGGGCCTCCATCTGTGTAAACAACTGAGATGAGACAGAGATCCAGCACCTTTCCTTTACTGTCATCCTAGGTACCAGAGACACCGGACCACAAGCCCTACCCCTACAGGATTCCTCTATAGGTTGGGGCTGAGCAGATTTGGCCAAACATCTTGGTCCTTCTCAAACATTTCCCACTCACACAGACATAATTGGTGACTTTAGTCAAATTCTGTAAGTGTAGTTAGAAGACCCAAGTCACTATACTCTGGTGTGGCTCTCTCCTCTGTCCCTTCTTCTGAGAAATTCCCCAGAGCCCCACAGTTCTACTTGACTCCTACCAGAAAAGGACCCAGAATTTTGAGGAAAAACATTCAGGTTTTTCAGTTTCTGCTCCTGTGTGATCTTGGGCAAGACACTTATCTTTTCAATTTCTTTGACTTCATAGCATAGTAGCTAAAAGCACGTCTCTGGGTTTGAATCACAGTTCTGCCACTTCCTGGCCATACAACTTGGGGCAAGTTGTTTTACTTCAGTATGCCTCAAATTCTTTTCACCTTTAGGATGAAAATATTGATAGAAACCACATCATTGGGTTGTTGGGGAGATAAAATGAGCTATCACATGTAACAAGAATAAGCAGCATGGTGCCTGGTATGCAATGAGTTCTAAATAGGTGCTAGCTGATGCTGTATCATTATTGCTAATTACATTTATATTTATAACTTTGGAGGACTAGGCAGAAGGAAACATAGCAACAGTTTCAGATACAGAGTACCCAGGAGTGTTAAAAATCGCAAAAAAATTTGAGAGTTACTGCAGTAGATCTTGTAAAAATTAATGGCTACTAAATCTAGAGTTAAAAACGATCCATTCAAACAAGCCAGTGTGGCTGACTCTCTAGGCTCCTAGTCATTTTGTATAGTTCTGGGTGTCAGCTTCAGCCTAGCCTGGATGGAAGGTCTGGAATTGTTCTTTCCCTGCCCTGGCCTGGACTGACACAGCAGCCTTAGTTATGGGGTTTGATGTGTGGGAGGTGGTAGTGAAGGGAAGAGCAGAGGATCATGGAGAATGCTTCTAAATCAAATAGAAAAGCCAAAATGCCTAGTTGGCCTTGGTTCCTGTATGTCCATTCTCAGCCAACTTGAGGACACACGGCTTCATTTAGTAAATCTGACCTCATGTTCATGTCAATTAAAAACTATGCAAATGTGTTTTGAATTTTCTAGGCAAGGGTGTACTACCTCCTAATGCTGACTTTTAAAATTCCTGATAAAATCCAATCTCCAAAAGTTGGACAGCAAGAGAAAGAGAGAGAGAGTCAGAGAGAAAACAAAAATTAGCCCTTTTAATAATTTAGCACAAAAAATATAGTACTACATAATTATACCCTAAAAGAACAACTCCTTAAAGTCCTCCCTTGACTAGGAGGAGAAGGCTAGCTGGCCCCTGTTTTCCTCACCTCCCCTCAGGTCACGTGCTCAGTCATGTCCAACTCTTTGTGACCCCATAGACTATAACCCGCCAGGCTCCTCTGTCCATGGAGTTTTCCGGGCAAGAATACTGGAGTGGGTAGCCAACACCTGTAGTCTCCAGTTTAAGATCCCTTGTTTCAAACCTTTTGTTTTCTTAAATATGAGCCAAGTACTGAGTGACATAAACTGATTCATTCTAACATCAGTGTCTGGCAAGTGGCTGAAAGCTAGCTTTTCCTTAGACAGGTATGTCTTTACTCTGAAACACTGGTCGCTTAAACTCTTTGGCATATTCTGTTAATTGTTCCCATTTCTTGTGGCATGTGTTTAAAAGTCATTAGCTAAGAAAAGCCAGATATTCTATGGCTAGTTTTGATTTGTGAATGGCAGGGAGAAATACAGTCTTAGTGCAAGAACTCAATTATAACCCACCACCAGCTCTGTTGTCCTGAAGACTGCTGGCGAGTCAAATTGGGGTGACTGCCTATGTTGTGATGAGTTCCAATAGCCAGGTCTGTGACGTCCCCTTTCTTTGGGGGGAATGCCTTTTCATTCCAAATTCTCATCTCTCCACTCCCTGCTCTAGCATATGTCCTGGACGGAAGCTGTGTGACAAATCCTTGCTGGCTACTGTGGATGGCTTAATGGTAGGCAACTGAGCTAAGCTAAGCAGTTGGTGCCTCACACCTCACTTTGGGACAGAGCTGGGGGGCGGAACCCAAGCTGGTCTCACCAGAGTCCCTCCTCAGGACTTACTCTCTCTGCTCTCAACACTTTATTATGAAAATTGTCAATCATAAACAAGGCTAAAAGAATTTTATAGTGAATACTCACCACCTAGACTCTACCATTTAGCCATTAACACTTTAGTATATCTGATTTATCATCTATCTATCCATCCATCCATCCGTCCGTCCACCTCTGTATCCAGCTATTAACTCAAATTATTTTTGGTGTGTTTCAAAGTAGGCTGTAGATATCAGTACACATCTCCATAAGTATTTCAGAATGTATTTATTAAGTAGGGTTCAAAGTTTGTTTATAGTTTTTTGGGTATAAAAACCATATACAATGAAATGTACATATCTTGTACATTTGCAGAATTTTGACAAATGTATACACTCGGGATTTATTTCCATCACCAGTAGAGAGAAAGCTTCTTTCCTCTTTGGAGAGCAGGCTCAAAGATGTGAGCCTAGAGTGAGGTCAGTTATGACTCTGGCTTTGGATTCTGAAAGCCAGCTGGGGAAAGCTGACATACCAATATGGAGGCAGAGCTAAGAGATAAAAATAACTGTGAAAGTATTGTAATCATTTCTGCCTTTTTTTTGCAGCTTGGTTATGTGAGCCCATAAATTCTTATATTTGCCCAAACTATTTTGAGTTGTTTTTCTTTTACTTTTATCTAGTTCTGATAAATATATGTAAACTGTCCCCTTCAATTTTAAATAAGACTTTATGTGTCTACTGCAAGTATCAGGATTAAGTTGGGGAGAGATTAAGAGAGTATAAGGTTTATTTAAAAATCTAAGCAGCTGTGGATCTAGTAAATTGAAAACACTGACCTTAGTTAGGTTCTAGTTGTAGATCCACTGTATGTGGGAACAAAGGACAATTTTGCTCAGACACTAGGGTCTTTATTCAAAGCAGAATCATTAACAAATAAAAATAAAAGCAAAAGCATGACATATGATAACCTTGATATTAAAAGTATAGTTAGTGATATTAGGAGCAGGGCCCTAGTGGACTTGCTAAATATTCTTTCTAACTTTGAACATTACCCAGTATTTGTGGCTTTAGCTAAATAATTACAGAAACAGAGACAGTGTGTTTTCACTGTCAGAGGTGGAATAGATTGCAAAATGCCAAAATGGGTCCAATCTGGAAAATGTTGAGTCCATGTGTGAGAGAAAGGAAAAGAGAGGAAGACTCTCAATCATCCAAGGGGGAGTAAAGGAAGTGTTTTATTGCCCAAGAGAAATTTCTTTTCTGTTTTTTTTTTTTTCTTTTTTATTTTGGTCCTTACATATGATACTATTTATCAGTTGTTATTTTAGTATTTTATGGTGAGAAATGATTTCTTTTTCTCTATTTGTCTCAAATCACAGTACAAAGTTTTTCCTTGGTGATTTTTATAAATGTCAGAATAGTGGTTACTTTGGGGAAAGGGAAGCACTTGTGAAAAGAATGGGACCCTTGGGGTGTTTCCAGAAGAGGTATTCAAGTTCTGTTCAAGTAGCTTTGCCTTTTCTGTAATGTCACATGGTTGGACTCACACAGTAGATAGCCTTTTCAGATTGGTTTCTACCACTCAGTAATATGCAATGAAGGGTTCTCCATGTTTTTTCACAGCTTTATAGCTTATTTCCTTTTAGTGTTGAATAATATTCTATTGTCTGCTGCTGCTGCTGCTAAGTTGCTTCAGTTGTGTCTGACCCTGTGCGACCCCATAGACAGGCTCCTCTGTCCCTGGGATTCTCCAGGCAATAATACTGGAGTGGGTTGCCATTTCCTTCTCCAATGCATGAGAGTGAAAATTGAAAGTGAAGTCATTCAGTCATGTCTGACTCTTTGCGACCCCATGGACTGTAGCCTACCAGGCTCCTCCGTCCATGGGATTTTCCAGGCAAGAGTACTGGAGTGGGTTGCCATTTCCTTCTCCGTATATTGCCTGGGTGTGCCACAGTTTATTTATCCATTCACCTACTGAAAAGGATCCTGGTTGTTTCCAAGTTTTGGCAACTATGAACAAAGCTGATAGAAACATCTGTGTGCAAATTTTTGTGTAGCTTTCAGGGTGAAGGTAAGATGATGATGATGATGATTTTTCAACTCCTTTGGTTAAGGAGTTGCAGTTGCTGAGTCTGCTGAATGATATGTTAAGAGTATGCTCAGTTTTGTAAGAAATAGCCAAACTGTCTTCCACAGTGGTTGTACTGTTCTGCATTGCCATCAGCAGTGAAGGATTTCCCATTGCTCCACATCCTTATATTTAGTGTTGTGGTTCTGAATTCTGGCCATTGTAATAGGTGTGTAGTGGTATCTTATTGTTTTTTTTTTTTTTTCTTTTCCATTATGATCTGTTACAGGATATTGAATATAGTTCCCTGTGCTATACAATAGGACTTTGTTGTTTATCCTTATTGTTGTTTTAACTCAATGAAGTTCTTAAGAGCATTCTGATATAAGCAGTTAATTGGTGATAGCAACAGTTAATAATGTTTAGACATTTGATTTGTGGCAAGCATGTGCAAAGCACTTTACAATATTATCTGATTTAATCATTCCACAACTCTGTGAAATAAGCACTATTACTGTTTCTAATTTAAAAAACAGAAGAAGACTGGGAGTTGTGAGGGCTCAGTATGGTACAGCAGAGCTGACTTCATGGACATGAGACCTGGGCAGTCAGTCACACAGGGCCCTATGATCAACTTTATATTTGGTTTAATGCTCTGAAGGTGCTGTCTTAAAATTCTGAATAATTTCACACAAGGGAACCTGCATTGACACTTTGTACTGGGCCTGGAAAATTACGCCCTGTAGGGTAGAGTTGGGTGTTTGACCCCAGAAGCTTGGTGATTAAGCATTATTTTATTCTGCTGTTATCCCTCTTTAAATGAAACTAGGAGAAGGAAAAACAAAGAAACAAAACAAACAAAACACCCCAAATGAAGAAACAAACAAACAAATAAAAAAGGAAGTAACAGATGACAAGCTGACATGGCATATGCATATAACTAGAGACAGTAAGAAACCAATCTGGGGAGAGTAATTTTAAAAATGTGTGGCTTGTACTTAAATGAACATTTCCTGGATATTGCTGTTGGTGAATGACATTAATATTTGAGACTTGTTCTAACTTAAGAAATGCACAAACTCCTGTGACATTTTCATTTTTTTATGTTCTTCATGTGTCTCAAGGCAAAGAGTATTTTTCTGAAACAAACTGTTATGTGGGGGAACAAGAGGGGTGAGGTAGGAGAAAAATCTGTGAATTTGCTTATTGTTTTTCCCAACTGGAGGACAGCTTCTCATTGTCCAATTTTTAGGCTTATAAACTCATTGACCCTTGCACCAGATGAAGCTTAGGTACAGAAAGCATCTAGAAAAGGTGGGTACAGACTGGGGAAAGCTACACTGTATCTTCATCCATGTAAGATATGGGGAGGGGTTAAGGTCACTTCTTTTTCCTGTGCCCCCTGTATTTCCTGCTTGTTCTATTTTGGGCTTAGAAGCTCCTTTTTCCTCTGATTGCTGTAGCAACTATATTTTCCATCTTACTGCAATTTTTGCCCTTGTTTTGCTTGTGATCTCCGTCTGTGCTTGTCTCTTGGCTGGAGTATTGCTCAATTTGAGTTGCTAGTTAATAGCTTGTCTAATTTAGCCTTAAGGGTCCTCATGGCTTGGCAGTGAGATGAAGCTTGGCTCCTACTTCTCCCTGGTATGACTTGTTCAGTGGAGGACAAGGGTGAGGACTGGAGGCAGCAAAAAGGTGGAAGCTGGTCCACAGGCTCCAGCCTTTCTTCCCCATGACCTGCCAAGACGTTTACTGACTGCCCCTGGACAGCTCTGGGGCTTAGATGCCTCGGGAGTTTTAAATCTTATAGCTTAGTGTTACTTCTTAATCAGAAAATGGAATCACAGGAGAAAGAGCTTTTCTTACTGCATGGGGGCTTGGCTAGGGTTCATTTATCGTTACTGACATTCCCCTTCTTGCTCCACCCAGTTCAACAATGCCCATCATTGTTTCCAAAAGGGTTTCACCTGTGTCTGGGCAGCACTTGTACAGGCAGGTTTGAAACAGTATCCAGCTACAGGTTCAGTCTTCTTACAGTGGGAACACCGCTCCCAACGACCAGCATTCCAAACTGAAGGACTGTCATGATTTAACTAATTTTTCTTCATTCTGGATTAAGGAGAGATATTTATATAATAAAAATAATGCCTACTCCAGGCCCCAAGGCTTGTTTATATGTTCCTCTCCATACACCTGTTAGGTAGACAGGATAACAACCACTATTATTCCTATTTTGTCAGTGCAGAAACCGAGTTTCAGGGAAGTTGGGATTTGCCCAAGATCTAAGATGTCAGCATAGATATCTGTATGCCAAGATCAGCATTTCTCCATTACTGCATCACATCACTTCTATCACGAAACAAATTTAGAGTGAAAAGAAGAAGTTACTTGAGAATGCTGGGTGTAGCTTTCAGGGTGAAGGTAGGATGATGATGATGATTTGCGATTTCAGCATGTGTACATAAACTGTCATCCTATTCAGGGGTGGTCAGGTATGGTCTGGGCTGACTGAAGGGTCATCTATGTATTATGGACCAAGGAACTTGACAGAAAGGAAAAATGCCGACCCCCCCTGCCCCCCCCCCCAGGAAAATTAACCACTCTCAGAATAATGACCTGAAATTCTATGGTTAACTAAAGAGCAAATCTTGTTCTCTAGACTCTTACATTGACCAAGATTGAAAGAATCTTGAAAAGAATTTCTTGCTTCTCAAAGTGGAGTACATGGCAGTATGTTAGGGTCCTTGAAGTCACATATTAAATTACGGTACATCTTGCAAGAGCACCACCAACTCTATTTGAGAAGAAACAGTGAACAGAAAGAGCGAACAAACAAAATATGTTTATCAATTAAAAATACCAACATCTTAAGGAGAAGAAGGAATTTTTGGCCTAAACATTAAAGAACAGGAAAAAACTGTACATCTGCATTCAGTCTCTTTGGGTTTATACACCCCAGGTACTAACCTTAGGGAGAAATTTTCATTCTTTTGTAGCTTTGGGCAATTTCTGTGAAAAGTCTGAAAAGCACTGGCCATTTTCACAGACACAATGAAACTAAGAAAAGTTAAATGATTCTCCTATGATCACAGCACGTCCGAATTCAAAGTCTTCTGAATCTTTGTCTGCTATTTTCTCCATTATTCCACAAATCCATTCTTTACTGAGAAAGTGTTTCTAAAACAAGAGTATATTTTCCTGCCTTAGGAAGGCTAGGAGGCAGAAATAATGGCACATTGGAGAATGGAGACTATGTTATAATGAGAATCATTCTCATTGTCAAAGCAATGTGGGACACAGATTGAGGAGTTGCTTGGGTTGAATGTGAATGCAACCTAGTAAGGTCCAGCAAGGGGCTCTTCCAGTCATGTTTCAGCTTTCATCTTGCTGCTGAGGCTTTGTCTCTTTCTTCCAAAGAAAAAAAAATTCTGGTTATTAAGATAACTATGCTCAACCTTGGTCACTTACCTAGAGCCAGACATCCTGGAGTGTGAAGTCAAGTGTGCCTTAGGAAGCATTGCTATGAACAAAGCTAATGGAGGTGATGGAATTCCAGATGAGCTATTTCAAATCCTAAAAGATGATACTGTTAAAGTGCTGTACTCAATATACCAGCAAATTTGGAAAACACTGCAGTGGCCACAGGACTGGAAAAGGTTAGTTTTCATTCCAATCTCAAAGAAAAGTAGTGCCAAAGAATGTTCAAACTATTGTACAATTGTGCCCATTTCACATGCTAGCAAGGTAACACTCAAAATCCTTCAAGCTAGGCCTCAGCAGTACATGAACCAAGAATTTCCAGACATACCAGCTGAATTTAAAAAGGCAGAGGAACTAGAAATCAAATTGCCAACATCCATTGGTTCATAGAAAAAGCAAGGAATTCCCCAAAATCATCAACTTATACTTCATTGACTACACTAAAGCCTTTGACTGCGTGGATCACAAGAAACTGGAAAATTCTTAGAGATGAGAATACCAGGCCACCTTACCTGGCTCCTGAGAAACCTGTTTGCAGGACAAAAAGCAATAGTTGGAACTGGACATGAACAGTGTACTGTATCCAAATTGGGAAAGGAGTATGTCAAGGCTGCATATTGTCTCTGGGCTTATTAACTTATGGGCTTCCCTGGTGGCTCAGACGGTAAAGAATCCGCCTGCAGTGCAGGAGACCTAGGTTCAATCCCTGTGTTGGGAAGATCCCCTAGAGAAGGGAACAGCTACCCACTCCAGTATTCTGGCCTGGAGAATTCCATGGACAGAGGAGCCTGGTGGGCTACAGTCCACAGGGTCGCAAAGAGTCAGATACGACTGAGAGACTTTCACTTCACTTTATTGACTTATATGCAGAGCACATCATGTGAAATGCCAAGCTGGATGAATCACAAGCTGGAATCAAGATTGCCAGGAGAAATAACAATAACTTCAGATATGCAAAAAACACCACTCTAATGACAGAAAACAAAGAGGAACTAAAGAGCCTCTTGATGAAGGTGAAACAGGAGAGTAGAAAAGCTGGTTGAAAACTCAGCACTCCAAAAACGAAGATCATGGCGTCTGGTCCCATCACTTCATGGCAAATAGATGGGGGAAAAGTGGAAACAGTGACAGATTTTTACTTTCTTGGGCTCCAAAATCACTGTGGATGCTGACTGCAGCCATGAAATCAAAAGACGCTTGCTCCTTGGGAGAAAAACTATGACAAATCTAGACAGCACATTAAAAAGCAGAGACATCACTTTGTTGACAAAGGTCCATATAGTCAAAGCTATGGTTTTTCCAGTAGTCATGTATGGATGTGAGAGTTGGACCATAAACAAAGCTGAGCACTGAAGAATTGATGCTTTTGGACTGTGGTGTTGAAGAAGACTCTTGAGAGTCCCTTGGACAGCAAGAAGATCAAACCAGTCAATCCTAAAGGAAATCAACCCTGAATATGTATTGGAAGAACTGATGCTGAAGCTGAAACTCCAGTACTTTGGCCACCTAATTCGAAGAACTGACTCACTGGAAAAGACCCTGATGCTGAGAAAGATTGAGGTCAAGAGGAGAAGGAGATGACAGAGGATGAGATGGTTGGATGGCATCACTGACTCGATGGGCATGAATTTGAATAAGCTCCTGGAGTTGTCATGGAGAGGGAAGCCTGGCGTGCTGCAGTCCGTGGGGTTGTAAAGAGTTGGACCCGACTGAGCACTTGAACTGAACTGAACTAAGATAAGCAGTTATCAAGAATGGAAGCTGATTTTTACTTATCACTAACTTGAAATTACAGGATAACAAAATAGTTTGTAAGTATAATGATATATTTTCTTTGAAAAGGTTCTTTTAGAAAGTTTAGACCAGTGGCTCCCAAAGTGTGTGAAAGCATCCTGCAGTGAACTCACAAGAGCCCCTCAGGATGTTTTAAAATTTCAAGAGAAACACAGCAACACCTCTTGGACACTGTGTGAACTACTACTACTAGGTGGTTTGGACCTAATTACAAAAAAACCACATAATTTATATTGGTTTAAAGTACCAGAAAGAAGTGACTGAAACACTGAGGGTGCCATGAATGAAGAAAGTTTGAAACTTTTAAAGCAGCCTGTAGAATTTACTAAGATGTTAAGTGTTACTGACAAATGGGATTTGTGTGCTTTACATTTTCTGCTTTTGATTTATCAGAACTTTCTAATTCCACTGTGAACCCTTACTGTTCTAGTAAAACAAAAAATTATTTTAAAAATAAGTTCTTCCTGAATTTGTGCAAGAACCATTTATTGAGCATTATCAGGGTCAATTTCTGGGCTTGACAGAGGAAGGCAAAGACGCCACACCCTCTAGGAGAGCACATAGTTGAGGGTGAGTGGAGAATGTAAACAAATTATTGCTTTGTGGTAGGACAGGTTCTGAGTCAGAGGTTGGATTGGGAGCTCTGAACTCTGCTTTGGAGATTAGAAAACCTTCTAATTTAGAAGGCAGGTGTTGGGTAAGTCTTGCAGAATAAATGAGACTTCCCTAGATGGAAAAGTTGTAGAAGAGAGTTCCCCCTTTCAGCCTGTGGGTAGCAGTTTGGATGGCTATGGTGGTGATCGTGGAAGGGGTTGGCGGTGGTAGTGGTGGCAGGAAACTGGAAAGGTAGGCCAGAATGGAATGGGAAGGCTTTGGTGGGTCAGGCTCTTGACTGGACACTCAACTTGTAAAGGGTGGGAAAACACTGACAGGTTTTAAGAACAGGAGTGTTACACGTGTTGTGCTATGGAATGATCACTCTAGCAGCACTTTGAACTGGACAGGGGAGGGGACCAGCCAGGAGGATTTTGTAATAGTCTAGGAAGAGGTCACAAAGCCCTGGTTGACTAATGATGAAGATTATATAATGGACCTCTGTGGACCAGCTCAGCAAAAGCAGACTATCCAGATGTAGCACATCATTCATCTCACATATTTTGGTGTCTTTAAGAATAAAAACTTGTTTTTTTCTGATGATAAGGACAATACATGATTGATGTAGAAATTTGGAAGATGTAGAAATGTATAAAGAAGAAAATGAAAGCATTTATACCCTATGAATTGGAGCTGGGATACATATGTATTTATATATCACATATAAAATATTAAACATGACATTATATATAAATACTGGTATAAGTCTCAAATATATATACATATAGTCAATTTATTTTTTTATATAGTTAATTTAAAACATGCACACTTGGTAAAGTAAAATCTAACTTACTGAAGGATAGAAAGTAAAAAATATTAATTACTGCATGGTTACCAAATGCTGGGCATACTAGAAAACACAAAATAGATAAGAATTTATCCTATATATTAGCTTATTTAATCCTTATAACAACTTTTGAGATACGTCTGTGGTTTTTTTTTTTTTCCCATTTCCAGGTAAGAGTTGAAGTTAGAAAGTTCAGTAACTTGCTCTATGTTCTAAAATGTATAAGTGTCAGAAATGGGATTTGAACCCAAGCACTTTATGTCCATGGTCTGTATCCTTAAACCCCTGTGGTACAATTTTGAGTGATATATTTAACTTCTGTTTTTAATTAATTGACTTTACACAGTGACTCTCCCCTTCATGGATCACAGCCTTGTCGTGGTGAAGGGGCTTGCATAACTCGATGAAGCTATGAGCCATGCTGTGCAGGGCCACAATGGCAAATAGAAAGGGAAAAAGTGAAAGCAGTGACTTTTTATTTTGGGGCTCCAAACTCACTGCAGATGTGACTGCCACCATGAAATGAAAAGACGCTTGCTCCTTGGAAGCAAAGTTATGACAAACCTAGACAGTGTAATAAAAAGCAGAGACATCACTTTGCCAACAAAGGTCCATATAGTTAAAGGTTTTTCCAGTGGTCACGTATGAATGTGAGAGCTGGACCATAAGGAAGGCTGAGTGCCGAAGAATCGATGCTTTTGAATTGCGGTGCTGTGTTGGGGTCCTTTAATGGACTGGAACCTGGTGGTACGGAGTCAACGATAAGAAAGTAAAAGACAGAAAGAGGCTGATATTCCCTGGTTTACACAGAGGACCAATAAAGCCCTTGACACAAGACCTGCATCACTCATGAAGGCATCAGCTGCCCTCTCAAGGGGGTGAAGGCACAAAGTGCCTTCTCAAGAGGGTCTCAGAAGCCTGGGCAGAAAAGTGAGCACAACGGGTCTCCATGCTCCAGAGAATCAGCCAGAAAAAGAGAGAGAGAGAGAGAAACAAAAAGACATGGGGACCTAAGCTCTGATGGAGCAAAGGTGCTTTAATGATTTTTCTATGAGTATATATAGGCTGTGGTACAAGAAACTTCTTTCGGGAATGATAGAGATCAGAAAACCAAACGTACAGCAACCAAGGGAACAAAGGGTAATCCTAGTCACAAGGTCAGGAGACAATCCATATCTCAAGAAAGGGGAGCAAGACTAAACAGTTTTGTCATAAAGAGAATGTTTACTAAAGGAGACCCAAGCCTGCCTCACACAATGACCTCAGTCCCTGGGAGCAGTGTGCTGTTCCGCTTGAAGAGGGACAAAGGACTCATGAGACACAGCATGTAGGAATCCTCCCGTCAAACATTCCCTGACAGTGTTGGAGAAGACTCTTGAGTCCCTTGGACTGCAAGGAGATCAAACCAATTAATCCTAAAGGAAATCAAGCCTGAATGTTCATTGGAAGGACTGATGCTGAAGGTGAAGCTTCGATATTTTGGCCACCTGACATGAAGAGCCAACTCACTGGAAAAGACCCTGATGCAAGGAAAGATAGAAGGCAAAAGAAGGGGGCGGACAGGATGAGATGGTTAGATAGCAACACTGACTCAATGGACATGAATTTGAGCAAACTCCAGGAGACAGTGGAGCACAGAGGAGCTTGGTGTGCGGCAGTCCATGGGGTCACCAAGAGTCGGACACAACTTAGCGACTGAACAACAACAATACAGTGACTCTGACATTCTCCCACTGCAACGTTGTACAACTGAACTTTCTGCAATATTGGAAATATTCTGCACCCGCACTGTCCAGTATGGTGGTTACTAGCTACATGCAGCTACTGAGCACTAGAAATGCTGCTACTGTGAATGAGGGACTGCATTTGAAATTTTATGTCTTAATAATTTTAATTAATTTAAATTTGATTAGCCACTTGTGGCTAACAACTGTGCATTGGACAGCACAGATGTACAGATTTAAAAAATGAGAACTTAATCCTTTTGTCATACTCTCGGTCCACTGATAACAGTTACTTAAGTCCTTTCCCATATTTATCTCTATTAAGTCCAGAAAATATGCCTATAGTTCTTGATTTAGCAACTTTAAACATTGGATTGACTATGCCATGACAATGCCAAGATGAGGAATTAATTTTTGTATCAATTAAGATTCTTCAGATTGGAAATAGAAGAAAAGTCAAAATCAATCAGATTTAAGCAATAAAAAGGGAATTTATGGACCCTTATTAGCAAGAACATCAAAGGCATCAAGAAGGCTGAATTCAGAGCTCAAACAATATGAGCAGGATTCGATTTCAACTCAGCTCTCCGCAGTCTGTAAGCCTTGTCCTTAAATTCTGGTGCTACAGCTGCAGGAGCCATAGCTTCATATTGTCTCAGATTGCAGACTAGCAAGAAGGAAAGCATGTGTCTTTATTGTGTGGTATTTAACTGTGGCCACAATAATGTTGTGTTAAAATACACACACAATCTCAGTGGTATAAAACAATAAGTGTTTATTTAACTTTTACTCTTGTGGATTGGTGGAGGTTAGCTGATCTAGGTTGGGCCTGGCTGGGTGGCTCTGCTGATCTTGGTTGGGACTACTTGTAACCATGGGCTAGGACAGTTCAATAGGGTTCCATGTGTCTCGCATATTCCTCTTGGGATAGTGACCTACCCCAAAAACGTTCTCGTGGTGATGATGCACTGTGAGGTGTAAGAGCATAAGATCAGCTGTACGTATCCCATTAGTCAAAGAATATCACTTGACTGCACCCCAAATCAATAAAATGTAGAATTATACTTCTCCCATGCAAGTGAGAGAGAGGGAAGGAGTATTTCCAAGCAGATGAGCTTGGCTTGCTCATTTCAAAACCAGTGATTGTGGCCCAGGGTATGGATCTCACACTCTGGCTTTGGCCTAGGTCTTATATTCCATCCTGGAGTCAGAGGTTTCATTCAGATTCATCCAAAGCACATAGACTAAGAGTGGAAGAAGAATGGTTACCCCACGCTAAGATAAGAGTTCTGTTTTCCACATGAAGAAGAAATAGATATGAGATGGCAAACCGCAATGACTTTAGACAATATACAAGTTTCCCTCACTATTTGAAAGGACAGTATTCTTAAGAAAACTTTTGTATGTTGAAATGGTGTAAAATTAGAGAAACCTAGGATGTATCTTGCTAACGGATACACAAATTGAGTTAAAGCACTGATGCTTCCAGACGCAGTTCAAAGCTCTGGGGCTTGATGCTGAGTGCAGTTCCTGGTGAGGGGCAGGAGGCTGGTGGGGCCATTCTCACTGCTTAGGGTGCACTGCCTCTACTGTGGCTCACTGAAAAACTAATGCTGAATGCTATTCTATTTTTGCTGTTCACCTTTTTTTATGAAAGCAAAATTCTCTTCAGATTTCTGTTGGCTAATGAAAACAGGTATTAATGTAGGTTCTTCACAACAGTGAAGGGATGTAAAGTAAACTTCTATAAAGCAAAGGTTACCTGTACCTAAATTTCTGTTTCCTGAGACTTTGGTTTTAGACATCATATTCATGAATTCTCTCCCCCCCCGCCCCCACATTTCCCACTTCTATTGGCTTGATCATTCAAACTGTTTGTTTATATTTATGAAGGAAGGACTGGGTAATAAATAAAGGTGGCTGGATATGGGTGGTGCAGTCTGTTCTCTGCCACTGGATAGGTATGCTTCCTTAGTAGGCATTTCTCTCTGAAGATAGATACTGGGTGCATATATATAGGTGGGACGTGTCCACTGACAAACTTCCTTAAGGTGCAAGCATACACAATCACACAAATGCTATTCTTTTCACCACAAAACACCCAGATCAGAGGGCTTCAATGTAGAATCCCATCCAACGAGCCTTAGGCAGCAATCTTATCTTCTTAATGGAGCAGATCTTGGGGAGGAGGTGAAGATATCTGAATCTTCACTTGCTGGCCCATCTGCATGTATGAGAATGGTACAAAAGGATGAGAAAGGCCAAATGGTAGAGTCCTTCTCTGGATAACCTTGATTTGGGCTCCTCTTCTGGTCCTGAGTTAAATTCACCCATTCCAGTCCATTTTAGTTTGCTGATTCCAAGAATGTCAACGTTCACTCTTGCCATCTCCTGTTTGACCACTTCCAATTTGCCTTGATTCATGGACCTAACATTCCAGGTTCCTATGCAATATTGCTCTTTACAGCATTGGACCTTGCTTCCCAGTCCCATCCACAACTAGGTATTGTTTTTGCTTTGGCTCCATACCTTCATTCTTTCTGGAGTTATTTCTCCACTGATCTCCAGCAGCACATTGGGCACCTACCGACCTGGGGAGTTCCTCTTTCAGTATCCTATCATTTTGCCTTCTCATACTGTTCATGGGGTTCTCGAGGAAAGAATACTGAAGTGGTTTGCCATTCCCTTCTCCAGTGGACCACATTCTGTCAGACCTCTCCACCATGACCCATCTCTCTTGGGTGGCCCCACATGGCATGGCTTAGTTTCATTGAGTTAGACCAGACTGTGGTCCTGTGATTAGATTGGCTCATTTTCTGTGATTATGGTTTCAGTGTGTCTGCCCTCTGATGCCCTCTCGCAACACCTACCGTCTTACTTGGGTTTCTCTTACCTTGGACGTGGCGTATTCTTCACGGCTGCTCCAGCAAAGCGCAGCCGCTGCTCCTTACCTTGGACGAGGGGTATTTCTCACTGCCACCCCTCCTGACCTCGAACGTGGAGCAGCTCCTCTCGGCCGCTGCCCCTGACCTTGGGCATGGGGAAGCTCCTCTCCGCCGCCACTCCTGTGCTGTCGCAGCCTGGCGCTCTCGGTCGCTACCACTGTGTGGATCACAATAAACTGTGGAAAATTCTGAAAGAGATGGGAGTACCAGACCACCTGATCTGCCTCTTGAGAAACCTGTATGCAGGTCAGGAAGCAACAGTTAGAACTGGACATGGAACAACAGACTGGTTCCAAATAGGAAAAGGAGTACATCAAGGCTGTATATTGTCACCCTGCTTATTTAACTTACATGCAGAGTGCATCATGAGAAACGCTGGGCTGGAAGAAGCACAAGCTGGAATCAAGATTGCCAGGAGAAATATCAATAACCTCAGATATGCAGATGACACCACCCTCATGGCAGAAAGTGAAGGGGAACTAAAAAGCCTCTTGATGAAAGTGAAAGAGGAGAGTGAAAAAGTTGGCTTAAAGCTCAACATTCAGAAAACTAAGATCATGGCATCTGGTCCCATCACCTCATGGGAAATAGATGGGGAGACAGTGGAAACAGTGTCAGACTTTATTTTTTTGAGCTCCAAAATCACTGCAGATGGTGACTGCAGCCATGAAGTTAAAAGACGCTTACTCCTTGGAAGGAAAGTTATGACCAACCTAGACAGCATATTAAAAAGCAGAGACATTACTTTGCCAACAAAGGTCCGTCTGGTCAAGGCTATGGTTTTTCCAGGGGTCATGTGTGGATGTGAGAGTTGGACTGTGAAGAAAGCTGAACGCCAAAAAATTGATGCTTTTGAACTGTGGTGTTGGAGCAGACTCTTGAGAGCCCCTTGGACTGCAAGGAGATCCAACCAGTCCATCCTAAAGGAGATCAGTCTTGGGTGTTCATTGGAAGGACTGATGCTGAAGCTGAAACTCCAATACTTTGGCCACCTTATGTGAAGAGTTGACTCATTGGAAAAGACCCTGATGCTGGGAGGGATTGGGGGCAGGAGGAGAAGGGGACGACAGGGGATGAGATGGCTGGATGGCATCACCAACTCAATGGGCATGAGTTTGAGCAAACTCCGGGAGTTTGTGATGAACAGGGAGGCCTGGCGTGCTGTGATTCATGGGGTTGCAAAGAGTTGACAAGACTGAGTGATTGAACTGAACTCAACTCCGGTCCTGAGCTCTGAATATGTAGATGCCCAATGTGGAGATTCTCCAAATCTCCTTCGGAAAGAACATTTCCACTCCTTCCACAGTCTTCTCCTGAGAAAATCTGGGATCTTTGCTCTGCTTCACCCATCAGTCCTGTTCACTTCCTTTCCACTTTCCAGAAAATTATCAGAATCCCTGTTGATAGTTCTCTTTTTTGTCTTCAGCATGTTTATCAATTTATTCTCTTTACTGACTCTTCAGCAGAATTTTGAAAGGGAACGCAGATAAATGCATGCATTCTGTCCTGAACATATATGTTTATATCCAAATAAGCTTAGATGCTGTTAATTACATGTTTTAACCACAGGATTAATTGAATATTATCCTTTAAAAAATTTTTGTTTATTTATTTACTTATGGCTGCACTGGGTCTTCATTACTGTGTGCTGGCTTTCTCTAGTTGCAGTGAGTGGGGGCTACTCACTTGTTGCACAGCATGGGCTCTAGGGCAAGAGGGCTTAGTTGCTCTGTGGCATGTGGGATCTTTCTGAACCAGGGCTCAAACCTATGGTCCCTGTATTGGTAGGTAAATTCTTAACCCCTGGACCACTAGGGAAGAAGCCCATGAATACCAATCTTGAAGAATTTTAAAAGTTAATTTCTCAAAGTCACTCTGGGAACAACCCATAAAGGAAATGACTATCTTATGTTGGATCCAAAACCTAACAGATTTTTAGTTGTTATTGCCAGTACCATGTATGTATGTACTGTATGCCAATAGCGTTCAGAACATATCAGTCCACTGAGGATGGCTAAAACACACATAGCCTGAGGGAGGGTTTCTCCCTACTGGGCTTCAAAATGAAGAGATCACAGCACTGAGATAGCCACTTTTCAGGAGAAAATGATGACTCACACAGGGATGACTTAAAGGCATCTGGTTTCCATCTTCTTTGTTTCTTCTCTTGGACTCCATTCATAGGCACTTCCTTCCAGCTGGAGCTTTTAATGGCATAATGTGAAGGCAAGATCCACAGAAGTGGGTTTAGAGGAGGGACTTGAAGGAGAAAATGCAGATCATCAGGGGAGACCATGGAAAATTACACCCAGATGGGAGGTAGCAGTCAAAGTACATACATCCAAACTAAAATGTACCAATTAAAATATTTAGGGAAGGGCAGAGAAGGGTATGATTTTTAATATGGGGAAACAAAAATTTAAACTGAATAAAAAGTCAAAGTGATACAATCATGATTGTAATTAACAGCACATTAATGCAATTTCTGTTTCTAGTCTGGGAAAATTATGTTGTCATCTCTTCTTATTTAAATGAATGTAGCATAGCAGTACTTGTGGCTTTGTTGAGTCATTCTCCTAGCTCCATTCATGAGAGTGATATACTTCTTCCCATTTCATAGCTGAAAACACACTAACTTCCCTGGTGTTCCAAAGTGATCTGGGATGGCAGTAGACTGGTGGATTCAGCTTTGTTAAAATAACCATCAGAACCCACAAGAGACTTGAAGGAATTAAACAAGCAGTTGACTTCTGTATGCAAACACTCGTTGCTCATGTTCCCCTCTTTCCAATCCATCAGTAGCAAGAAGGAAGCTCATTTCCTTTTTAAAAATGAGAGTCTGTTATATTCTGTTCTTTTCTTTTCACACATGATATTTCACTTAACCAAATATCACCTGATCTGAGTGATTTGCCCCTGGTCTTATTCTACTCACTACACCCAAACAGCTCTTGTGGGCAGGGGTAGGGATGGGGGGGGGGGCATGGGATATTAATGGACATAGGCAGTAGTGGAGTTGGAGGCTGTAACAACGTTTATGTTCTTCTGGATATCATAGTGGGCAGAGTCAATCCAAGCTGAGAACGAGTCAAAGAATAATTATTTGGCATTTCATGAAGATATGGCATTGTCCAAGTCTCTGCAGAGATATGGTATAAAGAGTAATAGGTATATATATATATATATATACAAAATGGTAATATGAGGCAGATAGTATTAAACTGCAAGAGAGGTGCAAATACAGCTGACAGGGATAAGACAGATTAGTTCTGAAGGTGGGAGTGACAGAAAGGAGTACAAATCTGAGGAGATCGAATGGTCAAAGGAGAATATGGAATGTGTGGGGAGGATTCTTTGCCTCACTGATTTGGATAAACCAAAGACAGGGCTGGCTTGACATGTAGGCCAAGGTTCCATGAACTCAAACACAGTTATAAATGTGTGAATCTGGCCAAGTATAAAGCAGTTGGGAGTGGTGGAATTTGTGACAATCTGAGGGCCATGTCCCACTGAAATCAGCTTTCAGTTTCATAGTAAAAGTTCAAAGTCAGATAATTCAAGTCATTGTCTGCACACTGTCTCTGTCATCAAAAGATCCCCCTACGCCTCTAACTTCATACTCCATTATCTCCTTCACCCCAGAGAGAGACCCACACTTTCCTCCACAGACACAGTCCTGACTGCATAACTGTTGGTGATAGAATCTTCTAGAGCTGACTCTCCCAGAAATGTGATATAGAGTAGGCTTCAAAACAAATAAACTTTTCTACTTGGAAGATGGAATTCTTTAGAAGTCAGCTTAATTAGCTTCTGCAGGGCATTCTAGCACATGTGGGCCACGAACCCAGCAGTGGAAGAGCTGGCTGAGCCTCTCAGCGTCCCTGGGAGGGACGCTGGAAATTCCATGGCCCCTGGAATTCCAGGGCCACGCCCAGGCAGAGAGGGGAAGGAGAAACACTACTTCAGCCGAGCGGCTGCTTCATGTGTTGGGCTCCTGAGTAAGATCTTTTCTGAAGAGAGAGACTTCTGAACACCGTTTTGATGAAGGTGAGCAAACTCCATCCTACTGCTTTAGAGAAGGACTTGGGTGTGATGCCCAGCCTCTGCTCTCCTTATAATCATCCTGCTAGGAAAAACTCCTCTTGTTTCTCCTTTATTCACTATGCTCACACTCTAAACACCTCACTTCTAGTCACCAAATATGTTTTCCCCACACTAAACGATTCTCTAATTTTTAGCAGAGACTGACTGGGTGTCCTACAAATTTAACTCAACTCTGACACTGCCTTCTTGGAGATAGCATCAGATCCCACAGGTGAACAACTCAGATCCACAAGACTGCCCCCACTTTACACACCAACTGCAAGTCCAGGATGTCACCTGTATTTCTGACTGAATGGTTATAAGTCAGGGTCCACATGACATCCCCCCCCTCTCATTTTGATCACTTGCTAGAATAGCGCAAGAACTCAGGGAAGCATTTACTGATTTATTATAAAACAACATAGCTCAGGAATAACCAGATGGAACCCATGAACAGGACAAGGTATGGAGGGACAGGCATGGATGCTCCATGCCCTCTTCCTGTGTGCGACCCTTCCAGCACCTCCACATGTTCACCAGCCTGGAAGCTCCTCATATCTCCTTGTTCAGTGGTTTTTACAGAGTTGAACCTCCAGCCCTCTAAACGCTTGGTCTTTCTGTGACCAATTCCATCCTGAGGCTGTCTAGGGGCCTATCCTGAGGCTGTGTGGGGGCCTTACCTTAAGTCACCTCATTTGCATAAACTCAGGTGTGCTGAAAAGGGCTTGTGTGATTATCCAGACACTCCCATCACTTAGGAAATGCACCAGGAACCAGAGACGAAGACCAAATATATTTCTTATTATTATGCCATAGTCCTACTCAGGGCTTCCCTGTTTGGCACACAAGGGTTTAGCCACCCCTACCCCATTCCATTCCAGTAAATACAAGGCCTCAGATGTAACTGCTCAATAAGAATAACTCATTGAAACATAGTAAAATCACATTAGTTCTAGTTAAATTAGCAGCCAAATTTTCCAGAATTGAAGACGATCCTAAGTACCAAACAAGATTAAAAGGAAAATAATAAATTCATACACAGCAAAACTATAGGACAGAAAAGGAGAAAAAACTTAACAAAAAAAATTGAATTAGAATCTAACCCTTGTGCAAAATATCTAAATTGTTTATAATCCTTTCAATAGTACGCAAACCTGTCAATGTATTTTTAGGTACATTAAATCAAAAGAGTGTGATTCTGTGAGCAAACAGAAGTATTTCAGTATTTTCCACCCATCTTCTTTTTAGGATTTTAGACATCTGTAAATGGACTTCTCATCTTTCTTCGGTTTCACTCAGTGAAATCCTCAAACTCCAGTGTGCGCAGGAATATTTTGTACATGGTTGGACCCCCACCGACAACCAATAACCAAAGGGAACTGTGTAAATGAGATCCCAATTGATACCCAGTTAGATATAGCCTCTACTCCTCTTCCTGTGTGCATGCGTGTGTGCGCGTACACACACACACACAAGATGCTGACTCTGGGGAATTCAACTGTACTTGCTTTCCATATGTTTCACACTTTCTTTTCATCCTACACAGGTATCCAGGCTTGTTATTTCTTGCTTGAGGCAAGGAAGGAGACAACCTGTTTTTGAAAGGATGAGGAGAGAAAAAAGTTGCTTTCCCCGGGCTGAGCAGGGACCACAGCCTGCGGCTTCTGTAAGCAGGAAGGCTCTGGGTATCTCTCTGTAACTGTGGCCAGTGGAGGAGAAAGCTGTGTGTATACCACCATAGGCTAGACCCCAGGTGCAGGTCACTTCACTTTGCCAGAGATTCCCAATTCACACATGGCCTGGAAGCAGCAGAGGTGAAACCTGAGTGGACCATGGAGACAGGGACAGTTGAAATCTCAGGGCTAACCAGCATAAAAGAGGACAAATACTGAAGGAGTCTTCCCAATACCCCTACACCACACAAAACCTCGTACTCTGTTAAATCTACACTTCTGTAGAGTCCTGGTGTGGGGGGTATGTAAGCATCCCAAGCACGACTGGGGTAAATATCCTGCTAACCTGGTGGGCTGGTTATTTGGAATGTAAGGGAATCTAAAAAGTTCATGTTTCTTGAACACATAACTTCTAGATGGAGATTTACACCTATTTTGAATATTTGTTGAGTGCCTTGCTTTTTTTTTTTTGTTAAGTTCACTCTAAGATTATTTTTATCATTCTTCTTTACATTTTGTGTGTTTTTTTTTTAATTTTATTTGGAGGCTAATTACTTTACAATACTGTGGTGGTTTTTGCAACACATGTACACCCATGGCTGATTCTTGTGAGTGCCTTGTTTTTGAGAAGGGTTCCCTGACAACCACTAGGGATCCATCTCTGTCGGCCCGGGTTGGGGGCAGGGAGGCAGTGAGGTGCCTGAAAGGCAGCTGGAGGAGATGAATGGCACCAGTTTCTCAGTCTTTCTGAGGCTTTGCTGTGGATAGTTTAGCCAGTGCCCTAGTCAAGCTCTGCCAATGTTTTGGGAGGAAAAAAAAAATACACATATTCAAAAGCAAACCAGCAAACAACTTCACTCTAGCAAATCATTTTATTAGGCTCAAGATGAGTTTCTGCCTGCAAAGCTCTCAAATGCCAGAAAGTGTGGGCTGGGCTGCCACCTACTTCCCATCCCAATCCTGCTGCTTAGGGTTCACTTGAATGGCTAATTGATGGTCACCTCACTTTCTTGTCAAAGCCAAAAGATTATACTTAATGCACAACTTAAGCCGTCCCCTGGACTTCACTTGTTTGGACTGGCAATCATGTTTTCTGTTCCCTTCCCCACTTACCTTAAGTTTTAGCAATTGCCCTCTGGGTTCAAAAGAGCATCCCACTAGGCCATTGAAATGTTGAATAGCCCCCTGACAAGGGGAAATGTTTATCTGCTCTCAGAGAGAGAAAGAACTGGGAAAAATATATGCAGCTTTGGTATATGACAGGATGCTGATTTCTTGTGAACAATTTCTTAACTTTCAGTTTAATAATAACTATAATCAACTTGGTACATTAAGAGTTGTTTAGAAGTGTTGTTAGTCAGTAACCAGAAACTTTAAAGGTAGTACACAAGTCAAAATGATGATCTCTTACACAATGTAAACATAATGTCCTATGTTCCTTTGGGCTTTGTAAGGTGCAGGAAGGTTTTCTCAGTCTATCTTTGGGGACTGAGGAAGATAAAGGCCTTTCACTAGCTCTTCATCGATCCTTCCGCCTGTGGATTCCCAGCAGATGAACTTGCTCAGCGTGGACAAACCTTTGAAGGATGCATCTGGATGATCTACTACCAACAGGTCTCTTTCTGACAGATGGGGGACTCAGCTGTGTGATTTGGGGGTCACCTCAAAATCCTGATTCCAGTAACATATAGATGGAGTCATCAAGTCATCAAAGAGGAACCAGGCAGGCATGCTTTATCAGGAAAAATAAAAGTCTCTGAACTCAAATAGTCCGAATATTAAACCTCACCCTCCAGTTGCTACCAATGAGATAATCAGGTAACTTAAAACACAAATATACATCTAAGCCCAGCCTGTAGGGTAAAAAGTACAATTGGACTTACCAAGTTCTTTTCTATTTGGGTCTAATGAGCCTGTGTAACCAACTTTTATTCATGTTTGTCATGTATGGATGTGAGAGTTGGACCATAAGAAAGCTGAGCACAGAAGAGTTGATGCTTTTGAACTGTGGTATTGGAGAAGACTCTTGAGAGTCTCTTGGACTGCAAGGAGATCCAACCAGTTCATCCTAAAGGGAATCAGTCCTGAATATTCATTGGAAGGACTGATGCTGAAGCTGAAACTCCAATACTTTGGCCACCTGATGCGAAGAACTGACTTACTGGAAAAGACCCTGATGCTGGGAAAGATTGAAAGTAGGAGGAGAAGGGGATGACAGAGGACGATGTTAGTAGGACATTACTAACTCAATGGACATGAGCTTGAGCAAGCTCTGGGAGTTGGTGACAGACAGAGAAGCCTGGCGTGCTGCAGTCCGTGGGGTCACAAAGATTCGGACACAACTGATTGACTGAACTGAACTGAATTATCTCACTGTAAATATGACTTTCTTTTTAAAAAAAGCTTTCCTGACATGATCCCCATATTATGTAAGGACCCAATTACATGGTCACCAACTTAAAGCACCCTGTGCTACTTCTTCACAACACATAAGAGGAACATAGTGAAGTCACTTTCTTTGTAATCTGTCTTTATTGCTGGAATATAAGCTCCATGGGGGTAAGGGATGTTTTTCTTATTTATTGTGGCATCCCCAACTCTTTGTACACAGCCTAACTCATAGCAGATGTTCAGTGAATAGTTGTTAAGTGAATGGCTGATTGATCTGTCTCCTGATGTTGGTGGGAGGACTGAGGTAATGCTTCTAACCAAGTCTGCACATAGAACCAGTCAAATCAATTCATTTTATCTTTATTCCTCCCTTTTCTATTTTGATGGTGTTTGACAGATGTATTTATTTTCCTGCTTTCTTCTACAAACTCTAGATTGTTCATATCCTCGTGAAAAATCATGATTTTAGAGCTGGGGTGTAGGAAGCCATCATGTCAGAGATAACATAGCTGCAATCAGAAGAGCAGTCATTAATTGCCAGGGTCACATAATCAATTTGCTGGCAATTTGGTGACATATTTAGCACATGGTCTAGATCTTCTGCTCCTTCATTGTAGCTCTAGCCTCCTCATTGCACTTGTTATATCCTGCTTTTTTTTTTTTTTTTTTTTACTTTCTTTATTAATCTTCAACCTTTTCTCAAAGGTTACCTGAGTGGCTAACTTGACGGTGACATTGGCCTGGCTGGGCTGAGACTTCTCACAAGAAAAAGGATTTTCTTACCAAACTGAGCATACTTTAGCCATTTACTGCAAGTATGTGTGTGTATTTGTGTGTGTGCTTAGTCGCTCAGTTATGTCCGACTCTTTGAGACGCTATGGACTGTAGCTTGCCAGGCTCCTCTGTCCATGTGGATTCTTCAGGGAAGAATACTGGAGTTGGTTGCCATGCCCTCCTCCAGGGGATCTTCCCAACCCAGGGATTAAACCCAGGTCTCCTGCATTGCAGGTGGATTCTTTACCGTCTGTGCCACCAGGGAAGCCCTTTAAATAAGCTAAAAACTTTACTCCAAACCTGGAAAAAAAAAGTGGAATTCATTTGCCATATATAGAGCACTTATAATGAAAAAAAATATGTTTTTATAGTTTTTTTCTAAATCCATAGGCATTTTCTTCTTTCATTGTATTATTCATCAGAATTCAGACCTTAACAGTTTTAAACTAATTCATTGTGTGATTCAGTGCTGTAAGTGACCACATTGTGGATTTTCTTTGTTCTAATGTCCTTAACATTTGTCAATTTTGGGGTTATCTGGAAGATGTAGAAGTCAACTGAGAAGACTACATTATTTTAACCATTTAGATGACTGAGTAGCAGAAAGTTGCTGAAGCTATTTACCAAATTTAGATCAAGGACTTCTAGGAATTAATGAGTATCCTGGGGAAACCAATCTTTAGTCCCCACAGAGAAGTTGGACTTACTTTCTGCTGTGGCCTGGCCTGAATTTAATGGAATCAGAATTCTGAAAAAGTGCAGAATTATCTGAAAAAATGAAATCACACTTTCAGAAGCAATTGCCTCATTCGATGCTATGAATCATGCTGTAAGCTTCTCTGTATGCTTTTGATGCTTAAACATGGAAGGTTCCTAAATGACCAAGTATCTGTCGTATCAATTCTCTTAGTTTCTAAAGCTACTTGTGCTCAACTTTTGGGTAATGTTTGTGTTTGCATGGCTCTGTGACAATGCATTTTATTTCACTGACACTGAGACCCATCACTAACAATATAAATCTAGTGTCAGAACTGCAATGGTCAATGACTGAATGTACCCAATAGTTCTCAAGAAGTTCGAACTGGCTGAATAACAGTATTCTCTCTGATTTCATCAACAAGGATTGACTACCCCTAGGCCAAAAACTTTATGTATTTATGTGAAGACATTTGGCTAAAGTATTTTTTTGAGTCACTTTAAAAATTATTCATTAAATAACTAATAGCAGCTTTTATCATATGAGTATAAAAGTAATAATCATAAAAATTAGGAAAAATACAAAAGTACACAGAAAAATATATACCATCTTAGCACACAGGCATGTACAGTTAATTTTTTTGGCAAACATTTCCCATTTTTCCTATGCTTCTATAAACATATATGTGGGAATTTTTTATATTCTCACAAACTTATATTTTAAACTTTATATTTTAACACTAATAATGATAATGATGATTGTTACTACTATGTGCCAGGAACAAGGCTAAGCACTTTACAGGAACTATCTCATTTAATCTTCACAGTAACCTTCTCCTTTACATGTGAGGAAACAGACACTTTAGCAGTTTTAGTAACTGCCGAAAGCTTCAGACCTAGTAATTGGTGGAGATGGAACTTGAAATGACGTTTCCTTCCAGAACCTGTTATCTTACATTATACTATACTGCTTTCCTTCTCAAGACTTAAATATTCTTCTATCATATTTTTATTAGGACTACTCTTTAGAGCAGTTTAAAGGTTCAGAGAAAAATTCGGAAAAAGGTACAGAGATTTCCCATATACTTCCTGTGGCCATACATTCATAGCCTCCCCAGTTATCATCATCTGCCACCAAGCTTGTTCACTTGATGAACCTACACTGACACCTCACAATCACCCAAAGCCCATAATTTGCCTTAGAGTTCACTCTTGTACATTCTATAGGTTTGGACAAGTGTTTAATGACATACCATCATTATGGTATCATGCAGAGAATTTTCATGGCCCTAAAAATCCTCTGGGCTCTGTCTATTTATCCCACCCAGTCTCCTTCCGATTATATTTTAATGGCAAATACTGTATCATATTGCTGATGATTCTGTTATTATCTTTATCTATTTTGTTGTTGTTGTTATTATCTTTAACTTACAGTATTTCCAGTTTTCCAGTGGTATAAACGACACTGTGATGAGCATTGAGAAATGTCTGATAACTCTTTTGTTAGGTACCTTCAGATGCTGATCTGGAAATAAGGAATTGAGCGTCACTGGCTTATTTGGGAGTGATCCAGGAAACATCAGAAAGGGAAGTGAGAAAGGGAAAGGAAGACAGTCAATACAGGGTGTGGTAATGAGCAACTATTCATGGGCAACTGTGGGCTCAATTCCACTGTGACCTTTGGGAGTCGGTATTGACTCCCATCATTGGTTGAGGACTACTCCCAGAGGTGTTAACTCCTTGGAACTTCCAGCCACCCTCATGTGTGACCTGGCATGCTTCCTTACCCAGAAAAGATCCTAGGCAGAGAGTTGCCAGTGTTGGCAGTGGGAAACCAGGTTGTATGCACAGAGGGATATGGATGGGCACTGGTAACATTTGCTACAGCACATATCCATGATGATTTCCTTCTGGATAAATGTAGGATAAACAAAATTCTATGATATAATAAATTTTGATTGCCAGATTTACCCACAGAAATACTGTGTCAATTTATGCACACCTTCTGTGCTGTAACCAACATTAAGTTTACCACTCTTAGTAAGTCATTATGTATAAAAGATACCTTATTTGCATTTTCTTGATCACTGTTGCAGTTAGTTTTTTTAATTTATTTTTTTTTATAACTAGTATTTACTTTTTGTCCATGCATTGCTCTTTATTTACTTTGACCATCTTTTTATTGCAGTGTTTGGATTTTAAAATTCACTATTTTCTTGTGTGTTGCTGAAATTTTCTCTGGTTTGTTCTTTGCCTTTTAAGTTTTATAATTCATTAATATGGAAAAGTTTTAAATTTTTATATACTTTTATCTGTAGATCAGCTTCCTTAAAGGACTCAGATTTTTCATGCATATATATATATATGCGTTTGTATTTTACGTAAACATTTCCATTAATATATCTGTTATTGATTTTGATTTATGGTTTGAGGTAGGGATCAAATGTGCTTGTGCTTAGTCACTCAGTCATGTCTGACTCTTTGGGACCCCATGGACTGTAGCCTGCCGGGCTCCTCTGTCCATGGGGATTCTCCAGGCAAGGATACTGGAGTGGGTTGCCATGCCCTCCTCCAGGGGATCTTCCAAACCTAGGGATTAAATTCAGGTCTCCCACATTGTAGTCAGATTCTTTACTGTCTGAGCCACCAGGGAAGATAATGTATTTTTCCCATGCTGATTTGATATGCTAAATTTAGTAAATTTGTCCTTGGTGGCTCAGACGGTAAAGAATCCACTTGCAATGTGGGAGACCTGGGTTCAATCCCTGGGTTGGGAAGATCCCCTGAAGAAGGGAAGGGCAACCCACTTCAGTATTCTGGCCTGGAGAATTCCATGGACAGAGGAGCCTGGCAGGCTACAGTCCATGGGGTCTCAAAGAGTCGGACACGGCTGAGCGACTAACATTTTCACTTTCATGTAACATCAATTTATTAAAAACAAAGACTAATGGATTTCTAGATTGATTGATTTGTATTTTCTAATTTCAACTAGTATCCATGTTCACAAAACTTACTAATTTTAATTAACATATATATTAATTTAAATTTATATACTTAACTTTAATTTACTTATTAATTTTAATGATAATTCACAATACTTACTAATTTTAAAAATTCAGATTGCCTATGTTCATATTAATTTCTGATCATATGCTTACTACTGCAATATCCTGCCTACCCATTTTATATCTCCATTGCCTGTGGACATACAATAATCCTCCTGCTTCTCTAGCTTCTTGCAGTCTTTGGCATTCCAACCTACAAGTTGAACTCTTAATGTCAACCAGAAAGAAAACATTATTTTATCTTGAATTTTTATTGTAAACATAACTTGAACATGATTTTTAAATTACCTTGTCTCTGCACAAGGCAGCACTCTCTTCAGCGGGATACATTATTTGGTTATAAAGTAAAATTCTAGAAATTGGTACATGTTGAATCAGCCTCTAGGGACTGCTTATGTTTCCACAAATGCAGTATCAGTAGCATAAGAATGGAAATTGCCTCTAAGTGTTCAAGCTTCAACAATATGTCTTTTCTGATTTCACAGTTACATGGGGGACGTGAGCCAGAGATGGGGTACACAACATTACAAGCAGCCAGTTACTTAGCTGCTACGCTTCCTGATTCAATGTGTGCCTACTGTGCACCACATTTACCGTTTTCAGGTTGTGCCCTTCCAAACTGAGTCCATACGGCCTCATCCCACTGTATTAAAATATTAAGGGATTGTTTTATTACAAAAACATGAAAAAATTCATTATTCTAAGACAAGAAACTTCAAAATGTCGCCAGTCAGCTCTACATGAAAAGAAAGGACCTACTCCAGGAAGCATTTCTATACCTTTCTGTTATGGGTTGAATTGTGCCCCCTAACCCCCAAATTTATATGCTGAAATTGTTACACTCAGTATCACAAAAGTGAAGTGGAAGTCACTCAGTCATGTCTGACTTTTTGCAACCCCATGGACTGTAGCCTGCCAGGCTCTTCTGTCCATGGAATTTTCCAGGCAAGAATACTGGAGTGGGTAGCTGTTCCCTTCTCCAGGGGATATTCCCAACCCAGGGATTAAACCCCGCTCTCCCGCATTGCAGTGACCTTAGGTGGAGATAGGGACTTTACAGAGGTAATTAAGTTAAAATGAGGTCATAAGAATGGGTCCTAGTCCAATATGATGGGTGTCCTTGTAAGAAGGGGAAATTCAGACACAGAGACAAACACGCATAGACTAGGAAGATGATATGAAGAGACACACATTATGATGGCCAAATATAAGACAAAGAATGCCAAGGACACCACAATCTAGGAGAGATGTCTGGAATGGATCCTTGTCTAGTTTTTAGAGGGAACATGCCCCTGCTGACTTCTTGATCTTAGACTTTGACTTCTAGAACTGTGAGACAATAAACTTCTACTATTTAAACCACCAATTTTGTGGTACTTTGTTATAGCAGCCCTAGAAAATGAATACATTTTCCCTCCCTTTCTGCTTCTTTTCTCTCTCCCCAAGTAGACTTCCTGTACCTATAGAAGTATATATCATATTTTGTGGAGTTTTAAATTTTTCTAATTGGTTTTGAAGAGGTGGTACATGCATACGGGAAAAGAATTCTCAGTGATTGTTGTTGTTCAGCTGATCAGTTGTGTCTGACTCTACGACCCAATGGACCACAGCATGTGAGGCTTCCCTGTGCTTCACTGTCTTTCAGAGTTTGCTCAGACTCATGTCCATTGTGTCGATGATGCCATTTAACCGTCTCATCCTCTGTCATCCCCTTTTCCTACCCTTAATATTTCCCAGCATCACGGTCTTTTCCAATGAATCAGCTCTTCGCCTCAGGTGGCCAAAGAAATGGAGCTTCAGCTTCAGCATCAGTCCTTCCAATGACTATTCAGGGTTAATTTCATTTAGGATGGATTGGTTGGATTTCCTTGTAGTCCAAGGGACTCTCAAGAGTCTTCCCCAGCACCACAATTTGAAAGCATCAATTCTTTGGCGCTCAGCCTTTGTAAGGTCTCACATCCATACATGACTATTGGGAAAACCATAGCTTTGACTATACACTCCTTTGTCAGCACAGTTATAACTCTGCTTTTCAACATGAGGTCTAGGTTTGTCATAGTTTTGCTTCCAAGGAGCAGTTCAGTTCAGTTCAGTCACTCAGTCATGTCTGACTCTTTGCCACCACACGGATTACAGAATGCCAGGCTTCCCTGTCCATCACCAGCTCTCAGAGTTTACTCAAACTCATGTCCATTGAGTCGGTGATGCCATCCAACCATCCTATTCTCTGTCGTCCCCTTCTCCTCTCGCCTTCAAACTTTCCCAGCATCAGGGTCTTTTGCAATGAGTTAGTTCTTCACATCAGGTGGCCAAAGCACTGGAGTTTTGGCTTCAGTATCAGTCCTTCCAATGAATATTCAGGACGGATTTCCTTTAAGATGGACTGGTTGGATCTCTTTGCAGTCCAAGGGACTCTCAATAGTCTCCAACACCACAGTTCAAAAGCATCAATTCTTCGGTGCTTAGCTTTCTTTATAGTCCAACTCTCACATCCATACATGACTACTGGAGAAACCATAGCTTTGACTAGATGGACCCTTGTTGGCATGGTAATGTCTCTGCTTTTTAATATGCTGTCTAGGTTGGTCATAGCTTTTCTTCCAAGGAGCTAGTGTCTTTTATTTCATGGCTGCAGTCACTATCTGCAGTGATTTTGGAGCCCAAGTAAATAAAATCTCTCATTGTTTCCATTGTTTCCCCATCTATTTACCATGAAGTGATGGGGCCGGATGCCATAATTTTAGTTTTTTGAATGTTGAGTTTTAAGCCAACTTTTTCACTCTCTTCTTTCACTTTCATCAAGAGGCTCTTAAATTCTTCTTTGATTTCTGCCATAAGGGTGGTATTATCTGCATATCTGAGACTACTGATATTTCTCCCAGCAAACTTGATTCCAGCTTGTGCTTCCTCTAGCCCAGCATTTCTCCTGATGTATTCTGCATGTAAGTTAAATAAACAGGGTGACAATATATAGCCTTGACGTATTCCTTTCCCTATTTGGAACCAGTCTTTTGTTCCATGTCCAGTTCTAACTGTTGCTTCCTGACCTGCATACAGATTTCTCAGGAGGCAAGTTAGGTGGTCTGGCATTCCCATCACTTTAAGAATTTTTCACAGTTTGTTGTGATCTACACAGTCAAAGGCTTTGGCATAGTCAATAAAGCAGAAGTAGATGTTTTTCTGGGACTCTCTTGCTTTTTCGATGATCCAATGAATGTTGGCAATTTGATCTCTGGTTCCTCTGCCTTTTCTAAATCCAGCTTGAACATCTGGAAGTTCACAGTTCACATACAGTTGAAGCCTGGCTTGGAGAATTTTGAGCATTACTTTGCTAGCATGTGCTGTTGCTGCTGCTGCTAAGTTGCTTCAGTCATGTCCGACTCTGTGCAACCCCATGGATGGCAGCCCACCAGGATCCCCAGTCCCTGGGATTCTCCAGGGAAGAACACTGGAGTGGGTTGCCATTTCCTTCTCCGATGCCTGAAAGTGAAAAGTGAAAGTGAAGTCACTCAGTTGTGTCCAACTCTTAGCAACCCCATGGACCACAGCCTACCAGGCTCCTTCATCCATGGGATTTTCCAGGCAAAAGTACTGGAGTGGGGTGCCATTGCCTTCTCCATGTGAGATGAGTGCAACTGCACAGTAGTTTGAACATTCTTTGGCATTGCCTTTCTTTGGGATTGGAAAGAAAGCTGACCTTTTCCAGTCTCGAGGCCACTGCTGAGTTTTCCAAATTTGCTGGCATATTGATTACAGCACTTTCACAGTATCATCTTTTAGGATTTTAAACAGCTCATCTGGAATTCC
Organism: Cervus canadensis; assembly: GCF_019320065.1. Lineage (NCBI taxonomy): Eukaryota > Metazoa > Chordata > Mammalia > Artiodactyla > Cervidae > Cervus > Cervus canadensis. Next base: position 74,653,383 of record NC_057393.1, on the reverse strand, counting down.
GTCACCTCTACTCGCTTTGTTTGAAGTGATGCTTCCTAAGGTCCACTTGACTTCACATTCCAGGGTATCTGGCTCTAGGTGACATCCTGGATGTCAATTTGGCCTTGGAGTACAAAATGAAGCAGGGCAAATGCTAACAGGGTTTTGCCAAGAGAACGCATTGTCATAGCAAGCACCCTCTTCCAACAACACAAGAGAAGACTCTACACATGGACATCACCAGATGGTCAACACCAAAATCAGATTGATTATAGCCTTTGCAGCCAAAAATGGAGAAACTCTATACAGTCAGCAAAAACAAGACTTGGAGCCGACTGTGGCTCAGATCATGAACTCCTTATTGCCAAATTTAGACTTAAAATTGAAGAAAGCAGGGAAAACCACTAGACCATTCAGGCATGATCTAAATCAAATCCCTTACGATTATACAGTGGCAGTGAGAAATAGATTCAAGGGATTAGATCTGATAGACAGAGTGCTCGAAGAACTATGGATGGAGGTTCATGACGTTGTACAGGAGGCAGTGATCAAGACCATCCCCAAGAAAAAGAAATGCAAAAAGGGCAAAATGGTTGTCTGAGGAGGCCTTACAAATAACTGAGAAAAGAAGAGAAGTGAAAGGTAAAGGATAAAAGGAAAGATATACCCATCAGAATGCAGAGTTCCAAAGAACAGCAAGGAGAGATAAGAAAGCCTTCTTCAGTGATCAATGCAAAGAAATAGAAGAAAATAATAGAATGGGAAAGACTAGAGATCTTGTCAAGAAAATTAGAGATACCAAGGGAACATTTCATGCAAAGATGAGCACAATAAAGGACAGAAATGGTATGGACCTAACAGAAGCAGAAGATAAGAAGAGGTGGCAAAAATACACAGAAGAACTGTACAAAAAATAAAAAATCCAAGGAGCAAGCCTCTTTTAATTTCATGGCTGCAGTAACCATCCACAGTGATTTTGGAGCCAAGGAAAGTAAATCTGCCACTGTTTCCACTTTTCGCCCATCTATTTGCCATGAAGTGATGGGTAGGTGCCATGATTTTCGTTTTCTGAATGTTGCACTTCAAGCTAGCTTTTCACTCTCTGCTTTAACCTTCATCATGAGGCTGTTTAGTTCCTCTTCACTTTCTGCCATTAAAGTGGTATCATTTTCATATCTGAGGTTGTTGATATTTCTCCTGGCAATCTTGGTTCCAGCTTGTGATTCATCCAGCTAGGTATTTCAGGAGATGTACTCTGCAAAGAAGTTAAATAAGCAGAGTGATAATGTACACCCTTGATGTACTCCTTTCCCAATTTTGATGCAATCTGCTGTTCCACATCTGGATCTGACTGTTTCTTCTTGACCTGCATAAAGGTTTTTCAAGATGCTATTAAGGTAATTTGGTATTCCCATCTTTTTAAGAATTTCCCACAGTTTGTTGTGATCATACAGTCAAAGGCTTTCCCATAGTCAATGAAGCAGAAGTAGATGTTTTCCTGGAATTCCCTTTTTTTTTCTAAGATCCAATGGATGTTGGCAATGTGATCTCTGGTTCCTCTGCCTTTTCTAAATCCAGTTTGTACATCTGGAAGTTCTCCATTCACATACTGTTGAAGTCTAACTTGAAGGATTTTGAGCATTATCTTGCTAACCTGTGAAATGAGTGCAAGTTTATGGTAGTTTGAACATTCTTTGGCATTGCCTTTCTTTGGGATTGGAATGGTAACTGACCTTTTCCAGTCCCATGGCCACTGTTGAGTTTTCCAAATTTGTTGGTATATTGAGTGCAGCACTTTAACAGTTATAATCTTTTAGGATTTTAAATAAATCAACTGGAATTTCATCACCCCAATAGCTTTGTTAGTATTAGTGCTTCCTAAGGGCCACTTGAATTCAAATTCCAGGATGTCTGGCTCTAGGTGAGTGACCACACTTTCATGGTTATCCAGGTCATTTTAACCATTTTTGTATAGTTATTCTGTGTATTCTTGCCACCTCTTTTTAATCTTTTCTGCCTCTATTAGGTACTTGCTGTTTCTGTCTTTTATTGTGCCCATCTTTTCATGAAATGTTCGCTTGGTATCTCCAATTTTTCTTGAAGAGATCTCTAGTCTTTCCCATTCTATTGTTTTCCTCTATTTATTTGCATTATACTTACTTAAGAAGCCTTTCTTATGAACTGCATAAAGCAGACTTTTGAGTGAATGCCAAGTCCTCCTCAGCAGGCTCCCTACAGTACCCTACCTCTCATTTCCTCCAAGTTACAACTACCATTATCTGTAGCTTAAATTCTAAGTTTCATGATCAGCCCTTCTTCAGTTTCCTGTTTCCTCTCATTGACCATAGGCCCTTGAGGGAAGAAATATTGCTTCCTTCTACATAATCTCAGCTCTAAATAAATCTGAGTTTAATGAATTGTTCACTGGCTAAGTTCAGGCAGACTAAATTCAAGTTGGTTTAAGGCTCTGATTGCTCTTAATATCCAAACAGTCCTGTTATTTAGCCTTTTACACTTTTAGGGTGAAACAGGATCTCAGTGAAGATTTTGCTTGGGAGGTGGAGTTGGGAGATAGTGAGGAACCTGGGTGATATTGGAGAGAGTTAGTAGAAAGGATCTCTCTAAAGAGAAAGTGGTTGTTGGGTCTGACTTTTTTGCTCTTCTTAATGGTTCCCAGTAATTGATTTTGAATAGGAGTAACCCAGCTCCTATTTGTTAATCTGACAGGCAGTCTTACATTCTGGTTAAGAGCTTGGGGACCAAACTGCCTATCTCTGTAGTACTAGTTCTACCACTCGTGTGTGTGACACTGAATAAGTGATTTAATTTCTCTGCAACCAAGTTCCTCATCCAGAAAACGAAGAAAACAATAGTATCTCCTTTTCATAGTTGCTGTTAAGGATTAAATGAGCTAAAGCTCTTAGAACCATGCCAGGCAAATAGTAAGAGCTGTATTGTTTATTAAGTCACCCATTTTATTTTTGTTGATGTATCAGCTAGGATGCTTTCAAAATGCAAGTAGCAAAATACCAAACAAAAAGGAGCTTAAACAATAAAGACATTTATCAACTCCTGTAACAGCAAGTTTTGAAGGTTTTTAAGGTTGGTAATTCAGTGGCTTGTTGATAGTGCTGAGTCAAGTTTCTTCGTATCTTTGGAATTCCAATGTTTGATTGATAGGCATCCTTAGCACATTAGCTTTTGTCCTCAGCCCTGTATTCTCAGGCTCACAAAATGTCAATCACTATCCCAAGAGTCACACACAGACATGACAATATTGAGAGACAGTCAGAAAAGGAAGGCTCCCCGCAACCCCTGCAACATGTCTCTTGTAAAGAACAAGCAAAAAGCTTTCCCAGAAGTTCCCAGAAGACTTCTTATGTATCATTGGCCAAATTATGTCACATGTCCATGCTTAACCAATCATTAGGGTGAAGGATATGACTACTCAGATACACAAGTCCAAGTACTGCCTGGAAAAAAAAAAGTCAATTGATAATAAATGTCTTCATTGAAGTTAGTTTGCCTCAATTTCTGGATGAAATTGCTGAAATTTCAGTTTGCTCATTTATTTATTCCCCTAAACTATTTTTTTCTACAACCTTAGTTAATTTGTCATGAAAAGTCATACTATTTGCCATTTTCCCTGTGTGTATGTGTGTTTGTGTGGTGTAACAGAGGAATTTTTGAGAGGGAAGGAGAGAGAGGGAATTCAACTTCTTTTTTTGTTTTTTTTTTTAAGTTTATTTTTGATTGGAGGATAATTGCTTTACAACATTGTGTTGATTTCTGCCATACAACAATGCGAATCAGCCATAGCTATATGCATGGCCCCTCCCACATTAACCTCCCTCCCACCTCTCAGGGAGTTCAACTTCTTGATGATAGTCTTTATTTGGCTATCCTATAGGAATCTTAGACAATTTCAAAAAGTGAACATATTTCCCTTAGACTGACATAACCATCAAGGAATAAGAGGAGTCAGCCCTGCCCCATGGAGATTACAGTGCTCCAGTTTACCCATTGACTTTTCTATTCCAACCCTCCTTTATCTGCTTTCTCAACTTCAAGTAATCAGTGTCACTTTGGACAATGCCTGTCAGTCTACACCCTGATGAGAACACACTTCAGCACAGTCAGAGCTCCACGGCTGGCTCTCTGCCCATCATAGAGCCCTTATAGCCTCTCTGGCAAGATGTGGCTATGCTCTGGACCATGGCCAGCTCCTTTCTCCTGTTTCAGTCATGAAAGGCAAAAAGTTTGTCAACTCTTAACTCTTCAAAATGGACAAATGGTCAATCAAATGGGATAGGGGACTACAGGCTTTGCTACTGGGATGACTCAAATCCAATAAAAAGACATTTTAAAATGTCTGTAATTGTCATTTTTCACTAATTCAGTTTACCCTACTACAAACTGATATTAAAGAAAGCCATTCTTACCTCATGCAACCTTACAAAGCTAATTATATAAAACTAATTATATAAAAGAGAGAGAGGAGAAGACTCAGAGTAGAAGGGAGGGAATGTTGCACTCTCCTTGCAAGCCCACCAAGCTTAGGCCAGATTCCTGGCATGGAGACCATCTAGGAAATGCCCCAAGTTCTTCAATTGCACAAGTGGGAGTCACATTTCCTCCCAGTGAGTTCACTGGCCCTGAGGGCACCATGGCAGGATGGAACCTTGCATCTAGGAAGAGCTGGCCTTCCTGTGACAGGCCCAATTAAGCCACCAGATGTGAACAATTATCCAGAAGGCCAATCAGGTGCAAGCAGCTGGGTTGTGTGGGAGCTGGACTGGAATCTTCCAGAAAGTTAGAGACTCTTGGCTGCCTAAAACTTCAATTCTATTTGTATTTATGGAGCCCCTCTTAAAACTCAGATGGATCTTATTGAAGCTCCTGCATCTGAGGGGTATTAGGATAATATATGGAGGTGGCCAAGATCAGGGATTGTCCTCTGAGAAGTTGTACAGAGGCACATTGAAGAACCTTCAGTCTACCTGTCTCACACCTATTTTTTTTGTAGGTAGTGGGTGGAAAGAGTCATAGAGACTCTATGTCCTGCAGACCAGTTGTCTATTGTGTTTTCTCTGCACTCAGGAGAAAAATTTTTTCTTAGGAAAGGACTTCAAATTCCTCTGCGTTGATGAGTCACTGACTGGTGACATACTTTAATTATTTTTATGCAAATATCTCTAGGGAGATATAGCCTTGATTTTTTTCAGTGGTTTTCAAACTATGTTCTTCAGAACCATCTAAGTTCCACAGAGTTTCCACAAAGCCTGATTTAAGAGGAAAAGTATGCCACAAATTGGCTTCTATATAGTATTATCTTCCATGTATTACAAAAATGCTTGCTTTTTAAAATTCTAAGCTAAAGAATTGAAGGGTTAATTTGGGATATCAGCCAAAATTGGATAGATATTTTGGAGTGATGAGAAACATTCTCAAAGACCTGAAATTCATTCTTCTGTTACTCACTCAATAAGGCCCCAACTAAGATCACAGTTCAGGTTAGATCTAGAAAAAGACATTGTTCTGACACCTAATGTCAAAGAAGCCATTAAAATCAACTAAGATCTTGTGCTAGGAAGTCTGACTACAGATTTTTCTATTTCATCCTCTACCAAAGCTCTGGAGAAAAGCCAGGATGCAGAAGTCTAATAGTTAAGAACATAAAATCAGATGTCAAACTGTGCTAAGAGCTGGATCTGAATCATTTCTATAATTGAATCCCCATTGTTCTAGGTTATGAATGCTGTCTCAGCCTGATCTGGATTTCAGGAAGCAGAGAAATACCATACACTGATTTCTCCTGTTAGGGCATTTGTTCACTGGAACCCATTCATCTTTCTTGTCCTATCTTTAAGATATTAGTTGACAATGTCCATCATTCATTATTGAAAAGGGAAGATAGTTGTCTATTAAAGTCCAATTTTCCATTTGTAATTACTTTTGTCACCAGGAAGAATATGGGAAGTGAAACCCCACCATCTTGCTATTAAGTTTACTCTCTGCTCACTTATCATGCTGGGTGAGAGACTGAGAGGGGAGCAAGACTCAGTCCTTGTGCTCAAGCAGCTTACAGTCTAACGGAAGAGAAACAGCCTAATGTCATTCTAAAAAACTACAAGTGCATACATAAGGTGGTAAGAGCTAAATAATGAATGAAAGCCTGGCACAGCTTTTTTAAGATGAGGCAGTTGAGAAAAAGGGACCATATTCAGAAAAAGAACATTAAGCAAAACAAATGAAAAGAGACTCACAGCTTATAAATATTCTGGTGAAATTTCAGAGTACAAGGATAAAACAAAGATCTCCAAATTTTCCAGAGCAAAAATATAAAAGCAACTAGAAAGTCTGGGAAAAAATAAATGCTTCTAACATATAAAATAGTAAGAGTAGCAAAATTTTGTGTCGCTGAATGATGAAAGTTTTCTCCTTCAGGTATGTGAAATTTTGTCTTTTTCTTTATAAGTCCAGTCACAAGCATGGAACCATGGTAAATGATTTTTATATAATCATAGTATTGCTAGGATATTTTATTGCTGTGGCAGTCAGAACGAGCGAGGTTATACTGCAAGTGGCCTCAAGTTGCAGATGCTTCCAACAATAAAGAAATAAAATTATTTCTTGCTTACATTAAACGTTCATCATAGTTCAGGTGAGGTTCAGATGTATGTCATCTTCATTTTGGAACCCCAACTCTCTCTGGAACATTATCAATATTATGGCAGAGAGAAAAGAGACAAGTGATCCACATCTCATGACACTATGCTTAGGAATGACATTCATCACTTTCACCCACATTTAATTGCCCAAAGCCACTCTTGAGTTCAATATAAGGGGTCTGTATCATCTTCCCACATGGAAAAGCACCACAGGAATGGAAACAAAAATATTTGGAGGACCCAAACTCTCACAGGCCACCTTTCTGGTATTCCACTATACAGAACAGAATTCTCCTTTTCCCATATGTTGAACACACTCACCCTTTCTCTAAAAGAGGCAACTAGAAGTCCCAAACAGTAACTTGGTCTTCACCTTTACTTCCAAGGTAAAGGCTGGTATCTGCAGATGATATGAGAGAGTCTCTGCCTCAGGTCTGGATATAGCTCCTTTTGACCCAAAGCTGCAGGAATAAAAGGAGAGCCTATCTGCCCCTCACATACCCAGTATGCAATGGTGGAGCAGGGACAGTGAATCCATAATAAACACTCCTATTTGGAAAGGTGAAGAATGGGAGACACACAGATGTCACCAGTTTCTACATATTCTAAAGTTCCCTTGGACAGGTGTTACCTGGGAGAAAGATGTATTTCTTGATTAGGCCTTGAATCCACTCCCTAGGAACAGTTCCTAGACATTTTCTTCCTTAGTCCCTGGACTTTATTTGGGGGCAGACTGTCATTTTCACTATTCTCTTCGGCTACATCTAAGAAAGAATTGTAAAACATGATATCCTGGAGGCTGAAAACTTTCTCCCCTTCTTTCAGCTCAAGCAGGAAGGATGAGGGAACAGCAAGGGTTGTTGAAAGTCTTGAACAGTATCTTTCAATCTAGATTAGTTGTTCTCTTGGTGGTACAACACTTTTAACTTCTTATCTACTTAATTCCTGTCAAAGAATTCCTATCCTGTTTTGAAATAGGCCTCTATAGACCTTATATCTACCATATTTCCCTAGGAGACTCAGGCCCTTAATCTCTTCCTTTTGAGTCTTTTTGTCTGATTCAAAGGATTCGCTGGATGCCATCTCAATAGATTAAAAAGTTTCAACAAATGACATGCACCAAACTCTTGATTTGGTCCTTGATATGAAACTAAGTTTTAGTCATTTTGTGGTTCAAAGATATTCTTTTCTATGTTTTACTGAAATGTAAATGAGTATTGGTTGTACCTTCCAAACCATGAAAATTCCCCAAGCTTCTGATGCTATCTTTTTTCCTTGTTTCTAAACTGACCAGTTCTTTTTGAGCTCATCTCTTTCCTATTGGATGCATACAACAATAGCCAACTGAATCTGTTAACATACTATTTGCCCACATCTTCTCCTAAAACTTGTACAAGTTTATTAAGGAGATGGATCATTATCTTTCCACCTCCAATAACAGTATCCTTGATTTCCACTAATGAGTTCTGGAGTCAGCAAAACTTACTTTTGCTGCAGTTGTTGTTGTTACAACAGGACCTAGTGTCCATTAATTGTGTGTAATCTACCTCTTAACCAGAAGTCCTGCCTCAGATTTCTGGTTCAGCAGACTTTATCCTGTACTCAAGGTGATTATATAATTTATCACATGAACTGGCACGTCCTTGAGAGTGAAAGTTGGTGCTGTTAATAATTACATCAAGAAACCAGGACGTTTTCCCTACCTGAGCTACCTGCTCAGCTCAAGGTCCCAATTGCAGACTTTGCTGGAACAGTATGAATTCTCAGCTGGAGAAAAACAAGCTCTATGTGTCAGTTATAGGTTGGCAGCACATAAGTGAGGAGTTGCCAGTACAATGGTTTGCCAAGATATGGGGTTGAATCTGCTTTTTGACTATTGTTGTTGGCACCTAGATACCATTGCTAACTATTCTACCTTTCGTTTGGTTTTCATGACTAGGAACTAGCAATTGTGGAAGAATAAACTTCACATGATGTGCATTTGTATGAGGACTTGGATAAAGAGAATCACAGGTCTGTTGTGTTAGAGAAGCTTTCATTTGCTCAACAGCATGTATTAAGCATGTTTTACATAACACTTGGGCTATGACAGGGTCCTTATTCAGAGTGTGTTCAGACTCTGGATGCATAAGCTCCAGGTAACTCTTACATGTCAGTGTCTTTTCTCCCTGATGACGCTATAAACTTAAGGGCATAGCCCATCCCTCATTGTTTGTATTTCTCACAGAATCTGTCACAGTGGAAAAAACTTCAGCATATTTGTTCCTATGAGATATGATCATACTCTATTAATATTTCATTTGGGACATTTCAGGTACTTGATTTTTGTTAAATTAATGGATATTTATTGTGTAATTTATTTCTTCAGTTCAGTTTTCTTGGTAAAACAACACCTAGTTCCCCAATCAAAGAGAAATACTCAAATGCTGAAGGAAGTCCAGCTTAGTTTGTTTCAGAAGTATTTTTATCAGAAAAGTTGGGGCCTAAATTGAATTCCTCTCATGGAGCAACATTATCTTGCTCTTCTCAAAATCAGTAACCTTATAACAGAGGCCAAGGGGAAAGTGTTTTCTCTATGACATATTTAGCACAGCTTTATTGGAAATGAAGCATATTATGGAATTTTGTTTCAGTCTTATGAGATGTTGGTCAGGAATCCATCATGACTGAGTTGTGCAGTATTTATAAAATTGTCAGCTCAAGGATCACAATTGCTCATTTTTTTCCACTCTGAAATTACTTCACTTAACAGAAGGGTTGAATTTGGCTGTTCTGTTATGATTTAAATGGGCTGTACCTCATTAGTGTTGCCAGCATTTATTTAATAAAATCAAATCAGAATAGCATTTAATTTAGTTTTAATAGGATAGTTAATATATGTTAACTAAATATCAATTGATTATTAAAGTGAAGAGTGCTGAGGTGTAACAAATATGTGAGATATAAATCTTGTTGCTATGCCATTAACTCAGAATTACATAAGCAATAAATGTCTAATTAGACTTGTAGTAGTGATGAGTTGTAAGCATTTATCGAGATTCAATAAGATCGATGTTACAGACTTGTGCTAAGGACCACAGCTTAATTAACTCCTTCATTGCTATTTTCATCAGTCTCTGCCATCTTTTGTTTTACAGGGTGCTGAACTGGAGGGGTGGTGGCGAAGGGAGGGAGGTGGCTTAGGTAATCCTGGACTCGTCAATAACAAGAGTATGTGTGTGTGCACGTGAAGTCACTTCAGTTGTGTCTGACTCTTTGCAACCCTATGGACTATAGCCCTCCAGGCTCCTCTGTCCATGGGATTCTCCAGGCAAGAATACTAGACTCGGTTGCCATGCCCTACTTGAGGGAATCTTCCCGACCCAGGGATCAAACCCACATCTCATATGTCTCCTGCATTGGCAAGTAGGTTCTTTTCCACTAGTGCCACCTGGGAGGTCCAACAAGAATATAGGGATAACTGTTTTCTGATGGGGTTGAATTTTAGGACTTTGGGTAACAGAATCATTGATTTCTAAGGTCCTTTTCTTGAAGATAAGTTTGGGGACTCAGCATGATTGGCAATATAGTCAGACCACTGGAGTAGCATAAGGTAAAAAATGAGCCCAGAATCAATCCTATGTTAGTTAGGGAAAGAAGAGAGGATCACTTACGTACTGTGATTTTAGTCATCATTATTATTAAAAAAAAAACTACCCTACTTCTCCCTCACACCGAAAATCAGTATGTAGTTATTCCTTTGGGTTCAAAGTAGTATTACTCTTTGAATCCTGGATTATATTGGATGGCAAAAAAACTGGAAACATAGGTAATCACACAAGATAAATGGATAAGTATTACAAAAAGACAGAATATGTTCAATGACATTACACAATGTGCTCAATGTGTTGTCCCTTGTTAAAGAGCCAGATCTCAATGCATAGTGCAAAACTGCAAGAAACAATTTATTAATGCAGCATGTCCATTTCTGTACATTCACATATATGATACACTGCCTTATTTGTGTCTCTAATTTGCACTGACTAAACCTGTTTCTCTGTTGTGCCCTGGAAGAAGTAGCCAAGTGGGTTCAGTCTGTAAAAAAAAAGTAATTTATCTGTATCACTAGATTTTATGGTCACTCTGTATTTTAAGCCAGTAATATATATAACTCTTCAACTCTGTGTAGAAAATTAATCAAATTATTTATGTGGCCATAATGCCATGGAGAGACACTGACTTTATTTATTTATTTTTCATTTATTTTTATTACTTGGAGGCTAATTACTTTACAATATTGTAGTGGGTTTTGTCATACATTGACATGAATCAGCCATGGATTTACATGTATTCCCCATCCCGATCCCCCTCTCCCACCTCCCTCTCCACCCGATCCCTCTGGGTCTTCCCAGTGCACCAGGCCTGAGCACTTGTCTCATGCATCCAACCTGGGCTGGTGATCTGTTTCACCCTTGATAGTATACTTGTTTCAATGCTGTTCTAATTGTCACATGCGTGTAGGGTTTAGTTCTGTAGAAGCCAGAGGTGGGAAGTGGAGGAAAGGCACAAAATCATAGAATGAGAAGGGGACAGAATACTGGGAACATAATTACTATTCACATTTTTACCCTGGGCAAATCATGGCCTAACACAGCCTCCCAAGGGACTCCAGCTGTGAAGGTTGCAGGCAACAGGTTGCTCTGTTGACAGAGGTTAAGTATAGTTCAGAGCAGCGGCTTTCTCTACTGGACTCTTCTGGGGCAAAACCACTGCCTACAATTGTGCATTCTTTGTTAGGCAGCACTGAGGAGACAGCAGAACCCTCATGGGGTAAGCATTGGTCTCTGGGTTTTATTGCTTGTGCATCATTAATTTATGCATTCATTCAGTCATCCATCTGCAACATCCCCTTGAAGTTTCCCTCATTTCAGGATCTTTGCTAATCTCTATGGGTAGAGAGGTGATACAGAGAGGCTCACAGCTCCACATGTCTGCACTGCCTTCTCTTTGTAAACAGGAAATCTGTGCCTGTTACAATATTTTCCAAAAATAGCAAAGTTTAGTACACAATTGGTTTGATTTTTGAAATAAATCATTCAAATTCTCACCTGCAAAGTCAAACTTACTGAATAAAAAATTTGACTTTTTCCTAGAAAATTTTGTATCAGAAGCTATGGGCATGTATTTGATCTCCTTTTATCTCTCTCCTTGTTAGTGAGACTTGGGTACAGGAACCCAACTATGGAAAAAGGTCCAATTATCCAGGCCCTTTTCTTTTCTCTAGTTTCATGGTTTCCTCCCCCAGCTATAATCTCCACCAAAAGTTGATCAAGACAAGAATTAGGTAAATTTCATTTTATTCCTTCCGTCAACAAGCAACTATTTTCTAAGTCTCTCCAACCATGGACTCAATGTTCTTCAAGCTCTACAGGGGATATAAAGAGAAACAGGAAATATTCCCTGCCTTCATGAGATTTTTCTCAGTCTAGGATGAATTCTTCAGAGAGAAATAAAATTCACTTGAGCGTAAAGATAGAGGCTGATAGTATACTAAACTTTGTGGTTCTAACTAATTTGAGATCAGAGGACTTTTTTTTTTCAGAGTTAAAGACAAATGTTTAATGAACCATGTTCAAACACAAGCAAGTAAAGAAGCACAGGGCACTGGGTTCTTCAGTAAACACCAAAGAAATGAAAGGGAAGAAATAACTAAGTTCAAGGAATATCACACTTTTAAGAAATCAATCATTGAAACAAATCTCTGAGACTGGCATTATCCTCATTTAATCTATGTGAAAACAAAGACACAGAGAAGAGGTAGACATGTTTCTTAATCTCTCTGTAATGACATAGGAATTGAGTAATGTGTGGTTTCAGAGCTTTCGCCCATACAAAATATGTGTGTGTGCTTTAGTTGTGTCTGACTCTTTGTGACTCGATGAACTCTAGCTCACCAGGCTACTCTGTCCATGGGATTCTCCAGGCAAGGATACTGGAGTGAGCTGTCACACCCTACTCCAGGGGATCTTCCTCACCCAGGGATCGAGCCCGTGTCTCCCGTATTTCCTGCATTGCAGGTGGATTCTTTACTACTGAGCCATGGGGAAAGCCCAAAGAGACACTAAATGGGACCTGAACGAGGTCTTGACAGATGGATACCATTTGCCTTGGTGTACAGGAGGAGGGCAAATATTTCAAGAAGCATTAGCCGCTTGGAGGACAGTGAGGAGGCTGGTGAGACCAACATGGACTGGGGATAATAGAAGAAAATATTTTATTTAAAGTTAGCAGTATTCCCTGGCACTTTTTCAGGAGAATCATTGATCTTCTTTATATAGTATACTTTTTTATGGGATACATAAATACACTTCTATTTCTACTCCACTTGGAGCATACTACACAGAATGACCCAAGTGAGAAGTAGATCAACAGTACTGACACGTGCAGTTTGGAGTATTTTGTGATTTATGTACTTCAAGAACAAATGAATACTTTCTGGGAACTGTGGATCTTTGAAAATGAAGGGGAAATTTAACAATCAACCAAGAAGATATGTAAATCATAAGCTTACTATTCCTAATGACCTAGTCTCAAAAGACATAAAACAAACTTTAAGAGAATTACAAAGAGAAAGACTAATCCAAAATCATAGTGGGAGGTGCTAATATATTTCTCTCAGAAACTGATAGATCAAGAAGACAAAAGAAAGTTAGTAAAAATGTTGAAGATTTGCAAGGCATAACTTAAAATCTCGACCTAATAGTAAATATGGAATCTTGTTCCCAACAGACCAAGAATGCATTCTTTTAAAGATCCTATTGAATGTTTATAAAAATTGATAACATACTAGGTCATGAGAAGAGTCTCAACAAATTCCAGAGAATCTATTCATATGGTCCATATTATCTTATCACATATAAATAATTAAATTAGAAAACAACAATAAAAAGACAGCTGAAAGCAACAACAGCTGTCTTACTCTTAGAGGAGAAATATATTTCTGAAAAACTTAAGTGTGAAGGAGGACAAATATAAAAACTAAAAGATAATATTGAATAAAAAATAGTATTACATTTCAAAATGCGACTACAAGCAGTACATTGTAGAAAACTTGTCATCTATAAATTCATTTCTGTGTCAACAAAATGTGAAATGGGTTTTTCATGAAACTTTAAAAGTTCTATTTTTCATGAAATAAAAAATAATCAAGAATAGTCAATAGCTAAAACTGTTCTCAAATAAAAACAAAGGGTACACACTTATGCTACCTAACATCCAAATTAGTTATAAATCTACAGAAACTAAGGTTCAGTTCAGTTCAGTTCAGTCGTTCAGTCGTGTTTGACTCTTTGCGACCCCATGAATCGCAGCATGCCAGGCCTCCCTGTCCATCACCAACTCCCGGAGTTTACTCAAACTCATGTCCATCAAGTCGGTGATGTCATCCAGTAACTAAGGTAAGGTATGACAACTAGATCATCAGAACAGAATTGAGAGCTGAGGGGTGAAACAAGCAAGTATGGGCCCAGGTATATAATGGAGGAGAAAAAAATCAGATAAATCAGAGAGATGGGATAACATTAATAAATAACCATTGCATTGGAAAAACTCATTTCATGTTAAAAAAAGTAAAACCAGATCACTACCTCACATCATATGTGAACATAATCTCCCAATGGATTAATAACTATAATCTGCAAAAACATTACAAAATTAGAAGAAAATATCAGAGAATGTTTTATGGTCTCAGAATAGGGAATAATTTCTCAAACAAGACAGCAAAGACCTAAGTTTAAACAAAAAAAGTATTAAGTTTGACTATTCAAGTTTTAGAAAGTCACAGTAAAACTAAAATATAAGTGAGAAAGTAGAAGGAAGAAGGTGCTATATTTTAACACATGTGACAGATAAAAGAGTATCATCCAGAATAATCTATATTACATATAAAAAGGAAAAAAAGACAAAATATTACAAGAAAATCATCAAAGAATATTAGTAGTCAATTTTCTCCAAAGAGGAAAATTGGTAAAAATTAAGAATCGTGACCATAACCAGCATTGGCAAGGAAGTGATTATTTAGAGAAAAGGGAATTCTAGTATTTTGTTTGTGGGAGTGTAATTTGGAGAGCAATTTTGCAATAGTTCTTAAAATTGAAAGTGTGCATACTCAACAAATTCACTTGTAGGTGTATATCCTGGATATATTATTTTACATATGCCCAAGGGAACATGTGGAAGGATGTTATTGCAGTTGATAATAATAAAAGGCTGAAAACAACTCAAATGTTTATGACTAGAAGGACAGAAAAGTAAACTGCGGAATACTAGACAACTATTAAAATGAATGGACTAGGTCTTTGTGTATCAATGTGGATAGCTCTTCAAAGCATAATTTTTATTGAGAAATCAAACTTCAGAGTGTTACATACACTATGAAACCACTCACTGTAAGTTTAAAACACACAGAACAATATTCTATATTTTTATAAAATCATATGTAACAAGTCTTCTGTTTCCCAGTTTAGAAAAGGCAAAAGGCAGACATGCTCTCACATTTTAAAAAGAGGCACTGAGGCCAGTGGTGCAGGACTTGCAAAGAAGCCATCTGAAGCCCAGATATGTTCTCCTTAATTGCTCACAAGTCTAGACCTTAAAAAAGGATGGAAATGTCAAGAGAGAAAATGGAGATTAGAGAAAAGTTTGCTTCCTGATAAGTGCCAGTGAGAGTCTCCCCTGCCTCTATCATTTTGAGAAGGGTGAGGTACACGCACTTCCATCTTAAGTCAGGTGAGAGGGACTTCACTGGAACCACTCAGAGGTTGATGGTCTCCATAGCTGTTTGTTGAACACAGTGGGTTGATATGAGGTGGAGTCTCAGCAATTAAAAGTTAAGTGGATGTGGTCCATCAAGGAAAGAGGCTGTACTGGGAATGACCTGGACCACCAACATCAAGAATGCATCACTGTTTCCCTTGGACAAAATAAGGGCCATGAAGAAGAGTCTACCATTAATCAATTGATTCACACAACAAATACCTGTCCTTGTGTCCTCAGTCACTCAGTCGTGTTTGACTATTTGCAACCCCATGGACTGTAGCCCGACAGGCTCCTCTGTCCATGGGATTTTCCAGGCAAGAATACTGGTGTGGGTTGTGACTTCCTCCTCCAGGGGATCTTCCCAACCCAGGGATCGAACCCACATTTCCAGCATCTTCTGCATTGGCAGATGGATTCTTTACCACTGAGCCACATGGGAAGTCCCAACAAATACTTACTAGGTGCCTGTTAAATGCCAAGAACTATTCTAAATATTTGATGATTCTTGTGATATAGTGTGATGATATTGTAGTATTTAATGATATAGTGTAATAGAATGTTGTATGTGCTACAGGAGCAGAGTAAGGGCAATAAAACTTCCAATGTAAGGTGGGTGAATAGGGTGAACTTTTAAACCCGGGTGTCAGAATAGGCTTTACTGAGAATATAAGATCTGCACAGAACAGGAGGAGGTAAGAGAGTCTGCCATCTATATTTTGAGTAAAACCCATTCTAGGCAGAACAGTCAGTAAGAATACCCTAGAAGGGACCATGCATGGCATGTTCAAAGTGCAGCAAGGGGCCAAGTGGCTAGAGTAGAGTGAGAATGAGGTTAGAAATAGGAAATAAAGCCTGAGGTCAGAGAGGTAATGGGCCAAAGAGGTGGAAGAATGGGTGGCCAGTTTATAAAGGGCTCAGTTCAGTTCAGTCGCTCAGTTGTGTCTGACTCTTTGCGACCTCATGAACCACAGAAAGCCAGGCCTCCCTGTCCATCACCAACTCCCAGAGTTTACTCAAACTCATGTCCGTCAAGTCAGTGATGCCATCCAGTCATCTCATCCTCTGTCGTCCCCTTCTCCTCCTGTCTCCAATCCCTCCCAGCATCAGGGTCTTTTCCAATGAGTCAACTCTTCACATGAGGTGGCCAAAGTATTGGAGTTTCAGCTTCAGCATCAGCCCTTCCAATGAACATTCAAGACTGATCTCCTTTAGGATGGACTGGTTGGATCTCCTTGCAGTCCAAGGGACTCTCAAGAGTCTTCTCCAACACCACAGTTCAAAAGCATCAATTTTTTGGCGCTCAGCTTTTTGCACAGTCCAACTCTCACATCCACACATGACCACTGGAAAACCATAGCCTTGACTAGACGGACCTTTGTTGGCAAAGTAATGTCTCTGCTTTTTAGGCTACACAGGCCCTTATGAGTTCTTTGGTTTTTACTCCGAGTGAAAACTGGACCTCTGTGGGGCTTTGAGCAGAGATGCTGATATGATCTGTTTGTGTTCTGATGGGTCTCCTTAGCTGCTGTATTGAGAATGGACTGTTGAGTGGCTATGAGTGGAAGAAGGGCGATCGCTGATAAGATTAAATGAAGTAATCCAGGGGAGAGATGATGGTGGTTCAGACGGGGGCAGTAGGAGTGGATATGGTGAAAAGAGGTCAGATTCTGGGGACAAATTCACACACAGAAATGTGTAAACTTGGACTTTCCTGCTGTTACAGTGGATAAGAATCTGCCTGCCAAAGCAGGGGACACGGGTTTGATTGCTGATCCAGGAAGATTACACATGCTGTGGAGCAACTAAACCCATGTGCCCCTGCTACCAAGCCTGTGTTCTAGAGCTGTGAGCTGCAACTACTGAAGCCTGTATGCCTAGAGCCTGTGCTCCTGAACAAGTGAAGCCACCGCAATGAGAAGCCCACTTACCACAATGAAGAGTAGCCCCCACTGGCCCCAGCTAGAGAATGCTTGTGCACAGCAACAAAGACCCAGCACAGCCCAAAATAAATTAATTAATTTAAAAAAGTGTAAACTTACACGAAGTCAACTTTAAAGCACTACTGAAGAACACAAAAGAATCATTTAGCAAATGGAAAATGTAACATATCCTGGGATAGGAAGACTTAGCATTATACAGATAATTCTCCATTAACTAATTTAGAAATATAACGTAATCCTAAAGATATTTGAATTAGAGAGATTGATTCTGATCTCCAGTGGAAAGACTGATGTATTTGACAATAAAGTAAGAAGAAATGTCTTCTTGGAAAAGCACATCATAAATGAAGGGGAAAGACAGATGACAAATTTGGAAAAAAATTCCAACTGATAGCACTAGAGTAATTTTGTTAATATATAAAGAGCTCCAACAAATAAATAAGCCAACAATTCAATAGAAAAATAGATAAAGAAAATGGACGAGCAGTTAAAAGAAAATACAGATGGATTTTAAACATATCAAATGATTCTCACCCTGCTCTAAAACTTTTTTTAAAAATTGTAAAACTATAGCATGACACCGTTTTTCACCTCTTGTGTCCTTTGATCTAGAAATCCAACTTTCAGGATTTATTCTATAGATAGACATACCTTTATCAGACTGAAGTAATAGAAGTACAAGAGGACTCACTATGGTATCATTTTGAATTATCAAGAAATTAAAGACTGGTTATATAATGTACATTACACCATGCAACATTACACCATAGAACATTATATATCTGTCTAAAACAATGAGGCAGGGATATATATACTTGGATGGAAAACTCTCGAATATGTTAAGGAACAGAAAAAAAAGTTAAGCAAATCAGTGTGTAAAACACACTGACGTTTCTTAAAGGCATACATGTGTGTGTACACTTCTGGAATAAGGTAAATGGCAGTTACCTCTCAGAAAAGGAATGGGACAACTGGAGAAGAGAGACTTACTTTTACCATATGCATCTTTTAAAGTTTTGTGATGTGTCTGATTACTGGTCCAAAAATATAAGTGATTTTTAAAAAGTCAAAGTAGATGTGAGAAAAGCACAAGCAAATTGTTTAGAAAAGATCAAGAAAATTAAGGTTTTAGAGGTCTGATTAATGATTCTCTGAGGTGTGCTTGAAAACAAAACAAGTCAACACTTATGGGGAATTATTTCGAATTCTGCAAATTCAATTGAAATCCACCAGATGGCACAAGAAAATACAGTGTGAACAAAATTGGAGACGTTGGTGGAGGTAATAAACCAGGGTTGGTGAGAAACCAGTCTAACCGGAACAGAGGTTCGCTTCAGACTAAGTCTTGATGCATTCAAATTCCAGACTAGCCATGGTCCTCAGGAGCATGATATTGTCAAATGCCAGATAGGTGATGCTAGGGAATCACCAAGGAGAGTTGTTGATTAGAAACAAGAATTATCTATTTATCACAGCCTCTGCATGAATGGCTTATTACTTCACTTCTTCAGTGTAGAATTCTTTTCTTTCTCTTTTTTCCCCCCTCTCCTTAATCCATACTTAATGCCTTATGAAAAGAGGTATTTGTTTCTTGGTAAGCCATGTTTCTTTAATTAAAGGAGGAGGGTTGGGAGAGGTCTGCTGGAAAAGGAGAAACCTCTGGTTTCACAATATGCACTATTTATGAGGGTGCTTTGCTGTTGAAACCTATTAGAGGCCAGCCTCTTGCCCTCCCAGGAGACAATTACTGTCCTGCATAACAATTTGAAGCAAATATCGGATGTGGTCGAAAGAACAGTTGTGGCCCTCTCTCCGGCAACCGTTTCTGCTTAGATTTCTTAATTGTTTCCACCACTTCCTTTCCTCAGCTTGTGGCCTTCTGGGTTCTGCAGGATCCTAAGCTTTAATAAAAGCCTCCCTTCCCTCTGGAATTCACATGTGCCAGCAGACACTTCCGGGACCCTGGAGATGCTCACAGCACCTTAGAGCAGTCCTTTCAGGCAACATGTTCATCCAGTGTATGTGCACCTGGAAATCTTCGTGATGCCATGCCTTCTTCTTGACCAGTGGGAAGAAAGCGCAGCTGGTACTTTCCTTTCTTCCATGCCCAGTGCTGGTTTGTTCTTAGTCCCTGGTGGGAGGGTCTTTGCCAATTGCTTTCTCCTCTCACCTTCTTTCAGTTTTTGTCTCCAACGCTGCCTTAACAATAATTCACCGGGTAAAACTGGACATTAAAGAAAGGGACTGAACAGGGTGACTCTGAAGGGTGCAGTTTTCAGCCCTGAAGTACCCAGGTAGGGAGATATTTGCGGGACACCTAGAGTTACCACACTATCCAGTATTTTAATCCACTATTTTTTTCCACTAAAATGAAAGACCAGCCCTGCTATCCATACTGCCTTTGACCTGCTGACAAGACGCTGGAACTGAAGGTGTTGGGGCAGCCTGGACCAGATGTTAGTGTGCAGGACTAGGAGTCACAGCACCTAATGTCAGCCCTGTGACCTCAGTTTAAGAATATACTTACTAACCTGGGATGACAAGGTCCTCACCTCTGCAATGATAGTTATCAGTCAAGCCCACCTCAAAGAACTTGTGAAGAAGAATAAATTTAATTTATTTAAAAGAATCTCAAGGTTTTAAATGTTATGCATATATGGGATATCAAAACAGCAATTGCAGCCACAGTGGAACTCCCTTATGTTTGAGAGATATGTTGATAACAAGTTCTGGCTCTGATGGGAGCTATGAAATACTGATATGGTGAATTTGGCAAGATGTGAGGCCAACAGAGGCTGAATATCTGGACACAGTTAAGGTCATCTGCTGGGCAAAAGGAAATCACTGTTGCTCCCTCTGACCTGAGCTCAGTGCAGGGGAAGTTCCTTCTGCCAGAGGTAGAGAGCTGGCTGCCTTTTAGGTCACTGAAATTTTTCAGTTAAAATATCATGCAAAATGTTGACAGAGGCATTGCCTCAGTATTTCTTGCCAAAGAATGACAAA
This sequence comes from Cervus canadensis, assembly GCF_019320065.1. Classification (NCBI taxonomy): domain Eukaryota; kingdom Metazoa; phylum Chordata; class Mammalia; order Artiodactyla; family Cervidae; genus Cervus; species Cervus canadensis. Next base: position 74,632,994 of record NC_057393.1, on the reverse strand, counting down.
CCAGAATCAAATACTTCTATTTCCTTAATTGTGTTTTAAACAGTTCTGAGCATCTGCCAGTTGTGTATCCTGACTCTTTGTTTTCCGATGGATTTGAAAGGTAGTTGTTAACCAGTCTGGAATTGCACACATAGTTCTCTCCAAACTGCTTCTTTCTGCCAGTTTGTGTGTTCAGTCATTCAGTTGTGTCCAATTCTTTGCAACCCTTTGGACCATAGCCCACCAGGCTCCTCTGTCCATGGAATTCTCCAGGCAAGAATACTGGAGTGGGTTGCCATTTCCTTTTCCAGGGGATCTTCCCAACCCAGGGACTGGAACTGTATCTCCCATGTCTCTTGCATTGCAGGTGGATTCTTCAGAATCACCATCTATGCAAATCACCTCCCTATACTCTTCCACAGTCTATGGCAGGATTTTGTGTTTTTTCAGAAAGTACCCTCATCATTAGTGCTACAGTCATATGCTACCATGCATATTTACATATTTACCTACCTACTGTCTGTAGAGTACAAAGAACTTTCATAGTTTCCACTAACCCACATAAAGCACTCTGCAATATAGATCTTACCTCTCCTTTTTTCCAATGAAGAAACAGACTCAAGGGAATTGCTGATTTGGAAAAAGTTGTAGTTTGTAAACTCAAGCCAAAATTAGGACTCAGCCCTATATTCCATTCTTCCTTTAGCAACTCCATATAGTAAGTGCCAACAATCCTAGAAACACAGGCATTTCATACTGCTGAATGGGAGAGACGACACATGGTATCTGTCATGTGGCATTTAGTCACGATGCATTTACTGCTCTATACTAGCTTTTCCAAAATGTGTTGGAATGGGTAGCCTCTAAGACTCTGCAGAAAAAAAATCTTCCCTGTTCAAATATGTTTGGAAAATGCTGCATATTATATACCCTGTTATCCTGCTATGGGCACACTAGTGTTTTAAAGGCTTTGGGGAAGTCTGTTTTACCTTGTTTGAACCCCATATATCTTAAGGCTATTATTTGGGCATAGACTTCCTTACATAACATCTATTAAAATCCTGCAGAATTAGTGTGCTATGCATGGAATACACTTTTAGAGACATGTGTGTGTAAGATAAGACATAAAAAATGATTTGAGGGAATTTGAGACAGTCAGAGAAGGTAATAAGATGGGATATAAATTAGTCAAGAAAAAGTAAGAGAAAAAAAGGGATAGCTTGGTTGAAGGATTCAGGTAGGAGTCTGTGGGCTTGGAGCCTCACGTCTGTGTGCCCTGCCTCTTCTAGCTGCTCATATAGGTAGTTAGCCGGTACCTCAATTTCCCCGCCTTTGAGTTGAAGGGGTTTGCCTGGGAGATCTCTAAAGTTGTTTCTCAACATAATGATTAATCACTTCCCCCCAAAGATATTGAGACTAACTCCATGAACATTTTAATGTCTAACTTTTTACTTTAAGGTACCTTGAAACCTACAGAAAATTTGTAAAAATAGTACAGAAGGAATTTCTATATAATCTTTCTCCAGATTCATCCATTGCTTGCATTCTCCCCAATTTGTTTTATTGTTCTCTCTCTCTCACTCTTTCTCTCATATTCTTCTTTCTGAACCATTTGACAGTAAGTTGAAGGTAACATGCCCCAGATGTACAGAACAGAGCTTTGAGATTCTGTGGGAGAAGGCGAGGGTGGGATGTTCTGAGAGAATAGCATTGAAACAAGTATACTATCAAGGGTGAAACAGATCACCAGCCCAGGTTGAATGTATGAGACAAGTGCTCAGGGCTGGTGCACTGGGAAGACCCAGAGGGATCGGATGGGGAGGGAGGCTGGAGTGGGGATCGGGATGGGGAACACATGTAACTCCATGGCTGATTCATGTCAATGTATGGCAAAAACCACTACAATATTGTAATTAGCCTTCAACTAATAAAAATAAATGAAAAAAAAAAAAGGTAACATGCCCCTCTACCCTTAAAAACTCCAGAGTACGTTCTCTTATACATGTATAGTACAGTTATCAAAGTCAGGTACTTAACACTGATACAATACAGTTATGTACTTCATAGTCAATAATCAAATTTCATCAGTTCTCCCAATATGGCCTTTATACCTGTTCTTTTGTCCCTGGGCTCAGCTATCTTATTATAGTGAGCAAAGTTAAGTTTACACTGAAATAATTTATCCACATAAAAAGAAATAAATGGATTATCTCACTTCCCCTTTTCTCTTGTTACAAAACTAGATAAAGGGTGGAAGAGATAGAAGAGTGAAAACTGAAAAGTGTTAAGAAATAAATTTTGCAAGGCAAAAATAGACAAATGGTACCTAATCAAACTTAAAAACTTTTTCACAGCAAAGGAAATCATCAACAAAATGAAAAGACAACCTACAGAAACCGGAGAAAATATTTGCAAATGATGCAACCAATAAGGGGTTAATATCCAAAATATACTAACAGCTCATACAGCTCAATATTGAAAAAACAAACAACCCAATTAAAAAATGGGCAGAAAACCTAATAAGCATTTTCCCAAAAAATATATACAGATGGCCAACAGCAAACAAAAACCTGCTCAACATTACTAATTATTCAGTTCAGTTCAGTTCAGTTCAGTTGTGTCCAACTCTTTGCGACCCCATGAATTGCAGCATGCCAGGCCTCCCTGTCCATCACCAACTCCCAGAGTTTACTCAAACTCATGCCCATCGAGTCGGTGATGCCATCCAGCCATCTCATCCTCTGTCGTCCCCTTCTCCTCCTGCCCCCAATCCCTCCCAGCATCAGGGTCTTTTCCAATGAGTCAACTCTTTGCATGAGGTGGCCAAAGTATTGGAGTTTCAGCTTCAGCATCAGTCCTTCCAATGAACACCCAGGACTAATCTCCTTTAGGATGGACTGGTTGGATCTCCTTGCAGTCCAAGGGACTCTCACGAGTCTTCTCCAACACCACAGTTCAAAAGCATCAATTCTTCGGCACTCAGCTTTTTTCACAGTCCCAACTCTCACATCCACACATGACCACTGGAAAAACCATAGCCTTGACTAGATGGACCTTTGTTGGCAAAGTAATGTCTCTGCTTTTTTTTTTTTTTTAGTATCAACATCAATTTATTTAGCATTTACATCTTCTTTTTTTTTCATTTATTTTTATTAGTTGGAGGCTAATTACTTTACAATATTGTAGTGGTTTTTGTCATATATTGACATTAATCAGCCATGGATTTACATGTATTCCCCATCCCGATCCAATGCTTCTGCTTTTTAATATGCTGTCTAGGTTGATCATAACTTTCCTTCCAAGGAGTAAGCGTCTTTTAATTTCATGGCTGCAATCACCATCTGCAGTGATTTTGGAGCCCAAAAAGAAGTCTGACACTGTTTCCACTGTTTCCCCATCTATTTCCCATGAAGTGATGGGACCAGATGCCATGATCTTAATTTTCTGAATGTTGAGCTTTAAGCCAACTTTTTCACTTTCCTCTTTCGCTTTCATCAAGAGGCTTTCTAGTTCCTCTTCACTTTCTGCCTTAAGGGTGGTGTTATCTGCATATCTGAGGTTACTGATATTTCTCCCGGCTCTCTTGATTCCAGCTTGTGCTTCCTCCAGCCCAGCGTTTCTCATGATGTACTCTGCATATAAGTTAAATTATTAGAGAAATGCAAATCAAAACCACAATAGGGTATCGCCTCACACTGTCAGAATGGGCATCATCAAGAAGTCTGCAAATAATAAATGCTGGAGAAGGTGTGGGAAAAAGGGAACCCTTGTGCACTGTTGGTGAGAATGTAAATATGTGCAGCCATTATGTAAAGCAGTATGGAGGTTTCTTAAAAAACTAAAAATAGAGCTATCATTTGATCTAGCAATCCCACTCCAGGGTATATTCAGAAAAAATGAAAACTCTAATTCAAAAAGGCACATGCACTTGAATGTTCATAGCACCACTATGTACAATAGCCAAGACATGGAAACAACCCAGATGCCCATCAACAGACAATTGGCTTAAGAAGACATGGTACACACACACACAGTCACACTCGCACATGAGCAGGCGCACATAAACACACACAGGACTATTATTCAGCCATAGAAAAGAATGAAATATTGCCATTTGCAGCAACATAAATGGATCTAGAGAATATTTACTAAGTGAAATCAAACAGAGAAAAACAAATACTATACAATATCACTCACATGTATAATCTAAAAAAAAAATACAAGTGAATCTATGCACAAAACAGAAAAAGACTCACAGACATAGAAAACAAACTTATGGGTTAGCAAAGGTGAGAGGGAGGGGGAAGGAAGAAATTAGGAGTATGGGATAAACAGATGCAAACTATTATACATAAAATAGGAAATAAGAATTTACTGTGTAACACAGGGAATTATTAATATCTTTCAATAACCTATAATGGAATATTATCAGAAAAAAATGACTGAATCACTATGCTGTACATCTGAAACTTATACAATATTCTAAATCAACTATTGCTTTTTGTTGTTGTTTAGTCACTCAGTCGTGGTGAGAGGTGGGAACTCTGACTCTTTTGTGACCCCATGGACTGTTGTAGCCCGCCAGGCTCCTCTGTCCATGGAATTTTCCAGGCAAGAATATTGGAGCAGGTTGCCATTTGCTGCGCCAGGGGATCTTCCCAACCCAGAGATCAAACCCGACTCTCCTGTGTCTCCTGTAGTGGCAGGCGGATTCTTTACCACTGAGCTACCTGGGAAGCCCTGTTAAGAAAGATAGGCTTGATATACGCTTTGAATACTTAAATATTTTACTTAGGATTTTATTTTTCCCTAGAGAGAAAGATTACATCATAATCTTCCAGCACTGTAGGGTAGTTGAAAGAGCACAGACTTTGAAGTCCTAGGAATCAAATTTCAGTTCAACTACTTATTAGCTGAGTATGTCCTTTAACCCCTCTGGACCTGATTTATAAAATGCAGATGTTAATAACTCAGATTCAAATATGGGACTCAGTAAGCTGACATATACAGTGATGGTCCTGTCTCTCCCCACCTCTGCATCTTCTGTATCCTCAATTCCTCTCCTATATTGAATGCTAAAAGTCTAATATCAACACACAATGATTTGCTGGTCACCTGAGACCTGCAACTTAGGGAGATGGAGTTACAGGAATAAGAATATCAGAATCCTATAGAACACCTCAATAACGGCAGTTTTGACATGTCAGCTTGGAGTCTTATTGGGATTTATTTCTTTCTTTGGATCCCAGCAAAGAGGGGGAGGGCAGTTGTTATTTTTGTTTTCAACCCCATGGACTGTAGCCTGCCAGGCTCCTCTTTCCATGGGATTTCATAGGACTGGAAAAGGTCAGTTTTCATTCCAATCCCAAAGAAGGGCAATGTCATAGAATGTTCAAACTACCACACAACTGCACTTATTTCATATGCTAGCAAGCTAATGTTCAATATCCTTCAAGCTAGGCTTCAACAGAACATGAACCGAGAACTTTCAGATGTTCAAGCTGGATTTAGAAAAGGAAAAGGAAGCTTAAATGCAACAATCTGAGTTTCACAATAAAGGGTTTGACTACAGGTGCTAAGGAAGTGGATCCAAGAGTCTCTGGAGAGAAAGTCTGGGTCTACTGCTAAGACAAAGTTGGTTGAAAAACTCTGTGTGTATGTGTATGTGTATATGTATGTGTGCACACAGTTTAGAAACCTCACTTTTCTTGGGGAAAAATTTACTCTTCTCAGAGATCAATTGAGGAATTTTGGCCAAGTCAAATGTCTGTGGGAGACCATTCTTATCTGGAGCTTGGACTTATCTGGACATTCTTATCTGGAACTGAGACTGGAGGCCAAAGGGAAGCACTATTTCAGGAATCATCAAATGTGCTGTGACTTTGACTTTGTATCCTTTGACTTTGGAAAATTAATATGAAAAGGCCTGAATGGGCACCATTCTCATCCTTCTTTTATTTTATTAAAATAAAAATACTTTTAGCCTCGTTGGGGGCTTGTGGGATCTTAGTTCCCTGACCAGAGTTTGAACCTATGCCCCATGCAATGGAAGCAAAGAGTCCTCACACACTGGACTGCCAGAGAATTCCCCTCATTCTTCTTTTAAAAAGCAGACTGTGGACATATAGTCAACAATAGCCAACAAATGCCAAATACATCTTAGTCCATCATCTCTAGGCACAATTTGTTGATGTAGAGAGAAGCCAGCAGCCCTTGAACGATTCTTTTGGCTACAGTGGGTGGCAAAATAATAAGGGGACGAGGGTAGGAACAAGATGAAACAAAAATGATGAATGGGGACTATTTTATTCTCAGGGGAGGTGGAGGGAAGCAGTGGTTCCCCCACACCACACTTCTCCCCCAACCAGTACAGACTTGCTTGACACAGTGACTGGCATTTCCGTTCCCAGGTAGGAATATTCCAAGTAAGAAGCTTGCTCATGCAACTGTGTTTTTATGGACTTGTGTGATATGTCCAATGAATTGAGTTAATTCATTCTTTAACTTAACTGGCAAGATTTAATGGTTCACATTGAAAGCATGAATAACCATTTTGTTCCTTGAATGACTCTAGTTTAATGCTCCTGATGTCAGTGTATTTTGCCCAGGGTGAAACATGCTATATGAATTATTCACTGCTTGATGGGATGAATGGGGCCATGTTTGCCCTCAGAATGTTAGCTGTGGTTATCTGACACGATGGGGCACAGTGGATGCCTACAAAGAACAATGGATAATTTAGAATGTGGTTCCAGGGCTCAGCCATTGCAGTTAAGATCTTTATAGAAAGCATAGCACCTTTTTGTCTTGTGCCACACATCACGATGGCCTCCATGAGCCAAGAAAGTCTTGGCCTTTAAGAAAAAAAAAAAAAAAAGAGCTAAGTATGGTTCTGCATCAAGCACTTTTGTCCTTGGTTAAATCTTGTTTCGTGGAATGCAAAAGGCAGTAAGGGATAGAAATGTATTTAAGAAGAATATAAAATAAATAAGGAAATTGGTAATTTTCATTATGGTGATTTCACCCGTGTGAAATCAAACATTTTTGATGAAGGAGGAGCAATGTATGACTGATAATAAGAAATCTTAACTTTTATTTTAGATTGTAGGTGATACATACATCTCTGCCTTAAGAGCATTTAGGGTGAGTTATCCCCCTGGCTAAGTGGAAAGTGCCTGACTTTGCATTGAATTGCATTCTGTTTAATGAGAATGATTTATAATCTGGAAAGACAGTTAATGCAACTTAGTGGGAGCTGATAAATGAACCACTGAGTTTACTTATACATGTAAGTGGGGCATTAATCTTGACTTTGAATTTCCCCATTGGGCTCTCATTATAACCATTTGTGACAATGTGAGCGACAGAAAGAAATGACTGGCAAGTTTTAATGATTGGCAAAACTTTTCTAAATGTCTTTATACTTTACAAACACAATAAATAAGGTTTGAGATTGAAACACAGATTAAGCTAGCTTTTATCCTTTCACTGTTTACAGCTTAATAGTAGGCAACTTGTTAAATTAGCACACTCATTCAAAAGCCATGGTGAGACAAAGTGAAAATCCCAGCTGGGTTTTGGGTCTCTCTGCAGCTGAGTCAGGTAACTCCAGAAGAATCTTCGTGGCCTCTGCTTCCTAATTATAAATCCACTGGAGACAGTGTCCACTCATGGTTCTGGTAGCTCTGGCCAAGAGGTACAGTACATGGGGCTGCAGGGTTCTATCCTTGTTGTGGATGAAAGGATAATTTTCAGAGAAAGAAAAACAAGGGTTGGAAAGACACCTCTGGTAGGATGAATAACAGCTCCCCAAAGACATCTGTAGGCTCCCAGGTGGCCCAGTGGTAAAGAACCTGCCTGCCAATGCAGGAGACACAGGAGACGAGGGTTCAATCCCTTGGTCAGAAAGATCCCCTGTAGGAGGAAATGGCAACCCACTCCAGTATGCTTGCCTGGGAAATTCCATGGACAGAGGAGCCTGGGAGGCTACAGTCCATGGGGTTGCAAAAGAGTCAGACATGACTGAGAGACTAAACCATTACTACCAAAGACATCTGCAACTAATTCTCAGAAGTTGTGACTACTGCATGGCCAAAGGGCCTTACAGATATGATGGGGTTAAGGATCTTGAGATGAGGAGATTATCTCGCATTATCTGGATGGGCCTTAAATGTAATCACAAGGGTCCTTGTGTGTGGGAGCCAAGAAGGTCAAAGGAGGAAGTAGGAGAGATGGTAACAAAAGCAAGAGGTTGTCGTGATGAGAGGAAGCAGTCATGAGCCAGGGAATGCAGGCATCCTCCAGAGGCTGGAAAAGGCACAGAAACAGATTTCCCCCCTGAGCCTCCAGAAGGAACCATTCCTGTCCACACTCTGACTGCAGCTCAGCAAAACGATTCTGGACTCATAGTCTCCACGACTGTAAGAGAAGAAATTTGTGTCTTTTTATGACATGGAGTTTTGATAATTTGTAGTAGTAGTAATGGGAAATGAATCCAATACCCAGTGGGTTCTGACATCCTTAGTCTCATTGTTATCTTCCTGCTCCTCAGCCCCCACATCAGCTTTAAAGCCCAATTTCATGGTGTCATCCTACACAGTCTTTGTTAGTTCACTGTTAAGGAACTGTTGGAATACAGACCCTCGTGTCACTTCCTCTGAATCAGAAGACTCTGTGTTTTTGGAAACACTGTACTCTGTATGAAGGTCTGCTTCCAAAAGGAAGTGGAGCCTTTGACTTTATATATTGTGATGCTCAAGTAATTGTTGATGCAAGGATAAATAAATGAACACAGAAAAAAAAAGCCACTGAAAATTGACAAGTAACTCAACTGTTTCTATGTGTATGTGCTAAGTCACTTCAGCAACTGTTTTTGCTCAGTTTTAAATGACTTTCTGTGCTAAATCCCATTATAAGGAATAACAAATGAGAAAATCAACCATTGGGTTCTTTTTTTTTTTTTTTTTAACCATTGGGTTCTAAATTAGTCTGGTTTTCATTTGTGTCTAATAAAAAAATTCTCAAGGTGAACCTAATTTTTTTTCCCAAAATAACTCTTTGAGCTTTTAGGGGCTATGTCTACAAAAGATAGGTTTTCTTTTTACTTATTTTCCCCTGCATTAGTTTCAGTTAGAACATACATCACTACAAAAACTCACTTTATAGAGGGAAGCATGTCAGGTTCATTATGATTTGATCCTCTTGGTCCTGTAGTGAGGTGCAATGTTGGGGTTTTGATTCTCAGCTATTCTACCCATTTCTTAATGTGGGGAGAGAGAGTGAGAGAATTATTTAAAAATGTAAAGTCTCTTGAACTTCAGTTGACAAATTCCAGGCCTTTTCTAGTCTTCATTCTCCTTCAGTAGCATCTCTAGCATCTGACACGGCTGACCACCCTTCCCATCTTGAAACTTTCTCTTCTTTTTCGTTCCTGCTCCTTTGCTCTTCCTTGACTTCCGTCCTCCCTGCCCAGCTGTTCATGCAGCAGCTCTTCTTCCCAGCTTTCTCTTTAATTGTAGGCATTTCCCTAGTCTCAGTTCTTACTTCCTGCTCTCTTTCTTCTCAGTGGTTACTCCTGCTTTGATGACAACTCAAGATTCTTCTTTTATCCTAATCTCTAATCCAGTATCTAAAACCAACCACTAGACAATGCTATTTGGGTAGTTTCTTACCTCAAATAAAGCTACAACTTTCAACATGTACCAGGATCTCTTCTGTTCCAGGACCTACGCACAAGCTTTTCCCTCTGACTAACATTTTTTCCTTCTCTTTTCTCCATCAAACTCCTATAGATCACAATTTAAATGTCCCTTCTTTATGGAAGCATTCCTGACCATCCAGACTAGATCAAATCCCCACTTAGGCTCTCTTAGACTCAGTTGAAAAAAGAAATATCTCTTTGAGAAATAAAAATGTGGAAAAAAACCTGTTTCTTTGAGAAGGAAATCAGCTTCATTAAAGGAAAATTATGAAGCACATCAACTGGGACCAAATTTTTTGTTTCTCAAAAACCATGTTGTAAAATGTTTATAAAGAAGGTGAATTTACAACATAGTTAAATCAAGAGGTTTGCTTAGATAACTCAGTGACTAAGCAAAGGTCCTTGTTGCTATTGTTGTTCAGTCGGCAGTTGGGTCCGACTCTTTGTGATCCCATGGACTGCAGCACACCAGGCCTCCCTGTCCCTCCATCTCTCAAAGTTTGCCCAAATTCATGTCCACTGCGTCGGTGGTGCCATCCAGCCATCTCATCCTCTGACACCCTCTTCTCCTTCTGCCCTCAATCTTTCCCAGCTTCAGGGACTTTTCCAGTGAGTTGGCTGTTTGCATCAGGTGACCAAAATACTGGAGCTTCAGTTACAACATCAATCCTTCCAATGAGGATTCAGCGTTTATTTCCTTTAAGATTGACTGGTTTGATCTCCTTGCTATTCAAGGAGACTCTCAGGAGTCTTCTCCAGCACCACAGTTCGAAGGCATCAGTTCTTTGGTGCTCTGCCTTCTTACGGTCCAGCTCTCACAAACGTATGTGACCACCGGGAAGACCATAGCCTTGCCTATACTGACTTCTGTTGGCAGAGTGACATCTCTGCTTTTCAACACATTGTCTAGGTTTGTCATAGCTTTCCTGCCAAGAAGCAATTGTCTTCTAATTTCATGGCTGCAGTCATCATCCACAGTGATTTTAGAGCCCAGAAGAGGAAATCTGTCACTACTTGCACATTTTCCTCTTCAATTTGCTGTGAAGTAATGAGGCCAGATGCCATGATCTTAGTTTTTTTAACATTTAGTTTTAAGCCAGCTTTTTCAGTCTCCTCCTTCACGCTCATCAAGAGGTTCTTTAGTTCCTTTTTGCTTTCTGCCATGGAAGCGGTATCATCTGCATATCTGAGGATGTTGATGTTTCTCCCGCCTATCTTGATTCCAGCTTGTAACTCATCCAGCCGGGCATTTTTCATGATGTGCTCAGTGTAAGTTAAACAAATAGGGCGCAACAGACAGCCCTGTCATACTCCTTTCTCAATCCTGAACCAGTCATTCTATACAGGGTTTGCTTCTTGACCCACATACAGATTTGGGTATCGACCACTTGGTGATGTGCATGTGTAAAGTCATCTCTTCTGCTGTTGAAAAAGGGTGTTTGCTATAACCAGAGCATTCTCTTGGAAAATTCAGTTAGCCTTTGCCCTGTTTCATTTTTTACTCTAAGGCAAAACTTCCCTGCTACTTCAGGTATCTCTTGACTTCCTACTTTTGCATTCCAATCCTCAAAGATGAATAGAATATCTTTTTTAGGTGTTAGTTCTAGGAGGTCTTCTAGGTCTTCAAAGAACTGATCAGCTTCAGCTTCTTCAGCATCCTTGGTAGGGGCATAGACTTGAATAACTGTGATGTTGATTGGCTTGCCTTGGAAATGAACCAAGATCATTCTGTCATTTTTGAAGCTGCACCCAAGGGCTACATTTTGGACTCTTAAGTATGGCTGGATGTGATGAGCTCTGCTCTCCAGCATCTGAAGTTGTTACATAGTTTTAAGTCAGAGCTTGTCTTTATCCATCTGACATTTGAAACTCAATGTTTAGGTAACTGTGGAAAATCATAAATCATGGCTAGTGTAAAAGATAACGGCTGTTTGTGAATTGTACCTATTTTTAACCACTTTCAATATAACTGAACTGAAAAGGAACTTTTGGGTTTTTAATGAAAAGTTTTCTCTCCTATCACTGACCTCTTTATTCTGCCACATAAGGTAATTTAAAAAATCAATTGTATTGTGATATAATCCACATACTATACAATTCATCCATTTGAAGTATAAAAGTCAATGGCTTTGAGTATATTCAGAGTTGTGCACCCATCTCCATAATCAATTTTAGTACATTTTCATCACCCTGACAAGAAATCCTACAACTTTTAGCCGTCACTCCTCAATCCTCCCAACCCCCAGACCCAGGCAACCACTAACTGGGTCTCTGTCTTGATGGATTTGCCTGTTCTGAACTTTTCATGTAGGTGGCGTCATACAATATGTGAAGCTTTGTGAACTGACTTCTTTCACTTAGCATAATGTTGTCAAAGTCCATCCCCGCTGTAACTTCATGACTAAGTACTCCATGTGTGCTGTGCTGTGCTTGGTTGCTCTTGGCTCCGACTTTTTGTGACCCCATGGACTGTAGCCTGCCAGGCTCCTCTTTCCATGGGGATTCTCCAGGGAAGAATACTGGAGTGAGTTTCCATGCCCTCCTTCAGGTGATCTTCCCAACCCAGGGATCAAACCCAGGCCTCCCGCACGGTAGGCAGATTCTTTACCATCTGAACCACCTGGGAAGCTGTAAGTACCGCATCAGTTCAGTTCAGTCACTCAGTCGTGTCCGACTCTTTGCGACCCCATGAATCGCAGCACGCCAGGCCTCCCTGTTGATCACCAACTCCCGGAGTTTACTCAAACTCATGCCCATCGAGTCGGTGATGCCATCCAGCCATCTCATCCTCTGTCAGCCCCTTCTCCTCCTGCCCCCAATCCCTCCCAGCATCAGGGTCTTTTCCAATGAGTCAACTCATACCTTTTTTATAATTGAATAATATTCCATTGTATGGATGCTCCATTTTATTTACCCACTCATTAGCTGATGGACACCTGTGTGTTGCTTCCACTTTTTGGCTCTTGTGAGTAAAGCTGCAAGTACAGGCTGATTTCTGAGCCCTAAGAACTGTTGGAGAAGGAAATGGCAACCCACTCCAGTATCCTTGCCTGGAAAATCTCATGGACAGAGGAGCCTGGTGGGCTGCAGTCCATGAGGTCGCTAAGAGTCCAACACGACTGAGCAACTAACACACAAGATCTTTTTCTCCTCTCTGTAGTCATTTAAAAATAAAAAAGTAGCTTGGATATTTCTAAATCTGAAACTACCACACAGAATGTAGGTTATTCTTTCTACAGAATTTATTACCCCTATTATATTACATATAAACTATAAATCATTTATGTAATGCTGGTCTTTTCCCCCATTTGTGAGCTTGGTGAGGACAAGAGGCAGGTTGATGTTGCTTGCCCCTGTATCCCTGGCACCTGGCATGTATGAAGTATTTCTTGACTAATTTTGCCTAACCCCAACCTCATATTTGCCTCTCATCTCAAGTTCCCCATTTTCTATAAATGGTATCGCTGTTACCTCAGTAACCTAAGATCCAAATCAGAGTTGTATTTGACTCTTCCTCTTTTTACTTCTTCCTCTACTTCTGATCAGTCAGCAATTTGGAGGAAACTTGTTCAAAGCAATTCTCAGCATTTGTGTGTCCATTCCTTTCTCTCACACTGCCCAATCTGGACCCTATTACTTGGCCTTCCTACCTTCTTTCTCTGCTACTTCTAAGCTATTTTGTAGAGTTTTCTAAGTAGTCTTCACAAAAACCAATTGTTTCACTTCATTCCCTCCTCATGAACTAACAGTGGTTTCCCACTGGCCACAGACTAGAGGCCCTCAACCCTAAGTTGGAAGATTTCCATAACATGAAAGTAGCTGCTTCAGTTTTTTTTTTTTTTTTTTTTAAGCACTCCCTGCACCTGTTTATTAGAACACAGACTCTGCCTATTGGTTATTTGATCTGCTTAACATTGTCTAGGAAGGCAAATACTAGAAATTCAGAACATTTTTATGGCCAGGTCTCATTGACCAACACAAAAATCTATTTGATTCACTAATGTCAAATCAGTATATTCCAAACCAAACATATTTACCTTGATCTTTCCATATTCTTTCTTAAAGCTGAGTTACTTACAACATTCTATAAGAAATTCCCTATATACAGGAACTCCCTGCTTTTCCTGTCTTATGATCCATAAATGGATCACAGTAAATCTCCAACATACTTCATCTTATAGAAGCTCATATCTTCCATGATACTTGCTATGGTGCTAGGCATATTGTAAAAGCAAAGACATGGACAGAATTCAATTTTACTTTCATCAGTAGAGAATTTCTCTCCCCATCACCTAAACCAGAAATGTTTGTTTTTGTCAGGTTAATAATCAGATAAGCCATTTGGGTTGGGGATGATGTCTTCACCCCAACAGGCACGTTGGCTTGACCATAGAAAGCTGCTTAATGGATTTCCAGAGAGCTTTGGTCTGATAAATTATACCAGCTTTTGCTTTGTCTTGGAGTGCACACCCCTTTAGAATTAGAGCTGGGTTGTTTGGGACAATAACAGAGATCTGGAGAATGGGTTCTGAAGGGAAATGGAGGCCCAGTAACTGGTAGTTAAAAAGAGCTATGGAAGAAAATTAAAAAGGTTTGAAAAGAAGTTCTTTGAGGTTGTTTTCCACATGGTATACAGTTATAACCCTCTTCCTTGTGTGTCCACAAAGCTTTCAGTAAAATCTACATTGCTTGCTAATGCTTAGTGAGGTGGATTTACTATAGGGGCTAAGCCTATGCTGAGTTAGACCTCAAAGGTTTGTACAAGACAATAACAGTTTTCCCACAGGAGAACAGCCATGTAGAGTTTGCATATATAAATTAAGTAAATATGCTTTAAATTAACATGTTTATCTTGTCTTTCCATGTAGATAATATTCCCCATTACCTCTAGATGATTCATAGAGAAGGTTTTCAATGATAACTTGCTGACTAAAGAGGAATGTGCTATAATTTTAACTTGTTTTTAAAGGAGGAAGGAAAGAAAATTTCTTAAGCATCTGCTGGAATCTGTAGCAGACTTTCACTTTTAATCTCATTTAATCCTTGCAATCTTGTGATATAAATATCTTTAGTATTATTTGAATGAAATGATTTCATTTTCTAAATGAAAAAGAAAAAACAAAGGCTCAATGAACTTAAGTAACTTGCCCAGGTGCCTGTCACTAGGAAGTGACAAATACAGGATTCTAACCCAAATCTGTTTGATTCCAAAGATTTCTTTGAACTATTTCATGAATTACCATGAGAGAGGGAGAGAGAGATCATATTTTCAAGGACAAGCTCCTTAATGTTTTTATTCCCCTACTATTCATTTTCCTATTGTGTATTAATCATGTACCAGTGACTGGAGAACCCTGGGATTGCTGGATTTTTTTTGCAGAATATTATGAATTATAGCCATTAAATATATCTTTTAATTCAAAGAACCATGCCCTAAACCCTCTATAATTTATATGCCATAGGTAGGTTAATAGTCTAAACTTTTCTTTGTTGTCACAAAAATAGAACTCTTTACCAATTCCTGATTATTTCATTTCCATAAGTAGAGAATTGGGGATGAAACTCTTGTCCATTTTCTTTAACAATCAACTATCTTCAGATTTACAGATCTACCTAAAAAGTTAGAGCTTGCAATAACTGTGCATATTGAATATGTTATGTCATTGGGTACTAAATTGTTGAGGTATCTTTTAACATGCCCTCTTGAAACAGCAACATGAAAAACTGAGTTTTTATTTCAACTCTCAATGATAACAATAGCTTTCTTTTTCCAAGATGGTTTACTGATTAACAAGTTACAAGCATGTGAATTGTGCACTTCTGGTTACAAGAGCAAGTCATTGTCTAGTGATGACCATTCAAGAATGCAACCACAAGTCAAGGTTATTATAAGACCAAGCTGCCTTTATTGTTCCTCAGTGACATCCAGGCCAGTAAAAACGCTGTTTTCAGAAGCCAGTTACCACCAAAGCAGTGGTGGATTTTGTGGTTGGTTTATTCAGAAATTGTTCTTGGGATCTTGAGAAAAGAATCTAACTTCTTCAGTAGTTAGTGTGTTACTACTGATTTAAGCAAGATTTAGTTTTCTTCTGAATGCACAATGTACTGGAACTACGTATGAATATCCATGTTGGCTGAAAGAAAAAGTTATCTCCCAGCAAAAATCGGTTAAAAAAAGCAAGTCACTGTGTATAGATATGACTTGTCTAAGTGAAAATCCTTGTTTTACCGATTTTGACTGGCCCCTTCCTGCTTAGTTACTGTTTAACTGTTCTTGGGTAGGCCCACGCGTGAACAGGCTCATCTCTAGAATTGCGCCAAACTCCCTCAGCTTCGCTCAACTGGCTTTTCAGTTTTACGTAATAGGTACCCATGATATGGTGAGCACTGCTTGGGTAAAATTTGAATGCACTATTGTTTTAAGAATATAAGGTTCAGAGAGACTTTTCTTGTAGCTAAGAATGAGAGGTCTTTTCTTTTCAGCCACACCCACATGCAGATTTGTGAATCAATCGCCTTCAAGTGGTCTGGGTTCTCCTGAGATCTCTGCATTCCAGAAGTCAGCTAGAGCCCTCCAACCACAGGCTTCTTAAGATTTGTACACCTTCCCCAGGGCTTCAATTCTGTCTTCATTTCTGGCTTCGTTCCTCTTTCAGTGCATCCCTGAACTCCACTCTACTTTCTTCCATATTTCCCTTCTCTCAGCTAAGCCAGGCTCTAAACTATCCAGAGGTAAAATGTAGCCTCCTTTCCCTGCTTGTCTCAAAAAACCCCACTCACTCAGGGCATAAGGGTATTAGCTACCAGGTAAATAAAAAATTGATTGTTTGACATGAAAGTAAAAGTAGCACATTCTAAATAATTTCAAGCTATGTAAAGATATTTAAACATTGTCTTATAAGCATTTTGTGACAAGGAGCTTCCATAATTCTGTAGTGACTCCATTAGCCAGACTGTAAGTTTCATGAAGAGTTTAACTACATTGTATCTCATAGAGGCACTCACATTTTTCCCAGTTGACAAATAAAATCCTAATGGAGTAATTACAGGGCAAAATAAAAAATTTCTCAGTATGAATTACTTCTAGACCATGTATGATCAAGGCTAATGACATGCTATCCTATTAAATAGTATGCAATGGAAAATACAACTAATGAAGTTGTGGGTAGCATTTTATCCACATTTTAAAAGAATTTGCTTTTATACCTTTCTGTTTTTCATATATTCCAAAAAGAGCCATTTTGATTTAATTGAAAGCAACTGTGAAAATCAAGTCAATTTATTATCAGTTATAAACTTGATCTTTTGGAACAGAACGGGTGATTTAAGGAATATGCAGTTTATTTCCTTTTTTTAGATCACTAAAGCAAACTCATTTTAATTTGCATGTATTAAATTATAACTGAAGATTAAGCAGTGAATTGAGATTACTAGGGAGAGAAAAGAAAACTCTTTTGTCAAAGGACTTTCTTCCAGAGCTGTTTGGCTGAAATGTTGTGTACATAAAGGCCGAATGCATTTTGGCAACTCTAACACTGAGATTTACATTTTTTGCTATTTTACTTTAAAATTAAAATATTAAAAAATTCCTTTTTTCTGCCTTTTCAGCCAGTTAGTTTCATTCTCTACAATATGCCCTAGACATGGTGAACTTGATTGCCTACAGAATGAATTAATGAATCTTTTATGTCAATGGAAGTTTATTAACAACATTTGTGACATTTTCAAATCAATCCTTCTATGTTCTCCAATTACAGCCTCATTGTGGTTAGGCACGATCCCAGGGGAAAAAGAAAGGGAGAGAGGGGAATCAACATATTTACAACTGACTTCAGAAAAGCAAATTAATAAGGGGAAGTGTGTCTAAATTATGTTTTCTGCTGTTGTTTGTTACATTAAATGCAGAATGCAAATGCATGTCCTTTAAGTGTTTTGGCTGTTGTTCAAAAATGTGAATTATTCTACCAGAAGGCAAAAGCATTTCCCTTCAACATCAAGGTCCATAGTTAATTTAGTTGTTCAACATAGGGGCATTTCTAAACTCTAAAGTAAATATTATTTACACAGCAAACATACTAACAATAAACTGTCTTAAAACATCTTGATGATGAAAATATAAAATGGTTTTGATGAAGGTTATTTGGATCACCCTGTACCCTGTTTCCATACTTTTAAAATAAGCCTAAAATGTGTATAATCATATACACATCAAATATATTATACAAATATATAATTTCCTGATCCTTTAACTCTGCTGATCTAAACTAAACCCTCAATGTTAATTAGACATTAAATCCTGGCAGTAGCTTCTGGGTGACCTTGAACCAGACACTAACTTCTGGGTCTCTATCTCTATTAAAAGAAGGAGGTTGAACTAGATGCTCCAAAGTGCTTTGAGTTGACAATTTATTATTGAAGCCATCAAAGAGACATTCTGATAATTTGGGGGTTGAATCTTTTTTTAGAAACATTTTGTTTCCTCCTCAACCCCTTGTTCCCTCACTATACCTGTGGTTTCTAATAAATATGTCAGGACACATTGACATACCATGACTCTTTAATAGGAGTGCCACCAAATTTCCATTGTTCTGCAAAATTTATTTTTGCTTCAACTGAAGATATGTATTATGTTCTGAGATAGGTTAGATGAAACACTGTCAGAAGTTCTTGCAATAAGGTTAAGTTACAGTTTGCAAAAATAAGAGGTTAAAGGAATATCATTATGTCAAACTGGTGACAGTTTAGATATGTACTAGACAGTTTAGACATGGCAGTCATTAGTCACATGTGGTTACTGAGCTCTTGACATGTGGCTAGTCCAAACTGAGATGTGCTGTAAGTGAACAATACTTGTCAAATTTTAAAGGCTTAGTGAAAAAAAAAAGAAAATATCTCATTTAATATTTTTTATGTTGATTACATGTTGAAACGTTAATATTTTGGATAGATCATGTTAAATACAATATGTTGCCTTAAAATGTGGTACTAGAAAAATTTAAATTCCTTATGTGACTCCCATTATATCTCTCTTGGACAGTGCTGGTCTGGAGTCAAATGTTTATTGAAACATTAAAGACCTGCCTTAGTAACTATATAAACAAACATGGTCAGGTCAATAAAGTTCTCCCACAGTTGCATGGTTCTAAAGGATGCTTGAATAGAAATATTGTTATATTGTAGCCATGATTATCTTAAAAGCATTCATGACTCATACTGTGTCCATGGGTTGGAATAATTAATACTGCCAAAATGACCACATGATTCAAGGCTATCTACAGATTCAGTGCAATCCCTATCAAAATACGAATGTCATTTTTCATAGAACAAGAACAAATAATTTTAATATTTGTATGGAAAGACAAAAGACCTTGAATAATTAAAATGATCTTGGGGAAGAAGAACAAAGCTGGAAGTACCATGCTCCCTGATTTCAAACTATAGCACAAAGCTGCATTAATCAAAACAGTGTGGTACTGGTACAAACACATATAGATCAATGGAACAAAATAGAGAGCTCAGAAACGAACCCAAACTTACATGGGCAATTAATCTATCATAAAGAAAGCAAGAATATACAATGAGGGAAAAAACAGCCTCTTCAATAAATGGTGCTGGCAAAATCGGAGCTACATGGAGAAGAATCAAACTGGACTACTCTCTCATATCTTGCACAAAAATAAATTCAAAATTGATTAAAGACTTAAATGAAGACCTAAAACCATAAAACTTTTAGAAGAAAACACATGCAGTAAGCTCTTTGACATCAGTCTTAGATTTTTTTTGGATATGTCTCCTCAGGCAAAGGAAACAAAGCCAAAAATAAATAAAAGGGACTGCCTCAAACTAAAAAGCTTTTGCACAGTGAAAGATGCTATCAACAAAATTAAAAGGCCACCTACTGGTTGGGAAAAGATATTTGAAAATTATATAACTGATAAGGGGTTAATATTAAAAGTATACAAAGAACTCATATAACTCAACATAAAATAAACACACCATCCAATTTTTAAAAAATGGGCAGAGGATCTGAATGGATATTTTTCTCAAGAAGACATACAGATAGTTGATAGGCATATGAAAAGATGCCCAACATCACTAATTATCAGGGAAATGCAAATCATAACCACAATGAGATATCACCTCATATCTGTCAGAATGGCTATTATTAAAAAGGTAACAAGTAATTGTTGGCAAGGAGTGAGGAAAACCAAACCCTAATATACTTTTGGTAGGAATGTAAATTCAGTGCAGCCACTGTGAAGAACAGTATGGAGATTCTTCAAAAAATTTAAAATAGAACTATTATATGATCCCACTATTATATGACCCCACTCCTGGGTATTTATCCAAAGAAAACAAAGACCCTAATTCAAAAATATATATATACCCCTATGTTCATTGTAGCATTATTTACAATAGCCAAGATATGGAAGCAACCTAAGTGTCCACCAATAGATGAGTGGATAAAGAAGATGTGGTGTATATACGTGTGTGTGTATGTGTTCTTGTTTTGATAAAACTTTAAAAAATTTTTTTGACAGATTTTTGGTAAAGTTGTTTCCATTAAAAATTATTGACTTTAAAAACTAATAATTTAAAACTGCCACACATAAAAACAAATGAGATATATATATATATATGTTGTGTACATATATATGATATATATGTGTATATACCCATATACATGCATACATCTGTATGTATACATATATATACATTCAATGGGATATTACTGTCATAAAAAATAATGAAATATTGCCATTTGCAAGAACATAGATGGATCCATTTATGACTTGTTTAGTCCTGTTCTGAGCTTTCAAAACCCTTCACTCTGTACCCTTCTACACTGCATACAGGAGGCCAAGCATAGGCAGTGCCTTCTTTGGCTGCAGGTTAACGTTGTAGCTTTGTATGCTGTTCCTTTTCTTATCTTCAGTGACACTTTGGTATGGGACTTTCACAACTTTACTCCAACACACATGCTTAACTCCCAGACTAGGTAATAGAAAGGAGCATGGAACTTCAGCTACTTTTCTTATTAATAGATTTGGTTCTCCACCCTGGCTCATGAGTTGTGTTTGTAACTTAGTTATTCCAGGGGGCAATACTGGTCCTGCTTAGATCTTCCCTCCTTCCCCCACCCAGAATTATCTTCTTATTAAAGGAGACTTGCCTTTGGCTTGGTGTTTTCCAGAGGTGTGCCTTTTTTTGGAGAATCCCATGGACGGAGGAGCCTGGCAGGCTACAGTCCACAGGGTTGCAAAGAGTCGGACACGACTGAGAGACTGAACATGCACACATACCTTTTTCATCTGGAGTTGGCTACTAAGCACATCTCTCCCTGCACTTGGGCATGGGTAAATAAGGGAGTTTTGAAGGGACAGAATTTGGAAGTGCAAGGTGAAGAACCCATGCATGTCAAAATGCACATTAACTCTTTGAGGGTCAGTGTTGGTGACATTCTCACTGTGCTCCAGTTCTTGGTCTTGCTTCTCCTCTCTCATTTGTTCCATTCTGGAAAATTTCAAGCAAAACATCTGTTTTGAAGTGCTGTGCTCCTTTCTGGACAACAATTGATCTTTTCTTTTTTTTAATTCCAGAGTTTGCTTATGTCCTCCTTATCATCCCCAGATGTTTTGCCCCCTGCCTTTTTTCTTTTTCTCATTTTAATAATTGTGCAAGCCCCGGAAGAACTGCTGGCAGATTTTTCCCCCTTTAGATCACCCTGCACAACTCCCACCAAGAATTCCACCTTTACTCTTTGCCCACTTTTCAATGGACTCAGGTCAAAGTCTATGAAGGAAGTGGGGAGTGGGGAGAAGGTAAGTAGAACTTTCTATTTTTAAATAGATTATGAGTCTCCTTGGAACCACAGCATCTACACACAGATGGAGCTATGAAAGGAGGAAACAGGCTTCAAAACCCAAAAGGAAAGTTTTTTGGTGTAATCTTGTCTAATACCAAAAAATAAAGCAGGAAGTATAAAAATTTGGCTTTTTAATAATTAAATTTTGTCATTTCTACTTTTAAGGATGTAAGATAGCACATAAACTATCCATAACATTGAAAGAAAGTGAAAGTCACTCAGCCATGTCCGACTCTTTGCGACACCATGGACTATAAGTCCGTGGAATTCTCTAGGTCAGAATACTGGAGTGGGTAGCCTTTCCCTTCTCCAGGGGATCTTCCCAACCCAGGGATTGAACCCAGATCTCCCACATTGCAGGCAGATTGTCTACCAGCTGGGCCATTACAGGACAAGAACTCACAACAATCTTTATATGATTATAAATATAATAATAAAAATAATAATAACATATCAAACCCAGCACATTATCATCATCCCAGTGTTTTCACCTACAGCCTGGAGCAGTGGACGGAGCTGAGAGTCTAAGACCTTCAGAACAATTGAAGCTGGGAGTTTAGGTTGAAAGAGACTCTGAAAAGAGCTGTAGAAATTTGGACAAATCATTTTCTTTTTATAACCTCCTTTGCTTCATGTAAGCCAGGCTCTGATTTTCTGTCATTTTGATTTTCACAGAAATCCTATGTCTTAGTGGGAAAATTATATTTGTGCCCATTTCACAGAAGAATAAACAGATCCAGGGATTGTTTGTCCAAGGTCATACTGCTGGTTGGTGAGAGATTGGGGGTCAGAATTTGAGTCCCCTGCTGAGGTCTAGCAGGAGCCTTGACCAGAGGTCAGATAAAGGGGCTACTGATCCCCAAGGATGACCCCTGGGCAGTGTCTGTTCTTTGCTCTTCAACTTCATGGGAAACTCTGCCTAGAATTGTTAACTATTCCTCTTGCCTGTTTCTTGTGACCTGCCCCTATACTCCAGGCTGTGCTATGTTGAGGAAAACAGGCCATGTATCTATGAATAAGGAGACAGAACCAGGCTTCTGGAGTTGAGAACCCAGACTATAAAACTGACTTGACCTCCTCTTAGAAAGATACACATACTCTGTGCCCAGAGGTGGGGCACAGCTCTGTTTTCTGGAAGGGAGAGTCTAGGAAAGGGCCTGTTGTCTCCCAGTGTACGTCTCCTGAATGCTGAATTTGGGTGGGGGTGGGGAGTACATAAAAGAAAGCAGAAAATATATATTATACAGATTTAATAGATAAATCTCTACATAGATTTAGAATCCAAGCCCTCCCTGAGAAAAGTTGGCCAACAATGAGGGACTGATTTGACTCTTGCTGAGAAAGTAAGTAGCAAGACTGTAGATATAACTAGGGTAGTCATTCTTTTCATTCAAGAAATGTTTGTTAAATGCCCACTTCAGGCAGGCCATTTGTACAGTGGGCTGTCTTGCTCAGGGGGTAATCTGCTGGAAGTGGGAAGAGACTACTGTTAACTAAAACAGAGTTAAATGCATAGAAAGAGAAAGAGGGAGGAAAAGGTGAGATGGCAGGCAAATCTATGCAATGATTTATACTTTTAACCACAGAAAAGAGGGGAGCCAAGAACTTGGTTCGGATACTGACCAAATGAGATAATGAATTCAGTCGAGGTGTTGTGCAAACTCAATTACTGGTTTCCCTGGCTAAGACTCCATCTTATGGCAAAAGCAGTATAATCAGAAAAACCACATGCAAATTAGGTAAAGGCAGTAATGAGAGGCAGGGCTCCACGTGGTCTGGTTTTCTCCACTGTGGAGGAAGGCCTGGGGACAGGTTTCTGAGGGTTTGTGCCATAAACAGTGACGCCGTGAAGGAAAATACTAAAAGGTTAATTAGAGTCTGCCCACTTGAGAGAGTCTTCATTTACTAACAGGGGTCCCCATCCAGTTGCTTTCTAACCTCTTCTCTCTCCCTGTCAGCCTGCTGGCCTTCGAGATATCAACTGATAATCTGATTTACTCCTGAGCTCCGTCCCTTGGCCCTTCCTGCCCTGCTCCTCGTGTACTGCGCTTCCAAGCTCACTCACAGGGCTAACCAACTCACTAGGCGCCAAGACACAGTTCATCCTGCCCTCAGGATGGTTTCTCCCTGGACTGTGTTGCAGGGGTCAGAGCTTCTTCAGAACATGCCCACAAAAACATCATCATTCTTTTTTTAATCAGGGAGAGGATAAGAGGGCCAGTTTGGCACAATGGTTCTGAAATAGATCCTTTGGACATGAAACCAAGACACATTTAAATCTCTCTGCAGGCAATTTATGCCTCTTAGTTCTGAGAGGTCTGTAATAGCTGTTTAATTGTGGGAATGAGTTACTAGTGAAGGACGTGTGTCCATTCTTGGGCATCTTAACAAAAAGGTTAATCTACTGTCTGTTTTGAATGAGTTTTGTTTGCCTAAATATCTCTTTCCAGTTGTACTCTATGGCTTTCTTTTGTGCCAAAAGAGATGATTCTTAAGTTTCCAGTTTTTTCTAGTTTGCTGCTGAACTGTGATATTGCTAAAGGTTCTGATCCATTATATGTGATCTTAATCAAAGATGAAAAAAATAGTCTCAGATGTGTTGTTTGAAATGGAGGAGCCCCTAAACTTTCATCTGCCAAGATTCTGGGGACAATTTAAGAATCTGAGGAATTTATAGACGAGGGTAACATGTGGTGACTCTTTTGAAACCATGGACAGAGAAAGGAATGAATTTATCAGCAGTACATGAAAGTGTGCCCTGGTTAGTCATGCTACAGCTGACATAAAATATTAACTGCTCTTTCTTTGTCCATCTGATTCATATTTTTTCATATTTCATGTTCCCTATTAATTTTATTTTATGTTCACTGAAATATGAGCAATGAGCAATCTGAACCTCCAGATGGGGTTGGAAATGCAGATCTAGATGTCTAGGGAGCTTGAACTAGAAATAGAGATGTAAAAGGGAGGTAATCACTTAAGTTGTGGGTATGCATGGGATCAAGAAAAGCAGGCACAGCCAACAGGAGGGGAGAGCAGAGGAAGGCTCTTGGAGAACACCCACTTGTGGGCAAGAGTGCCAGGTTAGCACAGGAGGTGGGAGAGGAGAGGAGGAAAGAGTATCAGCAAGAGGTCACCGTGCTGTAACCCACAGGCAGCAGGGAGACCACAGAGGCAAATGAGCAGAGATGTTTGGCAAAAGAACTACAAAGAAGCCACCAGATGGCGGGTGATTATGAGGACTTAGCTGGGTTCTGAGAAAGTACTTGTTGCAGGGTCTTGAAAGAGAAACCTGACTGCAAGGTGTTCAGGTGTCTATAAGAAATAGTTCAGATGAATGTTCCAAGAAGTTTGGTGGTGAAGAGAGGGAAGAGAGAGCACCTTAGTAATTTTGCTTTTTAAGAATGGAATTCATCTGAGCATATATAAGCATGAGGAAGGGCTGAGGAAGCAGGTGAGGGGATTATTGAAGGAGCTGGAAAGAGCTGGCTTAATATCAAATGAGGAGAATCTAGCCTTGAAAGGAAATAGCTATCAGTGAAGATAAGGAGAACCCCAAATGCACACACATTCTCATTTATAAAATTCAATCAGTACGATAGCATGGTGGCCAAGGCCATGGTTCTTGGAATCGGACAGCCAGTGTTTGAACGGTGACTTTGACCCTAACTAGTTGGATATGTTACTCGACTCTGTGTATCATTTTCTATATTTTAAAATGGGGAACAAATAGTACTTACACTGTATGAAAATACATAGATATGAATAAAATACTTAGAACAGTGTCTGGCACAGAGTGTTAGTTGCTCAGTCACGTCTGATTTTTTGTGACCCTCATGGACCGTAACTCACCAGGCTCCTCTGTCCATGGAATTCTCCAGGCAAGAATACTGGAGGGGGTTGCTATTTCCTTTTCCAGGGGATCTTCTCAACCCAGGGATTGCACCTGGGTCTCCTGCACTGTAGGCAGATTCTTTACTGTCTGAGCCACTAGGGAAGTCCCCTGGCACGAAGTGAGGACTATAAAAATTAACATAAAACGAACAGAGAGAAGGGGAGAAATCTGGAGTCATAGAAGTCCCTGAAGTTTGAGGGAAGTATCAAGTACTTATCTGAGTCAGTCTCATTTAAGTTATCTTCTTGGGGCTCGTACACATGGTACTTTTGGTGTTTTGGTTTTTGCCCTATGAACCTGTTGTCCAGTGTAGGAAACCAAACCACAGTATCTGGTGCCCTTGCAGTGGCACTAAAGACCTCTCATCCCATTCAGTGGTAAACCCCAGCTGACGTCCTGTCAGACATCATCTAGTTATGCATGTGTTCAGGCCAGGAAGAAAATGTGCTTGACAGGGTTGGGTGTAAAAAAGTCTCCAACTCCTAAGAAAATTGTTTTAATACTGAAAACTCAGAGATTTCAAATATGAGTAATAGGAACTCTTTGAGACAGTAAGAGTACAATTTTATTTATAGAAGTAATAAAAGGAACATTCCACACAAATATTTTACACACAAAACACCGTAGACACAAGGAGATAGAAGTGAATTTTTAGTTTATTCACATTGAGTCTAGGATACTAGGTGACCCACTGTCACCTTTAAAAAACAGAATCTTGTCACATCCCTTGGATGCACATTAGACAGCTTAGACTGAGTAGGTTGAGGTCACACAGAATCTAGAACTCACTCTAGTCTGTGTCTTTACCCTAACTCTTCAAGCTGCTACACTCATGACAAAATAATTCAGTGGGCGGTGAGTCAGACAAAACAAACACCAAACAGACTCTCCTTCACAGCATGGCAGGTGTGAGGGAAAGAGAAACTTTAAACAAAGTTGTATTTATATCACAACATTTCCCTGCCTGCCTGCCCCCCAAGAAGAACTCCCCGCCCCATACACAGATACTCCTAACACACAGTTTTTCTACTGCCCAAGAACCTTCAATGGCTCCCCAGTGCCTATGAACTCACAATGGCAACATATTAAGGCTGGACTTTTCTTGTTTGTGACTAGCCTGAGGCTTAGCTGAAACTGTCTAAGATTTTATTGGAATTCAGTGTTAAGTATGCAGTGGGAGAGAGAGAGACTGATGGCTTCCTAACAGTCCTAAGATGTGCTTAATTTGGGCACTGAAAATCCAAGTATTTTAACATTCAACTCCCCTCTATTGTCCAGTCATCAAATCGTGTCTGACTCTTCACGACCCCATGGACTGCAGCACGCCAGGCTTCCCTGTCCCTCACCATCTCCTGGATTTTGCCCAAGTTCACGTCCATTAAATCAGTGATGCCATCCAACCATCTCATCCCAGCATCACCAATTTCCTGGCATCAAGTTAGTATTCCAAGGGTCTCTTCTCTGCCTTTACTCAAACGGTCTGTCCTCACTGTCTTCTAGACTCACTTGGGCAGTCCCAGGACTAGGTCATTGTTTCTGCTCTGATCCCAGCCAATAATGTATTTGGCACTGGCTAAAGGGAAACTCTCTTTTCTTTATGTTGCTACACTTATTACTAGTTATTGGTTTTTCTCCTGGTGCTCACATTCTATTGGGTTTTTAATGCATTCTCATTCTGTAAAATTCAGACAGTATAATAAACTCTCCTAATCTCCAAATCCACTTCTAAATAATTCCTATTACCAGATTGATGTGTCTTTCCATGCACTGTTTTATGCATTCACATGCTTGTGAATATATAAATGCTGTTTTGTTTATTAATTA
This sequence comes from Cervus canadensis, assembly GCF_019320065.1. Taxonomy (NCBI): domain Eukaryota; kingdom Metazoa; phylum Chordata; class Mammalia; order Artiodactyla; family Cervidae; genus Cervus; species Cervus canadensis. The sequence continues at coordinate 74,605,730 of NC_057393.1, read as the reverse complement.
TTTTTAAAAGTTCTATACCTGATCTGTTAATAGACTGTAAATTCCTTGAGGGCAGGAATCAAGATTCATGTATCTTTTATCCCTCACAGTTCATAATACAGTCACTGAAAAATAAGCAGTTTCCTAAAAGTTGCATCAGGGGAGGAAGAGACCTGATATGTGCATAAGTGGTGGCAAGAAGTGGTGGCTACTTGGATTTAACTGTTGGCACTAAAGATAGTTTTATTTGAGTTCAAATATTAATGGTAATAATCAATCACTGAGCACTCGTTTTGTACAACAACCATGAGAGGTAGGATTTCTCATTTTACAGATGGGGATTTTGAGACTTAAAGTGATTAAATCATTTTCCCAAGGTCACACAGGTAATATATATATAGCCCAGCCAAAATTTGAACCAGATCTTGATGGCTCTGAAGTCCTTATTCTTCCCATGACATGATGCTAGTGGGAGACTGAAAAGCTCAAGCACAATCAAAGTGAGAAGGGCCTTGAAGATGTTGAATTTCTTTATCCATCCAACTCTCTCATGGCTAGAAAAAAGACGGGTAGATGCAAATCCTTTTCAATCTTCCAGTTCCTGAACAGGACCTGGATTAAAAGACTTTTAGTTCAGTTCAGTCACTCAGTTGTGTCCGACTCTTTGTGATCCCATGAACTGCAGTACGCCAGGCTTCCCTGTCTATCCTACTGTAAATAGTGCTGCAGTGAACATTGTGGGTACTCGTGTCTTTCAGTTTTGGTTCCCCTGGGGTATATGCCTAGGAGTGGGATTGCTGGGTCATGTGGTGGGTTTATTCCTAGTTTTTTAAGGAAGCTCCATACCATCTTCCATAGTGGCTGTATCAATTTACATTCCCACTAACAGTGCAAGAGCGTTCCCTTTTCTCCACACCCTCTCCAGCATTTATTGTTTGTAGACTTATTGATGATGGCCATTCTGACCGGTGTGAGGTGATATCTCACTGTAGTTTTGATTTGCATTTCTCTGATAATGAGCGATGTTGAGCATCTTTTCATGTGTTTGTTAGCCTCCTGTATGTCTTCTTTGGAGAAATGTCTATTTAGGTCTTTTCCCCATTTTTTGATTGGGTTGTTTTTCTGGTATTGAGTTGTATGAGCTGTTTGTACATTTTGGAAATTAATCCTTTGTCAGTTGTTTCATTTGCTATTATTTTCTCCCATTCTGAGGGTTGTCTTTTCACCTTGTTTACAGTTTCCTTTGCAGCACTATTGACAATAGCTAAAATATGGAAGCGACTTAGATGCCCATAGACAAATGAATGGATAAAGAAGTTGTGGTACATATACACAATGGAATATTATGCAGTCATAAAAAGGAAGGCATTTGAGTCAGTTCTAATGAGGTGGATAAGCCTAGAGCCTATTATACAGAGTGAAGTAAGTCAGAAAGAGAAAGATAAATATTGTATACTAACACATATATATGGAATCTAGAAAGATGGTACTGATGAATTTATTTGCAGGGCAGCAATGGACAATCAGACATAGAGAACAGACTTATGGACTTGGGGAGAGGGGAGGAGAGGGTTGAGATATATGGCAAGAGTAACATGGAAACTTACATTATCAAATGTAAAATAGATAGCCAAAGGGAATTTGCTGTATGCCTCAGGGAACTCAAACAGGGGCCCTGTATCAATCTAGATGGGTGGGATGGGGAGGGAGATGGGAGGGGGGTTCAAGAGGGAGGGGACATATATATACCTATGGCTGATTCATGTTTAGGTTTGACAGAAAACAGCAAAATTCTGTAAAGCAATCATCCTTCAATTAAAAAATAAATTAATTTTAAAAAAGACTGTAGCCTTACAAAGTTCATGAATCTTGCCACCTGTCTTATGTTTCCTGGCATCTTCATTTTGCCTGTTCTTGACTTCTGAATTTCACTGCCCACTGGCATTAAGAGTTCCTTTTTTTGTTTGTTCTCCTCTGTTTTTTTACCCCATCCTACTCCTAAAGCTGTGGTACACAACCACTAATTTATGAACTAGAAGACTGAAAGCAAAATCAAACTGATACAAAGTAAACAGGGAAATGTCTAGGGTCATTGCCAGAAATGGTATTGTTTGTAGATTTTTCTGCTTATGCAAAATAAAGCATAGGGAGGGGAATGGGTAAACTACCTTCTATGTACTTCTGTAGTGTTGGATTTCACCTTTCCTTTTTCATTTATCAGCTGTTTCTTCTTTTGTTCAAATGCATTCAATATTCACTTCCTAGACAAGCTCAATCATGCCCATAGCTTCTGCTAAAATTCTTATAGTGTATCAGCGACCCTCAAAGCTCTAGCATCTATATTGATTTTCTTCTAACTTGACACCTATAGTTCTAACAGCAACATGTATCTCCATCTGCATATTTTACCTAGGTGTCATAACCCCAACATGCTTCCTCTTCCTCCTTTTGGACACATTCCTCATTTTCTATGGCCTGTCTTGACGACTAATATCTTTGTCCTTCAAGTTCTCCAGATCAGAAATTCAGGAGTCACCCTAAATACCTTACTCCCATGCTTGCCATTCAGTATGCCACAGATTATTATTGATTTAACCTTCCTAATAGCTTTTAAATCTATCTTCTCTTTTTATTGCCATTGTTGCACCTTCAGATCAGGTCACTTAATTCTTTCCAGGACAGTTTATGTCATTGGCTTTTTAATTGTCCTTCTATTTCAGGAGTAGTCTGGTGCAGATATATGCTTAAAATCCTTCAAAGGAACAGCAGTTCTCAGATGACAAAGAGCAAAGCTCTTCTAGAGATGAGCCCTGATGCGTTTTTGATCTCCTCCTCTTTACCATGCCTCTGTGTGCTCAGCCTAAAAATGAACAACCTTATTTCACCAAATCTAATGTACCATTGGTTGTAAGCCACACTGTTATTTTATGTTTCACTAAGTGCTTCCCTGGTGGCTGAGTGGTAAAGAACCCATCTGCCAGTGCAGGAGATGCAAGTTCAATCCCTGGGTGGGGAAGATCCCCTGGAGAAGGAAATGGCAACCCACTCCAGTATTCTTGCCTGGAAGATCCCATGGACAGAGGAGCCTGGTGGGGTAGAGTCCATGGGGTCACAAAAGGTTTGGAGACAACTTAGCAACTAAGCAATGAGAAAGGGGGAGGGGAATGCTGTCAACTAAACTATGACTCATCATCAACTGTAAGATATATCCCACCTTAAGGTATTAAAATGTGAAAAACTATGTGGCCTAGAAGTGATGAAATCCAGTACTTGCCATTTCCCTCCAGCCCCATTGGTCTCTTGCACAGGTTATTCTCTTTAGCTGAATGCTTTTACTTCACTTGAACCCCTTGAGCACCAGGCAGACTCCTGCTCATCGTTCAGGTTCCCACTTAATTGTCTCTTCTTTTCAGGAAAGATTCCCTGCTCCATTTGACATTCCGAACTTCCTGCACTGCATTATCTCTGTTACGGTAGTTAGCAATATGGACATCATCATTTGTTCCTAGCCTTGGAAAGCAGAGACAGTGTTCTACTCATCTTTGTTCCCCTGGTGTTCAGCATGATGTTGGGAGACAGTAGGTACTTACTTAGTGTCTTAGTCAACTTGGGCTGCCATAATAGAATGTCACAGACTAAATGGTTCAAACAACAGAAATGTGTTTCTCACAGTTCTTCAAGGTGGGAAGTTCAAGATCAAGGTGGGTTTCACTCTGAGGCCTCTTTTCTTGGCTTGTCAGTGGTTGGCATTTCACTATGTACTCATATGACTTTTTCTTTTGTGGTCACAGAGAGAGAGAAGGAGCAAGCTCTTTGATCTCTTCTTAAACCCCATCATAAAGGTCCCATTCTCATGAGCTCATTTAAACCTAACTACCTCTCAAAGGATTCATCTCCAAATACCATCACATTAGAGTTTGGCCCTTCAATGTATGAATCTGGTGTAGGACAGAATTCAGTACAGAAACTGCGTGCCCAGTCAGCCAGCTGTATCTGATTCTTTGCAACCCCCATGGACTGTAACCTGCCAGGCTCCTCTGTCCGTGGGATCTTCCAGGCAAGAATACTACAGTAGGTTGCCATTTCCTTCTCTAAGGGATCTTCCCAATCCAGGGACTGAATCTGCATTCTCTGCATCTCCTGCATTAGCAGGAAAATTCTTCACCTCTGAGCCACCTAAGAAGCCTGAAATTAGTGTTTGGTAAATAAAGTAACAGGACTCTCCCTGGTGGCTCAGTGGTAAAGAATCCACCTATCAATGCAGGAGATGTGGGTTCATTCCCTGGGCTGGGAAGATGGCTTGGAGAAGGAAATGGCAACTGACTCCAGTATTCTTGCCTGGGAAATTCCATGGATAGAAGGAGCCTGGTGGGCTACAGTCCATGGGGTCACAAAAGATTCAGACATGAGTTAGTGACTAAACAACAACAACAAATAAAGTAATGAATGCTACTCTGACTCACACCCTGAGTTTACCCTGACCTTGATTCCTGGATGTACCATGGCTTAGATTGACCTGCCTGGTGACCCTTGACCTATGCTTGGCCAATGATTTTATTTTGTTCCTGTACTCAACTAACACAGATGAGATATTAGGTTCATCACTGATCCAAGCAACTAGATCTTCCTAACCTCCTGAAATTATAAATGTCTTTCATTCCCTAGAGCATCTAGCACAGGGTTCCGCATGTACTGGAGGCTCAATCACTCCTTTTTTGAATCTTCTCCCAGCCCTTTAGAATTGGGGCAGAAAGTGCAAGATGCTGAGAAGCAGCCTGAGTCTTAGATTTAGGATTTTAGTTGCCATAGGATCTAATTTGCACAGAAATGCTTTTGTTATCACTGGAACATTATTTGTTCAAATTATAGAATTGATCACTCTTTAAGCCTCTGTCTCCAGTGATTAATTTGTATTCTTTGTCCTGGTGTAAAATCAGTGATTAGAACATCTAGTTTAGTTAGCAAGAGCATTGCACGGAGCACTCTGTCAGGTTCATTTTAATAACTGCTAACATTTTTAGCCAATGGCTTGAAAAATCTTTCACTCTCAGGCCTCATATGCCTCTTTCCCACCACAAGTAAACCCTATTAATCCTATTTTAGTCAAATTTAGTCTGTTATTTTATTTCATTGTGAATGTTCTTATAGAGGTAACTTATGATACGTTCAGATTGGTGGATTGTTGTAAGCATAATAGGTATTTTTTGTATTTTCATCATAGATGTTGATTTAGCTAATCATAAAGCATTACTACAGTCTGTAAAAAGGATCAGGAATCAAAATGAACAAAAAGACGGTTAGCTATTTTTCTCTTCAAGTGATTCGAAGAAAGGGAAAGTCTGATCAAGAGGTATCTATAGGTGCAAGTCATTTTACGAGTACCTATTAACGTCCTGATGCAAGCTCATTAGAATTTGAGGTTCTTACAATGGGTATGATTGCACAGTATTCATAATCAAAAGTAAATCGAATTTATGACTTTAAGATTTGATTCATTGGACATTGTCAAGTGGTCATATTAAATGTGGTAGAAACCAGTTTTTCATGGTTAATAATATCTAATAGGAAGGTTAGAGTATTTATTTGAGATGGGCAGGTACTGTCTCAAGTATGATTGAAGTATGATTAGAGTCAATGACTACGTTTAAGTGCATATTGAGTTCTAATGGTAAAATGGGAGAATTTTTGGTTATCAAAAGAAGTGGCCAGACCAATCAGAACAGTATGTTACAGGTGGTTCAGGTTGTGAGTCAAGTTCTTTTAAATTGGTTTTAGGCAAGTGAAAATCTGTGAAAACAGATGTTCCCACTGCAAGACTCAACCTCTTATCTTTGTTGCCAGCAAATTTTGCAACAGTTTTGTTGCTTTGATACCTTCAGTTGAAATGCTCATATTGGTTAAAGTCATAAGCCAAGGACAAAACTGTGACACAAGTGCAATTTGTCTTTGAATCTCTACCACTTAACTCCTTCTGAAACTTCTTGACTATTTTGATTCTTTACTATTTCTTCTTGATCCAAATCAAGATTTGGATTCCTTCCTCTTGCCTTAAAGTTCCAAGTACCCCAAGTTCCCTCTACTACGTCTGAACAGTCCTATTCTGTTATTCAAGCCTCTAATCACTCATTTCATTGTAACTAGTCTTATTCTAAATGGGTATTAGGAAAGCAAATAAGCCAATGAAGTACTTTCACACTGAGGTCTAGACTCAGTTTTCTGTATCACAACTTGAGGGATACTGTCAAACTGGAACACAACTGAAGGACAGGAGGGTGGAGTACACAATTTCAGGTCATGGTTATCTGGAGGTACTGGGACTGGGGAGGGGAATTTAACCTGGCGATTAAAAAATAAGACAGCTGTCTTCAGATTTGTGAAACTGTGTCATAGTTGTCATCATTTTCATAATTATCATCATAACCACCCATGAAGCTCCTTGGAATGCTGAATATTTTATCGACATTGTCTCCAGTCCTCACAGCAAGCCTGTAAGACTGGTATTGATGGGGAGAAGCCAGACTTGAATCTTAAGAGTTAAAGGGGACTTTAGCGATCATGCAATTTAACACTTCTCCCAATTCAAAATCAACAAAAACTAATTCCATGTGCATTCAAATAATGGGGCTGTAACCATGGATGCCAGTTACAAGGAAGATAATTTTTGATCAACTTAAAGTAGAAATTCCTAGCAATTGGAGTTGTTTTAAAATAGCATAACTTTCCATAGGAGATGTGCAATTCCAGTCACTGGAGGTATGCAAATAAGGCTGGATGACCACTTCACAAGAGTACTGTGGAGGGAATTCAAGCCTCAGAAACAGAGATGAGATGAAATACCTTTGGTAATCCCATTAAACTCCTAACTCTGAATCTAAGTCATGAATGACATGTAACTATTAACAATACCTGCCTTCTGATGCTCATAGCCTCCATGATTATAAAATTTATAGATAAAAATGCCACGTGTAGTATGTGGGTAGTGAACTGGCTCATATCTGTTTGTATGTATAGAACACCAAACCCCAAATCAGTGTAAAAGCACAATGCTTCACAATGCATAAGCTCTGGAGCTCAGATCTTCAACTTAGTTCAAATCTTGGTTCTGCTCTTTCTAGTTATATTAGTTTTCTATTACTGTTGTTACAAATTACCACAATGCAGTGGTCTTAAACAACGCAAATTAGTATCTTACATTATTGGAGGTTAGAAGTATAAAACGGGTCTTAGTGGGCTGAAATTAGGTGTCCGCAGGGCTTCATTCCTCCTGGACATTCTAAGAAAGTATCTATTTTCTTGCCTTTGCCAACTCCTAGGGATCTGTTTATTATTTGGACCATGGCCTCTTCTTTAATCTTCAAAGCTAGCAATGCAGCATCTTTAAATCTCTCTCTGCTTCTGCAATTACATTTCCTTCTCTGACTCTGACCTTCCTACCTTCCTATTATAAGAGCCCATGTGATTACACTGGACCTATCAGATAAACCAGGGTAATATTTCCATCTCAAGATCTATGACTTAATTATATCTGCAAAGTCCCTTTGCGTGTAAGGTAATATATTCATGGCTTGCAGGGATTAGAATGTGGATAACTTCAAGGGAGCATTATTCTGCCTACTATACTAGTCATGTAAACTCATGCAAATTATTGTATCTTCAAGCTTTGTTTTTTCATTTGCAAAATGATAATGGTGATAATGGGTTTCTCAAACATTGTTGTGAAAATATGATGAGATAATGCACCTAGAGTACTTGGCACAGGGCCTCATACTTAACAAACTATAAGAAACTTAGGGATGGAAGGACAGAATAAATCAATTCTCAGGCAAAAATGGCTGTCACTGACAGGCTGCTTCCACAAATCTATTTGAACAAAGATGGAGACAAACCTAGTATGGGGTGGGCGGGCGGCGGGGGGAGATACCAAAACTTGACTATTATCAAAAGCTTCATCTTTCACAAGTTTCTTGTCTTTGTTCTCCTTAACACTGAACCTTGAGCATAATTAGTACCCATTAAATGGAGTGCTGTGCTGTGCTGAAGACAATTCTTAAACCTGGAAGGAACACGCAGTCATCTCACTAGACACCTCCAGCAGCCAACACTCTCCCATGCTTGAAGCTGCCATTCCATTTTTAGACAGATGTAATAATTATAAAATTCCATCCTGGTATTAAGACAAATGGACCCCTTTGGCTTTCCTTTAGTTCTATTTGTGCTGATGCTTGTTGCTTGTTTATCATGCATTTAGTGTTTCTTCTGAGACAGTATTTCTTCAGTCACTTAAAGATAATGCTACTGTCCTTAGCCCCCTTCTGCCCCACCCTTAAGCTTTCTCTTTTCTAAAGTAAACAAACTCAGTTCCTCATACTAAAATTTAACATAGATCAAGATTGGCTTTGAGACAACAGGAGAAAAAGAACTGAAACAGTAGTTCTTTTTTTTTTCCTTTGTTCTGACCACATCCTCTTGTTCATCTTGAATATCAGAGTGGATAGATTATAAACATGGGATGGAGGAAAGCCAAGAGGCTCTTCATATTGACATTACTATGACTCTGGTCTGAGCTACCATTATTTCTTTCCAGGACTGCTGTAATAGCTTTATAACTAATTACTACTTGCTATCTCTGACCTAGAAATTAGATAGAAATGAAAGTCACTCAGTTGTGTCTGACTCTTTGCAACCCCATGGGCTATAGCCTGCCAGGCTCCATGGAATTCTCCAGGCCAGAATACTGGAGTGGGTAGCCTTTCCCTTCTCGAGGGGATCTTCCCAAGCCAGGGATCAAACCCAGGTCTCCTGCATTTCAGGCCAATTCTTTACTATCTGAACCACCAGGGAAGCCCAGGAATACTGAAGTGGGAAGCCTATCCCTTCTCCAGGGATCTTCCCAATCCAGGAATTAAACCAGGGTCTCTTGCATTACAGGCGGGTTCTTTACCAGCTGAACTATCAGGGAAGCCTCTGACTTAACTTAAAGATAAGAGCACTGAGACAAAGAATCTAAATAAGTAACTTATCTAAGGTCATACCATAAGCGGAAGAATTAATACCAAGACTATTTTTCATACACAACCTATGAGAAAATGAAGGCCGGCTATTGAAATCAACAATTGGGTGGTGAATTCACTCTAGATGAAGTAAAAGATAACAGCATATCTGAAACCTAATTTAAAGACTTAGGGTTCTAAAAAAGTGGAATAAGTACACCCTACCCCATCTCTTCGAATGAATGCAACTGTAAAATCTGTACTGATTGCATGAAACAGCTATGTGAAGTCTCTAAAAAATAAGTGGCAGCATGCAGATTGGAGTATAAGACCTTGAATTTGAAGTTTTACCAAAACGGTGGTGAAATTAACAAACTGGTAGTTTTTTCCTCCAGTATCACCCGGCCTGGACTCAAAAGGCAGCCCAAAATCTGAAACGTGTACGCCTTAAAAATATCCAAAAGAAGCCCTAGATATCTGCTTCAAGAGGCAGGGAAAGGGAGACACTATGGGTTACAGATGTTAGGGAATGCTTTAGTTTTTACCGCCGTTTGCTCTGACCTAAAACTTCAGGCAATAAAAGAACAGCAGTGCTTTTCCCCTGTCCTTCTATTGCTTGACCCTAGTCATGAGATGTGTCCAGCAGAGTGGAAAAAATAAAGATTCAATTATATGGCTGGAAGCCCCTAGGAGTTTGAAACATATGGGTGAGATCGTGGAAAAGTGGGAAATCAAATGAGTAATCCCATAACATTGTATGTGAATGTTGGGCCTAACTTTGATGTGCATATATATGGATCTGAGCATATATAGGATTAGAGAATTGACTGACAGGATAGAACACCTCCCACGTCCCAGATTGGCCAGAGTAGTACATCTATGGGGCTAATCTGAATAACACTGAAAACATCTTGAAACTGAACTGATACTGGAGAAACTGATATTGGATTGGCCCATAGAAGATAAGTCAGAGTCTGTGGCTTGAATGTAATCTGGAAATTTGCCTGCTAGAACAAAAAAGAAAGTAATTTTTCTTAGGGTTTAAACAAGACTCAGAATCTCACAATATTCTAAATGTCTAGCTAGCATTCAATACAGAGTTATTTAGTATACAGACAACCAAAACTAAAAGTAAGGGACAATCACAAAACCCAGGGAAATCTTGACTATGAAGGAAAACACAATGGCAACTCTAAGATGATACAGATGTTGGACTAATTTACAGGAAGGAAGAGTAAATGCTCTTGAAACAAATGGAAAGGTTGAATATCTCAGTAAAGAAATGGAAGATATGAAAGGAGAACCAAGTTGTTATTTTTTTTTTTCAAGTACTATTTAGAAACATTTATCTGCAAATAATGCATTGCAGGGTTTTTTTTTTCCAAATTATTTTTATTAGTTGGAGTCTAATTATTTTTGTTATTTTTTTTTTTTAATTCAGGTACAACTGACATAGTAGTTTCAGGTATATAGCATACTGTGATGACAAATTTACCCTCTTGACAACTTTCAAATATGTACTACAGTATTACTGACTAGAGACAGCATGATGTACACTGCATCCCATGGCGTCCCCATGACATTACAAACTAGAAGTTTGTGCCTTTCAGCCTTCTTCATCCATTTTGCTCATCTGTCTACCCCTCTGGCAACCACCATTCTGTTCTCTGTATCTATGAATTTTGTTTTGCTTGTCTTTCATTTTGTTTTTTAGATTTCACACATAAATGAAATCATATTGCATTTCTCTTTCTCAGTCTTATTCATTTCACTTAGCGTAAAAGCCTCTAAATTCATTCATGTTGTCACCAATGGCAGGATTTCATTCTTTTCTATGACTGAGTAGTAGATCTCTTCAGGAAAACTGGAGATATCAAGGGAACATTTCATGCAAGGATGGGCACAATAAAGGACAGAAATGGTACAGACCTAAAAGAAGCAGAAGATATTAAGAAGAGGTGGCAAGAATACACATAAGAACTATACACAAAAGGTCTTAGTGTCCTGGATAATCACAATGGTGTGGTCACTCACCTAGAGCCAGACACCCTGGAGCGTGAAGTCAAGTAGGCCTTAGGAAACATTAGTACAAACAAAGCTAGTGGAGGTGATGGAATTCCAGCTGAGCTATTTCAAATCCTAAAAGATGATGCTGTTAAAGTGATGCACTCAATTATTCAGCAAGTTTGGAAAAACTCAGCAGTGGCCACAGGACTGGAAAAGGTTAGTTTTCATTCCAATTCCAAAGAAGGGCAATGACACAGAATGTTCAAACTACTGAACAAATGTGTTCATTTCACATGCTAGTAAGGTCATGCCACATATCCTTCTGAAATGGTAAAGAATCTGCATGCACTGCAGGAGAACTGGGTTCGATCCTTGGGTTGGGAAGATACCCTGGAGGAAGGCATGGAAAGCCACTCCAGTATTCTTGCCTGGGGAATCTCCATGGACAGAGGAGCCTGGTGGGCTACAGTACACTGGGTCACACAGAGTCAAACATGACTGAAGCAACTAAGCAACAGAAGCAGTCTTTAGCAGTATGTGAACTGAGAACTTCTAGAGGTACAAGCTGGGTTTAGAAAAGGCAGAGGAACCAGAGAGCAAATTGCCAACATTTAAGAAAAAGCAAGGAAATTGGGAGAAAGCAAGGGAATTCCAGAAAAACATCTACTTTTGCTTCATTGACTATGCTAAATCCTTTGACTTTGTGGATCACAACAAACTGTGGAAAATTCTTTAACATATGGGAATACCAGACCACCTTACCTGTCTCCTAAGAAACCTTATGTGGGTCAAGGAGCAACAATTAGAACCAGACATGGAACAATGGACTGGTTCAAAATTGGGAAAGGAGTACGACAAGGCTGTATATTGTCATCCTGCTTATTTAACTTCCTGGTGGCTCAGCTGGTAAAGAATCTGCCTGCAATGTGGGAGACCTGAGTTTGCTCCCTGGGTTGGGAAGATGCCCTGGAGAAGGGAATGGCTACCCACTCCAGTATTCTTGCCTGGAGAATTTCATGGACTGTATAGTAGATGGGGGTCACAAAGAGTTTGCCATGACTGAATGACTTTCACTCACCTCACTCACATGCAGAGTACATCATACAAAACGCTGGGCTGGATGAATCACAAACTGGAGTCAAGATTGCTGGGAGAAATACCAACAACTTCAGGCATGCAGATGATACCACATTAATGGCAGAGAGTGAAGAGGAACTAAAGAGCCTCTGATGAAGGTGAAAGAGGAGAGTGAAAAAGTTGACTTAAACCTCAACATTCAAAACACTAAGATTATGGCACGTTGTCCCATCACTACATGGCAAATAGAAGGGGAAGAAGCGGAAGCAGTAACAGATTTTATTTTCTGGGCTCCAAAATCACTGCAGATGGTGACTGCAGCCATGAAATTAAAAGGCACTTGCTCTAACCACCTGAGATGGTTAGATAGCATCACTGAATCAATGCACATGAATGTGAGCAACCTCCAGGAGACAGTTTAGGACAGGAGAGCCTGGTGTGCTACAATCCAAGGGGTCACAAAGAAACAGATATGATTTAGTGACTGAACAACAACCACGACGACAATATTGCATTATGTCAGTATGTGTGTGTGTGTATCGGTTCAGTTCAGTCACTCAGTTGTGTCCGACTCTTTGCAACCCCATGGACTGCAGCATGCCAGGATTCCCTCTCCATCACTAACTCCTGCAGCATGCTCAAACTTATGTCCAACAAGTCGGTGATGCCATCTAGCTATCTCATCCTCTGTCCTCCCCTTTTCCTCCTGCATTCAATCCTTCCCAGCATCAGGGTCTGTTCCAATGAGTCAGTTCTTCGCATCAGGCAGCCAAAGTATTAGAGCTTCAGCTTCAGCGTCAGTCTTTCCAGAGAATATTCAGGACTTATTTCCTTTAGGTTTGACTGGTTTGATCTCCTTGCCGTTCAAGGGACTCAAGAGTCTTCTCCAATACCACAGTTCAAAAGCATCAATTCTTTGGTGCTCAGCTTTCTTTATGGTCCAACTCTTACCTCCATGTGACTATTGGAAAAACAATAGCTTTGGCTAGATGGACCTTTGTTGGCAAAGTAATGTCTCTGCCTTTTAATATGCTATCTAGGTTGGCGACAGCTTTTCTTCTAAGGAGCAAGCATCTTTTAATTTCATGGCTGCAGTCACCATCTGCAGTGATTTTGGAGCCCAAGAAAATAAAGTCTGTCACTGTTTCCATTGTTTCCCCATCTATTTGCCACGAAGTGATGCAACCAGATGCCATGCTCTTCATTTTTTGAATGTTGAGTTTTAAGCCAGCTTTTTCATTCTCCTCTTTGACTTTCATCAAGAGGCTCTTTGGTTCCTCTTCACTTTCTTCCATAAGCGTTGTGTCATCTGCATATCTGATGTTATTGATATTTTTCCTGGCAATTTTGATTCCAGCTTTTGCTTCATCCAGCCCAGCATTTTGCATGATGTACTCTACATCTATGTTAAATAAGCGGGGTGACAATATATGGCCTTGATGTACTCCTTTCCCAATTTGGAACCAGTTGGCTGTTCCATGTCCAGTTCTGTCTGTTGCTTCTTGACCTGCATACAGATTTCTCAGGAGGCAGGTAAAGTGGTCTGGTATTCCCATGTCTTTAAGAATCTTCCACAGTTTGTTGTGATCGACACAGTCAAAGGCTGTAGTATAGTCAATGAAGCAGATGTTTTTCTGGAATTCTCTTGCTTTTTTATGATTCAACAGATGTTGGCAATTTGATCTCTGGTTCCTATGCCCATTCTAAATCCAGCTTGAACATCTGGAAGTTCACAGTTCATGTACTATTGCAGCCTGGCTTGGAGAATTTTGAGCATTACTTTGCTAGCATGTGAGATGAGTGCAACTGTGGGGTAGTCTGAACATTCTTTGACATTGCCTTTCTTTGGGATTGGAATGATAACTGACCTTTTCCAGTCCTGTGGCCACTGCTGAGTTTTCCAAATTTGCTGGCATATTGAGTTCAGCACTTTCAGAGCATCACCTTTTAGGATTTAGAATAGCTCAGCTGGAATTCCATCACTAGCTTTGCTCATAGTGATTCTTCCCAAGGCCCATCTGACCTTGCACTCCAGAATGCCTGGTTTCAGATAAGTGATCACACCATCATAGCTATCTTGGTCATGAAGACCTTTTTTGTATAGTTCTTCTGTTTATTCTTGCCACCTCTTCTTGATATCTTCTGCTTCTGTTAGGTCCATACAATTTCTGTCCTTTATTGTGCCCATCTTCGCATGAAATGTTCCCTTGGTATCTCTAATTTTCTTGAAGAGATCTCTAGTCTTCCCCATTTTATTGTTTTCCTCTATTTCTTTGCACTAATCACCGAAGAATGCTTTTTTTATCTCTCCTTGCTATTCTTTGGAACTCTGCATTCAGATGGATATATGTTTCCTTTTCTCCTTTGCCTTTCACTTCTCTTCTTTTCTCAGCTATTTGTAAGGCCTCCTCAGACAACCATTTTGCATTTCTTTTTTGGGGGGATGGCTTTGATTACTGCCTCCTCTACCATATTATGAACCTCCATCCGTAGTCCTTAAGGCACTCTACCAGATTTAATCCCTTGAATCTATTTGTCACTTCCACTGTATAATTGTAAGTGTATGTATACATCCATTCTTTTCACTCATCCATCAATGGACACTTAGCTTATTTGTAAAATAAAATGTACCCAAAAAATGTACAAACAAAAACTGACTGAAAGTGAAAGTGTTATTTGTGTGCAACTTTTTGCGACCCCATGGACTGTAGCCTACTAGGCTCCTCTGTCCACGGAATTCTCCAGGCAAGAATACTGGAGTGGGTTGCCATTTCCTTCTCCAGGGACCAAACCTGCAAGAATCTGCTACAGGCGGATTCTTTACCACTCAGCCACAAGGGAAGCCCAGATACCCATAAGCAAAAACAAAAAAAGTAACCGTGACATAAGTCTTATGGCACAGTACAAATAAAAATACCCAAAATGTATTAAAGATAAGCTTCAGTGTGAAATATAAAACTATAAAAATTTTAAAAGAAAACATATTCATGATCTGAAGTTAGGAAAAACATTCTTAGATATGACGCAAAAAGTATGACCCATAAGAGAAAAAAAAAAAAAAAAATGAGAAGCCAGACTTCATTAACATGAAAAAATTTTGCTCTGTAAAACACACTGTTAAAGAATGAAAAGCCAAATTATATGCTGGGGGAAATATTTGCAAGTCACATATTTGACAAAGGACTTGTACCCAGACTATATAAACAATTCTCAAAGTTCAAGAGTTATAAATTTCCCAACTAAAGAATATGTGAAGGACCTGAACTATTCCTCACCTAAGATGATATATAAATGGCATATAAGGACAGGAAAAAGATACTCAACACCATAAACTGTTATGGAAATGGAAGTGAATACCATGATGAGATAACACCACACCTATTAGTATAACTAACCTAAAAAATACTGACAATACCAAGTGCTGATAAGAATGCAGAACAACTGGAACTGTCGTATATTGCTGGTAGTAATGAAAAAAATGGTACACCAGCTATGAAAAATAGCTTAGTAGTTTCTTTCAATGCTAAACATACACTTAACTTATGGTCCAGCAGTTGCATTCCTAAAGAAACAAAAATTATGTTCACATAAAGATTTATACATGAAAAAAAAAAAAAAAAAGATTTATACATGAATATTAATAGTAGCTCTATTCATACAAGTTTTTGTTGTGAAAAACTGGAAACAAGCCAAATATCCTTCAACATGTCAATGGAAAAACAAACTGTGGTACAATGAAATACCGCCCAATAATAAAAAGGGATGAATTAATGATACATTCAACAATATAGACGAACATTAAAGACATTACACTGAGTGAAAGAAAATACTCTCAAAAAAAAAAAAAAGAAAATACTCTCAAACTAGTCATACTTACTGTATGATTCCTATTATATGATATTCTAGAAAAGAAAAAACAAAAGATGACAGAGAAATGATTGATGCTGGTCAGAGGATAGGTTTAGGAGGAGGCTGTGATTAAAAAGGAGGCAGCACAGGGAATTTTGATGGTGACGGACCTATTTCATAACTGTGGTGAAGGTTTCAGGAATCTATATGTGTGTTAAAATGCATAGAATACATACATCAAAAAAAGTCAATTTCATTGGATATAAATATAAAAATAGAGAAAATGGAACAAAAATTTATTCTTGGCATTTTAGATACAAATGATATAATACTCATAAAAAGAAAAATATGAAACACAAAGGCACACAGAACAATATCACATGAGCATAAAACAATTTTTTGGAAGAGAGTAAGTAATTTGACAAAAGGTCACATGTTTAATAAAAGAAACAACAATGGGATTTGAAGACAGATCAGTCAACTTGAACTACAGAAGGACTTTACAACTGCACTACAAAGTATTTAATACCTGGGTTTAGTGGTTAAGAGCATTTGGATGTGGACTCAACATGCCTGCATTTAAATTTTGGTTCCACCCTTCTAGTTCAAAATCTGTTTGCTTACCTATAGCATGAAATTAATAGCAGGATTTACTGATAAATCACCTGGCACATAGTAGGTGCTAGAGAAACGATGCTATTAACGACTTGCAAACTTATTTTCTCTACTGGTAACAGAAATAACATTTGCACTGTGAAGAGTCTGAAATAGTATATGACAAGCATGTCCTTTGGGCAGTTGGTTAGTATTTCCAAAAAGAACACAAATCCTTCAGGTTCATATTTGGTTAAAGAAATAAATAAAGAAAGTAGAATTTAGGTCTGTTTGATACAAAACACAGTGTTCCTTCTACTACAAACTCCACCCCTATCTTCTTTCTCATTTTTGTTGCATAAAGATCAATTCCTGAGTACATGTCCATGAATATTTCAAATTTCTATCAAGATTTTTAAATCAATATTTTATGTATAAAATTAGAGACAAGAAATAATAGTCAAGATCAGAAGCAACAAGCAGAGACAGACAGGAGCAGAGAAAAACTCTCCTGTAATAATCTTTCTGAGCCTAGCAACTCTGGTTAGCTCACTGCATTCACGCATTTGTGAAGCAGGAGCAGAAAGTACAAGTACTTTGGCTATTATTACACATATAGATCACCTCGATTATTTTAAGTGATGTTGCTTAATACAATGGACAGCAGCTTTTTAAAACAGGCAGAGCTCTTTTCCAAGTATTGACGTCAGCAGGGCCATGTAATTGTTCCTCTCAATGGCTCAACTGCCACTCCAGTCCCAGATGTCCCCTGCACGACAGGGACTGCTGCTCTCCACCCTGTGCACAGACTCACGGAAGCCAGCCTCTACCTGGGGCTGGCGGGGGATTGGTAGTGACCTCTGCCTCTAGCTTGCTAGTTGCGCGTATCACTTCCAGTCGGAGGTGTGGGGCGGTTGGGGAACGTGGTTCAAGGTGTGCTTAGGTAGGGAATCTTTCTCTCTTTTGTCATTTCGGCGTAAGAAATTCAGTGCTAGAAAGGGACAGGTTGGAAGCCCTCAATCCACCTCAGTTCAGCACTGGTACTGCCCCTATTCATAGTCAGAGGGCTGCCTTCCTAAATAGTTTGGTTTTTATTAACAGGTAAGAATCAAAAAGCCCTTTTCCCCCTCTTCCAATTCATTTTCCCACAAGCCCTAACATGCTGCTAGAAATATTAAGGTTATTAAATCTGGATCAATATTTCCACTAGATTTAATCTTTTGGTTCTTTAGCAAAGAGCAAGACCTAAAGGGGAGGGACTCAGGGAAGATAAATTGTGATGAGAACTCTAAAAGAAAGATAGAAAAAGGGATTAGAAGCAGCAAAGAATCTGTGAGCCAGGGATAGAGGCGGGATTGGGCTGGGAGTTCAGGGCAGAGATGGGGGAAAACAGAGAAAGAAGTAGACCACAAATAAAGATGAAGTTACTAAAAACAATTTTTCCTACTCTGTCAGAAGAGGTTTACCTGGTCCTTCTAAAGTTCAGTAATAAGCAAATGACTCAATAATTAGTTATACTCTGTGAACAACCTCATTATCACACTTTGAGTAATCTCTGTTGAATAGCAGGAAATCCTAAAGATGCTGGGTTTCAGTGATAAAGCAAAATGTATCAACACTTTCAAACTGGCTGTCTTAATTTTGCCTTTATTTGCTACAGCAAGACTTGGAAAACTATAAAACTTTCTGTTCCCCCCGCCCCCGGTCATGTTCCCATGTCCATAATAATGCTTCCGGAAAGACCAAACTTGAGTCGTGTCCCAGATGTGACCAAGACTGGAGTATTATCTAGTATCTGTGTAAAACTCTCATTTTCTAAGGGATTGCTTATTAAAATAGCTCTTGAAACTCCAGAAAGTCTGATTGGTTTTCCCGCTGCATTTGAAGACCTTTGTGCCCTGACTGAGATCTGTACATGCTCCGCCTTTATGATAAATGGCCATGCCCTAGGGTCGGGGTAAGGGGGAGGCTGACTGTACACACAGAACAGAAAAAACAGAAATGACATCTTCATGTCCTGCAAGAATCCTTTTGTATAAACTGTGTGAACTTTGCTGAGTTTAAATAAGTTCTTTGAAGTCTGAGATGACTGGATTTCTCTCTGCACTGTCTATAGAGTAACATCCAGAAATGTCAATTTCTCAGGTGGTGGACAAGAGCCACCAGCTACCTTAAGAAAAAGGAGAAGGAGAATTCCTCTTCTGCTTCACAGAAGGGTCTAATATGGATGCAGATAATGAACCATGTAATAAAGTC
The DNA here is from genome assembly GCF_019320065.1 of Cervus canadensis. Taxonomy (NCBI): domain Eukaryota; kingdom Metazoa; phylum Chordata; class Mammalia; order Artiodactyla; family Cervidae; genus Cervus; species Cervus canadensis. The sequence goes on along the minus strand of NC_057393.1, from coordinate 74,586,978 downwards.
CCTTGTTTTGCCTCAAGTTCTGTTCATAACCTGATTAACAGTGTGGGCCCTGGAGTCAAAGAGAACAGGGTTCAAATCCCCTGAGTCTTCACAAGTTATTCACTTACTCTGTCTTGGTTTCTCTCATCTGTAAGATGGAGCTAATAATACTACATGAAGCACTGCAACAAGTTCCTGGAGCATAGTAAGGGTTAACTAAATGGTAGATATTATTATTATTATTGTTGCTCTTGATGTTTGCTATCACTGACACAATTCTTATTCTTTAAGGTGTATCTTTTTGATGTGTTCCACAGAAGTGGAGCCACTCCACTAACAGACTGGGTAGAGAACTAAAACAGCACTCTAAACCACCTAGGGCCAAGACGGCAATTGGGTTTTCAGCTCAATGTACTGATTAGTTCATTTGTGCTTCTTGGAAGGCTGTGTGGACAAGAATTCTAAGGTTGCTGATGAGATCAGCAGAGTGCCATGATGGATTACCAGTGTCTTCCATGAGCAGGAGACGGAGAAAGGCAATACTTTGCTTATTTGCCAACCCTGTCCTAGGAGCTGTGGGTCATGGCTCAGATTCTTTTAGCTCCTCTGAAATACTGCAGAAAAAGACAAACATTCTTCTTCATGGTTACTACAGTTCTAACACGCTTTATGTTAAAAAGATATTTTCATTGGTAACAAACTATAACCCGGTTCAAGACCAAACACTGAATCTTTTTTTTTTTTTTTAATTTTATTTTGAGTTTCATTGCTTCCTTCTGGGAAAACTATTTGGCTATTAGACATCATAACCCAAGTAACATGGTGGTCTCCTCTTCCCCAATAATGATGCTAATAGCTTATATTTTCAGAGCATTTAATTTGTAAAATGCTCTTATATCCATCAGGAAATTTTATATTCAACTATTTGGCATGCGGCAAGCACAAAAGGAAGTGAAGGCAAACTGGTGTGGTTATTTCTTAAGTTTCATTTCGAGTTCATTGATGATTGCAGCACATATGTTTTGCTTCCAAAGTGCTGGCGTTTCACTTCCAGGGTAATGGTATCTGCCTCTTGCTGTGAAGCCTGCCTCTGGTTTCTTGACTCCTTAATTTATTTTCCTTTCATTTATGATTCTTCCCCATGTAATACATGTTTGTCTGTTGTTAAAATATTACCCTCATATTGTGCAGCATGCCCAAGTATTTCCTCAGTGAGTCACTTATGGATCACAGGGCCAATTCTGTTCTCCAGACAAAATGCCAAGGCTAAGATTAGTTCCAGTTTTGTATTAATGACTGTAGATTCTTAAGGCTCGGAAACCTCCAGTTACTGCACAGATACCAAAATGGTCAAATGGTGGCCTGTGTGGAAAGCAGGCTCTCAATCCTTTTCTGTACTAAAGGGTTGTTTTCCTGTCCTCCTAGATAGCTTCTACTTCAGAAGCATAATACATTCTCTCCCACTCATCCAGTCTCAAGAGATTTGAAACTATTCTGCAATAAAAGATGTGTAAGGTTGACCCTCCCTGCCCACGCTGCTCTCTGCTCAAATGGGTTGAGTCAGTATTTCCTTTCTCTCTAATTCAGCAACTGACCAGCTGGTTTTGTCTGATAGACTAAAAATCAACTAAATGACCTTCTCCAAACTTCATATAACCAAGAAAAAGGCAGAGTGAAGTAATGATTTAATGAATGGAATCAAAGAAGACTGGTAAAGTAGGTAAATTCAGACCCTAAAACTTCTTTCCTCCATGGCAATATTCTGGGAAGTTTCCATAGTACAGTGACTTGTTTCTATTATGAAACGTAAAATTATATATAGGGGAACTATGTTTTGTCCTCCATTCATTGTATGGCAACCTAGATGGGTCAAAATTCCTTATAAGAAGAACTAAAAAATATTATGTATCACTTATATAATTTCAAAGCTCAACAATAACAACAACAACAACAACAAACTATAAATGCTCATGGCCCTATATGTTATATAATTGTTTTCACTGAATTAGGATTTGGCGTTTCAGCCTCAGTATACGTTAAAGGGGGATTCCCTGCTGGCTCTAGTGGTAAAGAATCTGCCTGCCAATGTAGGAGGTGCAAGAGATGCAGGTTTAATCCGAGGGTTGGGAAGGTCCTCTGAAGTAGGAGACAGCACTTCACTCCAGTATTCTTAGGGCTTCCCTGGTGGCTCAGACAGTAAAGAATCTGCCTGCAATTCAGGAAACCTGGGTTCGATCCCTGTTGGAAAGATTCCCTGGAGAAGGGAATGGCAACCCACTCCAGTATTCTTGCCTGGAGAATCCCATGGACAGAGGAGCCTGGCAGACTGCAATCCATGGGGTCGCAGAGTTGAACATGACTGAGTGACTAACACTTTCAATCATTTCAACCATATTGAAATCTAATTTTGCGTTCAATGTGGGGATACAATTTGAATACATTTTTCACCATAATTCAGCGTGTGTCTTAGGAAGTTCAAAGAAAGATGTGGGTTTCAACTTCAGTATTAAACAGTAATATATAGTCTAAGTTAAAAATGGCATAAACAATACAGACATAAAATATTTCATTAATAAGAAGACTAGAGAGAGATGGCTACTGATACTGAAGCAGTTATTCATTGATGTCATCAAAAACAGAATTTCCTATTTTCCTGCCCTACCATATTTGGCTGTTCTTTCCAATCTATTGCTTTGTGCCTCATGTCACATGATGGCAGCCACAGGACCAAGCCATAGGTCCACATTCAGGTCAGGAAGAAAGAGAAGGAATGAGTAAGCAAGTTCTTTTCTCCCTACCTATCCAAAAATGAAACAAAAGCTTTGCCAGACCTAATCTATTTATATCTCATTGTCATTTCTGGATCACATGACCACCCAACAAAATCAGAGTAATGTTAGCCAATTAACATGGCTATAACAATATATTATCCCTGGCTCATTTTAAAATAAGTATACTTATAAGCAACCTTGGGCTTTCCGGATAGCTCAGCTGATAAAGAATCTGCCTACAATGCAGGAGACCTGGGTTCGATCCCTGGGTTGGGAAGATCCCAGGAGGGCTGGCAAGCCATTCCAGTATTCCTGCCTAGAGAATCCCGATGGACAGAGGAGCCTTGTGGGCTACAGTCCATGGTGCCGCAAAGAGTTGGACACGACTGAGTGACTAAGCCCAGCACATAGGTAACCTTAAATCTAAGGAACTGAGAAAACTTTAAGATATAGCTCCTGCTTTCTTTCTATAAGCTTAGCCTCTAGTTGAGAGGCAATTTTATATGAAAAAATAAATAATAATGAGACAATAATAGGTACATAAGGCATTCATCATGAAATACAAGTGAATGGCGCAGATAGTAAATTTTGAAGGATCTCACTATGGTTTGGGATGATCAGGATAGGTTTTAAACAGTAGGAAGGGTTTAATGTAAATCTTACAAAGGAATTTAAGATAAAATTAAATGTCTTTCTTTTGCTATTAAGTACCAGAACTACATGTGTCCTGACATAATTTGTATTATCTACAAATCTTCTTCCCATCTTCTTAATAGTCAATTTTGGACTTTAGAAATTTTTTTAAGACTCATGGCCCATCAGAGTCTCGTGATAAGGTAAAATAGCATGAACAGGAAAACTTGGTAGCTGATGTAATGAACAGATGAATACGAATATGTTTATCTATAGGACACAGGAAATGAAAGATCTTAGTGGAGGGAAGAGAACAGGGAATTTGAATACCGAGGGCAGGGATTCCAGTTCCAGGTGACATTTCCTAGCTGTAACCTCTTAAGCTTTGTACTTTCTCTTTGTAAAACAGTGATGGTAATTCCCTTCACTTTGACTTGCAGAGATTATATAAGCTAATATCCTAGAAAATGCTGTGTAAGCTTAATTCTGGGGGTAGTAAGCATACAGGGCCACTGAATTAGAAGGCAAAAATCAGGCACTCTGGTCTCCCCAGAAGTTGGCTGATTCCTTTTCAAGGTCTGTCAGACTAAAGCAAATTCTCAGATGTCAGAATCAGTGGGATTCATTCCAAGTATATATATAATATTAATATGAGCTCAGGTAGAGTTCATGCTAATGCTAAAAGTGGGTTTATAATGGGGCAAGAATTTCCCTTCACATTTTGAGAAATCCTGACATCACACATGTGAAAATGGTATGAATCTCTGGAGAAAAGTTTTAGGATACAGATAGTATGATGATGTTCAACAGTGGTTCAGTCTTGACTTGCTAGATTTTTTCATGGAAAACTTGAAATAATTTTGGAAAAAGTAATGCACACCCTGTAGCTCTCATACCACTACTGCTGCTGCTGCTGCTAAGTCGCTTCAGTCGTGTCCGACTCTGTGTGATCCCATAGACGGCAGCCCACCAGGCTCCCCCATCCCTGGGATTCTCCAGGCAAGAACCCTGGAGTGGGTTGCCATTTTCTTTTCCATTGCATGAAAGTGAAAAGTGAAAGTGAAGTCGCTCAGTTGTGTCTGACTCTTCGCGACCCCATGGACTGCAGCCTACCAGGCTCCTCCGTCCATGGGATTTTCCAGGCAAGAGTACTGGAGTGGGGTGCCATTGCCTTCTCCGCTCACACTAGCCTCCTGAAATAACTATCTGAAGTTAGAAAATAGCCCAGGCATATATAATAAAGAACCATCACATGGAACACTAAATACTAGATAGAATACAGGGATTTTCTTCTAATTCTAATGCTATAAGTGTGCAATAAAAGGAAGAATAACATACAGTGAGTTTAGAATAGAACTGAGAATGTCCCATTCATTCTATTTTAGGGAAATTCAAGGAAGCACACAATGAGTTTCCAAAATTGTTGTAATGAATGTTACATGGAAACTCATGGGTGCCTGGCTTATTGGACCCATCCCATTGGACCAAGGGGAAATGTTAATATTGCTGACCATCAGAGGCTGTATCCAAGTATATGCCTAGCACACTTGTCTGGCTGTCATAGTCGTAGAGAGTTCAGTGTCAAATTCCAGACATGATACTCCTCATTATTGTCTGTTGATCTGATATTTAGCTGGAATAAAAGACTTTGAACAAGTAGTCTAGATGGGAGACTGACACAATGTAGTAGAATAATAATTTCAAAAAATCTTAAGTGCATTTAAACCACTGATTTCTTGGACATCTTCAAATATACAATTCTGTTTCTGAAAAGTAAAATTCTATGTTTATTGCATTGTTCTGTGACACTCTTCATGGATTAGTAATTCTCCAGTGACCTTGGGGGAATAAGATTAACATATTCTTAGGTATTTCCTAGGTGCCCAGATCTTACAATAGCATTTGATTTAATCCTCATAGCCAGTCCAAAGGTAGTCATTATTGTCATTTTTCCATAGATAAAGTGAAACCTGGGTAGGTTAACCAATTGACTCAAAACCACTAAGAGACAGAGTTCGGATTCTAACTCACCAATTACATGGTCCCCTCTTCAGTGATTTTAAAAATTGTTCTTTTCCCACTGCTTAGTATATGTCTCTGGAGAGATTATTAATAATCCTTAAATGTATGTATTGTTGCCATCCTATGACTGTAATGCCCAGGAAATTGGATTAGAAGGAATTTGGCCAACTGGATTTTCTAATTAACTGAAGGTTAATGTTTTATTTAAAAATCTTGTTGCTATAATTCCTGAAATGGCCCATCCTATTCCTTGGCTTAGCAGAATATGGTGACTAAGCAAACTTCTCTCTGATCATGTCATAGTCTTGACCAGATCTCTGCTCAAATGTCACCTAATCAGAGAGCCCACCTATGGCCATCCTTGATAAAAATAATTTTACATTATCCCCTTACTCTATCACCTTTGCATTTACTTTTTTCATCATAGCACTTATCACTAATTGATATGCTACATATTTGTTTATTTCTAGAATGTATTTGTTTACTTTTTAAATGTACAACATTTATCTTAGAATGTAAGTTTCATGACAGAAAGATCTTTATTAAATCCAGAATTTTTTCTCCAGTGCCTGAAATGTAGTAGGTACTCAAATAATGCTTATTGAATGAATAAGTGAATGTATGAATTCAATTATGTATCAGTTTTAACCATTTAACCTTGTTGCCACAAGCCTTGATTGAACTGAATCTGTCTGTGTGTGTGTGTGAGAGAGAGAGAGAAATACCCTGTCACCCATTATTTACCACCAAGGAATGGGGTTATTTATAATAAGGTTGTTGCCACATTATCTTACTCTTCCTCATACAAATAGAAACAGGGCAGCAATTTAAGTAAATTAAAGCTCTGGTCAGTTGGAATTTGATCCATCAAAGTTGTCCTATAATTTAAGAAAAGGATTGGTATCTTATGTGCTCTGTGTTTTATACTATGCAATCTTTTATGCTGAACATGCAACATGTAAACACATTCACTCCTTAACAAAAGACATAAATGTTGAAGATTATTTTAAAGAAATCAAGTTCAAATTTTCTTAATGTTCTCTACAGAGAAGATCCCTGAAAGCAGAGTTTCCTTGTGTGCCCAGTTGCTCAGTTGTGAATGACTCTTTGCAACCAAATGGACTGTAGCTCTCTAGGCTCCTCTGTCCATGAAATTCTCCAGGAAAGGATACTGGAGTGAGTTGCCATTCCCTTCTCCAGGGGATCTTTCTGACTCAGGGGTTGAACCCATATCTCTTGCATCTCCTGCATTGGCAAGTGGATTCTTTACCACTAGCACCACCTGAGTATCCTGAGAAAAGGCAACCATTTGCATATTATTTTCTCTCATCCTTTCTGAAATGCTGTTGCCAGCACAATCACTACCTTTCTATATATGACCCTGGTTAAATGTTTTTTTCTCCCTCTTGCTTAAAAAAGATCTACAACTGTGGAAAAGAAAAAGGTAATCATAAAAAAGGTAATCTGTATGTTGTTTGTGGATGATAGAGAGAAGATGAATGAATATTAGGGAATGGAGAAAGACCTATTTTGTGTAGTATTACAGATATTTGATGGGATTCCCTGGTGGCTCAGACAGTGAAGAGTCTGCCTGAAACACAGGAGACACAGGTTTGATCCCTGGGTCCGGAAGGAACCATTTCCCCCGTGGAGGAAATGGCAACCCACTCCTGTATTCTTGCCTGAAGAATTCTATGGACAAAGGAGCCTGGTGGGCTACAGTCCATGGGGTTGCAAAGAGTCAGACACGACTGAGTGACTAACACTACTACACTACAGATATTTTGCAGCTGAAACAAAGATGTTCTTTTCAGTGATGAATTAAACGAATGGAGTTGTCACTGCAAAGATGTATACGTCTTTTTGGTATGACAAAGGCTTCAACTGCTATGTTTTCTATCATTGTCTTCAGGGTGCAAGTCCAATGTATTTGGAAGCACTGATGAACCTTTAGACTGTCTGGAAACTTTCATGAAACCTTACCATGAGAACAAGCATCATGATAGGGAGTCAAGTGGTGGTTAAGAGCTTGAGTTCTGGCACCAGATTGCCTTGTGCTCCAATCCTGGGTCTGCCACTAACTGGCTCAGGGATGTTGGCCAACCTTCACTGTACAACAAAAGTTGGGTCATGGCACTCTCCCACTAAAACCCCTCTAAAGGCTCCCCAAGTCTGTATGGCTATGTCCAGCTTCCCTCTTGAATCTCCTTGTGGGCCACTCCTTCTTTTGTTTGTTGTGCTTCAGCCTCAGGGATCTCCTTACTGAGCCCGTCTCAGGGCTAGTCCTTAACTTAGCAGGCTCCTCCCCATATATGCTAAAGCCCTGCTCTCTACTTCCATAGAGCCTTTGCTCAACTCTTACCTCCTCAGAGATGCTTTGTTAGAACAGCTTTCAAAATACCACTTCCCTTTCATTCTCTGCTTCCTACCTATATTTATTCTTATTCATAAGACTTATCATCCTTGAACTTATTTTATAAAATTAACTCTTTATTGTCTGTGCTCCAACCCTAAATGAGGTTATGAATGTTGTCTTATTCACTGTGAAACTCCAAGGTCTTGAATAGTGCCCAGCATATAGTAGGCACTCAGTAAATGTTTGCTGAATGCAGGAATCTATAAGTGATGTAAATTTTATCCATGAGAGTCTCTTTCTCATTGATTTGGAATTGGACCCGAAGAGACTATGTCAGCAGCAGGTGCTACAACTATAAAGTCTTACAGTATGAAAAGCTGAGACTCAAATATCAGGAAAGCAATTACAGGTCACTCTGGAAAGAAAAGAAGAGGCTCAGGAGGAGAGAGATAGATTTTGGATCCTCACATTCCCAAGATTCTAATCCTACTAATTCTCTTTGCTTAGGAGACTTGAGTGCCTTTCTGTTTCCTGCAACCAAATGATCCCTGACAAACACAAGGGTGAAATAAATTGACTCTTCTTAAGAGTTTTTGGGGCCCCAGAGGGCAGAGGAAGTATTGGTGTGCCTTTTTATACTTGAATCTCCAGAGCCTACTACAATTATTTCTAGTATACATATGATGAATAATTAACAAATAAAAAAATTTCAATTTGGAACTTAATTCCAATAAGGCAGATGCAAGGATCTCTAGTTTACTCTCCTAAGACTGCATTTCTCTTTTCTACTTCCATTGGATGCCGTCCTATTATCCAGCTCCTCTCAGGCCCTCATTGAATATTCTCCTCAGCATCCTTGTATGGGATACCTAAAAAGTTATTCAAAAACAAAATCTACTCCAGGCACATACTAATCTGGTGAAGTTTCTGGATATTCTATGTCAAAACGTTGAGTGTCTGTTGCCTCCAAGGGGCCAGTTTCATCATCTTAATAGTCTGGTAGGTTTTGTGAATTTATACCTTCAAAGAATTGACTTTATTTTGTGGTTGCTGATACCTTTATGTTAAAACCAGAAACATAGTTTTAGCAAAAATCATGAACTGAAAATTCTGCTCTAAAGTAGTAAAAAAAAAAAACCACCAACACAGTTATTTTTTAGGAGATAACAAGCACTTGCAGTGAAACATTTAATTGTGACCACAAATATTGTCTTACTCAGTAGACTAATCCATACTTGAATCCACAATTCGACCCCATCATCTCATCTTCCTTTATCAGAATCCATTTCAAGATAGAATTTTATTTTGATGAGTTTTGGGCTTCATCAGTTATCCTGTGATGCAACCTGTCCTGCTTCCCATTAAGGACCTCTTCTGCTGATAAACCTCTTGGTTTTCCTTTAGTCATTTTCTATCATCCTATTGGCGGAGCCTGGTGGGCTGCCGTCTATGGGGTCGCACAGAGTCGGACACGACTGAAGCGACTTAGCAGCAGCAGCAGCAGCAGCATTGGCTTAATGGTATTATCTTTTCTACCCAAAATGGAATCTCTTTAATCTTTGCATTAGTACTTTTTCAATTACTGTGTAAGCTGCCATTTAAATATCATAGTTTATTATTTTTAGATAAAGTAACTATTCACAATGATTGTGAAATTAGTTACCTGTATTTTGGGTTTTTTATGTATCATTCCTTAATTGATATTCTTTCTTTTCACTATCACCCCTTCTTCTGGGTTCACTGCAATTACTGACTGAGAAATCTTTTTCTGAATAGGATAAAAAGGAGAAAATTGATATTATCCTAGAGTCTTTTATACCCTGACAAATCACAGTCACAATTTGGAGTGCTATCTTAGATTGATTTTCAGGGCCAGTTACCCACACTAGAATAAAACTAGGACAAGAACGCACTAATTCAACCATTTGGAGACTGAATCCATTGTTTCCACTTGTCACTTTCGAGAGCTATTTGACCCAAGTTGGACTTAATTTGGTTGCAAAAGTGATCAGACTTACAGTGCGAGGGGGAAGGGATTTCAACCTCTCAGGCAAAGGAACAAAAGCTCAAATTAAGAGTTGTGCTACATGCAGTCTATAATTTTGAAACCCTGAAACATGACTAAGGTATGGATATACAGCCACAAGAAGGCCTAGATTTTCTGCTCTCAACTCCAACCCTTGCAACCTCTGAACAGAGATGTCCCCTTCTCACCACTCTAGGAACCTGAGAGCCACTTTCTTTGGTGCTCCTCTGGTGGAAAAAGCCCAGGTTTAAACACTTCTACCTTCTTAGCCCAATGAGCATGCAGTGTTATGAACCTGTTCAACTCTGGATCAATATCCTTATGTTTAGAACTGTCTTGCTATCCCATATGAATAAGGGTGTGGACCTTCAGTAGTTGATCTGTAGGCATACAGACAATTTTGGTTTCCCCTGGTAAAGTGACCCATCCTTGTTGATTCTAGGAGGCTGGGGATCTAGAGGAGGCTTAGAAAAGAACCCCAAAATGAAGTAGGAATCCTGGTTTGAGAAATTGGCTGGTGTGAGGTCTCACTGGCAGTTTAAGTGCTGATTCAAAAATGTCAATTTTTAGGGGCACCTGAAGCATTAATAGCACAACATCTATGGGCATCTGGCTTTGGTAAAGCCAATCAGTCTGTCTGTAGAATTCTAGAAAATCAGAGCTGAGGAAAGGAGGCTAGCCTCTCTCAGGTGGCAGAAGCTATAAGAAAAGGGATTTGGATGATTATCACAAGTCAAGCTTCTGACTACAAAGGAAAAGCAGGTTTACTGTGAGAAAAAGCGAAACTGACCCAGAGTGAGACCAGAGACAAGGATGATGCATTCCCTACCCTTGGTTCCACTGTCCCTCAGGCCCAGGGGCACCTCTCCCACTTCCACAGCTTGTTGTTCAATTATTTCTTTGATTATATAAAATATCCCCAGAAACCTTCCAATAAACGCCCTCCTGGACTAAGTTAGTTCCAAGCTGGGATTTTGCTTATTTGTACTCCAGAATCCTAAATATACCTCTATATCCCCAACGTCCTAGAATTCCACAGGAATGGTTCACTTTACTAGGTAAAACCAAAATTGCCTGTACATGCCTTCAGATCAGCTGTGTTCATACGGGATAGCAAGATAGTTCTAAACATAAGGATGTTGATCCAGAGTTGAGCAGGATCATAATACTGCATGTTTATACACTTGAGAGTTTAAAATCAGACATCAGTCCATTCCAATGGCATCTGCGACAAGGGGCGGTTTGCAGTTAATCCAGTTGTAAATTTTTTCCAATTTGTTAACCATAGTTATGAGTGCTTTAGGCAGCAATCACGGTTTTTCTGGTTCTTTGTTAAGGGATGGGGTGAAATTTTCAATAGAAAGTTTCCACATTACCTCCTGTACACTCTGATCACCTGTCTGCCCATCAAGAGGTTCTCATGGACTGCCTTCTACTGCCTGAAAACAAACGGCCCCTGGAGGGAGGAGAGTGAATAGAGCCAAATCTTGAGTGTTCCTCTAAATATTTCAACCTTTTCTCCTTTCTTGCCCATGAGACTGTATTTTAAATATGGCTTTACCTTTCGAATGTAAGAAATACACTCCTTAGACTCTTTAGAATACAAGCCTCCTAATTTTAGAAATTTAAATCCCACTGATGACTGGTAATGTTAAACCATTTCAGTTTCTACTCACATATTTCTGGTGAATTCCATAGGCCAGAATATTTTCATCTCTTGACATACCCATTTCGATTCCATCTAACTTTCCAACTTGCCTGGCACAATACTTGATGCAGTCAGCTCTTAACAAGTTGATTGTTGAATGAATAAGCAGAGCTCCAAGTGTGCTGAAGAAAGGTCCTGAGTTGACGAATCCTTCTCTTCCACTAGGTGGTGCTGGTTGATATGTCGTCTGCCTTGAAATGTTCTAAAGGCCTCAATCTGCTACTCTCTGGTTGGAGGTAGGGCTTGAAGGGAGGCAGTGAGTTTATTCGTCCAAGCCAGGAACTTCAGAGTCTTTGCTGGGCCTTTTCTTCTAACTAGATGTGTGGACTGCTTGATTTCCTTATTCTTAAATAGGGTGAATGGCCCTTTACCTAGCTATGTCAGAGGATGTGGGAGATGTCCTGCTCTACCTTGACACTTTTCAGAGGCCCTTTTCCTGGAGTTTGGGGACACTACTTTAGATGATCTAAATGGGAAAGGGGTTGTTTGGCTGAGAGAGTAAAGACACAGGCTTGACTGACCAGTACTGGACACCTCACTATTATCTTGACCACTAGCCATTGGCATTTGGTCCCGGGACTACTGGTGACCCCAAGGATCTCTGTTCTTGCCCATGACACTGCATTTTAGATGTGACTGTCACTTTCAAAATGTAAGATACTCTCCTAGGATTGTGTACAATACTCTTACAAAGGAACCTTTTTAAGAACTCCTATTTGGGCAGGACAATGTCTAATGTGGTAGTGTTCTGCTTATCAGGCGTCATCATAAAAAGAGGTGTTGCATATAAACACATTTTCCAGATATTCAAATCTTATTCCTTTCCAGCTAGATCTTTTGATAATTTTGCAGGGCTGGAGTAGATAAAAATAATCCTAAAATATATTGTGCATGCTGTGCTTTCTTAAGCAAAATATGCTAAATTTAATTTACTTAATAACTCACTTATCTCATATATATATGTATGTATGTTTTAAAGCTGTTTTGGTAGTCTAGTATTTCTACCCTGAAAAATTAGCTTAATGCTTCTATCATTTTTCCTTCTTTCCTAAGCAGATTCTACTCTTTTATTTTTCAGATCTGCAATCAATGACATGTCCTAAGCTGGATACCAGATTGGCAGGCTGCTCAGTGTGGGTTAACACAGGTGCTAAACTCCTCAACTGAAGTTCTGCAAAATACCCCTAATCCCTTCCCGCCTTCCAAAGGGTCCTCTGGAAGGACACCTCAAACTCTAGGAACAGCTTCCCAGACAAGTCTCCAACAAGGAGACCTCATTCTGGGCACAGTCACTCTCCTGAATACCTCCTTCCTAGCCAAAATCCATAAAAGAAAACAGATCTGTTAAAGACACCAAGGAAATAATATTAACATAATAAAATAGAGAAGGGAGTGTGGAAATCTACGAAAGTCAAAGATACAGTGGTAGGTTCTTACCAAAAAATTAAACGCAAGAAAAGAGAAATATCACACAGGATTTCTTTATTCATAAGAAAAGAAATCCAAGTCAAACTGGATTAAGCTCAAATGTTCACCAACAGAAAAGGGTCTGGAAAACTTGAGAACAAAGTAGCTACAAGGGTTCAATCAGCTTCCAAGACCTGATTGCTCTAAATCTCTGTCATTCTTGCCTCTGTTTTGGCTCCATGCACATACCTGTCTTCTCCATTCATGGCCCCTAAGCAGATCTTTGGCTTCCAGGCAAATGGAAAGAGATTATCTTTCCAATAATTCCTACAAGCATCCCAGAACTGAATCTCATTGGCTGGGCTTAGGTATCATGGCTCCTGAAAGTCAATGATTGTGACTGAAAGCCTGCAATATACAGACTGGCCAGATCTATCGCTAGAGATTACAGGGATAGATCTGACGACCATAACCACATGGACCCAGAATTTAGAGTTTGAGTGCAGTTATTCCCCAAAGGAAAAACATGGTATTGTTACCAGGATAGGTATGAGTGGATGCTGGGAAGATAAACCAAAAGATTTGTGATAAAGAAGCTAATGGAGATGAACAAGTAAAGCCTGGAGGCCAATTACCAACTCCTATTTTGATTCAGAGAAATTCTACCACATACCAATCATATCCTCCCATTGGAGTGCTTACCTACTATGCAGTCTTCATCTTTAAGGTTCTCATCTCACTTTCATCTGCTTCCAGGCAGAATTAGGAAAAAGAAGAAGGTTGCTGTTGAAATCTCCATTACCCAAACATCTCTGATTTCTCCAGGATCTTTTATCCTATCGGTCAGGTCTTCACTTACTTCAACTAATTTTTCTGTCTTTTGACAGGTCTTAAATAGGCCCAATATCTTATGATTATTTTTCCTTCAGTTGTATCTGACTCTTTGCAACCCTATGGACTGTAGCCTGCCAGGCTCTTGTGTACATGGGATTCTCAAAGGCAAGAATATTGGAGAGGGTTGCCATGCCCTCCTCCAGGGGATCTTCTTCACCCAGGTATTGAATCTGTCTCTACATCTCCTGCATTGGCAGGAGGTTCTTTGCCACCAGCTCCACCTGGGAAGCCCCATTTTTCCAAAGGACATGGATATTGTAGAAAACAATCAAATATAGATCAATGGCTAGCCGCATGTTACTCTAATGGTTGACCATACTATCATACTAGAGGACCTCCTGTGATGTAAATCTAGATCATCCTCTTACCTAGTTCCCCACTACTGAATTAAATATGTTGACATGTTATCCCATGGATATCTTCTTTCCTTTTCTCCTTCCTTTCTTCATTACACAAAAATGAACTGAGATCCTACTATGTACCAATCACGGAGGATACAACCATGAAGAGTCAAAGTCTGGCCCTGCAGAGTGCACTAACAAGGAAATAGACAATTATAGAGTAATCAGCATGACATACATACTTTATGCATGAGCATAAAGATAAGGGCCCTTAAGTCGTACTAGAAGAGTGGGATAATTGATTGGATGTATTCCCATTATTGCAATGCCCTCAGGACATACTTGCCTTCTTCTGATCCCCACATAGTACCCAAAATGTTAAATGGGACATGAAGAAAAAAACTCCAACACATGCTTCAGACATTAAAGAGCTGAGATTCCTAACTTGGGTCCATGAGCACTAGTTTTAGAGGGTTGTATGCAAAATTCCCCATGTTTTTGCATTTTTCATAACTTTCACAAGTGCCTCAAAGAGACCATGATCAAAAGGGTTTGAAAAGTCACTGTCCCAGAGAGAGACTGAGAGGGAGAAAGAGAGAGAAATGGAAAGACAGAGACAGAGATAGAGATGCAATAACTGATGAAAGATTTCTCTTGTTTGATGGGGAGCCAAGGAATGAGGGTGATTCCAGCTGAGCTGGACTTGCATCATCTCACTTCCCCTGAAACAATTTCCAGCTAAGATTGAGATTCTAGAAAGTATACTAATGGGTGTTTTTTTCCCTTGTCTTTCTTTTTCCTTTAATTGTGAAGGAGCCTATTGCATGTTAATTATGCTAAATTAGCCACTGCCTGTTCCCCACCCCCATCTCTTCTCCAGGGGACATTGAGCAATATCCTGATCAGGCTGTGTCTGGAGCTGGGCTGTGTCTGGTCTTTTTGTGAAGCAGGCGAGGCTTGGCTTCAGGGTTCCCCTTTTCAGTTGTCACTCCTGAACCCCCATCCTCTAAATATGTGCTTTTCCTCTCAGGACCTATCTTATGGCCCATTCTTCTTGTTCAGCTTCATCCTTACCAAAGGAACGGTGTTGGATGATAAAGGAAGGAATTCATGACTGCATTTCAAGTGAAGATTATCCAATAGATTTGGAAAGTTCTTCAGGATTCAAAGGGATGGAGCTTTGGTAGTTGAATGACTATCAATGGAACTGATATTTCAACCATTAGAGATTACCAAATCAAACCACAAAGGTGCCTGCTGATTCAGAAGGTGGAACTGATATTTCAACCACTAGAGGTTCCCAAATCAAAACACAAAGGTGCCTACTGATTCAGAAGGCAAGTGTGTACTCAGAGGCCGAAAGCACAACAATGGACCATGACTTTCTGAAAGTCATTGGACCTCCCTGCTTATTAACTTTTTTCTCTGTCAAATAAGAGGACTGGACTAGATTTTCTCCAGTGTGGCTCTAGCTTCAAAATATCAGAAAATTGAATGAGAATTAAAAAGCTACTGAGCAGTAGACTTGGGCTTAATGTACAAACAAACTCCCAATAAGCAGAAATGTCCAAACACAGAATGATAGGTAGTATGCTTCCTATCATGGAAATGTTGATGCAGAAGCTGGGCAACTTCTTGTGAAGGATATTATAGAAAGGAGTTGTTGTTTTTGTTGTTTTTGCTGTGTGTGTGTGTGTGTGTGTGTGTGTGTGTGTATGCATGTGTGCTCATTCGTTCATTCAACAAATACTAAAAAAGCCCAGTCTATCGACCTGGTGTGTGCAGCCCATGGGGTTGCAGAGTCGGACACGACTGGGTGACTGAACAGCAACAATTGATTAGGCACTGATGAGTCAGCATTAAAACATAACATTGACAATCTCTGCCTTAGGAAGTCTATATTGTAGACTCAGGACCAGGCAGGTAACACACGTCCACAGTGGTTATGTATGATATAAAAGGGAGGAGTGGGACCTGTGGCAAACTAGAGAGAATATGCCCTAACTAAAGGCATTCAGGTGCTAAATTATACTCATTGTGTAGGCCAGATAAAATAGGTCTGCAAACTGAATTTGACATTAATCACAAAGTGGGGATTCACTATCCAGATAATAATGAAGACTTACTGAGTGCTTACCATGAAACCACACTGTACTAGGTGCACTAGTACCGCACTAGCACACATATTAAGTTACTTATGCCTACAACTAAGGCACTCTTATCAGAGACAATTATGACCTCCAACTTACAGATGAGAAAGTCAAGGTCCAGAAGAATTAAGATGGGAGCTCAAGTCACCTGGCAAGCTGGGAAGTCTGACATTAGACCCAGTTTGAAACTCTGTTGCCTCCATCGATGACATTTCTGATTCTGAACTTTTTGATTATGTGGAATTGGGCTTATTTGGTCAAACTAAGGAAAGTGAATTCATTTTATTTACTTCTTTTTCACATGACTTGCTTCATACAGGTTACAGTGAAGGGAGTTAGGATCTTTTTTGAAACTGAACCAGAATAACTTCTGACATTACTACTACTACTACCATTACATCTTATTTTAAAAATTATCTTCTCAGAATAATAAGTAAACCCAGAAGATGCTAGTGTCAGATAGCATCCTTTGCTGCTAAGCAGCCAAATCCTGGAGTGGATCAGGGAACAACTAATCTTAAAAGATGTATTACATGTCAAAGGAATAAGCAAATTATTCACTCTTTAACAAACATCCCTTGAACACACAGCACAGAATTTTAAGTAGAAGAGAGCTGATCACCTAGTGTAACAGTCCTACAGATGTTAATAAGATTACAAGAAAACAGTAGCTTCATGAACTAGGAATTTCTGAATTTAGAAAGAGTTAATCTAGGTTTGTTATTTCAAGACTGGTCAAATCCTTTACTGCACTGTGCCCTGGGAATCGTTTTTGCATGGAGCATCTCTTGGGCTAGGAATGTTCTGCAAAACAGATTTGGAAACCCTGGCTTAACCTTCCTAATTTTCACACATGTGGAACTGAGGCACTTGGAGAAGATATGAGAAAAAGAAATGAGCTACCTAAAGTCTCACAGTTGATAAATAAAAACTTGATATAATAATAGTACTAAAAAATGCCATTGGATTTTTATAATCATGATAGCCTAGAACTGAAAGAAATGTTAAAGCATATCTAATTTAAGTAATTCATTTTGTTTGAAGAGGGAATACAGTTCCAAAGAGAATAAGTTACTTGCCCAAAGTTGTACAGGCAGAGTTTGGAAAGCAATCCAGGCTTTCTGCCTTCTCCTTAGAAGGGAACAAAGTGAAATGAATTCAATTATATTAACCAGAAATGATCGTTAACCAAGATTTTCCATGTACTGTTTAAGAGTTTTATGCTAAATGTTATAAGACCTTTACAAGACAGACACCGTGAGGCTGCTGTAGCCTCAGGAAGGAAGCAATTGAGAGGTGGCTGGTGACTTCACTTTAGAATCACATGAGGAGCTTTAAAAATAATTCTTATTATCCTTGTCTGGCTACACTCTAGAAGCTCCAGATAACCTAAATCTAGAATTTGGAGGTGGGATGGGGCCCTGGCACCTATACTTTATAAAGTACTCTAGATGATTTTACTGCAGTCAGGGTGGAAAACCACTGCCCTACAGATCTGGAGTTGAGGAGAAGAAAAAGGGGGGAGATGGTAAGAGAGGCCTCAGGCCAGAGGGTGCCCAAGTCATCAGCAGAGAGGAGGTTGTAGTGTTTTTTTCTTATACACACACACACACACACACACACACACACACACACTTTTAATTGTCCAGAAGAGAAACAACTTAATGGGAATAAGACAATGGTAAAAAGAGACAAATAAAAGGATCACTGCCCAGCTTTTGGCCTACCTGGGTCTTGATGGCATGGACCTGTAGGAAATCCCATCAGCACGGCCCTGTGTCTTTCTTCTGAAACACTCCACACTCTGTGCACAGGCTCAGAAAGAGTAGGCCAAGTGGCTACTTAGACGTTTAGGTAGACAGGATGGGCACAGGGGCTTCTGTGGTCACAGAATTAAGGGGTGACAGCGGGTCATTGATAGATTCCATGAAGCTTGTCCTTGTGTCTCAAATACAATGAACTAGTGATAATTCCAGTGACTAGATCCCACTGCAAATGGGTACATGTTATCCTACTGCCCCAAAATACCACTGGGAGTGAATTCCTTGCCCAGAATAGTGGTGGCCCACTATGCTCGTATCTGTGTTCCTTAGATTCCTTTCAAAACTTTCTTGCCATCTTTTGGAGATTATTTTTTCATTTCAGATAAATTTTAGACCTATAGCCATCACTCCAATTATTTCTGGATAATGAGTTTCTTGTACCTTGTGGGACTATCAAATCCAGCCAGTTCATAGCTGATTATGAATCTGTGACTCAGTGGCCGACATTTTAAGACAGCATTTAGCCAGTTCCAATAAGGAGGCAGCAGCCAGCATCTTCTAGCAATTACTGAAATTGATGTATTAAGAAACAAAATAGCAATGCTCAGATTTCTTTAATAGATTCTTGACTAACCACAGGAGGATGGAGCCTGATTTGTAGGGGAACTGGCTTCTTGTCCTTCACCTCTCATCAGAGTGAGTCTCAGAATAAAGTGCTATCTGAGATTACATTGCGGCTTTCTTTTCTTATCCTTCCTTCCTTCCTTTTTATTTAACTGTCCTCTGCCCCAGCCAGAACTCAAGAGGAGCATGTACAGTGTGTCTTCCAAATGAACTGCCTGATCGTTTATGACTCAGCTGTCCGGAGAGCCACAGCTGGCTTGGTGTTGATTTTAAAAGACTTTCTCTCTCTCTCTGTCTCTCTCTCTCTCCAGTTATGCACCGTGAATCAATAGTCAGTTCCTTCCACTTGGCTGTGAGTCCTGAGGAACACAGAGGGAAACTCCTAGTTCTCTGGCTACAGGCTTGGGCTTGGGAAGTAGCTTATAAGGTCAGTGTCCCAAACCGAAGCAGACAGCAGTACAAATAAACAGCCACGGGGAGACAGACACGGAGTCAGGAAAATCCCCTACATGACTAGACTATCAGTTTCAGCAGTGCTGCGGCTGGGAATGTAAGGTTCAAGCCCATGACACTGAGGCCAAAGAGTCTGCCTTGGAATAAGTGGTGTTCTTAAGTCCATTTCTCCTTAGTCAGTGACCATATTTTGCTAAAGAAAAAAAGAATCATGTGTGGGATGGGTGGGAGTCAGTTCCAGATAATTATAAAAATGATGCATTTCCAGGATTTGAATGAATTGAGGAGGGAGGAACATCTATATGAGTAAAGAACCTGAATTGTAGAAGTTTTCAAAAGATAAGTGCCAGTGGGAAGGGGTCCTACTAGGTGGTGGTCTCGAAAAAGAATGAATGTTTGAGATGTGAGATGTCCATGTAAATCCTGGTTACAACTGCAGTTTGCTGTGATAAATGTTATCAAAGGTAGTCTTGTCATGAAGCTAATGGAGCTTTTATTTCAGAATTCCTCTCTTAGAGGGAAAGCAAGGAGGCACTAACAATGTGTTTACATGCTCATATGTTGTAAAATTTGCAAAAGTAAGCTGTTTTGGTATCCTTTTTCTTAAACAGGGATTCCCAACTTGTATAAGCTTCAGACTCCTTAACCTGAATTTACCCTTGTTGGGAAAGATGCTTGGGACAGGGGTGGTGGTGAAGGTGATGGCTTTTAGAGTTCACTCTTGTTTCTGCTGATTCAGGTTGAGAGGAGGAAGTACTCTGCTGGGGGCGGGGGTTGAGCTTTTCATTTTCGCTGGGGACACGGGGCTCCCCTTTTTTCTTCCAAGCCGAGCTCCCTTTGCCCCTCAGAACAATTCAGTGTGTCCCTGAGGACATGTCTTGTAACCATGATCCTTGTCTTAAAGGTAACTGAGAAAATGCATGTTCCTGGCACAAAGAAAGCAATCAATACATGCTAGTAGTGATGGACTAGCTCAGAAAGGTACCTCCTTTCTTAGGAACTTTCTTATCTCTGGTAGGCATATAGCTCAAGTCAGACCTTTCAGAGTCCTTTCCTGGGTTATTTCAGTGGAAGCAGAATGAAGTTGACCTCTTTTCTCTCTTCCCAAGGCTGTAAAAGACATGAACCCATGGCTGGTGGCAGATGGGACACCTGCCTGGAGTTTGGTCTGATGACAAATAGAGAGAGAAAGCCAAGAGTCCTCCAGACCCTGTTTTCAGCAGTCCCATCCCATCTTCCTGTGGGTTTATGAGCCAATACATTTCCCCTTTCTTCTCTAGAGGTTACTGTCTCTTGCAACCCAAGTCACCTTGACTAACACATCTTTTATCTGAAATCACACTACCATGGAAAAAATTCATTCAGCTCCCTGTTTCCCTTTTATTAGACCAAGGCTTCCTCTTGGTATACTCTCCGTGGAATCATCCCCTAAAATGAAAGTTTAATCATTTTTATCAACACATCTGACGTGAATGAATTACTACACATCTTTGACATTTTCAATTAAACTACCATATACTGAACACCTATTAGGTCTACGGCAACTGGTTCCCATCTGGACTAGGTGAACTACCTGGAACTAGCTGTGCTCATATGTTTGTGTGTGTGTGTGTGTGTGTGTGTGTGTGTGTGTGTGCATGCACGCGTGCTCACTCAGTCATGTCAGTCAAACTCCTTGCGACCCCATGAACTATAGCCTGCCAGGCTCCTTTTATTCATGGAATTCTTCAGGCAAGAATACTGGAGCGGGTTGCCATTTCCTACTCCAGGGGATCTTCTCGACCCAGGAATTGAACCCGAGTCTCTTGTGTTTCCTGCACTGGCAGGTGAATTCCTCACCACTGTGCTAAAATGCAGAACAAACAAGACATAACTCCCCAGTGCTCTCCTGCTGCAAAGGAGAAATCACTGATGGCTACCCAAGGAACCATCAAAGGATGTTTGTTACTTCTGGAATATCTTGAGTACCATGTTCACAGAGGATTTAAGACTGTCTGAAAACTTGAAGGATATTTTGACCGATCACAATAGTTAAAACACAGAACTAGATGTGTTCGGTGTGACTGATTTTGGTCTCACTGAAATTATTCAGCAGGAGGCAACTGTTCCTATTAAGGACATCTTTGGGGGTGGTTATCCCCTGTATTGTAGGACTGTAGATGGCCTGTTTTTACTAAATATACCTAAGTGTATTGTTGTTGTTGTTTATATGCTAAGTCATGTCAGACTCTTGCAACTCCAAACAGACTGCAGCCCATCAGGCTTCTCTGTCCGTGGGACTTCCCAGGCAAGAATACTGGAGTAGTTTACCATTTCCTTCTCCAGGGGATCTCCCCAACTCAGGGATCGAACCCACATCTCCTGCTTCGGCAGGTGGATTCTTTATTGCTGAGCCACCAGCGAAGCCCACCTAAATTTGAACTGATTTAGTCAATATTCAAATTAGTGTTGCCAAGAATGGAACTTTGCAAGTAAACAGTTAAGAATGCCTTATTACTAGTTTATGGATTGCATTTGTGGCTGACATATTAAATGAGACTATTGAAGAGCTTGAAAAAAGTCCTTTTCATAAGTAGGTTGTATATATTTAATTTGAAACCCATTTTCACAGAAAATGGGAAAGGATACATTTCAGCCCAGTTCACTATCCAGGTTTTCACAAATTATATACTGCTGCTGCTGCTGCTGCTGCTAACGGCAGCCCACCAGGCTCCCGCCGTCCCTGGGATTCTCTAGGCAAGAACACTGGAGTGGGTTGCCATTTCCTTCTCCAATGATTGAAAGTGAAAAGTGAAAGTGAAGTCGCTCAGTCATGTCCGACCCTTAGTGACCCCATGGACTGCAGCCTAGAACCTTAGTGACCCCATGGACTGCAGCCTAGAACCTTAGTGACCCCATGGACTGCAGCCTACCAGGCTCCTCCGTCCATGGGGTTTACCAGGCAAGAGTACTGGAGTGGGTTGCCATTGCCTTCTCCGAAATTATATACTAGAAAGATCCAAATTATAGAATGAATGATATATAGTCAATTACCCTGAATAGAGTGTTGGGTGGGAATTCAGAAATTCTAAGTTCTCGTCTTAGCTCTTGTCCCTAAATAACTGCGATTACTCTGAGCCTCAGTTTCTTTGTCTATAAAATGATAGGGTTTGACTACCTAACAACTGTCATTTATTGAGCTATTACTATCTGCTAGATATTATACTAGGAGCTTCATGTACATTATTATATCATCATTTATTTCTCCCACTAATCCTTTTAATAGGTAATACTTTTTAATCTCTTATCTATATATATAAGGAAACTAAGGTTCAAAGAGATAAAGAAAGTTTCCCAAGACCACTCAGGCAGTAGGTGGTAGAGTAAAGATTCAAAGTGGATTAGACAAGGTCCAGAGTCTATGCACATAACTACCATTTAATACTGTTATTTTTGAAAGATCTCGAAGATTCTTCTATCTTTAAAGTGCTTTTCTTCTATTTCTATGTAATAATCTATTTCAGGATTAACAAGGTTTTCTTAAAACAGTGGGACAAGATTGTGGCAGTTAATTTCCAGTTAATTCAATTGTAATCAAAATGTGATGGCAGACCTAGTTATTCAACTATAACTGGCTCAGAACTAATTTTCAGCAAAATCAAGACATGCTAATCACTGATGGCCATTGGATTCTATAAAAGTTACCAGCTCATCCTGACCACACTGTGATTTTTAAGCATGAACCCTGTTTAGAAGATTAATTTTGTCCCTAAAGGGGAAATTAAGCACTCTTGGCTCTTTCTCAGTTAGTAAAATCCTAAAACAAACACTAATTTTTTTCCTAGTCTCCAATCCCTTTGCTCCACCCCAGTCACCACAAACACTGTCTGACCATGTGGTCTGACTGGTTGGTGGTGGTGGTGGCAATTTTAATTCTACTCCACCTTCCTTAAAAGGGAGTTTGGGCTTCCAAGTGAGTCTATTAACAAGTTTATTTTTAGCTCACAGAGTCTAACTCTGTGTGAGGAACTGAGGGATGGAGATGTAAAGAAATGTATCACACAGCCCAAAGCCTTGCAGGTGCTTCAAACAGTGAAGGCACAAATGAGGCAGATAGAAATACAGAACAGTGTAAAATAAAGGGTAAATGATATTAGGAACTGTCATGGTAGAAATAAAGGGGGAAAATGATGCTCAAGGGCTTGGGTGGGAAAGAGGAAGACATTGAGCCAAGGCATAGGCAAGACTTGGATCTGTTGGAGAGAAGGGCTTTTCACATATGACAATTTTGACAAAGGTGACAGATGTTAATGAAACTTACTGTGGTAATCATTTTGCAGTATATACGTATGCCAAGGCATTACGCTATGTACCTTTAAGTCACACAGTGTTACATGTCAATTATATCTCATTAAAACTAGAAGGAAAAATAAATAAAGAAGAAAACCATAGTGAGGCACAAGGTGGGGAATGGACATGATAGGCTATAGCACTGTGAAGAGACTTTATGTGGTGAGCAGACTTCTAATCAAAATCTCTAGTTAAAAACTGGAAAATTCCATCAGAAAGGCTCCCTCCATTCCAAAAGTAAATCAGAGTCATTCACAATATTTCACAGAGTTTGAAAATGGAAGAGACATTAGAAAATGCAATTCTATGGCTATTATCAAAAAGACAACGATTACAAGTGTTGGTGAAGATGTGGAGAAAAGGGAACACTTGTGCACTGCTGGTGGGATATAAATTGGTACAGCCACTATGAAAAACAGTGTGGAGGTTCCTCCAAAAATTAAAAATAGAATGACCATACAATCTAGCAATTCTATTTCTAGATATGTTTCCAAAGAAAACAAAAACACTAATTCAAAAAGATCTATGCACCATTATGTTCACTGCAGCATTTTTTATAATAGCCAAGATTTAGAAGCAACCTAAGAATCCATCAATCAGAGAAGGCAATGGCACCCCACTCCAGTACTCTTGCCTGGAAAATCCCATGGATGGAGGAGCCTGGTAGGCTGTGGTCCATGGGGTCGCTAAGAGTCTGACACGACTGAGCAACTTCACTTTCACTTTTCACTTTCACACATTGGAGAAGGAAATGGCAACCCACTCCAGTGTTCTTGCCTGGAGAATCCCAGGGATGGGGGAGCCTGGTGGGCTGCCGTCTATGGGATCACATGGAGTCGGACATGACTGAAGCGACTTGAAAGCAGCAGCAGCAAGAATCCATCAATAGATGAATGGATAAAGAAGATACACATACACTCATACAATGGAATATTACTCAGCCATAAAAAAGAATGAAAACTTACCACTTTTGACAACATGGGTGGACTTAGAGTTATGCTAAGTGAAGAAAGTCAGACATAGAAAGACAAATGCCACATAACTTCACTTATATATGGAATTGAAAAAACGAAACAGAAACAGACTCACAGATACAGAGCACAAACAGGTGGTTGGCAGAAGGGAGAGGACAGGAAAGTGGGCAAAAGAGACAAAAGGGATTAACAGGTACACACTTCCAGTTACACAACAAGTGAGTCATGGGGATGAAATGCACAGCATGGGGAATACAGTCAAGAACACTGCAATAAATTTGTATGGTAACAAAAGGCACTTAGACTCACCTGTGGTAAGTACAGGTCATTTGGTGATGTATAGAAATATTAAACCACCATGCTGTGCACCAAAAACAAACACTGTGAAAGTGAAAGTCGCTCAGTCCTGTCCCACTCTTTGCAACCCAGGCCACAATACTGGAGTGGGTAGCCTTTCCCTTCTCCAGGGAATCTTTCCAACCCAGGGATTGAACCCAGGTCTCCCGCATTGCGGGCAGATTCTTTACCAGCTGAGCCACAAGGGAAGCCCAAAAATACTGGAGTGGGTAACCTACCCCTTCTCCAGTGGATCTTCCAGACCCAGGAATTGAACTAGGGCCTCCTGCATTACAGGCAGATTATTTACTAACTAAGCTATCAGGGAAGCTGTAGTTCAATCATACGTCAAATAAATAAAAATAAACATATAAATAAAAAGCAAATGCAATTCTAAACTCTGCATTGAAACTGAGGTGTAAGAAAGTTAAGAGATTGCCCTCAGCCACAAATGAGTGACTAGCAGACCTATGATAATAAACCACATCTATTTCCCACTATGCTTTCCACCATAATCTCACTGCCTAGGTCAGATAATCAGGAGTGTCAAGGCATTCCATGACTAAATCCACATCACCTTTCTAGTCACAGGCATCTCTCTCACAAGTTCCCAGGTGATTGCTAATGCAGATACTTCTAAGTATGTTAGTCACTCACTGTGTCCAACTCTTTGCAACCCCATGGACTGTAGCCCGCCAGGCTCTTCAGCCTATGGAAATCTCCAGGTAAGAATACTGGAGTGGGTTGCCATGCCCTCCACCAGGGAATCTTCCCAACCCAGAGATCGAACCTGGGTATCCCACATTGCAGGCAGATTCTTTATCATCTGAGCCACCAGTAAAACCACAATTCTACTCTAATAAATTATCTTTAGTTCTTAGACACTTTAAGAAGAGGACACACAGTATCAATATAATAAAAAGCTGATCTGTAACCTGAAAGAAAAACTAGTTCCCCAAATGTTATACCTTAGATTTAAATACCATTGTTATTTGCATTTCTTCCCAGGTTTGCCTTCCTAACGTTTCAGTGACTCTAGTATTTTTATATTTCACCTGACCAAAGGATAAGGACCAGCCTCAGAACCAGTTCTGATTATGGTATTAGGTACTCAAAGAATTGATATATGTGATCTGTTGCAGCATTTAATAGGTAGCTCTTGCTCTCTGGTATTCAGTCAAGTTCCTTTAAAAACAACAACAACAACAACACATATTTATTTTGTATTGGGGTATAGCTGATTAACAAAGTGTTGTGATAGTTTCAGATGAATAGTACAGAGACTCAGCCACACATATACATGGATCCATTTTCCCCAAACTCCCTTCTCCCACCCAGGCCGCCACAGAACATTGAACAGAATTCCCTGTGCTATACAGTAGGTCCTTGTTGGTTATCCATTTTCAATATAGCAGTGTATGTATACATGTCCATCCCAAACTATCACATCCCCTTACCTGTTCCCTCAACAACCATAAGTTCTTTGTCCAAGTCTGTGAGTCTGTTTCGGTTTTGTAAGTGAGTTCATTTGTATCATTTCTTTTTAGATCCAAGTACCTTTTAATAGCTGTATTTTATTTGTTACATCATTGGAGTTTTAATTTTATGTCTTTCATCCACATTTAAGATTTTTCAAACCTAATGTTTTTCTGAAAATGATTTATTTTTTAATTGGGCATGGCTGGTAGTACCTAACACATTGTCTTGCCATTTTGTATACTGATTTGGCCTATTAGCTTTACTGAAAGCTAATAAACACTCTACTGGTATTTTATTTAATACATGCCTTATTGGTATTTTATTATACTTCTGGGGGCCATCTAGAGCAGAACTTTGTAACTAGCACACTGTGCCAATCCCTATTGCTACACATGAATCACAGAGGTGCTGGGACAGTGATCCCCTGTCACCCGAGCCCCTGGAAGCCTCCGTGTTCAGGAGGGAGGGGAGGGGAGGGCAGAGAGCGGACACCAAACACGGCCTTTGGTGTGCCATGAGCTAATGTGTCGTTAGATAAATGCCATCACTCTCGACATGCATCACGAAATGAGAAGTTTAGGAAGCACTGGTATGGACAATCATCTCCACAGAGGGGAGGGACTGAGTCTGTGTGGTCGACACTCTTTTCTAGCACAGGAGGCTAATTTATCTTTTTGTAACACACTGTGACACACCCCTTCCCGTGGTTATTGTGTGTGACCACTGGTGCTGATGAACTGTGGGACTCTGTATTGCCAGTTTTGATTGGTCTTATTTTGCTTAAAAGCACCTACTTTCCTTGGAATT
This sequence comes from Cervus canadensis, assembly GCF_019320065.1. Taxonomy (NCBI): domain Eukaryota; kingdom Metazoa; phylum Chordata; class Mammalia; order Artiodactyla; family Cervidae; genus Cervus; species Cervus canadensis. The sequence continues at coordinate 74,559,926 of NC_057393.1, read as the reverse complement.
ACCCTCAATTTTCATTGTTTATTCTTTCCTGCTAATATAGAAAATAGAGGGGACTTAACTATAAAGTATAGATTTTTTTTCAGAGAAGAAAACAAAACATTCCCTTATAACTATATTCCCTTAATTTACAAAATCAATAAGAAATGAAATATGACCTATTATATTAATCTTCCTTGCATTACAATTATGTTTTCATACACTTTATATTAACTTTCCCTTTTTTGAATCATTAAGAACAGTACTTTTTCCTAGACAGTTGCAACATTATTATTTATTTTATCTATTTTATGGTGTTCAGCTTGGCTAAGGGAAGCCTATTTAAGTGGTTCTTTTGTCCTTTGAAAATTGCCTCTGGTATTTTGTAAAAGTATGCACGCTGTCTGCTGTCTGGCAGCACAGGCTGTCCCAGACCCATCCTGACTTTTCCCTGACCCCGCAGACATAGAATCAGCTATCTCCCAGAGGGTCTAGGTGTCCTTTAGCAGAGAAAAGTAGGGGAGACCCAAATCTGAGCATTAACAAGGCCCAGTGAGAACTAGTGGTGGGAGACTGACTAGCATAACTGGAAAATACAAGTGCATTTTTAAAGAAGGCTATGAGTTTACACAGAGCTTTGTACTTTGGTGTAGTGTGTTTCCATATGCTTCTTTTCCTATGGTATGTGGTTTTATCAGCCACTAATACTTCCTATAAAACTGACAACAACATTCTATGATGCCATTATCACCCCACCACCACCACCAAAACTTAATATCATATTGTAGGCTGTGTGGGCTTTTTTTTTTTTTCCCTTTAACAAGTCATTTAGTATTTTCATCATTAAAGTACAATTCTCCTATTCTCCTAGTAGTTGAAAGGGTTAAACATAATGTTGTCAAAGGTCATGAAAATGAAAACTATTTGTGTTACCTACTCCTACCAAATTATACTCATTCACAATCTTCCCTGGGCTCCTAGAACACACCTATATTTTCTCAATTCTTTATCTTTGCTCACATTTTGCCCTCTTGCTAAAATGCCCTTTCTCCATTTCTCTGGACTCAGTTTAAATGGTGCCTCATCTGGGACCATTCCAAAGCTACTAGGCAGGATGAATTCTTTCTCTTCTGTGCTTCAGGAGCACCTCAATAGTTCTGTTTTTTGTTTTTTTTTTAAATCATTGGATTTTGTGATTTGTGAAATGTTCAGCTCCTCTAAAAAAATGAGTCTGTGGAGGTCAGAGATTATATTTTATATACCCAGAGCCTTGGGTAAAGTAAAGGGGTGTTTGGTGAACTGAATTGAATGTTGGTTGGGTTAAATCACTAAATCATTCACTGATTTTCTATTCTTGTGCAATTAAACAAACCCAAAGAGTTATTGATGAGCAGAATTAATAATTATCTAAAAACACTACTTATTCTGATAATATTAAAGTCTCCTAAATTGAAGAGGTGTGGGCCTCTTAAGCTGTGGAACAGAATCACCTAGGAGACTTGCTAAACATGCAAATATTCAGGCTGTACGCAAGACCTAGTGAAGGAATCTGATGATGGAGCCAGGCAATCTGCATTTCTGGCATATGCTCAGCTGGTTGTGATGCACATCAGTGTTTGAAAATCACTGTCTTGAAGAAATTCAGGCCCTCATCTCATCCAAGGCAAGAATCCTACTCAGGAACTCTTGATAACTCTCTTGGCCTCATCCACGCACTTCTAGTAACAGTTTTTAAGGGTCTTAAAACATGGCGCTTCTGATGCTACGGTAGTTTCATCTCCCAGAAAGGGAATCAAGGTGAGTGTGATGAAGTAAGGAAGAACATCCTTTTCCATTTGTAATATTATCTCATACTGACTACTGAGATTTTAGAATAAGCCCCCAGGGGAGCAGCAGTTCTCTCCGTGTGACTGAGGTGTAAATGGATGGGGGATTTTGCACCAGAACAGGTAGATTTTAAAAAAAAATTATTGGAGGATACTTGATTTACAATATTGTGTTAGTTACTGCTGTATAGCAAAGTGAATCAGTTATATATATATATATATATATTCACTCTCTTTTTTAGATTCTTTTCCCATATAAATCATTATAGAGAATTGAGTAGAGTTCCCTGTGCTAATAGTCCTTATTAGTTATTTATTTTATACAGAATAAGTATATTTGACTCCCAGCATTATTGCTATGTGAGCAACAGCAGGTTAATATGGCTCTCTGAGTTTTTGTTTTGTTTTCTGTAAAATGGAGATGTGATACTCTCTTTCACTCTAAAGAATGTGATGAGGACTCTGTGAGGGGCAATCCCATGACAGCTGTGAAAACGTTTTATTAAAGCTCAAACTGGTCTTTGTTTATTGTTATGTTCAATTCATGGGTCGATTTAAAAGGTTTACTTCCAGAGCATTTCTTTGACTTCTCCCAACCTCTCTTGGCTGGCAAGGGGGATCCTGAGGGTAACCTCACTATAGACACAAATGACTTCCATTATGCACATGGTGATCTAACCCAATACTCAGTTCAGTTCAGTCACTCAGTCGTGTCCAACTCTTTGCGACCCCATGGACTGCAGCACTCCAGGCCTCCCTGTCCATCACCAACTCCCGGAGTTTACTCAAACTCATGTCCATTGAGTCGGTGACACCATCCAACCATCTCATCCTCTGATGTCCCCTTCTCCTCCTGCCTTCAATCTTTCTCAGCATCAGGGTCTTTTCAAAGAGTCCGTTGGTCACAGCAGGTGGCCAAAGTATTGGAGTTTCAGCTTCAGCATCAGTCCTTCCAATGAATATTCAGGACTGATTTCCTTTAGGATGGACTGGTTGAATCTCCTTGCAGTCAAAGGGACTCTCAAGAGTCTTCTCCAACACCACAGTTCAAAAGCATCAATTCTTCGGTGCTCAGCATTCTTTATAGTCCAACTCTCACATCCATACAGGACTACTGGGAAAACCTTGGCTTTGAATAGACAGACCTTTGTTGGCAAAGTAATTTCTCTGCTTCTTAATATGCTGCCTAGGTTGGTCTTAGCTTTTCTTCCAAGGAGTAAGCGTCTTTTAATTTCATGGCTGCAGTCATCATCTGCAGTGATTTTGGAGCCCAAAAAATAGTCTGTCACTGTTTCCACTGTTTCCCCAGCTATTTGCCATGAAGTGATGGGACCAGATGCCATGATCTTAGTTTTCAGAATGTTGAGTCTTAAGTCAACTTTTTCACTCTCCTCTTTCACTTTCATCAAGAGGCTCTTTAGTTTTTCTTCACTTTCTCCCATAAGGATGGCATCATCTGCATATCTGAGGTTGTTGATATTTCTCCTGGCAATCTTGATTCCAGCTTGTGCTTCATCCAGCCCAGCATTTCTCATGATGTACTCTGCATATAAGTTAAATAAGCAGGGTGACAATATACAACCTTGATGTACTCCTTTCCCAATTTGGAACCAGTCTGTTGTTTCATGTCCAGTTCTAACTGTTACTTCCTGACCTGCATACAGATTTCTGAAAAGGCAGGTCAGGGTGTTCAGGTATTCCCATCTCTTGAAGAATTTTCCACAGTTTGTGGTGATCCACACAGTCAAAGACTTTGGCATAGTCAATAAAGCAGAAGTAGATGTTTTTCTGGAACTCTCTTGCTTTTTCGATGATCCAGTGTATGTTGGCAATTTGATCTCTGGTTCCTCTGCCTTTTCTAAATCCAGCTTGAACATCTGGAAGTTCACAGTTCATGTACTGTTGAAGCCTGGCTTGGAGAATTTTGAGCATTACTTTACTAGCATGTGAGATGAGTGCAATTATGCAGTAGTTTGAGCATTCTTTGGCTTTGCCTTTCTTTGGGATTGGAATGAAAACTGACCTTTTCCAGTCCTGTGGCCACTAATGAGTTTTCCAAATTTGCTGGCATATTGAGTTCAGCACTTTCACAGCATCATCTTTCAGGATTTTCAAGAGCTCAACTGGAATTCCATCACCTCCACTAGCTTTGTTCGTTGGGATGCTTCCTAAGGCCCACTTGACTTTGCACTCTAGGATGTCTGGCTCTAGGTGACTGATCACACCATCATGATCATCTGGGTTGTGAAGATCTTTTTGTACAGTTCTTCTGTGTATTCTTGCCACCTCTTCTTAATATCTTCTGCTTCTATTAGGTCCAAACCGTTTCTGTCCTTTATTGTGCCCATCTTTGCATGAAATGTTCCCTTGGTATCTCTAATTTTCTTGAAGAGATCTCTAGTCTTTCCCATTCTATTGTTTTCCTCTATTCTTTGCACTGATCACTGAGGGTATTAGTGATGTCAATGTACGTTAGGAGTAACTACTTGGTCCATCTGGTTTTCAGCCATATAATGGAAATTAAGTTACCCATTTACACAGATGAAAATGCTTTTCACAACCCTTGCCATGGATTGTGTTCCTACTGTTTGCTAACACTGCCCTGCTTTTAAGGGTGTTGAGCTCTGCTTTTTTTTCAAATATCTGGCCTAATGCTCAGTTAGATTTAAAAGTCAATTCGGGGCTGGACCATACAGCTCACAACAAGCACTTCAGAAATTTGAGTAAAGGAGATCATGTCATCTGTGGAATTAAAACCAGCCCTTTGTGATGGCTTAGCTCCTCTCTTTGCTGCAGAAAGCAATTTTTTTTTCCCACATACCTGTCAGTTACCTTAGCTACTGCCTTCTGTAAGCCCAGAGCCCCCAAATGCCTTGCACAGTTACTCAGTATTTCTTGAATTAAATATACACCTTTTATTCAGAGATAGATCTTGGTATAAGACATGCTGCATTGATGAATGTGATGGTTATGCACTTAATACTTTGTAGAATTCAAACTTCCATATACAGCTGAGGTAGAATCTCTTGTTTGGAAGGTTACTCGACAATCCAACATTTTCCAAAATATGTTCCATGTAGCACTAATCCTGTGAGATATTCTTTGAAGAGGGTGGAGCAGGACTCCATTGTTAACTAACTTTAAGACTCACTGCCCACCCCTTCTTGTGAGGTCTGATGCATGAGGGCATACTGAACGCTGAGAAGTTCTGTAGTGGTCCCATCTTTTGTTTTGTTGTTTGATAATATGCAACAGGATTTGGTAAATTTTGCTCTCTTATTACCTCAGCTTCCTATGCCCTTAGTGGTGTGACAGGGGCTGTATGTACACTAAGGGGAAACATCTCTTTTTATTCTTTTAACTGCCACTCACTGCCTGTGAAAATTTGTCTCTAGACTACTCCAACTCCTAACTCAGTAATCTTGTGATGATACTGCAGCCTCTGATTACCTTCAAGGTAAAAGTTAAGAGCATTTGTTTTCTTCAGTGTTATTTCTGAGTAATCAATAAGCTCTCATACTACAGACATCAAAAAGTAAAAAAAGGTGCTCAGTGAGAATTCTCCTTCCTACCCCATCCCCATCAGCTCAGTTGCCATTTTCCATCACCGGCACCACCAGAGGTAACTGCTGCTTCTAATTTCTTATTTACCCTTCCAGACAATTAACGTTTAAGCATATCAAATCCAAGTGAAATATACATATGAACATCCTTTTTAGAAATAGTAACTTATTTAACTTATTTTTCAAAAAGCAAAAATTGTTTATCATCATCCTAAAGGGCAAAAAGTCACGAAATTGGATTCTGCTTGACTTGAAGCCTTCATTTGCTCATGTGAAAAAGAGACAAGAAATTTTTATGCTTATGGAGAAATCTTGGGGTTGGTAAACCAGAGATTTCTACATGGCAGGAGGCCTCATTCAGTGTGTGCCAAGTTCACAAACAAATCAGAGTGTAAAGGGTTCTTCCAACTTTGCCATGCCAAGATCCCTCCTGGATGTTTCATTGCTGATCTGAAATACGCATCATGAAAATACAAACAAAAAGGTAAGATAGAAAAGGAGATTTGCCCAGTGAAAAATTTAAGTATCATTTGAGGACTAAGTAGCCATAGATGATACACTGAAATATTCAGTAGTAACTGCAAGTTCTTTTTCAGTTTTGAAACACTGACACAGGGGGTTTGTCCAATTATCCAGGCAGTATAACAGAATGGCTAAGGGGATTTAAAGTCGATCAGGACTATTTTCACGTCCAGCTCTGCTACTTATTTTCTGTGTGATGGTGGGCAAGTTACCTAACTTCTCTGTGTCTTCATCTCATCATCTGTAAAATGGGCTAGTAAGAGTATCTACCTCTTAGGACTACTGTGAAGGTCGTGGGAGATGGTGCCTATAAAGAACTTAACCAAGAGCTTGACTCAGCTGTATTAGTGTTTGCTGAAGAGAGGTGATTTGTAAGGGCCTTTATTAGTCAATGAACTACTCAGGCTGTGTCTTTCCCCATCCAAGTAGTGATCTATTCACTAAAAAGTTCAGACCAACAGCAAGTTGTTGCTGGGTAGATTGCTTAGTTTCTATCTGAAAACTCTGATTTGTTGTCGTTAGTGATGCTTATGCTTTCTTTCTGCTACTGCCTTAGAACGTTCTAATGTATCCAACAGATTTGGAGTTACTTGGGTGTATTAACCAGTGAAAGATAATTCAGTTCCAGTGAAAAACAAAGCCAGATTCTTACACTTTATTTTAGTCCCTGGAAATGAGTTAGTGAACCAGAGATATTTCACTAATTTGCAGGAATGACTGAAAGATTCATTCCAAATCCTATCCATTAATTCAACTGTACTGAATCCATGTTCTTTACATAAAGTAGAAATGATACTCGGAAAGGATCACAGTCTGAAACCCAGCTGTATAATAAGAACCATGTTGCTAATGTCAGCAACAAGGAAGCTGCAGCTTGTTGAAAGCCTTTGGGACTCTAGCATCCACTCATATTTGTAATATTTTTGCTTTTTTTTACCCTTGAAATGACACATCATCTTACAATTTCAAAGAGAGTTTCAAATCAGAGAGGGCTGAGCCTATTTTCGAGCTGATGGGAGAATCATGGCAGGAAAGGAGCTGTCACTCAACAAATGAGGAATAGAGTCACTTCAGAAACTACAAATCCACAAATTTCTTTAGAACTAAGATCTCCCGACAGTTCTCAGACACTGGAGGAAGTCTTAGTCTTGGAATTCACCACAATATAAGTGAAGGAGCATAATTAACGTATAGCAGGTGAAATAATGGCTAGCCACCCTTTACAAAATATCTAAATGTTTCCAGGAAATATGTAAGCTATGGATCAGCAGCTTATTAAATGTAGGTGTACATGTCTCATTGGGGCCTTCAAGATAAATAGTATGAAAAATAGTACCTAATATCTCTCAGTGATTTTGCTCTACAATCAGCTAAAAAATTGACAGGAAAATTGTTATCTGTTATGGATGAGAATAATAAACTCACAAAGTAATTTTTATCCTGAATTCAGATACCGTCTGCCTCTCCCTCCCCCCACTTTCCACATGCTGTAATGGGATAAATGATGTTTTCAACCAGGGAGGGATGGGAGAAATTAAGAGGCTTTAGGAAAAGTGTATCCTGAATTTCCAAAAAGCTGTCTAGGTCAGTCCAGAGTCTAGTCAGAAAGTGTATTCATCCTGCCTGGATATTTCCATTGACAGCGGAAGCAAGGCAGGGACAGCTGAAGAGGATTACACTTGTGACCCTTTCCCAGGGAGATCCCAACGTTGGAGCTACTTGCAGCCTCACAGCTTGTTGCCATTTTGCTTTAATTTCTCTGGGTAAGCAGTCATGCTGAATGAATTTGTGATTCACTTAATAAACACTTGGGGGAATGATTTCTTGCTTCCTTGAGCCATGTTTTTTAATCTGGTCTACACCACCCTTCAAAATATGAAAGCAAAAAGAAAAAGAAAAAGAAAGCCTTAGAAAACCAAATGACTGGTTTGGGTGAAGAATGTTTCCATTCTGTTTGTGTTATTACGGAAAAGAGTGTGCAGGAGTGGGATGGGCACTAAATTAGGTGTCAGCCCTACCTACCAGTGGGGTGACTGAGAGAATTACTACATTTCAAGTGGCTCAGAAAACGTAATAATGTCTAGAACTATAAAGTCATATTATTCTTTTCTGTTTGGTGAGCCTATCAGACTTCAAAATGCTACTTGACTAGTATCCCCAGAACATCACTGTATAGTTAAGAAAATATTTGACAAGGCTATCTAAAGTGTTCACCTTAGATATGTTTTTTTTTTTCCCTCATTCAAAAATTGTTACACACAACCATGTGGTCTAACCACTGCATAGTCTCTTTTAAAAAACAAAACAAACATAAAATATCTATTCTATTTATAATGAACTGAAGGATTTGCTTGGCCCAGTCAGCTGACTTGTTATACTTAGATGGACCTCAGCCAACTTGATCTGGCTCCTTTTCAGGTGAAACATCCAGATGGCCCAAATAACCAGCTTCTCCTGCAATTGTTCAGTTGTTCTGCATGGAGAGGCTTAGCTTTAGGCAAATCATATAGCATGTTAGTTTTAATATTTTACTAATGTTCAACAGGAAAATAGATTTCTCTAACAGGAGCTCCAAAACAGCTCGTCCATTTCTTGCTGGAGACCTGACTTCTCTCACCAGAACATGTTTCAGTGTATAAAGAAGGGCCATGTGCAAAGTCTTCTCAATGCTCTGTGCAGCACAACTTTATAATAGAGATCATTCTGTTGACAGAGCATATTGTATACAAAATGGAGATAGGTTCAAGTTCAGGGCTGCCACCTTCACGATATCATTCTCTGTATGTTTATGTATTGGTACATATCACTAACCCTGGAGTAAACAGGTTGTTCAAGGATACTATAGCATTGCCAAATAGCCAAACAATGTTTCACTCTAAGTTATAGACCCTGAACTTTATTACAGAAATCCATTATACATTTCTCATACCTATTTCACTTAAAACAGTAGGAAAGAAAAATTAGAATGTTTCTCATGTCATGAGATTCTTATGTGAAAAATTTATCTCTGAATATGCAATAGGTGTTGTGGACATGTACAAGGAATGTACATTCCTTCCTGTACAAGGAATGCTGTTGGCCTGCTTCATATATATCTGTGTTAGTTCTGAAACTTCAGACATATGGTGCTGAGACCACACAACATGCGTGCTTTGTATGGCCGCTGAAGTATTATTTAAACAACCACAGTGAGGTGGTTTCAGTTTGACAACTACAAAATGTATTATACATTATTATTAGATCACTTTTGTTTTTGAAAGAAGCTTAAACAATCACCTAGAATTCACCAATTCAGACTCTGCTTTAACTTCGCCTTTCATCTGCTGCTAAGAGCTCTTTCATTTTATTTCCTCCTGTGTAGGATCCTTTTTCTCCCATCATAGCCTTTTTATGATTTTCACTTTTCCCTGTCTGTCAACCTGGTTGTTCACTGAACATTCTTCCAAGTTTTTTGTACTAATTGTACAGTTCAGTTGTAGTGGGGAAAGGGAAGTACTAGTAGTAAATAATATATATTAAATTGTAATAATAATAATAGAACAATAGCAGCTATAGTGGAAATATTTATTTTTGCCTTCTTAGTAGTCATTCTTCCTTCTGAAAACAGCTTCTCCATTTCTTGCTGGAGACCTGACTTTTCTTACGCTCAGCCTGCATGGACAGAGGAGCTAGGCCTGGCCAGCTGGAGCAGTACACCCCGTGGCCCCAGTGACTAACCCACTGCTGGACATGTGATCCAACCAGGCCAAAGAAACACCATTCCAGGGATTGCAGGAGACTCTTGGAATCTCTTCTTCCTGCGGTTGCTGAGCCAGGAGGATGTCTCAGCATCCACCCTGCCATCTCATGGGGGACAGTCTGAGGATGAAATCAATCAGACGAATAGAGAGCCCAGTGACTCAGAGAAAACTCAGAGTGAGGACCTTGGATAAACTCTGAGATCCAGATTGGGCTTCTGTCACTTAAACTAGAAGAATCCTAATTGGTACAGGATATAGTCCTAATGAGCACTGCTTGTGTGTCAGGCACAGCTGTCCGCTCATCTAAGCCACACAATAGGTCTGGGTTTGTTCTTACTGCACAGATGAGAGAACAGAGACTTAAAGAGGTTAATAACTTGTCTGAGGTCATACAGATGTTTAGGAACACCAAAGCCTCTCAACTGATAATATTCCTAAGGCTGATTTTAGCAAGATAGCCCTGTGACATCAACTCAGAGAAATACCCAGATTGGAGGGCTGCTGTTCCCCAGGCATTGGAAGCTCTAAATGGAAAGCATCAATTTACACACATTGGGGCTTAGTCTTTTTTTTTTTTTTTCTTCTGGACCTCAGTTTCGATGAGGAGACGGTAGTGAGTTCTCACTCATTTTGTTCAGATTTTCCAAGGAATGCATGTGGGGCTTAGTCTTTACTGAGCTGGTCTTGTCAGAACTGACCATAGATGAAATGAAAGCCAGACAAAATTCTACTCACTTGACCGTGGGGCTTGTTAGAATTCTCCACAGCGAACAGGAGTGAGGAAGTGAGGACAGTCAGTTCCAAGGCCTCTGTGAAGAGACAGTATGTATGTCAGGCTATGTGTGTTAGTTACTTAATGCCTAGAAGAACTAAGGTACTTCCAGAAAAGGGTCTTGGGATAGCCCCAAATGGGGTTAAGTGGCTGGTGAGAGGATGAGGTATTGGTTGACCCTAGAGTCCATTCCAGCCAGCATTTGTGGCTGCAACTGATTTGTCATGGTCTGGCCCAGGACGAGGTGAAGTCATTGTGGTTGAAGGTAAATAATGATCCAAGCATGTTCCAGGCTGTGGCCTGTTTGCCCCCTAATCCATCCCTGCCCCTTTGCTGCTTCTCAAGGGGACTGGCCCCTGCAGGTTACCTTCCCCAGGTCTGCGTGTTAGCTGGCTGCTGCCTGGGTACAGGCAGCAGTAGGCACTGATGCGGTATTGGTGGGGGAAACAAGGGTTAGTGAGGGCGTTTCTTTCCCTTATTATCTGTCTCAGACTCATTCTCTGGCAACAGCTGGGTCTCCTTCATGGCTCCAGCCCCAAGACAGACCCACCATGTTCCACTTGTGTTCATCAACCTCTGGAAAGGCTGCGTTAATCCCTTCAGCCTGGGGGTTGGTAAAGGCTTCTTGCTAGCACTGCCCTCTGCTGCTGTCTTAGCTCCTCCATCACCTGTAACCAGTTCCCTGCTGTAAATGCCTGTAGTGCTTCCTGTTTCCCTGGTGAGCCAAATGTCCAAAATACAACTGTTCCTGAGGGCAGTGACCCTGCATTTGTGTACCTTCATGTTCAGTTCAGCTCAGTTCAGTTGCTCAGTCGTGTCTGACTCTTTGCAACCCCATGGACTGCAACATGCCAGGCTTCCCTGTCCATCACCAACTCCTGAAGCCTGCTCAAACTCATGTCCAGTGATTTGGTGATGCCATCCAACCATCTAATCCTCTACATCCTCATGTAGTATGTGCTTAAAAATAAATTAGTTGCTTAATTAGTTTGTTTGGACTCCCTTGCTAGCTCAACTCATCATTTATACCTTCTGCTTTCACAGGACTGCTTTGCAGAATCAGAGATCTGGTTTCAAGGCCTCATTGTAATGGGCTGGCTGGTCCCTTTGAGTTCCTACTTACTCCTTTGCAGGCTGCTGGGAGCTAAGTAACAGGCGGCTTTCCTGAAAACCTTTTCCATCTTCTCAGTAATCATATTAAATATCTGATTTTGCGTGGGCTAGTCAGAGAAAACATACTTCCCTTTTCACTAAAAGGCATCTCAGTGTGACTCGCTGCAATGGTTTTTTTTTTTTTCCCCTAATTTAAGAGACAAGTTTGATTTCCCTTGAAAACAGTGGTTAATGGACTTAGAATACTAATTCCCATTTAATGCAGCAAACTTCAAGAGTAGGCTTTCATCTGAGCACAGGTAAATCACAGAATTCATCTGAGCACAGGTAAATCATGGTACTGAAAAACGCCCATAATTAAATAAAAAAACATTTTTTAAAGCCATTTCTTCAAAGTAAAGTCAACTTGAATTCCTTGTTTGTACCTGAATCTAGAAATTTATCTTCAGCTGCAACTTAAGACTACCCTCACCTCCAGAATGCCTTATTTCTGATACAAACCTTTCTTAATCAAACCCTGCCTCAGAAGAAACCTAGGCGGTCCTGCATGGGCAAGTGTGGTCAACGGCACAGCTGCCTGGAGCTGACTGCGCCAATGATGCCGCTTTGGTGCAGTGTTCTGTTGGCTGCATCATCTGCAGTGGGGTTGGCCAGAGTGGGAGGATTTGGGGAGTATCCACAGGAAGCAGATATTTCCTGACCAGCTCATCCCTTTCTTACTCTCTGGCATTTTCTTGTCTACAACTAAAACATTTTGCCTTGTATTTTCCTGCCTAAGGCCTCTCGAGACAGTGAGCAGTTTTTTTGTGTGTGTTTTTTTTTTTGTTTTTCTTTCATTTCTCAGCTTGCTCCAAATGTGTCAGGAGTGAAGTCCATAATGCATAGATCTTGGCCCCAGATCTTTTAAGGATGTGGCCTCTTTGTTTCTGGCTTCACAGTAACTGAATCTATCTTCAAGTATAACCCTTTAAAAAAATTCTGGCTCAGAGCTTCTGTAGAAATGAGAACCCTATTAAGAGGAGATTGAGAAGACAAACCTGACAAACTCTCCCCTTCCAATGAACCAAGTAAGAATAGAAGAGAGCAAAAGCCATCTAGAGTGGCTGTCCAAGGAGAGGACTAAGATGAAGCATCCTCAGTCTCTTCCTTAGTAACCAGACCTGGCTCTCACTTCACCTCAGAACTAGGTCTTCTGGGCAGGGCCACCACATCTGGTCAAGAGATCAACTCCACAAAGCACCATCCTCATAAATTCTAAAATTATATAGCATACAGTCTGCCCCCAACTGTACATGATGCCCTATTGTGGAGTAAGGCTTCCTAGGTTTCTCTTGCTACACCTAGACCTAAACCTACAAGGTCTGCTCTCTTTTAGGCCCAGCTCTCTCTCTCTCTCTCTGTATAAAGTATTTCTGTTAGGCCTCAGTTTCTTTGCCTTAAAGAATAAGGGGTGATTCCTACCTTAGAAAGCTTTTATGAGACCGAATAAGCTGGCAAAAACAGGGACTACATTACTTGGGGAAAGTATTTCCTAAAGACAATGTAGTATTATTTTCAAGTTGGCACTAAAAAAATTAATCTTTGGGAATGAAAATTTTACTCATATGAGCTAAACTAACTTATTCCATGTGCTGGGACAACCACGGAATTTAGCAAGGGCTAATGTGCTCAGAGAAGGCAATGGCAACCCACTCCAGTACTCTTGCCTGGAGAATCCCATGGATGGAGGAGCCTGGTAGGCTGCAGTCCATGGGGTCGCTACGAGTTGGACACAACTGAGTGACTTCACTTTCACTTTTCACTTTCACATATTAGAGAAGGAAATGGCAACCCATTCCAGTGTTCTTGCCTGGAGAATCCCAGGGACAGGGGAGCCTGGAGGGCTGCCATCTCTGGGGTCACACAGAGTCGGACACGACTGAAGCGACTTAGCAGCAGCAGCAATGTGCTCAGGGTCCCCAAGAAATGAGGTGGACTTCAAATCATCCCTGCCTTAGAAAATTATGGATATTATGGGTCATAAATGGCCTTGAATTATTATTACCCCTCTGTACTAATACAATCCTTAAGTTGACTGAAACTTTCATTATTGTTAGAATCAGTCTCATTAGGAAATGCTGTCAGCTACAAGAGAAGGTTGTTTTCAAGGACCAGATGGGTTCAGAGAGAAGGGATGGAGAAATAACGTGAAGGAAAGATGCTCATGGAACCAATGAGTTTCTTGGGAAGGAGCAACTGGATTGGCTCTGAAGGGAAGATTCTGAGAACTTAGAAGTAGACAAGACAGACGTGAGAAGATGCATGGCAGAGAAAATAGTTTGGTATGTTAGTGGGATAAACAGTTGATTGGAATGGGAATCATGCATTTGGAAAGTGAAAGATACTGGTTAGTGGGGTGGAGTCATCACAGACCACAGATGGCTAGGAAAGCACCATGAGGCCTGCTTGGTGCTCAGACACCACTGAATGTGTACTTTCCATGGTCATCAAACCAAGTATGTGGGGAAGAGCCTGTTCCTTCACCTAGGTCACAACCTTAGAGAATCTTAATTTTTTTTTTCTGCACGGTCTGGTGCTTCTCTCTTTATACAATTTCTCATGTGGGGACACAAACTGCTTTGTCAAATAAACAGTCCCTTCCTCAGTGAGTGTTCAGACGGGAACTTATTTTCAAAAATGTGTTTGTCTCCCAGCAAAAAAACATAAGTTGACCATCCTCAAACTGGCATCCTTCAACTTAGAAAGCAAAGCAAGTTGCTGCAAAGTATCTGTCACTGGTAATTCACACTGACACCAAAGTTTGGTTTCTTTAAAAATTTAAGCCCTTAAAACCCTCTTTTCAAGTGGCACTGAAAATTTAGTCAGAACGTTCCAAAGTTCCCTTCTCAGGGTAAGTACTGCATGGAGTATGAGTTTCAGCCAAAACTTTGCTGGTTGCAAGCAGAGGAGACTCAACCAAGTATACATAAATATTATAAAGATGTTGAGATGCCATTAAACAAATTTCAGCCAGTCCTCAATGGACACTGAGCTTGAAACTGGGAGCCATCAAGGAGAAGGCCACTTCTCTGTCTCTGCACAATCCTTCACCTGCTTTTCTCTGTGTTTGCTTCATTCTTTCAGTTCAGTTCAGTTCAGTTCAGTCGCTCAGTCATGTCTGACTCTTTGTGACCCCATGAATCGCAGCACACCAGGCCCCCCTGTCCATCACCAGCTCCCAGAGTTCACTCAAACTCATGCCCATTGAGTTGGTGATGCCATCCAGCCATCTCATCCTCTGTCGTCCCCTTCTCCTCCTGCCCCCAATCCCTCCCAGCATCAGGGTCTTTTCCAATGAGTCAACTCTTTGCATGAGGTGGCCAAAGTATTGGAGTTTCAGCTTCAGCATCAGTCCTTCTAATGAACACCCAGGACTGATCTCCTTTAGGACAGACTGGTTGGATCTCCTTGCAGTCCAAGGGACTCTCAAGAGTCTGCTCCAACACCACAGTTGAAAAGCATCAATTTTTCATCACTCAGCTTTCTTCACAGTCCAACTCTCACATCCATACATGACCACTGGAAAAACCATAGCCTTGACCAGACGGACCTTTGCTGGCAAAGTTATGTCTCTGCTTTTTAATATGCTATCTAGGTTGGTCGTAACTTTCCTTCCAAGGAGTAAGTGTCTTTTCATTTCATGGCTGCAGTCACCATCTGCAGTGATTTTGGAGCCCAAAAAAAATAAAGTCTGACACTGTTTCCACTGTCTCCCCATCTATTTCCCATGAAGTGATGGGACCAGATGCCATGATCTTAGTTTTCTGAATGTTAAGCTTTAAGCCAACTTTCTCACTCTCCTCTTTCACTTTCATCAAGAGGCTTTTTAGTTCCTCTTCACTCTCTGCCATAAGGGTGGTGTCATCTGCATATCTGAGGTTATTGATATTTCTCCCGGCAATCTTGATTCCAGTTTGTGCTTCTTCCAGCCCAGCGTTTCTCATGATGTACTCTGCATATAAGTTACTTCATTCTTTACCCCTCTACATACTTTGATTCTCATTGCTCACAGTGGTTAGGTTCTCTAAAATTGACACAAATATCAAGTTAGCAAATAGGGAGCCATGATTCCCAAGGGAAACACAGGACTAGGTTCCTATGAGCCTCTGGTCACAACACTTCTGCCAACCAATCAGTCTATAACCGTGCTTTATGTGTATTTCTGGTTTGAGGCACCTTGTCACTGATTTATTGACACTGAACTCACAACCAACAGCACTATGACCTGAACGGAAGCTTATCTAATACACGTATTTTTTCTGGAAGGAGCATCACAGCCTTCTTGAGCTTAGGAACACAAGACAGCGCTTCAGGACTGCACTACACTTGGGGGTCATTTTAAATAGTGACATCATCAATCAATAAAAAGCACAAAAATGGGGAAAACGTGGCACTAAAGAAACTGTGGAGAGGACACTTGATTATAGCAGGAGAGCTGAAACAAGAAGGTAGAGCATCTCCTTGCTCAAACTCAGCTGGGAATGTAGCTTTGGGTGATTCAGATTTTTCACCACTTTGCTCATGTCTGCAAATGACTGCAAAAGCACTGCAGGCACTGATTTGGGGGGTTACAAATAAATTTTAGCAAGTAAGCAAACGCACAAACAGGGGACACGCGGATAATAAGGATTGCCGGACTGCAGCTTCTTCTCTTGGCTCAAAGCTTCCACTTCCCCGTAACTGCTGCTTTCTCCGTGGCTTTCAGGCCCCCAGTTCCAGCTTCAGCCTGGACTCACAAGGTCTTTCCATTGTTACTATAGCTAAATGTCTCAGTCGCTTCAGGTTTCTTTGCCAACGCCCCTCCCCCCCAAAAAGAATCTGTGTGGCCTAGCCTTGCC
The DNA here is from genome assembly GCF_019320065.1 of Cervus canadensis. Lineage (NCBI taxonomy): Eukaryota > Metazoa > Chordata > Mammalia > Artiodactyla > Cervidae > Cervus > Cervus canadensis. The sequence continues at coordinate 74,543,537 of NC_057393.1, read as the reverse complement.
TTTGAATTAGTTTCATTTGGATTCATTAGTGTTATCTGTGGTCCAATCAACTACCGGCAGGTACAGTGGGTGTGTGCTCTCTAAACTCTGTGACTCTTTGCAACATCATGGCCTGCAGCCCCCAACAGGCTCCTCTGTCCATGGGATTCCCAGGCAAGAATACTGGAGTGGGTTACCATTTTCTCCTTCAGGGGATCCTCCCGACTTAGGGATTGAACCTGCATCTCCTGCATTAGTAGGCGGATTCTTTACCCCTGAGCCACTAGGGAAGCCCAGAGGGCGTGTGTTAGGGAAGTCATATGGTACATAAACTGTCACTGGCAGAGACCACTGGGGTTCCCTGAGTCGGGGGTGAGGGAGTGAGGGGGTGGGAGGGTATGGTGTGGGGGTGGTAAAGGGAATAAGATGGAATCTATGTGATGAGACAAAGTCTAACCTCTTCTTTCGCGCTTCATCTAGTTTCACTTGCCTATATGGTGTCTCATGCAGAAGCCTTGCTCCTGGTGTTTCAGACCAGAGTATGTCCACAGTTCCAAGTGCTGCGAAAGTGCCACGCTGACCCCTCACCTCCGCAGGCAGGTGCATGGAGAAGAGCTGCCATGCCTGGCACTCAATTCAAGGTGGCAGCAGCGGTGGGCTGTGCGTAGACTCACTGCGCCCCGCGCTTAGTCTGTAGTGCTGTGGGCAGCGCCTGCGTCCCCTCCCTGCTGAGGAGATCCCTAGAAAGCAGCTCTGCCCCGGGCCTGTGGGGAGGGTGTGGATTCTAGAGCCCCAGCTTGCCCCTCTCCACCCTTGACCAAAGAATGAAACTTTGTTTCTGCATGCAACTTGGTCTCTTTCTGTTGGCATGAGTGACACAGGGCAGGAAGAGCCTTCTTGGGGCCTGATTGACTCAAAAGGGTCAGTAACAAAATCAAACACAGAAAAAAGTGGCTACTTTTCTGGTATATGCTAATCTCAGGAGTACCAAGAAATACCTCTTTTCACTTTCATTCCGAATTTTCCCCAGATGCTTAAAATTTCCTTCATAGGGACAAGGACTGCTCTTTGTGGTTGCAGACGGGTCTTAAAATGCAAAAATATATTGAAAGTGTTAAGAAAAATAAGTTGATTCTCACAAAGGTATAAATGGCTAATGATAAGTCATTTTCTGAAATCAGGAATTGCAGAAGATATGAAAGGAAGATGCACTTTGGAACAGAAAGCATCACATGAAGAGTAACCAGAGAGCTCTCAGGGGAAATGGCATCTGAATCCCAATTTTGCCTGGGCTGGAGTTTGCTTGTGTGTTTCGTTTTTGTCTTCTTGCCCCAACACCACCCCCCCCCACCCAGATTGTCTCAGTGAGGGGGAAAAACTGGCGCAGCACTTGGTGGTCGGTTACTGTGCCTGTGGGACTCTTTGAATGAAACCTCAGAGCAATCAGGTCTGAACTTTTCTAAATAGCACCAACTATCTCAACAAAATCTCCAAACTCACGTATCCAGAGAGCTGGAGCTGGACAGAAATTCAGTTAACAGGACTCTGCCTCTTTAAATGCCATTTAACAATTATCATTCTCCTTTCATTTGAGCTTTCTCTTATAATCTTATTCCAACTCCAGTGTATCACAGTATTTCTTCTAAACAAACACAAATAAACCTAATAACAGATCTCTTCCAAAGATGCCAAAATTTTCTGCATCTCATGATCCCAGAAAGGGTGGAAGAGAGAACAGCAAGACAGATAAATCACCCTCATGGAGGCAAGGAGATAGGAATTTAAAGATACACAAATGTAAATGGCACATGGATGGTCTGGGGTGGAAGAGAGGGCTGCCCACCAGGAAGGGAGGCGACTGGCGCTCAGGGGAGGTGGGTTTGAGGCCAAAGAATGGAGGCCGGAGAAGCAGGTGAATGATTTCTATTCTATTGGGTAGATAAAACTACTGCAGCTTTTGAAAAGAAGAATGATACAGGAGAACCAGTGTCTAAAAAAATTTATTCCTAGAGAAGTGGGGTGGTTAAGGCTATGATCTCAAGAACTGGAGAAATTTGGGAGCCACTACAAGTGGGAATTAACCAAGGGCTTAAATCCAGTGTCTGACAATAGGCTCGGCTCATAGCATTATCCAAAGGTCTCATAGATTTTAAAGCTAGAACAACCATAGTGAAAAAAACTGTTTCCTGGTATGTCAGTGTTTGGGATTGCTTTACCCAATGTAAGTGATGGGACATTAATGTCAGAAAAGCAGACGCCTTCTTCCCATAACACATCATGCTTCCCCACCAAAAACTTTTCTCCCCTATTTTCCTGATGTCATATCCTGGCACCCTAAAAGGGTGGCAGGAGATCATATAACAGTCTGAAGTATTAAAGAACATAAGACAATAAATAAGCTATGTAAATTGTGAAACATGAGTCATTACTCTCTTTGTTCTACATCTTTATAATTGCACTTAAAATTTTCCCTTCATGATAGAAATCTAAAACAAAACAAAATTGAAAAAAGCCTCTAAGTGTCCTCACAGAAAAACCTGTTTTATCATATCATATTATGCCTTGACAACTGCTGTGGAAATAACAGGCAACACTTTTGAGAGTCTATTGTGTGTCAGGCGCTCAAAACCATCTACTTCTACACCTATTTAGAGATACATGCGTGGGTGCTTAGTCGTGTCCGATTCTGCTGCCCCATGCACTGTAGCCTGCCAGGCTCCTCTGTCCATGGGATTTCCAGGCAAGAACACTGGACTGGGTTATCATTTCCTTCTCCAGGAGATCTTCCCGACCCAGGGATTGAACCTGCTTGTCCAGCATCTCCTGCACAGCAGGCAGATACTTTACTGCTGAGCCACTGGGAAACCCATTTTAGAGATGAGAAAACTGAGAATAGAAAGTTAAGTGACTTATCCACGGTCACCCAGTTACCAAGTGTCAGAGACAAGACTTAAATTTAAGGGCTACTTCTGTCCAAGGTGCATGCTCTTACCCATTATACCATACATCTCCTGCCTCCCCTGAGAGCAGGATCCTCAAGAGACCAACAAAAGCCAGCCTAGGGTTAGCCATCTGCCTTGAAACAGGCTGCTATCCTGGATGCCACTTTTATGTTGCAAATGGAAACTTCCTGCTACAAATCTCCCGGCATTACCAGTATCTTTTTCCTGCTCACATCCTGATCTTTGAAGAATAGACTTTGAAGCTCCTAGGCAAAAGCCACAATCTACTCTTGATAAGGAGAGATATTAAAATATAAAATAGCAGCAGGTCTTGTGGGAGAGTATTTGTCCTCAAATTAACTCTATAAAAAACATCTATCTCTAAGAACAGGTTTGGAGCAAAAAGAATGAAGTCAAAACTTTATAGAGATACAGGTGACTAAAGGAGCTGAAGCTAATCTTGAAACTAAGGATTTAAAAGTCTTACAGGAGAAAAGATCTTCTGAGGCTCCAGATAAGAGTTAAGTTTTAGGGACAAATATTCTGTTTAAATCAGACTGGGCTAGGTGATGAGATACAGTGACAAAAAGACAAAGTCTCTGCCTTTCAGGAGATTACAGATTGATTATAGAAGGAACACAAAAATATAAAAGGTCAGTTCTGAAGCTTCATTGAAAATAAATATTTTTGGTTAAAAGATAAAATAATATAATGATTTCAATAGATTCAGAAAAAAACATTCAAAAATCTATTATTCATTATTAGAAAAAAATCTATTTTTCATCATTAGAAACTAAAGAAATAACTCTTGGGAAACAGGAATAAAAAGAAACTTCATTTGAAAAAGGATATCTACTAAACCCATCCAAAATCATATTTAATTCTGAAATTTTATAAACATCCTTATTTAGTTTAGTAATAAAACAAGTAGTCATGTATGGATGTGAGAGTTGGACTTATAAAGAAAGCTGAGCACCAAAGAATTGATGCTTTTGAACTGTGGTGTTGGAGAAGACTCTTGAGAGTCCCTTGGACTGCAAGGAAATCCAACCAGTCCATCCTAAAGGAGATCAGTCCTGGGTGTCCATTGGAAGGACTGATGTTGACGCTGAAACTCCAATACTTTGGCCACCTAATGTGAAGAACTGACTCATTTGAAAAGACCCTGATGCTGGGAAAGATTGAAGGCAGGAAGAGAAGGGAATGACAGATGGGATGAGATGGTTGGATGGCATCACCGACTCAGTGGACATGGGTTTGAGTAAACTCCAGGAGTTGGTGATGGACAGGGAGGTCTGGCGTGCTGCAGTCCATGGGGTTGTAAAGAGTTGGACACAACTGAGCGACTGAACTGAATAAAACAAGAATGTCTTCTACCACAACTACTATTCTACATTGACTTAGCAGCCTTAACCAATTGACTGTAGCCCACCAGGCTCCTCCGTCCATGGCATTTTCCAGGCAAGAGTACCGGAGTGGGTTGCCATTTCCTTCTCCAGGGGATCTTCCCAACCCAGGGATCGAACCCAGGTCTCCCGCATTGCAGGCAGATGCTTTACTCTTTGAGCCACCATGGAAGCCTTATTTAGTTTAGTAATAAAACAAAAATGTCTTCTATCACAACTATTATTCTACATTGACTTGGCAGTCTTAACCAATATAAGAATATAAGAAAAGAAGCTATGAAATGAGATATAAGACTGCAAAGGAAGAGATTAGCTGTCTCTATTGATAATTTATTTCAAAAAGCTGAAAGAATCAATGTATAAACTTTCATAAATAGCAAAAGAGTTTAGCAGGGTAGCTGAATACAAAAGCAAACCAGAAAAATTTAATAATAATATTTGGCAATTGTTTAGCACTTCATGCATTACAAAGCACTCAGAAATGTTCTCATTTACAAAAGCTTCCCATCATCACATTATCAACAGAAACAGCTGCATCATTCCCATTTGACAAATGTTTAACTGAGGCAGAGAAATTGCATTTTTCCCTTTCTTTAAAACTGACAAGTAATTTACATATGATGATATTCACACATTTTGATGTTACAGTTCTATGAGTTTTGATGAACATAGAGTCACATAAGACCCACCACAAGCAAGTTATAAAATAGATCCATCACCCCAAAATGTTCTCTGATGTTCATTTGTAGTCTAGCCCTTTCCTCATGCCCTGATACTCACTGATCTCTTTTCAATCCTGTAGTCCTTCCTTCCTCCCTTTCTTACCTCCCTCCTTTCCTTCCTTCCTTTCCTTCTTCTTTCTTTTCCTTCCTTTTTAACCTTAACATTTATGTAAAAGAAATTATATAATATGTAGCCTTTTACATCTGAATTCTTTCACTTAACATAGTACATTGGAGATTTATTGTTGTGGTTGCAGGTAAAAATACTTCCTTTTTATTAGTGAGTAGTAAGTATTCCATTGAGTAGATGCCCCAGAGCTTGTTTATCCATTCACTCACTGAAGGATATTTGATTGTTTTCCAATTTCTGGTGATTATGAACAAAGCCACTTAAACATCTGTATCCAGGTTTTTACGTGTGAATGTAACTTTTCATTCCTCTTAAGTAAGTGCCCAGGAGTTGGATAACTAGCTCAAACGGTAAGAGTGCATTTATCTTTATAAAAAAGCTGCCAAACCATTTTCCAAATTGACTGTATCATTCTGTATTCCCGCCAACAATGTATGAGGGTTCCAGTTGCTCTGCATCTTCATCAACACTTGGTATCGTTCAGATATTTTTGATGTTAGCCATTCTAATAGGTGTGTAGTAGTATCTCATTATGGTTTTAATTTCCACTTTCCTAATGACTAAAGATGTTGAGCACCTTTTCATGTGCTTACTTTCCATATGTATATCTTGTTTGGTAAAGAAAGAAAGAGATGAATTGGGGAAATATCTGTTCAACTTTTTGGCCCATTTTTAAAAACATTTTTTTAAAATGAGTTGTAAAAGTTCTTTATATATTCTAGATACAAAGCCTTTATCAGATATGTGCTTTACAAATATTTCTCCTAGTCTGGGGCTTGTGTTTTTATTTTGTTAGCAATGTCTTTTGTAGAGAAGCTTTTGATTTTGATGAAGTTCAATTTGTGATTTTTCTTTAATGAACTATGCTTTTGATGCTGCTTTCAAAGACTTGGTGCCTAATGTCATGAAGATTTTCTTCTAAGAATTTATAGCTAGTTCCTTATGAAACTAGTCCTAAAAATCAGATTCTCTGTACCTTCACTCATTATTCTATTTCACCACACCACAATCATAAAAAGAAAGTTTTGTACATTAAGGAATAAAAGGATAATTACAATGTGGCTTTTGAACATATAGCCAGGGATATGTCATTTAGCAATTAACTTTTCTCTAAATTTCTCATATATGTTGTTTTCCCTCAATTACTCAAGTAAATTTCTCAAGATTAAGGACCAGGCTCTATAATGACTACCATGCCCAGCACTTTTGGCCCAGGGAGAGACATACAGACATATTGTGAAGTGAAAGTCACTCAGTTGTGTCTGACTCTTTGTGACCCCCGTGGACTGTAACCCACCAGGCTCCTCTGTTCACAGAATTCTTCGGGCAGGAATACTGGAGTGGGTGACCATTCCCTTCTCCGGGGATTAATCCCTCCCGATCCAGGGATCGAACCTGGGTCTCCTGCATTTCAGGCAGATTCTTTACCATCTGAGCCACCAGGAAGTCCCACAGACACATTGTGTACCCAGCAATGGTGCAGACGTCATGCACTGACTAAAGGTAACATTCTGGGCTCATTTCACTCTGCTAACTAGAGATCAAATCAGTCCTTCAGCTGGATGAGGCACTAGACCAGGAGGTCACTCTACTCTCTGGGTGGGATCACCATCTGAGTGACGGCAAAGAGGAGCCAGCACCTCCCAGATGACGCTAAGCACTCAGTACCCACAGGCTCTCAAATCAATCTATTCTTTGCAGCAAAAGACACACAAAACAGGTTTGTTAATAACTTGAAGAATTTTAGATGCTGGGGAGGAAAAAAAAAACATAAATTGTGAGGAATCTGATGACTAGGCCAAGACTGGTAGAAACAAAAGAGGGTAAATAAGAGTTTCAGTGTAAGTATTATGGAAATAAATGGCCAAATTTATTTTAGTCGTGTCCAACTCTTTGCAACCCCATGGATTATACAGTCCATGGAATTCTCCAGACCAGAATATTGGAGTGGGTAGCCATTCCCTTCTCCAGGGGATCTTCCTAACCCAGGGATTGAACCCAGGTCTCCCACATTGCAGGCAGATTCTTTACTAGCTGAACCACCAAGGAAGCCCAAGAATACTGGAGTGGGTAGCCTATATCTCTTCTCCAGGGGATCTTCCTGACCCAGGACTTGAAGCTGGGGTCTCCTGCATTGCAGGCACATTCTTTACCGCTGAGCCACCAAGGAAGCCCCACAAGTATTATGGGAATAAGTGGCCAAATTGAAAGCTCAATGAATTATCCTAAAAGTATTCCAAGAGTCATTGTCATAACTTGGATTAGAACTCAAAACTCCTCCTTCTGAGCCTGATGACAAATCACCAGAGCCGGGAACATCAGCTCTGGGGCTCACAAATCCTTCCATGATGCAATCACCAAGGAAATGAGCTCCAACATTACACTCCTTTGATGCCTTTGGATTGCTATCTCACTCAGAAAAGAAAAGGTAGGTTAATATTATCTTCATTTTCAGCTAGAGAATGAGAGCAAAAGGCAAATAGAGCACTAGTGGTATATGTGGCTGGGGAGAGGCAGTGGGTAGAATGAAGGCCCACATTCCTCTAGAGAAACATAATGTATCACAAAAATCAGCTAGATAGAACAGAAAAGAGCAAACTCTTCCATTAAAAAATTAAACCCTGGGAGAAGGCAGAATTGGGAAGCTTATTAAAAACGGCTTTTCCTACTTCAAATGGCCTTATATTTCATCAATGAGAAAGTATGAGTTCAAAAATGTTTGGAAAAAAAAAAAGTTTGGAAAAGCAGGGTTTACTGAGAAAGGATTTTTGAATAGACATACTTGGAAGAGTACAGACATTCTAAAGTGATATACACCTTGTAAGGTACTTCATAGTTGACATTCTATTATTACTAAAAGTGGTATGGTTTGCTATGTGAAAATAAATTTTCAAATGAAGAGGAATTATAACCATCATGTTGACACATCCAGGAAAGGAAATGAGAACTATGCAGTCAACTTTATGGGTGTTACTATTAGGATGATTCATATGGAAATTGTTTTGTAGTTTAAAAATGACTAAAAATCAGTAATTTTATATCAATTCAGTTCAGTCTCTCAGTCATGTCCAACTCTTTGTGACCCCATGGACTGCAACACACCAGGCCTCCCTGTCCATCACCAACTCCCAGAGCTTGCTCAAACTCATGTCCATCGAGTCAGTGATGTCATCCAACCATCTCATCATCTGTTGTCCCCTTCTCCTCCTGCATTCAATCTTTTTCAGGATCAGGGTCCTTTCCAATGAGTTAGTTCTTTGCATTAGGTGGCCAAAGTATGAATTTCAGCTTCAGCATCAGTCCTTCCAATGAATATTCAGGACTGATTTCCTTTAGGATAGACTGGTTGGATCTCCTTGCAGTCTAAGGGTCTATCAAGAGTCTTCTCCAACACCACAGTTTGAAAGCATCAATTCTTCGGCGCTCAGCTTTCTTTATAGTCCAACTCTCACATTCATACATGACTATTGGAAAAACCAAACCATAGCTTTGACTATACGCTCCTTTATTGGCAAAGCAATGTCTCTGCTTTTTAATAGGCTGTCTAGGTTGGTCATAGCTTTTCTTCCAAGGAGTAAGCATCTTTTAATTTCATGGCTTCAGTCACCATATGCAGTGATTCTGCAGCCCAAAAATAAAGTCTGTCACTGTTTCCATTGTTTCCCCATCTATTTGCCATGAAGTGATGGGACTGGATGCCATGATATTAATTTTCTGAATGTTGAGTTTTAAGTCAACTTTTTCACTCTCCTCTTTCACTTTCGTCAAGAGGCTCTTTAGTTCTTTGCTTTCTGCCATTAGGGTGGTGTCATCTGCATATCTGAGATTATTGATATTTCTCCCAACAATCTTGATTCCAGCTTGTGCTTCATCCAACCCAGCATTTCGCATGATATATTCTGCATATAAGTTAAATAAGCAGAGTGACTGTATACAGCCTTGATGTACTCCTTCCCCTTTTGGAACCAGTCTGTTGTTCCACATCTAGTTCTAACTGTTGCTTCTTGACCTACATGCAGATTTCTCAGAAGGCAGGTAAGGTGATCTGATATTCCCATCTCTTGAAGAATTTTCCACAGTTTGTGGTGATCCACACAGTCAAAGACTTTGGCATAGTCAATAAAGCAGAAGTAGATGTTTTCTGAAACTCTCCAGCTTTTTCAGTGATCCAGTGGATGTTGGCAATTTGATCTCTGATTCCTCTGCCTTTTCTAAATCCAGCTTAAACATCTGGAAGTTGACAGTTCACGTACTGTTGAAGCCTGGCTTGGAGAATTTTGAGCATTACTTTACTAGTGTGTGAGATGAGTGCAATTGTGCAGTAGTTTGAGCATTCTTTGGCATTGCCTTTCTTTGGGATTGGAATGAAAACTGACCTTTTCCAGTCCTGTGGCCACTGCTGAGTTTTCCACATTTGCTGACATATTGATTGTTGTTTGTTTTTTTTTTAATTAGTTGGAGGCTAATTACTTCACAACATTTCAGTGGGTTTTGTCATACATTGATATGAATCAGCCATAGAGTTACACGTGTTCCCCATCCCGGTCCCCCCTCCCACCTCCCTCTCCACCCGATTCCTCTGGGTCTTCCCAGTGCACCAGGCCCGAGCACTTGTCTCATGCATCCCACCTGGGCTGGTGATCTGTTCAGCACTGAGTGCAGCACTTTCACAGCATCATCTTTCAGGATTTGAAATAGCTCAACTGGAATTCCATCACCTCCACTAGCTTTGTTTGTAGTGATGCTTCCTAAGGCCCACTTGACTTCACATTCCAGGATGTCTGGCTCTAGGTGAAGATCACACCATCGTGGTTACCTGGGTCATGGAACATTTTTTGTATAGTTCTTCTGTGAACTGACCCATAGTCAATTTCTCCATCCAGGAAGCTTCCATAAGCCTCTTATTCTTATCCATCAGAGGGCAGACAGAATGAAAACCACAATCACAGAAAACTAAACAAACCGATCACATGGACCACAGCTTTGTCTAACACAATGAAACTATGAGCCATGCCGTGTGGGGCCACCCAAGATGGACGGGTCATGGTGGAGAGTTCTGACAAAATGTGGTCCACTGGAGAAGGGGATGACAAACCACCTCAGTGTTCTTGCCTTGAGAACCCCATGAGCAGTATGAGAATGCAAAAGGTTATGACTCTGAAAGAGGAACTCCCCAGGTCGGTAGGTACCCAATATGCTACTGGAGAAGAAAGGAGAAATAACACAAGAAAGAATGAAGAGACGGAGCCAAAGCAAAAACAACAGCCAGTTGTGGATGGGACTGGTGATGGAAGTAAAGTCGATGCTGTAAAGAGCAATATTGCATACAAACCCGGAATGTTAGGTCCATGAATCAAGGCAAATTGGAAGTGGTCAAACAGGAGATGACAAGAGTGAACATTGATATTTTAGGAATCAGCAAACTAAAATGGACTGGAATGGGTGAATTTAACTCAGATGACCATCATATCTACTACTGTGGACAAGAATCCCTTAGAAGAAATAACCATCATAGTCAATAAAAGAGTCCGAAATGCAGTACTTGGGTGCAATCTCAAAACTGATCAAATGATCTCGATTCGTTTCCAAGGCAATACATTCAATATCACAGTAATCCAAGTCTATGCGCCAAAGTAATGCTGAAGAAGCTGAAGTTGAACAGTTCTATGAAGACCTACAAGATCTTCTAGAACTAACACTCAAAAAAGATGTCCTTTTCATTATTGGGGACTGGAATGCAAAAGTAGGAAGTTAAGAGATACCTGGAGTAACAGGCAGATTTGGCCTTGGAGTACAAAATGAAGCAGGACAAAGGCTAACAGAGTTTTGCCAAGAGAATGCACTGGTCATAGCAATTTTATATGGCTCAACTTAATTCTGAACCACAGTTCAATTCCAATGATCCATTTTCTAGCTATAGTATATTTTTAGTTGTGATTCATTTTCCTGACTGAAGCATTTCCTGGGCCTAATCACAGACCATGATCCACGGACAACTTGAGGCTTCCTTCCTGCCAGCCCAGTTGAGGGACTACACTGGCACCTTCCCCTCCCAACCACCATCACCACCTACATCAAATCCTGATTGCAAAAACATAACCATGATGGCATGTGGAATTAGCACCTCGTTTAAGATGAGATTTTTGGAAATATTCAATTGTATTACTTCTTTTATTCTAAAAAGAACAAGATGTCATGATGGAGCTGCCAAATGTTTTCAGTTTATTAAATAAGACATTTCCTATGGAGCCTGCAAAGAATAGACCTCAAAATGCATATGTGTCCTTTTATATAAGCAGAGCCCTATCTGTTGCCTTTGACTCATTAAATAGAGAATTGAGCAACTGTCACATGCCCAGCACTGTCAGGTACACTGTGCAGATTCCAGAGCTGCTGAATCCCCACGTGGGTGAAAAGATAAGATATATATCTAATGGGATAAATCACATGAGTCGAAACTTGTTGTGGTGGTTTGTTTTTTATTTTTATTTATTTATTTTTTTTGGCCGTGCTATGCAGCTTGCAGGATCTCACCTGGGCTGACCAGGGATCAAACCTGGGCCCTTGACAGTGAAAGCGCAGAATCCTAGATGGTCAGGAAACTCCCTTTTTATCCCCCATGGGTTGAAATTTCAGTAGCAAAGCAGTGCATTTGGGAATTTGTGGTGTAATAAAGGCACACATGCCAAGAGAGTCCTAAGTTCAAAACAAGCAGACAGTGTTTTGAACTTAGGAGAAGAAGGATACCTCTGTGGTTAGGGAAGTCTATAGGTAGAATTTTAGCAGCGTTTGAAGAAACAGTAACATTTAGATAGGAGGAGACAATAGAGAAAAGATAATCTAGATAGAAGCTACAAGATTTTTAAAAAAGCGTGGTACCAGGATGGCTTATAGGGATGATGAATGACGGTATCCATTATTTATTATGTGGGCAGCCAGGTGTCATCTACTATGGAGCAGTCCAGTACAAATGATGGGTACCCTTATCATTTATTAGTGGGAAATCCACAATTTCAGAAAAAAAAGCAAAGTTTCCTTTGCTCTTTTTCCACCGCCCCTGCTCTCATCTGACTCTCACTTGGAGCTGAGTCTGGGTGATTAGTATTGAATGGAGTTGGGAACTCCTCAATATTTTTGGCAGTGATTCCAAAAGAAAAAGCAGAAGCCACAACTAATTTTCTTGCTTTTATTTTCTTTTTAAAGTACTAGATTTTAAGCATTAAAAATGTTGCATTCATGACTGATAACTTCTCTGGTGAATTTAACTGTCAGAATAAGTGCAAACTACTAAATAGTTTCAGAGAAGATTACAAAAGCCTAAGTTGGTCATTGCTTTCCTGTTCAACTCAGAAGCCATAGCCATAGGCGGTTAGTAACTTCATGGGGATTGCTCCCTAGGATATTTTTTTTTTAATATTTATTTATTGGCCGTGCTGCATCCTAGCTCTGGCATCCAGGATATTTTAGCTGCTGCGTGTGGGATCCAATTCCCTAACCAGGGATGGAACCCACAGGCACCCTGGATTGGGAGTAGCCACTTGGCTACTGGGGAAATCCCTCCCCTGGGGTATTTTTATTTTAAGAGAAGTCAAAGAGAAGAGGACAAAGCTTACCAAAAAGAATGAATGTCTCATGACAGAATTTTAGGTCCTGGAGCACCTAAGTGGAAAGACAGTTTAGGACAGGAAATTTTTCAAATACTACTATATTCCAAAAACTACTTGAAGGGAGCTTAGTCCTCTTATGCCTTCTCACATGTAAAGGACTGGTCCCAGAACCTCCATTTGATCCTGAACAAGTCTGGGGGACCTACTGAGAGAGAATTCTGAGACCCAGATTCCTCCAAGAGAAAATAATACTTTTGGCAGTGAGCAAGTTATAGTCACAGTGTAAGCATTGCTTCACAATAGCCAGCATCCGTGAGAAAAGGCTGGGTCGGCTTGGAGAGGCAAGGTGGGCCAAGCCTAACTTTAGTGAGCTGCTGTCCCAGCCTCCCTCACTCTGACGTGGATTCACCTGGGCATGGAGCACGCTTGCTTGTGCCAGGCCAGGAGTGGCTGGACTGCCATCATCAGACAATAGGATACTGAGTGGGACTTTTCGTGTTATCCCAGAATTGTCCCAAATAGCAGGCACTCAGTACCCCTCGTTCTAGTGGACAAAATTGGAGTTACACATCCCCCACCAACTTACTAAACATCTGTAGAACCAGCCCTATCATCATCAGTGATAGATATTCCCCCCTATAACACCCATCCTGCAGTCCACTCCTCGTAGGAGATTCCCCTGGCACAACACTCCACCCTGCCGTCCACTACTCATAGGCAGATGCCTTGTAGAGGAGAGGGTATCAACAAGGGCCTCTGTCAGCCCTGGGAGAATCCAAGGAGCTTGCTACACAGCCTTGTAGGAACAGTGTGTGTGAAGCTATTCCCGTGATCTCTTGGGATTCACCTAAGATGTCATTAAAGGTCAGGAAATGGAAATGAAGGAAGTGCAGTTAATTGCAGTGACTGGGGGAAATACTGTTGTTCCATGTTAATACGTTATAGGATTTAGATGGTTCGATAAACTGGTTATAGTCATAAATCTACCACTGCACACTTTATTACATCCATATCACATACCACCTAAATAACATGTCTGAAACAACTCAAATGCAATTTCTCCTCAGGGCAGAATGCAGTAACCTCTTTAACAATAATCATTTAGGGCCCTCCTGATCTCTTTCCCCTTAACAAAACTACCTTGGGTTCCTTCACTTATAGTACAGTATAAAAGACTTTAAAAGTTAATATTAATGCTTTGAGCAATTGGGAGGGTGGGGAGGTAATTACTAGAGCCTTCTAGTTGTCTTTGAATTCCTAATTATAGTCTCTCACCAACATCCTGGTGGTCATTCTCAACCTTGAGGGCAGTCAGCAAGTCTAAGCAATGCCTATCAGAGCCACTGGGTGGCACTGGCAGGCCTGATATGTGGGCAAGAGAAAGGAGGGAAGAAAGGAAAAGAGGCAAGGAGAGAGTCAAAATGGAAGGGTGGGGGTAGAGTGGGGAACAAGAGAGGCACAGAGATGAGAGAGAAAAAAGAGAAAGATAGAAAGAAAAGAAAGACTAGGCCACAAGGCAGCAACTGCCTTGCGTGCCTCTGTAAGCATACCTGACACAGAGCAATGAGTTGAGCCCGTTTTTAGTCATCTTTACATTCCCAGGACCTAGCTTGGTCCCTGGCACTCAGCTGATGTTCTGAGTGCGTCGACTGGTGGAATGAATACTGCTGCACCCAGGAAAAGTTCCTCAAATGGAGAGGTCGAGGCAGTGTGTGTCTAAAGGCTCTACTTATTGTTCCGGGATACCTCAGTTGAAAATTTAAGGAGTGGTGCCTCATTTGGGTTCTCAATCAATGGTAAATCTTTACTTGCAAAGAGACAAAACAAGGATATGGACACACAAGCACAGAGGTAAGATGATCAGGGGTTGACATTCTGTAAAGGGCTGGAAATAAATATTTCAGCCTTTACAAGCTGTGCAGTGTCTGTCATAGCTACTCAGCTATGCCACTGTAGTGGGAAAAAAAAAAAGAAAAAGAAAAAGCCATTGACCAAACATAAATGAATGGGTGTGGCTGTGTGCCAATAAAACTTTATTCATAAAAACAGGCAGTGGGTCAGATTTGGCCCCTGTTTTGCCAACACTTCAGTGCTCTGGGTTCTGAGATAATCTTTCTGATTTCTCCAACCTTGCTCTCGCATCCTATTTGATCCAATACCACTTTCGGTACACAACTGTTCATTGGTTTCTCTTTGAATCTGTGTTGGCTTGTATGATTTTAGATGGTATACAGCTTGGGGAAACCTAAGACCCCATAAATATGGCTTTGATGCACCATTAAGTATTCCTGTCTTCCTGTGTGATCTCACTGAAGGGCTGTCTCAGGAAATATTCATACAAAAGACTCTTAGCTTTGAAATTCTCATGACATGTAGCTTTTGAATACTCTGCAGAGGCATAGATGAAGCAATGTGATTAAAAGTTGCAGAATAGAAGTCTTGGGGAATTATATTGCTTTGGCTACAGTGAATCAGATTCAAACCAGCTTGAGAAAGGTCATTCCCAGCTCAAACTGTGAAGTAAATAGAGTTTGTCTTTGGAAATTTCTAGCCACATATTCTCTACCCCTCCTTTTCCAGTATTCAGTGCCCTAATTTATTTCCTTCCCCACTCTCATTTCCATTGAGAAATTGATCCTTCACTTTACTAAAACAAAGATAACTAATGACAGATTAACTTCCTTCCCATTGAGGGATGTCCATGTTTTCAAATGGTTGAGAGTGCTACAACTGAGGGACACAGTACTAATGTGCGTGCTGGTTAAGCTCAGATATCCTTAGAATAACAGCTCCCCAATAGCCTCTCTTCTTTTTAAAGTTAGTCTAAGCCTGTCTTAGCTTTCTTACAAGCAGAAAAACCTAGAGGACCTGGTGCCCCAAACCGTTACCTTCTCCCGTCAAGATCCTTTTTCTTCCCAAGCCAGTAATAACCAATGATCTGTAATAGGTATCATCCCTCCACAGACAGGGGCTCTCTGCGGGTAGGGCCTTACCTCAGAGGGCTGACACTAAGGCATTAGGGACAGGCAGGCCAGCAGAGGAAAGATCTGGGGGGTGCGAGGACAGTGCAATGCCCCTTGGGTGACCCTATAGAAGCAGCTGCTCAGATTGCCTATGTGTAGCTCCAGGTCTGTGGCAAGAATCTGGCCCTGGAGAAAATGACAGGGATCTCTTCACATCTGGCAGTTCCTCCAGCCTGGAATGTACATTCCGCAAAAGGCTGAGCTTGCGGCTGCTCAGCAGTCCCGCCAGTGACTAACACCCACGGTATAGGGAGTCTACATCCTGAACGTTCTGGGATTGTCCAGATTCAAGTATGCTGTCCTAGGGTTGCTGTAAATCACTGATCTATCCCAGAAGCTCCAATGTTTGGTGAATAGTTTCAAAATAATTCAAACCAGTGGGCATTCCAATAAGCACACATATGGACTCAAAAGATGGGATTCTTTTGAGTTAATGTTAATTATTCATGGAGACACAGACATACTATGTATCTAAAGCTATCTAATGCAAAGTCTCACTTCAATATCATTTGAGATATATTCAAAGTCAAACATTATAGAATTTTATTTCACTGTCAAACTGTATACAAAGAAAAAGAGGAAAATATACTTTTAAAGAGATACTGCTATAGGAAGATCCTCCTGCTTTTGGAAGAAATGTGACAATTCCAAAGTAACATTTTGTCCCAATGCACTATAATTCATCAACTTTAAGATGCATATTTATTTAGAATTTTACATCTCTGCAATGATTGTACATTATTTAGTTGGTGTTACTGTATATTTTAAATGAGAGCATTTTTTTCATAGTATATGTAAAACAATGGTGCATTTTCTAATTAATGGCATCTTAGATTCAGTAATATACAGTGTTGGTGATATAAATGTCATTCAAAGTGGAAAATTTGATAATATTTCTTATGTTATGTTAGATAAACTCAAGCTAACTGTCAGTCCTATAGCTTCCAGTGTTATATTGAAGAAATTTATTACAAACATACCTTTGAAAATGCAGTTTACTGCAAATCACATGTCATTCTGTAAGACACACTCATGGCTCCAGATATTTAGACTGCATCTCTAATTTCTGCCTTGATAAAACCAAAATTTTTTTATCAATATGAATGATAAAAATGACACTATGTTTCCACAGTTCAGGGTATTGAGCAAAACATTGTGTCTCACAATTATGATACATATAGTGTACCACTGGTATTAAAAAGTTGTCCCTATCATAGTAAGTTATGTCTTGAAAGTGAATACTAGAATACTGGCAGAAGGATAGGCATATAGATAACTGGGAAAGAACTGAGAATTCAGAAACACTTCCTTACATTTTTGTTGAAATGATTTTAAACAAAACTACCAAGGCAATTCAATGAGGAAAGAATAATCTTTTCAATAAGTGGTGCTGGGACAACCAGATACCCACATCAACAAAGATGAATTTGAACTCTAATTTAATGCCATATAAAAAATTAACTCAAAATGGATCATATACCTAAATGATAAAAATTTTATGAGAAAATATAGGAGAAAATCTTTGTGATCTTGAGTTAGGCAGAGGGTTTTTAGATATGAACCAAAAGCATAATCCATAAAAGAAAAAGCTAGTAAACTGGGATTTCATCAAAATTAAAATTCTTTGCACTCCAAAAGGCACCATTAAGAAAATGGAAAAGACAATCCGTAGACCGGGGGGAAAATACTATGCAAATTATATGTCTGATAAGGAACTTGTACCAAGAATATATAAATATTTCTTATGACTCAATAATAAGACAAACAAACCAAATAAAAAATAGACAAAAGATTTGAATAGACATTTCTCCAAAGAAAAGACACATATAATAAAGAAGCAAATGAAAAGATGCTCACATATTCAGTCATTTGGGAAATGAAATTTAAAACCACAATGAGATACTACTACATACCTATTAAACTAGTTTTTTAAGTCCCTGAAAATATGAAGTGCTTCTAAGGATGTCAAACAACTGAAACTCTTACACATTTCTAGTACAGGCTATTTGGAACACAACTTGGCCATTTTTTGTATAAAGTTAAACATGTGCTTACCATTCAGCACAACGAACCTACTTTAATGTGTCTACCCCCAAAGAAATGAACACATATTCACACAAAAACCTGCACACAAAGATTTACAGTGGCTCTGTTCATAATAAACAAGACCAGAAAAAAAATCCAAATGCTCTTCAACTGATGAGTGAATAAGCAAATTCTGATGCATCATACAGTGAAATAGTACTCAGCAATAAAAAGG
The DNA here is from genome assembly GCF_019320065.1 of Cervus canadensis. Lineage (NCBI taxonomy): Eukaryota > Metazoa > Chordata > Mammalia > Artiodactyla > Cervidae > Cervus > Cervus canadensis. Next base: position 74,525,468 of record NC_057393.1, on the reverse strand, counting down.
AAATACTATTACATACTACAGCATAGATGAATCACCAAAACTTTATGCTAACAAATGTATAAATACAGAAAGTAGATTGGTGGTTGCCTGAGGCTGGGGGTAAGAATGGAGGCTGACGGCAAACAAAAATGAAGAATAATTTTGGGGTGATAGAAATGTTCTAAAATTGGATAACGGAGATGGTTGAACAACTCTGCAAATTTACTAAAAATCACTTACACTTTAATGGTGTACACTTATGATGGATGAATTTGTGGATATTTCATATAAATGAAATTATACAATTATACTTCAATGAAGCTTTTTAAAAAGCTACACTGGAGTTAATTTGGAAGTTTTTGACCTTGACATTCTGCCAAATTAGACAAATAACTAATGCTTTGCTTTTGTCTTCTATTATTAGTCATACAACACTTCAAGATAAGATTATTGGTAGAGTCATGTACCAGTGTAATACTAATTTTGGCACAAAACATGTAAATCTTATCTAAGGATTTTCTTTTGGAAATTATCAAACAACTGTAGCATAACATTGGTGAGAATAGATGCCAATAGCATAAGCTTGAAAGAATTACATGAATAACACATCTGAAGTTCTTCCAGTTGATGTGGAAGTTGATATGATAAAATATTAAAAATGTTTTATTTATACACTATAACTAGATACATTGAACCATTTTGTGATTTTATCCAAATGCCTTGCAAATAAACTTAATTAGTTTTGAATATAAGATTTTTAAGACTAATGCCTTTCCTTGAAGGATTTGTTGTTCAGTCACCAGTCGTGTCCGGCTCTTTGCAACCGCATGGACTACAGCATGCCAGACTTTCCTGTCCTTCACCATCTCCCAGAGTTTGCTCAAACTCATGTCCATTGAGTCAGTGATGCCATCCAACCATCTTGTCCTCTGTCATCTCCTTCTCCTCCTGCCTTCAACTTTCCCAGCATCAGGGTCTTTTCTAATGAATCAGCTCTTTGCATCAGGTGGCCAAAGTTTTGGAGCTTCAGGTTCAGCATCAGTCCCTCTAGTGAATATTCAGGATTGATTTCCTTTAGGATTGACTGGTTTCATCTCCTTGCAGTCCAAAGGACTATCAAGGGTCTTCTCCAACACCACAGCTCAAAAGCATCAATTCTTTGGCATTCAGCCTTCTTTATGGTCCAACTCTCACACCCATACATGACTACTGGAAAAACCATAGCTTTGACTATATGGACCTTTGTCCTTGAAGGATAGCAATATTTCAACTTCTTTAAGGTTAACTTTATCAGTTAAAAATAATGAATGGGTCTTAAGAAAATTTTCAGAGATCCTGAGTCATATTTTTTGGCTTTGTTGCATTGATTAGATCAAGCTAAGTGTTGTAACAATCTCCAAATCTCAATGGCTAAAGACAACAAAGGGGCTTCTTAGGTGGCACGGTGGTAAAGAATCCGTTGGTCATTGCAGGAGATGAAAGAGACACGGGTTTGAAGATCCCTGGAGTAGGAAATGGCAACCCACTCTAGTATTCTTGCCTGGAAAATCCCATGGATAGAAGAGCAGGCTACAGTCCAGGGGGTTGCTAAGAGAAGGACATGACTGAGCACACACACGCAAAGACAATAAAAGTTTCTCACTCATGTCATGGTTCAGGGGAGGTCACTTCTTTCAGATAAAATTAACATTCCATGAAATGTATCCTTTTAGAGTTTTTTTTGTGTTTTCAGTGTTTTTTGTTTTTAGTATATCCACAAAGTTATACAATCATCATCACTATCTAATTTCAAAGCCCCAAGAAACCCCATATCCATTACCCCTCAATCCCTGGCAACCACTAATATATTCTGTGTTTCTACAGATTTGACTATTTTGGATGTTTCATATAAATGGAATTATACAATATATAGCTGTTTATAACTGACTTCTTTCACTTATTATCATGTTTTTTAAGTTCATCCATGTTGTAGCTGTAGTATGTGTACTTGTAATGTATCATTTCTTTATTATTTTTGTTGCAAAATAATATTCTATTATACGGATATACCACATTTTGTTTATCCAGTCCTCAGTTTATGGACATTTGGATTGTTTTTACTTCTCAACCATTATTAATTACATTGCTATGGATGCTCTTGTACAAGCTTTTGAGTAAACATTTGTTTTCAAGTCTCTTGGATATATATCAAAGAACGGAATTGCTGGGTCATATGGTAACTCTATTTTCACAGTTTGAGAAGAAACTGCAAATTGTTTTCCAAAGTGGTTGCGCCATTTTACAATCACACCTGCAACGTATGAGGATTCTAAAACTTCCATATCCATACCAACATTTATTTTTTTTAATTTCAGCCACTCTAGTGGGTGTGAGTGGTATCTTGTTGTAGTATTGATTTATATTTCACTGATGCTAATGATGTCAAGAGTCATCTCATGTAGTAAGTGTTCAATCTGTTAATCTTCTTTGAAAAAAATGGCTATTCAAATCTTTTGCCTACTTTTGAATTGAGTTATTTTTCTTTGTATTGTTGACTTGCAAGATTTTACATATTCTGGAAATAAGTTACTTACCAACTTCTTTGGCTTGTAGATATTTTCTTCCATTCTGTAATGGTCTTTTTGCTTTCTTGATGGTGTCTTTTTAAAAAGTTTATTATTTATTTATTTTAATTGGAGTGTAATTGCTTTACAATGTTGTGTTAGTTTCTGCTATACAACAATGTGAGTCAGCTGTATGTACACATTTCCCCTCCACCTTGAGCCTCCCTCCCATCTCCCCTTATCCCGCTCCCCTAGGTCATCACAGAGCCCTGAGCTGAGTGCCCGGTGCAGCACAGCGGCTTCCCACCAGCTGTTTTATACACGGTAGTGTATATACATATCAGTGCTGCTCTCTCAACGTCCCACCTCTGCTTCCCCCACCTTGTCCACACGTCCATTCTCTACATGTATGTCTCTGTTCCTGTCCTAATGGTTCATCAGTACCAATTTTCTAGATTCCATACAGATGCGTTAATATACGATATTTGTTTTTCTCTTTTTGACACACTTCATTCTATATGACAGACTCTAGGTTTATCCACATCACTACAAATGACCCAATTTTATTCCTTTTTATGGCTGAGTAATATCCTATTATATATATATGTATACATATATATATGCATATCTCCATTGTATATCTTCTTCATCTATTCGTCTGCTGGACATCTGTTGATGGACATTTAGGTTGCTTCCGTGTCCTGGCTATTGTAAATAGTGCTGCAGTGAACATTGGGGTACATGTGTCTTTTTGAATTATGGTTTTCCTCAGAGTGTATGTCCAGTAGTGGGATCGCTGGGTCATATGGTAGTTTTAGTTTTAGTGTTTTAAGGAACCTCCATACTATTCTCCACTGTGATCGTATCAATTTACATTCCTCCATCAGTACAAGAGGGTTCCTTTTTCTCCACATTCTTTCCAGCATTTATGGTTTGTAGATGGTGTCTTTTGAAGGACAAAAATTCTAATTTTATTGAAGTGCAATTTATTTATTTTTGTCCTTTGTGCTTTTAAAAACCATTGTCTAAATCCAAGGTCACAAATATTAACTATTATGTTTTCTTCTAGGAATTTTATAGTTTTAGCTCTTACATTTAAGCGTATGATTCACTTTGAGTTAATTTTCATATAAGCATGAGGTAGGAGTCCAACTTAATTATTTTGCATGTGGTTATCCCAGCATTATTTACTGAAAAGGCTATTCTTTCTCATTAAATTTTCATGGTATTCCTGTCAAAAATCATGTGGTCATAAATGTAAGTGTTTATTTGTAGACCCTCAATTCCATTCTATTGATTTCTGTGTCTGTATCTATGTCAGTACCACACTATCTTGATTATTATAGTTTTATTATAGGTTTTGAAACTGGAAAATGTGAGTCCTCCAAGTTTGTACTTTTTCAACATTGTTTTGATGAGTCTACATCTTTACCATTTATTTTTACAGTCCAATCTACAAAATTAAAGAGGGAAAAGGGAAGTAAGGCAATGTTCAGATGGAAAATAGTAAATGTTGACACTGGAAGCCAAATATGAGTATGTATGCTGGTATAAGAATTTTGAAGAGAGAAGCTTATTTTTGTTTTACCAAGTAAAAATTCTCTAAGAAAATTGTTTTTTTTTTTTATTTTCAAAAACATTTTAATTAGTACATAGTATGAGCTGTGATCTATATGAGGTGATAGAAATACAAAGATGAATTGTGAAAAGGTAATTAATACACAGCTCCTTAAATATGTCACTCTGTCTCTTTGATGTCTTTGCTTTGAATGTTCTCCCCCATAATAATCCATATTCATTTCAAGTGCTTCCTCCTCTAGAGGCTTTCTTTAACAGCAGGACCTAGTTGGATGGAGTTTATTTTCAATTATATATATATGTATATATATATGTGTGTGTGTGTGTGTGTATTTAATTGGAGGATAATTACTTTACAATGTTGTAATGGTTTATGTAAATATCCTTGAAAAGAGCTGTAAAATTCCAGATTTCATGGTGATTACTCTCAATAACAATCGCCTCAAGAAAGAGGAGATATATGTATACTTAAGAAAATTGTTATTGATAATAACCACCATGATCTGGAATTTTACAGCTCTTTTCAAAGATATTTTATATTAATAGTTTCAATTATAAAGACCTTGAGGCCATAAAACTTACTAGTCTTCATCAGTTATCCTTGTTTTATTTGAATGCAAAAAGCCCTGAATGGAATAATCTAAAGGAAAAAAGAATTTTTTTTCTTGAAAATCTTAAAACTGCTTTATTGTAAAAATCCTACTGTTAAAAGACTTTGTGTCCTTAATGTAAGGCAACATGGTAGCCAATTTGCACAAGATAATATTATCAACAGAACAGAAGATATTAGCACCTAAAATAATGGCTTTCCAATATTCCTGAATGCTAAATCAGGTAATGTACACACTTGTTGCTTCAGTTCTGAACAGAGTTAGATAACTCCCTGGTGACCTTTGAAGAGATAAACTATCACTTTGGTTTTCCTAATGATTACTCAGAGATGTGCCCAAAGGTAATTGCAAAGAACTATGAGCAAATAATATTGGGCAAGTGGAGAGGTTGCACCAAGTGGTAGGGAAAATACAGATGGCTTTAGGATTAGACACTTGTGGATTTCAAATGTGAACTTCTTACTGGCTCTATGAACTTTGGAAAGATATGAAGCTTTGATTTTGCTATTTTCAAAAACGGATAAATAGCTCTTGCAGGATTGCTCTGAAGATTAAGTGATTAAGTGAAGCAAGAGATGAAAATGAATGTGCCCAGAAAAATACCTGTCACAGAACAGGCCCTCAATCTTAGTTCCTTTTTTTCAAATACAAAGAAGTGGATGAAAGATGAAAAAGACCATACAAATAATACGCTAACTGAATGATTACAATAAATTTTTTATTTCTTCCTGTGAAATATTATTCTTTTAAAGTAAAAAAAAATCTGTCAAGTAAGATTCACAAAACATGATACTATTTTTATATATTTCAGAAGAATTTTCCTATAAATAAACAAGTCATTTTTAAAAAGCTTCTTTTGTCAGCTCAATTGCCCTAATTCCTGATTAGGAAAATTACATTCCTTTAACACTTTGGGAGTCTTTGGACATCATATATTTAACAATTAGGCTTCACGTTCTTACAAGGAAATGAGACTACCAGAAAACAGGAAGTTAAATGTGTATAAAAGTATACATCTCAGTTGCCCATCTGAAGATGAAGATATCGGTCTCTGTGTCCAAGGCCAAGTCTATGGTGGAAGGTCAAATGCCCCTGATATTAAATTATAGCTTATACAGGAAGGAAATCTGTTTTGTTTGTTATTTGTTAATTTTTGGCCATGCCACATGGCTTGTGGGATCTTAGTTCCTCAATCAAGGATGGAACTCAGGGCCTGGCAGTGAGAGCACCAGGTCCTAACCACTGGACCTCCAGGGAATTCCCAGGAAACATTTTCCCTTTTCTGTACCACAGTTTCCTTGACAACAGTACCTGGCACATAGCAAATGGTCAACAAATATTGTTGATGATATAGCCAGTATCATCTGGTCCAGTAGTTTTTAAACATGTTTTTAGCTGTGGGCTCTTTGTTCAAACAAAATATTCAGTAGACACCCAATATGATACACATATGTAAGAGAAGCCTCGCTGGTCCATGAGACAGACTGAGGGGACCTCATCCCAAGATCCTCTAGATTCTGCAGGGCATTCCTGAGAACCCCTAGTCTTGTCAAACTTCTCATTTCAGAAATGGAAAGAGCGAGACTATAGAGGAGCAGGATTTTCCCAGTGCTACACAGCAGAGCCCCAAAGTTTACCCTCAACTTCAGGAATCCCTGTGCTGTGGGGAAAAGGGCACATTCCACTGAGATTGAGACTTACGGGAAGGGCATGTGGACACCCTTAGGCCATCCAGGTAGACTCAAGATAGAAGCTACTACCGATTGCATATTCAATTTTTGGAAGTATGACTCATTATATGGTGCAATCAAGGGCTTCAACCTGTATCACTTGAGGGCCCTCTGACAGTAAAACTCCACTTTTTGGCTACAACTGTATAACCTCCCAGCTCTCCACATAGGAAGGAAAGTAGTCCCCAGTACATACATACTAAAGTTATCCCTACAACAAAGAGAATATGAATTATTTGGAGACTGCTTGGTCTCAGATGAGTGGATGAGAATTTAGGAGCTGAACTAGGAACTGGATTTGGTAACTCCAGACTCCTTCCTCATAAGAGATTTCATGCATATTTAGCCAGTGATATTAATTAAACTGTGAATCTCAACTTGTGCTTTTCCCCTTGGGTCTCATATTTGCTCAGGTCATGCCATATTTGCTCCTCCACCCTCTCACCCTTCCCCTTCCAGTCCTGTTCCTTATATGCAGCAGAGGGTCTGCCCTACAGAGAGCCCACACCCAACCATTTCTTATCTTTCTCTGTTTGGTCAGCAATGGGCCAACCTGCCCCAGTCTCCTCCTTCCCTTTAGCCTGACACTGCCTCCCTCCCTCTACAATCATCTCCCGCTCCTCCTTCTTATTCTCCATTACCATGGAGAAAGAGAAAAAGAGACTCAATCTATTCCCTCACATGTGGACATTACAATATCACTGAGCTGATATTAACGTGTGACTTAATTCTAGCCAGCAAAGCCAGTTTTCGATTGCACTGTCCTGAATAATATATGACCTTTTAGTGGACACACAACAACACCCTAAGTCAAGCTGTTTGAAGATATCCATAAGGTACCTGGGAGAGTTTTACCATACCTGCTGTAGTTCGAGCTTGGGGGCTGTGAGTCCCTGCTGTTCCTTCTGTTGGCCTAAAGGGGGAGCTGTTTCCTTAGAATGCCTGAGGCAGAGGCTTGGCCAGCCAGCCTAGGGGTTTACAGGACCAAAGCAGCTGGGGCCTTCCTAAACTTCTTATGTCACCAAACAAACTCCATCTGAGGTTTTCTTATCTTTATCTTAAAAAAAAAAAAAAAAAATTGTGTCCACTAAACTGACAGGAGTTCTAGTAAATCTAGCAGATTGCTAAGAGTCACGAGACACAGATCAAGAGATCTGGAATCCTGTCCCAATGGTACTAAGCAGGTGTCTTTGGGCAAGTTCTGATACCACTCAGGCGCAGTGTCCTCCTTTGTGAAGTAGGAACATGGGAACAAGCCCAGCCTATTTTACTGAGTAATTAAGAGGACTGATTGTGCTTAGAAAGGGTGTCATGTTTTAATTAAGAGGGTGAGCGCTAGAGGCTGAAAGATCAATCTTGAAGCAATTACTAGCCGCATGGCTTTGGCCTGTTTTCTAGCATTTTCACCTCAGGTTTTGCATTTGTAAATCTAACTTGCACTAAACTCTTAGGATTGTTTCATAAGGAATAGACGAAAAAATGCACGTGACAGGTTAATAGAGCTGGTACTTAGTAACCGCTTGATAAATGGTAACTTTATTTTTTTTTTAAGAGGAAAAAATTCTTCATACATCAGTGATAAAAGCAGGTGAATTATACCTCTGCTTGCTTTAGCTCTTATGTTTTTTTAAAAACTATTTTTAATTGGAGGATAATTGCTTTACAATATTGTGTTGGTTTCTGCCATATATACACATGAATCAGCCATAGGTGGAAGGTAGAAGGGAGTTTCAAGAGGGAGTGGCCATATATGTACCAATAAATGGTAACTTTAAAAATATACAACTATTGAAGCAAAAATGTTTTCTAATCCTGTTAACTAATGCACAGATGAGGTACATTTTCTACTCCCTGATTTGGTTCTCCCACAAAATCTCAGAAGGAAAGAGCTATTTGCTATCCAAATGGAAACATACTACTTGGACATATCTCTTCAGGGTGTTTCACTGAAGGAAAGTCACCTGGGCCACATGTGTGTGAAAGGGGGAAACTGACATTCCAGTCTCTACATCTTGAAGAGAGTCACTATCAATGTGTTTTCTCTATCAGCACTGATCTTTTCTCTAATTTATAACGAAGTATTAATTTATTCATTCAATAAACATCCACGGAGCAATGACCAAACGTACACTATTAGAGTCTATAGAAATAGAAAGTTGGATAAGGCTCAATCTTTGCCCTCAGAAATTTAGTCTACCTGAGGAAGATGAAAAAGCAAATAAAAATAGTCATAATACAGAGAGATAATAAATATGGGGTGCTGTGAGGACACAGAGAAGGGGCCCCTGGGCTTTATAGAAGGGGTGTCCCAACCCTGACTGGAAGAGATGATGAGCTGAATTTTAATAGGGAAAACCTAAATTTGTTATTTGAAGTGGGAAGGGAAGGTGTTTAAGATGCAAGTCCTCCAATTCCCTCGTCTATAAAATGGAGTTCAACCAGATGGTTTCTAAGATGGTTCCCTGGAGAAGGGGTAGTGGGAAATGGTGAACAAGGAGTCTCCCTGCAATAAATCCTGCTTATGGAATCCTCATGGTGCATGAGGACATGAAGGAACATTAACACTTCAGGGAGCTGCTGGGTTATAAGAACAGGTTTAAAGACAAAGATGAAACTGGACTGTGATGTGGTCATAAATATTTCTGGGTTTCCCAGGTGGCTCAGTGGTAAAGAATTCACCTGCCAAGCAGGAGACACAGAAGATACACTTTCGATCCCTGGGTTGGGAAGATCCCTTGGAGAAGGGAATGGCAACCCACTCCAGTATTCCTCCCTGGGAAATCCCATGGACAGAGGAGCCTGGCAGGCTACAGTCCCTGGAGTCACAAAGACTTGGACCTGACTTAGAAACTAAACAATGACAATAACATAGGTATTTAGAAAAATCAATCTGGGGTGGCATGGGGAATGGGTTGAGGGATAGAAGAAAAGAAATGGGTGGCAAAGCAGTCAATTGAGGGAAATAATGAGGTCATGACAAAGACAGGGCCAGAGGCAGATGAAAAAGTGATTTAGAAGAGGAGGCTGACTGCAAAGATGTTTAGAAGGTCAAACACATTTGCAGTCAAACCCCTTGACAGGATTTGGTAACCTGATGGAGAATAATAGAGAGATGTCAAGAATAACCCCCAGGATCATAGCTAGGTCCACAGAACCATCTGAGTTCTCTCGTCAAGCATTTAATGAATGCGTCCTTTATGCACACAGAATCTGTGTTTCCTGCTCTTTCCAGAGTGAAACTTAAAATTAAGTAGGGGAACCAAGACACATTCGCATCAGACGGCCTCTATCTTTGTTTCCAGTTGGGGGTTGTTCTGCTGTTGTTCTGGAAGGGAGGACAGGCTAGGCCCTTGGAATGAGGGGCTCACAGCTGAAACCTTCAGAAGGAGAGAGCACGCACCACTGGAAAGATGGTAGGCTTTTCTGTTTGTGACTGATGGGAGCATAGAGCAATGTGCCTTCCTGACAGTTACACAACACTCACCGGAAACCTTAAGAATGAGCATAGCCTTTTGCCTAGCATTTCTACGTTCTGGAATTTAGATTAAGGAAATAATAATTAAGATGCAAAGGATGAACCCAAAGATTTATTTCAACAAGGTTCATTGCAAAGTTGTTCATAATTATGGAAAGCTTGATAGCACAAGCATGACATACAGGAATAGTGTGTGTGTGCTATGTCACTTCAGTAGTGTCTGATTCTTTGCGAGGCTTTGCCAGGCTCCTCTGTCCATGGGATTCTCCAGGCAAGAATACTGGAGTGGGTTGCCAATGCCCTCCTCCAGGGGATCTTCCAACCCAGGGATGGAACCCACATGTCTTACATCTACCTGCATTGGTAGGCAGTTCTTTATCACTAGCGCCACCGGGGAAGCCCACAGAAATAGTGCCTGGCCTTAAAGGAAGCAAGACTGAGTCCAGCCTTGTGGCTGAGGATTCTCAACTGGAAAAAGAGATAGAGATGTCCCAGGAACCTGGTGATACTTTTGAAGTGTAGTGACTAACATGCTTTTTTTGAGTTGGGAATAGGGGTCCCAAGAACAACGCACATGCCAAGAATGACCTTACTATCCCTTCCTCCAAGCTCCGAGGCATTGCTAAGCTGAGAGTTGCCAGCTGGGCAGTAAGCATCTGTCTGAGACCCCTCCAGTCACTTCTCCCTCTGTCATTCCTTCGCACACCCAGGAAGCTTTGCTTCACGTCTGAAAGATCAAAGATGTGCTAAGTCATACTGGGAAAACAGCATTGGTTGAGGGGTCAGAAAACTTCCTTTCTTTCTTAGACTTTTATTTATTGAGTATCTACTATGAACCATGTGTTATGCTAAGACCCAGGGAGAATGCTAAGTGAAACATAATCTCTGTGTATGGTTAAACAATGACACTTGTCTACTCAATATTAATTCTCCCCCTTCTGCCTTACTAACCAAACCCCAATTATATTGTGAGTTTCAATATGTCCAATTAAACAAGTATGTCTCCCATTCTTTTTTGCCACTCTGGGTTATCCTTAAAATATCATTCTGACCAAGGAGATAAAAGAGTCACTAAGTGGGTCTTCTAGAAATGCTCTGTAAAACGAGCAGACTTGATTAGTGAATACATCATTATCCATTACCTCTACTTTTTTTCCAGCCTGGAACATACACACAGTGAAAGAGCAGCCATTTTGTGACCACTGGGTGACAAGCATGAGGGGAAAAAGCCACAGTAAAGATAGGAAAACTGGGTCCCTAGTGGTATCATGGAGTTCTCATGGCAAAAAAAAAAAAAATTTAATTAATTCTCTAATTTGTCTAACCTATGAATTAACTGCACTTTTTGTTACTTGCGACTGAACATAGCCCTTACTGATGCTTGACTCCATGGCCTATGAAAGCAAATGATAGACTTCTAACAAATGATGTAATCCCAGGCACTGGCAGTGATGGGAGTACAGCGCAAGTAGCACCTAGAACAGTGAACAGCTCTGCTCTGATGAGGAAGGGGGTGTGCTGAGGTGTGACAACTGGTCAGGAACGCTTTGTGAAAGGACAGGACGCTTGAGCTGGACCTTGTAGAGCAAGTTGTCCACTACCCTGGAGGAGCAGAAACAGCATTTCATGGCAAGGGGACACAAGTGCAAAGGCAAGAGAAGTGAAGTAACATCGTGCGCTAAGGAGCTATTGTGACTTAATTTGACTGGGAAAGAGGATACATGTGGGACCAGGCGGGGGATACGTTAGGAGAGGCTAGGAGCCAGGTCATGAAAAGCTTGTGAGACCATGTGCAAGTCACTGAACCAGCCCACCCTCAACTTCCTCAGCTATAAAGAGAGGGATTTACCTAGGAGATGGGGTAACTGTGAACAGGGAGCTGTCTGTAACCATCCTTTGCCGAACCCTGGCTGAGGCTCTGGCTCCCTTGTAGGACATGGAAGTTTCCACGGGAAGTGCCATCCCACCCAGTCCCACCTCCTCTGGTTTCACTCTGCATGGTGTATTCCAAGGACCTGCACTGGCATTTCAGTTTGAACACTAAGTGGTGACTCAGAATGAACAGAAGTGTGGACAACTGTTTACTAAGAAGGCAGCCTTTGGTGTGACAAATCAGAGTGGGCTGCTGGATTGTGCAGTACTCATGAGCTAGGCAGCTTAGAAATAGCACATATCATTTCACTGGGCAATTGATTCATTTCTTGTCCTGTCTTGCCAGGCAGGGTGTCACATGCCAAGCCAGTCAGAGCCACAGTCCATCCAAGCCATGGAGAATGTTTGTCCTTCTGGACAGTACCCCCAAATACCCCGGAATATCCCCCCAGCATTCCTTGCAGCTTATAACTCTATCATGCAGGAATACAACACTTCCTTGAGATTATTCATCCTTTGAGTTTACTTAACCTCTTGGAGCCAAGAGACTGCAGTCTGTAGAGAATACCATAACGTTTTACAGTCAGAAAATGAGCTTCCAGATCAAAAGCCCCAATACTGTTTTTTTAATAGAATGTTAAAAAACCAAAAAATGTATTGATGTCTGTTGGGGACAAAGAAGCAAGGGACTAGATTCTGTTAAAGACACAGATAAGTAAGATGTCCTTCCTGTCTAAAATATTAGAATTCATAGAAACAGAGAGTAGAATGGTGGTTGCCAGGGGCTGAGGGCAGGAGGAAATGTGGAAATTTTGGTCAAGGGTACACACAGTTTCAGTTATGCAAGATGAATAAGTTCTGGAGATCTAACAGCATGGTGACTACAGATAACAGTACTGTATTGTATACTTGAAATTTGCTTAGAGGGTAGATCTTAAGTGTTCTTACCACAAAAAAGGAGAAAGAAAAAAAAGAAAATTGTAACTATGTGAAGTGATGGATCTGTTAACTAGCTTGATTGTGCTGATCATTTCCCCATGCATACATATATAAAACCATCAAATTGCATACTATATATATATATGATCATATATCAATCATATATATATATATGATTGCTAGTTGTCAATACACCCGAAGAAAGCTGAAAATAAAACAAGAGAAATAAAACAGCAAAACCTTAAAAAAGTGTGATTCCTGGCCTTAGGTTGAGCATAACCTTAAGAGCATAGCCTAAGCTTTGCTGGAGGCTAGGAGGCCAGCAAATCCACATGGCAGACAAATCAGGGTTCAATTTGTGTTTTTGACAAAAGAAGCATCCCAAATGGCAGTGCAAGATAATTGCTGAATTCGTGGTTTGAAGTGTCAGGGACTTCCATGCCTACATATTTTTCCTGTAGTCCTCAGTACGAACCTGGGAGGAATATTTCTATTTGCAGACAAGAAAACTGAGAGTGGAAAGAGACTGAGTGACTTGGAAACGTGATAAAAGGCAGAGCCAAGATTTCATTCTGTGTGCTTTCCATAGTGCGAAAGCCTCCTGCCAGGTCACTAAGGGCTTCAGTTCAGAGGAGAAATCATGAAGCTGAGCTGGGCTGGAAGGCTTCAGAGGGCAAGCCCATCACTGGGTCCACCCATAATTATTAAGCACCCACTCTTCGCAAAGTACTATTCTGAGCAAGACAGAGAAGATCCCTGTCTAGGTGGGGCTTGTGGAGGAAGACTTAAAGAAAAGGGGAGAGAGGAAGAAGGGAAAGGATACTGCAGGAGTAGAACTTTTCTCTTAAGTGATCCTGGCTCATCTTCACATAGCTGCCTGAAACACCATCACCTCTCTGTCTCCTGTCCCGTCGGGGGCACCTTTCCATTTGCTGTTCCATCACTCCTTGCTGTGCTGTCCTGGTTTCTGGACTCCCACCTTCCACCCTACCCTACGGCACTTTCTTCTCCTCAGCCTCTCAGGCAGTCATCTCACTTGGCTCTGCTGTGCGCCTCCTGACCACATTCCGTTACCGCACCTGCAAGTGAGGGGCCCTGGGACAGTGCACTCCCTGAGAGCCTCGTGGGAATCACACCTCACCCCCGCCCCGCCGCCAGCTAAGCTGGCTCCACTCACTCGCCATCTCACAGGGGAAGAGCAGTTAGATGAAGAAAATGCCAGAAGGATTTGTTGAGAATGACTGAACTTACATGCTGGAGTGAGAATGACAGAGTGACCTGTTAATTTACACATACACATGCACGCAAATCAGTCACCAAATACGTGTGTGTATCACATAAAACTTTATTTTCCCCTATTAGAATGGAAGCCCTAACAGCAGAGATTTTTATCTGTTTTGTTTTCCAGAAGAGGGTCCTAGCACATGGAAGGCCCCCAACAAGCACGCTCTGAATGATGGAATCTGCGCAGCCTGAGGAAGCCTTTCACAGGGAGAGCTGCCTGCACTGAGACCTGCTTTGATGAACTTACTTTGGAGCAGAAGAGAGGCCTGGGCTGGGCACCAGGCTGATGCCCCAACTCCATGAAGTAGTGGGGAGCTGCTCTTCAAAATAAGGGGAGGGGAGGATTTGGATGTTACAGGAAAAAATATTGTCCAGGAGAAAAGGGAGGAGGTACGAGTTGGGCTGAGAACTGCTTTGGGGAAGAATCACAGGAAAAGAAGGGCTCATCGAGGGCCCTGAAGGAAAGGGGTTAGGAGGAGAAGACATTTGTCTAACACATTTTATGAAGCAGATTTCTAGTATTGTGTGGTGTAAACCTCTTCTTGTAACTCCCTTGGACCACCAGGCATGCCTCACTCTGCTTCCTGCTCTTGTGCAGGTGGAGTTGTCATCAGTGGAGACTGGAGAAGAGCTCAGAGCAGAAGGCAGTGACAGTTGACGGTGGGGCCCATCATTGCTGTGGGTTCTGCTGTAAACTCACAGGCGCTCCCCCCAGGACCTGGCAGGGAGCACGAGTCAGTGTTTACAGGGCAGACTCTGTCAGGGCCCAGCTTGACCCTCTTCTTCCCCACTCTTCTCTGTGTTCCATACTGTTCTTGTTCAGTGCTGTTAGACTGGGGTGGATACTGTTCTTGTGTTAGGACCCTTATTAATATTTAAATTCATTAATTCAGTCTCTGTTAATGTGGTTGGGGCTTCCCTGGTGGCTCAGTGGTAAAGAATCTGCCTGCTAATGCAGGAGACAAGGGTTCAATCCCTGGGTTGGCAAGATCCCCTGGAGAAGGAAATGGCAACCCTCTCCAGTCTTCTTGCCTGGGAAATCCCATGGACAGAGGAACCTGGCAGGATACAATCCACAGGGTCACAAAAGAGTCAGACATGACTTAGCAACTACGGCAACAATGTAGTTACTCTCAGGAACCAAGTGTTTATCAACTAGATTTGAAGTTTAGATGGTTCTTCAAATATATTCTGAAAGACACTGCCTGGTGGTCTGTTATATAACTGAGGAATGATTTCTCTCTCTAAGAGGACTTCCCTGTGTGTTTTCATTGCCTGCCATCTTGCAATGGCTAGAGAGAAGATACTGTCCTCTTCTGGCAGAAAGAGTCCTTTCTGGATCAGAGTCCAGTGGAAATCTGGACCTCCATGATATAGCACTATAACTCTTCCTGCTTAAGCTCAGAAATGTATTGGGTTGGCCAAAAGATTCATTGAGAAGTTTGGAAAAATTCCAATGAACCTTTTGACTAACCCAGGATATCCCCAGAGCAGAAGCCGAGGGGAGTTATCCTAACTATTGCAGGCTCAATAAGGAATGGGGCCTTCAGAACCTGCTTCAAAGAATACCTGAAGATTCACCACTTTACTTTGGTGCACTTCTGGGACCAAACACCAAATGATAACTGAGTAGGCCAACTCAAGTTATAAACTTAAGTTTTAAAAAGGAGTAAATGTTGAATTAATAGGTAACTTGGATTAGAAGTTCTACTGTTCTTGCACTGGCCTTCATTTTTCCTGTGAGCGTGGGGTGTCATGGTCTGAGATGTTACTGAATAGGTGTCCCACACCACTAGTCTCTGGATCTAGACCCGGGCCAGCATGCCTAACTGTCAAGCAGAGCCTTCTCAGAATTCATACTCCAGTCTCTTCAACATGATAAAACCCTGCAGTAAGAAGAATGAAACCCCAGAGGAAGCCACTTGACTTTCCAAGTGTGGCTAAGGCAAGTTCCAGGCCAGAAAAGACGGGGTGTCTTCCATGGAAAGATAATGGATGAGGTGTCTGCATTTATCCTTCCTGTGTTCTAACTTGTAGAAATTCCTCTTTTTTTCTTCCTTCTGGGAGTTACTTAAATGAACTTCATTTTCCAAGTAGGCAGAGTCTGGCTGCCTCTTTTATTAGGTCAGATTATTTCATTGCCAGGACTCTGAATAGCCAGGGCAAAAGGTTAGCTTTCGCCTTCAGAGTCTTAGTAATGTGCTGGCAGCTGGCAGAGATGCTTCACATACATGGGGATCTCAAAGCGTCATCTTGCGATGAATTCAGACAGTGGGTTAGTCTTCATTCCGGAGTGGCTGGAGCCTCCTTGCCTTACAAAGCTTCAGGTACATTGTCCATTATAGCTAGTGGCCTTCAGCTGGAGTCTATCTAATCCCCAGGGAGTCTGTGTGTGTGAGGAACATTTGAAAAGCTCCCAGTAAGCTCCCTTAACTGCTATGGAAACCTGGACTCTCATTAGACTGGCTTCTGACTATTCTGTCTGAAGAAACCAATCAGACGAACTCTTCTCTGCTATTGAGAAACACCTCTTGGTTTTGGGTCCTTTAGGTCCATCCTTTTTCCTCCCTTGTCTTAGGATAGGTAACATTTTCATTTATGAGGACTTGAGAACCAGAGTTTACGATGACAATACTGAATCATTACAAGACGACCACTGTCATGGGTAGACAGCCCTTCCAAAGAACCCAGGGAACGCTTTCACAGTAATAATAACTAACGTGCATTGAGCACTTACTATATGTCAGGTATAAATGGTCTATTGGAGTTATCTCATTTAATTCTCACAAGTCATTCAAGTTGAGCTGTTGCTTGAGACCAAGAAAGATTGAGTAGCAAAAAAAAAAAAAAAGATTGAGTAGCATTCCCACAATCACAATGCTAGTCACTGGAACTCCAACACCCAATTTCTTTTATTCTAGATTCTGGATTCTTTTCTTAAAAAAACTTTTTATTTTGTATTGGGGTAAAACCAGTTAACAAACAAGTTAATTGTGATACAACTAAGAGTTGTGATAGTTTTAGGTGAACAATGAAGACATTCAGGCATACATAGGCATGTATCCATTCTTCCCCCAAATTCCCCTCTCATCCAGGCTTCCACATAGCATTGAGCAGAGTCCCATGTGCTATACAGTAGGTTTTTTTTGGTTATCCATTTTAAATATAGCAGTGTGTACATGTCAATCCCAAACGCCCTACTATTCCTTCCCCCATCCTTCCTGCCCTGGGCAACCATAAGTTGGTTCTTTAAGTTTGTGAGTCTCTTTTTGTTTTGTAAGCAAGTTCATTTATATAATTTCTTTTCAGATTCCACATACAAGGGATGTCATATGATATTTCTCTGTCTCTGTCTGACTGACTTCACTCAGTGTGACACTCTCTAGGTCCATCCATGTTGATGCAAATGGCATTGTTTCTTTCTTTTTAACGGCTGAGCAATATTCCATTGTATATATGTACCACACCTTCTTTATCTATTGCTCTGTCGATGGATATTTAGGTTGCTTCCATGTCTTGGTTATTGTGAACAGTGCTTCAGTGAACATTGGGGGTGTATGTATCCCTTTGGATCATGTTTTTCTTTAGCTGTATGCCCAGGAATGAGATTGTACGGTCATATGGTAGCTCTAATTTTAGTTTTGGTGTTTTTTTGTTGTTTCTTTTTAAGGAACTTCTACACTGTTCTCTGCTTCCCTGATAGCTCAGTTGGTAAAGAATCCGCCTGCAATGCAGGAGACCCCGGTTTGATTCCTGGGTCAGGAAGATTCACTGGAGAAAGGATAGGCTACCTACTCCATATTCTTGGGCTTCCCTTGTGGCTCAGCTAATAAAGAATCTGCCTGAAATGCAGGAGACCTGGATTTGATCCCTGGGGTGGGTAGATCCCCTGGAGAAGGGAAAGGCTACCCACTATAGAGTGGTAGTCCATGGGGTCACAAAGAGTCAGACACAAGTGAACAACTTTCACTTTCACTTTTGTACTATTGTGGCTGTACCAATTTACATTCCCACCAACAGTGTAGGAGGGTTCCCTTCTCTCCACATCTCACCAGCATTTATTTTTTTTGTGGATTTTTTTTATTATGGCCATTCTGGGTGATGTGAGGTGATAGCTCACTGTTTGCATTTATCTAATAATTAGCGATGTTAAACATCTTTTCATGTGCCTCTTGGCCATCTGTATGTCTTTTTTTGAGAAACAAATTGGACTCACTTAAACTCAAAAGATTTTTGTACAGCAAAGTAAACAATAAACAAAATGAAAAGAAAACCCACATGTTGGGAGAAAATATTTGCAAATGATATGATTGACAAGGGATTAGTATACAAAATTTACAAAGAACTCATGATGCTTATGAGCATCAAAACAAACAACACAGTTAAAAAATGGGCAGAAGACCTACATGGATCCTGCATTCTTGCTCTCATTTCTGGGAGATGGGCAGCTGCCACCATGAAATCTCTCTTACAGATAAGGGAACTCAGGGTAAATGGCCAGGCTGATAGATAAGGTCAACCAGGCAGTGGTTCCCAATCTTGGTTGCTCAACTGGAGAGTTAAAAACACAGCAACGACAAAATGTCCAGGCTGCATTCTTAACAAATCTGATTTTCATCTGGGAAGGGGCCTCAATATTAGTATTTTTAGAAAGTTTCCCATGGCAGTATAAATAATGCAGTCAGGTTTGAGAATCTCTTGACAGATCTACCAACTCTCAGTGCAGAGTTTAACCAACCAAAAAGCTTCACTGGTTTCACACCCCCACCAGTCCAGCTGGAACGTGCCTAGGGGGTGCAGTTAGGTCACCCTGACATACCTCTGAGACGTCTCAGAACATTTACTGCTCTATGAATGACAGCAGGGTGGAGACAGTTGTAACTGTCTTAGGGTCAGTAGTTTCTGAGCCTAGTCCAGATCTCACAGCCCAGGGACAGAAAGAACCTCATCAGCCATAGGCACTTGAACAAGTGCCATCACTTCTGTCAAACACTAACTGCTTCAAGTCAGTCCTGGAAACACACACACATACTCTCACATCCCAGCATCTTCACACCTACATATGTGTCCAGGAAGTGGCCCCCTCAGCAACGTTCTGTGTGGATAAGCCATGATGACAGATAAGTGAGGCATCCTGGGGTTATCAGTGCAATTATCGCAATTTGCACTGTAGGTCTGAGTGTGCAGAGGTCCATGGCAGAACCTCCCAATACAGAGGAAACACAGAGAGGAATCTCTTACTACCCGCTTGCCTAATCATTTCCACTTAACACACAGTGAAAGCAGAACTTTGTGACACACTTGCTCTGTCTGGGTGAAGGTTCTGCTTTTTCTGGAAGATCTTGGAAAAATAAAAAGCCCCAAAAACTTGGCCATGAGGGAGGGAGAGATTCTCCACTCAGCTAGTGCCCATGGTTGGTTTCCCCTCCTGTGTGCCATTTTTCTGTGTGCCTGGCATTGTCCTTGGGACCAAGACCCAAGCACAAGTTAGAGATGTCACTGCCCTGGAGTTACCAATGGTCCTGGGGAGAAAACGGGTGAAGAGGCAACCCCGAGGCTAGCAATTAGGGTCCCTTTTTCTGGATACCAAAACACTTTCCATTGTGGCAATGCTGATATTCAGCCAGTATGCCAGAATGCTTACTGAACTATATTTGAAATACTTCTGAGTCAGTTAACTATTGTCCTGACCACTTCCACAGCCCACCTGCCACCATCCCCTTGAGAGTGCAACACTGAAAGGGTTAACTCCTGACACAAGAGGTCTCCAGGACATTGCTCCAGCTCCGCCCCCACCAAGCCTCTTTATTGGTTACTGTCTGTGGTGCCCTGTTGTTCTATATTCAGAGCTTGACCCCTGCCTCTTGGTATGTGGCAGCTATAGAGTTCTTATAGACAGAGCTCATAAGGGCTGTAATTTACTTGCAAGTTAGAAATTAGGGACCTGTCTTGAAGCCACACATGCACAGCAAGTTCAAGGATTTGATTGTATGTTTATTTGGGATAGCTTAGAGTTGCTGATGGCTATTTTAAGGGACTAAAGTCCTTATCTCTACAAACCACTCAGGGGAATGCTTTCATTCTAAATTAAAAATTTAAGGATGCCAATATAGTTCCAGGAAGAGCCCCCCAGCCTCCAAAGACAAAGAAAACTAACTCAATATATGGAAATCCAAACAAATATACTAAGAAAATGTTTGCCATTTAGAAAGATTGATAATGGGTTTCTATTAAATATGAACCATTCTCTGACCGGAAAACTGATCAGGAATTAGCAGACTATGACACTATGCATAGCCCTGATAGTTTGCACATGAGAGGCAGCTCTGATGGCTGCCTCCAAAGATTACTATGTCCTACCAGGACAGTACCATTGCCCAGGGGAGTGCCCAAGACATTACTGTTTAATGACAGATGGTGTGGTCCCCATGTGTGAACTCTCAGGCCCACTCCTTACCCTTTCTCAGCTCTGCTCTGTGTCACATCCCCTCTCCCTACAGTGTCTCCTGGCTTCCTACTGGGCCTCACCCATGGGAAGTCAACTGAAGGTACTTAAGAGAGCAGAGTAAGAGATAAGCCAAAGTATTTCTCTCCCTCCTCTCTGCCTCGGGCAATGCCACAGGCTACAATCTATAACAGGGGAGGTACCAGCTCCCACAGGACAAAGCTGCCACTTTCTGCCAGGAGAACGGTCGCAAGGTTCTTGCAGTTCTACGACCCCTGCCTTGTCCTCTCTGGCTTTCTGCTATTGGTAATCTTGGGGTGCCTCACTGGCTGGGTCCTGCTGACTTTTCTGCACACTCATCATATGTCCAGTCAATTCCCTGAATAAAATTCCCTCTATTCCCTTCTGTGTAGTTTCTTTTCCCAGTTGCACTCTGACTGACACATTGACTAGCTGGGCTCTTCAGTGTTCCTTCCCCTCCCTAGTCCTCAGTTTCCTTGTTTGTAAATGAGACTGGAGGAAATACTTAGCAAGCTTTATTTCAGCCCCCTGGTTTCTAGCAATGTGGGGCCCTCAAACACTGGGGGACCTCCAAGACTGAAATGCCCTTTGCAGTTTAGAATGGTCTAGAAACAGGTACCTCATTTCGTCTTTCCTTAAATAGTTTTCATTTTGAAATGCAGCTTTAAATCTTTTCTCGGGAAACACGGTGAAAATACTAAAGAATATATTTTGAATTACACCATTTTAAAAGCAATAGATTCATTGTCTCTTTCTTATGCATTTGTCATTTGGTATTTCCTTATCTTTTCTTTAAGTGCTGGAGGTTTAAATGGTTTTCCTCTAGTCTTAATACTCTGTCATGTGGTGATGTGATATGTTGTGGTTATGTTTCCAAATTTTATTTTTGCTTAAGAATGTTTTTTCACAATTTTAGATTTTGGCCATATAAGTTATCTTTCTGGATTAAGAGATTCTCATCATTTAGTTTTGCCTCAAGTCCTCCTTGGATCTTCCTTGGATCAAGTCCTGGATAATTTTAACTGTCTTTCTCTACATCCTTGAAAATTCTTAGATGTCTTCCCAGGCTGCTGTACAGGGGAACACTCAGAAGATACACATGGCCATGTGGTTTACGTGGAGAGCGCTTCTGCTGCTTTCTCATTCTCCTTCTCTAAACACTATGTTGTATGTGGCCCCTCACCTCTACATGGACCCCATTCCCCAGGTGAGGTCCCACTAAGCCTGGAGTGGAACAGCCCCTGTGGTCCTTGTTGGACCCTCTTGAGCAATCTTGGTGGCAAGGCCTGTGGACTTCCTCAGCTGCCTTCCAAGTTTCTGGAGAGGCAAGACTGAAGCAACCAGAGAGCAAGAAGCACATGCTGTTCATAGCAGATCCCTATCGGGAGTGATTCAGCAGGCAGTGACGCATCAGCTTCTTAGAACTGCATTCTGAGAGGAAGGCTGGAGGACTGCCCATGTGGCCTCACAGAAGCATCCCAAGGGCTTTGGAATCAAATATGGTTCCACTGAATACTCTATGTGAAAACTTCTGCAGTGATAATGGTTTATAGTATTTATTAAGTTCTGACTATGTGACATGAACTATGCAAAGTTTTCCTGCATATGTTATCTTATTTAATTTGAATGGTCATTGGCATTGATTTTATAGATGAGGAAACAGGCTGAGAACAATTAAGCAACTTGGCCAATATCATATAACTAGAAAGTGATGAGGCAGGAAATCCCCCAAGTCTATCTGCTTTGGCTGTCTCTCTGCCACACTGCAAGTGAATTACATTTTCTAAGTATCACCTTGTTATCTTATCTTTCATATTAGGATATTAATATGACTATCTTACAGTATTATTTCACATTCCCACCCCTTCCTCTCCCCTTTCACATTTATTGCATTTCTATTTTACCTATACACCAAGTTACATCTGGGTAACAAGAAGATTCACTAGCCAAAAAACAAACAAAATCAGTTTAGTTTCAAATAATTCAATAAGTGTGCAAAATTTCCTGGCTGGGTGGAAACTGTTTTGGAAGCCTATCTTAGGTGGTATGTGGGCCTGGACTCAAATGGGTCCTCAAAATACACATGAAGAATTCAAAACAGGTTCATATGGTAGGTCTACTGTTAGTTTTTTAAGGAACCTCCATACTGTTCTCCATAGTGGCTGTACTAATTTACATTCCCACCAACAGCGTAGGAGGGTTCCCTTTTCTCCTCACCTTCTCTAGCATGTATTTTTTACAGTCTTCTTGATGATGGCCATTCTGACCAGCGTGAGATGATACCTCAGTGTAGCTTCAATTTGCATTTCTCTAATAATGAATGATGTTGAGCATCTTTTCATGTGCTTTTTGGCCATCTGTATTTCGTCTTTGGAGAAACGTCTATTTAGATCTTCCACCCATTTTTTGATTGGGTTGTTTTTCTTTCATTTTGAGTTGTATGAGCTATTTGTATATTTTTGAGATTAATTTCTTGTCCGTCACTTCATTTGCAAATATTTTCTCCCATTCTGCAGGCTGTCTTTTGTTTAGGTGATGGTTTCCTGTGCTGTGCAAAAGCTTTTAAGTTTACATAGGTCCCATTTGCTTACATTTGTTTTTATTTTCATTACTTTAGGAGGAAGATAAAAAAAGATCTTGCTGCAATTTATGTCAGAGAGTTATGTCTGTTTTCCTCTTCACGTGTGCCTCTTGTATATATGTACCTCTAAGTGGTGCATATATACAATGGAATATTACTTAGCCATTACTTAGCCATAAAAAAACCCAAAATAATGTCATTTGCAGCAACATGTATGGCCCTAGAGATTGTCATATTGAATGAAGTAAGTCAAACAGAGAAAGAAAAATATCACATGATAGCACTTATATGTGGAATCTAAAAAAATGGTCCTAATGAACTTATTTACAAAACAGAAATAGAGTCACAGATGTAGAAAACAAACTTATGATAACCAGCAGGGGAAGCCGGGGTGGGTGGGAGGGATAAATTGGGAGACTGGAATTGATACATACATACCACTATATAAAATAAACTAGTAAAGACCTACTATATAGCATAGGGAACACTTCTCAATATTCTGTAATGACCTGTATGGGAAAAGAATATAAAAGGGTTGATATACGGATACGTATGACTGATACACTTTGCTGCACAGGAGAAACTAATGCAACATTGTAAATCAACTGTACTCTAATTAAAAAAAAATTAAATTAAAATTAAATTCAAAACACTGCAAAACAATGGAGGCGGATTGTCCCCTTCTCAGACACACATTGTTTGCACCCGTGGAATACAAGAGCAGCTCCAGGAAGGAGTCCTGGTCAGCAACTCACAAGTGAAGGCATCTTGTCTGTGTCTTATTCAATCCAAAGCTTGATGGAGAAATAGTTAGGAACAGGTCCTGAGGCAGCAGGCTGGCACCAGTAAGTTATTTGGAGGTGGTTGGGACCAGGCCGACTATAGCAAGACAATCCTCCCTTTCCAGTTGAGGATTTATCACTCAAGATCTTGAGAGTTCAGGGGCATGCTGAGGGGTCTTGAGAGAGAGGGATGGGAGGCTGGTATCATTTGACTCACTCTCACTTGAACATAAGTGCATCTCCTGGTTGTCTATGCAGAGGAAACCTTTAGATATATAAAACCAAACTTGCTTATTAGTAGGGGGGAAAGGCACTGAAGAAAGAGATAACCTGAATGAGGGAACTTGAAACAGAAGTTGACAAGGGGGATTAATGGATCCAGTGGTAGATGAGCCTGACAGTGACTGGGGCTACAGCAGAGGCCAATGAAACATTTCTGTACACAACTCTCTAGGCTTTGCTGCCTTATCTGATTATCTGGGTGATGTTCCACTATTCTGCAGGGGAATGAGGAACATCTAGTTGCTTTCAGGATAGATGGGTCCCAGTGGTAGGTCATAGCTCTAGAACACAGACTATAAATCCCTCTGGAGCCCAAACCAGAGAAAAAGCTATTCAGTTTCTCTTCTCTGATCTTTGGAGATGGAAGTTTTCAAAGGGAAAGGGCAATCAATTCACAGCTTTGGGAGCACAGTCAATGATATACTAACATGTGATGGTTTGATATTCATCTTATGGTGAACAGCATCACCACTTAAGCATTCTTAATGCTTAATTAAGATTAATTAATTAATTAATTAATTAATGCTTAATTAAGCATTGCTTAATGCTTAAGCAATCTTAAGCATTAAGATTTCTTAAGCATTTTGTGTTATTTGCTTTGCATACAGCTCATAGAAGACAGAAACTGGAAGGAGAAGGCTTTTAAAAACAACCACAACCATCACCACAGCAAAAACTGAACAGGCTCTAGAAAGAATAGAAGCTAGGAAAAACAACATTTTAGGCAGGCTTCAGCAATACGTGAACCGTGAACTTCCAGATGTTCAAGCTGGTTTTAGAAAAGACAGAGGAACCAGAGATCAAATTGCCAACATCCGATGGATCATCGAAAAAGCAAGAGAGTTCCAGAAAAACATCTATTTCTGCTTTATTAACTATGCCAAAGCCTTTGACTGTGTGGATCACAATAAGCTGTGGAAAATTCTGAAAGAGATGGGCATACCAGACCACCTGACCTGCCTCTTGAGAAACCTGTATGCAGGTCAGGAAGCAACAGTTAGAACTGGACATGAAACAACAGACTGGTTCCAAATAGGAAAAGGAGTACATCAAGGCTATATATTGTCACCCTGCTTATTTAACTTATATGCAGAGTACATCATGAGAAACGCTGGGCTGGAAGAAGCACAAGCTGGAATCAAGATTGCTGGGAGAAGTATAAATAACCTCAGATATGCAGATGACACTATCCTTATGGCAGAAAGTGAAGGGGAACTAAAGAGCCTCTTGATGAAAGTGAAAGAGGAGAGTGAAAAAGTTGGCTTAAAGCTCAACATTCAGAAAACTAAGATCATGGCATCTGGTCCCATCACTTCATGGCAAATAGATGGGGAAACAGTGGCTGACTTTATTTTTTGGAGCTCCAAAATCACTGCAGATGGTGATTGCAGCCATGAAATTAAAAGATGCTTACTCCTTGGAAGGAAAGTTATGACCAACCTAGACAGCATTTTAAAAAGCAGAGACATTGCCAACAAAGGCCCATCTAGTCAAGGCTATGGTTTATCCAGTGGTCATGTATGGATGTGAGAGTTGGACTGTGAAGAAAGCTGAGCGCCAAAGAATCGATGCTTTTGAACTGCGGTATTGGAGCACACTCTTGAGAGTCCCTTGGACTGCAAGGAGATCCAACCAGTCCATCCTAAAGGAGATCAGTCCTGGGTGTTCAGTGGAAGGATTGATGTTGAAGCTGAAACTTCAATGCTTTGGCCACCTCATGCAAAGAGTTGACTCATTGGAAAAGACCCTGATGCTGGGAGGGATTGGGGGCAGGAGGAGAAGGGGACGACAGAGGATGAGATGGTTGGATGGCATCACTGACTCGATGTTTACTCAAACTTTACACAAGTTTGAGTAAACTCTGGGAGCTGGTGATGGACTGGGAGCCCTGGCGTGCTGAGATTCATGGGGTCTCAAAGAGTCGGACATGACTGAGTGACTGAACTGAACTGAACAATGTTTAGGCTACTGTCCACCAGTCTTCAAAGTAAACCCACCTTTCTACAACAGAGAATGGGAGTCTTTGGGAGAGGAGCGGGGACTGAGAAAAGTGGGGACTCATAGAAGCAGAAGATGAGAAGCATTATTTAGGGAAATATTCCTAGATTAGCAAACATATTCATATTCAAACTAGCTCCCCTAAATGCCCCCTTCTCTGAGGAAACTTCCTGGAGTCTCTGGGGTCACTACTGCTTTCTTTAAAGGCCCTTAGCCCTCGGTCCAGTCCTCTATTCTCTACTGAATTGAAACAACTGATTCCAACTTCTGTCCTCATCTTTAGAGTCTGAACTTTCCAAGAACAGAGAAACACGCCTTCCACGTGCCTGTGCCCATCACTGTGCCTGACACTAAGAAGGGCTCCCAGGCTGACCAATGGGTGTGCTCTCGCCGTGTGCGAATGACAGGACTGTAATGTGTCAGTATGGAACAGGAAGGGCCACTGTCCTAGCGAAGTGAACATTTTCAACCAGTGAGATCTTTTATTTCCCCTGGAGTTCTTATCTTTGTGGCTTTAACTTCTGCATTAACACAAGCTACAGGTGTCCAACATCATTTTTACATTTTAAGGATCAATACAAAGGTGTTAGAAAGTGTGCTCAAGGCCTGAGGGCTGTTTTCATTCTAATACTATGCAAAACACAAAGGCAGACCCCCACTTTGTATCCACAGAAGCATCATGTGTACACACTCACACCTGCTGAAAACTCCCAAAATTAAACCGGTTGATGAGTTAGGAGAGATCAGTTGCATTTTTTCTCTTTAGGAAAAATTGCCTTTATGATGTTTAATTTGTTTGTATGAAGATAAATGAACAAGTATACAAAAAAATATAAAACAGATCAGGAAAGAGGGGAAAACAAAATTCTCACTTAAATGTCCAAACTTCTGTTACTGAAAGAGCAAGCAATGTTCTCCCAGTTGCACAGAAGAAATGGATTGTTTAGAATAACACGGTGCTTGGGTGTGAGAGGTTTTAAGAGAAAGCGCCTGAAATTCATGCTACCCCGCCCATTGGGGTTGTGAAGTAGGGCTTGCTCTTGCCCTTCTAGTGCTTTGACTACACTGGTCAACTCAGTATCAAGAAAAGGGCAAGAATTTTTTGTCCATATCTGGTTGATGACGTACCCATTAGTCATCTCCTCTGTCTACATCTACTCAGAAACAGCAAATGCGCTGTGTCGCACAAGGTCCCTGGGAACCTTGGCAGGGCAACCGTTTACTGTTAGCTGGCCTGGGTCAGGGTGTGAATCCTGGATGAACTCCATGAAACTCTGTGGTTGCTAAGAGACATAGTATCTTTAAATGTTGATTACAATTTCCCTCAACAGAGCTCAAATATCATCTGTTGTTTGAGCTTTAAAAGTTGCACTATATGCTAGATTTAACATGATGTGGATGAAAATCTTGAATTCATCATTTACCAGCTGGGTAATGATGCTAAGTTACTTCGCTCAGCTTCATTTTTCTTTCTCTGCTAACAAGAAACGGTGATAGAAAACAATTTCATAAACTGCAAAACACTCTACCTGTATTAATTTGAACTACTTAATTCACATCAGATGTGAGAATGTATGTGAAAGAGACTGAACACAAAGAAGACATTAGACTATACAAATGATTATCACAGGAGTTCCTGTGCCTCTTTGATTGTATATTATTTTTACTATGTTTGAAGTAGATACTAAAATCTATGTGAAGTGAATGTGAAATTATCTGACAACCAAAACTCATATTTAGCTCTTAAAAATGAATTTGGGGATAGTATATAAATTATTAACAATGATTTATTATTATAATTTCATGTAATAGTATAATAAATATTATTAAAGACCCAGATATCCTAGTTCTTTTTAAGTGTGATTTAATCCACAAAGTGTTCTGAGTCCAATTTGTTTACGCAAAGTATTGCACATCATGTGTATGCTAAACTTTCTGGTGAGAGCTGGCAATTAAGACTTAAAGCTTCAGATAAGAAGGAATTGGCCAATACTTTGGCCACCTGATGCAAAGAACTGACTCATTGGAAAAGATCTTGATGCTGAGAAAGATTGAAGGTAGGAGAAGGGGATGACAGAGGATGAGACGGTTGGATGGCATCACCGATTCAATGGACATGAGTTTGAGCAAACTCCGGGAGTTGGTGAGGGACAGGGAAGCCTGGCGTGCTGCAGTCCATGGTGTTGCAAAGAGTCAGACATGACTGAGCAACTGAACAAAAACAACAAAGAAGGAATTGCAGTTGACCCCTCCATGGTCTGTAAATGGATATGCTCCCAGTATGTATATGTTGACAGTAACAGTGGAGCCCAGCCATGGGTGTGTGTAACTATATGCTGTGGGTAAGTAGAAAAATCCCTTCCTTTAGGGTTCCTTCCTCACTGAGCCCTCACTGGATTCATCCTCTGGGCTGTGCCCCTCACACCTAGTGGTCCTCGGCTCTGTCCCTGGGTACTTTTGTTTTGGTTCCTGCTGGGCATGGTAATGACACACTCTTTGAATCCATGCTTTAGTGAATTCTTGCAGTATTCCTGTTTTTCCTGTCTGAGCCTTCCTGACTTTAAATAACCAAACAGCAGCTGCTTGGAATCCAAGTGCTTGGATTTGGGGATTAGACAAGCATGGCTGAGATCCTGACCCTGACAATGGCCAATTATTCACCCTGGAACCCTGGGCAAGATTACTTCAACATTCAATGACCTGATATTGCCCATCTGTAAATGAGGATAATAACGTCTAACATGTAATTTTTTATATTAAAAAGACAAGAGCTTTTAGTATGGTGCATAAGAGAAAGCTCTCAGAAAGTTATAGAGTGTCATTGGTGCTTCTGAATTTTGATAGCCCCTCCTAAAGAGGAAAGAGTTTGTTCTTTTTTGTTCCCAGCGGATAAACTGAACCAATAAATGAGAGTGTGAGAGAGAGCTAGTTGGGTTCAACAGAAGGAAGAAATTCGGAACCATTTCTGTGGCCCCCAGAACAGGAAAGATTGCTTCTGGGTCCCGGAGTCTTGAAGGGCTCAAGTAGGAGACAAGTGTCAACATCTCAGGGATGCTGGAGACAATATTTTGTTGGTGAGGTGGCAATGGTGTGTGTGTGGGGGGAGAGGGGGCGCGGGGGAGACTGGTTAGCAGTCAGCTCTCTGATCCTCTGTAAGATTTAATGAAATTTTACCAAGATATAGAATTCCTATGCTTTGTTTTCCTGAACACTAAAACATATATAATGTCATTTGCTAATCTCATCAAATGGACTGCTCCTTATTAAAATGTGCAAAGAGATGAATTTGCAACTATGCTATCTAAATAAATATTATCTTTTAATATTGCAAATATATGAATATAGAGCAAATATTATTTTCAACTTTCTGAAATAGCTTTGTAGGAGCTACATAGGAGAAGAATCTCTAAAAATATACTTCAATTCTTTAAAGTTTTTTTTTTTTCTAAATAATATGGCCATCTCAGAAACATGAGGGAATTACCCATCGTGAGTTATATGGGACAAATCCTTCAGAAATCCTGATTTATAATAGTACATTAGGAACAATGGAAAAAAACTCCCATTTGGGGGATCTATATGCCATATGTGATTCTAACATCTCCCTATGAGGTAGATATTTTTAGTACTCCCATTTTACAGAGGAGAAAACTGAGGTTTGGAAAGATCTAGAAATTTGTTCAAGGACACCCAGCTAAACGTGGAACTGTCTGACTCCCAGCCCCTGCTTTTTCCACTGTGTCATACTTCTTCTCAACCACTTCCTGTCTTGCCTGAACAAACACAGTGTAGGTCAAACGTCCAAACAACGATGACGTGCCCCCGTCACACCTTCCAATTAAACCCTATAATTTCCAAGTCTGAGTTGGAAATCCTTTGGCTCTGTGTTCTTGTCTGGCCTGCCCAGGAAAATGTTTATTTTGAGATATGCCTCTCTCAGAATGGCTAGATGTTTTTGACGGTCATTCATACATGGACAGTGTTGAACTGGAGGTACAAGAGTTGCTACTTTATCTCACAACTGAGACTGCCCCTTTGTCCCCTGCTCCTAATTTGGGTTATGTTTCAAGGAGGGTGTTAAGGTTATTAGTGGGTCCATAGAGACTATAAATAGAACCCTGGGCTTTAGCCAACTCATCGTGTTTATGGGTTGCGTTGCAACCGTTGTTGGTAATTATAGACGCGTGGGTGAGGATGGGTACTGATGAATAGTTCCTCCTCTTAGTTTCCTCTTTGCACAAGCCCAACACTGAGGGTGTCCAAACTCACAATCTCATCATAAGGTCCCTCGTGTCTAGCCACTGCTGTATTTCCTGGCTAACTGAAGTAACCAGGGAGGATGAAAGATTTTAAGGTATTCCATGTTACCAGCCAAGCTACAATTTGTGTAGTCAATGCATTCTTTAAAAGAAATAATGTGACTTCAAGCTCAGGTGGTAAAGAATCTGCCTGCAATGCAGGAGACCTGTGTTCAATCCCTGGGTCAGGAAGATCCCTGAAGAAGGGAATGGCAACCCACTCCAGTATTCTTGCCTGGAGAATTCCATGGACAGATCATGGGGTTGCAAAGAGTTGGACATGACTGAGTGACTAACACTTTAACTTTTAAAGGAAAGCTGCTTCTCATCCTACCTGTAGACATCCTACCTGCAAGAAAGATTTCCTCCTCTTTATGATGATAGAGCATTTCCCACAGTTTTTGCAGATAAATGTGTAAAGAGGATTCATGGGCCTAATTGAAATGAAGATCCCCAGGAGAACTCAGTGAAACAAGACGTATGCTGTGTCCAGTAAATTGTTGTAGTCTGTAATATAAGCTCTTTCAATACTCCACATATAAAAGAGGGCAGTAAAGGGAGGTGGGGAGCTGTCACCTTTTCCAGCTTTTCTCTTTATTCTCTCATGTGTCAAGGGGAAGTGTTGGTCACAGACCAAGGATGCTCCCTGAACTGACCATGCAGCTACCAGAACAGTCAGGCTCATTGGATTATATCCAGTCAACTGAACTTAGACTGTGTGAAAGAATGGAGTATAAATAGCTGAGAAAAATAAAATAAAAACCGCTGTCATCTTCAAGGTGGAAGACATTCTTTCCCACTCACCAATCTTAGTCCATGCCTTTGGGTAACAGCAGCAGAAAACCAACTAGTGGGAAAGAGAAAATGTGGCCATCTAGGAAGACCCATCCAATTCCCTGTTATGTGCCCTTGCCATGTCCTACCTTTGCCCCAGCTTGTCTAGTTCATGTACTCTGATGAAGGCTAAATAGGTAGTTCTCAAGCTGCCTAGAGGATCTGGCCAGGGTTGGTATAACATGGTGCATGAAGCTAAGAGGAATACCCATTTAGTATCCAGGGACAAGATCCTGAGCTCATATAAGTATATGACAGTTCATTTAAGCAAAAGGCAAGGAGTAAAAGAAGCCATTCACAAAGGATGACATATTGTATAATTCCATTTATACAAAATGTCTAGAATAGGCAAATCTATAGAGACAGAAACGGCAACCCACTCCAGTACTCTTGCCTGGAAAATCCCATGGATGGAGGAGCCTGGTAGGCTACAGTCCATGGGATCACAAAGAGTCAGACACGACTGAGCGACTTCACTCACTTGATAAAGAAGGGGCTTCCCTGGTGAGTCAGACAGTAAAGAATCTGCCTGCAATGGAGGAGACCCAAGTTCAATCCCTAGGTCAGGAAGATCCCCCAGAGAAGGAAATGGCAAACCACTCCAGTATTCTTGCCTGGAGAATCCCAAGGACAGAGAAGCCTGGTGGGCTACAGTCCATGGGGTCACAAAGAGTCAGACATGACTGAGCAACTAACACTGTCTTTCTATAGAGACAGAAAGTAGTGGTGCCTAGGGCTGAGGGACATGGGAGGCTGAAGGGTGATGGCTAAGGAGTAAGGCATTTCTTTTTTCAAGTGGTCAAAATGTTCTAAAATTGATTGTGGTGATGAGTGTACAACTCTGTAAATAAGCTAAAAGTCACTGAAGAGCATTCATTAATTGGATAAATTGTTTGATATGAGAATTATATCTCAATGAAGCTGTTAAGGGAAGCTAAGCTGTGGAATAACACAAACACTGAGCAAGGAATAGTGAGGTGGAGAATGCTAACCAGAGATGATCTGCTGGGTGGTTCTAGGAGGGAGGTCAGAGGTACTACACAGTTCCAGCTACAGTTCAAGCATTAATATTTTGAAAAGGGCTGTGATGGCTTCTCCCCTCTTGTAAAAGACCACTGGAGATCATGACATGATTATTATAATCTACTTCTCCCATTCCAGCGGGATGAATTTGTCTAAAGTTGACCCTGGTGAATCTTGGTCCTTGGCTTATAGCTACGGAGAAATTGACTTTTCATTTCTCAAAGCCTAGTTAGAAAGTTAGTTTGTGCACGATGATCCTTGGAGATTAACTGCTCTTCCAGGTGTCAGTATTTTTCTATGGTTGCATTTTTTTTTTTCAGGGCTCACTCAAAGAATTCCAGAATTGGCCAGTCATTGGAGTAGGAAGGTGGTTTTAGTTATCTTTGAGGAAAAAACCAAATTACTCCAATATGTCTATAACAAATAATGAATGAGGAGCCACTTGTACAAGGTCCAGTCCTCGATACAGTGATATGAGACATTTAATCTAGTATTTAGATGCCCTGATCCTTCTACAGTTCTCCAACCTCATCTCCCATTGTCTGTCTTACAGAGATTCAGAACTGTGGCCCAAATGCACGCCTGCATTTTTGCTCATGCTAATCCTACTATCCAAAATATCCATTTTCCTTTCCCACATTTGGCTGCTTCTGACCTGGTCTTCAGGACTCTTCCAGAAAGACGTCCCTAAATTCTCAGAATCATCTGTGAGTCCTTTCTACAGTCCCATAGCACCCTGTTTATACTTCAACACATTTGCTACATTGTAATGGGATTATCTGTTCATCTGTGTCCCTACTGGTCTGGAGTCTCCTTAAGCTAATCAGTATATCTCTTTGTCCTCAGCTTGGCTAGTTTTCAGCACCTAATACATTCTTAATAAATGTGTGCCAAACCCCTTTGTTTCAAAGAGGCTAGGCAGCAGTCACGTAGGAAGTTTGACCAAAGAGATTTGGCACCATTCCTCTTAACCCCAAATATCACTCTAATAATCAGGTCCATTCAAAAGATCACGGAGTGGCAGGTCGTTCTTAGAGTTCCCAAAACCTAGCACATGGCCAAGCATACATACTAGGCACTCCTTAAATGTTTGCTAAACTGATGAGTATTTATAGTCATATTGACTATCATATGCTAACTGTCTTACTGACCACACTTTCCATACCTTAGACAATCCTACCCTAAATTATTTACTCACATGCTAAGTTCATATGTTCATTAATTATTTAACAAAAGAACACTATGAGTTTCCCACAATGGAGCTGAACAAGTCTTCACTTTTGACAATAGCACCATCTTGGTAATGGAAGATTCATGTAATTGTCTGAATATTCAAATATTAATTTATAAAAGTGAATGGGAAACAGAAAAAGAAAAGTGCTGATATTAGTAAAAATATGCAGAGAGTTCTCATTAACTAAATAAAATTAAGGCAAAAATAGAAATAATTAGATGTGCTAAAACTGGCCAGTTTTCAGTCATGATTGATGCTCAATGGAAGAGATGTTAATTGTATGTACAATCACAAATAAAAAGAACAAATTAAAGAGCATGGGTAAAATTCTGGGACTGTAGTATCAAATATAGTGTCCAAAAGGCAAAGAGTAGTTCGCATACTTATGATTACTTTCTGAATCTCTGAAAGTCCTCTTACCTCTTAACCAAACCAAATAGCGTCTATGTCTTTTGCTTGATATCTATACCTTTGATTTTCATGTTTTTCATGAATACATTACAAATCAAGGCAGGAAGTGACATGTCATATTGGAGATTCTTGAAGCCTTTTCCAGTCCCAAAAATCTTTGGGAGGAGTAACACTTTAAAAGGAAATAATAGCCAACTGAGGACAAAATTCAAAGATTATATCCTAGCTGTAGCTTTATTGCTTAGTTATTAAAAGCACAGACATAAGAGTCAGATACAACTAAATCATCTAGCAGTGTGTCTCTATCAAGTTACTTAATCCTTCAAACTTCAGTTTCTTTATCCAAAATGAGGATGATAATAGTACTCAGCCTATAGGGTAGCTGCAATATTCAAATGAAAATATTCAGTCTGCTTAGTCCAGTGGCAGGTACCTACTCTGAGCTTCTAACATAAAAGTCGCTGCCTAGGAGGGAAGAAGGATCCTGGAAGAAGTGACAGGATGGGCTAAGCTTGGCCTACTTCACAAACTGTCTAGGACTCCACTGGATCTTCCTATTGAAAACTCAACACAGAAACACTACAACTTCTATTTCTACTCCTGATCTACCCACTGGGCCATTCTGGCTTCTGCTGGGGTGAGTGGGAGTGTGCTATTTCTTTACCTAATGACTCCTTCCAAATTAGAGAAGTTGGAAACCCTGACAGTTTGTTCCACCCATTACTTTTTTTGTGTCACCACCTCTGCACTCAGGAAGGTGTGTCTCTGATATTGTTGTCGCATCTGCATTTTGATTTTTCAGTTGTCTGAGGCACCCAGCTCTTTGAAACAGGTAAAGATTACAACTCTACAATTATACAATCAAAAGCGGCTCAGTTTAGGACATGCTGTTAAAAGCAACACAGCGGCACGCTAACCCTGTGTGATGGATACTGGGTACCACAACCTCCTGAAACTCATGATCACCACCCAGGGCTTCTGTGCTTGCTCCCCTGACATGGCTGGAACTGTAACCTCACTTCCATTTGGACAGCATTCTTACCTACATTCTTCTTTAACAGCTTACAAGGGTTTAATGACATTATTTATTGCTGTTTAACATTTATTACTCATTATTTTTAGCCTTGCTTATTAAAATATTTTGAGAAAGTCTTGTACTTCTAATATTGTACCAAGAACTCAAACACCCTTAAGGAGCAAGCCTAGGTACAGTAGAGAGAGAATCAGAAGTTGGGGGTGGGTGGTAGCAAAAAACACAGAGGAAAGGGAAGAATGAGATAAAAGAAAAACCAAGACTATCAGGTCAAAGTACCCAACCCAGGGCCTAGAAAGTAGTGGGAAGTGTTCTGTAGTTGAAGAGTCTTCAACCTTCCTTGTATGACGAGGCTGCCCTAGCATTTTGCTTGCGAAATGACTTCCAGACAAAACCAGTAGTCATATCAAAATTACTAGTCCTAAATACTGACATTTTGTTGAAGCTCTCTTCTTTCGCAGGTAATCCTACTGAATGCATTGTCACCATGCACAGTATCCGTTTCCTTACACCCATGTTCTCCCCACCTCCTCTAACCTGACTTCACATCCTCGCTCCTCAGTAGCCCCACAGTCACTGCTCTCCTTCAGGGTCAGTGGGTGCCTTTATTCCGTGGGTGAGTCTTGGTCTCACTGGCCTTCCTGAAGGATGTGACACAGTCAACCAGGATGATCTGGGAGTCCTTCCTACGGTCCACAGCAACCTGTTTGTGTGTGCATACTAAGTCACCTCGGTTGTGTATAACTCTTTGCGACCCTATGGACTGTAGCCCACCAGGCTCCTCTGTCCATGGGATTCTCCAGGCAAGAATACCAGAGTGGCTTGCCATGCCCTCCTCCAGGGGATCTTCCTGACCTAGGGATCAATCTTGCACCTCTTCTTGTTTCCTGCATTAGCAGGCTGCTTCTTTACCACTAGCACCACCTGAGAAGCCCCATACCTCATGGTCTCATAGCACCCTGTTTATAATCTTTCAACACATTTACTATGTTGTAACAGGATTATCTATTTATCTGTTTCCCTACTGGTCTGGAGCCTCCCCAGGGCCCATCGTTATAGCTCTTTGTTCTCAGCTGGAGTAGTTCCTAGCACCAAATCTATTCTTAATAAATGTGTGCTGAACCCCTTTGTTCAAAGAGGCTAGACAGCAGTCACCTAGGAACTTCAGCCAAAGAGACTTTGGCACCATTTCATCTTGAAACCCTCTTCCCTGCCCTTCTTGCCACAGTTTCCCTTTCTTCTCCTTCAGTTTCCCTTTCTGGCTCCTCCTCCTTTGCTCGCTACTTTTGGTTGACGAGTTGAAGGAACTATCCTTGGTTTTCTTTCCTCACAGGACATAGCTATCCCCTGCCATGATTTTAACTACCACCAACATGCAAACGACTTTCAAATTTTTCTGGTCATCTCTGACCTGTCTTTTGAGCCTCAAGCCCACATAGCTGACTGCACAATGGGCATCTCCACTTGGATATCCCACAGGCATCTCAAATTCAACATGCATTCAACTGAATTCATTCTCTCTCACAGCCCCTGCTCTCCACATCATCTGTAGTCACTGAAACTAGAACTCTGGGTGTCATCTCAGATTTCTCATTTTCCTTTAACTTCCACTTCCTTCCCTGCTACATGTCCACCGAGTCTTGGAAATTATATCTTTCAAAACCTCTAATCCACACACCCACTACCTTAAGTTGCAATTCTCAATCTTTCTCGAATTCTTTTTACAGCCTCTTAATGAGTTTTCCTGCCTCCTGTCTTGCCATCTTCAGACCCATTCTCCCCACAAATACCCAAGTGATCTTTCCAAAATGAAACTCTGGTAAGTCCCTACCTTCCTTAAAGCCTAGCCATCAACTTCCCATTGCTTATACGGTGGAGTAAAAACCGATTTTCAGAGCCTACCAGGGGTTCTTTGCTTTGACTACTGTATTTTATTACTACTATTCTCCCTCCCTCTCTCCAACTTGTATCTTCGGCATCGAACTTCTAGAAATTCTCCCAAAGCACCATGCTGTTCCATATGTTTCCTTGTGCTTTTGTAAATGCAAAAGATTTTTTTTCTTTTGTCTTTGCATCTCCTTCTCACCTAGACAAGTGTCTGTTTATTAACAAAGGGCTGGTCCAAGCATTATCTCTTTAGCTTTCTCTCCCTCTCCTTAGGGAGCTGACTACTTTCTCTGATCTGCCACAGGATATCTCTGTCAGGCATCTACCACACTTATTTACATGTCTGTCTCTCTGTTAGACTGAAAAAGTTCAGGGTGAGGAATGACATCTTATTAGTCTTTACTCTCAGTCCTGTGCGCAGGGCCTGCCATAAAGCAGGCACTGATTCCGTGTTTGATTAGTAAGAGAAGACAGCACCTCATCATCCCTCATATCAACCGGAACTGAAAATCCAAGATGCCACCTTTGAGAGCGTCAGTCAGTTTCAGTCTCGGCCGCTCAGTCTGAGCAGCTTTGAGCAGCTTCCTGAGCCCTCCACCAGTACAAGAGTATCCAACCTGCCAGGAGGTGTGCGCTGCATTCACTGATCATGCTGATTGGATGGCCTTTTCCTCCCTTCGCCCCAGGCTCACACCCCACAAACTGCATCTTAAAGGTCATGGTCATAAACAGTCCTTATCAATCAAAGCATCAGTAGAGAAAAAAATCCCACTCTAGGATATGGTGAGACACTTGGTTTCAAAACATTGCTGATCGTTAAATGAGTAATGTTAATGTGATCTCAGAATAGTAAACACACCCCCACATGGATAATGATATTACTTGCATTATCTGGAAAGGAAAAAAAAAAGCAACATTTGGCTGCAAGGACCATGGGAGAGAAGTCTGTATGGGTAATTCGAGTTCTATCAGGGCAGGTAAACTGCAGTTTTCTAACTGCCTCCCTTCACAGGGAGGGCACACACATTCCCAAATCAAATCTTCCTTCTAGGGTAGAGTGTGTGATCTGGGGGAAGTTCAGGGAAGCGGGGAGACACACATAGAGGAAGAAAACAAAGGCCTTCATTTTCTAAAACTGTCACTCACTCTGGTTGAGAAAGAGTTTCTCAAGAATTGTGAGTGTCCTGTTCAGGAAGTAACACTTCATCACACGGCTAATAATCAGCCGTGTGCTTGTCAGGGATTGGTTTTTCCCTTCTATGGTGAGAGAATGGCCTAAGGAAAGCTTGGACACCTTCCCCAGTGGCCTGATAGTCATTTGAACACATTCAGCATCCATCTTCCAACATGTTTCAGTGTATTACTTTAACTCACCTGGGAGACTCACAATGGTGGGGTGGGGGTGGGAGAAGGGTTTTTCTGAAGTTTCAAAAGATTTGTATGGAACCAGGCCAACACCCCATGTCAAATAGCCTTTTCTACGGGAAAGCAGCTTATGGAGGGCCTGTGCATGTATCAAGTCAAACCAAATGTACTTTCTTTTCCCCCTCCAGCTCACTTGCCTTTGCCTCTTCTCTCTCTGAGTTCTTCCCCAGAATCCCCAGAATCAAGGGTATCTTGAGGGCCTCTTATCCTCAAAGAAAACAACCCAATCAGCTTATTCTCTCTGAAGTGTTGGCAATTCAATACAACCAGTGTTTACATTTAGAGGAGATGAGCACTTTACCCAAAGGAATGACTCTCTAATGGTGAAGTTTCTGGTCCTATCACGGGAGCTGATGGGACTTTCCAGTGCCCTTCAAGTCCTACAATACTGGTGACCACTGATGATGAGGGCCCAGAAGCATGATCCTCATGCTTCCTTCCCTTACAAGAGGCTGATAGCTTTCTTCACGGTTATCAGCTTTGCTTTTATGCAATGGTTCTGTTTCAGCTTTTTTTCAGAAACACTAGGCAGAAATAGTTAAATCCCAAAGGTCTTTGCCTCTTCTCCAGTGATCCTTAGCACACTGGCACTCTATCTGGGACTTCTTCAACAGAGAAGACAGCCTGAGGAGGGACAGGGAAGCTGGCATCACATGAGCCCTTAGGTTGTATCCACTTTTAAGACCCAAGTCATTTGGTGATCTTACAACAGATACATGAAGGTACTCATCCATTCATTTATTCAAAAATTACTTATTAAGCTCCTCCTGCATGCACTAAAGAAGAAAACTGACCAAGCCCCTGCCCTGGCCAAGCTTTAAGTTGGAAATTGGTTTAAACTATTTCTATCTGTCTCCAGAAAGCAGAACTGGGACAAATGGCTCAGGGAAGCAGATTTCTGTTTCACATAACAGACAACCAAATATGGAATAGTAATGAGCTCCTGGTTACTAGAGGGGTCTGAGAAGAAGATGTATGACTGCTTGCTGCAGAGATTCATGCATAACAGCTGGACTAGATCCTCTGTCTTCAGTTGTTTCTTTTAGCAGCAGGTGTCTTTTCTCAAACAAAATTTTAACCTGCATCTCCAATATATTAAAAAGCAGAGTTTCTGTGGTTGAAGTGGTAAATATGGATCTAGAGAATCCCTTAAAGGCCATTCTGTCCAGTAAACCCTAGATATCCACAAGCCACTGGATGAGATGGTCATGAAGCTCTCAGGTTACTCTGGAATCATGGGGGTCTGTGAATCTAAGTAGAATGGCATATGTTTCTCACCAGTCTGCCTCTCCCTCTTCCCCATTTTCACCTCTTCCTAGGAGAGAATCTGGTGAAGCCAGAGAAAAGAGGCAGAGGCTCCAGGAATATAACAGGACTCTTAGAGAATACTATCTGAGAGTCCATGTGTATTCTTTGTCTTTTAACACAAGATTTACTTCCCAGCAATGGACTCTCTCATCACACTCACTCAGATGTAACAGGTGTGACTAAGGGATTGCACACTATTCTGCAATCTGGAGCAGGAAGATGGACATTCAGTCTCCCTTCAGATCACTGCCAGGAAAGCCCCATTTCCACTGGGCACAATATACTTAGAAAGGAAAACCTTCAGCAGGTCAAAGGCTCTGGGAACTCACTGGTTTGGGGCTGATGATGGGATGCAGAATAGGAATCTGGCAACTTGAAAGAGACCTTGAAGTCTTTCAAAGGATACAGCTACCAC
This sequence comes from Cervus canadensis, assembly GCF_019320065.1. Classification (NCBI taxonomy): domain Eukaryota; kingdom Metazoa; phylum Chordata; class Mammalia; order Artiodactyla; family Cervidae; genus Cervus; species Cervus canadensis. Next base: position 74,485,480 of record NC_057393.1, on the reverse strand, counting down.
ACACAGCCTCAAAGTTACCTAATCATAACCATATCATCCACCCAGCTAGAACTGTACTGATAGTCCCTAAAAAGTTCATCCAAACTGGACTCACATCATCTTAGCTTCAGAGTCTACAAAGTTGTGAATGAAATAAATGAGTCAGTTGAGCTTTTCTTAAGCTCACAATTTTCCAAAGTGTGTCACATACAGGAAACATGATTTGTGCAGAGATGTAAATAGGTGTTACTCAATAGAATTCTGAAGAGTATTAGTTTGAGAAACTCTCTTTAAACAAAACTAAGCAGGTTTCATTACTGTTGGACTTTTCAGAGCCTTGAAAATGCTAATGTGAATTGTGAGTCTCTAAGAAGCCGAAGTTGAACAGTTCTATGAAGACCTACAAGACCTTTTAGAACTAACACCCAAAAAAGATGTCCTTTTCATTATAGGGTACTGAAATGCAAAAGTAGGGAGTCAAGAAACACCTGGAGTAACAGGCAAATTTGGCCTTGAAGTACAGAATGAAGCAGGGCAAAGACTAATAGAGTTTTGTCAAGAGACCGCACTGGTTATTGCAAACACCCTCTTCCAACAACACAAGAGAAGACTCTACACATGGACATCACCAGATGGTCAACACCGAAATCAGACTGATTATATTCTTTGCAGCCAAAGATGGAGAAGCTCTATAGTGTCAGCAAAAACAAGACCGGGAGCTGACTGTGGCTCAGATCATGAACTCCTTATTGCCAAATTCAGACTTAAACTGAAGAAAGTAGGGAAAACCACTAGACCATTCAGGTATGGCCTAAATCAAATCCCTTATGACTATACAGTGGAAGTGAGAAATAGATTTAAGGGACTAGATCTGATAGACAGAGAGCCTGATGAACTATGGACAGAGGTTCGTGACATTGTACAGGAGACAGGGATCAAGACCATCCCCATGGAAAAGAAATGCAAAAAGGCAAAATGGTTGTCTGAGGAGGCCTTACAAATAGCTGTGAAAAGAAGAGAAGCGAAAAGCAAAGGAGAAAAGGAAAGATATTCCCATTTGAACACAGAGTTTCAAAGAATACCAAAGAGAGATAAGAAAGCCTTCCTCAGCGATCAATGTAAAGAAATAGAGGGAAACAACAGAATGGGATAGACTAGAGATCTCATCAAGAAAACTAGAGATACCAAGGGAACATTTCAGGCAAAGATGGGTTCGATAAAGGACAGAAATGGTGTGGACCCAACAGAAGCAGAAGATATTAAGAAGAGGTGGCAAGAATACACAGAAGAACTGTACACAAAAGATCTTCATGACCCAGATAATCACAATAGTGTGATCACTCACCTAGAGCCAGACACCCTGGAATGTGAAGTCAAATGGGCCTTAGAAAGCGTCACTACAAACAAAGCTGGTGGATGTGATGGAATTCCAGTTGAGCTATTTCAAATCCTAAAAGATGATGCTCTGAAAGTGCTGCACTCAATATGCCAGCAAATTTGGAAAACTCAGCAGTGGCCACAGGACTGGAAAAGGTCAGTTTTCATTCCAATCTCTAAGAAAGGCAATCCCAAAGAATGCTCAACCTTCCACACAATTGCACTCATCTCACATGCTAGCAAAGTAATGCTCAAAATTCTCCAAGCCAGGCTTCAGCAATACGTGAACTATGAACTTCCAGATGTTCAAGCTGGTTTTAGAAAAGGCAGAGGAACCAGAGATCAAATTGCCAACATCAACTGGATCATTGAAAAAGCAAGAGAGTTCCAGAAAAGCATCTACTTCTGCTTTATTGACTATGCCAAAGCCTTCGACTGTGTGGATCACAATAAACTGTGGAAAATTCTGAAAGAGATGGGCATACCAGACCACCTGACCTGCCTCTTGAGAAACCTGTATGCAGGTCAGGAAGCAACAGTTAGAACTGGACATGGAACAACAGACTGGTTCCAAATAGGAAAAGGAGTATGTCAAGGCTGTATACTGTCACCCTGCTTATTTAACTTATATGCAGAGTACATCATGAGAAACGCTGGGCTGGAAGAAGCACAAGCTGGAATCAAGATTGCCGGGAGAAATATCAATAACCTCAGATATGCAGATGACACCACCCTTATGGCAGAAAGTGAAGAGGAACTAAAAGGCCTCTTGATGAAAGTGAAAGAGGAGAGTGAAAAAGTTGGCTTAAAGCTTAACATTCAGAAAACTAAAGTCATGGTATCTGGTCCCATCACCTCATGGGAAATAGATGGGAAGACAGTGAAAACAGTGTCAGACTTTATTTTTTTGGGCTACAAAATCACTGCAGGTGGTGACTGCAGCCATGAAATTAAAAGATGCTTACTCCTTGGAAGGAAAGTTATGACCAACCTAGATAGCACATTAAAAAGCAGAGACATTACTTTGCCAACAAAGGTCCATCTAGTCAAGGCTATGGTTTTTCCAGTGGTCATGTATGGATGTGAGAGTTGGACTGTGAAGAAGCTGAGAGCCGAAGAATTGACGTTTTTGAACTATGGTGTTGGAGAAGACTCTTGAGAGTCCCTTGGACTGCAAGGAGATCCAACCAGTCCATCCTTAAGGAGATCAGTCCTGGGTGTTCCTTGGAAGGACTGATGCTGAAGCTGAAACTCCAGTACTTTGGCCACCTGATGTGAAGTACTGACTCATTGGAAAAGACCCTGATGCTGGGAGGGATTGGGGGCAGGAGGAGAAGGGGACGACAGAGGATGAGATGGCTGGATGGCATCACCAACTCGATGGGCATGAGTTTGAGTAAATTCCGGGAGTTGGTGATGGACAAGGAGGCCTGGCATGCTGCGATTCATTGGGTCGCAAAGAGTCGGACATGACTGAGCGACTGAACTGAACTGAAGAAGGGAATACAGTATACAGTATTCTCTAATCGTAGTTGAACTCCAAATGCTTTTTTCTCACAAGACAACTTAACGTACTCCATTTTCCTGAAACACACCTGTAAAATGCTGCCACAAGCCGAACACTTAAACCAAATTAAATGAATCTAGTTTTATCTTTTATTCAAGTAAGCTAGTATTTCCAAAGTATACCAATGTCTGATCCACCATTTTAGGAGAAAAAAATTTCATGTGGATGAACTGTCTACATAACTGAAGCTTCAGACACCAAAACAATTAAATTATTTTATCTGAAAATATTTCTAAAGTGTATGTACATCTCTATTTTTTATTATGAAAAACAAAACAATTCTGAGTATAAAAGTAAACATATGCTTATTTTTAAAAGCTTGAACATTTGGAAAAGAAGAAATAAGGCAAAAGTTACTCACAAACCTATAACTTAACATTTGATGTAATTTTTCTCACCTTATTCTGCATATAAAGTATTTCTTAAATATAGAATAAATGATATGATTCACTTAGTATTTTCTGTATCACTAAAAATTCTTTGAAAATATGTTTTAATGGCTCTTTAAGGGTTTATAACAAATGCATCATACTTCATTTAACCATTACCTTCATGGGATAAATCAACTGTTTTATTATAAATAACTATGAACATCTATTTTCATAAATAGTTGTCTCTAATCCTTCTGAATAAATACCTAAAAGTAGAACTAATATGTCAAAATACATAAGTATCTATAAGCCCTTGTTACATATTGTCAAATTGCCTTCCAGATGATTTGTACTATTTATATGAGGGTCATATTTTACCATACCCTCACCAACATTAAATATTATCATTTTTTAAAAAAACAATGTTGGGCCTTCCCTGCTGCTCCAATGGTTGAGAATCTGTCATCCAATGTAGGGGACAGGGTTTGATCAGGGAACTAAGATCCCACAAATCCCACAGGGCAAATAAGCCAGTGCCACAACTACTGAGCTCTAGAGCCTGTGAACCACAACCAGAGAAGCCCACGTGTCACAACACAGACCCACTGTAGTCACACACACCCACACAAAACAATAACAAAGTTAAAAAAAAATAAAGGGTTAATTTGATAAGTTAAAACTGCCATACTCTTTTCATTTTTTATTACCAGTGAATTTGAATGTTTATATATACTAATTTACCACCAATATTTTATTCTCCTATGAACTGTCTACACATAACATACCCATTTTTCTCTGTGGCCTTAATATTTTTCTCATTGATTTGTATGAACTCTGTTAAGGTTACTGAATGTCATATTTATGACAAATAATTTTCATAGCTTGTTATTTATCTTTTAATTTGACATTGTTTTAAATATGTAAATATTAGTATCTGTTTATATTAAAATATGACTCCCTTTCTGTTTTCATTTCTTTCTTTGTTTTCGTGCTTAGAAAATGCTTCTCGTTCAGAAATCAGATGAATACTCACTAGATTTCTGCTTGATATCTTATGGCTTCACTTTTTAAAATCCTCTTTTAAAAAATATGGTGTGCTGCTTGTTTTTAAAACTGAATAAAACATTTTCTTAATGACTCAGGCAGGGTTATATTTATGAACAGTGTTTAAAGTTTTGTGTCATAAGACAAAATACTCCCAGGCACCACTGAAATGGTAGAGAGAATTTTCCCCATTCTCTGAGACCTCAGACTCTATGATTTGCTAGTTCTGTGGCTGATTTTCAATTTTGATCTCTTCTCTGACATTAGGCTTTTAGCTTTCCTCCCCTATTGTAGATGTGCACTCACCGTGTTCCCTACTTTAAAAGCTCATACATAGAATAACTGTAATTGTATTACCATGAACTAATGATATGTATAGTTGAGCCTGGGTGTGGAAGGCAGAATAATGGCCTCGCAAAGGTATCCATGGGCTTCCCAGGTGGCACGAGTGGTAAAGAACCTGCCTGCCAATGTAGGAGACTTAACAGAAGTGGGTTCAATCCCTGGGTCAGGGAATATGCCCTGGAAGAGGGCACTGCAACCCACTCCAGTATTCTTGCCTGGAGAATTCCATGAGCAGAGGAGCCTGGTGGGCTACAGTCCATAGGGTCGCAAAGAGTCAGACGCAACTGAAGTGACAACACAAAGGTGTTCATGTCCTAATTCCTAGAGACAGTATATTCAATATACTGTGCTAAACAGCAAGGGAAAATTAAGATTTCTGATCAGCTGACCTGGAGAAGTGGAGATTATTCTGAACTACTGGTTGGGCTCAGTGTAATCACAGGGGTACTCAGAAGCGAAACATGGAGGTAGGAGAGTCAGTGTCAGAATGATTTGATAAGAGAGACTTGACCAGCCATTACTGGCTTTGATGATGGAAGGGAGCCACAAACCAAGGAATTCAGGTAGCTAGAAGTGAGACACTGGAAAAGGCAAGCAAGTGGCTTCTCCCTGAGAACCTCCAGAAAGGAATGCAGTGCTACTGACAGCTTGATTCTAGTCTAATGAGACCCATTTCAAACTTCTGACCCCCAAAATTATAAGACAATGAATTTGTGTTATTTTAAGTCATGAAACTTTCTGTGATTTGTTACAACAGCAATAAGAAGACAACATGGTGCCTAGAAGCCTATTAAACAGAAAGAAATCACAGGGGCTTCAGTGGATGACCTTGACATCTGCTATTTTGGCTGCTCTGAGGTTTTATTTCCACTACTCTCCCTCCCAATTATTTCCATGATTGCTGGAAATCCAACCTACATCTAGATCAGAGGCTAAGTAGGGCATTTTTATTTTACAAGAATTAGCCCCTACGAATTAAGTTGCAAATATTGGGTCAAACAGTGAAGTAGAAGGAAGCTGCAGAGACACAGTATTTTTGAAGTTTTTCAGAGAAATCACAAGGCTGGACTGTCTGCCCAGTTTGGAAGAAAGACCATCCAAGAGAAGGTCATGACCTCTGGACTGGGTGAGAGCATCATGGTTTAATTAGCATCTGCACTGAGTCAGATAACCATCTCTGTCTTTAGGTAAAATCCCCTCTGTCTCTAAAATACTGGGTACTTCAAGGGCATGCAATGCAAGGAATCCACATAGCAGAGTCTTCTGGCAGTAGGGCTGGGAGATTGAATGGATTCTGTGCCACCAAGAGCGTTGGATCCAGACTGAATGACAGAGCACAAACTAAGTCAATAAAAACTCAGGTGCTCCTCAAGAATCGTTCACAAATAAGAATAAGGGAGGATCGTGGAAGAAGGACCTGCATTGGGCAAAGGGAACTTGCCTCTAAAATGCATCAAGATATTTCCCCAGTGGTGTAAGTAAAGACTGCACTTAGATAATTTGTTGTAATAGATGTTGAATAAGAATCTGGAGCATGTTATCTCTGTATTCCTAATGTCTACCACAGTGTCCTACATGTAGTAAATACTCAGTAAATTCTTGTTATAAGAATGGACAACTGTATGAATTTAGTAATCCTCTGCCATCTTTAAATCCCACTCCAGGGCTAGTAACAAAGACCTAATAAAAGTTTTCAATCTCAACATAAAAGACTAGTATTTACATGCAGTCCTACTCAAGTTAACTTAGGATGTAAAAAAAGTACTTTATTAAAATATTGGAATTCTTTTTATCCCAAAGGAGGGAAAAAATTGACTTTCTCTGAGCTATAAGCTTTGGGGTGACAGTTGAGAAAGAAAAGCAAAATGGTTAAAGGTAAAGAATAATAATTATAGAATAGTGTCATAATTTAAAATGTAGTTTTAATAACTTAATGCATGTATAGCATTCAGAGATTAGTGTCTGATGTAAATGCCCTCAATAGATTATGACTATGATTTTACTCTTTAAAATTTTTACATGCTCTCCAATGATTAAAAAGCAATGCTCAGAAAAAATAACCCAAAACCATTATTAAATAAGGTCAAAGAATATATAGGTTTGTTAATTTATTAGAAAGAAAAGTAACTAATGGATGATGACAAGACTATCTTTACATGTATACAATGACATTCTCATACAAAAATGTATAATTACATGTATACTCTGACATTCTCAAAAATGAGAATATTGATTTAAATATATTTTCTTGACTGTGTTCATTACTTAAGGAATCACATAGTGAATCTACTTCTAAAGTAAAGAATGCTTCTTCAAGGTGGTATTAATACTGTAAATTTTGAACATGTTGGCTTTTTTTAATATAAATATGACACTTTAGGATAAATAAACCAAAGAAGAGGCTTAACTCAGGTCAAGAAACATGAGCACCAAGGTGAAAGGTAACATACAGATCAGATAGATAAGGCAATGCTGATTAAGCCATATCCTTAAGGCAATACAATTCACTTTCAAAGTACTTATTGGGGCATTTGAAGACTCATAAGGAACTGACAGCCATCCTAGACCCAAAAGTAAGAAAAGATCAATCTTTCAAAAACAGAAAATAGAAAACATAAACCAATTAAAAAAAGAAAACTCCTTCCCAATTAGGAGCTTTGATTCCATGTTTGCTGTGATGGAGGAGGAGAGCTGTCAGATTCATTTGCTGTCATCAAGAAAGTAACAGGATGGGTATGGACCCAAAGGTGTCAGTGTAGACTAACTAAATGATCTACATTGAATATGAATGACTGGGTAGTTTTCTCCTCTCTTGATTATCAAAGAAAGGTGGTAAATGTACAACTTTAAGACCACTGGGTCAGAGTTATTCCAGTACTTTCTTCTTTCCAAAGTCCCGGACATGTCAATAACCTGAGTCCTTGTTCTTGACAGAAATGCTAATACCGAGACCTAAATAATGCCATTTGGGGCCCAAATTTATTTTACCATTAACTGATGTGAGCACCATTTTCCAGCTCACATTTGTGGAAACTTACAAAGAAAAGAGTAGGTTCTTTTGTTTTTAAAAAAAAAAAAAGAAAAACTTTTGGGCCCTTGGAAAAGAAGTTGCTGATATGGCAGCTAGTATGGGTTCACTGATAGTTATGCCAACCAACTGCACTTTGCTTGGTTGGTGCTTCTAGAGTGTTTAGTGAAAGGAACAGCATAGACACTGTGTACCTTGATTTCAGCAATGTTTGACAAGGTCTCTCATAATGAACTTGTATTAACAGAAGCTGTGGCCTGGAGAGTAGAACAGCTGATGAACTATTCTTTCAATGGCCAAGGAATGTTGAGTAGTGAGCTCACCAGGAGGGAGTCTCTCCTCTTAATGCTTCAAGGGAATATTATCTTAATATTTTTATAAAATATTCAGTTGAAGCCTGGATTAGACTCCCCAGCATGCTTACTACCACTGGGAAGAGTTATCCATTGACGATCATGATGGCAACCTGGCAAAGGGAAGAGAGGAGCCCCCTGGAGCATTATTATTAATAATCTGGGCCCTTGGGAGGTGTTTTCCAAATCTGCCTGCATATCAAAGACACCTGGGACCGTGTTGAAAAATATGAACACTCAAGGCCTTGCTTCAGACCTACTTAACTAGAATTTCAAGTGATAAAGTCCTGGCATTTGTATTAAAAAAAAAAAAAAAAAAAAAAAAAGACTACCAAGGAGATTCAGAGGCAATCAGTCCAACTCCAAACTTTCAGAACCACTGCATCAATGGTATTTAGTAAAAGTTTTCCCTGGGTTATAAATGGTCCCTACCTGGTAGTATAGAGATCTTCATGGGCTTTTGAATTATGAGAAAATCCCTCCCTACCCTCCGGCTCCATCCATCCTTGACTCTTCCTCATAGGGCAGGGCAGGGGAGAGGAGGAGCATAGCACCTAGGAAAGAAAGCACAGATTGATGTCAGCCAGATTTGGAGTCAAGCCTTGCTTGTGTGACCTACCGCCTGTGCAAAGGGATCTATGCCTCCATCGCCTCATCTTAAATTGCAAGGATTTAGTGAGACACACATGTAAATTTCTGCCTGGTACGTAGGTCAGTTAATGCCAGCTATCATTATTAATAGATTGTTCGGCAAAGTCCTCAGTTCTGTGGATCTGAAGTCTGCATTTTTAGAAAAACATGCCTTTTTTAATATTTTTATTTATTTATTTATTTGGCTGTGCCAGGTCTTGGTTGCGTCATGGGAGATCTTTGATTTTCATTGCAGCATGTCAGAATCAAACCTGGGCTCCATGCAATGGGAGCTTGGTCTAGCCACTGGACCACAAGGGAAGTCCCAGAACATGCCTTTTCTGCAGCCCTGTCCAGAGAAGGAAAGAAGCCACCATATACTGACCATCACCTGTGTGCTGGGCACAAGGTCTGTCTCAGATCTAATCTGATTTCCTTCCTTGTCACCAAAACCCTCATTTTTGCACATGAGGAACTTGAGGCTCAGAGAGGTTAAATGACTTCCCCAAGTCACCCAGCTAGAAAGGGTCAGACACCAATAATTTGGCTAATAAACTTGCACTGAGGTTTCCCCATGGCACTTTTTTAATGGTTAATATAAGGAGTGGAGAAAGCGTTGCCCTTTAAAAAATCTAAAGAGAGACATTTTGAAACTGCGAGGGAGGGGGGAAGTCACACCACCTACATTCTCCATTATCTGAACACTCAGCAATTAGCCAGAGGAAAAGCCCTACAAACAGGTGGTTATTGCTCACTGGCTTTCCCTCTTTTTCACACACACACACACACACACACACACATACCCCACAAAGATCCCTGGTCTCTTTGTTTAAAATTACAATATCTCCCCCATACCACCCTTATTTCTTCCCCTGCTTTATTTTTCTTCTTATCCCTTAATCACTATCTCATATATTGTCACTTTGGTTATTTATGTTCTTTATTGGGACTCTTCCCCCCTAGAGGGTTAGCTTCTTGAGGGAAGGAATTTTTGTCTATTTTGTTTATTCCAACATACACAGGCCTTGAACAGGGAGGCACACATTGATACTCAATAAATGTCTGTGGCATCAATGAATGAATGGATGGATGAATGAATAAAAAGTTTTAAATAAAGTGTCAATCAGAGTTGAAAGTAATTATAATCTTTTTAAATAGCTGCATTGTTCTGGGTTTTTTGTTATAAATATGTATTATTTGTATGATAATAGTTTTCAAAAATATTACCTCAATTGTCCAGGTTATTAATGATTTAAAGCTGAAGTGAGAACAAAGATTGGACTGGGGTTATCTTCTCGAGGCCAGATGTGATGGGTATTTTCCACAGGCCCCTCAAATCCACACTCCATCCTTCCTCACTGCTCTATGCACTGGGATGTTGACCTCTTTGAACTAAATCATCAGGCTCTCTGGACCTCTCATTTCCAGCTGGGGAAAGAATGAGGCTGGGCTATTTTTCACCAGGCTCTCTGGTTGCTGCAGATGGACTGTGTCCCTCTACTGGAGGCCCCAGTACATCAGGCACCTTCTCCTCACCCCTAATCTCTCTAGGTTCTATAACTGCTCCCACTCTTGTCTCCCTCAGGCCAAGGAATGTAACAGCTCTCCATTTTGCATGACCTGGAATGCTTCGCTTCCTTTGCTGGGTCATCTCAACTCTGCCCACACCTTTTAAATAGTGCCTTTATTAAATTTTCCTCAATTACCCAGTTAGGTATGCCACCACTTCCTTATTGGATTTCTGACTGATAGAAAATGGGGATTGTGCTCACAGTTAGAAGAGCTGAATCCTAATATCAGTTTCACTACTGGTTTGCTCAAGGCTAACCAACCACAGTTCCTTCATCTGAAAACTAAAAAAATTAGGCCAGACAACATCCAAAATTCTGTGATTCTTAAGCCCTTTGCATAGAGAGCCAAGTAGTTACTTCCCCACTGGTTAGAAAGTGTTCACTTGATCCAGATTCTGAAAAGGACCAGTTTTCCAGGAACTTAGTCACAAGGGTTGTAGTTATCTGTTCATGATAAAGCTGAGCTCGGCAATTATAAAGCCAGAAAAATCCAGGCCCATCTTTGCCCTCACTACAGCTTAAAATCAGTAATTTCCTGGAAAATTGAGGCTACAATTTTTAAACTATTATTATAAAAATAACACATATTTATAGGAGAAAAATAAGAATTTGCAGCTATGTAAGAGGATATCAAGCCAGTCAATCCTAAAGAAAATCGATCCTGAATATTCATTGGAAGGACTAATGCTGAAGCTGAAGCCCCAATACTTTGGCCACCTGATGCGAAGAGTTGACTCATTGGAAAAGACCCTGATGCTAGGAAAGACTGATGGCAAAAGGAGAAGTGGATGGCAAAGGCTGAGATGGTTAGGTAGCATCACTGACTCAATGGACATGAATTTGAGCAAACTCTGGGAAATAGTGGAGGACAAAGGAGCTTGGTGTGCTGCAGTCCCTGGGGTCACAAAGAGACACAACTTAGCAGCTGAACAACAACAAAGAGATGACAATTACTTTCAACATTTACAATTGACACCTTTTGAGATTTTTTTCCTTTCACTTAGTTATTCCACAAATATTTACTGAATACCAGTATATGCCTGGCTTCTAGGCATGTGCATAGTGTTGCATTATTGTGAAGTAGTTGTGCAGCCAAACCAGAGTTCTGGATGATGCTTCAGTTCTCCACTTTGCCTAAGTATAACATCTGAAGAATTATGTAATTCCTGTTCTTTGCGTAGTGGGTACACAAGACACTTAAGGTCCCAGAATGGTGAATTTCTTTCTGCCTTTGGTCTGGTAGGACCAAGTTGAACCTTTCTGCCCTTTGACTTAGCTTCCTTGTCTTAGACACAGCTTTTGCCAGAAAGCTTTCTCTATCACCAAACCAAAATTGTCAACAATAAAAACAAATGAGGAATAAAAAGACCCTTCCAGGAAGTGGAAATTATTTATCCAAATAACACTGGGGGTTTTGGAGTAGTATCTTTGAAAGTCAGAGTAGGTTCAAGGCAGTGAACACCTTCATCTGGTGTGACTGGGAAAGTAGACCGGCGAAACCTGAAGAAGCCGCACACACTACTAGCTATGGACAGCAGTAGGACAGGGCTCTCTGACTCCCATCTTCACTTCATCTCATCTTCACCAGTGAAGGACAGTTTTGTTTTATTTTGAAAAACACTACACCAATGTTATATTCTGAGAAGCAATAAGATTAGCAAAAAGTGCATTTATCTATCTTACTGACATTCTATTAATATTTGAAGACTATCAAAGACCTAGGCTTACTTCAATGAGAGCAGAAAAGAGCTAGCATGGTCCCACAAAGATGAAATCAGGAATGATTATCACCCCATTTCGACCATTCAAGGCTTCTCAGAAGGAAAATATACTCACTGCTGGAAAGGTGTCTGTAACATAATAATGGTTCATGAAATTTTGTTAATAAATTAATGAGTGAATAAATTACTCTTAGTTCTGTTCAGTTCAGACGTTCAGTCGTGTCCAACTCTTTGCGACCCCATGAACTGCAGCACGCCAGGCCTCCCTGTCCATCACCAACTCCCGGAGTTTACACAAACTCATGCTCATTGAGTCAGTGATGCCATCCAGCCATCCCATCCTCTGTCGTCCCCTTCTCCTCCTGCCCTCAATCTTTCACAGCATCAGGGTCTTTTCCAATGAGTCAGCTCTTCACATCAGGTGGTCAAACTACTGGAGTTTCAGCTTCAACATCAGTCCTTCCAATGAACACCCAGGACTGATCTCCTTTAGGATGGACTGGTTGGATCTTCTTGTAGTCCAAGGGACTCTCAAGAGTCTTCTCCAACACCACAGTTCAAAAGCATCAATTCTTCAGCGCTCAGCTTTCTTTACAACTCTCACATCCATACACGACTACTGGAAAAACCATAGCCTTGATTAGATGGACATTTGTTGACAAACTAATTTCTCTGCTTTTTAATATGCTGTCTAGCTTGGTCATAACTTTCCTTCCAAGGAGTAAGCATTTTTTAATTTCATGGCTGCAATCACCATCTGCAGTGATTTTGGAGCCCCCCCCCCCAAAAATGTCAGCCACTGTTTCCACTGTTTCCCCATCTATTTCCCACGAAGTGATGGGACCAGATGCCATGATCTTAGTTTTCTGAATGTTGAGCTTTAAGCCAACTTTTTCACTCTCCTCTTTCACTTTCATCAAGAGGCTCTTTAGTTCTTCACTTTCTGCCATAAGGGTGGTGTCATCTGTGTATCTGAGGTTATTAATTTTTCTCCTGGCAATCTTGATTCCAGTTTGTGCTTCTTCCAGCCCAGCGTTTCTCATGATGTACTCTGCATATAAGTTAAATAAGCAGGGTGACAATATACAGCCTTGACGTACTCCTTTTCCTATTTGGAACCAGTCTGTTGTTCCATGTCCAGTTCTAACTGTTGCGTCCTGACCTGCATACAGGTTTCTCAAGAGGCAGGTCCAGGTGGTTAGGTATTCCCATCTCTTTAAGAACTTTCCACAGTTTGTTGTGATCCACACAGTCAAAGGCTTTGGCATAGTCAATAAAGCAGAAATAGATGTTTTTCTGGAACTCTCTTGCTTTTTCGATGATCCAGCAGATGTTGGCATTTGATCTCTGGTTCCTCTGCCTTTTCTAAAACCAGCTGGAACATCTGGAAGTTCACAGTTCACGTACTGTTGAAGCCTGGCTTGGAGAATTTTGAGCATTACTTTACTAGCATGTGAGATGAGTGCAATTGTGTGGTAGTTTGAGCATTCTTTGGGATTGCCTTTCTTTGGGATTGAAGTGAAAGCTGACCTTCTCCAGTCCTGTGGCAACTGCTGAGTTTTCCAAATTTGCTGACATATTGAGCACTTTCACAGCATCATCTTTTAGGATTTGAAATACCTCAACTGGAATTCCATCACCTCTACTAGGTTTGTTCATAGTGACGCTTCCTAAGGCCCACTTGACTTCACATTCCAGGATGTCTGGCTCTAGGTGAGTGATCACACCATCATGATTATCTGGTTCATGAAGATCCTTTTTGTACAGTTCTTCTGTGAATTCTTGCCACCTCTTTTTAATATCTCCTGCTTCTGTTAGGTCCATACCGTTTCTACCCCTTGCCCATCTTTGCCTGAAATGTTCCCTTGGTATCTCTAATTTCCTTGTAGTGATCTCTAGTCTATCCCATTCTGTTGTTTTCCTCTATTTCTTTACATTGATCGCTGAGGAAGGCTTTCTTATCTCTCCTGGCTATTCTTTGGAACTCTGAAATCAAACGGTATCTCTTTCCTTTTCTCCTTTTCTTTTCGCTTCTCTTCTTTTCACAGCTATTTGTAAGGCCCCCTCAGACAGCCATTTTGCTTTTTTGCATTTCTTTTTCTTGGGGATGGTCTTGCTCCCTGTCTCGTGTACAACGTTATGAACCTCCATCCATAGTTCATCAGGCACTCTATCAAATCTAGTCCCTTAAATCTATTTCTCACTGTATAATCATAAGGGATTTGATTTAGATCATACCTGAATGGCCTAGTGGTTTTCCCCACTTTCTTCAGTTTAAGTCTGAATTTGGCAATAAGGAGTTCATGATCTGAGCCACAGTCAGCTCCCAGTCTTGTTTTTGCTGACTGTATAGAGCTTCCTCATGTTTGGCTGCAAAGAATATAATCAATCTGGTTTTGATGTCGACCATCTGGTGATGTCCATGTGTAGAGTCTTCTCTTGTGTTGCTAGAAGAGGATGTTTGCTATGACCAGTGCATTCTCTTGACAAAACTCTATTAGTCTTTACCCTGCTTCATTCTGTACTCCAAGGCCAAATTTGCCTGTTACTCCAGGTGTTTCTTGACTTCCTACTTTTGCATTACAATCTCCTATAATGAAAAGGACATCTTTTTTGGGTGTTAGTTCTAAAAGGTCTTGTAGGTCTTCATAGAACCATTCAGCTTCTTTAGCATTCCTGGTCAGGGCATAGATTAGATTACTGTGATATTGAATGGTTTGCCTTGGAAATGAACAGATCATTCTGTCCTTTTTGAGATTGTATCCAAGTACTGCATTTTGGACTCTTCTGTTGACTATGATGGCTACTCCATTTCTTCTAAGGGATTCCTGCCCAGAGTAGTAGATATAATGGTCATCTGAGTTAAATTCACCCATTCCAGTCCATTTTAGTTTGCTGATTCCTAGTGATTCCAGTCATGAAATTAATCCATGGTGATTGCAGCCATGAAATTAAAAGACGCTTACTCCTTGAAAGGAAAGTTATGACCACCTAGATAGCATATTAAAAAGCAGAGACATTACTTTGCCAACAAAGGTCCGTCTAGTCAAGGCTATGGTTTTTCCAGTGGTCATGTGTGGATGTGAGAGTTGGACTGTGAAGAAAGCTGAGCGCTGAAGAATTGATGCTTTTGAACTATGGTGTTGAAGACTCTTGAGAGTCCCTTGGACTGCAAGGAGATCCAACCAGTCCATCCTAAAGGAGATCAGTCCTGGGTGTTCAGTGGAAGGATTGATGTTGAAGCTGAAACTTCAATGCTTTGGCCACCTCATGCAAAGAGTTGACTCATTGGAAAAGACCCTGATGCTGGGAGGGGTTGGGGGCAGGAGGAGAAGGGGACGACAGAGGATGAGATTGCTGGATGGCATCACCGACTTGATGGATATGAGTTTGAGTAAATTCCGGGAGTTGGTGATGGACAGGGAGGCCTGGCGTGCTGCAATTCATGGGGTCGCAAAGACTCAGACACGACTGAGTGACTGAACTGAACTGATTCCTAGAATGTCAGCATTCACTCTTGCCACCTCCTGTTTGACCACTTCCAATTTGCCTTGCTTCATGGACTTAACATTCCAGGTTCCTATGCAACATTGCTCTTTATAGCATTGGAGCCTGCTTCTATCACCAGTCACATCCATAACTGGTGTTGTTTTTGCTTTTTCTCCATCCCTTCATTCTTTCTGGAGTTATTTCTCCACTGATCTCCAGTAGCATATTGGGCACCTACTGACCTGAGGAGTTCATCTTTCAGTGTCCTATCTTTTTGCCTTTTCATACTGTTCATGGGGTTCTCAAGGCAAGAATACTGAAGTGGTTTCCATTCCCTTCTCCAGGGGACCACATTCGGTCAGACCTCTCCAGCATGACCCGTCCATCTTGGGTGGCCCTACACAGCATGGCTTAATTTCATTGAGTTACACAAGGCTGTGGTCCGCGTGATCAGATTGGCTAGTTGTCTGTGATTGTGGTTTCAGTCTGTCTGCCCTCTGATGCCCTCTCTCAGTGCCTACCCTCTCACTTGGGTTTCTTTTACCTCTCTTCACAGCTGCTCCAGCAAAGCATAGCCGCTGCTCCTGACCTTGGACGTGGGGTACCTCCTCTGGACAGATCCTGCGCTGCATAGCTGCCGCTCCTGAGCCACATAGGCATATTTTAACATCTAGTATTTAACAATACTTGATATTTATCAACAATATTTTGAATTTATGAGGTACAAACAGAACGGGAAGGAAAAAGGAGAAGGTAAAGGAGAAGGGGAGTCCTAGAGTACAAGTCAGACTTCACAGACCACAGGACAACTTGCTCTGTCTTGTGCCAGACTCACCTGTAAAATGAGATAACGGTCACTTCCCCATACGTCTGTTGTGAGTTTTGTTTATTTATTTATTTTGGCTGTGCTGTGCCTTTGTTGCAACATGTGAGACCTTTAGTTGCAGCCTGTGGGATCTAGTTTCCTGAAAAGGGATCAAACCAGGGCCCCCTGCATTGGGAACATGAAGTCCTAGCCACTGGACAACAAGGTAAGTCTCTGTTGTGAGTTTTAAATGACTTAATTATGTAAAATGCTTACAACAGGACCTGGCACATGGTAAATTATCAATAAACATTAGCTGTTACCCGCCACTCCTCCCTCTTCTCCACCTCCTTCTCTCAATACACTGAAGGAAATTTCCTGATCTTCGCTCTAGAAATTTTGTCCTCCTGCTGGTAATCTACTGTGTCTGTGGACCCTTCTACATATTACAGGGTATACTGATGGTGTTTCACAGTATCTACATTACAGACATTTGAAAATTTTAAATAAACTTGATACTGAAATTAGCTTCACTTGACAATGATTGCAGCTCAGATATTCCTCTTAGGCCAAATATTGTCACTGAGCAAAGAGAACAGTGAAGCAACATGGCCACAGTCAATCTGGTGACTGAAAAGGTTTAGGTTCTTACTCTCATTCATTCAACAGATATTTATTAAATGGTAGGAACACCAGAAAGGAACTAGATATTGATCTTGTCTTAATACAAGCTTCCATCAGAGGGTGGTAAAAAATCAGACAGAGATTGTCATTATGGGTAGAAAATGATGTAGGCCACAGAGAAGCACGGCTAGAGTGCTGTGGACCTCTAGTGTCAGGAGAGACTAGTTTCTGTTGGGCACTCAAGAAAAGAGAGTTCCATTCACACAGATGCATGTCACCAATGCCTGCCATGGGTAGTGACTCAACTCATCTTAAAACAGTTACCTTAAGCATAAGGATCGGATTTTTGCCTAGGGGGTTTTGCTCTCTAGAATTGCAATGCAGGCTAAGTATGTCATGCCATTTAACTTTACACCAGCCATCCCTGCCACCACCACCACAACTCTCCCAGCCACTGCAGCAATTCATCCAGACCTGGATCTTGAATGTTCCCACTATATGCCCCCTGTTCTTCAGGGTCCATGGGTGGCAGTAGGCCAATCCTCAAAGGAGAGCTCACCAACAGCATGGCCATCACAAATTTGACACAAGGGACCTCTGAAGTCATGAATGTGTTCTGCCTGTGTTTAAAACTGTGGCCCTTGGCATGGTGTATACTCAGTCAATGGTAATAACCAGTCAGTGGGTTTAACCAGCTCAATTAAAACAAAACCTCAATTATTGACTAGGCAACTACAAAGGTTAATGAAGCTTCAGTTTGGACAACACATTGAAACTTTTATGAATGGTATCAGCTAGAATTGTGCTGAGTGTAATCTGTTCACCAAAACTTGGAGGGCCTGACTAAGAAAGCCACAGGGTTTTAACAGCTTGACTTATCAAGCAAAAGAACAAACATTTTTAGATAAGACATATTGCAAAGAAATAATGAAATTTGTTTCAGGTTTTAAGCATGCCAATTGCAAAGATGTATATATGTGGTTTTGCAGCTGTCTTTCCAAGTTGCATCTTTGTCAATACAATATCATCTTACATTGGTAAATGATTGTGTGATTTGGGTAACACTTTAGTCTCTTACAAGATGATATTCTGGAAAGGTCAACACTGTGCCAACCCACTCACAACCTCTTCTGAGGGGATCCACCATGCCCACACTTCCTGCCAAAGGGGCAGGCCCAGGAAGCCATGTTTAATACTCAGAGCCCTACCTCCTCTGTCCACAAATGATTGGCTGTAGCCCAGGTACCAGTACACAATCCATAGACTGGTCAGGGAGTTCTAGTTTGCTCTCGAAGATGGACTGGACTAATCAGATTCTCTCTTAGGGCCCTGAGCATGAAGAAAAATAGCCATCATTTAGTGCTAGGACCAGATGAAATGGACATATAGCATGCCACTTAATCATAGAAATCAAAGATCTATGAACTCCTGCTGCTGAAGGCCTAGAAGACTTCTTGAATCTAGAGTCACCTTTGAGCTCCAGGCTCTTTGAGGCCAACATTTAATACGGTTCCTGGTTCTTGGATTTCCACATTCCTTCATCATTTAAAAATAAAGTGACGTAATACAATATGCTAAAGCCCTTCGTCTTGAGCTGGCTTAAATGGCTATTTGTCCTTGCAAGTAAAACAGCCAAACCAAAACCAATGGGAAATTAAAACTGGGTCCCAGATAAATGTTCAGGCCACATGGCCTTCTAGAGAAATCTCAAGAAGAAAGGCAAACTGACAATGTCTTAGCCATTACTGGGAAGGCAATAGAAACCAAAAAAAGAAAAAAAGGAACTGAAAGCCTTTAAAGACGATTTGGAAAGTTTGTGTGTGTGTGCCGCCCTAATCGGTATGCAGTGACTTGTAGAACCAGCACCATGAACGGAGAAGATATAGTCTTACTGAGTTCTCTCTCATGAGTGAAACCAACCAAACTTAAAATAGACTATGAATGACTGCTGATTATGAGATATGCTAAATGCACAGGAATCACAAATGATTGAAGACAATTCACAAGAAAAACAGGATAATAATATTTGACGCAGCCTCAAAACCAGGTGCTTGGTTTAGGGTGTGTCTATATGGCCCTGGTTTTTGTTTCCACTCAACTTTGGAAACT
Source organism: Cervus canadensis (assembly GCF_019320065.1). Taxonomy (NCBI): domain Eukaryota; kingdom Metazoa; phylum Chordata; class Mammalia; order Artiodactyla; family Cervidae; genus Cervus; species Cervus canadensis. The sequence goes on along the minus strand of NC_057393.1, from coordinate 74,466,467 downwards.
AAATGACACTGCTCTCTATTTTAAAATGGAAATGTATTGGTTCATATAGACTGTGTCTAAATAAAATGCAGTTTCCACATAGCTCCTCAGTGGTAGCATTTCTTGTCCAAAGATATTTCATGGTTTGGGGTTCAATATAATTTAACCACTGTCTAAACATTCCAGTTGATTTAGAAAGTGAATTATCATCATTTTTTATCTATGAATACATTCCACTAGTTAAAAAAATAAACTACTTGTGAACTGAAATTTTCACTACTTGAATGTGCTTTTCTATACCTGTATTAAATAAATTTTGTCTTCTTTCCTGGGGGAAGCAATGTGGGGAAGTAGCTAACTGATGGACTTTGGAAACAGATCAGCCTGAGTTCAAATCCAGGTTCAGTAATTTTTTTTTCTAGTCTTGTGACCTTGGGCAAGTTAGTCCTACAGTTTCTTTATTTGTCAGATAACCATGATGATTATAATAGTACCCACCTTACAGGATGTACAAATTAAATGAATTAAGGTAGATAAAGTGCTTAAAACCATGCCTGGTAGTTTATTTTCTATAAATAATCTAAAAATGTTTACTACTATTACGTGTACTACTTTTATCAAACTCACAAAATAAGCCATTGAGTGCATGCAAAAATTGTCCTAGGAAAGTACTTTTGTCATCTTGTTTAAAATTCACAATTGGAGGGTAGAAATTACCATCCCAATTTTATAGAAGTAGAATAAACCTCACTAACTGATTTGCTAAAAGTTGCCTGGTAATATATGGTAGAGCCAGTATCTGTGAATTTACTCATTAATCCATTCCACATGTTTTTTATTGAGTACTGGTTACACACTGGGGACTTCCTAGGTGGCGCTAGTGGTAAAGAACCTGCCTGCCAAAGCAGGAGACAGAAGAGACCTGGGTTTGATTCCTAGGTTGGGAAGATCCCCTGGAGGTGGAAATGGCAACCCACTCCAGTATTCTTGCCTGGAGACTCCCATGGACAGAGGAACCTGGCTAGGCTACAGTCCATAGCGTCACAAAGAGTTAGGACATGACTGAAGCAAACCCCTTGCATGGGTGCTGAAATATAGACAGGCATCAAGCAGACATAAATCCTTGCCTTCATGGAGCTAACCTTCAGTTAGAGGAGACAATCAAAAATGAGAAGAGGAGAGGAAGCAGGACTGTGTGTTGCAGGGTGGATGCAGTTCAGAATGTAGTTGTGGCTATAACAGATAATTAGGGAAGGTCTCACTGAAGAGAGGATGTTTGAGGAAAGGCCTGAGAGAAGAAAGGAAGCCATGGAGTAGCTAAAGGAGAAGATTTTGGGCAGGATAAAGAGCATGTGCAAAGGCTCTGAGGCAGGAGTGTGCCTGGTATGTTCCAGGAACAGCAAAAGGTGACTGAAAGAACGAAAAGAAGGGAAACAATAGGCAATGTGACTCAGTGGTAAAGAATCTGCCTGCCAATGCAGGAGATGCAGGGGACACGGGTTTGATCCCTAGGTTAGGAAGATCCCCTGGAGAAGGGAAAAGCAACCTACTCCAGTATTCTCGCCTGGAAAATCCCATGGACAGAGGAGCCTGGCAGGCTACAGTCCAGGGGCCCACAAAGAGTTGGACATCACTGAGAGCAAAAGCAATGATAGAGGAGATGAGGTAGAAGAGGGGAGGGCTCGGCTGATATTGATCTTTGCTTAAGAGACCCCCTCATCTCAACCATGTTTATGTTAACTAGGGCTTTGCCTCCACAAAGGCAGCACATTTTAAGAGGCCACTGATGGAAGAGTCCCCCCTTTGGAAAGGACATCTCCATCCTGTAGAGAGGAAAACCCAGGCCTTGTGTTGGTAGTCAGGTAGTTCGTCAGAACTGAAACTACATAACCAGCATGCCCCCGCCCCTTCCCCCACTGGCTGGAAGCAACCATGACGATGGTGCTGAGCCCTTGCCGAGGTGTGCTGTGGTCTCTCTGAGCTCATCACAGCACCTTCCTATGCAAGAGTTTCAATTCAAGGTCATTTTTGGTTCCTTTTCAGTAGCAGACTCAGAACCAGATCTATTCATGTATAGGAACAGTGCAAACACATTAATAGCCAGACCCCAGTGGGAGTTTTATTTTCCATTTCCTCCTCCCCCATATTTATTTGTTTCTTCATCTCCTCTGTGCAGTAAAGGTGATCTTGCATGACATTTTCAGATGAAACTTAAAAAGGTAGGGGGAGAATGGGAGGATGTTACTCTGTGTTGGAACTACCTCTTCCCCAAACTCTTTCAGGCTCTGGAGTTGAGCTGCCTGGGTTCAAATCTATATCACCACTCTGCAAGCTTAGCTAAAATATTCAACCTCAAAGAACCTTAGTTTCCCTATATTTAAATTGGGGATGATGATGATAGCTGCTTAGCTAGGATCATAGTAGGAATTAAATAAAATCATTTAATGCTATTTTAGAATTTAGTTAAAATAGGAGGCTTGCCTCCCATTCCTGGAATGTTTTTCATGTAATGAGAAGGATGTTTCAAGACACTAAGAGGCAGGTGTCCAAATGGATGTGGTTGTCTCTGCATTTTCACTCAAAGAGTGATTCACATATTTGCCACATGCTTCCATCTCTCTGATGAGAGTTCTATTCTTCCCCAACTGGGTGGTTCTAGCCCCCTTAAGCCGATAAGCCTCCAGAGTTCTTAGAAGCAGACAGAGGTAGGCATAGCCCTCTCTGTGGTCTAGGTGAGTAAGTGGTCCACTGCCTCCAATGGGCAAGGTGGTCTAACTGTACTTATTACCCACCCTGGGGCCAACTCTGAGCTTTTCTTACCTCATACAGGGCACTAAGGGAAATTTTTGCAAATTCTCCCATAGAAAATTAAACAACACACGAGTCCTTCAAGGGGAAGCAAGAAGGTTTTGGCAAGAGAATCTTCAGGGATAAAGTTCTTCCTCCTACAGTATAATTTATCTTCGGGAAAAAGGCACACAGAATTTGGTGGATATTATTTAATGGTCACAGCTTATTAGCCCTATGTGTTCCTACAGAAAGGAAAAAATAACTACCTAGTTATGTCAGAAAATCTTCCACGCCTGTGTTATAGCAAACAGTCAATATTACTACTGGCATTTAGTATAAATCGGAGGGTAAATGACCTGTTAGCTACAGTGCTTTATAGGAATGGCCAAAGCAATCATCTTAGGATCACTATAATTGAAAAAAAGGTGTCCTGGAATGCTTCTGTAGCTCAATGATTTAAACAAAGAGTAACATTTTCTTATTGGCTTAGATGACCATTTTTGAATTAACTTAATATGGTTCCTGACTAAGCTTCAATAGACAGAGTCCCTTTAGAGAACAATTTTAAGTTGCTTGGAACTATCATCCCACTGGCTCAGTATCAAATTGTTAAATGATATTGACATAAATCCCTGAATGCAATTAATAAAAAGCCATAGGAAGGATTTCACACAAGTAAGAAGCTTGAAGCTACATGGATAATCACCCCTAAGTTATCTTAGTTTTGAATTCAGATTGAGATGTGCCAGAATTTTTTGAAGAACACACCACAGACAAAAAGAGCCAGTTTAAAGATAGAAACCCACAAGTTCTACTCTTCATTCTATCCCCAAAGATGTGTCCACCAAAAGATGAACCTGGAGGAATCAGTCTCTCTGACTTAAGACTATACTACAAAGCTACAGTCATCAAAACAGTATGATACTGACACAAAAATAGAAATTAGATCAATGGAACAGGATAGAAAACCCAGAAATAAGCCCATGCACCTATGGTCAATTAATCTATGACAAAGGAGGAAACACTACACAATGTTGGAAAGACAGTCTCTTCAACAAGTGATGCTTGGAAAACTGGAAAGTCTAATATCATCATTAGATCATTCTTTAACTTCACACATAAAAATACACTCAAAATGGATTAAAGACCTAAATGCGAGACCAGACACTGTAACACTTCTAGAGGAAAACATAGGCAAACACTCCCTGCCATAAATCACAGCAATATCTTTCTTGATCCATCTCCCAGAATAAACGGTATAAAAACAAAAACAAACAAATGGGACCAACTTAAACTCAAAAGCTTTTGCACAGCAAAGGAAACAATAAACAAAATGAAAAGACAATCCACAGATTAGGAGAAAATATTTGTAAATAATGTGACCAATAAGAGATTAGTCTCCAAAATTTACAAACAGCTTATGACGTTTAACAGCATCAAAACAAACAATCCACTCAAAAAAATGGGCAGAAGACCTAAATAGACATTTCTTCAAAGAGACAAACAGATGGCCAATAAGCACATGAAATGTTGTTCAGCACTGCTAATTACTAGAGAAATGCAAATCAAAACTACAATGTGATATCACCTCACACCAGCCAGAATGGTTATCACCGAAAAACTCACAAACAATAAATGCTGGCAAGGTATGGAGAGACTATAATTGTAGACTGTAAATTTACACTGTAAATTGGTACAGCCACTATGTAGAACAGTATGGCGTTTCCTTAAAAACTAAAAATAGAGCTACGATACGACCATGCAATCCAACTCCTGGGCATACATCCAGAGAAAAACATGATCTGAAAGGACACATGGATCCCAATATTTATTGCAGTACAGTTTACAATAACCAAGACATGGAAGTAACCTAAATGTCCATAAGCAGAGGAATGGATAAAGAAGATGTGGTACATATATACAATGGAATATTACTCAGTCATTAAAAAGAATGAAATAATGCCACTTGAAACAATATGGATGGACCTAGACAGTGTCGAACTGAGTGAAGGAAGTCAGAGAAGAAGAATTATCATATGACATCCCTTATATGTGGAATCTAAAAAGAAATGATATAATTGAACTTACTTACAAAACAGAAAGAGACTCACAGGCTTAGAGAACAAACTTATGGTTGCCAGGGGAAAGGATAGTTAGGGAGTTTGGGATGGACATGTACATACTGATATATTTAAAATGGATAACCAACAAGGACCTACTATGTAGCACATGAAACTCTGCTCAATGTTATGTGGTAGCCTGGAGAAGAGAGGAGATTGAGGGGAGAATGGATCTACATGTATGTATGGCTGAGTCCCTTCACTGTTCACTGGAAATTTTCACAATGTTGTGAATAGGCTATACTCCAGTAAAAAATAAAAAGTTCAATAAAATAAAATATTGAAAAAAAGAATGTACCACAGACCAAAGGAGCCTGGTTTAAAGACAGAAACCCACCAGTTCCATTCCTTATTCTGTCCCCAAGACATGTCCACCAAAAGACATGTGCATGAGTGTTCATAGCTTTATTCATAATAGTCTAAAGTTGAAAACAACTGAATATCAGACAATAGTAGAATGGATCAATTGTAACACATATATATATAATATGTGTGTATATATATACACTGGAGAAGGAAATGGCAACCCATTCCAATATTCTTGCCTGGAGAATCCCAGGGACGGGGGAGCCTGGTGGGCTGTCGTCTACGGGGTCACACAGAGTCGGACACAACTGAAGCAACTTAGCAGCAGCAGCAGCATATATGTATACACACACACATATATGTATTCAATGAAATACAACTCGACAATTAAACATATAATTTTTTTTTAATATTTTATTTATTTATTTATTTATTTGACTGCACCAGGTCTTAGTTGTGGTATGTAGGATCTAATTCACAGACCAGGGATCAAACCTGGGCCCCCTGCAATGGACCACAATCTTAGCCACTGGACCACCAAGGAAGTCATAACAGATATATTAATATATATATATATATATATATATATACTGCTACACACAGTAACATGATTGAATACCAAAACATGTTGAGAAAAAGAAGCCAGACAAAAACACACCAATTGTATGTTTTCCCTGACAAAAAATTTTGAAGCAGACAAAACTAATCTTTGGTGATATAAATTAGAAGAGTGACTAACCTGACCAAGTTGGAGAGGGGAAAAGGGGGGTTATAGAATCAGAAGGGTAAAAAAGAGCCTACTGGATGCTGGGATATTCTGGATCTTCATCTGGGTAGTGGTTCCATATTTTTGAAAATCTCACCATCTGCACATATAGTATTTGTGCAGTTTACTCTGTGTACGTTATGTCTCAGTTTAAAAAAGAAAAAGGAAACAAAATTAAAAAGAGCTAAACAGGATCTGTATTATCTTGGTGGCTTTTGTAAGACTCTGAGATCACAAGCTCAAGACCGTGACCTTGTGGAAGAGAACATGCGAATCACATGCAGACAGATTTACCCCAGTATACTACTTTATATTCATTCATCATTAACCAGCACTGTGACCTCTGCATTAGGGGCAGTGTGCTAGCTGCTGGTAATGCAGCAGCTCCCACTCTGTAAGAGGAGACAACACTCAGAAAGAAACTATACACATAATTCTATAATTTTGAAATGTGACACAGACTATAAGAAGAAAACCATAGAAGAGCTCTTCTATGAGAAAGACAAGAAGTGGGCTTGATTTTGTTCCATTGGGAAAGTTTCCTAGAGGAAATTACATATGAACAAAGATGTGAAAGTTGAGTAGAAGTCAGACAGAAGAATGGGGGTGAGGGGAGGGAGGGGGAGAGGGACAGGGAGGACAGAGAAGAGGAGGGGAGGGGAGGAGAGATGAGGGAAAGATGGACAAAGGCCTTGAATTCAGGGATCCAAAATTCTGGGAGAGTTCTAGTGTGGCTAAAGTGTAATGAGTTGGGGGGAGAAGAGGAAAATTAAGTTGATGGGGGAGGGGTAGACTGGGGCCAGGATGTGGAGTGCTTTCCAGGCTAAGATTATGATTTAGATCAAATGACAAGTATAATTTAAGGATCAATGAGTTTTAAGGACTTAAAATAAATTTTGATTTGCACTTTGATCACTGGTTTCTAAGAAGAGTATAAACTAAAAAGAAATAAGAATAGAGTCAAAAGAACCAGGTAAAACTACTGAAATAATCTAGGAAATAAAGGACAACTTGAATTGGAACAGTGGCAATGGAAGTGGAGACATGTATTAATAGATGGAAATGAACCAGTTTTTCCAAATTTACTTATCTCATCTTCTGGTCTTCTGGTGACCTTTCTCTCTTCTAACACACACACACACACACACACACACATATACACACTCATAGTAGACTCTTTAACACTCACCCACTAGATCCTGACTGTGATGGTACTTCAATAATGGTGATGAAGACCCAGTACACAGAACTTAAGAATTCCAGTGTATAACTCACCTCAAGAAAAGGAAATCTGGAGTAAATGCTAACATTTACTCAGCATCACCTATGTGCCAGGCATTGTGCTAGGTACTTTCATATATGTTGGCTTGTATACTGCAATGGATGGAATATTTGTGTTCCCCCAAAATTCATAATCTCCAATGTGATGGTATTAGGTGATGAGGCCTCTGGGAGGTGACTGGGTCATGAAAGTGGAGTTATGAATAGGATTAGTTCCCTTATAAAAGAGGCCCTCCACCATGTGACAGCACAGCAAGAAGATGGCTGTCTATGAACCAGGAAGCAGATTCTCAACCAGCCTACAGGACTGTGCACATAAATTTATGTTGTTTACAAGCCACTCACTCAGTCTAAGATAGTTCTGTTATAGCAGCGTGAACAGACTAAGGTATAGCCTGAACTGGGTAGTATTATTATTCCTATTTTAATAGGCAAGAAAACTGCAGCGTGAAGAAGTTAAATAACTATCCTATTGCAGTCTCATAGCTGTTTTAAATGGCAGAGATGATAGGATTTGAGTTCAGAGCTATATAATTCCAGAAACCACGTTATTTCCACTACACTCTGCAGATGATCCTTTTATCAAAAGCGTATGTCATTTTAATGACATCAGGAAAATTAATCCAAAAGAAATGACTCCCTAATAGTGAAATTTTGGACTTTAAAACACCTGGATGAAGACATCAGTCTTCAGAGCCTCTGGGAACATAGCACTTACTATAGGCAACTCCTTCTAGTCTGACTGTGATGAGTCACAAGCCCAGCTCTGTGCACAAGGTCATACGCACCAGTGACATCTGAGGGCAACCACAAAGGGGTGGAGGTGGCCCACAGCCTCCAAAAGCAGTGACAGCAAAGCTGAGTTCAGCTCAACTTTGCATGGGCAGATACAGCCTTGAATGACTCCAAACTATCTTCCATTGAGTTTCACTACAAGTCAGATCTGATTTAGCTCCTGTCTCCAGAAACAACACCAGATTGTGGCAAGGGAAAGAGAAAGGGGTGAGAGGCTCACCAATCCTGCTTTGATGGTGACTTTGCCCAATCACCAGGAACAAATTTCTTTGGGGCAGCCATGTGATCAAAGACACTGTATCCAGAGAGCCTGGGGGAAAGGGCTGTAGGAGCTTGGGTTTGATCAGAGGAGCAGAGCTGCTGTGAGTGATACAGAAATAAAGATTTGTTATAAAGATTACACCTTGCACAGCTGTGGGAGCTGGTGGACTCAGTGGCAGGCTGTTGCCTCTGCATCCGGTGGGGACCTGAAGTCGCTGTGAGTCAGCAGCTCTGGTAATCAGGAAGGAATGCAACACCTAAAGTGGGGCAAGCAACTTAAACTGGAAGCGTGGGAAACACTAGAACTAATGACCATGGGCCAGAAACCATGGTTGTCTCCTACTACCTCCAAATTAGACAACGCAGGGGACCTGCAAAAGCTGGCACCTTCTCCGTGGAACTGCAAACACAGCAAGCTTGCAGCTCAGAGAATCTGGAGGAGACTGTGTGGGAGCTGAAGGAACTGCAGGCCCAGGTACTGCTCCATGCCAACAGGATGAGCCATTAGATCAACATGAGCTAAGGTGGCCTGTCTGGCACCCTACACCAATCTGCAGAGTTGTGGCTACTTCACTTCTGGCTTCCCCATCTCAAGAAAATTCCTCTGTGGCCAGCCCTGACCTGGTTCCATACAGGGAAGAGGATTCTGGGAAATACTACCATTTTAGCTAAGTCAACACAGTTCAAAGCCTCATCGAGGGGAGAGCTCTAGAGACAAGTAATTAGATAAACTAAAGGTTTTATGATATGTGTGGAATGGAAAAATTATTCCTGTGCAAACCAGTGGTGCAATCCTGGCCAGGTCCTTCCACAAGACACACTTGAAATTCAGACTTGGAATGGGTTAGAATCAATTAAAAAACTATTAATGAGTGCTGCTGATGTGCAAGGCACTGTCCTCAGTACCACCATTTACTCTTGTTTTATACGTTCATATATGTTTGCCACTTTAAGAAGTATTTCAAGCGTACCTGAATGTATAAAGTAAGAGTGAATGCCCTACATGGTTTGATGCTGCAATATATATAAAAACTGCGTGCATATATTAAAAAAATAATACCTCGCGTTGATTATAAGCATTAAAAGAGATCATGTATGTGAGGCACTAGCACAGAACAAGTACTCAATGAATGGAAATGGTAGTCATTTTTATTTTATCACCTTCATCATCATCCTCATCATCAACATCACTGTTCCTTTTTAGACCCACAGCCTCTCTGAGTAAGCATGTGACGTTAGCAACACAGACCCACTAATAGTCAAAATACATGTGAGTGTCCAACCCCTTAATGAATCAGCAGTTTGAAAAAGCTAACTTACTCCAGGTACTTATTTGTTCATTCAATAAATAGTGAATCTTAACCCTACTGTGCAAGAAACATGTAACCCAAACATGATATATCATTCTTAAATAATATGTGTAAACGGTGCCCTCAGGAGTTGAAATTCAGGTCAGTAAATATGTTCTGGGACTTCATAGAGGGTTTAACAGGAGAGAAATACCACTGCGGTTCACGGTGGTCAAGGTGTCATAGAGCAAATAGCATTGAGGTTCATCATGACAAATAGGTGGTGCTCACACAATTAGGCAGGAGAGCTCACTCCTGGAGCTGGGTCCGAGGTGAGCACTGGATTGGAGGCTGCAAAACCCCTGGTATGAGCAGAAGGGAGTGAGGAGAGAAGAGAGTGTTTGTCAGGGAATAAATAGGTCAAGAAGCAGATTGTGTATTGCTTTGAGTGCCGTGATCAGGAGTTCAGATTCTGTCTGGTAGACAGCAGAGAGTTAGTGGAGCTCATACAGAGAAGGGGCACAACCAAAGCCAAGTTTCAGGAAAACTAGCACAGTGAGTCTATGAACTGTACTAAATTGCGAGAGACTGTAGAAAGGAAGGCCAATTGGAAATCTTGGGACAGAAATTCAGGAAGTACAGAGCGATCTGAACTGAGACAATCAGAGTACAAAGAGGAATGAAAGAAGTATTCAAAAGAAAGAAGCACTAGTTCATGGTGCCTGCTTGTACATAAGGAGCAAATAGAGATGCTGAGGATGAGCCAAGGTTTCAAGCCTGGGCAGCATGAAGAAAAATGGGAAAGTTGTGGGCAAGGAGTGAAAAAGAGAAAAGAGGCTGTGATCCATGTGGCGATTCAGTGAGCCCCACTAAAGACACAGGATCAGGAGGTGAGGCTAGAGGTAAAGGTCTTGGATAAGCTCCCTGTGGGCTGGTTGAGAACAGAGTGGATAAACATGAGAGGAGGACTGACTGAACCCGGGGAGCACCTAAACTCAGGGAGTGACAAGGAGTACCAGGGAAAGAATAGGCAGGAACCTAGCCTCCTAAATCTAAAGAAAGCATCCATTTCCCATTTGCTGATGGGAAATAGCAAAGACCTCCAAATCTCAATCATCCTTCAAGATACAAAGATGCTCATTTCTATAAAAGAAGAATCATTTTGCAGACCTGCCCAATGGCTGAAGACAAGAGACAACGTAGTCCGTTTGAGAGAACAGAAACAGTCATTCACTCAGAAAAAGGAGATAGTGTCCACATTTTGGTCAGGATGGCTATGGTCAGGGGCCCTCAGGAATAAGATGAGGCACATTCAAAGGGCCGAAAAGTAGTAATGAAGAGATTGTTTATAGAGACAAAGCATTAGGATTAGTCACAGTGGTGACTGTTATCCTCCTTAACCTAGAGAGGAGGAGAGGTGTTACCTGGAGTCCAGTGAGGGCTAAAGGAGTGGAAGAGGTGTCCAGTCAGAGCTGTGGCTGTAGGGGAACAGAGCTACTACCGAACATCTAATGGCCAAGAAAAGAGCAAGAGACATGAATACCCCCAATCTTTCTTATAGGTTATCCCTTTTGAGCTACACAGTATCCCTGTGAAGTAGATAAGACCATGTTCTTCAGGTCTATTTAGCTCTGAAGCCCAGAGAAACTAGATGATTTATTCAAAGTTACAGTCACAGGGTGAGTGAACGGTGAAGTTCCTATCAGAAATAAAGCCCTCTGAATCCTAATCCAGTGGTCCTCCCAAGGTGTGAAATTAATTTACCTAGGAAGATGCTCCTGCCATGAAAGTCTTCAGGACATAACTGTCCCCAGTGTGGCATGCCTTGCGGCCCTGGCCTGGCTGCATATCAGGGCCTTCTGGAGTTGTTTTCAATAAGCAAATATTCCTGACACTTCAATTATCCCAGTCCAAACAATGAACACACTGTGCAAAAAGCTTCATAAATTTCATTCAGTTGGATGCAATGAGAATAATATAAGTCAAAGCTTTGTGTGTATTCCCTCAAAAAAAAAAAATGACCTAACAAAACAGAGATTGTTGTAATGGAAACATCTAGGCCAGAAAAAAAATAAAGGCAACACAGACTCTGTGTTTCAGGAACCTGGCTCTGATTCTTTCAACTCATCACCATGTCTCAGCCAAGAAACATGTCTTCTGTCAAGAACCCTGCGCTTTCCATTTTCCTACAAATTAAAGTAAGGCCTTCTTACCTATGAATGACTCCAAAACTGTGTTTGATAAAGTGCTTTTGTTAAGTTTCCTATGTTTGATGTCTTGTCATTTTCATGCGTATGCTCTCAAGCAACTCCCTCTACCCACACTGTTACGGAATGACTTGGGTCCCCTAATAAAGATATGTTGAAGTCCTAATGCCCTGTGCTTCAGAATGTGACCTCATTTAGAAATCAGGTCCATACAGAGTCAATCAAGTTTATAACGAGGTCATTGGAATGGGCCTTAATCCAGTATGGTCAGCGTACTTTTAAAGTGGGAAATCTGGAAACAAAGACAAACACCCAGAGAGAGAAAGTGATATGAAAAGACAGGGAGAAAATGGCTATCCACAAGTCAAGGAATTTCTAAAGCCACCAGAAACTAGGAGAGAGGTAGGGGGCAGAGCCTTCCTCTGTACTATCAGAATGTGTACACACCCAAGATGGAGCCAGGAAAATGGTGGCTATTTTCTTGGCAAAACTCAAGGTTTTATAGAAATATATCCAAAGAAAATGTTCGGAAATTTTGTATAGATTAAATATTGCTTCTCTCTTCTACCTCTGGAGAAGAGTTCTAGTGACACTAGTCACTAGACCAATAGATTAGTTCTAGTTACAAAGTCTGATGTGTTGATACCTAAATTAATGAGGACACTTTTGGCTACAAGTAAGAGGAAAAATCCATGGCTTCCCTGGTGGCTCAGTGGTAAAGAATGTGCCTGAAATGCAGGAGACCACCTGCAATGCAGGAAACTCAGGTTCGATACTTGAGTCAGGAAGATCCCCTGCAAAAAGAAATGGCAACCCACTCCAGTATTCTTGCTTGGGAAATCCCACGGACAGAAGAACCTGGCAGGGTATAGTCCATAGGGTCACAAGAGTCAGACACCATTTAGTGACTAAAGCAACATCAAGAGAAAATCCATACCAAAGTGGTTTAAACAATAAAGGCAACTTCTTGGCTCCCATACCTGAAAACACAGCTGTAGTCTAGGCTTTAGGCATGGTTTGACCAAGGCTCTAGACTACGTGATTCTTTCAGTCTTGCCTCTTTTGTGTACTGATTCCATCCTCAGGATGGTTTCCTTCATGCTAGCAAAATGATTGCAACAGTTTGCAATATAAACACAATACTCTCCAGAAGAAGAATGCTTCTATGTCCAAGAATCCCCAGCAAAAGTACTGCACGTACTGTTGATGATACCATCCCTAACCAATTCTAGGGGAAAGCCAAGTGTTGACTGTCTTATGCTTGACTTATGTGGTCCAATCATTGGCAAGAGCCCTGGGATTTCCTGAAGGCTTAGATCATTATAGCTTACTTCTCAAGTCAGAGGTGAATGATCAAACAACCAAGCTGCTCCTGGATGGAGTATAAGAAAAGTGGGTACTGAGGAATCACCACAGTGTCCAGCCCAGGACTAAACCTAACCTTTATACGTATCAACTTTAACATAAAACCTTACCATATCAACATTGTGAAAATCTGACTTTTGGAAAAACATGAACTTGTGCTAAAACCATCTGCTAGAATCTGATATCCAGAATATGAAGGTTTCCTTTCATATCTTAGGAGGAATTGTGAGTAGAAGAGGTGAGACTGTACTTGTTTATCAATCACTGTTCTAGTTACTATGGCTACATAAAATTTATCTCAAAATTTAGTGTCTTAAAATAACAATGACTGTGTATTTCCTCTCATGGTTTCTGTGGATTAGAAATTCAGATCCAGCAATTTGGGCATATCTGGCTCAGGGTCTCTCCTGTAGCTGTAAGACAACTGTGGCTGAGATCAGCTCAAAGCCTTCTTTGCTCACCCAAAAGGCACCTGATCTGGAACAACTCCAATAGCTGAGGCTCCTTGGCTATTTCTCTCTGTTCCTATGTCGTCTCTTAATGTGATCTCTCCAGAGTGGTAGCTTCAGGGTGAGGCTCCCAAGGTGTGTGTGTGTGTGTGTACATATTCATATACAAAGAGAGACAGACAGAGACAGAGTAACAGGCAGACCCATATGACCTAGCCTTGGAAGCCGGAAGCTTCACTTCTGCAGCATTGCATTCATCAAGGCAGTCATAAAATCCCCCCCTTCATTTCTGCAGCACTGCATTCATCAAGGCAGTCATAAAGTCCAAGGGAAGGAGAAGTAGAATCCAGCCCTTAACAGGGAATGGCAAGGTTCTTGAAGAGTATATGGGACCAGAACTTTTCTGTGTCTGTGTATGGAAAATACAATCTGCTACATTCAGAGCATTTGTATACCATCCAGTGTTCCAAGTACATCACAAATATTAACTCATCTAATGAACTGGGTATTTGGGTATTTGTCTTTCTTTTCCAGATGGCAGACACTGTCTGTGCCCTACCCATGTCTCCTTGGTCCTCACTATCTCAGCATCTACCGATTCAACTTCCAAACGCCAAAATTTGGCCTGAGAGCTTCTGCTGGCCTCTGGAGTCTGCTGTGTTCTGGCATGCCAGATGAGTTGGGGAATAAATATCCATGAGGAGCAGCCGTCAGCTAGTAACTGGCAGGAGCTGGTGTATACATTCTCTGCGGCTCCCTCGGTAGCAGGGTGGGGATTTAATTCTGAAGCATGTGTTCTACTCTGATCCCTGGAGTTCTGCAAGGGGATTAACTCCAGTGGCCCACAGTGGCAACCTGCTTGATAACACAAACTGAACAACTGTCTTTCTTTCCCTGTTGTCCTCCCACCACCATATAGGTGTTTCCTGCACCTCCCAAATAAACTACTTAGATCTGAAGCTTTCTTTGGGGACCAAAACTTATACTTTAACTGGCCCAAGATCACTCAGCTAGGATTTTGAACTCAAATTACAACTTCAGGTAGCTTTGAGAAGCCATTTCTTAGTACCTTCAACTATGTGACATTGGAGAAAATGCAGTGTTGAAGAGAATAATGAGCCCTGGGAGAAGAGTCAGCTACTTGATCTTACACATGAGATGCTTCAAGGTTACATCCACAGAATATTTATTGAGTGTCTACTGTTGACTGAGCATTGGGTTAAATCCTAGGGAACCTCACTTCTCTGATTCTGGGATGCACATAAAAATTCCTTGCCAGATTCCCCTGCAAGGTTGTGATGGAAATCTTTGTGAGAGTTTCAGATGAGACTCTTTTTGGTAGTACTTTTTGGGACTTTGGTATGAACCATTAGGAAAGGGACTAGAGTGGTTATATTAGTCAGTAGGGCTTCCACAACAAAATGCCACAATCTGGGTCACTTAAACTTCAGAAACTGCTTTTCTCTTAGAGTTCTGAAAGGTGGAAAATCCAGTATCAATGTGCCAGCCAATTCAGTTTCTGGTAAAGGATATCTTCCTGGCTTGTAGGTAGCTGGCTTCTTGCTGTGTCCCTACTGTTGAGGATGGAGGGAGCAGAAGGGAAAGACAGAGATAGAGAGGGAGAAAGAAAGAGGCAGAGCCACAAAGAGGAAGAGAGAGGCAGACAGAGAGCACCAGCAGCTGTCTGTTCTTTTAACGACACTAATCTATCAGATCAGGGCCCCTCTCTTATGGCCTCATTTAACCTTAGTTACTTCCTTATAGAGGACTTCCCAAGTGGCTCAGTGGTAAAGAATCTGCCTGCCAATGCAGGAGACACAGGCTTGATCCCTGGGTTGGGAAGACCCCTGGAGAAGGACATGGCAACCCACTCCAGTATTCTTGCTGAAAATCCCATGGACAGAGGAGACTGGTGGGCTATAGTTCTTGGGTTGCAGAGTTGGATATGACTTAGCAACTGATCATGCAAACACACACACACACACACTTCGTTTAGGACTTATCTCCAAACATAGTCACATTAGGGTTTAGGGCTTCAGCATATAAATTTTGTAGGGACATAATTCAGTTCATAGCAATGAGATTCTGGTACAGGTTACTACAGGGGTGCACACATTTTAAAGCATTTTTATTTTGTTTAGTTGGCACTTATTATCCAATCAAGTTGAAAGAGGAGGTGCTTTTGACTCAGAGGATAGTTTTAAAATATAAAAGTTATACATATTTTGTGATCAGATGACCCAGGTCTCCACCTCAAGGATGCCCTTTCAGAGGCCTTGCAGGACCATTCATCCTGCTCCATTTGCAGGACAATGAAGTCTTTAAGTGCCTTCATTAAATCACCCCCATCTTTTCTTTGAGCCCAGAGTTGTTTTCATGGGAGCGTGCTGTCTGGTTTTCTGGACTTCTGAGTGTTATCTGTGTGATGAAAATTATCTAGATTAGCATGCTGCTTTGGCCAAATAGCTGGACTTCACAGGAGGTAATTCAATCAGCACAATCTTGGGCTTTAAACAAGAAACTGCAAATGATGAATCTAATTGTCCTCCCTTTTCTCTCTTCACAGGCTAGTCAACAATAATTGACTTTATACTGACTGAATATTTTTTAGGTCTTAGGCATTGTGCATACGCTTTTCCTGGGACTCTGCCTTCAAGCAGCTAACAGAAATTAGAAGAAAAGCACTAAGAAAGCAGCGTGACCAGGCCATTAGAGCAGACCTGTGGATGCTCAGCCTATCTTCACCTGGCTTCACCTGGGAGAGACCCTTTATCACATTCTGTCAACTTCTCACTCAGGTGTTTGTATTGCACTTGTTTTCTGCCTGAGGTTTTGCTCTGGCACGCCTGGGGGCAACAGTCAACAGGGGGTGAGAGCGGGTGGATCAATGCCCAGGCTCCCACACTCCAGGGGAGGGTGCTGAGGCAGACGACAGTTTTCTGGAGAGAGTTAGGAAGCAGCAGACTCCAGTGGTAACCCACATTTTCCTCCTCTCCCTCTCTGTCTCATCTTCTGCATTGTGTCATCTGTGGTTTTAGGATTCATTTCCCAAACAAACTCCCTGCACCCAAACCTTTGTCTCACCATCTTCTTTGGGGGAACTCAAACTAAGATAGTCATTTATTATGGTCAGCAAATATCCAGCACATGGCCCACTATTTCCACTCCAGAGTTCTTGACAGACATGCATATCAACCATGGCTTCTTCCCATTGGATCTGGAAAATGTCTTAGATTTCTTCTCTGAGCAGCAACTGGGAATTGACCAGTACTGGAATGCAGGATGAAATCCACTTCCCATCCTGGGCATAAAGAATAAATGATAAAAAAAAAAAAAAAGCAGTAGTCAATAAATGCTTTAGGAGTTTAGATGCAGGAGAGTTAGATTTTGGTGGGCTGGAGATGGGAGAAAGTATTCACAGAAGTAAGACTTGTACTGGGCCTGGAAGGACTGTCACCATCTTGGTAGAGCGTCCTGGATAGCGAGTAACAGCGCAGAGAGGGGAATGTGCCAGGGATGTTCAGAGAGGGCAGCCTTTACATTGGCTGTGGCAGACAGATTACGTTGAATGATCTCAAGGATTTTTTTTTTCCTTGTGACAAAACAAGTGTAGGTTTTAGTTTCTTGACCTAATTCTGGTGACTCTGACCTTCACCCAACTTCATCCATTCATCACCCTGTATCAACTTTGAAGCTGCTCTCTCCACAATTTTGAACTCTGAATGTTGTTTTTCATTTTTTCCTCTCTGTGCTCTCCTTTACAGCTCTCATCTCCTATCTACACTGATAACGATGGACACAAACCATGAAGATCATTCAGTAATTTCTGCTATCCCTCATTTCAGTTACCAGATGGACATTTTCAACTGACTGTCTTAACAGCATCTCAAAGTCAACACGCCCAAAGTCAAATTCATCTTTACCAACAAAACAAGCTGGTGTTCTGCTTCCATGGTTTTCTGAAGGACACCACCATTCTGCCATCAGCTCCACTCTCAAAAGCCTGGAGAGGAGGAAAGAAAACTAATCCAGACAGGATGGCAGGCACCACACTGGGATATTTTCTTTCACACCTTGCCTCATTTAATCCTCACAATAGGCAAGGAGGTTCAGTTTAGTTCAGTTCAGTCACTAAGTCGTGTCCAACTCTTGCGACCCCATGTACTGCAGCACGCCAGGCCTCCCTGTCCATCACCATCTCCTGGAGTTTACCCAAACTTATGTCCATTGAGGCGGTGATGCCATTCAACCATCTCATCCTCCGTCATCCCCCTTTCCTCCCAGCTTCAATCTTTCCCAGGATCAGGATCTTTTCAAATAAGTCAGCTCTTCATATCAGGTGGCCAAATTATTGGAGTTTCAGCTTCAGCATCATCCTTCCAATGAATATTCAGGACTGATTTCCTTTAGGATGGACTGGTTGGATCTCCTTGCAGTCCAAGGGACTCTCAAGAGTCTTCTCCAACACCACAGTTCAAAAGCATCAGTTCTCCGGTGCTCAGCTTTCTTTATAGTCCAACTCTCACATCCATACATGACTACTGGATAAACCATAGCTTTGACTAGACGGACCTTTGTTGGCAAAGTAATGTCTCTGCTTTTTAATATGCTGTCTAGATTGGTCATAACTTTTCTTCCAAGGAGCAAGCACCTTTTAATTTCAAGACTGCAGTCAGCATCTTCAGTGATTTTGATTTTGGAGCCCCCCAAAATTAAGTCTGTCACTGTTTCCACTGTTTCCCCATCTATTTGCCATGAAGTGATGGGCCCAGATGCCATGATCTTAGTTTTCTGAATGTTGAGTTTTAAGTCAACTTTTTTACTTGTCTCTTTCACCTTCATCAAGAGGCTTTTTAGTTCTTCTTCACTTTCTGCCATAAGGGTGGTGTCATCTGCATATCTGAGGTTATTGATATTTCTCCCAGCAATCTCGATTCCAGCTTGTGCTTCTTCCAGCCTGGCATTTCACATGATGTATTCTGCATAGAAGTTAAATAAACAAGGTGACAATATACAGCCTTGATGTACTCCTTTCCCGATTAGGAACTAGTCTGTTGTTCTATGTCCAGTTCTAACTGTTGCTTCCTGACCTGCATAGAGATTTCTCAAGAGACAGGTCAGGTGGTCTGGTATGCCCATCTCTTTCAGAATTTTCCACAGTTTGTTGTGATCCACACAGTCAAAGGCTTTGGCATAGTCAATAAAGCAGAAGTAGATGTTTTTCTGGAACTCTCTTGCTTTTTCTATGATCCAATGGATGTTATCAATTTGATCTCTGGTTCCTCTGCCTTTTCTAAACCCAGCTTGAACATCTGGAAGTTCACGGTTCACATACAGTTGAAGCCTGGCTTGGAGAATTTTGAGCATTACTTTACTACCATGTGCAATGAGTGCAATTGTGTGGTAGTTTGAGCATTCTTTGGCATTGCCTTTCTTTGGGACTGGAATGAAGACTGACCTTTTCCAGTCCTGTGGCCACTGCTGAATTTTCCAAATTTTCTGGTAAATTGAGTGCAGCACTTTAAAAGCATCATCTTTCAGGATTTGAAATAGCTCCACTGGAATTCCATCACCTCCACTAGCTTTGTTCATAGTGATGCTTCCTAAGGCCCACTTGAATTCACACTCCAGGATGTCTGGCTCTAGGTGAGTAATCACACCATCATGATTATCTGGGTCATGAATATCTTTTTTGTATAGTTCTTCTGTGTATTCTTGCCACCTCTTCTTAATATCTTTTGTTTCTGTTAGGTCCATACCATTTCTGTCCTTTATTGTGCCCATCTTTGCATGAGATGTTCCATTGGTAAATAACAGGGAGGGAACACAACTCCACCCATCAACAGAAAACTGGATTAAAGATATACTGAGCATGGCTCAGCCCACCAGGAGAAGACCCAGTTTCCCCCTCAGTCTATCCCATCAGGAAGCTTCCATAAGCCTCTTATCCTTCTCCATCAGAAGCAGACAGACTGAAACCCACAGTCACAGAAAACTAACCAATCTAATCACATGGACCACAGCCTTGTCTAACTTAATGAAATTATGAGCCATGCTGTGTAGAGCCACCAAAGATAGGTGAGTCATGGTGGAGAGATCTGACAAAATGTGGTCCACTGGAGAAAGGAATGGAAAACCACTTCAGTACTCTTGCCTTGAGAACACCATGAACAGCGTGAAAAGGCAAAAAGATAGGACACTGAAAGATGAACTCCCCAGGTTGGTAGGTGCTCAATATGCTAGTGGAGATCAGTGGAGAAATAACACAAGGAAGAATGAAGAGATGGAGCCAAAGCAAAAACAATGCCCAGCTGTGGATGGGACTGGTGATAGAAGTAAAGCCCGATGCTGTAAAGAGCAATGTTGCATAGGAACCTGGAATGTTAGGTCCATGAATCAAGGCAAATTGGAAGTGGTCAAATAGGAGATGGTGAGAGTGAATGTCAACATTTTAGGAATCAGTGAACTAAAATGGACTGGAATGGGTGAATTTAACTCAGATGACCATTATATCTACTACTGTGGGCAAGAATCCCTTAGAAGAAATGGAGAAGCCATCATAGTCAACAAAAGAGCCCGAAATGCATTACTTGGATGCAATCTCAAAAATGACAGAATGATCTCTGTTCATTTCCAAGGTAAACCATTCAATATCACAGTAATCCAAGTCTATGTCCCAACCAGTAATGCTGAAGAAACTGAAGTTGAATGGTTCTGTGAAGACCTACAAGACCTTCTAGAACTAACACCCGAAAAAGATGTCCTTTTTATTATAAGGGACTGGAATGCAAAAGTAGGATGTCAAGAAATACCTGGAGTAACAGACAAATTTGGCCTTGAAGTACAGAATGAAGAAGGGCAAAGACTAATAGAGTTTTGTCAAGAGACCGCACTGGTTATTGCAAACACCCTCTTCCAACAACACAAGAGAAGACTCTACACATGGACATCACCAGATGGTCAACACCGAAATCAGACTGATTATATTCTTTGCAGCCAATGATGGAGAAGCTCTATACAGTCAGCAAAAACAAGACCAGGAGCTGACTGTGGCTCAGATCATGAACTCCTTATTGCCAAATTCAGACTTAAATGGAAGAAAGTAGGGGAAACAACTAGACCATTCAGGTATGATCTAAATCAAATCCATTATGATTATACAGTGGCAGTAAGAAATAAATTCAATGGATTAGATCTGATAGGCAGAGTGCCTGATGAACAATGGATGGAGGTTCATGACATTGTACAGGAGGCAGGGATCAAGACCATCCCCAAGAAAAAGAAATGCAAAAAGGTGAAATGATTGTCTGAGGAGGTCTTACAAATAGCTGTGAAATGAAGAGAAGTGAAAGGCAAAGGACAAAAGGAAAGATATACCCATTTGAATGCAGAGTTCCAAAAAATAGCAAGGAGAGATAAGAAAGCCTTCCTCAGTGATCAGTGCAAAGAAATAGAGGAAAACAATAGAATGGGAAAGCCTAGAGATCTCTTCAAGAAAATTAGAGATACCAAGGAAACGTTTCATGCAAAGATGGGCACAATAAAGGACAGGCAAGGAGGCAGGCAATACTATCTCCATTTTTAAATGAGGAAAGAAAGAAAGGTTTAGAGGGGTTAAAGAATTTTCCTGAAATTAGAAAGTAGAGCTAAAAATAAACAAAAATTTTTTAAACAAAAAAAAAAAAAATAGAACTGAGATTCACTCAGATCTGTTTGACTCCAAAGTTTGTGCTCTCTCCATCCTTTACTGGTCTTTTATTTTCCCTGATACATCTCTTGCATCTGTCTATTCCCCACCACCACTACCACTCCTATTTAATATCACACTCAGTGGGGGGCCTCTCTAACAGGTCACCCAGCTTATAACAGACAAGGGGGAGGTAGCTGTTTACAACACAGCAGTAGGTACTGGCTGTGAGGAGCTGACATTCAACCTGTACAAGGGCCCCAAAGAATTTACAGTTCAGCAGAGATAATAGGAAAGAGGTGGTGGGAGAAAAGTGAGAGGAAAGGGTAGGAGGTAGAGAGAGGGGAGGAGAGCAACTGCGGGTGGGCTGTGGAGGGAATCTGCCAGTCTCATGGTTTTCCATGGAAATCTTCTGTTGGCTCCACCCACTCTGTTTCTGGGTGCTCTTCCTCACCCCTCCCTGCTATATCCAAGCAGGTACAATGTGAGCAATCACGATTATAGATTGTGACCCTCTTCCCCTGACACTGTCCTAAATGTAAAACCAAGCATCCTAAAGAAGCTCTTCTGGGAGTGAATGTTTGTAAAAGCCTGTTTGTTAAATGATTGGCCAAATTGCATCAATTGGTATTATAGCTTCCCCCCAAAATCAAGTTGTATATAGACAGGACAGTAAATTTCTGTTTTAGAAATGTACCCTGAATCCACAGAGCAGATCTTTCGGCTTTTGTATTTATTATTACTGTATAATATAAGTTCCACTCTCAGACTCTAAGTTTCCTAATTATTAAAATGATGACTATCATTTTCTGGGAATCTACTGTGTCAATACACCACGCTCATACTTTTCCTGCATTGTCTCATGTAATCCATGCACAGCCCTAATGAGATAAATATGATTATTCTCAATCACAGTGATTGAGGCACAGAAAGATTAGGTGACTTGCCCGAGGTCACAAAGCTATCCAGTGATAGCGCTGATATTTGAATGCATAGTCTTGATTCTAGAGCCTGAGCTCTTAACTAAACATTACATAACTTCCAGTTTCAACAAACAGTCCTGCCTTTCCAAATCTCACTTTCAAGCTAATCTGAGTTAGAAAAGAAGTCTTGGATCCAACACTATTTCAAAATCATTCTTCTAGGGACAGATAATTTAACTACCTACTACATGCCACATGGCTTACATTAACTCATTTTCAGTATTTTTATGTCAGTGTTACTTTATTGCCATTTTACAGATGACAAACTGAGGCTTGTATAACTTGCCCACACAGCTAGGAAGTGGCAGAACCAAAGTGTCTGAATTCATAACCTATAATCACTCTCTACTTCCCCAGCTGACTCTTGATTTATTCATGTGTTGCTTATTCATCTAGCAGTTTTTTTAGCTAAGACTTTCATGGAATAAACTCATCTGCTAGAAAACGTACTTGACTAGGAGATAGAAGATGTTAGTTCTAATGTTGCCTGTAACTAATTTTGTGATCTTGGGCACAGAGAAATTATAAACTCTAATGTCCCTTCCAACTCTATGCACTGGGAGGTGGAAAAAGAACAAACTTTGATAATATCAGAAAGATCTGCTTTCAAAATGTGACTTTGCCATGTTCTGATTTACGAATCTTGCTCAGGACCGTTAAACTTTCTGAACACTAATTTCCTCATCACTGAAATTGGGATAATATCTTCCTTGCTCTATGACTATGAGGAGACCGGACACGTCAGGCAATTCCTGGCATGTAAGTGGCATCAATAAAGAGAGTGATGCAGGTGCTGGCACTCACAGTATACTGGTAGTATGATGGCGACTTCCTGCATTGCCTATGTAAGCCTCGGTCTCACTGTAGGACTCTACACACACATTCATCTCTGAGTAACACCCAAAACTTGCTTATACCCTTGAATTTTCCTGTGACTATGATAGAAGAATCTCAATTTATCTGAAGGTGACCTTCACTTGCATGAAAATTCAGAAAACGTACAGTCAAAGTTGCATAACTGTGAGGCTGGCCTACAAAGGAAGCAGCTCTTCTCTTTCTCCTTCAAATATGTATATATTTTTTTTCAGCAACTTGAGGCATTCCCCTTGTGGGCGTGTGATCTCCCCAACAGTAGCAATAGCTCAGGCAGCCACAACCACAGCCCGCAGCCACCGCTGCAAGTGAGCACACAGCACCTGGCCTAGCCCGGGCCCGGAGCCGAGCAGTTCCACCTGGTGGCTGCCTGAGAAAAGGCTGGCCCAGCTCAAAAGGCCCAGAGGCTTGCCCAGGGCAGTGCATGCACAGGAGTTGGCTGCCCCTCCCTGGGGCAAAATGGACCATGGGAGGATCTTGGGTCAAATTCTGACAGCTCAGGACCCCAAAGACACGGGGAGAACCAAAGCACTCATATTCCCTGCTCAAAACGCGCCCATGTTGATCCAGGTAGGAAATAATGTTACCATGTCAGTGCAGGGTCATGTTATTGGGACAGCAGACCATCTCAGAAACAGAACAGGAGCTGCAGAAATGGGCCCCCTTCTGCCTGATGGCCCTCAGCCCTAATCACTTGTCGATAACAATGGGAGAGAAAAATGGACAAATGATGTAAGCAAATATAATAGCTAATTCTTACATCAAACTCACTATACTCATTATACGTTAGGTGTGTCTATGCACTTGGATGCATGTGGGCTAAGTCACTTCAGTCGTGTCTGACTCTTTGCGATCCTTTGAACATGTAGCTGCCAGGCTCCTCTGTCCATGGGGTTCTCCAGGGAACAAAACTGGAGTGGGTTGCCATGCCCTTCTCCAGAGGTCTAAGCATTTACCAATCTCCAAAACCCCAAAGGGTAGATAGCCTCATTTCCCCAATTCACAAAAGAGGAATGGGGGGAAATAACTTATCTAGGGTCACACAGCAGATAAACAGCAAAGACAGGATCTGAATTCACTAAGCAGTCTTGGCTTCCAACACCAGCTCTAAACCACTATGTTTCACAACAGAAAAATTACAAAGGACTGATCAACATATGGAAAGATGCTTAACCTCACCAGAGACCAGGGAGAAAGACAGTGTGGTGAAATGGACAAACTCAAATACTTGAGAGCCTTTTTGGAGTGTACATTGGCCTTTTTAGAAAGCAAATTGGTATATCAGAATGTGAACTGTGAATTCCCCTTGGCACAGGATTCCACTTCCAGTAATCTATGCTACTGGAATACGCAGAGAGCTTTCTGTACAAAAATGCTCACATATGGTTCTGTCTGTGAGGAATTTCTAGCCATCTTTGTCCATGACTCACAGTAAAGCACCTAGCACTTGTTAAAAGAGTGTCAGAGCTACTAGCAGGAATATATAACCAATGAATATCTATTTAGCTAAATAATGATATGCCTATGCAAGCACTTCAATATTGCCACTAGTAATTCAATAGTACAAGTGTAATGAGATCCAAGTTCTGCAAAACTAAAAGAAATCAAAAAGAAGCTCCTCTCCTCCCAGCTCTGCAAACTTGAAAGGATGGTCACTACCCACTGTGAGTCCTGGCTTCCCTGCTCTGAGGCTCCTGATGAGGGTAAGTCAATGGAAATACCAGTAGGTCAGAGGGAAGGAAGTAGGGGCTGGTGTCTGTACTCTCCCATTTGCCCCTTCTGCCCTCCTCCCTCCATACTAGGCTGTGTGGCTGAAATTCCTTAGAGCCCCAGCTCAGCCCCTGCTCTTTTGTGATTCTGACTCACACTGGGCTTAGTGACACCTTTCCCCTCCCTCAGGTTAAGAAGAGAAGAGGAGACATTTCCACTGTTGCTAGTATCTGGTTTCGTCACCATCCCCAGTGCTTCCACTCACTGGCCCTCACCTCGGTAATAGACCTTCCACTAAACAGACTGTGAAGCCCTTGAGTGTACCTTCTATTTTTGCCAGGACCCTAAGTGATTCTATCTCAGATTTTCATCCAATGCACACTTGTTGAGCACCTACTATAATCCGGGAAGCCAATCGTTACTGAGTGTACCAGCATGGTGAAGTTAGTCCCTTCTACCCACTGGCTTGGGGAAGTAGCTGTAGTATTGGTTTCCCATGAAACTTCGGGGGATCTTTTCCTCCAGATTTATATAAGGCTTGGCTCTTTTCTGAATGAAAATGAATTAGGATGGTGTACATGCTATTAAATTAGTTCTTGTTCAGGTATCAGTACCAGATAAAGCTGAATACAGTCAAAACATCTATGTCTTTAGAAAGCTCCTAACAGTGTTATCTAACAGGGCAAATGCAGTACAGTAGTTCAAGGGGGCCAGAGAGGAGCTAAGTGGAGGCAAACCTACTTCTCCTGGAGTAGGGATCATCAACACCTGCCCTAAATCTGGAGCCCTGAATCTTCAGCTCCATCTCTCTAAACCTCTCCTATCCATTCTCACTTCTACAGCCGTGGTCCAGATCTTTTCTTTTCTTGTCTGATTTACTGGGGTTGTGAGGAGTGGATTGTGTATTCATCACTGAGTTCCCAGCCTGCTGGAGTGTTGACCATTGAGTGAGCCTTCAATAAGGGTTAATTGCATGACTAAAAGTCTATCAATATAGGTTCCTACCTTTCTTCTCCAACAACTCTATCCTCCCTCCTACTCCATGAAATCTTTCTCCAGCAGAGATATGTTTATACTATTACTTAAAGCCCTTCAGTGTATCCACCATGACTTTTAGCCAGAGGTCACCAAACTTTCTCTGCAAAGAAAGAATAACCATTTGAGGTTTTATAGGCCATGTGTAGTTTGTATTGTAACTACTCAACTCTGCCATTGTAGTGTAAAAAGCAGCCATATATGATACATCATGAATGAGTTTGGCTGTACTCCATTAAGATTTCATTTTTCAAAAACAAGCAGTAGACTGGATTGAGCCCATGGGCTGCAGTTTGCCAACCCTGCAGATATGTCCAAGCTGGCTGGCATGGTCTATGGGGCCATTTCTGACCTGGCTTCCATTTAGGTTTATCTCCCGACACTCCTGCTTCACACTTCACTCTCCATCAGTGACACACTTCTTAACAATCCCTCCAATGTGCTGTGTATTTCAAGTAATTGTGACTTCACAGTTACTGTTCTCTCCTTGTAGAATCCCTGCCCCCATCTATATGTCTATGAAATATTGGTCTTTCAAAACTCCTTGATTGAAACCCTCCCTATCCACTCTCCTAGTCACTGCCCCAGACAGTAACCTCACCCTTATTTTGTGGTCTCTGCTCTTGTTCATCATTACACTTAACACCCTATCATGTTATTTACTTGTGGACATGTCTGTGGCCAATTACAGAAGGGAACAATGACTGGTACAAAGATGCTTAAGAAATGTTGTTAAATTTAACTGAGACCAAGGTAGCTTTCAGTATAGTGATTCTAGGTTTGTCACAGACAATTTAAGTTTTTGCCTGTGGCCCCAACATATTTATAATTCACTGCCCCTTTTTACTCTCAGAAATGACCCCATGTCACTTGATAACAAATAAGTGACACCATGTCACTTAATAACTGTTTCATAATAAAGAGTTGCCCTGCCATTCTGCATTCTTCAAACTTGCTCAGCCTATCTGTGGGGCCAACAATGGAAGGATCTCCCTACCCAGTGTTGGCCAGCAGATCAGCATCCCTGGCTCCCCTGGACCTGGGCCTGAACAACTGTTCAGTGGCCAGGGCAGTGAGACTGCCAATGCAGGCTGAGCTGTCTGTGTCCATGCAGCCCAGTGAGCTATGGGGCAGTCAAGGAGCACAATAATGCTGGTGAAGAGGGTACAATCCCATGGTGACCAGTTATCTCTGCCATATCTGTGACCCAGAACAACTCTGACCAAAGCCAGGGCAGTGGGGAGAGAGCAATAGGACTTCATTCCCAGAGCAGGAAATCCTTCAAACTCCGGTCCCCACCTAGGGACAGGCCATTTGTGGTGCCTTTAAGCACAAAGGGGAGGATTTCATAGTGACCATCCCTCATCAAGGATCACAGGAATGGCTCCTGGACAAGGTACTTAGGGGAAAAAAAAAAGATAAATGGTGAATAGCTGTTCCCCTGGCCCTCAAACACCCTCCCCCTGCTCCCCACCTCCTCCACTTGTTTGACAAGCAGTCTGGTTACCCTGGACTCTTTCCTGAACTTCCTCCCTCCTCCCCCGCATCTCAGACACTTCCATCTCTGTTCCCTGGGCCCCTCACAAGAATACGAAATGGCCACCCGGAAGTGGGGCTGCATAAGGAGCCCTTGGTTCTTTGAAAGCCATCTCAAATCCGGGAGCAGCGTTTTCCCACAGCTCTCGCAGCTCTGAAATCGGAGCAAAAGGCAACTGAATGCATTTACCAAAAATGCGTCCCTCTGCACTGAATCCTGAGGTGTTATCTATACGGCCATCTCCACAAAGCTGCCCTCTTAAAAGGTCAGTCTTATTATTTCCAATGGAACCAAGCTCCTTCTGACCTCAAGGCTCTAGCTCATGACCTTGAATCTATGCTCCTGACTTTTTGCTTAATAAGTCGTTTGAGTAGTTTTTGAATAATTCCCACCCAAACTCTGGCTGCATTAAAATATCCAGAAACCGGCCTCCCTCGTTGTGTATTGGGCAATGTCCTGCTCTTAAAAAAGAATATGCGGAAAAAAAAAAAAAAGAATATGCGAATATACAAAACTTCAAACTTAGAAAACAAAGTGATCATTAGCAAGCCTTCAGGAGTCTTTGCATGATGAATACTCACTGCAGTTTCTTTACAAATTGAAAGTGCTCTTGAATGCAAGTGTAACTCCTTAAAGCAAGAACTTCAGGAACCACTGTCAAACTAAGATCATCTCTCAAACTGCAACAGAAGGAATCCAGGAACCAATTTACGCCAGTCTTTTCAGAAATACTCCTTCCTCCCTGTCAACCTTCTCCCCATTTACATTACACAGAACACAGGCATATGCTTCATGTGTTGTTGTTGTGCTAAGTCACCTCAGTTGTGTTTGACTGTTTGTGACCTTATGGACTGAAGCCAGCCAGACACCTCTCTCCATGGGATTCTCCAGGCAAGAATACTGGAGTGGGTTGCCATGCCCTCCTCTGGGGATCGTCCAAACCCAGGGATCAAACCTGAGTCTCTTATGCCTCCTGCGTCCACCTGGGAAGCCCATATACTTGCTATATAACCAATCAAATAAAATCCACCAAAGAATAAAGCAAAACAATCTGGTGCAAAAACATGTGAATTCTGAGACTTTTTAGCAAATTGATGATTTATTACCCACCATAAGCCTGGAACAGCTGATCATAGCTGAACAAGGAATGCTCCTTGCTCTCAGTGAGCTACCCAATTCAGAGGAGAGAAAAGAGGATATACAAGTAATTTATATAAGATAGAAAATGAGCTCCATGATACTGAACAATTTATGTCACCTCACGAAGTCAGCTTTCTCATCTGAAAAACAGAAAGTTCCTATCTCAAATGAATTTATGAGGATTAAATGAGATGATGTGAATAAAGAGCATAGTATACATTGTCACAGGACAGAACAGGCCAACATCAGTGCCAGCTGTCCTACTCTTGCAGCTCTCGTCCTTATCCATCTGTGCCTCACACAGTCATTTCAGAAAGCGGAAGAAGAGATCATTCAATTCACATAAACAAGAAAGGGTGGACAGAAGAGATGGAATTGAGTTGAATCTTAGGCACTGGGTGGGATTTCAGGGAGAGGAGATGGGGCTGGGCAAGAGGAGCTCATGATAAGAAGGTGTGCCAGCTTTAGCAGGAGGAAAGACAGATTCGTCAGGAGTAGAGGCATGGCTGGCATGAAGGATACCTAACAGGGAGAAACAGGAGATAAGGCTGGGAACATATCTGAGATCAAATTTTTAGGGAAGCTGTGTCTTCCCAGCTGAGATATTTGAATGTTACCCTATAGGCAATTGGGAGCCACCAATAGTTCTCGAGGAGAGGAGTAATATTCTCTTGAGTTATATATTTGAGACACATTTTTCCAAGAGCAGTGTACCAAATGGATAACAACAGAGAGCCCAATCAGAAGGCTATTTTAATAGCCTGAGCAAGAAATAGTGAGGGCCTAAACAAAACTCACCCACTGTAGGAAACAAATGTAGGGGACAGATGGGAGAAACATTTTGGAGGAAGATCAGCAGGCCTAATTTAAGGGAGAAGGAGATGGTGGAGTCATCTTTCAGTGACTCAAAGATTTTGAACTTGGGTATAGATGCCATTTAAAAAGTTAGGAAACAACGGAAAAGAAACTAGTTCAGGGCCTAGGTGATACGATATCTATAACTAAGAGTGCCTGATTCTAAGGCTTCTACCAGCAAGAGGTCTTGGATGAAAATCAACCTTTCAGTTTCCACATCTGTGAAATGGGGATATCCAGGTATAGTCCATAACTTCACACAAATAGCTTTGCTGATTTCTAAGTTTGGGCTTCTCAGGAGCTGGAGTCTCTCTAGTCATGATTCACTGTAATTTGGGGAGTAAATGAATGAATCACCCCCTCGGAGCTTATTTATATCTATTACTACTTAGCCAGGAAGCCTTAAATAGACTGGCAAAGTCAACTATGGACCCAGCATTCTAAAAGCATCAATTTGGAAACCAGAAGATGAATTTCATCTGTTTGCTAAATGTCAGTTACTTTGGTGTATAAAATTTCAATAGCAGTTATTAAGACCCTACAATTTCTTGGCAACTTCATTGAAAATTAAAGTGCTGTATCAGTGCTGTATCAGGATCAGTGAGGAATATAAACCATATTAGGTATTTTAACAAAGAAAATATAATGCAGGGCTTTGGTTAAATAGGTGTTAGAGGAAAGCAAAATGAAAATATTAAGCTAATGCCAAGGACTAACTGCAAGCATTAACACCACCACTAAGGAGAACAAAGAGAAGTAAACACAGTTACTAAAACCTGCAAGCTTGGAAGAAGGTCCCACAAAGCTGGAGCTCAGACCTCCATGGAGAGAGTACCGCCCAGCTAGTGCTGCTCTCTGATGGGTACGTTGAGGCTGGCTCTGGAAGTTCTGAGAGAAGCTGGACCAGAATCAACTGCCAATGCTGAGTTGATGCTGACACGAACAGATAGGAAGCAGCAAGTCCCCTCTGCCCTCCTCCTGCCCCTTGATATAACAAGAAGCCAGAGTGGACTGGAGCTGAGAACTAATAGCTGAATAATTAACATGAGGACTTTTACACAACACATGACTTGAGAAATATCAGACTGCTATGCTTATAACCACAAAATATAAAAACTGATTTAGATAATGAAGCACATGCTAGAAATAAGCTACGTTCCTGCAAGCCTCAAAAAAGGCTTTTGTGGAGTAAAAAGTGCTCATGATAGTGGAATGGATTATGTAGAGACTGAGGCAGACCCTTCTAACCAAAAGTTACCTCCATTGGCTTATGCCCTTGTATAATCCCATCCCTCTGAGTGTGGCGAGACCTAGGAATTGCTTTAAACAAATAGAAATATAACAAAGGTGATGAGGTGTCACTCACTTGATTACATTATGTTATGTGAAATCTGTCTCAGCCAACTAGAGTGACAGTGATTCTCCTGAAAGCCTTGAAAAAGCAAACATCCATTGTGTGAGTTGCTGGTGGCCTCTAGACTCGAGGGTGGCTTCCAACCAATAGACAGCAAGAAGCAAGGATGACTTCCCCTCTGCTCCTGTCGCTGCCAGTACAACCATAAGAAAATGAATTCTTTCAACAGTCCCCAGGTGAGACTACAGCCCAGGTCAACACCCGACTGCAGCCTGCTGAGACCCTGAGTATAGGACTCCACTAGGCTGTGTCCAGACTTCTGACCCACGGAAACTGTGACATGGTAAATTTGAGTTGCTTTAAGCCACTAAGTTTGAGGTAATTTATTACATAGGTTGTGGTAATTTATTACACAGCAATACAAAACCGATACAGGGATGATCCTTACTTCTCTATTTTCCATATACATTCAACACTGACATAATGTTTATGAAGCATCTAACACAGGCCAGGAATCTTCAGTCTTCAAGAAGCCAGTTTAGCAGAAAGACAAGTAACCCAGCCATTCCGGCTTAGTGTGATATGTTCCAGATGTAAGTGTGCCTGAGGAGCCGCAGAGCTCGGAGGAGAGGAGCCTGGCCAGAAGAGGGGTACCGGAAGCCTTCAGAGAAGGAAGTGCTAGTTAAATGAAGATTAACTAGTTAACTAAGAAGGGGAGCTTTAGGCAGAAGTCCAAAAAATTACACTGTTCTAGATTGCTAGTCAAATGAATTTCTTCAACTTCATACATGTAGCAGACATCAGAAACAGTTCTTCCTTAAATTGTTTTTCTTCCATCAAATTTATACTCATATTACAGCATTCAATTGAAAATCAAAAATCCAGAAGAGTCAAAAAGAAAAAAAAATGTGTGCTTGAACTTAAATATGTCTCCTGATAGAGATTAGATTAGCAATTGTTTGTCTTAATAACCGGCACTTCCTCTTGAAACTGTGCCCAAACCAACCTTGAAAAGCTCCAATTTCATGAAACGTGTCACTTCCTCTCCACTCACAGCCCCCTTTTTCCTTCCTTCCCTTGGTCTCACTTTTTTTTTTTTTTTTTAATGCAAGGCTTTAGCATTTGAAATAACACTCCTCTTTGGCAGCCTGATATGATATAACTCCCATTTTTTCCTGGGGCGAGTTTAGAGCTCAGCCGAGGTCACAGAGAGGGTTAGAAACAAGAGCCGGGATTCAATTCCTCACCTCAGGAACCTCTAGATGAGCCCCATAGCAGTTTTCTTGTCATCGTCTGAACTTGGAACAGCCTCCCACCCACACTAATCTTCTCAGCCGCTTCCTTCCCATAACTTCAGAGACAGTTCTTCAGGATCCACATACATAACTAGCTCAGACACATTACTCATTTTCATGCTACTCAGAGGAACTTTGGGGCAGAACCTTGATGGTGGGACAAGCCCTCTCAACTCAATTAGGACCTGATCGCTTTGAACAGAGGAGTAGAGAGCAAATGAAAGAACA
This sequence comes from Cervus canadensis, assembly GCF_019320065.1. Taxonomy (NCBI): domain Eukaryota; kingdom Metazoa; phylum Chordata; class Mammalia; order Artiodactyla; family Cervidae; genus Cervus; species Cervus canadensis. The sequence goes on along the minus strand of NC_057393.1, from coordinate 74,434,162 downwards.
AAGAAAAGGGACAAGGTGAACACAACTGGCTTTCAGCAGCACAAGTGAACATTTGATGGATTTCTTGAGTGTTTGGGCAAGGACATAGGTCCCCAAGCCTACTCCTGTCTATGCACATCAGGACCCCAATCATCTGCAGATCAAGTCATCACCTTATCAGTCTCAAGTCATTGTGGAAGCTGTTTTGGGAGGAACTCTGTCTTTTGTGGGTTCCCTGAAGCGCCATGTACTCCTCCCACAAGTGCAGTATAATTAGTAACATAGAAACACTGCAGGACTACCATCTTCTTTAAGGTGGGCTATTAACTTTTCAGAGGGCGTGGAAGAGCTACCACTGTATTTTAAATAAAACTAATGCCAAGGAACCCACATTTAAAGTTCTAAAACAGCAGCTACTCACCCACCACCACCCACAGATCTAAGGATTGAGATTTTTTTTTTCAGCTCGGCCTATTATTTATTTAGAATCAGAACTGATTCCTATCTGGATGATGCAGTCATTCAAGCTGACATCTCAAAAGCTCTAATTGTCTCTCCCTTAAAAATGTAACAGTGACCTCCATACCTGTGGGCATACCTGTCCCAAATACAAAGGTTCATGGGCCGACCTGAATCACCTACTTCTCCCTACCTTGCTGAGACCCTGATCATACCAAAGACATCTAAACTGAAAGTTTCGAACTAGAAGCAGAAGCAGCAATACCATCCCAGACAGTGAGAGATTATTTCTGTTGAAGCCCTGACCTTGGACATGTTAGCCGCCATTTGAAGTGAAAATGATGACTTAACACTTGGTTCAGTTTTCCTCTTAATTTCTTACACGGAAATATTGGGGAAGGAGGTTAAGGGGAGGAAGATGAATGGGTAGAGGGAAAAAAACAGTCTCCCTTAAGAAAAATACAATTAACTAAAAAATTAAAAATTAAAAATTTAAATGTAAAAAAGCAGGCACTGAAATAAAAGTTTCCTTAAAGAACATCTTTGCTGTGTGTCAATTAGTGAGCCTGTTCTTGCTGTACGTTTTCTCTGCCGCCTCAGAGCCAAATCTTCAGCCTCCCACACAGATCTGTGAAATCAATTGTCTTCCCCAAACATGTGGTAACCACAGAGAAGTGAAATTAATAAAACTGCTCCAAAAGATGATTTCTAAAGATGACATTCCTACTCTAGTTTTAGGCTTTCTTTCCTGCAGCCAAGTAGGGACCTGGACGGGGAGCAGGAGTGGTTAGGAAAAGATAAGGGGCCTTTTTTTTTCCGCCTAACTTTAGAGTTCTTAGTTTAACTTAGTTGTTTTTTTGCTGGAGGTAGGGGGCATGGAGAAGAGTTAGGGGTGGAAGCCAAAAATCCCAAAAGCTTGCACTTATGAACAGATCAAATGAGGCCTGTCATTCCTGACAAACAGGCATGTCAGAGCTAAGGGGAGGTGTTGAGGCCTGCACTCAATGCCACACAAACCCCCTCTGTCTGTTTCTCCCACCACCCCCACCTTGGTTGAAGGCTACCCCTGCGGGCAGCATGGATGCCATACCCAACCTGCCACAAAATGAAGAAGGCCCAGCTCAGCCCCAACCCTAACAAAGCCGGGAAGACAAGCAGAGGCCATCAGTCTCCATTACGAAGACAGTATTTTCCTCCCATATTATTCTGTCTGTCATGTCCTCCTTGGACTCCAAAAGCATCGCTGTCTCATACATCATCATCCTTTTCTCCCCACAAAGGTGGAGAGCCCCAGGGAGGGGTCCTTTTTACCAAACATCTTGCCCTGGATGGCCAAGACCCTTCCCCTGGTGATAGAAGCAAAGCTTGGCTACCAGGGGAGACATTTGCATCCCAATTAGGCTCCGGCTTTGAAGAGTCTACGAGGAGGGCACTGACAGCCAGTTTGTAAATCAGAAGTTTAAATAAACTTCCATGATCTCTGGAGGCCTGAACTAAGAGAGGAGGAAGAGGAAAAAACTCCAAATCTAGAGCTCAAGAATGTGGATATACTTATTCCTGACAGAACAAAGGCATGCTGTCACTGAAAACTGGAATGTTATTAATAGTAGTTCAGTTTAATTAAGCATTGGGTGTACTATTTTACTGAATCCTCACAACAGTTTCATTTTACATTTATAGGACATTCTTCTGGGGGCAAAATTGAGGATTAGTGGGTCAGCCAAAATTAGAAGAAACCTATTTGTTTGATTCTAGATCTTGATACTGACTACTACAGAGTATTGATTGGTCACTGATGGATCGCTCTAGAACTCTGCATATTTCCTAAAGTGAAAAGTGAAAGTGTTAGTTCTTCAGTTGTATCCAACTCTCTGTGACCCCATGGACTGTAGCCCGCCAGGCTCCTCTGTCCATGGGATTCTCCAGGCAAGAATACTGGAGGGGGTTGCGATTCCCTTCTCCAGGGGATCTTTTTGACGGAGGAATTGAACCTGGGTCTCCTGCCATGCAGACAGATTCTTTACTGTCTGAACCACAAGGGACGCCCATATTTCCTAAATAATAATATTAATAGTTACTATTCCTTGAGGTCTACTACATGTCAAACCCTGTTCTAAATATTTTATACATTTTCATTTAAATACACATAGGTAATACCACTCTGAGAAACAAATACTATTATTATCTACATTTTATAGCTGGGGAGACTAGGATATAGAGAAATTAAGTAACTCTCAAGCCTCCCACTAGTAGCTGTGGGTGTTAGGATTCAGACTCAGACTGCAGTGTGTATTATAGCCTATATAAATACTGACTTTCCGTCCAGAAGTCTAGACAACTGTAGTATATAGAAGGAACCAGCCATGGAGCATAGGAATGAGGCATTTATAATTGGGTTCCTTACCAATGATAACCTGGATGAAAGTTGAAACTGAACCTCATGGCCAAATCTCAAAGAAGAAAACATGTCACCAAAGTGGGGTGAGGAAGACCCATCTCCTTTCTTGGCTTTTGGAGGGAGAGCTTATCAGCTATTGGAGGGTGTGAGTTCAGCTCTTTCTCGGCATCAGTTTGTGGGGCCACTGCTCGCTCTCCAGCTGGCACTGCCACTGAGCAGAGCAAGAAGCACCAGGAAACTGCCAGTCAACAGCCAGCATGAAGGGCTCCAGCTCCTGGGCCTACCGGTTCAGTGGGATAATCCACCCTGCCTGCCCTGTCTCAGCTTGAAGGAGGCATTAGCTCATCCTGAGCCCCTAGAAATCCAACTGGGTGTCCTGCAGCATGGAATTTGACCCATTGGCTTAGGGAAGGGCTTCTATCATGCTCAGTGGTAAAGCAACAACAACAGAAACTCAGCCCATCTCAAAATGGTTTTAAGAAACCCTGCTGGTTTCCTAATGACCTGTCTGTCATTCCCCCTTCTTTCTATTAATGGAACCCTGATTTTGTTCAGCTAAAATCCTCCTCACAGTTCAGTGTTTCACTATGCCCATAATGGTAACCCCATTTCCCTTGCCAGTGAGTGACTAAGGAATAGACAAGTGACATTATTCTGGCCAATCAGTTGTGAGGGATGTATGCAGAGGGTCTCTGGAAAGGTTTCTACACTGGATTGAAAAAAAAAAAAAGACACACAGAGAGAAAGTAATGATCTTTTCTCTTTCACTAGAAATTGTCATGACAGGATGTGATGGCAGGAACTTCAGCAGCCATGACGATAGCTACATCAGGCTATCTCCCCTGAGGACCAATCTAACCACCTGAGAAGGGCAGCCTGGAACGATATGATGGAAAGAACTTGAGTCACTCAGGACACTGTTTTTACACCAAATTAACCAGCCCTAGAGCTGTCCTACCTTGGAGCTTTGATTATGTTAAGATATATATTTTCCTGACATAGTAACAGAGTTCAGTGCAGAAAATACTGGTTACATGAAAATAAAGATGATTCACACTAAGGCTTTCAGCAGTGCCTGCCATATAGAAAACTTTAACTATTATGATAGCCATCAAATGTGTATAAAGCCCCCAGTTCTGGGTCTTCTTCCCTGTGCCTAGAATAAAAAGGCTAATCATGAAGGCAGTTGGTCTAAGCAACCCATTTCAGGTCCTGAAGAAGTCTCAGAAATGTTCAACCTCAAAACACATTAGATGAACTCTGGCAACAGTCTGAATGGAATCTACATAAAGCAAAGAAGTTCGGAGATTTGAGCTAAGGCTAACTGCCTGATGTCACGTAACTACAGAATCACAAAAACCCACAATAAAGGACGTAGTTCAGAGGCTTGTGAATTTCCTGGCTTTGTTCATTAACTGAATTAAAACTGAAAGTAACATCTCTCCTCTTCCTTATAAACTGTACACTTTAGGAAGAAAAAGCAATAATATTTCTGGCCATCATGTTATATAATAAATACATGTTATAGATTCTTTGAAAAGGGTGTGATTTATGGTTGGATTCTGGCAGCTGCTTTGAAGCATACAATTTTTTACTCAAGCCTAATTAAGAGGATTCTCAATTAGCAAATCTTCCCAGCCAACAGATTAGACAATGAAGATTTTTCACAACCACTATAATATTTAGTTCTCTTTTTCTCATTTTAACAAAACAACGTAGAAAGACATCATTTCTAAAATTTCTATTCTATATCGGGCAAGTTCTTTAACATATCTAGGTCTTGGTTTTCTCATCTAAAATAAAAACAATAATAATACTCACCTCATAAGGTCAAGATCATCAGAATTAAATGACACAACACAGCAACTATTATCCCTAGGTATAAAAACACATACATTAAGCCAACCTAAACATATCTATAGGGCAGGTTCAGCCTGGAGGCTACAGATTCACAACTCTGAACTACAGGATTTTAAATGCATCTTCAGGTTATCTAAGGTTTTATAATTCCATTCTGTGGAAGCAAGAGCACCAATTAGCCTCTAATTAACTCTACAGAATCTAGTAGAGAAAACAGAGCCCTGACACTGGCAAAAATCAGGTCATCAGAACAGAATTCCAATCAAATACCAATGTGTGTGTTCTCAGAGGTCAACAGAGAGGGTGAAGAGCATTCTATGCTTGCCATTTAAGAGAAGACGGGTGTTTGTTTCTCTTTTTTAAAAACGTACATGAAAGAGAATAACATCAAATTTGGAGCCTGCCATCCTCAACAGTATCCTCATAACACCCGCCATGACAATACGATGAGTTATTGTTTACTTTCTAGCTAAAATAAATCGGCAATTATAAGTTGTATCATTAGCCCACTGCTTTCCAGGGAGCTCGCTGATAAAGGCATAATAGATTGGCTTCTCCATCTTTATCCTTTCACTGGAAAGCAACATATCCACTCCTGATCAATACCTTGATCTGTGTTACTTTGACACTGTCAGACATGAGTGTCTGCTTTCCTCCAGGGCGGAGAAATGAGATAGTTTCAGAAAACGCAGGCCAGACATTAAATTGTCTTAGGTGAGCTGTTATTCTAGCTTAAATCCACATAACCAAATCAGCACTACAGAGGATTACCAGAAACTAAGGGACTTATGTGAATAAGACCCACTGCCTTTATTAATACTATGCCATGGAGGCATGGAGAAGAATGAGGTCATGGTAGCCCACACATGTGATACGTTTCAGGGAATTGTCTTGGGAACATGTCTTAAAAGCTTTAAAATAAAACTTTACACCATTTGACCCATAGTTCTTTCCCAGGAATCTACCATAATGAAATACTCAAAAGCGGGAATCAAAATGTATGCATAGAGATGTTCTATGCAATGTTATTTAATTAAATAGAAAAAGTGGAAACCAACTCAAATGACCCATATTAGAAGACTGTAAATAAATTAAGAAATAGTCCTATGATAGACTATTCTGTGGTCAATTATAAATGACTTATCAAAGAGTATTTCACTACCTAGGAACATATCTAATATATAATGCTGTGCAAAAAAGGTGATATGCAATGTGATACCAATTGTGTATGTGTGTATGTGTATGAAAATATTGTAAATCAAAATGTGAACTCTGGTTATTTTGGGGTGGGATTATGAATAATCTTCATTTCCATTTATAAACCTCTCTGCATTTTCTAAATCCTTACAGGGACCTCAGGATTGCCACATGCAGTTTATGGGATGCATCCTGTGGACGAAGGCCAAGGACATGGGGCAACTCCAAGTTATGTTCTCACGGAGTACATCTATTCAGAGAATGTGCCATTTTAAATACATACAATGACACCATGCAAGATACTGGTGCCCTCTTGTATTTTTATAGTCAGAAAATAAACCATAATATAAATATTGTTTTTGATATTATAATATTAAAAAATAATTCTCTGTATCAGGGGTGGATAAGAATCTATAAGGCTTATACAGTTTAGAGAGCCCTCCTTGTGAAAAGAAAACAAACTTTTAATTATTAAGTTAGTGTCACCTATGAATTTCAATGTAGAATGAGAAAATAAATCACAAAGACACACAAACACTGGAAATTTAGAGATTAGATCCTTTCTCCTGAGGTATTTTACCAGAAATGCTTAAATGAAAAGCATTCTGATTATTACCTGGCTCTTCTCCCCATCAGAACACTCTAAAACTCCCAGCAACTCTTAACTGTCTTGAGGATGCAGATAAGGGATGCTGGGGCTTCAATTTCATTAGTGCTATAGTAAATCAGGCCCTGATCTTTGGATAAAGGAAGAACTGGATAAATTTGGAACCAGGTTCTTTTTTCATAGGTAAATTTATCTAAATAATATGGTTCCAAATCAAATAGTCCAGAAAGCAACTTAGGTACCCAGCACTCTAAAGGAATCATTTTATTTCAATTTAGCAAGAGCAGTCATAAAAGCTCATTAATATCCCTGGCAGTTCAGATGGTAAAGAATCTGCCTGTAATGTGGGAGACCTGGTTCAATCCCTGGATTGGGAAGATTCTCTGGAGAAGGCAATGGCTACCCACTCCAGTATTCTTGCCTGAAGAATCCCATGAACAGAAGGGCTACAGTCCATGGGGTCACAAAGAGTCAGACACCACTGAGCGACTAACTTAACTTAAATATGTTCATTAAAATTGGGGACATTTTCTGCTTTAAAAAAAAAAATTTAGCTATTTGGCTGCAATGAGTCTTAGTTGTGTTATGTGGGATCTTTCGCTGCGGTGTGCAGACTCTCTAACAGTGGTGTTCCAGCTCCGTGGTTGGGGCACGTGGACTCTCTAGCTGCAGCTTGGGTCCAGTTTCTCCTTGGCACATGAAATCTTTGCTCACTGACCAGGGATTGAACTGGTCTTATCCCCTGCACTGCAGGGTGGTCTTAACCACTGGACCACCAAGGAAGTCCTACGTTTTCTGCTTTACCCAGGAATACAGCCATCTTCTGCTAAATATTAACTCAGTTTTTTAAAGTTCTATAATCTAAAAAAAGTTAATCTCAAGAGCCTTTTGCCATACCTAGAGTTCTTTACTAGGTCAGGAAATTTTAAGAAAATCTTCCTCAAGAGTCCACACCAGCTTCTTAGGGCAGAGAAATAGCCTAGGATTGAGAAGAGATGGGTCTGTGGTGAGCCACTGAAGATACTGAACTAGGTTCCTATCACAGAGAAGTAGCAGCAAAAGTGTGCTCATTCAATTAAAACAAGTCTAAACAATGATCAAAACAGATTTTCATATAAATACTGATACTACCAGTCAGAACCCAACTCCCAAAGCATCATCTCAGTTCAGTTTAGTTCAGTTGCTCAGTCATGTCCGACTCTTTGTGACCCCAAGGACTGCAGCATGCCAGGCTTCCCTGTCCATCACCAACTCCTGGAGCTTACTCAAACTCATGTCCATCAAGTCAGTGATGCCATCCAACCATCTCATCCTCTGTCATCCTCTTCTCCTCCTGCCTTCAGTCTTTCCCAGCATCAGGGTCTTTCCAATGAGTCAGTTCTTTGCACCATGTGGGCCAAAGTACTGGAGCTTCAGCTTCAGCATCAGTCCTTCCAGTGAATATTTAGGACTGATTTCCTTTAGGATTGATTGGCTTGATCTCCTTGCAGTCCAAAGAACTCTCAAGAGTCTTCTCCAACAGCACAATCCAAAAGCATCAATTCTTCAGCGCTCAGCTTTCTTTATGGTCCAACTCTCACAATCCATACATACTGGAAAAACCATAGCTTTGACTAGATGGACCTTTTTGGCAAAGTAATGTCTCTGCTTTTTAATATGCTGTCTAGGTTCGTCATAGCTTTTCTTCCAAGGAGGAAGTGTCTCTTAAATTCATGGCTGCAGTCACCATCTGCAGTGATTTTGGAGCCCAAGAAAATAAAGTCTGTCACTGTTTCCATTGTTTCCCCATGTATTTGCCATGAAGAGATGGGACTGGTTGCCATGATCTTAGTTTTTTGAATGTTGAGTTTTAAGCCAACTTTTTCACTCTCCTCGTTCACTTTCATCAACAGGTTCTTCAGTTCCTCTTCACTTTCTGCCGTAAGGGTGGTGTCATCTGCATAGCTGAGGTTATTGACATTTCTCCCAGCAATCTTGATGCCAGTTTGTACCATCTAGACCAATGACTTTTTAGCAATTTTAGAAAGATATTTTTGTTTTGTTTGGAACAAAGTCTTACACTGAGTTCCAATAAATAAATGAATAAGCATTTTCAATATTACTGAAAATGTAAAAGATACCCAGAATTAAAACTGCCTTCAATATGTCACTACAACAGGGCAGGTTATGTGCTCATGCCTCAGCTGACTATATTAAACTATTTAAAAGTTGACAGTGGCATATATATGCTACCCAATTTTATGTGTTGGACATTCATAACCCTGAAGTTTTTTAAAATCCAGTAAAGAGTTATAGTATTCTTATTCAGTGATATCCAAATTCAAATCTGTGCACAGAATGAAAAATGACACCATGAATAAGATCAAAAGACAAATGATATAATCTGCAGGGAAATATTCACAACACAAACAAGACACACACACACACAACTGGGATTTCAGAGGAGAAGGGACAAAGCGATAGAAGAAATTTTTTAAAAGATGATGGTTGAAACTTTTCCAAAAGTGTTGAAAGGCATCAACTCACAGATATAAGATGAGCAAACTCCAACCAAGCTGAAAACAGAGAAATCTATACTTAGACACATTATAGTCAAATTGCTGAAAACAAATAAAAACAGGAAATCTTGAAAGCAAATGGGGCTTCAAAAGAGTGGGTGAGAGGACTTATTTCAAATAAGGAAATATTTAAGGAAATAATTACAACTAGCTTCTCATCAGAAATAGTGGCCAGAAGATATTGGCATGACATCGTTAAGTGCTGAAAGAAAAAAAAAAATCCCTGCCAACTCCAAATTCTATATCCAGTGTATAAATCCTTCAAAAGTAAAATACATTTTTAGACTGACAAAAGCTGAAAGAATCTGTCTCCAGCAGACCGGCACTACATGAAAAGGAAAGAGAAGTTCTGTAGGCTGAATAAAAGTTGCATCAGAAGAAAATCTGGTTCTGCAAGAAGGAGTTAAGAACTCCAGAAAGAGAAAACATGTCAGTATATCAAACATTCTTTAAACACTTTTTCATACACGTACATATATGTATGCTAAGTCGCTTCAGTCATGTCCGACTCTGTGTGACCCCACAGACGGCAGCCCACGAAGCTCTGCCGTCCCTGGGATTCTCCAGGCAAGAACACTGGAGTGGGCTGCCATTTCCTTCTCCAATGCGTGAAAGTGAAGTCGCTCAGTCGTGTCCAACTCTTCACGACCCCATGGACTACAGTCTACCAGGCTCCTCCGTCCATGGGATTTTCCAGGCAAGAGTACTGGAGTGGGTTGCCATTGCCTTCTCTGGCATATATGTATAGATTTCTTTAAAATACTTCTAATCATTTAAAGAAAGCAATGACAATGCATTGTGGGGTGTATAGAATAGGTAGTGTAAGTCATTCAGTTGTGTCCAACTCTTTGCGACCCCATGGACTTAACAGTTCATGGAATTCTCCAGGCCAGAATACTGGAGTGGGTAGCCTTCTCCATGGGATCTTCCCACCCCAGGGATCAAATCCAGTAGGTAAAAGTACTATAAATGACAACAAGAATGTACAGGGTTAAGGGATAGTAACTGGAAGTTTACTATTCTAAGAAGAGAACAGAGAGAATGGAAGGAAGGCAATGTTTGTGGAAATTATCTCCCGGAACCAAAGAAACATAAACAACCTCAGACTGAATATGTGCCACCACCACAACCACAAAATACCCAAGTATCCAATAGGATATTTTAAAAGCTCGATCTATAGATATCATAGTGAAATTTTAGAACCTCAAGAAAATCCTCCCCCCCAAAAAAACCAAAACCATACTTTTTAAGAGCAAAAAAAAGTTATTTTAATCTTCAGACATTCAAGCCTCAGAAAATTTAGCACTCACAGATGATCTTCTAAAGAAATACTACAGAATGTACTCCAAACAATGGGTAAGTGAACACAGATGAAAGGAGTGGGATGTAAGAAAACTTTATAAGAATATAGTAAGCAAATTGATTCTAAGTAATTATTTATTTATTTTTTCTAAATAAGTATTTATTTTTTAAAAAAAGCTGTCAGAGCAATTAAGAAGTAACCTTGTGGATTACATGAACACTAAAAGTGGAGTTAGTTCAAGGAGAAATAAAGATTATTATCTTCATCCAAAGAGGAATATAGACTGATTAATTCTTATCTTTATTAGAAAAATATATGTTCATGTGTATGTTATAAAAACTGAACTGTAAAGAATAAAAGAATAGAATTGGAGTCTATAACTTTAAACCAATAGAAGAAACAATGAAAAAAGAGCACTGACTAATTCTGTTTGTTTTTAAAAGCATATAAAAGTATATATTCAATAGAAGTCTAATACTAGACTTACCCCTGTGTCTATGTGTATACATCTGTGTAAACAGTATGTGGTGTCTGTGCATATGTGTTTGGTATGCATCTATGTGTATACACTTGTTATATGTCTGGGTACAAATATTGTTATATAGCTTTTTTTTTTTCTTCACATAAATAGAATCATACTGTACTATTTTGCTTTTTCTGTGCCATAAATGTTGTAGTCAACCTAAGCATCAAACAATCTTGAGGAGCACAAAGTCAGGAATCTTGATCATCCTGGGACCCCCCCCCCAGCTCACCACCAATGGTCCTGGGAGAAACAGTGCAAGTGGGAAAGCTGTCTCATTTATCCTGAGGAGCAACACTGCAGACAAGCTGCCAACACGGGGCTTGAATCTTGAGCTGAAATATCACTAGCTCCAGTCCTTTCACAGGAAGCTGAGGCCCTGAAGGAAAAGGTGGTTCGGGTTCTCAGAGCTTGATCAGCTAGGCAGTACAGTCCAATGATTCATGACCATTCTCCCCAGAGATAGACTGCACTGTCTGTTGAGGTCAAGTACCAACTCTATCACTTCCTAGCCTGTGACTTTTGGGCAGGTCATTTAATCTTTCTGTTTCCTCATCTGTAAGATGATGATAATATTGGGTTGACCCTAATGGGGGTATGGTGAGGATTAAATACATAAATCACTCAAATAGTGCCTAGCTCGTAAACAGCTTTCAGTAATGAACTTGATGTCTAGGACTCAGGCGAAGCACATAGAGGTGTGAATGAAGCAGGACCAGACATGAATTGATGCTTGTCGGAGCTGAGTGATAGGCAAACAGGGCTCTACTTTTAGGGTTTGCTCAAATTCTGTATAATAAATTTTTCTGTAAGCAACAGTGTATTAACTGTTTTGATAGGGAAAGCTAAGGAAAAAGCACGGCTTCACTGCAGTCACAATTTTGTTAGAATGACAAAGATAAGGCATCAGTCCACAAAGCAGCTGTTAGACAATAATACAAATGTCATCTATTCTTGCTATGGTGTGATCTTAGAGGCTTCGTCTAACTTTTGACCCTCCTGCCCCTCCCTACACTCTAAAACTCTGTCTCTCAAGCAGCCTCATGGATGCCTGAAATTTTTTTATTGAAACCTTAGCTTAAGTTTTTATAACCCAGTCAAAAAGCAGGAGTGGGCAGGTGTGGGAGAGGAGTAGGAGGGAGAAAACTAAATAGTTAAAGCAAAGCTGCTATCATTGTCCTTACAAAGCATATTTAGGTGTTGATTCTTTTCAGAGGCTAAAATTTGATGTGAAGGAAATGGACATAGGAAGAAGAGGCAAAAAAAAAAAAAAGAGGTAGACCCAAAGTGGGTAGTCTTTGTCTAAATGGGCTTTATATCAGCACTGGAAGAAGCATAAGAAATTGCTGCAGGAAAGAGGAAAAGAGCCTTCTTAGTCTTGGTATTCAAAGTATGGTGCATGAACCAGCAGTTCCAGAATCCCCTGGGAGCTTGTAGGACACACAGAAACTCAGCCCCACCCCAGACCTACTGAGCCAGACCACGTGTCCCAACAAGGTCCCAGGTAATTCTCAAGCACATTAAACTGTGAGAATTTCACTGCCTAACCTAGGACCCAGACATGACTGGCCCTTAGTAAATGTCTGAATTAGCTAGCTATTGAACAGATAGAAGGAAAAAAATGATTTAATTCAGCAATACTACATTTATTCTGCATCTAGGGTGTATAGCATTGTGTAAGGTTGTGGTTTTTTGGTTCTCAGCCTTGGATGTAAGTTAGAATCACCCAAGATGCTATTAACAACAGCAGCTAATTAATATGCTATTAATAACAGATTCTTTTGCAGAATCTCCAGAGATTCTGATTCAATTGGTCTAGAAGGGACTTTATCTTAGATAACTTTTGTTTTTGCAAGACACTGTACCACGTAATAGGACTCTCCAGTGAAGAATCAGGGATGAGCCACTGAGTCCGCTCTCGCTGAAGACAAAGGCAACCAAGATGTCAGGAGGCAACACCTAGAGGAGGAGAACATTTATTCCCAATGTGTATTGTCTTTCTTTCCTGCAGATGCCCCAGAATGTATGAAAATACAGCTGGTTAGTGTGGGTGGTTGGTGGGGAAGGAAGCAGAGGTGTCTGTGATTGGTGTTCTGTTTGACCATTCTCCAAATGTATTAACCTTTTGCCTGAGTCATGGCCCCCTTAGGGATATGTTTCCTCTAGCCTCTTTTTCACCCCCTACACTGTGATGCCAACACACACACATAGATGGGGGTAAAAAACCTGGATAGCCTCAACTCTAAGTGAGTCTCCTTTCTTTGGCTTCCTTGAGCTCAGGGAGGTTAAGCAGAGCAAAACTGCCACTTGGCCTTGAAGCTGTTCCGTATGTGGCTGTCCCTTTACCAATCTTCAATGTGTGGATTTTAGTCAATCCCTTTCTGGTTGGGAATTACTTCTGAATCAACCCCACCAGTAAAAAGGTGACCTTTAGCATAACTGGTCCAATTACACCTCTTAGCATTTACCACCAAAAAATTTAATAACTAAGTCTTCCCTCTCTCTCTATAACCTGACTTAATTAAAATTATGCCCATTTCAGGATAAACACAATGGGTAAGTGACACTTGGGCAGTCTGACAGTGAATTGTTTTCTCATTAAAAACCTTTAGTGAAAAGCTCAAATGTCTTCACAGTAATTCAGAATTGAGGCAATTCAGACAACTCAATCCTTTGTCTTTATGGGTCTCATTCTGGCAGAAGAAAAAGGGGGAAATGAATGATGAGTGAATAATCAAGGCTAAAGCCAAATTTAAAAGAAGTAAATTAATACACAAAAGGTACAACTCATGTTGAAGGCACATGTGTAGGTGAAATTAGCTCTGACTTGCAAACGCTTTGATCAGTTTGGACATTTGAAAACTTCTAAGGGCTTGGAATGCCCGCACTGAGGTGGCATCACCGAAGGAAAAGATGTGATTAAGCTTCAGGCTGCCTGTCAGAGATGTTCCAGCTTCTCCTCACTTGTGATACTTGTATGAAGTTTTCACAGGAGAGCAGCCTGTCACGTTCAGGAAGAGACAGCACCCTTGTGCTAGCTCCTCCTCCCTTTGATGCCTGTAGAACTTGGCCATTAAAATCTGCCTTGGGCTAAAACTCAGCAGGCAAGTTTCCAGTCCAGGAACAGCTTTGACAAAATTTTCACAAAATTAGAACCGGATTGGCATTGAGGGATTTGAGTTAGAGAAAAGTTTATCTTATATGTAGATAGACAGATGAGGACGGCCAAACTCTCACTGTGGAATGAATGCTACACAGCAATACCTCTTGGCCTGCTGGCATTTTGTATACAACTACTAGTGTCCTTGATCTCTGAATAAGGTAAGAGACTGTGAGTTTTCTTAGGCATGGTTAAGGCATTTAACAAGTCCTATGTTTGGGTGAATAGTGTTAACTTCAGTATTGTTTTGTACCAGCTTCCTAAAGAGGGTTCAAAGCATCATAAAGAGCAAAAGATATTTCAAGTCTTTTTTTTTTTTTAAGTGAGGCATTTGATTGCTTTCTTTTAAATTAACAGAAAAATCGCACTGTTTGAAAATGCAAAGGTATTTTCTTTTGAAAACTAAATTGTGTAATATTTAACCTTTCTACATGATTCTTCCTACCTTAAACAAGGACTGGCTTACTTCTGAATATGGGAGGCACACATACCTCTATGCCTACTATTAGAAATGTGATGGTGCTTGTTGCACTTCATTCAAAAGCACAGGAAAAAAGATCAGAAAACCTCAAAATGTTTAACCTATCCATTCATTCCTTTTGCCACTCTCCTTCCACATGCCTATACCAGGTAGGGGAACTGAAGGTTGTAGTCCTGACCCTTATAATTTAACGGAGATATTTTCATCACTTTGAGCTCTGTCCTACATACTCAATACATTACCAACACCTTATAGAGAAGCACTGGAAGCTCCCTCTCTAACTTAACCTTACCTAAAAGGTTAACAAACAGTGAAGCATCAACTTGACACCTACAGTAAGAACCCTCCAAGTGACTATTTCAAGTATGCCTTATAGATGTATTATGCCAACAAAGAGTGAAAGATCCCCACAAAAATGCCTCATTTATGTCCTGTTCTCCTTGGCTCAGTTGTTCATTTCATGAAAGTCAAAGAGAGAACATGTTCTAAGAATGCTATGCAAATTGTCTAAAATTAGTATGAGCCTATTTTTACTCTGCCAACCCCTATTCTACTAAAACTAAAAAAAAAAAAAAAAAAATACAAATCAGAGACTACAAGCAGACTGGCTCCCAAGGATGCCTGCAGCCTAGTACCAATTAAGAAATATATATGTTAAATACTCTTCTTTTCATAACTAGAACCATGCAATTACTAGTTGATCCTTTGGGGATTCAAACTGGCATAATAACGTTAAAGTGGGTTTTGTTTTGAATGCACAAAGGAGCCAACTCTATCATCTTGGTTTAATCTATGTTTTCTTCTTGCACTAACAGATGGATTTTGTGTATTTATGTATTTTTATTCCATTTTTCCTGATGTCATAGATTCAGGGAGTGTGCTTCATTTCACATGCTTTACAATACCAGAGCTAAACAGCATTGAAACCCTTACAAGGCAAGCTCTGCTAAAAGCACATCCTCACGTTTTAGGTCAGCTCTTCTTAAAAGCGTGTATTGACATCTAACAGAAAATGTTTGTTTAATGTCTCCTGGTTTTTGACTCCAGGATATCATTTTGCATGAATGCCATAAGTACTTTGGTCAAGGTCAAGAAAATCCTCGTTGTGAGTCTTTTGGGTATGTTCAGGTTCTTGGATATATTTTGACAGCAGACTGTTTGACTTGACAAAAGTCTATCAGTTAGTTGCTTTTTTGCCTTTGCATTTAGGACCAGAACCCTTAAGATCTCATGTGCCCACTAGCACCTGCCCAGGGCCTAAAGTCAGATGACTTCCCATGGAACCAAACTGGGAGAAAACAAAACAAAACAAAACTCACTGAGCCCTACAGCAGAGGAAGAAGAGGGATGTTCCACTTTCAGAGCAACTTAAACTAGATTGTGTTCCCACAATACAGTAAGAACCCTTTCCACAACACAGTAAGAATCTTTCCTACATCATGCACACGTTCAAAAACCTATGGCAGGTGGTCTTCTGGAATCAGTATGCTTAGTTTATGGCCTATAGTAGATGAGACGTGATCCCTGATCTTAGATTGCCTTCAATCTAGTTAAGGAAATAAGCTACAGACATATTAAATAACTAGCAAACTGCTGGCAAACAGGAGCTAATATGTATGATGTCTGAGGTCTAGCTAATAAACACACGAAATATATTTTTGTAAAAACCCCTCAGTTTCTAATGATTCATCATGCAGTTATCTACCATAAACACAGCATCCCTAATAACAGCCCTTGTGTTTCCAATTTTAATTCAACAAGCCTAATCATCGCTAATTTCTCATTAACCTTGTGAAAAGTGAAAGAAAGTGAAAGTGAAGTTGTTCAGTCATGTCCGACTCTTTGCAACACTATGGACTCTAGCCTGTCAGGCTCCTCAGTCCGTGGGATTTTCCCGGCAAGAATCCTGGAGTGGGTTGACATTTTCTTCTCCAGGGGATCTTCCCAACCCAGGAACTGAACTCAGGTCTTTCACATTGCAGGCAGACTCTTTACCCTCTGAGCCAGGAGGGGAATCCCCATTATCCTTGTAGTCAATAAGATTCTATTATAGACTGACTGAATGATTTTTTTAAAGATAGAATGGTGGGATGCCAAAAAGATAGTATGCGTTGTCATTATACTGTCTTCTGGTCATTTTGACCTAGAGATGACTATTATGACTCAATAAATTTATTATTGGAATCAAAACTTTTTTTAAAAGAAATGATTTACTGTTGTAACTGAGCAACACTCACAAATCCAGAAAGTCATGTGGCCATGGTATCACATGAGATGGTGAAATGTTAGTCATAGACATTCACTAAAAAACACTGTAATGTTCACTTGCACAATCAAAACAAACTCTTATGAAGCACTTATACTACTGCAAGACTAAAGTGTACAAAGATAAATGAAAATAAATGATTTAGGAATATACAAAGGAACAAATCATTAAATACAGTGTGATAATTACTATCAGGAAAAAACTCTGGAAAGTATTATGGGAACATTGATAGAAAAGAAAAACTCTTTTAGAAGGCATCAGGAAAGGCACCACAGAGAAGGTAATTTTTGATGGGTCTTGAGTTATGAGTCTAAGTAGCAGGCATAGCACATATACCTAAACAACTATATTCACCATTTTGAACAAAATGAAGTTTAGAGGTATGAATATACATTTCCAAGTGAGTGGCTTGGCATAACTGTAAAGGAGAGCATAGGGGAAGCCTAGGGGCCAAGATTGGGAAAACATGATTGGAAGGAAGATTGTGAGGATTTTATATATCTTGCTAAAGATCAAGGAAGAGAACTACTAAATGCTTTTAAGGATAAAAAACATTAGTAAGTAAAGGATATATAGGAGGAATGATATGAGGTAGATTAGGATAGCCAATATTATAGCCAGGGACATAGATTGGACATGAATTATTTTAATCTTTGTTTCCTGCCTTGTTCCAGAGAAAATTGAAACTAGCATTCAAGGATATATGAATCATAAAGTGGAATAAAATAAATGTGGAGCCAAAGAAGAATGGAATGGGAAAAAAAAAGGTCAAATGAACCATTTGAGATGGGGTTACAAACCAAGAGTTAAAAATAACTGCTCTATATATTTGTCACAGATTGCTCAAGAGAAGTACGACTCACTCCTCTTGGTATTAACACGAGACAGGAACGTCTCTTGAGTGAAGGAGGACTCTGTGAAGTCATGAATAGCACCCTTGATAATCTAGCTCTCTGCAGATCTGGTTTGATAGAGGGTTAGATTTGATCTGGAGGAGCCCTCAAGTCATTCTCCCTTCATATTGCTTTTCGGGGTCAAGCTCTTGATACAAACTGGGGGGTTCAAAGCTAGAAAGGGCCTCCACTAACAAGAGTCTCAAGCTACTCTGTGCTACTTTTGATCACAGGTCTTTTTGTCTTAGCAGATTACCAAGTTGGAGAAAGGACTAGTATGTCTTATAAAAGTTGATGATGGCTCCTCAGATAAAGGAACCTAAAGAGAAAAACTTTCTCCAAGGGAAGTGAGCCAAAGAAGCATACACAAATAGGGAAGGTCCTGAAAAAGAAACATGACTGGGCTTCCCTGGTGGCTCAGACAGAAAAGAATCTGCCTGCAATGTGGGAGACCTGGGTTCAATCCCTGGGTTTGGAAGATCCCCTGGGGGAGGGCTTGGCAACCTGCTTCAGTATTCTTGCCTGAAAAATCCCATAGAGAGACAAGCTTGGTGGTCTACAGTCCATGGGGTCACAAAGAGTCAGACACGGCTGAGCCACTAAGCATGCATACGCTGAACAGGGGCAGAGGTGATGAGGATGAAGAAGAGAGGAGATGTTTGAGAAATAATTCCAAGGCACAATTAATAGGGCTGTTTACCAATCATACGTGAAAAAATTAGAGAAAGAGAAAGGAGAGTTGAAGCTGCTTTCAAAGATTCTTGCTTGAGTACTTGGATGAATGGTGGTGATAAAAAAAACAAGATAGGAAGGAAAGGGTAGGATTTCTGGAAAAGGTGATTAAATCCATTTTTGGTAATATTTGAAGTTAAGTATTCTGAAAGCAGTTAGAAATAGCAATCTAAAGCTCTAGGGAGCGGTATGGAATAAAGTTATAAATTTATAAATTATTGAACTCTTGAAAGCAGGTAGACTTAGTAGTATAAGAAATCATCCTGGGAAAACCTAGAGTGAAAGAAGAAGAAAGAAAGAAAGAGAGAGAGGCAAATGACAAAGAACTATGAAGGGATCAAAAAAATAATTCCGTGGCTGAGAATTTCTACTAGGAAAAAAAAAATGGTACTGCAGAAGCCCATGACTCTCCAATTGATACATCCCTATAAAGGTTTCGAGAGGGATAAGGACCAAAAAGCATGCCATGAGGTCATCAGTAATCTTAGTCATGACAGTGCTTGTGAAAGTTACCTAGACATCAACTCTGGGGGCCTGGTACACAGTGGAAGGTGAAGGAGCAGAGAAAGCATGAGTGGGATACTCCTAAAAGAAATCTGACAGTGAACTAAGGCAGTAACTTGAAGAGGAAGAGTCAAGCAAACAGTTTTGGCTGGCAGTCATATCAAAATAGTTACAGATAAGTCTGTGAAATTCCCTCTTAAATCCAACTGACAAACATTTCTATCTTCACAAGAAAGTAGCTTTACGAGTTACAGGAGCAACAAGTTACAAATAAGAGAAATCAAAATTGATGTGCTGACTTCAAAGAAGAGGGATGTATTTATCTCACATAACAAGAATATGTAACAAGGACAATTTCCAGATGTAGAAGTTGAGAGCTGGGGCAGTGGCTCAACAGTGGCACTGGGGGCCCAGACTTCTGTTCTCCACCTTCTGTGTGGGGGCGCACTTGGAGCTTCATACTGTCACTTAAGATTACAAGATGGTTGCTGCACCTTGAGGCTGACCATCTGCTTTGCAAAAAAGGAAAAGAAGCAGGAAGGGCAAGGGGTAAAAGGGAAATGATTGCTGAATCTGTCTCTTTTTCTCAGGAAAGGAAAAACTTTCTCAGAAACCTCCCTCAATTACTTCTGCTTAGATTTCTTTGGCTAGAATAGTGTCACATAGTAGCACCACTAGAAGGTGATTATACAAAAGGCTGTTATGGATGAAAGTTAGGTCAAACCTCACCATCACTCACAAAGTGTCTTTCACCCTAATGAACAATGAAAAAGTAGAAGAACCATCAAAATTAAGGCAAAAATCTGCCTGAAAGAAAAAAACAAAATAAATTATATACTTCCTCTATCTACCCACTTGATGAAGAAATCTCCCAGAGACATAGCTGAGGAGAGTTGGTGCTAAAAAAGACCATTGTCACTGCCTTGGCAGGCAAAAGATCCTATCCCAGCCCCAGCTGTAAATATTATACCCTTAGACTATACTTAATCTTCTACTTGATGCAGGTATCTAAAGACCCATGGTCACCACCATTCCTACTCTGTGAAGATTTGATTTCCAGGATTAATTATTACCATTGTCAACTTTACTCCTGACCTAATTCTAATTCTTGGTGATTTCAGTATCCAAGTAGACGATCCTTCCAAGAGGCTTATCTCCTTCCCTCTTGAGATCTTACTCTCCACCCTAAATCAGCCCTTCTTTCTTATGGCCACACTTTAACCTAATCCTTACCAATAGCCATGTCCCTTCCATAATCTCTACTTAACCATCCTAGTCTTTGTCCCCCACTTCCTATCTTTTTAACTCTCTTCCTCTAGTGCTTTGACTCTGAAAAAATGTCCATCTGCATTGGATTCTACCACCTTTTTACTGTCCATACCACCTTCACAGGCTCATTACTTTACTTAAATTCCATAGTTAATCAAGTATTCCCTTGGGTCTGCCCTCAGTTCTCTGGCTTGGTCCTCTTTTCATCTTACTTACATGGCAAAACCCAATCCTGATTGACTCTAACTCTTCACCTACTTCAGTTCTATACCCAAAGACTTGAATATAACAAGATAAAAATACAACATTATGAATACATCCATTTTAAATGTTTGAAATGAATCCCAAGAGGGTCCTGAATGCTACCTGACAATTCCATTGCATTTTGTATTCCATTCAGTTTTCCACAGGTCTAGACAACCATTCAACTCCTTTTCCTCTCTTCTCATACCTCCATCCTCTTCTCTCCATCCATTCTTACTCTTAGTTGACTCCCATGCCTCTTATTTCTCTTGAGAAAATAGTGGCAATCAGAAAAGATATTCTGCAGGTTTCTTTATCAACTCTACCCTCAATACTCTGCCCATATACTCTGCTATAAGTGCTTTCCCACTTATTACCATGGGTTCTTCAGGTGCTATTTAAGGTCAACCCCTCTGCTCTTCCGCTAGCTGCTATCCGTCTCTTATTACCTAAGACACTGCTTCAAAAATGATGCTTGAATCATTTGTGTGGTCTTTTTTTAAAATTATTTCTGTCATCATTCAAATAGGCTGAAATGTCTCCCATCTTAAAATAATCATTTGATGCTCATATTCCTGTCCAGCTATCATCTGAATTTTCTGTTTCCCTTTGAGGGAAATTTCTGAAATGGGTTTACTATTCCCATTGTCTCCAATTACTCTGTCCTTATTCTTTCCTGAACCCATATCAATGGGACTTTGGTCCCAGCCCTTGGCCAAACTATCTTTCAAGTTGCTACATCCACGACCAACTGTCTCCACACCTGACTTGACATATCACAAGCTTGTAGCAGTTAACCACTCCTTCTTGAAACCTTTTCTTCTCTAGGGTTCAGGGGACATCAGACTCTCCTAATTTCCTCTTAAACCACTGGCCACTCTGCCTGGCTGATTGCTTCTCCTCCTCACAAATCCTACATATTTACATTGCCCCAGGTCATAGCCATCAAAATTCATCTCTTTTTCCTGTGTCCCATTTTCCACAATGACAATCTCATCCAGTTACACAGGTATAAACTGATGGTTCTCAACTTTGCATTTCAGGCTGGACTTCTCCCAGTAATTCCAGCTTTATATCTCCAGCTTGCCTAATGACATTTTCACCAGGATTTTTATAATAATCATTTCAAACATAAGATGTCCAAAAGCTAAACCTGATTTTTCTTTATCCCACTTCCCTGACTCCCCTGCATAGTTCCCTACCTCAAAGGAAGGCAAACTCATCCTTCCAGGTGTTCAGGCCAAAAATCTCATGGTCACCCTTGATTTCTTTTCTTTCTCAGCTCCAATCCAATCCATCAGGAAATCCCATTTAAACTCTCTCTAAGATTTGACCTCCTCCCACTACCTACTACTGCTACTTTGGTTCAAGCCACCATCACATCTTTCCTGAGTTATTGTCATAACTTCCTAAATGGTCTCCCTGTTCCTACCCTTGTCTCTCTTTAGTCTATGCTCAACATAGCAGCCAGAATGACTATTTATTATCTCACTTAGAGCAAAAGCTGAAGTCCTGCTATCACTTCAAGGCCTTATATCAAGAATTCTTAAACTTCTTTGTGATGTGAATCTTTTTGGCAGATGGTTGAAGTCCACAGATTCCTTCTTAAAATAACATTTTAAAATGCATAAAACACATATGATTAAGAAATAAACCAGCCATGAAATACAGTGAACAAAAATTAATAAGTCCAAACTTATGATTAGTAAGAATTTCTGTATTACATAAAATAACAATATTTAGCAGACCCCAAATAAGAGATTGTCCAATCTGGTCCCCATTACCTCATTGACCTCTGACCACTCTCTCCTCTAATCATTTGGCTTGCACCAACCTGGCTTCTAGGATGGTCCACCAAGCCTCCTTTTACACTAAGAGCTTGGCATTTTGCTATTCCCACAAATACCTGCGTGGGTTATCCGTGTACTTCCTTTAGGTCTCTGAGCAAATGTCAACTTGACAGTGATGCCTTCTCTGGCCTCTCTGTTTAAAAAGGCAACTTTCTTCCCACTCACATACCCTGGCACAACCTTTCTTGCTTTATTGTCCTCCATAATATTTATTACCATTTAAAAGATAGAGGGATAACAGATAGTGTCCTTGTGGATATTTTTATTGTTTGTCTACACACACACAAATACAGTTTCCCTGAGGGAAAACATTTTATAGTATCTGACCTATTCAGTTCAGTTCAGTTCAGTCGCTCAGTCGTGTCTGACTCTTTGCGACCCCATGAATCGCAGTACGCCAGGCCTCCCTGTCCATCACCAACTCCCGGAGTTTACTCAAACTCACGTCCATTGAGTCGGTGATGCCAGCCAGCCATCTCATCCTCTATTACTGGCACTTAAAAATATTTATTGAAAGATAAATGAATAAAATGAATTCTTCCCTCCCAGAAGAGTAACTCTAAAGACTTTCTTCTTCTGAATCAGGCATCAGGCAGTGACCATGCTCAGGAACATGACTGCCAACTTTGCCAAGATTTTGTAAGATCAAAATCCTTACTATCACACAGGCCCCCAGTTAAGACTGATTACTTTGGAAGCCATACCATGGAGGGGCAGGCACTAGACTAGGTCCTTGACTTTGGTGTTTGGCTACTTGACCACTTTCCTTCATGCCCAAGGAGAAGGGCTTGGCCATGGCCATTCTTTCTCATGTCAGGGACTTTTAAATAAAGTTCCACTCCAGAGATCAAACATTAAAGGAGAGGAAAGAAAACTTGGTGATAGATAAGATACTACAAGAGACTGTCAGAATCATCACAACAGAATAAAATAATGCTTGGGGTACTGTCAATGAATACAATCATGAAGGAGCACACCATTTTCTTAACTGGGGAGCCATCCAATCTATAAACAGAGGCACAACATATTTCTCCTCCAAAGATGCCAATTTCTAACTATGACTATTGATCTCTATCTAACCATGAGAATTAATGGTCCCAAAGAGAAAAAGTGACATTGAATCATTGGAGAATTTCAGACAATAAAAATAAAACTAAAGGGGTTGTGGCAAGGCCTGGATTTGATAAGTTTGGGTGTCACAGTTTTAATCCACTGTGTCTAGCATAACATATAGAGCTAAAACTAATGGGATTTGTTTCTTTTAGTTTAGTGGGTATTTGTTTTTATTTTACCCAAATGACTTCATTTTAAGGTTCCATGGAGCCACTCTGGTTTTCAATGTAACTGTTAGTGATTAAGCCATGGGCAGATATTGGGGTTGGGCAAGAAATGAAAAAACAATAAATGTCTCTCTATTGTTGTTGTTGCTCAGTCACTCAGTAATGTCTGACTCTTTGCAACCCCATGCACTGCAGCACACCAGGCTTTCCTGTCCTTCACCATCTCCCAGAGCTTGCTCAAACTCATGTCCATTCAGTCAGTGATTCCATCCAACCATATCATCCTCTGTCCTCCCCTTCTCCTCCTGCCTTCAATCTTTCCCAGCATTAGAGTCGTTCCTAATGAGTTGGCTCTTCACATCAGGTGGCCAAAGTATTGGAGCTTCAGCTTCAGCATCAGTCCTTCCAATGAATGTTCAGGATTTAGGACTGACTAGTTTGATCTCCTTGCAGTCCAAGAGACTCTCAAAGAGTCTTCTCCAACACCACAGTTCAAAAGCATCAATACTTCAGCACTCAGCCTTCATTATGGTCCAAATCTCACATCTATACATGACTACTGGAAAAACCATAGCTTTGACTAGATGGAACTTTGTTGACAACATAATATCTCTACTTTTTAACACGCTGTCTAGATTTGCCATAGCTTTTCTTCCAAGGAGCAAGCATCTTTTAATTTCATGGCTGCAGTCACCATCCGCTGTGATTTTTGGAGCCCAAGAAAATAAAGTCTGTAGCTTTTTCCATTGTTTCCCCATCTATGAAGTGATGGGACCGAATGCCATGATCTTAGTTTTTTGCATGTTGAGTTTTAAGCAAGTTTTTTCACTCTCCTCTTTCACCTTCTCAAGCGGCTATTTAGTTCCTCTTTGCTTTCTGCCATAAAGGTGGTATCATCTGCGTATCTGAGGTTATTGATATTTCTCCTGCAATCTTGATTCCAGCTTGTGCTTCATCCAGCCCAGCATTTCTCATGATGTACTCTGCATATAAGTTAAATAAGCAGGGTGACAACATACAGCCTTGACGTACTCCTTTCCCAATTTTCAACCAGTCTGTTGTTTCATGTCTGATTCTAACTGTTGCTTCTTGACATGTATACAGGTCTCGCAAGTTTCGTAAGGTGGTCTGGTGTTCCCATCTCTTTAAAAATTTTCCAGTTTTTTGTGATCCACACAGTCAAAGGTTTTAGTGCAGTCAATGAAACAGAAGTAGATGTTTTTCTGGAACGCTCTTGCTTTTTCTATGATCCAACAGATGTTGGCAATTTGATTTCTGGTTCCTCTGCCTTTTCTAAATCCAGCTTGTACATGTGGAAGTTCTCAGTTCATGTACTGTTGAAGCCTGGTGTGGAGATTTTTGACCATTACTTTGCTAGTATGTGAAATGAATGCAATTGTATGGTAGTTTGAACATTCTTTGGCATTGCCTTTCTTTGGGATTGGAATGAAAACTGAACTTTTCCAGTCCTGTGGCCACTGCTGAGTTTTCCAAATTTGCTCGCATATAGAATGCAGCACTTTAACAGCATTATCTTTTAGGATCTGAAATAGCTCAGCTGGAATTCCTTCATCTCCACTAGCTTTTTTCATAAGGCCCACTTGACTTCAAACTCCAGGATGTCTGGCTCTAGATGAGGGATCACACCATCATAGTTATCTGGTTCATTAAGATCTTTTTTGTATAGTTCCTCTGTGTATTCTTGCCACCTCGTCTTAATATCTTCTGTTTCTCTTAGGTCCATACCATTTCTGTCCTTTTGTGACTACAGTTTAGTCTCAGGGAAACATATGTTAGCATGATGGGGGTGCAGGTCACTGAGAAAGGAGGTTAACTTCTACCAGATGGTATTAGAAATATCTAGGAATACAGTATCATTGAGGAAAAGATCTTTCTTCTCTTTTCTCTGAGATTCATATTCCTATAAGGCTGAAAGTTTTCCTGTTGTGATGTCTGCCCCTATAAGATTTCGTTTAGTATTCATTTTCCTAATCCAACACATCAGTATGATAGCTTTCTAGGAATACTTTAATACTTCAGGTTCTGGGCAGGTCTTATATAGGTACATGTATAGCATAAGGCATAAAATATTCTTTGAGGCTCCTTCTTGCTTCCTCAGGTTATCTGACCAGCCTGTTAGCCCCTCATTCACTGGTCAAGCAGAAGTTATAGGAGTTACTGAAGACAGAGGTCTCAGAGTCATATCCACCTAATCCCCATCAAGGTGTGACCAAGGCAGAACTGAGTTGGTAGCTGTTCCACCTGGAAAATAAAAGCACCCACAAAAGGAGAGGACACAGTGGAGCTTCCTGCATCTTGACCTTCCCCCCAGCAAACCTTGTGGTGGCATGGGAAACTGCAATTCCTGGACATTTCTCCCCTGAATTTAGGTGATTTTCAAAGTATTACAGCTGGAGCCAGTTAC
Organism: Cervus canadensis; assembly: GCF_019320065.1. NCBI lineage: Eukaryota > Metazoa > Chordata > Mammalia > Artiodactyla > Cervidae > Cervus > Cervus canadensis. The sequence continues at coordinate 74,408,175 of NC_057393.1, read as the reverse complement.
TCATCTGAGGTTTCCTGGGTGACAGGATCTGCCAACCTGCCCTGGCACAGCAGCATAGTGAGAATCAGCAAAGATCATCCATGCTTTTTCCATAGAGCCAAGTTGGGTGTGGAGGGGTTCCTAACATTCCCATTGATCCAGGCCAGGCTGGGCCTATCCATAAAGAAAAACAAGGCACTTGGGTATTTATTACAAAAGAAATTAAGAAGGGAATTGGTTATACAGGTGATGAAGGAGTCAAAAGTCAAACAGACAAATTATAAATTAGCAAAATAGACATGAAAACTAGCTCTAGGATGGAGACACAAAGGATTGAGGTGGTGTTCTTGGTGTGCAGGGTCTGGGGACCACAGAGCACCCTTCCAATGGTTTTGGAGTCACAGAGGACAACCCAGGGTTGCCAGTAATGCCATAAACAACCTTCAGTCTCCTGTCAACACTCCCATTTGCTGACTTAGGAGCCTGGGCAATATAGCCTAGAGGTTCAGCCCCTTGTGATAACAGAGGGCAGCAGGAGGAGGATGAGAAATGAACCCAAAATAAAATGCCTGAGACTGGCACAGGGTGACAGAGCAGCAGAAGCCAGCTGGCTATGTCCCAGAGACTTCCACTGTTGGAAGAAGAGTGGTGGTATCCCTGGAGACTGCTCTCCAAGATTGAGGAAAGAGAAGTGGTACTATCCAATGATGCCCTGACACTTTCCAGCTAGAGTGTACCATCATGTATGTGTACACATCATGTACACTTCAGTCAAGCAACTGATGGCCACCCAACATGCTCAATAAGAAAGCATCAGCAGGTATCATCCGGGTTAAGAGAGCCACCTGTCAGAACAGCAGGCATCACCAGCATCTGAGATCAGACCAGCAAGAAACCAATGGCTGAGCCCTGCTGAGAAATTTGACTCCACCCCAGATGATCAATTTCCTTTCCACTCATGTACCCTCACCTGCAGGAGCACTTCCTGCAATGGAAGTGCTTGTACAGGCAAGCCCAAGATCCCAGAGGGGAGAAAGGAAAAACTCTGAGAAAAGGACAGAAACCAGGAAATTGATATTTTAAATGGGACAGTGGCTAACTACAACAACACTTGATTTGGACTGAATATTTATTTGAAAGAGGCTATTCTAAACCATAAATGACTCAAACTGTTTAGGATCAGACTTAATTTCATCATTTGGATGAAATTTAGTGAAACATTAGTGCTTTCGTAAAGATAATTAAGCAGCTTGCACATAGCTGAGAGGTGACTACAGGTACACTTCAGAGATATTTTGGATTCTATTCCAGACCACCACAATAGAGTGAATATTAAAATATCACAATAAATAAAATGAGTCACACAATTTCTTTGGTTTCCTAGAACATATGAAGTTATATTTACACTACCCTTGTAGTCGACCAAGTTTGCAATAGCATTATGTCTAAAAACCAATGTACATGCCTTTATTGAAGAGTACTTTATTGCCAAAAAACTCTGACCATCATCTGACCCTTCAGTGAGTTGTAATCTTTTTTGCTGGTAGAGGGTCTTGCCTCAATATTAATGGCTGCTGACTGATCAAGGGTGGCTTGCTGAAGTTTGGGATGGCTGTGACAGTGTCTTAAAATAAGACAAGAATGAAGCTTGCTGCATCGATGAACTCTTCCTTTCACGACAATTTCTCTGCAGCTTGCAGTGCTGTTTGATAGTATTTTACCCACAGCAGGACTTCTTTTAAAATTGGAGTCAATCTTTTCAAATGCTGCCACTGTTTTATCAACTAAGTTTATGTAATATGCTGAATCTTTTGTTGTCATTTCGACAATCTTCACATCTTCACTAGGAATAGCTTGCATCTCAAGAAACCACTTTCATTGATCACCCATAAGAAGCAAACTTTGTCCATTAAGTTTTATCATGAGATTGTAGAAATCCAATCACATCACCAGGCTCCACTTCTAATTTTAGTTTTCTTGCTATTTTTATTACATCTGCACCAAAGTATTAAACCCTTCAAAGTTATCCATAAGGCCTGGAATCAACGTCTTACAAACTCCTGTTAATGTTGATATTTAATATTTGTTATTAATAACAATAACCTCCTCCTTCTCCCATGAATCACAAGAATTCTTAATGGCATCTATAATGGTGAATCCCTTCCAGAGGACTTTTTATTTACTTTGCTCAGATCCATCAGAGGAATCACTATCTATGGCAGCTATAGCCTTATGAAATGTATTTCTTCAATAATAAAACTTGAAAGTTGAAATTACTTCTTGATCCATGGGCTATAAAATGGATGCTGTGTTATCAGGTATAAAAACATAAATTTCATTGTACATCTTCATGAGAGTTCTTAGGTGACCAGGTGCATTGTCACTGAGCAGTAATATTTTGAAAGAAATCTTTTTTCTAATCAACAGGTCTTAACAAAGGGCTTAAAGTATTCAGTAAAACATGTTGTAAACAGATGTGCTGTCATCCAGGCTTTGCTGTTCCATTTATAGAGCACAGGTAGAGTCAATTTAGCATATTTTTAAGGTCCCTAGGATTTTCAGAATAGTAAATGAACACTGGACTCAACTTAATGTCACCATCTGCATTAGTCCCTAACAGAGAGTCAGCCTGTCCTTTGAAGCTTTGAAGCTAGGCACTGACTTCCCCTCTCTAGCTATGAAAGCCCTGGCATTTTCTTCCAATATAAGACTCCTTCATCTACATTGAAAATCTGTTGTTTAGTGTAGCCACTTTCATTAATTATCTCAGCTATATCGTCTATGTAACTTGCTACCACTTCTGTATCAGCACTTGCTACTTCACTTTGCATTTTTATGATGTGCAGATGATTCTTTCCTTAAACATCATGAACCAACCTCTGCTGGCTTCAAACTTTTCTTCTCAGCCTTCACAGAACTGAAGAAATTTAGGTCTTTAAAAAAAAAAACAAAACCCTCTTTATTTATTTACATATCTGGCTGTGTCAGGTCTTAGTTGTGTCATGCAGGATCTTTCACTGCAGCACACAATCTCTAGTTGTGGCACATAGGCTCTCTGCTAGGGTTGCTCAGGCTCTGGAGCTTGTGGGCTCAGTAGTTGTGGCATGGCGGGCTCAGTTGCCCCATGGCATGTGGGATTCTAGCTCCCTGACCAGGAACTGAACCCACATCTTTTGCACTGCAAGGCAGGCTCTTAACCACTGAACCACCAGGGAAGTCCCAAAAGTTAGGTCTTGCTCTAGGTTGTGTGTGTGTGTGTGTGTGTTAGTTGCTTAGTCGTGTCCAACACTTTGCAACCCCATAGACTGTAGCCCACCAGGCCCCTCCATCCATGGGATTCTCCAGGCAAGAACACTGGAGTGGGTTGCCATTTGCTTCTTCAAAAGGAACTATAGAAAGAAAGAAAGTGAAGTCACTCAGTCGTTTTTGACTCTTTGTGACCCCGTGGACTGTAGCCTACCAGGCTCCTCCATCCATGGAATTTTCCAGGCAAGAGTACTGGAGTAGGTCAGGCTTTGGCTAAACGGAATGTTGTGACTGGTTTGATCTTTTATCTTGACCATTAAAGTTTCCTCCATATCAACAGTAAGGCTGTTTCACTTTGTCATCATTCATGTCTTCACAGGAATACTACTTTTAATTTGCTCCAAGAATTTTTCCTTCACATTCCTAACCTAGGTAACTGGTACAGAGGCCTAAGTTTTCAACCTATCTCAAGTTTTGACATGCCTTCCTCACTAAGTTTAACAATCATTTACATCTTTTGATTTAAAGAGTAATTCTTCCTTTCCTAAAGAGAGACATGTGACTTTTCCTTTCACTTAGAGGCCATTACAGGATTATTAATTGGCCTAATAGCAATATTGTTGTGTCTCAGGAAATAGGGAGGCCTGAGAAGAGGGAGAGAGACAGGGAACAGCCATTCAGTGAAGTAGTCAGAACACACACATTTATTAATTAAGTTTGCCATGTTATATGGGTACAGTTTGTGGTGCCCTAAAACAATTATAGTAGTGACATCAGAAACCACTGATCACAGAGAAGTTAAAGCGAAGTCCCTCAGTCATGTCTGACTCTTTGCAACCCCAGGGACTATAGCCCCCCAGGCTCCTCTGTCCATGGAATTTTCCAGGCAAGAATACTGGAGTGGGTTGCCATTTCGTTCTCCAGAGGATCTTCACAACCCAGGGGCTGAACTTCATATTGCAGGCAGACTCTTTACTGTGCGAGCCACCAGGGATGATAACAGACATAATGACAATGAAAAAGTTTGAAATATTGTGAGAATTATCAAAACGTGACACAGAGACACAAAGTGAGCAAATGCCGTGGGAAAATGGCACCAATAAACAATAAACTAGCTTGATGCAGGGTTGTCAAAAACCTTCAATTTGGTAAAAACAATACAAAGCAAAACAAAACTATAACAACAACAAAAACTGCAGTAGCTGTAAAGCACAGTGAAGTGCGGTAAATCAAGGCAAGCCTGTATTCAATCATTCTGTCAATAACAAATATACATATACCCTTCACCACAAAGGAAACACAGCTGTAAAATTAGGATTTCATCACTGTAAACAGTGGTAGGGACGCTGAAGAGCAGTGCATGCAAGACAATGCTCAAGGACAACCTTCCTTTTTCCTCCGGTCAAAAAAGATGTCATGAAAGAAATGTATATTTAGGGTTTTTTTAATGGGTTAGGAATAATGACTTGATAGATTTAGAGAATGAAAATTCTGAACAAATGATGCTTCTTGGAAAAAAGTTCAGGAGATTGAAGTGAGAGGGAATGGATAATGGGCTGTCAGAGACATGTATTTATTAAGTTCTTATTTGTTGTTGCAATCTATTCTTCTGTGCTTTGCTTTGCTCAGATCTGGAAAACCATATTTCACCTTTGCCAGATGAAGTCTTTAAGGTGTGGCTCATGGGGGCAGAAGGAGACTAGAGGGAAAGGGAGAAGCAATTTTTCTTTCCTGTTTTGTTTTTAATTTCTGTGTCTAGTTATGGCATTTATCCTAGCAATAGCTGCTAGTTCCATCCCTAGAGTTTCTTCTACCCTCTCAGAAATCCCTCAGAGGCACCTGCCTCAACTGGCCACTGTCCCTCCTCAGTGGCCTTGGTCTTCACGCCCCTTCACTAAGCTTCTAAGTTCCCAATCATTCCAACCTCTCCCCTTTGTTTTCTTAGCTACTTCCTGTGAGCAAGACTTCTGTGATACTTCGTTATTCCCCTTTGTATATTTTCAGTCCTCTAATACCTGTTTAATTCTTTATCAAATTCTCTCTATTTAAAGAATTTGTATAATTTTTGTTTTCCTGACTGGATGCTGACATTGTCATATGGAAGATAGGAGAAGGGGGCAAACCAAGATTTAACTAAGATTTAAATCAAAGCAAAAGAAGTGAGTATTAGAGTACCAAGGTGATTCAATGCATAACCGAGATAAACATGGTCATTTCATCACAATCAAACAACTGGGACACTGGTAGATTCTCAGAGCAAAAGTAAGGAAAGATATACTGTGCTCGCATTAAATTGATGGCAAAACTGTGTACGACATGTGCAGTTACTAAGTTGTGTCTGAGTTTGCAACGCTATGGACTGTAGCCCACCAGGCTCCTCTGTCCATGGAATTCTCCAGGCAAGAATACTGGAGTGGGTGTCATTTCCTTCTCTAGGGGATCTTCTCAACCCAGGGATCAAACCCACATCTCCTGCACTGGCAGGCAGGTTCTTTACCACTGAGCCACCCGGGTAGCCCAAAAATCTATATAGCAAAGTTCAAGATATAAGCATAGTTATACAGCACATTTACAGTTGGGCAAAGGGTTATAAGTAGATATGTGTGTCAAGCACTCTTTTTGAACAACCTTTATGCAGAATCAAGTCATTTACAAAATTCTTAAGATTTCCCATTGAACCAATCTCAAGGAATTCCTGCATACTGAACACACTGGGACAAGTGGGATCGCTCAGGGTCCTGCTTTGTCATTAACACAGTCATCAACATCAGTTAGAACCCTTAGGAGCTTTTCCCAATTATGAGAATTATCTTAGAAATGTCCTAAAAGAGAAGACAGCCCCGCAGGGGTGCTACTGCTTGTTGGAAAGGATACTGCATACAGGCTAAGTCGCTTCAGTCGTGTCCAGCTCTTTGCAACCTTGTGGACTGTGACCCAACAGGCTCCTCTGCCCACGGGACTCTCCAGGCAAGAATACTGGAGTGGGTTGCCATGCCCTCCTCCAGGGGATCTCCCCACACTGAGCTTCAAGAAGTGGTCCATCAGATCAGGCACCTTAGAGATCAGAAAGAGGCACCAAGAACTTCTGAGTAGCTTTAGGAGTTGGAGGATCTTCGGTGATCTTAGTAAATGTGGTCTCTGTGGGGCGGGGGTGGCAGAGGCTGGTGTGGACAGACTTCAGGAGTGACTCAGGGCACCTTTCTGATGCATCATTTCATTAGAGCTTGGGAGTTGCTGCAAGGCAGGTGGGGAGCCAGGTAGTGCTTGCCAACGCTGATCTCTGACTCTCATTGGCACTGACTGCTGTTATGTACGACTTGGTGCACAAACTGGATCGAGTAAGAGGCCTTGGAAATCACTCAAAACTCATTTTCAAATAGACTACCCTGCATTTTTCCCTTTACTCCTGATGGTTCTAATCCAGTTGATGTTCCAGAAATGTTGGTGCTATCCTCTCTTTCCTACTGCAAAAGGTGTAAAAATGCATCCTAACACTACAGAGAGATAATTCCTTATCCAGGTTGTTTTCTGATGAAAGGCAGATGGATTTTCTCAGCATGTATAATCTTACAGAGAATGTAGCTTGATGGTTAATGCCTGGAGCTCTGAGGCTGAACAGGGTGGGGTTTAAATCCTTGCTGGGCCCAGAAAATTACTTACGGTCCCTGACCTGCAGTTTTTTCATTTTGATTGTAAAGAAGATGACACTATCCTCCCCTGTGGGCTACTACAGAATTTGTGATTGATTGCTTTCTTTCAGATACTACATTCTATAAATTTGTCAGAGGAAATCCTCCATTGGCTGTCTCCAACAGGCAAATGGAAAAGAAAGCAAAAATTTAAGTGAAAAGAATTCACATAAATTCATAAGGCATTTCCCTGCAAACTAAACTGCCATGGTGTTTCTTCAGGGAAACTCTGAGAATAGCAATACACACAACAATAAAAATAAACAATAAAGTTTTATAATCACCAATAACATATCAAGAGAACTCAAGTATTTTCAGTTAGGTGCCACAACTATGAAGAGGGGAACCCTCTCCACATTCCTACATTGAGCAAAGCCTCTTTCTTCATGACCTGGAGGCTCTGGCTTTCTGAGGGCACCAAGTGATACTGCTCTGCAGCCTAGAAAGTGTTTCCTTGGTGGCTGTTCAGATGCTAATTGCCTTGAAGAGTAAATGAGTCATAATTTGTATCAGAGATGTTTCTATAATTACAATACAATGAAAAAGCCAGAGTTTTCCCTGGCTTTATTGCTTCCTCTTCAACAATATGCCTTGGATTTACAGGCTAGAGGCTAAGAAGCTAAGTCAGCTACAGACTCAAAATCTGACATCCTCACCATTTATGTTTCTGCCCTGAGGGCCAGTCAGGTAAATTGTTAATGCGGAGTGGTCCCCGGTGGATTCCTCCTGGGTTCTGTGTGAAGGCGCCATCAAACAGCTTCTTTCCCCTGAATGCTATTTGTAACAGCTATTCTATGTAAGACAGAGGCCAGGCAGTGGCAGAGGTTTAAATGATACCAATGGGATTCTCCCTGCAAACCCAGTCATTCCCAGGAATGTACCTTCCTATCACATGTCTATCTGGGAAAGATGGCTGATCACAGCGTAATTGATAAAGCAATCAATCTTTCTTTTTCTCTCTCTCTCTCTCTTCTTTCTCCCTTCCCTCCCTTCCTTCTTTTCTTTCTTCCTTCCTTCTCTTCTCTCTCTCTTTCTTACCTCTTACCTCTGAAGAGTTAAGAAATTTTTTGGAAGGTTGTGGAAGATAAAGAGTAAACTTTCTAAACTTCTATTTATAGCTTCCACCATTGATTTTTTTTTCTTGTATCAGTTAGGGTTTGGTAGTTTCAAGTCACAGCTACTGATTCTGGATAATAAGCAAAAAAGATTTTATTGGAAGAATGTGAGATAATTCATAGGTCTGAAGGGAAAAACTACAGAACAAGACAGAAAAGTTGAGAACCAGAGCATTGCGACCCATTCAGTAGCTATGAACAATATTTTCAGGGTCCTACAACAACCATTTTCCGTCTTTGCAATAATTGGGCTAAAGAATCAAATTTCTGGGCAAGAGAGTTCCACAGCCCTAGGTTGGCTCAGCTGCCTCAAACTTAGATTTCAGGACACTGGCAGTTCCACTAAGACTGTTCCACACACAGGTGAAGGAATTCCCCAAAGAGTTTTATCCAGGAAAAGAAAAAGGGCAAGTGGGTGAACAAAAAAACCAAAAGATTCCATTCATAGCACCTTTGATCAGGCTGCTTCCTCTACTGAAATGCCTTTCCTTACTGCAGGCCCTACTCAGCCTTTTGAATCCAGCTCAGAAATCATCTCCTCTGAGAAGTCTTCCCTGACTCATGCACATACCCTCACCAGCTACTGAGTTAAGAACCTCAGTCTTCTGCGTTCCTTTCTCTTGTTGCCTTTAAAACATTGGAGTATAACTTATCTGAGTGTCTGACTTCCTTGAGAGAAGAAAAAAAAATTATTATGCACTCTTCTATAGCACCTAATACACAGTAGGGATTCAATGAATGCTTCATGGATGACTGGTTGGAAGGAAAATTGGACAAGTGAGTGAATCTGACTTTTTACCAAATCTGGACTGTACCAAATTTAAGTTACAGCTTTTAAGTTCCATAAAATGTTATGGAAAGACCTGAATCTTTTGGCCAACCCAATAAATATGTTTGTACTCAATAGCTCATTGTTCATCTCATCTCTTGCTGTTTCTACATATGAAGAGTGAAGATTATCATTGTCATTCTCCCAATCCAGGGAATGAAAATGGAGGTGTGCTATGTCTGTTAGTACCGTTAATTAATCAGCTTTGTGAAGATTATTTTACAGTCTGTCTCATGTAATATCTAATCCAAAGCAGATGCTAAGTAAACACACCAGGTGAAATTAATTGTCAGAACAATTCACCCCAAATAGCTATTATCCAGCACCTACAATCTGCCTTCCCAGCCAAGACCTAATTCATCATTCATCAACTATGCTTTCCCATTCAAGGTCATCAGAAAATGCCCTCAAATTTAAAAAAAAAAAATTTGCTAGTTGGTCTGCACGTGAGTGCTTCTGGATTAGAAGGGGGAAGGTGAGTAGGACCTGGTTTGCTCCCATGTGCTGCAGATTTAAGGAATGTTGAGGAATGTTAACTGAAGTACAGACTAGTGAACAAAGTTGGACCCTCCTCCATCTTCTCTGGCTGTCTGGGCAGAGTAAGCATGCTTTTGACCCCACTTAGTTAACACCTACCCCAACAGGGGTAGGATACCCTAGAAGCAGCCTTAATATCCTAAGTCAGGTCTGCTTTTACTCTAGGATGCTTTTGTACAAATAGAAAAAGGTACCACCTACTACACAATCAAATTAAAAAATTGGCTCCTCCACAGGCATCTGAATTAGTAAGAACTCTGATAGGATGTGGCCAGACAAGGGATGCAGCCCTGTGCCAGGGGGTATAGCCTGGGAGTATGACACAGACTGTATTTCAGGCCCTTTTACCTCGCAGCCAGCACCTCTGTGAAGGGAAGCGACACCCATACCTGACATCCCTTATATAGATAAACCCAGTTGTCAGCAAAGAAGAGAACATGACAAAGAGCTAAACTTCATATTGCAGATCCACAGGTACTGCTGGAAACAAACTGACCCCTACACTTATTACCAATCTGGAAAGCTAATTAGAAAAGCTGAAGGGAAGGTCAGTCTCAGCATCAAGAAAGGGAGACAGTTCTTTTCCATTTGTTCTTAAATTTTAAAACATCAAACATAAGGAAATATATACACATTTGTGTATATACTATCAACCACCTAGATTTAACAATAACATTTTATCATATTGGTGAAATCTTTAAGCCTTCCAACACCAAACCACTGCCTACTCTTTTCTTTCCTCCAACTCCAAATTGGTCCCCCAGTTGATATTTGCCCTGACCAGGCCCGTTTTTGATACTTCCACTAGGTGTTTTTACAAAGAAAGAGGAAAACAATAGAATGGAAAAGACTAGAGGTCTCTTCAAGAAAATTAGAGATACCAAGGGAACATTTCATGCAAAGATAAGCAGCCAAAGCACAGAAGTGGTAAGGACCTAACAGAAGTAGAAGAAATTAAGAATAGGTGGCAAGAATACACAGAGGAACTATACAAAAAAGGCCTTAATGACCCAGATAACCATGATGGTGTGGTCACTCACCTAGAGCCAGACATCCTGGAGTGTGAATTCAAGTGGGCCTTAGGAAGCATTATTATGAGTAAAGCTAGTGGTGGTGATGAAATTCCAGCTGAGCTATTTCAAATCCTAAAAGATGCTGCTTTTAAAGTGCTGCACTCAATATGCCAACAAATTTGGAAAACTCAGCAGTGGCCACAGGACAGGAAAAGGTCAGTTTTCATTCCAATCCCAAAGAAAAGGCAATGCCAAAGAATGATGAAACTGCTGTACAACTGTACTTATTTCACACACTAGCAAGGTAATGCTCAAAATCCTTCAAGTTAGGCTTCAACAGTACATGATTTGAGAATTTCCGGATGTTCAAGCTGGATTTAGTAAGGGCAGAAGAACCAGAGATCAAATTGCTGACATCTGTTGGATCATAGAAAAAGCAAGAGAACTCCAGAAAAACATCTACTTCTGCTTCATTGACGATGCTAAAGCCTTTGACCCTGTGGATCACAACAAACTATGGAAAATTCTTAAAGAGATGGGAATACCAGACAACCTGACCTGTCTCCTGAGAAGCCTGTATGCAGCTCTAAAAAGCAACAGTTAGACATGGAACAACAGACTGGTTCAAAATTGGGAAGCGTATGTCAAGGTTGTACATTGTCACTCTGCTTATTTAACCTATATGCAGAGTACCTCATGCAAAATGCCAGGCTGGATGAAGCACAAGCTGGAATCAAGATTGCCAGGAGAAATATCAGTAATCTCAGATATGCAGATGACACCACCCTAATGGCAGAAAGTGAAGAAGAACTAAAGAGCCTCTTGATGAAAGTGAAAGAGGAGAGTGAAAAAGCTGGCTTAAAACTCAACATTCAAAAAATGAAGATCACGGCATCTGGTCTCATCACTTCATGGCAAATAGGTGGGGAAACAATGGAAAGGGTGATTGACTTTATTTTCTTGGGCTCCAAAATCACAGCGGATGATGACTGTAGCCATGAAATTAAAAGATGCTTCTTGGGGAAAAAAAGCTATGACAAACCTAAACTGTATTAAAATGCAGAGACATCACTTTGTTGATAAATGCCCATATAGTCAAAGCTATGGCTTTTCCAGTTGTCATATTTGAATGTGAGAGTTGAGCCATATAGAAGGCTGAGTGCTGAAGAAGTGATGCCTTCAAACTGTGATGCTGGAGAAGACTCTTGAGAGTCCCTTGGACAGCAGGGAGATCAAACCAGTCAATCCTAAAGGAAATAATCCTGAATATTCATTGGAAGGACTGATGCTGAAGCTGAAGCTCCAATACTTAGGCCACCTACTGGGAAGAGTTGACTTATTGGAAAAGACCCTGATGCTGGGAAAGACTGAGGGAATGAGGAGAAGAGGGCAACAGAAGATGAGATGGTTGGATGGCATCACCAACTCAATGGACATGAGTTTGAGCAAACTCTGGGAAATAGTGAAGGACAGGGAAGTCTGGTGTGCTGCAGTCCATGGGGTTGCAAAGAGTCAGACATTACTTAGCAACTGAACAACAACAAGAGAAGTGTAAAATGGTATCACACTATGATTTTACTTTGAATTTCCCTTGTCATTAATGAGATTGAGCTCTTTCTTTTTCTGCAACTGTACAATTCATACTATTTGTCCATTTTTCTTGGATTATCTTTTTTATTGACTTGTAGGAATCAAAAATACAAATTTTTATAAAGAATTATTTGTTACTTACAGGAATTATAAATATCTTCTTTCAGTTTGCAGCTCATATTTTAACTTTGTTTATTGTTTCTTTGTTGGTACAGAAGTGTAATATTTCAATATAGTCATATTTTAGAACCTCTTCTTTTTGGTATATACCCTTTGAAACATAGTTCCCTATGCTTAAGTGTACTCTGTTTTCTCCTCAAAATTTTAAATTTTCCTTTTAATATGGAGGTCTTAATTCTATCTGGAATTTGCTTGTGTATGTAGTGTGAGGTAGGGATAATTTTTTTTTCACAGTCAATTATCCCAGCATTTGAATAGTTCTTTCTGTCTCTGAAGATTTGTATTGTCATTTCTGTTATGATCCAAGTTTCCATTTTCTGATTTCTTGGACCAGTCTGTCAATCTGTCCCTACTTACATAAATATCAGACTCTTTCATTACTTCCATAAAAAGCAGTTTTTACTGATATCTGAAATAACATCATTCTTTGGGAGAGATGTGAACATCTCTAAGAAGGATAATGCTCTAAATCAATGACAATATTACATGTATATCTTGCTTGGATTCCTTCGAATCAGTCAATCTATTGAGAGAAGCTCAGTAGATTGAGCTTCTCTATTACTCTAATTTTTTCCAGGAGTGGCCCTGAACAGAAATAGAAATACATTTGCCTAGAAATATGGCATTTCAATATAAAAATGTGCCACAACTTTCTCTACTCTTATCATAAAATAATAACCAGAATCATAACTTACACTTATTGACACATGAGTAACCACTTAATGTTAATTATGTTATTAAATCCCACAATATGGGTAATTTCCTTGAAATATAGATGAGAAAACTGAAACTCACAGAAGGGAAGGGGCTTGTCCAAGGTCATAGAGACAGTAACAAAACTCAGCTTGTTACATTCCTAGCTACTAGATTATACTGCCCTCCATATTGTAGAATTACCACACTACAGTGGGATTAAGTACTTTTGAGGGGAGAGAGTGAATCTTATTTTACCATTACGTCCTCAACCCAAGCACTGTGTTAGTCACACACAATAGACTCTCAATCAATATTTGTAGACCAGAATGAATAAATGCATGCTGGCTGTGGGGTCTGTGGTTTCTGAGTCATGAAAGGCCTAAGCGGTTTACTTACTAGGTTGGTGGGGAAGAAACTTCACCTTACTTCCTCTGAAAGCCACGCCAAGTCTCTTTTCTACTTACCCTCAGATGTTGAGCTAGGTTATGAACACACAACAATGTACTTTCTGTATAGAATATTAGGAATCAACAAATAGAATTGGGGATGGGGACACACAAAAGCCAGTGCCTGCTACACTTCCAGCTTGAGCATTTTCCAGAGGGCATTTCCAACCTCTAGAAGTAATCTTCCCATTTCCCAGATATTTCAGCATCATTTGCCCTGGGTCTCATCAGAGACAATACAACTTTGCCTTCTCATGAGGTTGTGTGCTAAATCTGAAAAGCAGTTTGCAGCTCAGCCCCATAGAGACGGTGGCAGTGGGGATTCCCGGCCAGCACAGAGGCCCCTGCTGCTGAGTGGAGTTCCCCAACATGAGAAGTGAGTGGGCCACAGAACTCACTGGTCTCTGGGGACTATCAGCACCATGACATCTCCCCTAAAAATTGTGGGTTTTTTTTGGGGGGGGTGTTTGCAAGGTGGGGGTTATAGTATGTCAGGAGATGGTTTTGGAAGGCTTGAGTCTCTCCCTAGACTCTGCAGAATTAAATGGATTGATCAATGATGGTTTCATAGCAGGTAGGCTTCTATCTCCTCTCTCCTTGGATGAATCAGTTTACCATTTCTAAACTGAGCTCAAGCTCAACTTCAGAACCTACTCAGGCCCTACGCCATGGCCTTGTTTCAACTATAAGCATTTAAGAAGCTTTCCATCTGAAATAGAAAGTGCCTCAGCACTAACCTCTTTGAGTAAGGAATTCATAGCTGCTGCTGTGCTCATTTACTTAGATTCTGGCATCGATTCACAATTCCCTGGAAGCTCTGTCCTTTCTCATGGCCTGGCTACCTTAGAGCTCCTGCATCAGCCCATCAGTCTGGACCTGGCCAAACAGGTGCCACACTCCTTGCCAAGGACTGCTGCCTCATCTCCCCAAGCGCCGCTATCTTGAGCATCCACATGACTTGATATGCAATCCCACAGCCTAAAGAAGATCCCTTACTTTTAAAAATCCATTCATCCTTTTGACAAATATTTCCTGTATACTTACTATGTTCTAGACATTCTTCTAGGCATTGGGATACAATATTAAAGATAAAAGTCCCTGTCTCAAAGACTTACATTCCAGAAAAAAAAAAAATATATTCACATAAAAAACAATGTAATAGCCAGTAGTAATGAACAACAACAAAAAAATAAAGTTAGAAAATGAGGAGTAACATGGGGAGGGGGGTGTCACTTCAGATAAAGGGGCCAAGTAAGAAAGTAACATTTGAAGGAGACCTAGATGAATGAAGGAGAAAGCCTCATGAATATCTATGGGGAGAACATACCTGGCAAAGGGGCCATGGTGGAAATGAGCTAACTTGATAAGACAGAGGAACAGAAAGTAAGCCAGGGTGACTTGAAGAGCATGAGAGGGGAAGAGAGTAGCAGGAAATAAGGCCAAAGAGACAGGCAGGAGCCAAAGCATAGACTGTGTGGATAGCTGAGGCCATGGTAAAGCGTTCTGATCTTACTCCAAGTGTGTTGCAAAACCACTGAGGATTTTAAGCAGGTGAGTGATATTTTTATGTTTTCAAAATCTGCATGGAGAACAGACTGAAGGGAGAAAGAGTGAGAGCAAGAAGCCGGATGGGACTCTACGACAGCAGACAAGGTAAGAGACAGCAGAGGGTAGACGAGTGGTGACAGTGCGAGTGATAAAAAGTGGTCATATCAGCATCAGGTCTTACTGACAGGTTGCGTGGGGAAAGAGAAGAGTCAAGGATGTCTCCAAGGGCTTCACTCAGACTTGACCTAGTTTGGAAGTGTGAAATGAGAAAACAAGCATATGAAGATTTGTCCCTTATCAGCCACTTTTTGAGTGGGCCATTAGTCCCTTGGGCCATTAGACCTCAGCTGAAATCCCCAAACTATCCACTGGCATCTAAGCCAAATTACAGACGTAATCATAGGAAAAATGAAAAGTTTCATGCAAATATACCTTCCATGCATAAACTAACCCAGTGACAGTAAACTCCCAGGAGGCAAATACTAGGGATTCTGAAGTCAGTCTAAGGCCCCTGAACATCCAGAAATTAGAGTTTTATTATGGATTAAAGGGGGGAAAGACCCTTGGTAGGCCTGGAAAATGAGCAGCACAGACATCACCTCCCCCTACCAAGCCCACAAGCCCATTGCTAATCAACAGTGCCATCCTTATTCATTAAGACTGGATGCCACCTCACACTCCTTATCAACATGACATTTCACGCAGCCACTATCAATTAATTCATCAGCCTGACAGATGATTGCCATTCTGGCTTCTGATTTATCATACCAGTTTAGTTCTTTAAGATCAGACACATCTTTAGGTATCCTTTGACAATCTGGGATATCTGGGACAGTTTTCAGCCACATTATGAATGAAGGAGAAAAGGAAGTATATTTATTAAGCTTTGACCCAAACACGTTACACAGACTGTGTTTTCATGTTTCAGCAGAGTTCATCCTTTGATGACATTGTTAACTACACCCAGCACACTCAGGCATCCAGAGCTCCCTGGTCATCTAATTTACCTCTGTGCTGCCCAGAGCAGGTCTGCTATTCCTGAGTGACCCTGTATGCCTCACACCTTAGCTTACCTCCTTCCCAACCAGGACTCCCATTACTCCATTCTCCCTGCACTAGAGGATACTAGATGGACACAGATTAAACCATATACATTTAATCCTGACAAGACATCATCTCCTTTCCCACAAAATGATGCCTTAACCCAGCAAAATGGAGCACTCCGTAATACCCTTAAGGTTATCATGCTAATAATGGTGATTTCTGGAATTGTGACAGAACTTCTGGGTAGAAAGGTATTTCAGGATGTGAGGGACATGAGGGGGGAAAGGGGCTTTAGCACTTTTACGAGGATGATACTGAAAAGGCAGAAGTCCACGTGAGTCCCAGTGTATCATCCCATGCCAAAAAAACTCAATCCAAAATAAAGGAAGGGAATTCTGTAAAGAACCATTTTTAACAATCTTTGGGGCAGAAGAAAAATTAATATGTTATTCTGATTCTTCCAAAACTCTTCTACTAATTCTGCACTCAAATTCTAGGTATTATTTGGAATTGATTTCGTCCACACCAAACTACAGGATAAAGAAGCTCAGAAGGGAAATTTCTTAACTGTATATAGTACTCTGACCACATCCTGCCCAGAAAGGAGGGGCTGAGTTGTGGGTCACTGTCCAAGGCATCTAAATGCCCAGGCCTTCTTGGGTGTTTATTTTATTTGGGGCCTATGCACTTGGACTTTTGAGAAAATTCTATCACCATTATCAAGATAATCTTTCTTACACTTTAGAGAGTTTAACTAACCCCACCCACACAAATAGAATGACTCACCCCAGAGGGGTCTGAGTTGGTGTCTGGTATGGAAGTGAGATTAAACAACTGCTTTAAAGAGCAATGTCCTAAATTATCCCTATAGCAATTGTCCCTAAGAAGAAAGCCCCAGAGAGAGGGCATCCAGATACTATTTCACAGATACACGAGACAAAGTCCCAGCAAAAAATAATGGCACACTCAGATTGTGTAATATGAGGAAAGTTTATGATAAAGAGACTCTTTTCAGAGGAGTGGTCAAGGTGTGAGGAAACAAGGAATAGAGTAACCTCTGGGGCTAGCAATGGCTGGACTCCCCTGACTCTCCCTAGGCCTGAAGAGGCAATGGGAAGGAGCTGTTTCCAAGAAGAAAGATAATTGTGAGGAGAGGGTCCCTAACAGGAGGCACAGGCTATGATTCATAGTATGGGGACCCATATAATCCACACTGTCCCCACAGGAAGGCAGTTAGGGGAATAAATACTCCAATATCACTCTTATCTGATTGCCAGATCTCCTGCTGATGCCTCCAACTGGCCCATTACAACAGGAAGCCCAGAACAGGAAGCCCAGAGCAAGGAGGCAGTCCACAGATCAGCCTCCCAGGGCACAGAGCTAGGAGGAGAAGGCTGAACCCTGAATCTAAAAGGGAGTAATCAGAAGATATGCAGCAGATATGCTATCATTTTAATACATAACTTTTTTTTTTTTCTTTCCAGATTACCCAAGCATTTCCTTAAAAGAATGTGTCTAACTCCAGGGTAAGAAATGGTTTTTACTTCATATGCCATTTCCAGTCAATGGGTCATACCTTCCTCCACTGTCTAGTTGAGGATTGGAAGGCCCCACTGGGTTCAACAGGACTAAATGTCGTGTTGGTGAGTATTGTTTACCAGGGACACTGGAAGGGCAAGGTGCAAAGAAGTCCTCATGTTAATATAAGCCAAAGTAAAAGAGGGCTTCCCTGGTGGCTCAGATGGTAAAGAATCTGCCTGCAATGCAGGAGACCTGAGTTTGATCCCTGGGTCAGGAAGATCCCCTGAAGAAGGAAATGGCTACCCACGCCAGTATTCTTGCCTGGAGAATTCCATGGACAGAGGAGCCTGGAGGGCTATAATCCATGGGGTTGCAAAGAGTCAGACATGACTGAGCAATACATACACACACACACACACAGCAAAATGAGAAATTGAGATAATTATCCAGATAATCTGGTTTAAAATAAATTTATCCAAAATATTCCCTGTAAGTGTATGTTTATGTATTTACATATATAAATTCGATCTATCTGCTATCTCCAGTCAAGAAATATTTTTATGAGTATTGTATACACTATATCATGTCAGGTTCTAAAACCATGAACAGCTGATAATTCTGATTTTGTTCTATTTTTATGGCTTTTATGTTGACATGTTCAAATGGCATCAGTGATCTTACGAAATGACTTGCTCCTTTTATGTTTACACTGTAGATGTACACAGTAAAATATGGTAGCCATGAGCCATGTATAGCCACTTAAATTTAATTTAAATTTTTAAAACAATCTTAAATTCTAAAACAATTTTAAAACAAAAATTCAGCTCTTTAGTCATATTTGCTACATTTCATCTACTTAATAAGCACATACTGGACAGCACAAATACAAGCTTGTTCTATCACTACAGAAAGTTTTATTGGAAGGTACTGATTCAAATTGGAAGGCTAATTTTTGGACACAATGAAAATGATGGGTCTATGAGTAGTACTTAGGCATTTCAATAATCCCATTATATCGGGCAACAAGCTAAATGCTTTAAAAACATTACCTCATTTAATTGCTTTTGTTTGTTCGTCCTTTGCTGTGAGACCACTTAAGATCTGCTCTCAGGAAATTTCAAGTATACAATATGATGTTATTGTCTATAGTCACCATTCTGTACATTAGATGTATTTAGATCCTTAGAACTTCATCTTATGACTGAAAGTTCACACCTTTGAACTACATCTCTCTATCTTCCCCTCTAATAGCCCCTGGCAGCCACCATTCTATTCTCTGTTTCTATGAGATTGGTTTTTTTCTTCTTCTTTTTTCTAGATTCTACATATAAGTGATACCATACAGTACTTGTCGTTATCTGATTTATTTCACTTAACAGAATGTTCTCCAGATTTATCCATATTGTTGCAAATGGCAGGATTTCCTTCTTTTATGGCCAAGTAATATTCCATTATATATACTAGAATATATATATCCAATAATATCCATTATATATGTGTGTGAATACATATGACATCTTTTCTATCCATTCTTCTGTTGAATTCATAGATTGTTTCTATATCTTGGCTACTGTGAATAATAGTGCAATGAACGTGGAAGTCCCTGATCCCTTCTCTCAAAAGAAGGATAATCAGTTAAAATACAGGATGTCCAGTTAAATTTGAATTTCAGATAAGCAACAGACAGACAATTTTAATATAACTTTCAAATGTACCTCATGCAAATAGATTCAAATATTATATGGGACATCATATACTAAAAAAGCATTTTTTTATCTAAAATTCAAATTTAACTGGATATTATATATTTAACTTGTTAAATCTGAAAACCCTTTGTCCAAAGGACTCATCCTCTAGTTGATAATATAAGATGTGACCACATGGGCCATTAGGGCTACCAGGAAGACCATACTAAGAATACAAGAGTGGTACAGTTTAAGGCGTACTAGGGGAGACGCTGGTGACACAGGCCTGGAAAAACTCTCCCCCTTGGCTTCTCTCTGGCTACCCCAATTTACACAAGCATGGTGTAACAGAAAGCGCCCTGGAATTGAAAGAGAAGATCTGGACTTACACCACTGACCAGCTATGTGACTTCCAGGAAGTCACTAAGCTTCTCTGAGTACCATTTTCCTTTCCCATAACTGAAAAACTCAGAATTGACTTTAAAAAAAAAAAAAAGGAGGAGTCCTTATGTACTTGGGGATTCATATGAAACACACTCCGAGAAAAATTGGAATCTTCCTGTAGAAGATTCATCTACTGTCCTACCCTTCTCTGCTTCCCATTGATGACAGACACTGGACTTTAGACATGAGTCAAAAATTAATATGCCTCATCCCTCAGAATCTTCTATATCCAGGGTCAGCAAGCTTCTTCTGTAAAGGGCCCCACAATAAATATTTTAGGCTTAGCAGGCTGTCTACTTTACAAATTATAAACTATTTTAGGCTTTTCAAGTGTTTGTTATAACCACTCAACTCTTCCATTATAGCCTAAAAGCAGCCAAGGATGATAGATAAACAAACAAGTGTGGCTGTGTTCCAATGCAACTGTACCATGGACACAAAAGTAGAATTTCATATAACTTTCATGTGCTATGAAATACTATTTTCCTTCTGATTTAAAAAAATCTTATAAAATGCAAATAACCACTTTTAGCTCTCAGGTCAGGCCACAAGAAAACAGACAGTGGGCCAGATCTGACTCTTGGCTGGGGTTTGCCCAGCCCACTTCTATGTAACTGAATTATTAATCCTGATAAACATTTCACCCTGGTGGCGTGATCCATCTTCTAGTATTTGTGCCCTAGAGCTGAGCTGGGAAACAGTGGGTCTGAGATCTTATCCTGCCCCAGTCTTTGCTATTAACTTGCAGTGTGAATCCAGAGAAATTATGTCACTACTTCCTATCTTATCTTTCATGTTTAAAAAAAAAAAAAACACAACAAAAAACAGGGTGAGGGAGCATTATATTTAGCAAGCTGCTAAATAAAGTCATTGGGAAATGACAAATGAGGTAAACAAGGACAGACACTTAGCAGGCTTGGTCCAACAGTTTAGTAATATTGAAAATATATGGCAAGGGAAATAGAGAAATCAAATTGCTTTCCTTTTAATTTTCCACCACGATGTTTTTACTTCATGGAATGCAGAGCAAGGTGTGAGATCATTTTTCCCTCACACACAATTCACTTTCATGGAGTTTGTAAAAAAAAGGAGAAGTTTCAACAGAGAAACCTCCATGTCTGACTGAGCCAGAAAAAAGCATTTTCTCACGAAAGCCATTTCTGTCCCTCCCCTGCTATTCCCATCTCTCCCCACACTTCTGCCCACCCCCATCCCAGCTACTCTGAGCATATCCCACTTTTCTGAGTTATAGAGAGTCCCCACCCTGAATTTTTTCTCCTGCAGGATTGTGGCTAAGCCAGGAATTCAACACAAACACATTACTTAGAAATCATTGTTGTTGGATAAAATGAGATCAGAAAGAGAGAAAAAATTTTTTTCTAATTCTTAAAGTACAAAGTGCCAGGTAAGCAGTGATACAGAAAGCCCAAGTATAGAGAAGTAAGTGCTTGTTTCAATAACCTGGGAATTTTTTGCCGGTGAGACATGGCAGTCAACTTTAAGTGACAATCCTAGGGAGTTTAGAAAAAAGGGCCCTCCAGGTGACATGAGGGGAAAAGATCAGGATTTTATAGAAGTAGAAAGCATCCACCAGAATGCAATGATAATTAGAGATAATTATAGTCAAGTACAAGGGTGCCAGAATCCGAGTATCTACCCAGCAAATATAGTCGAACCTCACTTTTAATCACTTCAAACATGCCATTTTTATTTCTTGGCTGGTGAATCTTTCACAGACAAAAGATAGTGTTTCTACAGAGCATTGTAGTTCAACAAAGGTCAAGGAAAGTAAGAGGTGCATCTGCCTTAGAGCCTCCCATTCTTTCTCAGATCCTTAAGTTAGTGTCTTAAGAAGAGCAATGCAGAGCACAAAAGGGACCACCAGGCCTCAGGACCTGGTCTTGCCCCTTTTAAGCCAAGTAAATGTCAGGACATGAACTTGACTGACCCTCAGTTCCTCTATGTGTAGAAAGGGGATCATGCTGTGTTCTACCTAACACACAGCTCAAGCAGCATGACACATAAAAAGGGCTTTGAAAACTATAAAAATTAAAGTGTTTTCTATGATTATTATCATTATTAAAGAAGGAATAGTTTGGGTCAATTGCTAAGCTATTGAACAACTGCTTCGGTTAACTGAAGAGATGATTTTGAGGGTTAATAAGCACATGTCTCGGTCATCACTGAGGCCTAATGAGTCAGCACTCAAGAGCACGAGGCCCAGATCATGGGCTGCATGGGACCAGCTCATCTGACTTGAACAGCAAGAGCTTCCAAGTTAAAGAAACCTGGAATAGAATCCCTTTTCCACCCCTTAATTCACTAGGAAAGTCTCTTATCTTGTCCAAGTTTCATGTTCTCTAGCCCTAAAATTGGGACTTTAATACTATCTTGAAGTGTTGTTGTGAAACCCAGAAATAACATAAATAATCTCTGGTATGTAATAGGTTTTTCATAAATAGTTATAAGTACTGTAGGGACTTCTCTGGTGGTCCAGTGGTTAAGACATCCCAGTCCCAATGCAGGGGGCTCAGGTTTGATCCCTGGTCAGGGAACTATATCCAACATGCTGCAACATAAATAGGGATAAGTACTATAAAGGGAAGAGACAATAGCTTTAACACTTTCCAGCTATTTTACAAATGCATGTGGAGTTTGCATATGTGAAGAGTATGCTCAAATCTATCTTATTTCTTAAATTAAAAAAAAAAGTCAAAAAGGAATGGCCCATTGATGATGGTGAGGTGAGGTGAAGTGAAGTGAAGGTCACTCAGTCGCGTCTGACTCTTTGTGACCCCATAGACTGTATAGTCCATAGAATTCTCCAGGCCTGAATACTAGAGTGGGTAGCCTTTCTCTTCTCCAGAGGATCTTCCCAACCCAGGGATCAAACCCAGGTCTCAGCATTGCAGGCAGATTCTTTAACAGCTGAGCCACAGGGGAAGCCCAAGAATATTGGAGTGGGTAGCCTTCCCTTCTCCAGGGGATCTTCCCGACCCAGGAATGGAACTGGGTTCTCCTGTATTGCAGGCAGATTCTTTACCAACTGAGCTATGAGGGATGGTATTTGCACCTAAAGTGAGCACATTATAAACTGACTTCTTTCAGTTACATTTCTTATTATAATATAGTCCCTGAGATACACCAAAGAAAAATTTGGTAATTTGACCTAAACTGGCGATAAGGCTGCCCCATGCTCAGAAATGCCAATCCTCCTCAGGCCCCAACCCTGCCCCTTCTCGGCCATAGTGAATCATCCCCAAACTTCTGCCTCACTTTGCCCATACACGCAACCCAACACACTAGCCAAACTGGACATCTCACTACTTCCCAAAGGCACCCTCTGCCTGGAAAGCCTAACATTGTACTAAATCAAATATCCCAGAAACAATGAGACACTGAGCTTTGTGTGAGGGCGACATTTGGGGACCTCTCAGGAAGACTGTGAGAAGGCGAGGGTGCAGGACTGAGCAAAGGGAGAAGTTAAACCATGATGACGTTCCACAGCTGAGGTCTCAGATGATCCCATGTGACACTCTAGAGTGCCGATGGCCCTTCAGGGATGTCGTAATTGTATCCAGGGGCTGTGCACTCTATCCCACATTGACCAGTCACTGCAGGTGTGACTCCCTCAGGCAGGTGGCATAACCCTTAGCAAAGGGCAATTCTCAGAGAGGGACACTGAGATCTGTCAGTAGTCAACCTCCCCTGCAGCTGGGCAATGTGGATGTTCTGCTGGAAGGGCTTCTGGGCAGCCCTCCACTACATCCACTACCCCAATTTCCAAACTACTGCCCAGTCCTCAAGGCTCATACTCACCACTGGCCCACCATGAAGTCCATAGTGGACTGACCCTATATACTCTCTTTTCATACTTGAGATATAGCCACCACAGCTATAAGATACTTCCAGGTGTCTCTTCCATTACCACTGAGTTCAAAGGTCACAAAGATCAAAACATATTTGGTACTACTCAAAATTTCAGTGAATGTAGAGAATAAGAAAGTTATACCCCTTAAACATATGCAGTGATGTGTGTTCTTCTTAGAGTTAAATTTCCAAGATCTCAGCACATTTAAGCATACTTAATTCTTTCTAGTCTGGTTCCTCATTTTGTTTATAGGAAAAAATATTTCATTCGTAATGATACAATTCTATTCTTACACAATATCCATTGGGGTTTTCATTTCCTTTATTTGCTGAATAATTTTTCTTTATAAAGTATTCTCTTGAAAATATAACAAGAAGTACTATATACTGAAAGGAGACAGACTAGACAAGCTTGGTCAAATTAATAAGAAATCTTCCAAATTACACAAAATTACACAAAAGTATCAGCCATAAAGAAAATATGATTGCAAAGAAAACTCAGTATTCATTGTAAGTATACCTATCTGGCTCCCTTTAGAAGTGAAGAAATGAAGATTGGTGCCATATTAATACCATCAGTTCACATATTGAAATGATTTATTATATTAAAAACATGAAAATGGTTGTTTTGCAATAAATAGGTTACATGAATGAATAAAAATGAATAAGTGAGGCCAAATTCTTCTACCAAATGGAAGAGATAAATGTGTAAAAGACATGTCTATTTATGTTTATTGTCATTGTTGCTTAGTTGCTAAGTC
The DNA here is from genome assembly GCF_019320065.1 of Cervus canadensis. Lineage (NCBI taxonomy): Eukaryota > Metazoa > Chordata > Mammalia > Artiodactyla > Cervidae > Cervus > Cervus canadensis. The sequence goes on along the minus strand of NC_057393.1, from coordinate 74,383,982 downwards.
GTGTCCAACTCTTTTGCCACCCCATCAACTGTAGCCCGCCAGGCTCTTTTGTTCATGGGAATTCTTAAGCAAGAATACTAGAGTGGGTTGCCATTTCCTTGTACATGGGATCTTCCAGACCCAGGGATTGAACCCATGTCTCCTGCATTGGCAGGCAGATTCTTTACTGATGAGTCACCAGGGAAGCCCAATTATGTTCATACACATTTTTATATATAATAAACATTATATATACATATGTAATAAAATAAAATATGCATCTATATTCAGTTCAGTTCAGTCGCTCAGTCATGTCTGACTCTTTGCGACCCCATGGACTGCAGCATACCAGGTTTCCCTGTCCATTACCAACTCCTAGAGCTTACTGAAACTCATGTCCATCGAGTTGGTAATGCCATCCAACCATCTCATCCTCTGTCGTCTCCTCTTCCCACCCTCAATCTTTTCCAGTATCAGGGTCTTTTCAAATGAGTCAGTTCTTCAGGTGGCCAAAGTATAGGACCTTCAGCTTCAGCATTAGTCCTTCCAATGAATATTCAGGACTGATTTCCTTTAGGATTGACTGGTGTGATCTCCTTTCAGTCCAAGGGACTCTCAAGAGTCTTCTCCAGCACCATAGTTCAAAAGCATCAATTCTTTGGTGCTCAGCTTTCTTTATAGCCCAACTCTCACATCCATACATGACTACCAGAAAAAACATAGCCTTGATTAGATGCACCTTTGTCTGCAAAGTAATGTGTCTGCTTTTTAATATGCTGTCTAGGTTGGTCATAGCCTTTCTTCCAAGGAGCAAGCGTTTTTTAATTTCATGGCTGCAGTCACCATCTGCAGTGATTTTGGAGCCCAAGAAGATAAAGTCTGTCACTGTTTCCCAATCTATTTGCCATGAAGTCATGGGAACAGATGCCATGATCTTAGTTTTCCAAATGTTGAGTTTTAAGCCAACATTTTCACTCTCCTCATTCACTTTCATCAAGAGGCTCTTCAGTTCCTCTTTGCTTAGTTACTGATATTTCCCCTGGCAATCTTGATTCCAGCTTGTGCTTCATCCAGCCCAGCGTTTCTCATGACATACTCTGCATATAAGTTAAATTAGCAGGGTGACAATATACAGCCTTGACATACTCCTTTCCCGATTTGGAACCAGTCTGTTGCTCCATGCCCAGTTCTAACTATTGCTTCTTGATCTGCATACAGATTTCTCAGGAGGCAGGTCAGGTAGACTGGTATTCCCATCTCTTGAAGAATTTTCCAGTTTGTTGTGATCCACACAGTCAAAGGCTTCAGCATAATCACCAAAGCAGAAGTAGATGTTTTTCTGGAACTCTCTTGTTTTTTTGATGATCCATCAGATGTTGGCAATTTGATCTCTGGTTCCTCTGCCTTTTCTAAATCCAGCTTGAACACCTGGAAGTTCATGTTTCATGTATTGCTGAAGCCTGGCTTGGAGAATTTTGAGCATTATTTTGCTAGCGTGTGAGATGAGTGCAACTGTGCAGTAGTTTTAATACTCTTTGGCTTTGCCTTTCTTTGGGATTGGAATGAAAACTGACCTTCTCCAGTCCTGTGGTCACTGCTGAGTTTTCCAAACTTGCTGGCATACTGAGTGCATTTATATTACTTTACATGTATTTATATATGGCTTCCCTGGTGGCTCAGCGGTAAAGAATCTGCCTGCAGTGCAGGAGACACAGGTTCGATCCCTGCGTTGGGAAGATCCCCTGGAGGAGGGCATGGTAACCCACACCAGTATTCTTGCCTGGAGAATCCCGGGGACAGAGGAGCCTGGTGGGCTCAGTCCACAAGGTCGCAAACAGAGACGGCTGAAGTGGCTAAGCACTGATGGACATACATATGTATTTACATATACAGATGTGTATGTGTACACGTGTGCATTAAGGGAATTCACACATACACATGCTTCCCTAAAAAATTATATATTGCTGTTGTCTTTTGGGTAATTACACCACTTCACTCTGACAGCCCACTGCAAAGGGAAGGGCTGAAGAATCTCCTGCTGTAAGTCAACAGTATGATGGTCTATACATGATCTCTCCAGTGTTCCCCAATCTACAACATTCTACATAGCATCACTGTTAGACCCAGGCAAGTGGCCCAGCCCCATAAGACTAGGCTACCAGAGTGGTGCTGGCTTACTGGTTTTGGATGATTTGCTCAGCTTGGACAGAGGATCATTCAGGGCTGAGAATAACTGTCTACTCTGGGGCTTGAGTCTGGCATTTGCGGGTCTGTCGGTGTTACCACTGCAGTGCTGCCTCTAGTGTATAGAACCCCAGGGCAGCAGGCAACCTTTACCCTGTGCCCACCCTCGTTGCTGGCCCGAGAGTGATTACCCCACTCCCACATGTTCCTTGCCGCAGGTCAGCAAGTCTTCAGGAGTGGCCTCACTCACTCCTCCAAGGTTTTTGGAGACTTACTCTACAAACAGAGTAAAATGGCCACACACTCTTGCAGCAGATCATAGCGCATCGTATTTTCCAAGGTTGGCCTTTTTGTGGGAATGTGACCACTGTTCTCACTGAGCCCATAGAATCAACATTGAAAGAGATGGCTAGGAATGCAGCCTAAAGCAATCAAGAGAAGACATGGTTGAAAAATCTGTTATTCTACATTTATACTATAAAATTGCCAACAGCAAATTTTACATGACCAAAAAATGAATTATTGTTCCCATTTTTCTGTATATTCTGGGTAAAAACTGACATTTGTGGTCATCAGCAAAAGAGGATAGTAATGATCCTTAAGCATCCTCGGAGGCCAATATTTATAGGCAGATGATGGAGGATGAAGTGCTATGAATAATGATACGACCAGCACTAAATAAATGATTATTAGAAACTGATCCATATTGCTTCAGTATTAACAGGCTCCAAAGAGTGATGGCATTGTGAATAATAACATATTTCTTAACTTTACCCCACCATGGGAGATATGAAGTTAGATAGGAATTGCGTATTTTACAAAACAGAAAACAGAGAGGTAGTTTCTAAACCTAAATGGGAAGATATGGTGCCTAGACACCATTAAGAATTTCACATGCACTGAATGGACAACAAAAAAATATGTTAAGTACCACCTCTTTACACATTATTCTCAGTCTTCATTGATAAATGCCTATGCCTTAAATGGCTCTATTAATTTTATGTTTTTGAATCAAATTATTTAAATAGACAGGACCCCTGCAAAAAAATATTTTCTCAAGTATCACCTCAATATGACTCTGATCCCATATAAATTTACAAAAATCACCCTGAAACCTAGACATACTGAATAACCAATAACTTACACAAGCCCTTTTTTAAGTGCAGCAAATTCTCTGAACACCCCAGATTGTGATGAATAGCATTATCAGAGTCAAATGATATTTTGTATCAATCTAATAAACTACCTTCCAATGGAATTTTCAAAAACTATGACTCTTTAAATCAAATGTTGTAACCAATGAGACCATTTCTCTTGCTCCATATGTTAGTCATATTCTCCCATGCTCTCCATTTTTACCCATTTTTGTCATCCAATACTTAAAGTAAAAATTCTGTAATTGTTTTAAATTCCAAATATAGGTAGTTCTTATTTAAAGACAACCTCGTACAGCACTGACCCAGAATGCTCATTACATCTGACTCAGTTGCCTCATTTCTTCTTTTGTCCCTACCACCTTCAAGTAATCTAAATAGACCAATGAAAATGTTTCCTGGTTTTCATAACTTCCTGAAAAAAAGATTTGATCACTCTGTCCAGTCACTCATTCCAATGTCTAACAATGTTCAATTTGCTTTCACAGGAGGCACTCATCCTTGATCTGATGAATGTATCTCTGAATTGGTTGTTCATGTCTCAAAAGCCCTAACCAGTGACATCCCATGACCCCAACCTAGTCTGTGTAGGCAAATAAAACATTTTTTAAGGAATGAGCATCTTTCCACAAAGATCATGCCTTAAATTCCCCTGAATTTATCTGCTACTTTCAAGCATAGTTTCAAAATACATATAGTACTTCTTAATATTCTTAAAAATTCATTCCCAAACATGCTGAGAAATCCCTTCCCCAGAAAACTATTTAAGCCCTTTTGATTAACTCTGTGGTAAGCTATGAACATAAGTCCATTTCCTTTCTATTATTTTTGTTTTGGTTTTTATTCTTCTTTCACTTGCTGTTTTTCCTATTTGAAATTGAGGTTTCCTGATTTTAACCCATGTGAAAGAAACATATTATTCAGTCTCTTATCTGTTACGGGGCTTGGTTGACAGAAATTCTCAATCTCTACAATGTAGAAAGGTAAGCTGACTTACACCAGCTTATAAGTCAAACTCCACTGTAGTAATATCACCACTGAGTCCCCCCTAAGGCCCACTCCCTAAAATTACAGAAGGAGAGTGTCCCCTCCTCGGATCTCCCCAACCTAATGTCTGATGGCTTTAGAGGCTCTGGGGCACATTCAACATCTAGATATGAGAAGTGAAAGCCAGAACACAGTGATTCACATTTGCAGCAGTTATGAATTTCACATGGTAAAAAAAGTCAAGTTCCCTTTATTCACTGTAAATGTACTTAAATCAGTTCACTGACAAAGGAAAACTTAAGCCTAACAATCAAGGTATATTTAGTCACTGGTTTATTCCAGAGTTCTTGAAAGCGGATCATCAGTCATTCCAGGATGCTCCCTTCCGTTTCTTTTTTCCTTATCCCTATGGGCTGATCCAAACTCCTAAAGACAGTGAAGGACAGGGAAGTCTGGCATGCATACGGTCACAGAATAAGATACTACTTAGCGACTGAACAACAACAACAATGGGGTGATCCAAGCTGGGAGAGAGGATTGTTGAAACTTCCCACCACATGGCCAAGGTTATTAGTAGATGTGACATGTAAAATGTTTAAAAAGCAATAGGGTACAAGCATCAACCAATCAGAACAGACACCAAATGTCACAACTGATAGGGCCTTGCTAGTGTGTACCAGGTGATGTCAACCCTGCTCACGAGCATCCATCCACAGTGACTTCTAGGGAGCTTGTTTTATGACCCTGGGGACCTACTACTATGGCATCCATGGTTGAAACACTAGCATCCTGCTCTGTTTCCAGGTTGATGAGTCCTCAAAGGTCACACAGAGGACTAGAGAGACTTTTCGGTCATCTGACATCTAAACACAAGAAAGAAAAATTAGACTGAAAAGATTCACATTTGTAGCAATTATGAATTTTACATGTTAAAAAATAGTAAATACAAAAAACCATTCTTACAAACTATCTCAGAGGGATGAAAAAATTTTGACTATCTAGTATTTCCTGGGGTTGTAAGGCATTTTAGTATGCTGCTTTAGGCTTTCTCTGCTTAGACTTTTCTGCTGCCTTTATTGTACCTTGCTGCTATAGAACCATGATGGAATGGGAGATTTACCTACAAGAACTGCTTTCTTTCTCTTGAGCTTCATTAAGAAGCAAGTTCAATTCAGTTCAGTCACTCAGTCATGTCTGACTCTTTGTGACCCCATGGAATGCAACACGCAAGCCCTCCCTGTCCATCACCGACTCCCAGAACTTGCCCAAACTCATGTCCATTGAGTCAGTGATGCCATCCAACCATCTCAACCTCTGCCATCCCCTTCTCCTCCTGCCTTCAATCTTTCCCAGCATCAGGATCTTTTCCAACGAGTCAGGTCTTTGCATCAGGTATTAGAGCTTCAGCATTCATCCTTCCAATGAATATTCAGGACTGATTTCCTTTAGGATTGACTGGTTTGATCTTCCTTCAGACCAAGGGACTCTCAAGAGTCTTCTCCAACACCATAGTTCAAAATCATCAATTCTTCAGCGCTCAGTTTTCTTTATAGTCCAACTCTCACATCCATACATGACTACTGGAAAAACCATTGCTTTGACTAAATGGACCTTTGTTGGCAAAGTAATGTGTCTGCTTTTTAATATGCAGGTTGGTCATAACTTTCCTTCCAAGGAGTAAGCATCTTTTAATTTCATGGCTGCAGTCACCATCTTCAGGGATTTTGGAGCCCCCAAAAATTAAGTCTATCACTGTTTCCATTGTTTCCCCATCTATTTGCCATGATGTGATGGGAACAGATGTCATGATCTTAGTTTTCTGAATGTTGAGTTTTAAGCCAACTTTTTCACTCGCTTCTTTCACTTTCATCAAGTGGCTCTTCAGTTCCTCTTCACTTTCTGCCATAAGGGTAGTGTCATCTGCATATCTGAGGTTATTGATATTTCTCCCAGCAATCTTGATCCCAGCTTGTGCTTCATCCAGCCTGGCATTTCTCATGATGTACTCTGCCTGTAAGTTAAATAAGCAGGGAGACAATATACAGCCTTGATGTACTCCTTTCCCGATTTGGAACCAGTCTGTTGTTCCATGTCCAGTTCTAACTGTTGCTTCCTGACCTACATATAGATTTCTCAGGAGGCAGGTCAGGTGGTCTGGTATTCCCATCTCTTTCACAGTTTTACACAGTTTGTTGTAATCTACACAGTCAAAGGCTTTGGCATAGTCAATAAAGCAGAAATAGATGTTTTTCTGGAGTTCTCTTATTTTTCAATGATCCAATGGATGTTGGAAATTTGATATCTGGTTCCTCTGCCTTTTCTAAATCCAGCTTGAACATCTGGAAGTTCATGGTTCACGTATTGTTGAAGCCTGGCTTGGAGAATTTTGAGCATTACTGTACTAGAGTGTGAGATGAGTGCAGTTGTGTGGTAATGTGAACATTCTTTGGCATTGCCTTTCTTTGGAATTAGATTGAAAACTGACCTTTTCCAGTCCTATGGCTACTGCTGAGTTTTCCAAATTTGCTGGCATATTGAATGCAGCACTTTCACAGCATCATCTTTCAGGATTTGAAATATCTCAACTGGAATTCCATCACCTCCACTAGCTTTGTTTGTAGTGATGCTTTCTAGGCCCACTTGACTTTGGACTCCAGGATGTCTGGCTCTAGGTGAGTGATCACACCATCATAGTTATCTGGGTCATTAAGATCTTTTCTGTATAGTTCTTCTGTGTATTCTTGCCACCTTTTCTTAATATCATCTGCTTCTTTTAGGTCCATACCATTTCCGTCCTTTATTGTGCCCATCTTTGTATGAAATGTTCCCTTAGTATGTCTAATTTTCTCGAAGAGATCTCTAGTCTTTCCCATTCTATTGTTTTCTTCTATTTCTTTGCATTGATCACTGAAGAAGGCTTTCTTATCTCTCCTTGATATTCTTTGTAACTCTGCCTTCAGATGGGTGTATCCTTCCTTTTCTCCTTTGCCTTTCACTTCTCTTTTCTCAGCTATTTGTAAGGCTTCCTTAGACAACCATTTTGTGTTTTTGCATTTCTTTTCCATGGTCTTGATCCCTGCCTCCTGTACAATGTAACGAACGTCCGTCGATAGTGCTTCAGGCGCTCTATCAGATCTAATCCCTTGAATCTATTTCTCACTTCCTCTGTATAATCATAAGGGATTTGATTTAGGTCATACCTGAATGGTCTAGTGGTTTTCCCTACTTTCTTCAATTTAAGTCTCAATTTGGCTATAAGGAGTTCATGATCTGAGCCATAGTCAGCTCCTGGTCTTGTTTTTGCTGACTGTGTGGAGCTTCTCCATCTTCAGCTGCAAAGGATATCATCAATCTGACTTTGGTGTTGACTATCTGGTTAAGCAAGTTACATGTTCCCAAATTCATCCCCTCCTAACCTATCCAACCTATCCTTAGGTTCTCCAACGTCTCAGGAGGAGGAAAACAGGGCACTAAGTACTTGCTTCAGCTCTCACCAGCCTCTAACCTCTATTATCCTCCTGAATGACTCCTGTTCAAACCTGCTCTTTCTTGGGTGGGAAAACACTCATAAGCCATTCCTTCCTACTCTGTGCTTTGGAATAAACTGTATGCATTGAAACCTCCAGACTCAAGCTTTTGAAGCTTAGCTCATGAAGTAAAAGTTTCAGCTTTTGAGAGTATTGTAACTGTGAAGACTTTAAAAAATAAATCCATAAACTCAACTCAATTTTGGGGATCAGCTAATTTAGCCTTCTCCTCAAGTAATAAATTCCACTGATACAACAGGTAGGGGGATGCAAAGAAGGAAACTGTGAAAAAGAAAACACACACACAAACACACACACACACTCCCCATTACCTCTACAAATTGTATTTTTGTACACATTTTGGAAGTTCTTTAAATAGCCAAGAGAGACGCCCAAAGGCCTATAAAATAATTTACACTGGTAAAAATGAATTAATCCCTTTTGACTTGTTGAAATTAATATATACATATTGATAGTTAATCAATAATTCATGACAAAGATATTTAAAATATAAAATATCTTCATAAGAAAATTCTACTCCATTTAAGTATACTACTTGTTCAGTGACAAGTGGCAAGGAAAATTCGAGGTAGTACATCTATCCTCTACTGTTTTTCTCCCCGAGAAAATATTTCAAGAGACCATACTCCATACATGTATCACCTCGTTCTAAAAGTCTTCCTTCCATAGAAGGAAACAGGTGACTTTAAGGACACTAAGATTTTTCACACTGAATTTTAGGAGCTGAGGCATAAGTCAACACTTGGGAATGCTAACAATTTGCTAATTTGTTTTTAACACTGGTTTAAAAGGAATACATTTCATCTTGGTCCCCTCCCTAGAAAATCCAGGAATTAAAATACATTTTTATATATAAAATAAATATTCAGTGTCTGAAGGAAGACTGAAAATAATGTTTAGTCTTCCAGTAATGTAGGCATTAGCATCTTTCTTGGTCCTCCTTATAGTCAGGAGATGCAACATGGTGAAAGTGGAATATGGACCAAAGAGGAGAGGGAGGAGGAAAGAGGGGCACTTATTTTTGAACAGCACTTCACAGAATACAATAAACTCTTCCTTTGACCTCAGGTGACCCTGAAAACAACCTATGCAGTAGGTAAAACCCGTATTAGTATCATCACCATTTTATAGTTAATGAAACTGATTTATATGAAAAGTATGTTCATGCAAAGTTACAGAGTTAATAAGTGATGAGCTATGAAAAACACAAAACCAGGTATTCTGATTTCAAATCCCATACTCTTTTCACCAAAGTACAAAGGCATTCCCAATTAAATTTACATGGATTTGGGAGCTGTGACAATTTCCCTGAGAAACCATTCTCATCTATTAAAAAATTCTTTTTTTATGTATCTATTGAAGCTTATGGTTGAGAACACTTCTACTAACCTAAATGCATGCTTCTCCTTTTCCTTTAGAAAAGAAGACATATTAGCAATTTCTCACCGTCATTAGGTGAAGAGATATCACTGAGTTATGATAAACGGACTGTGGACAAAAATGACACTACCACTTTTAAGCCTAGTCTTTTATGATCACTCTTACAATTAGTCATGTTCTTTTTCTTACCCCATCTGTTGCCTGGATGCAACAGAATCAGTGTAGAAAACTAGATGGAAGAAGTGAGGGTCACTGAATGGCTACATGGAGCAGCAAAGGCCTGTGACACAAATGAAAAATAAGCCTTTAATGCGAAGACCACTGACATGTAAGGGCTCTTTGTTAAGGCACCAGTGATTTATCCTGACTACTGCAAAGAACAAAGCAAATATCATATTTTAATGCCTAGGATATAGTGACACTGAATATTTTAAATGATAAAGAGAAGACGGGGGTAACTGTCTTCAATTTTCAGTGTTCTCCTATTTGACAATGAAAAATCTTAACAAAAAGTCCAGGATTGGTGAGTTTTATACACATAGACACACACACACACACAGAAACACACACACACACACATCTTGCTTTGTATTTTATCAAATCATTCTTGGATAGTAAATTCAGGCTTTGAAAGGACAGAAACTAATATAAGTGGGGGAAGGGTCTTCTTGAAGAACATAAACTACAAATGAAATTAGGGACAAAAGTAAATATCTATTGAGAATTAGAAAATAAATAACAACAAACTGAAAAAAATTTTAAGCTGACAAATGTAAGCATCACAAAATCAAAAAAACATAATATTTTTCTTAACTGCCTGATATGCCTATATGATATTCACATTGTTACGCTGCATATTCTTTTATTACCCCCTTCCTATGACAATGATTTTCTATGTTTTTAATAGAGAGAACAGAAAGATAAGTGTCTTTCTTTTAAAACAGTTAGTCAAAATTTGTTTTTATTATTGACAGCAATATTATGTGCACATTTAGGATTATTGTGAACTTTGGGAAAATCTTTATCAAATTTCTGCTATGTACAAGTGTAAGGTTTAAAAGAATTATCCACTGATGGGCTTCCAACTCTATATATCTCAAATCTTGTTTCTCTTCATCAATCCACATGCTTCCATTGCTGGACCACCAGACACATTAATATCAAGACAGAATGTCTGCCCTGAGTCTCTGTGTTATGATGTCAGGTGAGCTGGCACAATGAGCAACAAAAATTTTCCTGGAAGATGTACATATACCAGGATAACAAGCTATAGTACGGAAGTGACTGAAAACCATATAAATATATCCCACTAAATCTACAGTAAGTGTATCCCCAGTTGTACTTTTCTAGGCCAGATTTTAAAAATATATAAAAACCATGACTTAACCCATATCCCTTTGACATGAGGAAAAGTGTAACATGAGAAGCAGGGAAACTGGACAGTAAAGAGTGAGCTCAATTGTTTCTAATTAAAATATCTAGAAATTTTCTAGATAGGGGCTAATATTTTAATAAATTTCAGGCTGATGTCCAAAGTTAGCATGATCCATGGCTTTGGGAGTTAAATGCTCCAATCCCAAACGGCAGATGTGATTCAGGAAATCCTAAGTCAGCTTCCAGACCATATTCATTGAAAACTAAACTTGCTTTAAATGCATCAGGTAAGATAAAATATTCTTTTTAAAGTTATCCCAATTGTGTCCCAGGTATCTCTCCCTCTCTCATAGTAACAAAGATAGTCCAGCAGTTACACTGAATTTTGTGACCACTCACAGAAAGCAAGACCATGCACCAAGGTGCCTAAGATATATTATAGACTCTACTTGGGGGCACATACAGGTTCTGAGGCAGTCATAATAGCTAAAATATAGACCTTTGAATTTTTAAATTCCTTAAATGAATTGAAATGGAAGATGGGTTGAGATTATCCATGTGGATTAGAAGTTGAGTGGCATTAACCTAGGGAAGCTCCTAGGGGTGGGGGGTGTGACTTGGGGCAGTATTAGGACAGTGTCTGAGCTCCCTGAGGGCATGGACATAGCTGTGTCACTGCCATCTCCAGTACCCACAGTACTACACAGCACATACTAAGTGCTCAGATAATATTTTTTACTTGGATGGATGGATGGAAAGAAGGAAGGAAGGGAGAAGGCCTACTATCAGTGTGTCTCAGGTTCCTCACTTATAAAGTGAAGATAGAAATAGTCCTTCCCTCATAAAGTCATTGTGAGGATTAAATGAGCTAATAAACATAAAACACTTATAAGAGGACCTTTATTACTACAGTGAATATTTGAACTTCACTTAGTTCCTTGGAGCTATTATATTATTCAAGGTCTTCAATAGAAGAAAGTGTGACTGAAGGGAGCTTGAATTAGAATAATTAATGTCAAGGGGTCTGAAATCTCTATTCCGAAAACTCAGAATTTCATGGGCGAGTCCAAAAGACCTGGGATTTTATTCTCAGGCAAGAATGAAAAGAGAAGACCATGTCCTGTGATGTGGCAAAAAAATACATCTTAAGCCCCAGTTGGGTAAATGCAATCAATAACATCCTGTCAGGAACATTTTGTGGTCTCATATAAATATAGGCTACCTGAATAAAAGATTAAAAACTGTCATTTCCTCTCTCATGTTGTAGCATGATGATTTATCTATTCCTTTGAAATAACCAAGCCAAATCTAACAATTGTTTTAACTTTTCTGGTGTATCTGTATCCATTATTAAATATAAGAAAAAATAGTGCAAGATGCTAGGATATTTTTAGGACATTTGCAGAGAGGGAGTTAGAAAGAGTGAGGAATAATTACCTCAATCCAACGTGCAAGTCATCATAATTACTCCTAAGACAACCTATGTGTGAAAAAAGTGTCATGGGCTGTTTAATCAATCCTAAACTGTGGGGGTGGTTAGTTATAATTTAGGTATTTTCCAATAGCTAATACAAAACAGTAATAAATAGCTAGCTGCATTCTTAACCCAATGCTTCCATATACTTGATGAGAATTATTGCAGAGCTCTTTTAAAACTGAATTTGACTTGGGATGTTCACTAAAATTTTCATTTCTCAAAATTATGACTGACTATTTGTTTATCAAACCCATGAGCTTAAATGAAATTTAGGCTCATAAAAGCAATAAAAAATATCACTGAGGCAGGAAGCAGGAGCTATTTTAACATATAGGCCAGCCACTGCAAAAAAGAAATTCTTCAAAATGGGGACAAGGTTGAGGTCCAGGCATAAAAGAGCAATTCACAACAGGTCTCTCACCATTTAAAACCTCCTCTTGCTCTGAAGGGCAGGAAGCCTCAGATTCAACACTACCCACACTGAAAGTTGCATAAGATGTATGGCAGAGAACTTGGTGTTTCAGACTACCCCATGCAGAGGCCATGGTCAGTTAGTTTATGGAGTAGCAATTGTTCCCAAATTTGGGCTTAAAGTGCAGGTTCATCTCACCCTACTCAGCAAGGTAAAAACAAAGGTCAACACTGTCTAGCTCAGACCTTCAGATCTAAGTCCTCCAGGACACATACACAATCTTATCGTGATCAAGTTTAAGGGTAAGATTAACACTGTTTCCCCGAGGCTTCAACCTAATTTCTGAAAAATACACACTTCAACTCATTTGTATAATCACTGCAGATTATTTTCAAAGACATCTTTCTGAAGTATTAACTGGATATTATTTTAGAAGAATCTTTACTTGTTTTTCCCATGGCCCACTATTCATTAAAGTAAAATTATATCCACTCAAATCCCAATAAGTAACGAGCAAAAGGTGTGGAGAAGAGTAAGATCTCAAACCTAGAGTAAGATCTCAACTCATTAGAAAGAGGACCTGGAATAAGCTACCTGACCATAATGAGCTGGAGTTTCTTCAACTTTAAATGGAATTGAGAAGCTTCACCTTATAAGGTAGCTTTAAGAAATAGCAGAGGCTCAACAAATACTCTCTCATTATTATCAGCAACATGAAGATTTCATGGAAATTCAACAAAGAGAAAGTAGATCTAAGCTCCACTCCTCAAGGTCTCAAATATATGAGGCAAATCGATGAAGCTGTTTCCTCATTCTTAAATGAAAATAACAGTTGCAATCCTTGTAGAGTATATAATTTTAATAGTGAGAACCTAAAATGTGAAAATACTTAAAATTACTATGAAAGTAATTACTATGTAAGTTAACTACATTAACACTAATGTAATCGCTAGTACTGTTAGAAAGGCCAAATACTCCTTGTGTTTTTGTTTTTGCTGCCTTCCCTGTCCTGCTTCCAGTCAGACACAAAAGAATTCTATGCTCATCTAGTTTGATTCTGCCAGTGTGGTAGGGGCAGCACCAAACCACCTTTGCTCTGTATCTGTTTAAAATATGACATTTGCCAAACTGAAAATTGGCAGTTCTAGATAGGATGTGATGGATGCTGCTGATTAAAAAGTCTGAAGCAACTTCTCTTCCTGGGGATGTGCAGAAGGAATCTTCACCTACTGAGTAGGGTTTTGTTTATTTATTTGTTTTATTTGGCTACACCAGGTCTTAATAGCAGCAGAGTCTTAGTTGCAGCACACAGGATTTTTAATCTTCTTGCAGTGTGTAAACTCAATAGTTGCAGCATGTGGGATCTAGTTCCCCAACCACGGATCTAACCCAGGCCCCCTGCATTGGGAGGGCAGAGTTTTAGTCACTGGACCAACAGAGAAGTCCCTGAGTAGGCTTTTAATTATCTGAGACACCTTCCCTTCCCAGCTGCCCCCAAGTTCCCCCACTACCCTTTAGACTGTTTCTGAACCTTTCTGAATATGTCTTGTCTCCCTAACAATGAAATACTCTTTATGAAGGCAGGACCTATATTCTAATTATCTTTGAACCTTCCATGTCACTTCTCATGCTTCTTTTCACACGTACTAAATCGCTTCAGTCTTGTTAGATCCTTTGCGACACTATGGGCCATAGATTGCCAGGCTCCTCTGTCCATGGGATTCTCCAGGTATGAATACTGGAATGGGTAACCATTCCCTTCTTCAGGGCATCTTCCTGACCTACGGATCAAACCTGTATTTCCTGTATTGTAGGCAGATTCTTTACTGTCTGAGCCACCAGAAAAGCCCTCTTTTCACATGCTATTGATTAATTCTAATCTCAGATAAATCCTTCTTTTACTTTTAAATAAATCCTTTCAACTACTTACTATAATACCTCTCTGAGTTGAGCAAAATTGTCCAGTGAAATTATAAAGAAGTCTGAGTTTTTCCATCTGATGAACATGATAACAACACTTTATGATATGATAATAATAGTAATTATGATAACTAACATATCAGAAATTTATAATATTCCAGGCATTATACTAAGTGCTTTATGAACATGACTTCATTCCATCCTCCCAGTAGCCTGATGAGGTAGCCATGATTATGTCTCACTTATAGAGATGGAGTTAGACACGACTGTGGTCCTGTGATCAGACTGGCTAGTTTTCTGTGATTATGGTTTTCGTGTGTCTGCCTTCTGATGCCCTCTCGCAATACCTACTGTCTTACTTGGGTTTCTCTTACCTCGGACGTGGGGTATCTCTTCAAGGCTGCTCCAGCAAAGCGCAGCCGCTGCTCCTTACCTTGGACGAAGGGTATCTTCTCATGGCCGCCCCTTCTGACCTTGAACGTGGAGTAGCTCCTCTCAGCCCTCCTGCACCCCGCAGCAGCCGCTCCTTGGAGGTGGGGTTGCTCCTCTTGGCCGCTGTCCCTGACCTCGGGTGTGTGGTAGCTCTTCTCGGCCGCCGACCCTGACCTCGGAGGTGGGGAAGCTCCTCTCAGCCGCCGCCCCTGACCTTGACTGCAGCCATGAAATTAAAAGATGCTTACTCCTTGGAAGAAAAGTGATGACCAACCTAGATAGCATATTAAAAAGCAGAGACATTACTTTGCCAACAAAGGTCTGTCTGGTCAAGGCTATGGTTTTTCCAGTGGTCATGTGTGGATGTGAGAGTTGGACTGTGAAAAAAGCTGAACGCCAAAAAATTGATGCTTTTGATCTGTGGTGTTGGAGAAGACTCTTGAGAGTCCCTTGGACTGCAAGGAGATCCAACCAGTCCATCCTAAAGGAGATCAGTCCTGCATGTTCATTGGAAGGACTGATGTTGAAACTGAAACTCCAATACTTTGGCCACCTCATGCGAGGAGTTGACTCATTGGAAAAGACCCTGATGCTGGGAGGAATTGGGGGCAGGAGGAGAAGGGGACGACAGAGGATGAGATGGCTGGATGGCATCACCGACTCGATGGACATGAGTTTGAGTAAACTCCGGGAGTTGGTGATGGACAGGGAGGCCTGGCGTGCTGCGATTCATGGGGTCGCAAAGAGTCGGACACGACTGAGTGACTGAACTGAACTGAACTACAGAGATAGAATTAAGGCATAGAAAAATAAAGTAAGTTGCTCAAGGAGTATAGTAGCTTACCCAATTGTGTGGGTAGCAAAATCGAGATTCTACCACCTAAATATTTATAACATTTTTGGCTTTTCCCCCAAACCAAAGTTTCAAAATTTACTCGAAATGTTAACCAGCCTATTGCTAATAGTGAGACCTTGACTTCTAGATTTGTATACACATTTAGTTCACCTGTTCCATTTTATGAACCAAACCCATTTAGAACCAGCATTGTCATTTAAAGTAATGAAACTGCACTAATTCATAAATATTCAGTTTTCTCAAACTGTACCAAGGAAGATTCTGCTTCCTCTTGATAGGGTTGATTTATCCATTAGGTACAGCAGGCACAATGCCTATAACCCACAAAACATTTAGGGACCCATGAAAATCTTTTAATATCCTTTCATACAATAAGAAAAAAATAAACTTTCAGGTGGAAAGAAATGTTGTGATCTGTAACATTCATATATTCATCTTCAAGTCAACATAGTTATCAAATATAGTTACTGACTTATACATATCAGTTTTATGGAGGAAAGGGCCCACTACAGCAAAAATGTCTAAGGTCCCCTTGGAAGACCCCCTAAGGGGTCTTCAGTCTCAGTCTGTTGACTGAGCAAGGTTTTAGGGGCACTTTCTGCATCACCGTTTCTCATGGTACCCTCCCTCATCACCCCCAAGGCCAACTGCTGCTGCTTTGTGACTTCTGGCTCTTCCCTGTGAATATCAAGTGTGACAGAGAAGTTCTGGCTTATAAAAAGAATGATAGCTGCTCTACAGCATAAACAGCACTTACTAAGGAGCCCAATGAGAAGTGTTAGAAAGGTGGTTTCCTTCTCCCTTTCAGCATGATGAGTGGCTATACAGGATGTCTATCACTCAACAGATGAGAGTTTCCTGGCCACAAACTGTCTAGCCACAAGAAAACAGTGCACAGCCAAAGGATATAACAAATAGGAAATTTAAAATGTCAGGAAAAACCATCCTAACCGCTTACTGAGGAGCATTCTTAAATCTGGGGTTCTAAGAAATGTTCCTATAAAACTGATAATAACAATGATAACTCTGGGTCACCTGGGGGCCAAGGCCCTAGAAGGGAAGACTTAACCCAACTTAAGCCTGCTTTGGGTTAGTTCTCCACCCTACCCCATTCCATGCACATATTCGTGAACTTTTTTTGGAAGCTCAGATTCCAAACATCAGTCTGAAATACAAAGCTTAAGCAAACCTTTGGTTAAGACAAGGACCCTAGTGAAAGCACAGATGCCATTTTGATCCTAGCTGGGCTAGAGACCCACTGAGACCTGTGATTCTTAACTTTTGTTCCATTTGACTGTTCATAATGACCTTTATCCTCAAGTCTGGCTTGTGAGTAATTAATATGAAGTCCTTCTCTCAGCCTCTTAGTTTAAAGAAAGAGGAAGGAAACAGTCCATTGTTTTTCTAAACTTGCAGTTTCCTAGAGTAAGATGGAAAATTGAGGACAGCAAGTGAAAGCAGCAGGCATCTCTATAGAAGGACATCCGGTAAGGCTGGCCTGCTCTTGAGGGGTATATGTTGACTGTGGGGCAGTGGGGGACAGACATAAAAACAAATTGAAACACTCTGACTACACTGTATATGTGTGTGTGTGTGTGTGTGTGTGTGTGTATTATATATATATATATATATATATGAACATTTATTGCAACCAAGTCTACTTTGAAACTGAGTATATAGTCTGTCCATTCTGTATCTTAAACCCAGAGAAAGAAAACTTCTTCACTTCTACACAAAGTGGGAAAATGCATCAGAATGGCAATTTTCTTCAGTTTTGAGAGAGATTTTTGTTGTGCTCAGAACTGAAAGGGAAGACCAAAAAAAAAAAAAAAAAAGTTGTGTGTATATGTGTATGTGTGCGTTTAATATTGCATTCTGTTCATCCACAAACCTGGTCAAAAACAGCTCTCAAGTTTGTTCAGCACAATTTGATCTTCATAATTATGCAGGTGATTATGGGGCCCCATTAGAGTTTTCAAAGCACTTTGTACACAAGGGGCCTTTAGACATTCTACTATAACAAAAACAAGCTCATAAAAATCCCACACACTTCATCAGGCCTTTGATAACCCATCATACAATAATGACCTTGAGTAACTAACAGACTGTACTACACTCAAACCAGTAGCTTAGAGGTAAGATTTTGTATCTTATGATGTCTGACTAGAGTTACCTAGGGACTCAAAAGAAAAAAAATTCACACACACTTGCTTTTGCCCTTTGATGAGCATATCCATGAGTCATCAGAAATAACCAACCTCCCCGCCCCAACTTTCATCTCTGGTCACCTTCTTCTCCCAGGTAGGTTTGTCAAAATAGACAGTCTAGATCAGCCTTCATGTGAAGGGGGCTGCAAGCCCAGTCCTGCCCATCTACGAGATCCTCAGTTCCCCTCTCTCTCTGGGCCTCAGCCTCTCTTCTGTAAGATGAGGTTACTCTAGAATCAGTGGAATTCTTTGCATGTACTCTAGGGCTCTTGGGTTGGGGAAAGCTGAACTTGGAGGTACAGCTACCTCTTCTAAGTCTGAATACCATAAGGTTAGATGATCTCTAAGGTGCTTAGGAAGAAAATACACTTTCACTTGCCAGACACGTGGGGGAAAGGTCAGAGACTGAGAGCATGGTAAGGCCTCGCCTGAGGACTGGCTTCAGTGGGACAGTTCAGCAGGCAATGATGGACACCCAAGAGCCCCAGAGTGAGGTCCCACTGGGAAATGGCCAGAGCCACAGATGACCAGTGTCTTTTATACATGCCATCTGATTCAGTCTTTACAAGGGAGTAATAATATCCCCTTGATGTTGTGAAATGATGCTGTGAAAGTGCTGCACTCAATACACCAGCAAATTTGGAAAACTCTGCAGTGGCCACAAGACTGAAAGAGGTCAGTTTTCATTTCAATCCCTAAGAAAGGCAATGTCAAAGAATGCTCAAACTACCACACTCATCTCACATGCTAGTAAAGTAATGCTCAAAATTCTCCAAGCCAGGCTTCAGTGATACATGAACTGTGAACTTCCAGATGTTCAAGCTGGATTTAGAAAAGGCAGAGGAACCAGAGATCAAATTGCCAACATCTGATGGATCATCAAAAAAGCAAGAGAGTTCCAGAAAAACATCTATTTCTGCTTTATTGACTATGCCAAAGCCTTTGACTGTGTGGATCACAACAAACTGTGGAAAATTCTGAAAGAGATGGGAATACCAGACCACCTGACCTGCCTCTTGAGAAACTGTATGCAGGTCAGGAAGCAACAGTTAAAACTGGACATGGAACAACAGACTGGTTCCAAATAGGAAAAGGAGTACGTCAAGGCTGTATATTGCCACCCGGCTTATTTAAGTTATATGCAGAATACGTCATGAGAAACATTGGGCTGGATGAAGCACAAGCTGCAATCAAGATTGCCAGGAGAAATACCAATAACCTCAGATATGCAGATGACACCACCCTTATGGCAGAAAGTGAAGAAGAACTAAAGAGCCTCTTGATGAAGGTGAAAGAGGAGAGTGAAAAAGTTGGCTTAAAGCTCAACATTCAGAAAACCAAGATCATGGCATCTGGTCCCATCACTTCATGGCAAATAGATGGGGAAACAGTGGCTGACTTTATTTTTCTGGGCTCCAAAATCCCTGCAGATGGTGACTGCAGCCATGAAATTAAAAGACGCTTACTCCTTGGAAGGAAAGTTATGACCAACCTAGACAGCATATTAAAAAGCAGAGACATTACTTTGTCAACAAAGGTCTATCTAGTCAAGGCTATGGTTTTTCCAGTGGTCATGTATGGATGTGACAGTTGGACTACAAAGAAAGCTGAGTGCCGAAGAATTGATGCTTTTGAACTGTGGTGTTGGAGAAGACTCTTGAGAGTCCCCTTGGACTGCAAGGAGATCCAACCAGTCCATCCTAAAGGAGATCAGTCCTGGGTGTTCATTGGAAGGACTGATGTTGAAGCTGAAACTCCAATACTTTGGCCACCTGAAGCGAAGAGCTGACTCATTTGAGAAAACCCTCATGCTGGGAAAGACTGAAGGCAGGAGGGGAAGGGGACAACAGAGGATGAGATGGCATCAATGACTCAATGGACATCAGTTTGGGTAAGCTCCGGGAGTGGTGATGGACAGGGAGGCCTGGCATGCTGTGGTCCACGGGATCACAAAGAGTTGGACACGACTGAGTGACTGAACTGAACTGAATATTATCCCCATTTTCCAGCTGTAGGAACTGAGGTTTAGAGTCACTAGATGATTGTTCAGGATCATCCAAATAATCAATTCCAGAGACAGGATCCCAGCTCAAGGGGAGGAGAGATGCATTAGATGGGGTGGGAAGAGGAGATCAAGTTTTCTGGCCCTCTTTCCCATTTTGTCCCTATCACAAGCTAAGCTCTAATGTCTACCTAACATGTATCACCTTTCTATTGGAGGTTGGGGTCAGGAGAAAGATAACGAAGAACGTCACTGTTTTTACATTCAAGAAGTTTATAACTAGTGACATGTGTAAATGTAGTATTAGAGTAGTTCTAGCCAGAAACAGAGTAGGACTGTACTTTTACAGTTTCTGCTTCCGAACAGTGGAGTGTGTCCGCGCTTCTGCCAGTGATGCTGGAGCTGAAGGGTGGGTGCCACTTCCAATTGGATGCTTCAAAAGCCTGGGCTGTTTCCCTGGGCCATAACTGGCAACATGTCCCATGGTGGCTGCTCCATCAGCCAAGGTCCCCAGGGAGGCTAATTTGGAGCAGGGCCTCAGACAAACTGGTAAGGGCCTGTCTCATAAGGAAGATAGAAATCTTGCTGTTTAAATCACTGAGTTTGGCAGTTGTTCGTTATCTCGGCATCATCTGTCCCATGCTGGCTAATACAATAAATATCCAACATGGCAGAAGTTTTAAGAAGCCAGAGGTTTTGTCAGTCATTATCCACATTAGTTAACCTATAGCGGCAATTCTTTTAAAGAGAGTTAGTAGTTAGTAATTCATTTCACTTGCCTACTATACTGTGGCCAGCAGGTTTCTATATAATTGAAGAGTATCAATGTTAATAATTTCCACTGATGTAATATACTATTAATTAAAGTTTTTCTAAAGTGCCTACACTGTAGACCTATAAACATGGAGAGAAACTTTTGGCATATTTAAATACCCATAGTAAATGCTGAGGGAGATGTGGGCATGTAAGGGGAGGACATTGGAAAGCAGGAATATGTAGAAGGCACTTCCGGCTTTTCCTTTGCAGAGTTACTGCCAGTTTCTCTGATCTCATCAATGGCCATACAGTATTTTTAACTAGTTCTCAATTTCAGTTTTACCTTTCAGTGATATTTAAAATACTTTTATATTACTCATTACAAATTACATTTCTCTGTTCTGATTTTTATCCCTTCCATCAGGACATTCTATATATCCTAATTCCCCTCTAGATTCATGAAGCATTATTATAAGTTAGCAATACGCCACCATTTGTAGACAGTGGGCCAAGCTCTCTGCTTTGTGTGAATTTAGTCACCGACCCTCACAACAGTCCTGTGATGTAGGCATTCTTGTTACAGATCTTACAAATGAGAAGACTGTGGATCTTCTTACGGGCAAGGAACTTAGCCAAGCCCCACAGCCAGGTAGAACCAGACAGTCTGTCCTCAGAACCCACACACTTTGCCCCCACACTTCCCAGGCCTCCTGATTATCTCACTTCTGAGGAACACTCCCTACAAAATGGCTCAGGCATGTTCCGCCTCAGTCGCCCATTCATACCACCACACAGCTCAGGAGCAGTCAGGGGGCCAGCAGTACAGGGCCCTGTGGGGCACAGACAGAGGACCAGCCAGAGCACAGAAGCCGTATGACCCTGAGAACAGACTGTGCGGATTAAGGCAGCCAGCCAGAGCTCATTGTCCTGGGGCCCTTCTGAAAGAAGGTCTTAAAATAGCATTTGATGATGTGGAGACACACAGGTATCTCATGTGACTGATCTCAGGAACTCCACAGATATTACAGAAAACGAAGGTAGATGTAAGGTCCAGGTCTAGGCCTGGTTCTGGCATTAACTAGCTCTGTGACTTTAGCTAACAATAATAAACAGCACTTCGGGAAGGAATGTTAACCCCGGTGCCAAACGCTATGCTCAGCACTTCATGTTCATGCCCTCATTTCATTTATTCTCCCCAAGACTACAAAAAGCAGACACTGTTATTATCCTGCATTTCAGAGATGACAAGTAAGTACCCAAGAATACACAGTAAGTGTCATGTCCAGAGTCAGGATTTATTCCAGCCATTATCCATCTATACAATACAAACATTGGGTGTGATGAACGCAAAAAGCTGTTTTAGCTCTAATATCTGGTCTCTTTCACAAATATCCAGGGAAAGTGACTATTCAACCTACTCCACATTGAACTTGCAGGAAACCATTTGTACTGCTCTCCCCTCTACCCAACTTTGTTAGAATTGGGAAAAATGGGCCAAACTCCAATCAATACCGCCCCTCTTTTCTGCAGTTCCTAAATATTATTAGAGAACACTTAACAAATCCACTACAAAGTTAATCCCAATGACAGAAGTTATAATGAGAACAAGACTGATGTTTAAACATAATCCCTTTTCTTGTAATAAAATGATGCAGTCCTTTCTTTATCTTCACAGGGCTCCTAACATGGGGAAGCAGTTTGAAATCAAGGCCAACTTCTTTCAACAGTGCTGACAGAGGCTAACACTGCCCCGGGGCTAATCTGCTTGCCCAAGTTCTAAATGTATTTGTCATTTAAAATAACAAACCAACTAATAATAAACTCCAAATAATGAACTTTCTCTAGGGCCTTAGTGCTTTGTTGATTCCAAGCATCAAATCCCAGATGTCCTCAAACGTTAGGGTGCAGAATTACCTGAGAACTTATAATATGCCAAGTTCTGGGCCCATCCTTTAAGAATGATTTCAAGGTCTGGAAATGGAGGCCCAGACTCTGCATTCTTACTTCCCCCACTACCTCCAGGCGAGTTTGATGCCCGTGGTTTGTGGACCACACTTTGAGAAACGAAGCCTAGTCCTTGTACTACATTCATATACTTCATTTACCCCAAGGAAGATATGGACTGTCCTTGCCATTCTGGCCAGACACAAACCAATGAGGTCAGTTCAGATGGCCAATTCAATTGTGGCTTGTTTGGTTTGTTGGGGAGGTTTTGTTGTTTGTTATTGTCAATTTGGATTTTTAATTGTGGCATATAATTGATGTCCAATAAACGTTTGTCTATGTTGAACAAAATCACTATTCTTTTTTTGCTTTACAATAAATGGACAAGTTTTTCATTGAATTACCGCACTCTACTACTTGTTTTGGGCCATTAGTCACTGCCTTCACACCATTTCACAAGGTTATTCAATAGTGTTTCACCCCATTCCCTTGAAAAGTCCAATTTGAAAAAGTACCACCCTAAGGAGACCTTGTAATTTATTGTCCAAAATAAGGCTTTGTTGATAATTCCCCTGGGACAACAGGCATAAACCAAGACTACCTGAGAGAAATGGGGCACATGATGCCTCCCATTTTCACCAGTTAGAAAAGAGATAACTGGGAGGCTACCTATTTGCCCAAAACACCAAACTGACCGTACCCCTCTATGAAGGGCTACAGTACTGGATCAGAGACTGCCTTGGGTTGCTTTTGTCTCTCCATGGGACTTACAGCTGCCTAGCTTAGCCACCAAAATGTTTTATCACTGCTGAAATCAGGGGGCATGTCTCTCTTCTCCTCCTTCACAGCTCCTGGCCCAGGTGCTTAGCAAGTGTGCCATCTGAGGGGAAGGTGAGAGAGGTAGCAGAATTCATTGTTCATGTGATACCATGGGAACTTTCATCCAGCCTAGGGAGGCTTCACCTGATTGAAGAAGTCTTTTGAAGAACAGAGCTAGAAAAACTGGGTTTGCTTTCTATCTGTGTGGCCTTACACAAATCACTTAACCTCTCTTAGCCTATGTCTCCATAAATATGGTTGATAATATTAACCTCATAACATTATTAGGAAGATTGAGATAATATATGTGAATCCCCTAATAGGGCCTTCTAACCAATGATAATTCCCTCCCTATAAAACTGAACCTGCTGAACAGAGAAAGAGGAACTAGAGAAGGCCATCACTGCTTACTGTTCTAGTTACTACCACAGCATAACAAATTACCTCAAATCTAGCTGCATAAAATAACCATTTTATTATGCTGAGTCTATGTGCCAGGAATTTGGAAAGGACACACGGAGGTGATTTGGTCTACTCTGTAACATCTGGAACCTCAACAGGAAGGACCTAAAGATTTAACCTCTGTGGCCAAGAATTATCTGAGACATTGTTCGTTCATATTTCTGGAGATTGATGCCAGCTCTCAACCAGAAAGCCTACAGATGTGGCCTAGGCTTCCCCACAGAATGGAGACCCCTGAATCCCTACATAGGGGTTCAGAGCTCCAAAGGCCAACATTCCAAGGAAACTAGAAGGAAGCTGCATGGCCTTTTATGACCTAGCCTCAGAAGTCATATGGTGTCAGTTCCACTATAATCTCAAGCAGTCTAAGGAGGAGAACACAAATCCCACCCCTCAACAGGAGGAAAGTCAAGTTCACTGTGTAATAAGATTATATGGAAAGGGAAAACTTGGTCATTTATGGAAAATATAACCTGGCACAATTACCCTGTAAATGATCACGTGATAAAGACATAAATTAAAAAAAAAGAAAAAGTAAACCACTACATACAGCATCTTAAAATCTCAAAGTGTTTAAGGATCTCCTGAACCTCACGGATAGTTTAAGCTTTGGTTAAGCTGGCCAAGCCCCTGCCTTTAAGACACTAAGAGATGGGTGTGTGCCTTAAAGATGCCCCTACTTTTAGAAAAAGTTTGCTTATAAAAGAAATCAATCTCTCAAGCATAAGTTTTAGGAGACAGACATTCATATTTGGTGAGTTGTGTGAGGAGTTTATTTGTATATTAAATAAAAACTAGAATTCATGGTCTCTTATAACCTGGCCTGTACCTACTGTACCCATTTTATCTCCAGCTACACTGAATCACACATCATTTCTGGAATAATAGATTTTTGTAGTATTTGCTGTTTTGGGGTTGTTGTTTTTTTGCCATGATACCTTTGGGCTGTGTACTTCCCCTTGGAATGTTCTTCTATTCGTGCCTATCAAAATTCAACCCATCCTTCCATGCCCAGTTTCAATGTCACCTCCTCTCTGAAGATTTTCCTGATTGCCCATAAAGGTAATCTCTCCTCTAGAACTTCTATAGGACTTTATTTATACCCTTCCTTTTATAGCACATCTCACCTCACATAAATTTTGCCATTTCCCAAGGCCCACATCAAAATTTCACCTCATTCTTTCCCTCTGTCCTGATCCCTACCCTTAAGTGATGCTAAAAAGAAAACAAGATTAAAAAATTTCTCGTATCCCACTGTTCATCGCAGCACTGTTTACAATAGCCAGGACATGGAAGCAACCTAGATGTCCATCAGAAGACAAAGGGATAAGAAAGCTGTGGTACATATAGACAATGGAATATTACTCAGCCATTAAAAAGAATGCATTTGAATCTGTTCTAATGAGGTAGATGAAACTGGAGCCTATTATACAGAGTGAAGTAAGTCATAAAGAAAAACACCAATACAGTATACTAATGCATATATATGGAATTTAGAAAGATGGTAACGATGACCCTATATGCGAGACAGCAAATGTATTGAACAGTCTTTTGAACAGTCTTTTGGACTCTGTGGGAGAAGGCGAGGGTGGGATGATTTGAGAGAATAGCATTGAAACATGTATATTATCATATGTGAAACAGCTCTCCAGTCCAGGTTCAAAGCATGAGACAGGGTGCTGAGGGCTGGTACATTGGGAGGACCCTGAAAGATGGGATGGGAAGGGAGGTGGGAGGGGGTTTCAGGATGGGGAACACATGTACACCCATGGCTTATTCAGGTCAATGTATGGCAAAAACCACTACAATATTGTAAAGTAATTAGCCTCCAATTAAAATAAATAAATTTTAAAAAAATAAAAAAGAAATCTTAAAAAAAAAAATTGCCCTATTTTGGAAGTAACTGGGTTCTCACCTGGGTAGAAAGTGTTGGCACTGAGAGGTGGTGAGGAGTCAAGGTGCTAATGGGGAAGAAGAGATGAGTCAAGTATGATTACCTCTACCCAATGGATCTCCATCCTCTGTCTCTCGTGATTTCTTCCTATCTGACTACTCTGTGGTATGTGACACATACACACACACACATGCGTGCATGTGCACAAACATACATACACATCAGCCACTTAAAAGCATTATGAGGGATTTCCCTGGTACTTCAGTGGTTGAGAATTTGCCTGCCAATGCAGGGGACATGGGTTTGATCCCTGGTCTGGGAAGATCCCACATGCCGCAGGGGACCTAACCCCATGCACCACAACTACTGAAGCCCATGTGCTCTAAAGCTTGGCTCCACAACAAGAGAAGCCACCTCAATGAGAGGCCATGTACCACAACAAAGAGTAGCCCCCAACTCACTGCAACTACAGTAAGCCTGAGCACAGAAACAAAGACCCAGCAAAGCAAAATGTAAAAAAAATAATTTTTTTTAAAAGACATTATGAATCTCCATGGGGAATGCCATATTTTTTTCAGTCACTTAAATTATCATTTATTTCAGAAATGCAGCGATCATCTCTTAATGAGGAAACTTGTCTACTTATTGATTCTTTCTTATTTAACAAGAATCTCCCAATCCCTGGATTCTGATTCTTTCTTTAGAACACATTCATCTCACTTACCATGGACACTCTCATACACACATAATTATATTTTAAATTACATTGATTTAGACTTTGAGTTACATTGTGCTTTTTTCTACTGGGCCAAATAATAAATTTGAGCAACTATTCTCCTGTTAAATATAGCCATCAAGGAGAGAAAAAACTGCTTTTCATAACTTTTATTTGAGGAAGAAAACTCATGAATTCAAGCACAAAAGCTCTATTGCACTATTTGGCCTGATCTTCCAAGCAGAATTATAACTCTCCTTCATACCCCATTTCTTTTTTCCTCTAACATTCATGGTACTCATGACTTCAAATTTTACATCTTAAATTTCAGCTAGTACTTACTTAAGTTCCTAAATCAGATTAATTAATTTCTGTTAAACATTCATGATTCATGATTTCCCAGGTGGCCTAGTGGTAAAGAACCAGCTTGCCAATGCAAGAAACATAAGAGATGTGGGTTCACTCCATGGGTCAGGAAGATCCCCTGGAGGAGGGCATGGCACTCCAGTATCCTTGTCTGGAAAATCCATTGGACGAGAAGTCTGGTGGGCTACAGTCCATAGGGTCACAGAGAGTGGGACATGGCTGAAGCAACTTAGCACGCATGCATTCATGATTCAGGCTACAGATTCACTCTATGGAAAGAGTACCCTCCAGAGTGAAGAAGAACTGGGAGTCTCTCCTGTCCCAATTTACCTTATCAGCTAAATGGTCTCTTCCTTTATGCAAGTTCTCTTTTGAAATTCCAGCAACAAATAATAGCTGAAAACAAGCACCACTTTAACAAACACAACAGCACTATTTTAATATACTAAACTCCATCAAAGAAAGTACCACCACTTAGTCTACTCTGTTGAATAATCAAGCGTGGTACAATCCATTAATTTACCACATTTATATGAACTTCAACCTATCTTAGCATTATCCTCTGAGAAGATTTCGAAGTGAGGTAAACATGTAGTGGACAACTCAACCCTTAGCTTTATGTGATACAATTCATATCTCATTTAATCATTCATTCAATATAACTATAAATATTCCTGAGTACCTACTTTACCCAATCAAGTATACTATAATCCAATAGTTCCCAGTATTTAGATTTTACAGACTAGTAAAATTCCCAATATATTTTGATAGACTAACAAATGCTTCCAACATTTTATTCTGCTGAGGAACATCAAGTTGTGAAAATCAGTGGTTATCCCAGTGAAAGACTAGAACACAACTTGCTGATGGTATAGGAGTGGCAGGCTAAAGGTAACTGAATATAAATGGACAAAACCTCAAGATGAGAAAAGTATAAAAGGTAAAGAACATTCTCCGGTCTCAAAGTTAATGTGCTAAAAAGATTTTAAAATGGTAATTAATGCACATCCTTGGCCAAAAAAACTAAAGCTTTGAAGAGGGATAACACGAGAGTTGCAATAACTAGGCAGATTCTTTGCCCAGCTCCCTCCTACCTACCAGATTCCCAGAGACAGGTCCACATTGCTCTGCCTAAGGGCTTAGCCCCTACTAGGGCCAGAAGCCAACTATCTCACAGACAGGAAAATCTTGGTGGGTAATCCTTTGCTCACCCAAGTCAGCTCTAGACCTAGTTCTGGTTACTGAACTTTCTTGGTGACCCAGCCTTTACTTACTAGCCCAGTTTCAGTTGCTCTTCTCTCCTATGATTCTTGATGCTTTCTCTTGGCTCCTTTTCATAGCTCAAGAGTATCCAGCTGGGCATTATACCACTAAATCTCAGTACCCATGCCAAGGGTCCAACACCTACAGCTAGTTATTCCCAGCAGCAGCTCCCACCTCAATGAAACATGTTTCTTTGCTTGATCCCCCTCCTACAGCTGTGAAACTCCTGCTAGGCTCTCTCTGAACTTGCCACCCTCTCTGCCTGGATCTAAAGGTATCACCTATTACCAGACTTTACTGATGTCAAATTCTGCCTACATAAGAAGACTGGCTCCAGGAGAGCTGGTAACCCCAGAAATCATGTGTAACATTTTGTTTGCATTTATACATGTATGTGCTTCTTGAGCAAGAACACTTAGAACTTAGATTCTAAGAGTTCATGATTCTGAGAAGAAAAAAACAAAACCACTGCTCTAGGGCCATCTTCTTGACTGATCAAACTCAGTTACAAATTCCAGGCTGGTACTTACTCTTATTTTATAACAAAATCAAGCTTTATGAGAGGAAAGTATACCAAGAACCCTCAGTGTCTAGAGAAACCTGAATTTAAATCTAGTTTTCCTATTTATTTTCCAGTTCATTTCTGGCCTATGCACTATCGTCCATCAGACTACTTTTACATTTCACTCTGCTGGTCATGCTACTTAGCTGTCATCTCTGTTTTTAAATAATACAATGCTTGGCACATCATAAGTACTCAATAAAAATGTCAGCTCTTGATCTTATTTCTCAATCAAGTATGGCCACTTAGTATAGGAAAGTGAAAATTCAATGTTTTCAAACATTGCTCTCCCTGGAAAATACTGATTTAATTCCTAGGCAAATCACTTTTCCCAAGAAAAGTAAACTCCTCCAGATGTCTCCTTAGTTTCCACAAGCCTATGAGAGGCATAGGAAAACAGCAAGTTGCAGACTGGCCTTGAAGACGATGCTTGTGAACCTATGCCATCAGTGTGAAGTGAGAGGATGATGGCCAACGCCTATTTGGGTAAAATTGTGTGGTGGTATGGAAAGTTTGTGGGGGGCACTCCAACCACTCTAGGAGACTCCCTTCATACTCTCCTGTTGTCTCCCTCGGTCCTTATCACCCTGATAGCTAACTGCTGAAGCATTAGCTAGTAAATGAGGAGCTGACAAAGTGAGATATGAGAATTCACTAGCACTTTCAAAGGGAGCCTCTCAAGGTCCATGGTGAGGTTTTCTCAGAGCATCAAGCTGACTCAACAGTCTACATGGCCTATGAAGAAGCAGTCTATTGTCACTTGTCCAGAATGCTGGGTGTCCTGGGTCTAGGACTTGATTTCAGGATCAAATCTCAACTTCACCTCTAGAAACTGACTCCGCTAGGTGGGCTTTCCCTGTGTAGTGCCACCTGGGTACTCTGGCTTCTCATCGTCAAGGTAAGCCTTGGCATACTTCATCAGAAAGATCTAAGACTTTAGATCTTAATCCTTCAGCAAAGACCTTTGATCCATGGTCATTCAAAATGTGTATAATTTGATGTTATAGCTCAGCAGAAGGAGCTCCTCTCACAATTTTATTTTTTTCTGATTTTTACTCTACTTTTTCCTTTATTTATACAGATTCTCCAAGATATCTCACCAACTCCAACCTTGAATTAAGTCTGTCAGTTAATTCTTTAAAGAGACAGTAAAACTGACAAGGTACATCGATGATGCAGGTAGTCCTTTTTGAATGCAAAACTTCAATGTCTACTTGGAAATCTTAAAAAACTTACTAAGTAAGTTACTGTCATGAGAATTCTAGTCATGAAGCAATTCCTATTTCTGGAAATTTTTTTAACCCCATGATGCAGTAACACATCTAACTTATTAAGCTTTTTGTATTTGATAACAGCTGTGGTATTTAATCTTTGCCATCACTCAAAATGGAAGTTGTCCTTATTTCAATACAATCAAGTGAACTTAATTTAAATAACAGAGCCTTCTGGAAAACAGAGACTCACCTCTCAATGCAAAGAACAAATATTTGCATTACCTATTTATATTAAAATATGCAGAAATTTCCCAAGCATTCAGCCAAGTTATAAATTTTTATAACTTCTTTGAATTGTTAACATTTTTTAACACACTGCATTATTTCAGCTTTGTAAAGGGCTCAATAACAATCTTTCTGGTCAGGAAAAAGGAAAGGACATTAGAATAAAGAATGCAGAATAAATAAAAACAAAACAGTACAGCCCGTACATCCACTCATACAAAGACAACCTTCATGGTGAGCTATAAGCAATTATAATAACACAATGTCCTTCATGTTGATTTCAGCAGTGAAAAGAATTTCTCTAGTTATTGAAGACTTTCCTGGCCAAGTTTCAGAAGAAAAAAAATCTGATTCTATCCCAATCTGACTTCTGTGCAATGCAAGTCATGCACATTTTAATCGCTGATATATAATGCTGCCATTCTTCTGCAAACTGTTAACAGCTGTAGAAACTATTATAGCCAGCTTCAAAACATGTCTGTGTAGTCAGTGCTCTCCAGACACTTAGCAATCCCAAAGCTATTCCTGGACTCACTCAGATTGCAGTGTGAACACAAAGTTTTGATTTATGTTCCTAATGAAACAACAAACTTCTGATCTTTCCTCTAAATGGCCATTCAGATTACATGAACAGCATGTGCTTCAGGGGAAAGTGGAGGGCAGAATTTACAGAAACAAAAAGGAAGCAAGAAAATAAATGAAGGGGCCACCCACAGTTACCTTAAGGAAAACCCACAGTCATCAGCATAAAGCACTGTATTGGAGTTACATCTTGTGGCCACAAAAGGCACTTGTGCTCATAGAGAAAGAAATAGCAGCTGAGGCTTTGGATGTGGAGAACAACCCAGAGAGAGCTTGTGCCCTAAGCAGCAACATGGGTGATGGACATTAACACACCCAAGGTGCTATACCCTGACTATGAGCAAAGATGCAAAAAAGCCATGAGATTCTCATTTTAACTGAAAGTTCCACTTCACTGATTCATGACCAAAATCCCCTGAAACTGACAAACTCATGCAAGGGAATTTTTTAGCTGTAGCAATCCAACCGCCCTCAAAAACACAATGTCCACTGGAGATCCTCCTTAAGCTACAAAGTTCCCTTATTCCACATCTGCCAGATACAACTCAAATACATGGGGGTGCTTCCCTAAAACTGCTTTGTTTCAAGCTAATCATTAAAGGATACCAACATATCAGATATCTAAATTGTTCATAAAAAAAGGAAATATTGATATGCAACCAAAATTTAAATTACATCCAATTGTGATGATTAGTGAAAGAAATCTCCATAGGATATTCCCTATCTTCTGTTTTCCAATTGAGAGAAGGTATTAAGTTTGTATCTTCCTAAAATAAGTCATTTATTTACTCCCCTCCCTGCTGGCTGAGACAAAGAAGAGAAGCCACAGTAGTCATTAACTTCCCCATCACTGGGAGCCCTCCCTATGCTGGGTACAGGAATGCACACTAAAATAGCAAGACTCAGCCTCTGTCCAGGAGATGATTCAAACATAGTTGGGAAAGAAAACATAAATAGGTATAAAAATAAGTAGAGAACCAAAAGTGTTGAGGGTGTATAAGAATGGAGTAATCTGAGTGAGATGGTGTTGAAGGGCTATATAGCTATGGGCAAGTTATTCAGGTTCTCTGAACCCAGAGTCAAAGTATAAACGCTGGGGGAAGACAGGTGACAGGAGAGCTGTAATATCTACATGAGGTATTGTTCATTGCTCATGTACCAGTTAGAATGTACTAAGTAGGTACGGATTAAGTAATGGAATACCCATCTAGAGTCATTTAAATAACGAGGCCATTAGGTCATCTCACATAACCAGAAATTTGAAAATAGGTAGTTCAAGTCTTGGTCTTGTGACTCAGGATCTTTTCACCTTTTTCCTCTACCATTTGCAAATGTGAATGTTTTTTCCCCATGACTGCTATCCATGTTGCAAAGAGAGTTGATGACATCACACTTACATTCACAGTAGGAAGAAGAGGAAAGGGAAGGTCCCAGTAAACTCTCTTCTAACACTTGTCCCTTTAAACCAGAAAATGAAAACTTTCCCAGAAGCCTCATCCCCAGAGGATTTCTACTTATAGACCAGAATTGTATCATTTGGACACCACTAACAGCAAGGAAATGTGTGTATCTAGTAATGAATCTACTATAATAAGCTTGGATAATCATGATTCAGCCTCAGCCTTCAGTCTAGTACTGTCAAAAGAAATCAAGTTTCATCAGCAAGTAAGAAAGAGTAAAGAGGGTGAACATGACAGCTGAGTACTCAGTGAATAGTGTCTTCGTGTTCCCTTGTTTTTGTTTTCTATCTTAATGAAAAACTTCAGATTTTTTTTCTGCTGTTAGATAAAAGTAGAAATATGACTTTTATTTTTATGTAGAGTATGTCCATTTTGTTTCCAATGATAATTTGGTATAAAACAAATTACCTTTTCTCTTTCAGTGCCATAAAACTATCTTATGAAATGAGATAGGAGGAGTGCTGCTCAAGCATAAAGTACTTGTAACAGATAGTGTTGGTTGTCCACCCTACAAATATTTGCACCAGCTCTTCTTTGCTAAATGAACGCTGATCTTTATCACCCTTCATGGGGCCACATGTTCAGTGAAAATACTTCTGTTTCATTTCATATTTATCTACCTATCTAAACTATTCCGATTATAATAATTTCATTTCTCAAATCAGTAATTTATTTAGGAATGAGCATGCAACATAACTCATTCTGTCTAATGATTTGTGAGGGGACATCCACTAATGATCTTCTAGGAAAAGTTTTCCTCTTTTGAAAGAGACTAATTGAGAAACCATCCTTCTCTTCATCTCAGTGAATTGAGGATATGATACCTAGAGCACCAGCAGCCATATCTCAGTGAATTGAGGATATGGTACCTAGAGCACCAGCAGCCATTTTGCAACAATAAGAGGATAAACCTAGGAAAAGACCAACATGTTGAGAACAGTAAAACAGAAACTGGGGTTCTTGTGTCATTGTTGAGCCACTGAATTAATCAATCCTGAAACTGTCCTACTGCTAGGGTTTTTATTATGTGAAATAATAAATTCTTCTTTATTTAAAAGTCTTACTGTTTATTTCCTTTGAAGCCAAGGCATCCTCAATGACATGATGCTATTCTTTTTTTTTTAAATGCTATTCCTATTAGCATATATACTAGGTTCTAAATTTTCATTAATAAGCTTATTTCACCAGCAGCAGCATCAAGCTTTTATCAGTTCCCAGTTATCACTAGGATACTGTGCGACTCTTTGATAAGGTCAAGCTGATTTATCATCATACTCCATGCCGCTACATCAGCCTTAGTAGAACTAGACATATGAAGTCCACGTGGTCACAAAAATCCAACCTCAGTCACGGTGAAAAAAGGCTTTGAGGCTGCTCAGGTTCACCACTTAAAGATTCTCTATTTCCCCTGAGCCATCCACAACCAGTCTACAGTGAGGTGCCTCATTAATTATAACAGGAGCCCCATACACTGCTACTAAAGTCACAGGAAAAGGGGTACCAGAAGCTTAAAGAAGAGCTACAGAAATCATGAAATAGTTTGACAGAAAAGTAGAAGAGCTTTGTCTATTTAAAAAAAAATGACTATAATTTTGGGCTTCTATTCTTATAAACTAAGATATGTCTCTTACTTAAATTATATGGAGAGATTTAAAAAGATACAAAAGTACAAAAGATACAAATATATGTAAATTGGAAAAACGGTATTTAGACCTGGTTTACTTACTATGGTTCATCATAAATGCTCATAAAAATCTTTTTATAGAAAAGATTTTAAATGGTTAAATGTCTAAAATGTCAACTGACACACATATATTTTTTCTAGAAGTTGTCAGGCACAGCTACATGTTGGTTATATAAAATCTTGCCAAAGAAAATCATGTATTATTCCTTTTTTTAAGTTTTAAAAGAAGCTTTATTGATATACTATTCATAACTGTATAATTGACCCATTTAATGCATTTAAAGTGTGTAATTCAATGATTTTTAGTATATTCACAGGTACATCCAACAATCGCCGTCTTAAGTCAATCTTAGAATATTTTTACCATCTCAAAAAGAAATTACATATTCTTTAACTATCATCCCCATCTCCCCTTTCCTTCTTCCATGTATCATTCTTATTACCCAGAACTCCAAGAGCTAATATTTCTCTGCTGATGGTCAGTGAGATTGGCTTCCCTGAACCCCATTTCAGAGTTCCCTTTAAAATGCCCTTTCACTTACTCCTTCTTGTATGAGGGCAGTACCTTAAAAGAGCCCTAAATAAATTTCTACCTTGGCAAGGGGAAAAGTACATGGCAAATTTTTGTCCCAAGTTTCATATGCCTACAGAGCCTTAGCAGGACTTAGCATAAGAAGGTCTTAGGCCAGACTCCCAACTAGTTGGGGCAAATCACTGCTTATATCTTTTTAACATAATTTTCCACACACTTCTAAAATCTGAGGTTGCGGATAACTTAATAGAAATCTCTCAAAAG
The DNA here is from genome assembly GCF_019320065.1 of Cervus canadensis. Classification (NCBI taxonomy): domain Eukaryota; kingdom Metazoa; phylum Chordata; class Mammalia; order Artiodactyla; family Cervidae; genus Cervus; species Cervus canadensis. The sequence continues at coordinate 74,349,268 of NC_057393.1, read as the reverse complement.
CAAAAAGAACGAATACTGAAAACAAACAGTATATCCAAGGACTGTGGGGCTTCCCACCTGGTGCCAATTGTAAAGAACCCACCTGCCAATGCAGGAGATATAAGAGACATGAGTTCGATCCCTGGGCCAGGAAGATCCCCTGGAGTAGGAAATGGCAACCCACCCCAGTATCCTTGCCTGGAGAATCCCATGGACAGAGGAGTCTGGCAGGATATCATCCATAGGGTCGCACAGAGTCAGACATGACTAAAGCAACTTAGCACACATGCAAGGACTGTGGAACAACGGAGAAGGTATAACATGCATGTGATGAGAATACCAGAAGTAAAAGAAAGAAAAAGAAAATAGTATTTGAAACAATGACAGAATATTCTCAAATTAGTGTCAAACAGCAAACCACAGATTCAGGAAGCTCAGGGGACACCAAGAAGGATAAATATAAAAAAACAAACAAAAACTGCACATAGGTATATCATTTTCAAACTACAGAAAATCAAAGATAAAGAAAAAATCCTGAAAGAAGCCAGAGGGAAAAGACACCTTACCTACAGAGGAACAATCAACTTCCCTCAGAAACCATGCAAATAGTGGAGTGAAATATTTAAAGTGTTGAGAAAATAATACAGCCAACCTAGAATCCAGTATCCTAAGAAATTATTCCTCAAAAATGAAAGAAAAAACAAAGACTTTCTCAGACAAACAGAAATTGGGGGGAATTTGTTGCCATACACCTGCCTTGCAAGAAATGTTAAATGATATTCTTCAGAAAGAATGAAAGTATATAGGTCTGAAAGTGACTTAGCATGTACGCACATACATGCTTATATATAAGTGAAATGAATGACAGCAATAATATGAGGGATGAGAGGGAGAAAACAGGATTATTTTATTATAATTCATACTACCTGTGAAGTATTATAGTGTTATTTGAAAGTGGACTTGGATGAGCTGTAAATGTATACTGCAAACTCTAGGGCAATCACTAAAAGAAAGAAGTATCACTGATAGGCTAAGAAAGGAGATAAAATGGAATCACATAAAAATACTCAATTAAAACCACACAAGGCAGAAAAAGAGTGAAAAATAAAAGTAGGAACAAAGAACAAGGGCAATAAATAAACAGTAACAAATATGTAGATATTAATCCTATTATATAGATAATCACATTGAATGTCAATGGTCTAAATTACCAATTAGAAGACAGAGATTGTTAGAATAGTTCAAAAACAAGACCAACTAACTGTTGTTGAAAAGAAACCCACCTTAAACATAAAGATGCATACAGATTAAAAGTAAATTGATGGAGAAAAATACACCAGGTTAACACTAATGAAAAGAAAGCACTAAAAAGATTGCACTAATGAAAAAGAGCTCCCCTCTGGCTCAGCTGGTAAGGAATCCACCTGCAATGCAGGAGACCTGGGTTCGATGCCTGCGTTGGGAAGATCCCCTGGAGAAGGGAAAGGCTACCCACTCCAGCATTCTGGCCTGGAGAATTCCATGGACTGTATAGTCCACGGGGTCACAAAGAGTCAGACACGACTGAGTGACTTTTACTTTCTCAGCTACATTAACTTCAGGCAGAGCAGACTTCAAAGCAAGGAAAGTAAGCAGAGATAAACAAGAGCACTGCATATGATAAAGGGATCAATTCTCCAAGAAGACATAACAATCTTTATCATGTATGTACCTAACAATGCAGTGTCAAACTATAAGAACCAAGAATTGAGCAAGAAGAACAGAAAAACCCACTATCACTATTGGAAACTTCAACCATCCCCTATCAGAAATGGACAGATCCAACAGGCAGAAAACCATAATCAAATTCAAGAACACAATCAATCACCTGGATGTAACAGATATATACAGACTACTTCATCTAATAACAGCAAAATATACATTCTTCTCGAGCTCATATGGAACATTCACCAAGACAGGTCACATTATGCACGATGAATAGGCAAATGGTCTTAACCTAGAGTGAGTGACCCTATCCAGAGAATTAGGTTCTATTTCCAGCCTGGGGCTTCATGAAGGACGCCCACAGTTAGTCCAGAAAAAGACTGACAGTGATTAGAACAGTGAGACAAACATAAGAAGAGCTGAATTATCTGATATGCTTAGCACGCAGAAGAGAAAACACAGAAGTCATACTCTTCAAATATTTTTGGAATGGATCATGAAAAAAGGAGAGAAAACATGTTCTATGTCAAAGGAAGAATCCTGGCTGCAGATTAGAGGAATACAGTTTCATCTTGACATGAAGAATTTTCGTACCAACTTCATCTCCCAGCCAATGGATGATAGTCTCACGCACATACCGCCAACAATGAGCACTCCAGCACCACAAGGGCGGCTAGATGGAAGTCAGGTGGCCATCAGGGAAATCAACAGCTTCTCAGGGAGCCCCTGAGAAACATTTCTACAGCTGAAGCCAGAGATAACCCAGCTAATTTCCAAGAGCCCCTTTCACAATTAGAGTTGGGTTTTGTTCCTAAGTGGTACAACCATAAATTTTGAGACTGATTTTATCTCACAGATCATATACCATCTCCTCGGGTTATTTAAGGTAAATGACTTTATAGTCTCCCCAAAATTGTTATTCATACAATTCCCTTCCACATATGCGAACTAACATCTTTCCCCAATTTTCACACTGCCTCATTCATTGATCCCCCTGCCTCTAAGATGTCGTTTTCCTTTTTTTTCAGTTATACATGTAATTATTCTTTTTCAAATTCTTTTCCCACTTAGGTTGTTACATAATGTTGAGCAGAGTTCCCTGTGCTATATAGCAGGTCCTTGTTGGTTATCTATTTTAAATATAGCAGTGTATAGTATCAATCCCAAACTCCCTAACTCTCCGTCTCCCTCAACCTTCCCCCTGGTAAACATAAGTCTGTTCTCTTAATCTGTAAGTCTATTTTCATTTTAAGATATTAAGCTAATTGTTAACTTGGTCAGAGTGCCAGCTTTAGGCATTATTTCCCTATATGCCTCCTTTCTATAATTGTCTCTCTGTGGTTCCTTAGATTCTGAATCTTTTAATAAGCTGCTAGGTCTAAAATTGGCTCTTTGCCCAGTGTGGGGTTTCCCCAGTCTAGATGTGTGAAAAGACACATCACAACCTGTGGCACTGGGGAAGTCCCAAGGCCCCCAAAGATCTGAACTATTTTATGTTGAATATTAAATTTAGGAGAAGCTTGACTAGTGGGTATGGGAGAGAGGGGGATTTTTCAGTTGTGAAATAGTGACTAGATATTATTTTCACAATAAAAGATCATTTATCTTCATTGACTCACTCATACACACCTCCTTGACTGATTTGTTCTTTTATCAACTGTCCAATATTCTAGCAGCACCATCAAGAGAGTCAGGTCCAGGGTATAAGCAGTACAACTGGATTGCACATTACTATCTGAACCAAGTGGAAAACCTGGGGTTGCTTTTCTAAAATATTGAAGAAATCTTAGTAGTGGGCAGTGCCTAAATGTTTGCCACATAACAAAGACCTTGGACAAAGTTCTGAATAACTTTCATCCACTAACAATCAATGGAAAATGCCAATGAATTTTGGGGAAAAAGTTTGCTTACTTTCTATAGATTAAAATGTGATACTCCTCAAGTCATCCAGGTTCTATTAAAATGTTTTCATAGTAACAACCCCTTTAATAGACCAGAGGAGAAGAAAAATCTAGGAGAGAGTCTCTTTCTACCTAAGTGTATGATATAATGAAACAAGCAGTTTGCATGGGTCTACTCATCTTAACTGTTAACTTAGAATGAAGAACCAGAAAGAGTTCACCTTGGCATGTGGAGACGGAAGAGAGAGGAGTTGGAAGATGTTAATCCTAAGCACCTGGATCCACATCCGGGTGCTAAACTTTAAAATCCGGGCAAGGAGAAAGAAGTAGGGTCCATAGATGTCAACACTCTTTTGAGCCCACAGCCTCCTCTTTGCTGCCCAATCCCTATTTGCAAAGTGTATGTAAGCTGATAAATTTGCCTGTCTGCTTTGGTCCTTCCTAGGCTATACCATCACGAAAGTGATGGAGAGTTCTCTGAGCATGATCTATTAAGATAGTTAACAGAAAACAGAATAACATCAGGAAAAGAGAGGATGTAAAGGATAGGAGGTATGAATTATTAATAAAAAGTATCTTTAAAATACACTAAAAGTTAGCATGCCCCAAAACTAGTTTATTCAAGCTGCCAAGTTTATTCCTGCCTTAGACCCTCTGCCTGGAATGTTTACCCAGATCTTAATTGGATCTGGATCCTTCTTGTCTTTTAGGCTCAGCTCAAATGCTACATTCACCAACCAGATTTGTTTCCAGACTAAAGTAGTCACCCAGTTACTTTCACTATGCCATTTTTATCCTAGTACTTGGGGCATTTTGAAATTATCTTGTTCCTTTGTTTCCTTTCTTTCCTTTCTATTGTTTATTCCCCCGTTTTAGAGTAAGTTCCACACAAACAGCAATCTTGCCTGTCTTGTCATTATTATATCATTATTATATAGCTCACTCACAGACATGTACCTAATGCATCGAGAGGGTGTTTCAGTCAGTCAGTTAGTTCAGTCACTCGTTGTGTCTGACTCTGCAACCCCATGGACGGCAGCATGCCAGGCTTCCCTGTCCATCACCAACTCCTGGAGTCATGGAGAGGGTGTTTAATACACATTTAGTGAATGAATAAATGACCAAGTCAGTGGTGGGAAGTTCTGAGTTTCTAGTAACTCAGAACAGATTTTTTTGCTTTTAATGGATTTTCTAACAAATTTTCCTGTAGAACTCCATTCCCCAGTAATATTGATACCAGGTAAATGAAGCATGTAAATGAGAAAGCCTGTTGTCACTGAGATTATCTAAGCAATTTAAAGAATAAAATTTCTCTAAGTACAAGCTATTATTAGAGAGTATGAACTATCAGACTATGAATCACAATCATAAAATAGAATTCTCTATCACTTACTGTTTCTGACAAATACACCATTACTTCATCTTTCTTCTGACCCCCAGGGAGCTGCTATACACAAGGACTGCCTCTTTATTTCAAAAGCAACTTGGTAAGAGTAAAATCAGTAACTTTTAAAAGTCTACCAGGCACTTTTCTTCACACCCTCAGCATTTCTTTCACCACTTTCATTGCGTGAAATGATTCCTCTTTAACCTCTCCCCTCATGCTCGCTAAAATCTAAGCACAGTCCCAAATCCTATATCCAGAAGTACAAAGAAGACCAGTGCTATATAAATCTATTATCTCTACCAACAGCATTTCTTGCTATACTAAAGCAATTTTAATATGCTAAAAACAGTCACCTGCTAAAATGTGAAAATTCTCCAACCAGTAAGAAATACCAAAAATATCTTTCTTCTCAGACAAAAAGAAACACTGCAATATGAAGTGTACTTTGTAAATCAAATAACTAGAAGCCAGATGCCAAAGGGCCAAGATAAAAACAGTTGCATCTACCAGGTTTCCTACATTCTTCATGATAGACTGTCTTATGGGACAGATACAGTGGCTACATGGAAAATTTATTTTCATTAATGCTGTTCATTTAGGAATTAAATTCTCTTTGTTTTAGCTTTAGAACAACAACAACAACAAAACACCAACATTGTACTATTACCTAAAGTCTGTTTTGCACATTTAAATATAAAATGTGTCAACTGGAATTTGCAGCCTGTCCCTGGCTTTCAGCTGCAGTGCGTAGCTGTGGGCTTTCCCCAGCAGAACAAATGTGTGCGTGGGAGAGAACACACACTGTTGACTGTATCAGGGGAGAGGCCATAAAGGAGACGCTCTGGTGGGAAAATTCAGGCAGGATTACCAGGAGGTTGGAGAGAATTCCATTAAGTAAGCCAGACTCTCTGCCTCTATGGGCTACATAATCCACACAAGGCCAAAACAGAAAAAAATGTGTAACTCTTCCGTGGAAGCACAAGTGCAAGAACAGGGGCTGAGTCTTTGCATCACATTTTTCCACTGGAGTCCTCTGCTCTCTCCTTTCTATCAAGTTTTCCCAGTTCTTTAGTGGAGGTCAACTTGCATAGCATCAGAAAAGCTTTTTCTAACACATATTGCCTAAGGTTGACTTCCATGTATTTTGGGAGCCTCTGTTTGTCCTTACTAATATGTAACAATGTTATACAAACCCCCATAAACTCTTTCTGTTCTCTTTCTAGCCTCTGTGTGTTCTGTTTCAAGATAGATTATAATCTCCCCATCAGAGATTATATGCCCCCTATTTTCTCTCCACAGAGTTTAGTACAATCCTTTCACAAAACAGTTATTTAATAAAAGCTGGAGGAATGACTGAGCAAATTATATTCTAATAGAGATTCACTTCAAAAATCAGGGGGTTCCATGGAGTTCAGGGAACACTGAAATGTGATCAGAGAACAGATTAAGTACATAAGGTTAAGCAGAAAGAAGTAGAGAACGACTGACATTGTCCCAGGAGAGGGCAAGAAAGGACTTCTGAACCAAATAGCACCATTTAAGGGCTAAGCAGAGGAGAGGAGGTATGAAGGGGATCCAGAAAGAGCAGAGACTCAAGGTCAGGAGAGAATTGTAGTACCAAAACCAAAACAAGAGGGTTTCCAGAAGAAATGTGCCAAATACTGAGTCAAGAGTGAGATACAGTGAGCATCTCTGGGTGTGTGTAAGGAGGGCACTGCGCAGATGGAAGGTGAAAAGAGGTGGGAGGGTAGAGACCACAGTGGCAGCACAACCAAGTTCATCTGCAGGAAACTGAAGGAGAATTGTTAGGCAGTTTTCCCCCAAACTGCTTTCTTGCACCAAATGCAGTCCCAGGGTGCTATCTTCCCAAACCACACCCAGCTCTGAAGAGGTGTGATAACTGAAACCTGAGAGTTTCTGAGGTCTCCACAGTGATTAATGTGCTCATTTCCATGATGATCCTTTTTGGCACTTCACCTAACTCTCTTTTAAAGGCAGAATAAGGACTAAGTAGATAATTCCCTCTAGTTAAAATCTCTCAGGAAATCAAAGTTGTCGAGCCTGGGCTCTATTCCCCCAGCATCCACTGCTGGCCATTGCAGAGCAGCCTTCCCAGATCACCTGATTAATCAGAAGAGGGGCCCAGGAAAGCTCCTAGGTTCTCTGTGTAGTCCAAAGAACCAGCAGAAGATATGAGGCAGTGCAGTCTCCTCCTAAGGCCCTTTCCAGGCCTCAGGTAAAGCTCATCCCCTAGGCAGTAACTCACATGGGGCAAGAGTGCTCTCTTCTTAGTCAGTGTCTACAGCCAAGGTCAGATTGCTTCCCCACGCAAACCCCTTACCAGAGAAAGGAGAGGAGGGCTGTGACAGTGCCAGCAGACTGTTTATCTTACCCCCACGTCAGTCAATAGTGTCTGACGCTTTGCAACCCCACGGAATGTAGCCTGCCAGGCTCCTCTGTCCAAGGGATTTTTCAGGCAAGAATACTAGAGCGGGTTGCCATTTTCCATATCCAGGGGATCTTCCTGGCCCAGGAACCTAACCCATGTCTCCTATATTTCCTGCATTGCAGGCAGATTTTATACCTGCTGAGCCATCAGGGAAGCCCCTTATCTTCCCTTGACCTCTTTTTTAATAGAGAAAAAGGGAAAGCCATTCAGAATCCATTCTTCCACCACCTGGGCAAATTATACATTAAATCAGTGTCTCTGCACCAGATTTTCTCTCCCCCTGCAGTGCTGTCCTCACTTTCCCAGAACATTCCCCAATTACCATCTATCTCTTCTATCTTTTCTAGAATGTGCTTGCTTGAAAGGGTGCAAAAGGAATAAGCCCCTCAGACACTAACACATGTTAAGATCTTCATGGCATTATTCTGGGTTCTGCTAAAAGCATGTTACTTAGATATAGATTTTGTCCTCAAGAAATGTATAATCCAGTAAATGAATTCCCTCTCCCATCCCTGCCCACAATGGTGAGCACCATCTTGGATCCCCACAGTCTGCATAAGCTCAGAGGATGTCTGTCATTTTACCTCTTATAAGTTTGGTGACCATATTCTTCAATCCCAATAAAATCCATATCCCAAAGCAGGAGTTTTTCAAAGAACTAAACTGTGCGGGTTCATTTCTAGAAATTTTTAAAACAAATATATTCTTCAGTGTTGCCTTCTAATATGTTCATAGGAGATTTTTTGGTCAATAATTTATTAAGTAAAATACTTTCTATCAGTAATATATTTAGAAAAATGCTGCAAAATTTATGGAGTTTCAAGATAGCTAAGAGACCACTTGTTCCGGTTTATGGTATTTCATGATTGTTCTGTTGACACCACCAGATAATTTCTATAATACATACTGTGTATGTTTAGACAAATATAACCTAAAAACAGTATAGGATGATTCTGACTGTCCTGGATATGGCCAAGATAGGTTTACTTAGTTTAGATCAGCAGCTTTCATATTCAGTCTCTGATTTCCATTCACCTTTTTTTAAAAAAATTGGTAGTTACTTACCAATATCTGTAATGAATAGGGCTGAATAAATAAGGGCTGGGTAGCTAACAATAAGGAATAAAAGGTAAGGTAAGTAAAGGTAATGTGAATTCAAAATCATTAAAAGTTTTTTTCCTGTTTACTATTTCTTTGAAACAATCGAAACTTCTATTCAATATTTTTACCTTATCTGTGATTATCACTCTGTGAAATCATGACTATCTATTGGAATTGTAAATGCATATATTTGTCTGATACTGTTAAAACAATAACAACCTTAAGGGGAACAAGGAAACTAAATATTTGAAAGCAGGACTGGGATCATTTTCATAGGTTCCTGTATTTTTAAGAAGAAAAAAGGCTAAAGAAAATTATTAAAAGGTGAATACATATGGCCATCAGTATTAGTGTACTATTATTACTATTATCAATAATAAAACACTATCTTTATGTGAAAGTTTGTGGGAAAATCTGAGTTGAGAGAATAAGGGAAAAACATAATACTAAATTGGAAAAATTATGCTGAAAGGGTTAAGAATGAAATTTGTCAATCAGGTATAATATTAAGACAACTGCTTACATAATATGCTTAAGTCAAAACTAAAAAAGAGGAACCATTTGGTCGAGCTTGAGGCAAAGAACCTAAAAAGAAAAAAAAAAAAAAAGAAAGGGAGGTCAGTGTAGAATGTTAAACTATAGCCAAGTACTGGTGAAACAAACAAGAAAAAATATTTGATTTTACTTTCAAGTTCAACTGGACTTTTGAAAACAGGTTGGGTTAACCACTAGAAGACAAAAGATCAGTAACTAGTCAAGGCATCCATAACTTTACATAGTGAGCAGTGAAATGGTCATAAATAAATCAGGCTCTTTGAAAGTCCCTGCAAAGGAGATGCCTGTCGTCTAAATTTAGCTGTGACCTGTGATGTATTTTGGCTCCCTCACTTTAGGAAGAAATCAGGCCAGATGGCACTGGATGAAAAAAAGAAAAATAAAGAGAACCTATACTTAAAGGTTTGGTCTTTGTCTGAGTGCCACGATATAGTAACTTCATTTAAAAAAAAAAAACAAAAAGGAACAGACAAAAATCCACCCTGAATAACTGAAATCCTCTAGCTACATGGAAGCTCAGTGTGGAAGTTACTAAGGCACTTACGAAAATATTGGAACAGGCCTCAGCATGTTAGCCATCAGAACTCCATCTCTCTTACATTTTAGAAAGTTCCTTTTAATGAAGCATTATTTTAATCTTTAGAAAGCTTTTTTTCCCCATATTTATTTATTTGGCTGTGCCAGGTCTTAGTTGCAACATTCAGGATCTTTGATCTTTGTTGCAGCATGTGGGATCTTTAGTTGTGTCATTCAAACTCTTAGTTACAACATACGAGTCTTAGCCATTGGACCACCACGGAAGTTCCTAGAAAGTTTCTTTTTTTTAATTTCATATCAGCCTGAGCAACTACTGATGAGACGTTGAGTTCCACAAACAGGGCCATCCCTTCTGGTACACACTGAGTGATGCTAGATGGTCCAGGCAGCCCTCTTGTAGGCCTGAAACTGTCAGTCACTGATGGGCAACAATGCCAGAGAACAATGAGGGAAAATCAAGCTTGGCATCATTCATACCTCTTCCATCAGTGTGGATGGTAAGTTTAAATGCCAGGTAATCTAATCAGTGCTTCTTTAGACTTTTAGATTTACTTGTTACTTTTTAAAAATTAAAAATCAACTTGGGATTACCAACACAGAGTAGCAAAGAATGCACACTAAAATTAAAAACAAAACAAAACAAAGCAACCAACTACTAGTTCCTGCTTCTAAAAAAAAAGAAAAAGAATGGAATCTAAAGATACAGGGAGTAGTAGGAAGAAAACAAACACTGAAACATGGCAAGAGCAACTCAGCCTGATCCACTAAAAATGTGGTCTAGAGGATCTTTTTTTAGTGTTTTCCATCTCCCTTTAATCACTCCTTTTCCCACACATGGTGTTTGCTTCCCATTCACCCACCAACTCTCAAATCCCAAGGTAGTTTTCTTCTGGGTCCTCTTCCTGGAAGACCTTGCCATAAGTTAAAAAAGTAGGTATACATTTAATAACATGCTAGTATTAAGCTGAAAACTAAACTTTTGGTTTTAGTGTAAAGAGATTCTCCTCTTAGGAATATTTGCATCTTGATGGAAAGAATAAATTTCTAAAAATGCAAACTTCCAATCCTATAGCAAGCCATTCCTGCTGCTAAGTTGCTTCAGTCGTGTCCGACTCTGTGCGACCCCACAGACAGCAGCCCACCAGGCTCCGCCGCCCCTGGGATTCTCCAGGCAAGAACACAGGAGTAGGTTGCCATTTCCTTCTCCAATGCATGAAAGTGAAAAGTGAAAGTGAAGTCGCTCAGTCATGTCCAACTCTTCGCGACCGCATGGACTGCAGCCTACCAGGCTCCTCCATCCATGGGATTTTCCAGGCGAGAGTACTGGAGTGGCTTGCCATTGCCTTCTCCCTCTGATTCCTAGCAAGCCATTAGGGAAACTCAAATGGCATTTGCGAGCAGGAGTGTTCTTCCAGTGCCCCCGCAAACCACTCCAAACTGGAGGTCAGCAGGGGTCTGATTCATTTTTCTATCTCTATTAAGACTTCACTGACTAAAGATTATCTAGACATCCAAATTCAACACATTTAATTATTTCAACATTGGAATACTTTTAAATAAAGAAACTGTCATGGTCTTATTCTATATTATTATCAGCTGAGGGCAATTCTGCCCCTTAACAAAATATTTATGGTTATCACAGTGAGGTGAGGTAGGTGGCAACTGGAAATATTTATGGCTATTACAGTGGGGTGAGGTAGAGGGCAACTGGTGCTACTGTTGTCTAGAAGGTAGAGGCCAGGGATATTGCTAAGCATTCTACAATGCACAGAACAGCCTTCACAAAGAATTATCAATCCAAAACATCAATGATGCAGAAACTGAGAAACCCTGCTTTCACATGAGCTAACTGTTAAAGTTGATATTTGAATGATAAAAACATTAATACCAGTGAAATTACTGTGCCCATGGTAAGAGTAAAAATGACCATAATTGGAAGGATTTGAACTATTTTTCTAAGCATTTCTGGAACATCTTAATTCTGGCTCTGAATTATTTAAATTACTTTTTCAAAACAGTCAATTGAATAAAACGAAGAGGCTTTATATAGTTCACGAAAAGTTTTTCTATTTTGGAAATGAGAGTTTTGATTAAAATTGGCATTTCTGAAACTTTAATTGCTAGTTATTGCTGGGGAAAAAAATATTTCTAAGACCAGCCAGATGGGATGCCTCAAGATAAGAAATTATAAGCCAATGTTCATATTCCAATCAGAAGAAAAATTCTGTTTATACATTCCTAATTCTGCTTAAATAGTAAGCAACACATTCCTTCAGTTAATTCCTAAACTAGCTAATTTCCTAACTGATTTCCTGGCTAGCTAATTTCCTAACATTGGGTTTATTTCACCCAAATATTACTAGATTATTAACAAGCAGGACAGCATCTTTGTAAGAACACTTTGTATATTACAGACTCTGTAAATTCTAATGGGATCAGACTAATTACTGATAGGGCAAATTAAATCTCTTTGTAGATAAACAATCTTCCCATAGAAACTTAAAATGTTCATTTTTCAAAACCCATTTCTGATTGAAATATAATGTAGTATTTCAGTTCACATGTTCAGAACCAGAACAACACAAATGCCTTCTTGACATTAACACTTAGTAATATTAAGTCTTAGGAACATGACCTCCACCTCTTTGGTAACTTTGCTCTCCCACAAAGAATTAGTCAATCCAAAACATCAATAATGAAAGCTTCCTCTCTTCCTTTTGTTACTCCCCTCTCTTCCTTTTCCTTTCTGCCATTTTGGATTGGAAAGACTTACAGTGGAGGAATGTGAGGAAAACCATAATGATTCCTTCTGTCATCCATGAGACTAAAAACTGTCCCCAAACAGGAAAAGATAGCCAAGTGAGGGCTTTCATTTACTGAATTCTATCTCAAGCCCTTCCAAACATAAGACTCTTCAAGCCACAAAAGGAAAAAAAAAAGTTGTTTTTTGAGGGTCTTGCTTTTGGTAGATTTATGGAATTGTTTCCTTTTATTCCAGTTTGCTGAAAGTCACTGAGAAAGAACTCCAAATTGAGGTACATCTCTTACTAGTTCCTTGGTTTTGACAAACAAAGCAATCATCAAAATCAAGGAGTGTGCACTTCTTTTAAAAGTTCTATTTGTTTAACATAATATAACAGCAGTATGGGTAGGCAAATAAATGGCATTACTTAACATAATCATTTAATGTTGCACAACCAACCTCAGGTCTCACTGCTTTATGGCTTGCAAAGACTTTGATGATAACGTTGATTGTTAGTGTGAAGATATAAATTGTTCAGTAGCTAGAGTTGTTAATGAAAGCAAAAGAACACAAAAAAGAAAAATAGGTTTTAGCAGCCCAAATGCATTTGCTAATTGCTTGTGCATTCATAATAGGCTGACCAGGGCTAATTACCTAATTAAACTAAAGCTCTGCTGCCTTACAGAAATTTCTAGAGCTATGATGTTAGCTGTCAATTACCACAGCAGGTCCTGTTGAAATGAGTAGTTAACTCAAGGCCTATTTTGCTTTTCCCAATAGCAATACATGGCACTCTTGTTGCATAATTTATGCTTAGAATGAAAAAAAAGTTTTCCTTAAAAATTCTTGAAGCTTAACAATAACAATAATGTTAAACAAGAGCTCATGCTCATTTTATTCAATAACATACTCAGGAAATTTCAAGATAATCTCCTTCAGAAAGACAACAGAGACACAAAGGAGAAATCAGATATCACTGTATACAAGTTACTGAAGTTTCTCTTCACGTGTTGTTTTTAAAAATACATTTTAAAATGTGTCTTTTGCAATGTTCTGCAGTATTTCACAGGATGAAATCATATTACTTAATTTCATATAATATTTTAAATTTATAGGTTTTTTTAAGCTGAAAGAAATGTAGTAAATCATCTAAATTATTCATTTTATAAATAAGAGAACTAAGGTTCCAAGAAGTGTAATGACTTCTGGTCACCCACTGGGTTGCTAGAACCAGAAGTAAAACTGGTATCCTGCAAGTCTATTTTCTTTCTTCCTTGATTCCTGCTTTCCTCTTTCAAATAATACTGTCATTTCTCAGGCTTTCTCTAAATGCTGTCCATCTAACTGGATAAGATTCTTGGTTTGTTTGTTTATCTTCAAAAGACTTTGATTAGTAGCATTTTACTCCTCCAAAGCAACACATATAGTTAGTGTCCCTATATAAAGTCAGTCAAATGTCCCAGGAGGTATTCTCAGGTGAACACTCGAGGGAGTACATCTTTTTAAAAAACTTATTGTTTACTTTGCCCAACTGAAAAGATGATAAACTTATGGTAGATTTTATTAATCAGAGTTAATCCAAGCAGCTGAATTGCATCCTGATATTTTTTCCCTGTGGTATGTGATCCTAAATCAATGGATCATAAGTCATTAAGCAACAATGACTAATTGAGAAAGTCATTTCCCAGGAAAGCACGACTTCATTAGAAGAGTTGTTCCATCCTCACTCCCCTTGATTCTGGGCTATAGCATTTGTTCCGTGAAAGAACACACAACTCTGGAGTGCTCCTCTGACCCCTTTCATAGTCATTTTTCAGGTAGGCACCAGCAGTGAACATCCAGTTTAACTTCTTTTCTGCCAAGTTAAAGAGGATGATTTTCCCTTTCACTGCCTCTTGGAGATGAACATCAACTGTTTCACTACTTGTGATTCAAATCCATTAATTAAAATAAATATAAAGTTTAAAAAAGTCTTTCTTTCAGCCAAGAGAAAAAGGACAGATGGGGAAGCGGAGGAGGTGGAGATAGCTGATGTCTTCTTAAAGGGAAAGAAAAACAAGAAGCATGAAATTGGGGGAAAAATTAATTAAGAGAGGTAAAGGGTGCTTAGGTTTAATTTACAGTTCAGAGCTATTTTGGGTCTTACAATAATTGAACTACTTAAGGGAGAAGAGGAAAACCTTCCTAATATTAAACTGGTAAGGTGGCTGTCATCATCTTAAGTCACCTCCAAAAACAGGTGACACCTGGCCTTTAGCAAGGGCCTCCCTGGTAGCTCAGCTGGTAAAGAATCTGCCTGCAATGCAGGAGACCCTGGTTTGATTCCTGGGTTGGGAAGATCCCCTGGAGAAGGGATAGTCTACCTACTCCATTACTCTTTAGCCTTTGGCAGTGCTTCAGACTGAGCGTAGCAAAAACGTTCCATTATTGACTTCCAAAAGACACATCTGTTTTTTCCTTCCTCCTCAACCTCCCTTTGCATGCTCCCAATTTTGAATTTCTTTCTCCCTTGCTTCCCATTGCCTGAATGGCAAAGAAGAGAAAAAGAAATCAGTTTAAATCCTTCTCTATCCCAACCCTACATACATCAGTGTCTAGAATCATATGGTTAAAAAACAAAGTTACATCACACATCACAACCTCTACATTTTTTTAGTGCAATGTGAACACCTAAAGTGTGACCTGAACACTACAAATTCCTGGGCTTAGCATATTTAAATAAAGAGCCCATAGATAACCACACAACGTTAAATCAGAGTAGAATGAAGCAGAGTCACTTTATAAGACCTTAGTGGAGATGGACAGAGTTAAGAGAGTTATACTGCTATAATTTTAGATAAATGAGATGAAAAAGAATACATATGTTTGCCACGCCGAGAACCAGTTCTTCTGCCTTCACAATGATTTATTTTTTCTTACAACTTGACATTCATTCATAATAATGGGTGAAAAATATGTGCTAAATTTCTTAAAAACTGAAAGCTACACTAGAAACCCCAAATATTTCAAATATAATTGAGTTCAAAAGTATAAATTTTTTTAAAGTATAAATTTTTATCAATTTATTTACCATGTTCTGTAGTAAATTAAAAGACAGATATACGAATAAGCTGGCAAGAACTACTGGGAAAAAAGGAAATCTTCTTGCCCACTTTAAAAAAACAAATGAACTAATATAAGCTAGGAACTCAAGAGCATTTGAGAATGTAAGTATTTTAGTACTCTTTTGACTGGGTTTGAGTGTGATAAAAAGAGATGGACAAATTTTCTGAAAAATGATTTGAGAAAAAGTCAGAAGGTGATCTATCTGTGAATTAAGTAAAATGAATCCTCATAAAGAAGCAGGCCAGAGAGAAAAAAGGATGAAAGATAAAAATACTAGCCGAGTTCCCAAAAAAAGGAAGAGATGGTATAACCAAGCAAGTAGAATTAAGATGCTGTGCGTGCGTGTGTGTCTGTGTCTGTGTGTCTGTATGCTGGGGGTTCTTCCGATTCTTCTTGCTTCATGATTAATTAAGCAACTGTTAAAAAAAAATCAGCTTTACTCATGCTTCTGTGTGCTTGCTTTTTTCCTAAATTTAATAGTTAGATGTGGGCTGGAGGTGAGATTTAAGCTTTATCAACCTTACCTACCACCACGTAGCTGTCAACTCATGAAAAAGAATATGAGGAGAGAATATACTTTAAGAAAGAGATTGCCAAAGCAACAGCTCATCAGCAAGCCCTGTCAGCTCCACCTCCAAAGCAGATTCCTAATCTTTACACTAGTTTTCTTTTCTCTAGATTACTGCCTTCAATTGGGGTTTCTATACTGTTACATTCCACCCACCATCAATCTCTTTTTCAGAGAGAATAGAACAGATCAAGTAATTATCCTACCCAATGCTCTCTGAAAGCTTCTCACTACACTTCTAATAAAATCCAACTTACTACCATGGCCCTCAACTCCCTATAACCCACCACCAGGGCCTACGAGGCTTGTGTAATATGGCCCTTGCTTGCCTCCCCAACCTCATCCCTCCCCAAGAACTCTGAATGTCATCATATAGTCTAACCCCACCAGCCTTCGTTTGTTTACAATTCACAAAGCTCGTTTCCACCTGGGCAAAGTCACGGTCGCCGATACTCCATTTAATATCCTTTAGGGCTATTTTTTCTTAGTCTTGGAATGCTCTGACAACCAGATTTTTCCATGGCTGACTCCTTAATACTCAGGAGCAGCTCAAATGTTATCTTCTGGTCACTTCTGACAACCCAGTAACACACAACACACACATATATACACACACAAATGTATCATACTGCCACCTTGTTTGTCTTCATAAACTTATCTATGTCTGAAATTATGTTGCTCATTTATTTGTATTATCTAACAACCTCCATACCCAAGATACACACACACACACACACACACACACATACTTGTAAGTAAATTCCTTTTAGGGAATTCAGATATTCCTTGTCAAATCCCCAAAGTCTAGAACAATGCTGGTACCCAATAAATACTCACTATTTATCAAATGATAGATTCCATTTATCCCAAATTTTCCCCAAATCTTGTTTCTGTCTTGTACTTCTAGCATTTGTTCACTATCACTTCTCTTTTGTCTGCACTCTTTCCTGAATGTCTTTCAGTCTTCATTTTTTTCTTCATTCATCTATACTGCAACACAAAGGAAAACAGAACAAGGAGCATAAAAAGAAGGACGTTAATGGTAATAGAAACTCAGTCAGCCTATGCTACTGACAGTGGGGCAGAAGGCCAAATAAAATGCTTCTTAAGGGCAGAAGCACTTAGGATAGAATCCATCCATTAGAGCAGTCCTTTTAGACAGTTTCAAAAAGGAATTATGAAAGTAGCCTGCTTTTGGCCTTAAAAAAAGCACCATATGCCTTAAGGACACTTAGCAGTTCTTAAAAACTTTAACGTGCAAAAGGTTCAGATGCGAATTTTGAGATGATCTGAGAATCTGTACATTCAACAGATACCTCCAGGTGATCCTGGTCTTAGGAAATTTTGAACTCTTTGGCCAAACAATAAACAGCAAGGACCTGAGGGATGGTATTACCAGGTGAATGGTTAGCCAGTAAACATCATCTTTTTCTAAACATAAATTTTTAAAAATTAGTTTATTTGGCTGCACTGGGTATTAGTTGCAGCATACAAACTCTCAGTTGCAGCATGTGGGATCTAGTGCCCTGAGCGGGGATCAAACTCAGATCCCCTGCACTGGGACTGTGGAGTCTTAGCCACTGGGCCATCAGGGAAGTCTCAATAATCTTTTTTCAAATCTCTACCTTGAAGCTAATTCGCAAGACAAGCAAATACCATTTTAATATTCGCTGAATATTACTTAAATTCATTGGTCTTTACCATTTTTAGTAACTTTCAAATTATAATAGCTACTACGAGAGAGTTACTATGCTCTAAAAGCTATCATCGGTGTTTTACATATGTATCTTAATATTCCATTTTATAGATGCTGCTGCTGCTGCTGCTAAGTCGCTTCAGTCGTGTCCGACTCTGTGCAACCCCATAGACGGCAGCCCCCGTCCCTGGGATTCTCCAGGCAAGAATACTGGAGTGGGTTGCCATTTCCTTCTCCAACGCATGAAAGTGAAAAGTGAGTCAGTCGTGTCTGACTCTTAGCGATCCCATGGACTGCAGCCTACCAGGCTCCTCTGTCTATGGGATTTTCCAAGCAAGAGTACTGGAGTGGGGTGCCATTGCCTTCTCCGATTTTATAGATGAGCTTCAGCTAAATAAGTACAGACAACTACTAAGAAGTAACAGATTTGGAAATCGAATACACCTGTATGTTACTAAAGTCTGTGATCTATGGAGTCATGGGTTGTGTTGTACAAGTCACTTCAGTTGTGTCTGCCTCTTGGCAACCCTATGGACCATAGCCCAAGAGGCTCCTCTGTCCATGGGATTCTCCAGGCAAGAATACTGGAGTGGGTTGCCATGCCCTCCTCCTGGGGATCTTCCCCACCCAGGGATCGAACCCAGATATAGTGCCACCTGGAAAGCCCATGGAGTCTATACCTCCCACTAATTATACCTTAATAGAAATAAAATCAATAAATAAAATCTTTATTTTAGGTGTTTTTAATGGAGAGAGGGCATTTTTCTCTTAAATATTCCTCACTTTAGAAAAAGACTGCATGGAATTTCATTACATGGTGAATTTTGACAGTATATTTAAGAACCTTAACAATGACAGGGATTCTCTGATGGCTCAAGTGGTAAAGAGTCTGTCTGCAACTCAGGAAACATAGAAGACACAGGTTCGATCCCTGGATCAGGAAGATTCCCCTAGAGAAGGAAATGGCAACCCATTCCAGTATTCTTGCCTGGAAAATCCCATGGACAGAGAAGCCTGGTGGGCTACAGTCCATGAGGTCTCAAAGAGTCAGACACGACTGAGCAGCCCCAGTGCACAGCGGTTTGTGTTCTTCCAAAGGACCACTGTACCTGACCATATACAATGAACAATGACATGGTAACCCTGAAAACAAATAAACCTTAAAACTGCTTTTCTAAAACAATCACTATCTTCAATCAAAATCACTAAATATGAAGAACTGCTCACTATTTACAGATCAGTGGTTCTCAAACTGGGCTGATAACTAAGAATCACTTAAGGAGCATCTTAAACATAAAAATTCTGGGCTTCACAGCAGTTCTTCTGAATTGAGGTTTGACCCCCAAATGTTTACTTTTATAAAGCTTCGCAAGGTTTTCTGAGGAGTAAGGAGAATTCAGAATGTCTGTTACTCTGATTCCAGATTCTACAAGTGACTACATTGAGGACTTAAAAGGGTGAAGTCTGCTAAAGACAGACAACTTGTAATTAGCACAGTAGGCTGGAAAAACAATATCTTAATCCTGCGTTTAATGCTTTCAACAACTCAAACTGCTGGTTTCGATCAAACGGTACTTATTTCTGCGCTGCTGCTCAGGCCCTGGCAATAATTCACTATCCTCTTGCAACTTATTTTCTCATCTGCAAACTGGGAATAATAATAATGCCTACCTCTTACGAGCTGCTGTGAGGATTAGTATATTCATTAGGTAATGCTCCTAACACAAAGCCTGGCATATACTGAGTGCTCATTAAATAGGTTACATAGCCCACTGGAAAGAGCATGCCTTTTTTTAATTAGGGAGAATTTACTAAACCACTCCAATTACAAAATGAGTAAGAAACCCATGTTTAGCTTCGGAAATCCAAAAGGACTTTAAACTCGGGGTAAGGTTAAGATCAAGAGCTTGCCTGATTCTCTCACAACAGTTTCTCATAGGATGCCTCAGAACCAATCTCTGGACGAAGACCAGGACGCTGTATCTTTAGAATAACTCCCCTCCTCCCCTAACGAGGTGTTTCTTATGCAAACTCAGGTTTGATAACCGTTAGTATACAGAGTCAGTGACCAAATGTCCTCTCAAGCTCCAGCAAAAAAACCTACTGTGCTCTGTAACCAGAAGAGCAGCGTCATCAGACCCTGAGGCAAACAACAGCTGGGGACAGCTGTGGGGAGTAACTGTGGTGACCCTCTCATCTCCTCAGAAACAGAAAATTACGAAAGCGAGGTTCAGCAGACAGTGCTGCCTGTGCGGCCACAAGGAGCTACAGTTAACTCAGCAGCCTCCTTCCCAGGGCTAAGGCCACAGGAAAACGTCCTTGGAGGGTGTACTAGGGCGGAATGGCGCCAGGTTAACGACCCTCTGGCCCGTTTCCGGTGACGGCCAGGCGCCTACACTACACCACAAACCAGACGACGGAAGTGCGTCACCCAAACATGCCGAGGAATGCCGGGAGTTGTAGTTAATTGGCTGTTTCTCTTGTGCCCCAGTTCGCCTTTCTTCTAAGAAGCAAACACCTTGGAACCTTAATGCAGGTCGATTTATGACCCACAAATCTAATCCTTCCCTTTTCTAGATGACAAAGGGAGCTCTCTCAGAGCGCATGCGGAATACCGGACCACAAGTCCCAGCATGCTCTGCAGGGCGCCGGGAACCCCTAATCACCGTCGTAGGTGCGGGCCGCATGAATGGAGCTTCTGGCGTAAGGCAAAGCCCGCCACCGTCCGCGCGGCCGGTACCTGCTCCCAGAGCGTGAGTGCGGATTGTGGGCCGTGCGCGTGCGCGCTCAAAGGGGGCGCGAGGCGGGCACGCCCGGCCGTTGCCGGCGGGTGGCTGCTGAGATTGGCGGCTGTAGTGCCGCGCGCCCGACTGACCGGTAGTTGCGGGGCCTCAAGCCCCGCTCCGGGCTGCGGGCAGCCGTGGCGGCCGCCGGCGACCGCAAGGGGCGGAGGAAAGCTGGGGGCGGAGGGGGGCGGCCTCGGCACGCGGAGGAACTGCAGGGCATGCCCCGAGAAAACATGGCCTCCCTGATCCAACGGATCGCCCGCCAGGCGTGCCTCACCTTCCGGGGCAGCGGGGGCGGCCGCAGCTCTTCCGACCGCTGCGAGGCGCCAGGCCCGGAGGCGCCGATACAGCAGGGCTTCCCGGAGAACCTGAGCAAGCTGAAGAGCCTGCTGACCCAGGTCCGCGCGGAGGACCTGAACATCTCCCCGCGTAAGGCCACGCTGCAGCCGCTGCGGCCCAACCTGCCGCCCGTCACCTATATGCACATCTGCGAGACCGACGGCTTCAGCCTCGGCGTGTTCCTGCTCAAGAGCGGCACCTCCATCCCGCTGCACGACCACCCGGGCATGCACGGCATCCTCAAGGTGCTCTACGGGACCGTGCGCATCAGCTGCATGGACAAGCTGGAGGTGGGCAGCGGGCAGCGGCCGCGGGCCCCGCCACCAGAGCAGCAGTTCGAGCCGCCTCTGCAGCCCCGGGAGCGGGACGCGGTACAGCCGGGCGTGCTGCGCTCGCGGGCAGAATACACTGAGGCCAGCGGCCCGTGCTTCCTCACGCCGCACCGGGACAACCTGCACCAGATCGACGCCGTGGACGGGCCCGCCGCCTTCCTGGACATCCTGGCCCCTCCCTACGACCCCGACGACGGCCGGGACTGCCACTATTACCGAGTGCTGGAGCCTGTCAGGGCCAAGGAGGCCTCCGGCTCGGCCTGTGACCTGCCCCGAGAAGTGTGGCTCCTGGAGACCCCGCAAGCCGATGACTTTTGGTGCGAGGGGGAGCCTTATCCAGGTCCCAAGGTCTTCCCTTGAAGCCGCCGGCGCCCGAAAGCGGTGGGCCGAACACTTGCCCTACTCAGATCTAGGCTTGGCTGGCCGCGACCCCATCACAAGGGCTTTCTTCCTTCCCCCAGCCTGGGTGTTGGATCTACTGGAATGGGCAGTAGCCGCTTCCTCGGGAGTCTTGGGAAGCGCGGGCGACTGGATCGCAACCACCGGGCACGGTTTTGGGGGCGGAGTAGGCGGGGAAGCTAGGTTGTTGCCTGCCTCTGTCACTGCCACTGGGGTTTGAATTGGGGGGAGGGGGCGGGGGCAGGGGACTTATCTGAAGTGCTTCCATCTTAAAGCCATAATGAAAATTTTCTTTCCTCTGCTCACATCCTATTCAAAATACACAAAGTGGTTTTCTCCGCCCTCCTCCGGGTAAATAGGGTTTGTTTTCCACTTGTGTCCTTATGTCCTTTTACTGCTTATTATTATAGTTCTAACTTATTGACTTTGCATGACCTAGTGGTTTGAATAGTTTTTAGTTCAAGTCATTGGTAAAAACTAGGTTTAAAGAGATGAGCTGCTATTTAAAGTAAGCTGTCCGGCCTAATTAAGTTTTGTGAAAATTAAATCCATTTTTTCAGAGTTGAGGGATTACACTCAAACTAACTATGCATGTAGAGGACAAGATTTATTTTCTTTCCTCCCCTTGCCCAGTAACCATATCTCGGTTACGCTGGCAGCAAAAACTAAGCAATTCAAGCACCTGTACATCTCAGTGACAAAAGATCACTTAGGGCTTCCCCACTGAGTCTCCAGATCGAGAGTTGAGCAGATGTTTTTATTTCAGGTTCACGTTCAATGCAAAAACTGTATTATCCTGAAGTGACTTTTATGTCTTAGTGTACTTTAGGAAGTAATAAAGTAATTCTGTATTTTCTAACCAGAGCTGAATCAGTATGCTTCCAAACAACTGAATGTAAAACGCTGGTAGCCAGCTGTTGAATTCTGTGTGCCCCTCTTTACTTCCAGTATTTTCCTGCAAAAGTAGAGGAAAACATTGATGACTTTCAAATTCTCTCAGGAGCTCTAACATTCCAGGGGCTGGTGGTTCCAGCTGTGTTGTTGGTGGCAATGTTCTTAGGACAGCCCCTCTCAAATAGGAGAGAATCAGTGCTTGCTTCATTTGGGGTGGGTTTTCTGCAGGAAGAGAGGCACGGATGACCAGGGCTAGAGAATTGAGAATTAACTATACTGCTAGCCATTTTAGGGCACCCAAACTTGGACAAAACACTTCCCACTCCGAACCTCTTGAACAGTTGTGCTATCTGTGACTAGTTTTATCTTTTGTCCCTCTAATAGGCTGAGCAGCTTGACCTTGTTTACAAATGTATTGACACCATTTGCTTCAGTCCAAGGAACACTCCCGTTTCCCCCTTTTTACTATTTATAGGATTCCTTTTTTCACAAAACTTTTAATAAAAACAAACTGTAGAAATAAATACATTAAAATTTGCCCAGCTGTTGTCTAAGCCCTCTTGATTGACTTACCCAGGTGGTAATTGAGTTCTAATATCTGTAATAGAGAGGGAAGCAGTATGTGCCTTTCCCTCTTCGCACACTGATTTACAGAGGCTCAGAGTGAAGGAAGGTTTGTTCCCAAACTTAGATGGAAAAGCAAATTCTTAATGATTTTTCTTAAAAATCAAAGAGATGGTACTCAACATGATATGCCACTGTGCTGTAAAACCTCACAGAGGCATAGTGCATTTCTTCCAGGTTGCTAAGTTGTTTTATGACAGTGTCCCATTCTGGTGTGATTTATTATACCTTAGGGGGAGTTTGAAGCACTTCTTCATGCTGTTTTGTTTGAAATTAAGTTCTAGATATGCAAATGATGACTTCCTTTAAGATTGTTCACAAGGGTTTTTTTCATAACAGTGATGAATGTGTATGATTATCAATTACATACCTACCTGTTTTGAATTGTAGCAAAAAGTTGACCAACTTGTAACAATTGTTGATGATGATGTTTAAGTTACAATGCAACCTGGAGTACATAAAACTAACCTACAAAAACTCATTCTGGCAATAGGACAGTAATAAAGGATGAATTGTTTTTCCAAATTACATTAGGAAATTTTTTAAAGTTTTCAAGTATAAACAAGTTGAATGAAAAGACTAAGGTGCTTTTCAAAAAACTAACTGAAATTATCACAGGCCAAAACAGCAATATATATCTAATTTAGTTCAGTAAGTATAGTGGAACCTTTGGTTCACTAATAAATTCTGAATAAATTAGTGGTGAAAACAAAATTAACTTGTTTTAGTGAGCCACTGAGGAAAGAATATCCTTAACACAAAGACAAAATATGCAGAAAAGCTTTGCACCTTTCTGCATAAACTCTTCGATATGATCTTGTGCTGCTGTTGTGTGTTTCCTTATATTCCTGTAATATGGGTAACAACTATGGAAAAACGCTGTCTTCTACAAGGACTAATGAGCACAATGATACTAATCACTTAACTTTTCTGTTGAATAACAAATGCAAAAACTGCCGTTCATTGATGAAAATTTGTCTAATACTTCTAAAGCTTTTTAACTCTCTGGTTATATCAATTTAGAGTATTATATATTTACCTACTACTTTATGGGAATTGATTTTTTTTTTTAATTAAGTCTGAATTGCATGGATGGAATTTACACTAACTGCTGTTTACCAGTGAAACTGATGAACCGTTTCTTAAAGTAATGTGTGTTGGTCAACAGGAGTGGGTTATCTGGCCTTTCAACACTAACAGCCTTTAACTTTTCCCAAAACTGACATCTTTTATTCCTTCTGCATTGTCTCCTTGTAGGTGCATTAGTCTAGGCGTCTCAGGAGGATTCTCATCACTGATCTATTCCAAATGGTAGAATCTTGTGCTCTAGTTCTGCTCACCGAAGAAGCAATAGTGTGTTTTTAATTCAGGACTCTGCCCATTACTATTCAACTCTAACATGAAGGCAGAGCCACTCTTGTAAGTCTCCTGTTCTGAATTCAGAACTTCATATCACACACAGAAGCTGACCATTGATTTTCACAGTGCAATGAGTGTCAAAGAAGGAAATCATTTGTTAAGCCCCATATAGATAACGAATCTTCTGATCCAGGGATGTTTACATTTCTGGATTAAAATCTGTACTTGTGGAAAATAAAGGCATTTTGAAATTGTTTAGAGATAATCTTACTTGATTATTGCAAAATGGAGAAGGAAAATATTACTTGCTATGATGTCTATATTTGAATTACTGTAAAAGGTTCACAGTCTGTATGGTAAAATTATGTTGTACTAAAAAACTGGGGGTCTTCTGGAGATTCTAAAGTCCAAGTAATAATATAAACTTAATAGTTTATTTTCCTGTGTGTGATCTTTGAAACAACCTGATCAAAAACGCATCTGAAATTATCTAACATGCAACCATACTGTTTTGCTGCAACAAAAATACTGCTTTTATATTTAACCTAAGGAAAATAAGCTAGTGCAGAAAAAAGAAAAACAACTTTCATTCTTGGAGGAAAGAATCTTTGTACTTAAATGTTTTCTTGTCTTTGCTTTTTCTGTAAAACTTGTTTAACTACTTTGGATTGGCAGCATTGTAGGCACTTGTGGTGAGGTGATAGTAACCTTTCCTTCCCACCACCACCCCCAAAGTTGAATTGAACTGTTAAAATATCACTACAGCCATTTTTAATATATACCAAACAATTTGCCTTAGTTTCATTAGCAGTTAGGATATTGAAATTAAATTGCCTGGTTTACAAATAGTTGGAAACCTAACCTAAAATTAGTTAGACCTATTTTTAATGTGCACTGAACCATCTCAACTGCATTATGATCTTTAAGGAATTAGTCTCTGGACGTTTATTTTTAATAAGAATTCCCAGTAACAGCTGAAACATCTATAATATTATTTAATAAAGCATATTGACTAGAAGAGAGGGGACGTGTTAGCTTCATATGCTTTATTTCTTGGGCAGAGTAAAACAATGAGACACCTGTGAAAAGTATCCTGAATGTTTCAAGCAGAGTAAAGTACAATTAAAGATTGACCTAACATGTTGAAATCAAGGAGTAAAACCCAGAAAGTTGGCTCTGAAAAAACACCAAGGTATATTCCTTATGGTATGGTAACGCCAGGTCACCGAACCCACATCAAGGCAAAAGTGACTATGTAATCAATTTGACTATCAAAATGTCTTTCATCTTATTAAAAAAAGACTAGTCTGTTGCATTGTAAATGATTGTTTACCTTGTCTTGATTGAAGGTGCTCTAAAATTAAAATTTGGCAAGACAATTATAAGTCACATAAAACTTAGGTGTATTTATGGCTTCCTTGGTGGCTCAGGTTATAAAGAATCTGCCTGCAATGTGGGAGACCTGGGTTCGATCCCTGGGTCAGAAAAGTCCCCTGGAATGGCACCCCACTCCAGTGTTGTTGCCTTGAAAATCCCATTGACAGGAGCCTGGTGGGCTACAGTCTATGTGATGGCAAAGAGTTCGACCTGACTGAGCAACTAACATTTCATTTTCATTTAGGTTTATTTTAATTTAGTGTTTTAGTAGAGTATTATTAAAAACACAATTATCAAAATGTGGCATTGTTGTATATATAACTTCTTTAACAAAATTGTCCAAGCAAGGATGATACTATGCCAACAAGCTAGGAAATAATCTAATGGGATGACACCAGTACGATCTGACACCAGAACGATCTGACACCAGAGTTTAGAAAGTTCCACTTAGTAGTTATGAGAGGTATTGTGCATCTTTGAAATAAGAACAGGGAAGAAATAAGGGTTAATTATCCCTGCAAATCAGATTTCAAATTCTAGTGCTGGTAAGGGCCAAAAAAGAGTTCTCTGAGTAGCAGTCACTGCTGTTCTAAAATACAGGCCATCTATTATCAGCCATGTCTTAGTAACAGTGACAAAGGTCAGACAGTTTTCAGATGATGTATCTAGACAGTGGGCGCTCCAATGTATTACACTTGTGTAAAGATCCAGAGGCAGTGAGTGAAGTTAAATATTCAGGTCCAGTTTTAGAGTAAAAACGATAACTTCACAATCTGTATTGTAGTATAGATATTGTTGGGGGGGCAGTTAATTTATATTTTAAAATCACTACAAAAGGCTTGTACTAAAATGACCCCTAGAGTATTGTTTTGCAAAGCATTATCCAACGAAGGGCCATATTTGCCTATTTGATTCAGATTGTCTTTTGAGATTTTAAGGCTGGTGTATACCTATATCATCTAAAAAGCTGGGTATTTGTCTCTAGACCCACCAGACCTATGGCAGAGAATGATCCTTCCAAATGGGTGTAGTCGGGGAGACGGCTGGAGAGAAATGAGTCCTGGGGTAATTCCTTTGGTAACCCATTAATGCTGTCATCAGCAGTGTCTGAGTGCATTTTTGATCAGAAGAGGCGATAGCGCTTTTCAAAAAGTTTTCTGTGGTCGTAAAACTAATCCTGGAACCTGAAAGTCATTTCCAGCTTGACCACGCCACCACACTTTCCACAAAGCCACAGCTCGTCTGAGTTCCAGGCTCTGGTCAGGGTTCTGAAAGCAGTCGCAAATGTGTAGTCTCCGAGTGGGCACTTGTTTGTAAGTATTTATTTTCCGGAGCCCACTCAGGAGCAGAGAGAAGCTATAGGCTGTTACAGAGGACGGAACAATGAGTCAAAACAACGCCTCCCCACTTTTACACTAATGCATGGGGGAAATCCCCGAATGCTAGTGAATGCTCGCGTTTGATTATGAATGGAGATTGCTTTGTGGCAAGAGGGCCAGTGTGGAAAGACTAGCAGAGAAAACTTGGAGATCATGGCTTGGTCAAAGTACTAAAACCCACTGGGTACTGTTGAAGTCACACCCAATAAATCTTACATAAATAATCTCTGCAGCAAAAATATTGTTGAAAAGTATTTATTTACACTATAGTCATAAACCATTCATTATCTGAATTTTAGTTAGTGGTTTTGTGTTAGAATAAATCATTTATATTTCCACAACTATTAAGAGCTAATAACCAAACAAGTCAGCTCCAGTAACATTATTTACATTCCTATCTGCAATTTGACTACAAAGGTAACACTTTTAATTCACAAAACAGAGCATACAAAAATATACTTTCTAAAAAAAATTCCAAATATTAATAGGCAGAAATATACAGCCATACTAAACCCAGAGAGTGATTTTTTTTCTCCATAGTAAGGCAACCCATTTACATGCAGACCCTGTAACATTGTCTACATCACACAAGGCACCAAGGACACGTCCAACACAATTGCATGCATCCTAGTTTCAGAGAACATATGTACATCCCCCTTTAAATAAGTTAACCTCTGACTCATTGCAAGAGATCATAAATGTTTTACTTTTTCTTTTCCCAAAGGTTCAGAACTTGGAGAACAGTGCACATCAAAAATACACAAAATCTGAATGGATATACACTGAAAAAATAGTCTTTATGTTTCTCAAACCACTCAAAAAGAAGCAGGTATTGCTATGTCCCTCCCATCACATTGCACTTCTGTTCTCTAAGTTTATAATACATATTGCTTAAAGGGTTGAGATGACTAGATAAGCTTTGATTCACTTCTAGGGCAACAGAATGCAGCGTAAAGGCCATGCTTCGCCCACTGTACAACATCCCCCAAATCAGTCCCAGGCCATTAAAGTGCACATCAGCTTTGCTTCTGCCTTTTTGCTGTCCCCATCTGAAGGGATCAGCGTCTCCCAAACTACTGTAGAAAAAGTCTCAAATCAGTTCTGGCATCCAGAGTCAAAAAACTAACCAGTCAAAATAAGAGAGGGGCAACAAAACCTAGTCAAACAACCCTTTAAAGTAGGGTCAGGCCTCAGCCCTCTAGACCAGAGGCCCCCCACCCAACTCCCTTCTGAGCCTCCCCATAACTTTGGGGTGACGGTCAACCCACCTAAGACAGACTAAGGCGGGCTAAGTTTTAGAAGCAGGCTAAGACCTGCTTCTAAGTGGAAAGGAGGGGGCGGGGTGGGGGGGGGGGCAGTGCTAGGCTCCTTCAAGGCCCTTTGCCCAACGCAATGAGGGAAGGGCAGGAATGGGTGGTAGTGTTTGTCGTGCAGCTCCAATGGACGAAGGGCCTCCGGGGCCTCAAAGAGCTGGTGTGTCAATGTGAGTCTCATCTCAGGGCGTCCGGGTCCGAGACGAGCAAGGGCCGAGGGACCCTCCACCAATAGCGCTGCTGTTGCCGCTGCACAGGGTCCCCCCGGCCTGCGCGCCCCCGCTGCACGAGGCGCTGGAGGCGGCCGGCCCCGCCGAGGACGGGGCGCTGCTCTTACGCTCCTTCTGTCGCAGGTGGATCTTGGTGTGGCGCTTCCTCTCATCACTGCGGGCAAACTTGCGGCCGCAGTAATCACAGGCAAAGGGCTTCTCGCCAGTGTGGGTGCGGATGTGGGTAGTGAGGTGGTCGCTGCGGCTGAAGTTGCGCATGCAGATCCGACACTGGAAGGGCTTGTGCCCCGTGTGGATTCGGATGTGCCTGGTTAGCTCGTCCGAGCGGGAGAAGCGCCGGTCACAGCCCTCCGCTGGGCATGGGTAGGGCCTCTCGTGCACTGGGGTCTTGCTCGGCCTGTTAGGGTACTTTCGAGGCCTCAGAATGGGCCGCAGTGGCAGATGGTGTGGGTTGTAGGCGGCCGCGGCAGCCGCTGCCGAGCCAGTGCCAGGTAGCCGGGGTCCCTCGCTGCCTCCGCCGGCCCCCGGCCCTGTGGCCCCAGCACTGGGCCCTCCCAGGGTAAAGTTGCGGATGGTGGAGAGCGGAGTGAGTGGAGGGGGGACTCGCAGGGAGTCCAGGGGGCAGGGAAAAGGCTTGCGGTCTGGGCCAGCTGTACCGTGTAGGTCTCTCTGGCACTGTGATGGGAAAAATCCAGGATAGTCTGGGATCATGGGGAAGAGACTTGGGTCCGTGGCTGGCTTGGGGGACGGATAGGAAGGAGGCGGTGGGTAGGCCAGAGAGGAGGAGGTGGACGTGGTGGCCGCTGATAGGAACGCAGAGGGGTCCTGGTAGAGGTCGCCTCCACAGCCCGCGTAGGGAGGCGGCGGCGGCGGAGTGTAGAGGTGGTCCAGGTCAGGCTGGGTCTGGGACATGGTGCACACACCCAAGGGTCCAGTGGCCAGTGGGTTGGGGGAGGCAGAGGTGACGCTGGAGGAGGCTGTGGTGGAAGCTGGGGAGGTGACCCCCTGCAGGATGCCTGCACTCACAATGTTGATGATACCTTCTGGGTAGCAGCCGGCACCAGGGTACTGGGGGTCAATGGAGAACTTGCCCATGTAAGTGAAGGTCTGGTTTCGGGGTGCAGAGACCGGAGCAAAGCTGCTGGGATACGGAAGATCCAAGGACCTCTTCTCTCCAGTCATGTCAATGTTGATCATGCCATCTGGGGAGGGGAAAAGAAGAATGGAGGTGGGGCATTGAGAATGAAGCCAGGAATCCCTCCTCATCCTTCTGTCTCACTTGAGTCCCACCCCAAGGATCCCAGCACTGTAAAGCCAGGGCAGAATTCAACAGGTGGGGAAACTGGCCCAAAGACAGTGAAAAGAGGCTAGCCCAGGATCCTACTGTGGCAGCCTGCCACAGTCTAGGATTCAAACTACCTCCAGGAAAGCAGGATGAGCTACTCCCAACCCCCCACGTACAGCCATCTGTGGCTCCAGTCCCCAATGAAAACACCCAATAATAGAAGCAGCAGTATTAAAAATTCCCCATCTGCCTGGAACTTCTCTCTCTGCTTTGCCTGAGGTCCCACGGCTAGGGCAGGCACTACCCAGGAGACTGACCCCAGTCATTGCAGCGAAGGTGTCAGCCTGAGAGGTGAGCCAAAGAAGGGGGCCAGTGATTTCCCGGCTGCTCCCCACCCCAGGTTCCTTCCTTCCCTCCCTCTCCCGCTGCTGGAGGGAATCGGGCTCTGCCATGGAAGGAGTCTATAGGTTTCCTTTCCCAATCGTTTCAGCCTTGTCCCACACCTGCGCGGCCTCGCCTCAGCCCAAAGGCAGCGGCAGGGCTTCGGAGAAGGTACGCGCGCTTCAGGAGACCACTTGCCACCGCCAAGGAAACTCGCGGCGCCGGTGCCCTACGGGCCTCCCTTGGCAGCCACGGGGCCGCTTCCCGCCGTTGCCCGCCCTCCACCTCCTCCTCCCAGCCGGGCCAACCCCCTCAACTTCGCGGGCAGCGCGCAGGTGGGGGCGCTCCTTCAGACCGAAGGAGGTGCGCGCTCCGAGATTTTCCCCGGGTCTCCTCTACCCAGGAGGAAGAGGCGGACGCTTTCCTCGGGCATCTCCGCCGCTCCGCTCTCCAGACGCTCAGCTTTCCGCCAGAGCCCCGAACTTCCCCATCACTTTGCCCCTACTCCGGGATTGGGGAGGCTGGGGTGCCGCCGGCAGAAGGCTCGCATAAGCCCCGAAGCCTGGTGGGGCACCACCTCATAGTCTTATCCCTGAGCCCGCCCGGGGCTGGGCGCGCCGCGGCGCACGCACGCCGGTTCGCTGGCAACCTGGTGCATCTGCCCGCGCGCTCAGCTCCAACGCCCGGGTTCCCGCTCCCGCTTTCCTCCTGCACCCCCTTCTATTCTTCAAATCCGGTTCAGTCAACACCTTCCACCTCTCCTCCAAGTCCCGCACACGCACGAAAACCCACCCACCACCTCCGAGCTGCGTGGGTCCCGGTTCGCGAAGGGGGCACGCGGCTTACCTCCGGCCACTCCGTTCATCTGGTCAAAGGGGCCTCCCAGTTCGGCATTGGGGAAAATGGTCACCGACGTGGGGGCGAGGTCCTCCACCGGGTAGATGTTGTCAGACAGCTGGTGCACAAAACCACTGAGAGTTACTGGGATTTTGTCTACGGCCTTGGCGGTCATCATTTGCTCCTCGCACAACCTGGAGACCCAACTCCCTCGCTACCTGGAGTGTCAGAGAAGCCGTTTTGGAGAGGGATTGGACTGAGCCTAGGTTGGTATCTCCTTGAGCCCTCCACACTTAAAAGCAACTACCCCCCTCAAAAAAAAAAAAAAAATCTAACAGATCTAAAACTAGCAAACAAGTTGCTGGTTTTTTAAGAAGAAAGATGGCTATTTGCCACTGACTCTCTCCTGGGCTCCGGCTGGGAAGCCAGGAGTCGCTGGTGTAGTGTTATTATAACAGTCAGTGTGTCCCCTCGCCGAGCTATTAATCAATTGCTGCTCTCTCGGTTAGACGGAAAGTGTTGCTCTAAGTATTTATGGGCAGGTCCTCAATGCCCGTGACGTCACTGCCCATATATGGACTGAGGAACAGGGCTGGGCCTGGCGGCTTTTGCCGTCACATGGCCTATTTGCATAGGGGCTCGGCTGCGCGGGCTCCTCCGGGCTCGAGACTCCCAGCTTGCAGCCTGCAGGGGTCTGGGGCAGGTGGCCCGAGCCGCAGCCCGGGTGCAGGGCTCAGAGCCCGGCAGGAATGGGGCGTGCCACCGGTCCGGCTTAGGCCACTGTGGGAGAGCGATCGGGTCCCGGCTGCGGCGCGGCCTCCGGGGCGGGGAGGAATTCCGGTTCTCCGGGACTTTCCAAAAAAGGCGAAGATCCGGTGCCGGCAGCTCCGCCTCCCCAGCCCTTGTTTGGGAGCCATTCCGGAAAATTAAACTTCGGAAAGAAACCGAACGGAGCCGAGACACTACAGTCAAACCCCTACTCACTTTCTTGGCAGCTCAAAACCGCAAGCAAAAGGAGGCAGAAAAGAAAAAAAAAAAAAAGCTGCATGCATTCACGGAAGCTGACGGCTTTTTTCTGAATTACTTGGTGGAAAGAAGTGGCTGGTGATAAGAGTGAATGCGGTATTGCTTTTTTGGAAAGTCTGTTCTATTTATACAGGAGCGAAAACGGAACAGGTTTGGGGTTGTTTGTTTGTTTAAGTATTTTGGGCACCTTGGTGGGGGGGTAGACCCTCGGAGGAGCAGATAACTGCGGGGAGCTTCGAAAGAAATCCTCAGCCGGAGACACCCCCCTTCCTCTGCCCGCGCGCTCCCCGCCCCCCTTCAGCTGCTGCGCTTAGCGGGCGCCCTTCCCGGCGCGTCTGGGCGGTCGGCTGTGTGGGGGCGTCCAGATGGAGGTTTGGACACTCACCCTGCCCCGCCACACACGCACACACACTCTTACACGCGCTCCACTTCCGCTACACACACTCCAGCCCCCGCCGCCTTCTTCACACACCCACTCGCACACCTTACGCTACACACCTCCCTGTTGACAGCGCGCCCGTGCGTCCGCCTCGCCAACAGAGTGACTGGTCGGCAAGAGCGGGCGCCTGGGTTTGCTCGACAGGGTGCTCTGCGAAAACACCCATCGTCACCTTCACACTGCCTGGACCGGCCCCCACCACAGTCCCCCAACCCCAAAACCCTCCGGAAGGGCGCTCTGCCCGCACCCGAGCCCTACTCCAAAACACACACATTAAGAGGAATATTCTTCCTTTCCCTGGCCAAGAGCCACCGCGGAGAGCCCAGCGAGGACCAGAGTGATAGCAAACGGTGACGCTAACGCCAGTTTCGAGTCGCCATCACCGTACACACTTTTACCTTTGAGAGTTAAAAAAACAAAACAAAAAACTGGCCCCGACAAGAACCTTTATGCTTAGTTCTCAAAACAATTTTTAAACTTTTCAGAGGTCCAGACTCTGGTCGGCTATTCTGACCTCTCCTATCTCCCGGCGCGCCCTGGCCCGCCTTAGGAGCGCTCAGAGCCTGGCCGGGGTCTCGTAGGAGGCTGGTCTCAATCGCTCAAGCCTGGAAAGCGGACGCCTGCCACCCCTTTCCCGCCCCCAAAGCAGCCGAGGCCTGCGACCGTGAGCGGGGCTGCCTCTAGGGCCCGGCCCTGCCCTAGCCCGCGGCCAGCCAGGACAGCCCCAGCCTCGTGGGGGCGCGGGCGACCGAGAGCCACGGCGCCACGCCGTGGAGGCAGCGCGGCGCTGCAGGCGGCTCTCCCGCCGCTCACCTGCCGCGGCGAGCCCGCTCCCGCCCGGCCCCGCGCGCGCGGCGGTCAGGGCCCCGGGGCGGCGGTGAGCGGCCTCCGCTCCTCTTCCCGCGCTCCGCTTCTCCCTCTGCCCGCCTCGAAATTGGCCGGCCATCTTCCTGACTTCAAACACCCAGAGAAATGTTGGGAAAGTTTCTTGCTGGCGCTGCGCGCTCTTTTCCAATTGGAGATGAAAATAAAAGGGGAAAGGCAGGAAGTCGCGGCAAGATTAGCACTCTTGTAGGTACCCCCACCCTCGGCAAAAACGTGAAAAGTTCCCGTTTCTTTAAAAAGGAAGAATAAAAGAAAGCTGCACTCTTACCACGTGCGCCAGCCCGCTCCGCCTGCGCTCCGGCCAGTCCTGCGGCCCTCGCGCTGACCACCGGCAAGACGACGCCTCGGAGGGGAGCCCGACTCGCATCTCCAGCCCTGAGTCCGAAAGAGTTGGGGGGGGGGGACCGAATTATGCAAATATGGGTCGTGGCAGCGGGGCTCGGGTTACGGCCCCCGCCGGCCTCCGAGGTGAGGCACCCACCGGCGGCAAGCGCGGGCGCCGCGACTGGTTGCGCTTCGCTCCTCTCCACGCACGTGGGCGGGCGGGCGGGCGAGCGAGTCACCGGGGCCGCCCCGCGGTGGGCGCCGCTGCCAACCCCGCGGGCGGCCACCGCGCGCCGCCCCGAGGGGGAGCTCCTGGACGTCCGAGTGCGAGTGCCGGGCGAGCTGGGCGCAGAGGGCAGGACGCAGGTCGGGGGCTGCCCGGGAAGGGGTGAGCCGCGCAGTCTGCCGCGGCTACCCTTCCCGAAGGAGGAGGCTGAGTGGGGATCAGATGGGGGATGGGACCCCAACGAGGAGAGGCGGGCTTGCCCGGCCCGTCAGAGAAGCTCGTTAGAGTAAATGGGAGTGACCGACACTGGAATTATTCGCAGTTTTCCAACAACTCACACCTCCTTTTGAGCTGCGCCACGTCAAGCCAGCCTTGCGCCAGGGGTGGGTTGGGGGCAGGGGCAAACAACAGCGGCAAGGAGGCTTTGCAGGCTCCGGGGAAAGGTGCCTGGGGCCAGTCCTGGGAGGCCTTCCCTGAACCTCCGCTGGAAACGGGTCAGTAGATTCTCTCTCTCCCTCCTTCTCTCCCTCTGTCCTCTTCCTCTCTCTCGCTCTGCCTCCCTCAGCCCCTTTTAAGAGTAATAATGGAATAAAGTCCAGGCATACTCATTTCAAGGCAGCCATCCTGAGGATGGGTAATAAATTCGGAAGCTGAAGTAACTTGCCTAGGTCGCGCAGCTGATAAGTGGTGGTGTCCAAACTTGCAACCGGGTCTTCCGACTCCAAGTACAATGCTCTGGATGCTACATTGTTCATATGGGAAAACCCAATTCCAGAAAAAGAACGGCTCTTCGAGGACTGGGAGCCTAGCTCAGCCCATTAGGAAAGAAACAGGTCACCTTCGACAGCTTAATCTTTTTCCTTTGGCATTTCTGAGGAAAAGAGGAAAGCTGAAGTCAGGGATTTCAAGAAGATGGGACAAGGTACTGTCATGGACATACCCCTCTCCCCAGATTGAAGAAAGAATTTTGAGTTCTTGGACTTTCCTAGGCTGTGTTATGGATAGAGTGACCAGGTTCCCACAAAGCTAGCATACTAATAGGCCCTGTAATAAGAGAAGCCAATCCCACAATATCCTTCCTGGAGAGAAGAAGAAGTGAGAGAGAGGAGAAAAAAAAAAGGTAGAGATAAATAAAAATCCTAAAGGTGTTTACAGAGTAAGATACTGTGCCTGGGAGAGGAAGAAGGGGGAAGGTGGCAGTTGAATACAAAGATGTACTGTGGTCTCTACTTTTAGGCAGTTGAGCTTATTCTGATCAAAAGCTGAACAAATAAATTCTTTTCTTTAAAATATAATTGTCAAAATGCTCAAGTAAATGGAAAGTTCCAAGATGGATCAGTGTTATTAAAAAAGAGTAGCAAATTGATGCCAGATTCTGATTGGCTTTGTCCTGATTCTCCACCGGGAGAGTACAAGAGGAAGGAAGGAGAGTCGCCCTTTAGGCCTGCCCTGTGATGGGGGTGAGAAGGAAGGGAGACAGCCTGAGGGTCTTTGGCTGGCCCTCGAGGTCTACGCACCGAGCCGAGTGGTTTTCAGCTTTTTTCCACCCTGTGGACTTGAGAATCACTCAATCAGCCATGAGGCATGTCACAATAACTTGTTAACATTTGTATTTTGATTTACTAAGAAATATTTTTAAACATTTTTATAGACTATCCCTATTGTCATGTCATTTTCACTCACTTCCATTCTAACACTGACACTGGAGTGAAAAAGAAGTGTCAGAATTGCCTTTAACTATGGACACACACAAGGGTGTGAATCCTAAACTCAAAAAGCATAGCTCTGTGAACCTCAGTGATGAACAGACCATTTGCCAACTCTTCCATCCAGCCAAGCCTTTTTTAAAGGTGCCCCTCTGTGCTGAGAAAACTGCTGAGTGCCTTCCTGCATTCAGCATCTCACTATGAATCTGGTCATCTCAGGGACTGTAAACCAAACTGAGATTATGCCAAAATTGTGAAGCCTGAGAGAATCATTGCTTCACACCAGTCCAACGTCTAGCCAAATTCATGTGTCATTGGTACAGACAATCTGGATGGGGAAGTAAGATCCCTATGATCTTATTTTGTAGTAGCAGCAGCACTGCCCTAAGCAGAGGTTCCTTTAAGGTGAACTTTAGACCGAAGCAATTTAGCACGCACTCATGTCAGAAGTCAACAGATATTTCTCTAGCATCTACTGTGTG
The DNA here is from genome assembly GCF_019320065.1 of Cervus canadensis. Classification (NCBI taxonomy): domain Eukaryota; kingdom Metazoa; phylum Chordata; class Mammalia; order Artiodactyla; family Cervidae; genus Cervus; species Cervus canadensis. The sequence goes on along the minus strand of NC_057393.1, from coordinate 74,312,920 downwards.
TCAGGTGCTATGCCAAAGGCTACAGATCCCTAAAACTAAGCCTAGTTCCGAGGCCCTTGGAGCTTGCAGTCAATCACACAAATATACAATTGTAAACAATGACAATGTTTGACCCCAGTGAAGAAAAAAGGACAAAGGATCCAATTGAATCTAGGTCGACTTCTCTAAGCAGAGATCTGAAGAATATGTGAGGCTTAGGGGAAGGTCCATGGATAGAGTATTTCAGGGAGAAAGAGTCAGCATGAAAAAGACCCAGAGGTGCAGGGAAGCAAAGTGCATTTGTGGAATAAAGAAAGTTTAACGTAGGTGGAAACCTCCAGGCTGCCTTCCTTGCCTAGTGCACTGGAGCGGAGGGTGGCCAACCCATCCAGGCTCCTTGAAAGCCCCTACCCTTCTCCCACCCTTCAAAAGACTTTAACTTCTATGACTCTCCTTTTTCTCTGCCATTATCTTTTCCAGATAATGACAATGGCATTATCATTTTTACATTCAAGATTTTTTTTTTACCACTCAGCTTCTACAGCATACCAACAAGATTTCATCAAGAAGAGAGAATATATACAGAAATACTTATTGGCATCAGCATTCTGTTTCAGTGACAGTCTTAATGAAATAACGTTCCTTAGTTGTCTATTTCTCCAAACTGAAATGACAGACAATGTGAATTTTGTCCCATTTAAAATGAATAGAGTGAAGAAGTGCAGCCTTTCTAGTAGAAACACATCATGTCAAATCTATAGATCACTTTACCATTGCTGGCAAAGAATAATAGGTAAATCAGTGCATTATTTATCACCGTTATGACAAGGTGCATGTCAACCTAGGTTCCAGGTTAATAAGTGATAGTCTGTCAACCTGGTCATTAAGGCTCAAAGCAAAATCTCCATTCCAAGTCACACTTTTTTATGTCTTTAAGTTTAAAATCTTTCAACTTATGTATCTAATTGTACAAAAAAATGAAGTTCACTCTAGGAAATTCCTGGAATTTTTAAAGAGAAATTTATGTTTAATCTTCATCTATAATTTCTGACTCACAGCTTCTAAAACCCTTGGAAGGGAAATTCCTGGATTTTTTAAGCACATATAACTAGCCTGCTTACATTACCGAGTTATAGGAAGCAAGTTTTGTTTTTCCAAATGATGCCAGATGTACTGTGGAAGCTTTCTTTCTGCATTGAGAAAAGGACAGAGCAAATCAGTGCATCTAGTCGTCAGAGCAGTTTTCTCAGTATTTAAATAAAAAAGGACTTCCCTGGTGGTCCAGTGGCTGACTCTGCACTCCCAACGCAGGGAGCCAGGATTCGATCTGGCCAGGGAACTAGGTCTCACATGCTGCAGCTAAGAGTTTGCAGGCTACAATTAAAGATTCTACATGCTGCAATAAAGACCTGGAGCAACCAAATAAATTTATTTTTAATTCCTAAAAGGAAAAAAAGAGAGAAAGCCCCAAACATTTCATATTTCAACTGAATAATCTTGATAAGAATGGTCACCATTTCCTGTGATTGATATTACGAGCTCTGAAGACCCATCTGGTCTGGGTTCAAATCATAGATCCTGGACCCAAAGTCTAACTCTGACAGTACCTGGCTCTTTGATCTTAACTAAGTTATTTAATTTCTCTGTGCCTCAGTTTCCTCAACTATAAAGTGGACAAAATGATTATGTATATATGCATATATTCATATATAAAATATCTATATATATCATGAGTGTGTGTGCATGCTGTGTACTAAGTCACTTCAGTCATGTCTGACTCTGTGAGACCCTATGAACTATAGCCCCCCCCAGGTTCCTCTGTCCATGGGGATCCTCCAGGCAAGAATCCTGGAGTGGGTTGCCTTGCCCTCTTCCAGGGGATCTTCCCAACCCCAGGATCGAAGCCATGCCTCTTATGTCTCCTGCATTGGCAGGTGGGTTCTTTGCCACTGGTGCCACCTCATGAGTGTACTAAGGATTAAATACAGTGATATACACAAAGCACAGAGCATACTGTTAGCTATTAAATTATTACTATTATGGAACACCCATTTGGCAGACAGACACTGTACTATGTTTTTCTCAGTTCACTGCTTTATTCCTCACAACCACCTTGAAAATTAAGGTGTTTTACAGATGAGGGAACTAAGGCTCAGAGGAGATACCCAAATTCACCAAGTAAGGATGTGGCAGAGCCAGAATATGAACTCTGTTCTCTCCATTGCCAGAGCCCACATCTTTCAAATATTGATACATCATGTGGTGCAGAGCAGCCTACAGCTGACTAAGATAAAGCTGATAAAGCATACGAGTAGCTATACTACAAATATTGATATGTGAGGTATTGGCAGTATTTATTCTTAAATTCTGAGTTTCCACTTCCAAGAATAATGATGCTAGTGTTACTGAGGAGATCCAGGTGTGGGTTGTAAAGAGAAAAGCTAACCCAGAAAGCAGCACAGATTTGCATGGAACTCATAACAACCTCTACCCTTCTGGAAAACATCATCTAAACTTGGAAAGCCAAGTTCCACTTCCCAATAATTGAATTGACACAATACCCCCCAGTTTTTTCCCAGAAAGATCAAAATACATAACAGTAACAGTGTTGCTTTTTCAAGGAAGTTTGGAAATGTAGAATAGAAATTTTAATTTTTGGAAGAGTGGGTTAGTAAATGACCTCCAAAATCTGGAGATAGGACTCGAAAAGAGACATTCTTAGCCTTGGTGTCACCCGTGTAGGGGACCTGCCTCATGCTGTTGTCTCACTTATTTTCTATGCTGTTACTTTTTCAAATCCTTTATAAATTCCCTGAAGGCAGGGACCTTGAATGATGTTCTCCCTGTCTGTGCTCCAGTAAGCAGAGTTCTGGAGAGAAACCCAAAGTATACCTTCGCAGCAGGGAAAGAGAATGAAACCTGGCCTCCTGAGATTTTCATATGCTGTCTTGTACAAGAACTCAGTAACTATTTCTACCCAGTCCACAGATGTTTTCCCCAGAAGATGTTGGATTGCAAAGATATGGACCCCAGAAAACATCCTCTGAAGGGTTTGTCTTCACGTATGCTCTTTGTTGGAGATTTAAATCATACAGTTCTGAGCACCACGCTCTAATGCAAGCTTAGGAGGTGGCACTGATGTGGTGGCAGCCGGCCAGCAATGAGAACCACTTCAGAGACGTCTACCCTGAGCCCTGTTCAAAGCATCTGGCCCTCCTTCCTGACTCCTCCCTTCCTCATACAACTGATCACAGATGCAAGGTGACACAAGTCGCTGGTGAATGGAAAGGACTAAGGGCAAGGAGCCCCAAGACTCCCTTACCAGTTCTGCCCTTGCCACTTGACTGATGGCTGGTGGTTGATGCTAGGAGAAACCAGCCGTGTGTGTTCCACTCTCCTGCCCAAGCCTCTGGCAGCAGCCTTTCCCCGTATCTGATGATATGTCTTAACTACGTGCCACAAAGATGTAGAGCCATCAGGTCCCCTCATTCCTGCCCAGAATGTTAAACAGCAGTCAAAAAAGTCCACAATGTTTAAAAAGAGTACGTTTCACTGTTTTGAGTGAGATAAGTGGTAGGGGTGGAGGGAAAGCATTGGTTAAAGGGGAATGCCAGCAGCTGCGCTGACTGGAGGACTGTAGAGGGAAAAGCACCAGACTAGGGTGGGCTCAATGTGTCTCTCCAAAATAATAATGTTCTCAATAGTAATAATAATAATGCTTAGTACTTATTGAGCATTTGGTCGCTCAGATGGTAAAGAATCTGTCCGCAATGCAGGAGACATGAGTCTGATCCCTGAATTGGGAAGACTCCCTGGAGGAGGGAATGGCTACCCACTCCAGTATTCTTGCCTGGGAAATCCCTTGGACAGAGGATCCTCTGGGCTACAGTCCACGGGGTGGTAAAGAGTCAGACATGACTGGGTGACTAACACTCTCACTTTTCACTTTTACGGGTACTCAGCACTCTGCTGACTATCTTCCCTTATCTATTAGTCTACCAACTGCCCCATAAAGCAGATATCATTACTCTCTTCACTTTGCAAATGAGGAAACTCAGTCACCAAAGCCCACACCACAGAGCTAATTAAGTAAAAGTGCTAAGACGTGACCGCAAGCAATCTGACTCCAACGCTTGGACTCCTAGTACCTACCTTAGCCCATGAACTAAGCAAGCCACTTAACCTCTCTGCACCTCTTTACACTGGGACTGAACATGTCTACCTCAGCTGCCCTCAGCCAGAGAATGGTGGTGAATCAAAGGGAAAGGACTAAAGATGTGTTCTCAAAAGCAGGACATTCACTTCACATCTAATTGTTGTCTCCCAGGGTGATGGTTTGTGATGCTGGAGCTTCAATTGTCAGAGGTGAATGTAGATCAGGATGTGATAGAAGGTGACGTTTGTGATTCCAGGTATTGAACTGAATTTCTAACCTGTTTGCTTGCTGGCCAGTCCTAAAGCCCTTCAAAGAGGTCTCTTTATCCCTCCTCACATTGAAGGGTGGTCCAGACCTGTGTTCTCCTTTTCATCTGGAGATGGGGTTGGAGAAGGGTCTATTGGCACCTTGGGGCCTTTGGAAAAAGTCCTTGCTTGGCAGTTCTGCTTCTGCTTCTCCTGATGCAAATAACAGGCCTAGACACAGGGGTCACACTCCTTCCTGGATCCTAATAATTAACTAGAAAGTGTGTTTCTGCTCAAGAGCTGTTGTACCTGAGAGTATATTGTGGTCACAATGCATTCACCACTGGGTAGCAGAACAATTCCAATAATGGCCTTGTAAGCATACAATCAGAGCCTCCCCAGAGACCTGGCGACTCCCAGCCTTTTCAAATTTGAAAGATTGCTTTTTTAAAATATGATTATTTAATCAACAGCCCATGGAAACTTCAAAAGGAGGAAAATGAAAACAATTTAGATCCTTTCTTCTCTCTGTTTGGTTTTTATGAAACAGATGACACCAAAGACATGACCAGGGTGACCACTTTAGTCCCTTCTTCTGTTACTCAGAAATCTTGGCGGGGGGAAAAAAAAAAGAAATCTTGGGAATGGAAGCTGCTTTAAAAGGAGGCCTATTTCCTTGCTTTTCCTGCATTTCGGGCTTGCCATCAAAAACTCTCTCCTATAATGGCAACTTGGATGGAATGTTACCCCTGAAATGAAAAACAGTATCTGGAACCCCAATATGTAGATATCCTAGATAAAAGCTGGGTGGTTCCAGTTGACCCAGAGTGGGCTTGATGTCATCCACTCTGTGCAAAGTCCCTGGGGTTGGAAGCCCCTGCTATGATGTATAGAGCCAGCCCACAATGTTCTGTGGCTGGGGCTGGTTTAGACAGGTGAAGCAGAGAGCAAATGAATGTCTAGGGATGGGCCTGTCTTGCTTTCAAATATCGGGACAAGTTCATGGTGTTTTGTTAATCCATTCAGTGAATATTGATTAAGTACTTAGTATATACCAGGTACTATGCTAAGTGCTTAGGATGTATCAGTGAACAGAATTCCCTGTCTTTATGTAGCTTACAGCCTAAAAATTCCTATGAATTTAATTCCATGAACTAAGAAAAAAAAAAAAAAGGAAAGGAAACCTCTGTAGTTTCTTCCCTGTCTTCAGCCAGAAACATGTTTAGGCCATCCATACCCCGGTACAAATCTCTCCTAAAGTCACTGGAGAAAGAATACCAAACATGCTTTAGTAACACATTCCGGTGTTTAATATCCTTGAAAGACATTTTTCAGAAATAGAAAACACCCCCTTTTAATTATGTATTTTATTTTATTTTCTCCTCTGGAGGCATGAAAGAAATTAGTCATGATAGTCTGAGCAAGAACCAGTCACAGGCTCAACTATAGCTCTCAACCTTTTCTGTTTCACATGGAAAAATCTCCATTTCTATAGCCTATCCTTAGAATTTTTGCCTTTTCATCCTTTCACCATCCACCTCAACTCTGATAAATTTCCTAATTCCTCAAACTTCCCAGTGATCATAAAGCCTAATAAGACTTTTTTTTTTGGTACTCTACCCTTTCCAAGTCCTTTTCATAAATTTTGCTTCCTTTGGGCCTTGAACTACAACCCCATGATGTTGGCAAGGCCACGTTCTCTTCTCTATTGTCCACAGAAGCCAAGTGAGACCCAGAGAGGCTCAGTGACTTACCTAAGGTCACACAGGTAATAAGGAAGCAGAGCCAGCATTCCTAGCCACGTCTCCTGGTGCTGATGTTGGGAGCTCTGTCTGTCTATTGCAAGCCTCAGCTCCTGGTTGGGAAGGCCCAGGCATGTGAACACTTGTGAAATCCCTGAGACACTTTTATGGCCGGTGGCCAGGTAACATTTAGGTCATACTGACCCTGTTCTCTTCCTCCATGCAATTTTATCCCCAGTAGGTGAAGACTGGTATCATGAAGTTCAACATCAACAACCAGATCCTAGGCTTCCAGGTCACGGAAGGCAGTTTTGGGTCCAGCCCCTGTAGTCCTCATCTGTCTCATTTCTGTGAGATTGGCAACTGACTCACTGATTACCACTCTCTGGATTATCAGCCTGTGGTGCAATCAGAAGAGATTCTCATCTCTGTGGGATGGCTAAGTGTGGTTGGGTATGTCTTACTGGGGTGACCAGCCTGACCAGGGGAGGAGACAAATTTACCAGCTTCATCAACAGAAGACTTTGATGGTTTGTTTTTTTTTTTTTTTCCCAAGCTTAGCTAACCTGTGTCACAGTCTGCTCAGAGATGATTGCAATAGTATTTTTAGGTAAAATCTTTTGTATTTGTGGCTAAAATTTGGCCCATTTTAACTTGTTTGTCCAATGGGTGACACTGCTCTCTCCTCTCATTTCTTGCCCTGAAGGGTTGCAAGGGAATCAATATATTGGAAGGAGCTGACTTGAAGACCCAGAAACTGGCCAGTAACTGTGCTAGTCCATCTTTGGATCTGGCTCATCAGAATCCTAGTTCTAAGAATCTGCACTAAAACAATGACAACAACAAAGAAAATGCCTTTTCAAAAAGCTAAATTTGATAAGAATCTGATTGCCTGTTACAATTTTTAAAAATCCGTACTCCTTACCACCCGCTATATGCCCATACATGACTTGGCCTTGACCTCCCCTTTAATCACAGCTCCTTCCTCTTGCCCCAGGCTCACTAAATTCAGTCCCCTCTTCAGCAGCTTAGGCTCCTTCCCATCTCAAGAACCTGTGTTCTCCTCTCTTCATCTAGAATGGTTCCTGCCCTGACCCTTTGATCACCCCACATCTAGTTCTTCTGCTATAAAATAAATTTTTGTGTCCCCCCATCCAAATTCAAATGTTGAAACTCAATACTCAAAGTGATGGTATTAAGAGGCGGGGGCTTTGAGTGGGGCTTAGGTCATGAAGGCAAAGTCATGAATGAAATTAGTGCTCTTATAAAAGAAACCCCAGAGAGCTCCCTTGCCCCACTTCCACCTTGTAAGGACACAATGAAAAGATAAAGCATCTGTAAGCCAGAAAAGTGGGCTTTTGGGGTGGGACAAATTGGGAGATTGGAATTGACATATACACACTACTATATATAAAGCAGATAAATAATAAGGACCTACAGTTTACCACAGGGACCCTGCTCAATGATCTGTGGGGACCTAAATAGGCAAGAAATCTAAGAAACAGTGGATATATGCATACATGTAACTGACTCATTTCACTGTACGGCAGAAACTAACGCAAGATTGTAAAGCAACTATATTCCAATACAAATTAATAATAAAAGAAAGTGGGCTTTCACCAGAGACTGAATATGTTGGCACCTTGATCATGCACTTCCTAGCCTCTAGTACTGTGAGAAAAAAATTTCTGTTGTTTATCAACTACACAGTTTATGGTATTCTGTTAAGGTGCCCAAAAGGCATCTTATTCAGATCTCAGCACAAGCCTTCCCTTCCTGGCCTTCCCCACCCTCCCCAAGTCATCCTGTCCATTACTGTGCACTGTTCTTGGTGCTGAACACACATAAGGGTAAGAACCACACATATTTTGACCATCACTGTGTGCCCAGAACCAAACCAAGAACAGTGCCAGCATAGCAGAATGTGAAATAAGCACTTGCTGAATGAATGGCATATATAAGCAACGATCAGTAAGTTTTGGGATCCACTGCCTAGAATGGTTGCTTTCCCTCCCTGAGTGCCAATTGCCTCATTTGTAAAAAGAGGGTATTAGCTTATGTGACGTCTAAGGCCCCATGCAGTTTTGGCTATATGGGGAGCCCAAGGGCTGCAGCCTCAACGTCACTCCATACTGGACTGTGCTTTTCTAGGTAACGCAGCATCTCAAATCATGATAGAGCAAAGCAGATTAGGCCCATAGAAGAGGCCTCCCTCTTTCTACAGAGAAAAAAATCAGGTTCTGCTCTTCCTAGGAAAAGGTCAGATAATTCTGATAGGAATTGTTTCCCATGAAACCTGTTTTCTCATTTGTTTTTCTGGTTATGATACTTGGCTTGTGGACTCTTAGTTCCCCAACCAGGGATGGAACCCATGACCCCAGCCCTGAAAGCTCAGAGTCCTACCAGTCCTAACCACTGGACTGCCAGGGCTTTTCCTCTATAAAATCTTTTTGACTGAATCTTATTGCCTTGCTCATGCCAAGACATTTGCAAATGGATGGAACAAATCATTTTTCAGATATATACATGAGATATGCTTAGAAGTAGGCTTAACTGAGTTGCAGCTACTGGGATCATTTTTTACTTTTGTAAATAATGGTGATTTATCTTTTTGCAGTCTTCAGGTAAGACCTTAGGATTCCATGAACTCTTTCAAATGGCTGTCCTGCGTAAAATGATATAGAATAAAATGGAAAGGAGACAGTTAATAAGAGGAAAAGAAATTATTTTCTACCCAATTAGAGTCCAGAAACTTAAAGCTACTTGTGTTCTTTGGTCTAAGGTACTTAGGGCTGCGTATTGTTTTTGAATGAATACTGCTAAATTTCAGTAAGTAAATACCATTATTATCAACATTTGGCTTTGAATTCACTAATGGCACTCTTGTCAGATTACTTTCATTTCAATGACATATTTTAATTTGGGCTGTAGAAATGAAACTACAGTTTACATACTTTTCTTTAAAATCAAGAATAAGTCAATCAAGAATAGGTTGGCCTAATTGGGGCCTGGTTATTTAAACACACCACAAATTTTTAAAAATGAATGTGCAAAGAAAGAAGTCAATTTTTTTTTATCACCATGTTCCAAAAGAATCAGAAATGTTAGAAATGAACAATACCAGACAGTTTTACAAATGTCATCTGTTAGAACTGGGGGGCCAGGGACTTCCATGACAGTCCAATGGTTAAGACTTTGCTCCCCAGTGCACGGGGTGCTGGTTTTATCCCTGGTCAGGGAGCTAGAAATCCCACATACCTTGGGGCCAAAACATACAGCAGAAGAAACATTGTAACAAATTCAACAAAGACTTGAAAAAAAAAAAAAAGATCCACATCAAAAAATCTTAAAGAAAAAAAAAGAATTCGGGGGCGGGGGCGAAGAGAGGGAGAAAAAAAGAATTGAGGGGGGGGCAGTGCTGGCAAAATAATCCACTAGATATTTTTGAGACCTAATGGGTGCTCGACCCTGTACCAGAGGTTACAGAGAATGGAATATGAATTAGATGGTATCCTATCTCTTGAAACAGTTAGTCCAAGAAAAGAGGGAAGGCAAGTGCACAAAGCAAAAGGATGCAAGGTGGTCATGGTAGGTATTATCAAACAAATATTCTAAATGTTGAAAAATGTTGCTCTCGGGTCGTAAGAAGAGGAATGACAGTCATGGGTGTGGTACTGGGCATCAGATGAGGCAGAACACTTGAAGATCACTCATTTTCCAGACTAAACCCTGTCCTTCATAGCTTGGTACACCTTTCTACCCTACACCTAGCACTGTGTCATGGCTGTGAGGAATGACTAATAAACACTTACAGATCGATCAATTGATTGATACTCAATAAAAAACAAAGGAAACATATTCCAAACATTTGCTCTAGCAGTCAATTGGTAGAATTAGTGGGTCCTGGGGACTTACTCAAGATGAATATAATATTTGGCTACTGTAGTTGTAGACCTATAAACAGAAGTTCTGTACATATTTATCATCTTCAGTTTTCTGAGCAAAGATGATTGAACCAAATCAAGGAAGGAAAAAAATATGCATTTGTGCAGCCTACTAAAGATGAAGGAGGTTGCATTTAGCAGCAGCTAAACTTTCTTTTCCATCAAAATACACTGAGAATTACTTCATAGATACTTCATCAAAAAGTGGTTATGTGGCTCTGTGAGGGGAGAAGGTGGGTCCTGAAATGTGCTGGCTTGGTTTTATAAAGTGGATGCGAAAGTGAAAGTCACTCAGTCATATCCAACTCTTTGCAACCCCATGGACTACACAGTTCATGGAATTCTCCAAGCCAGAATACTGGAGTGGGTAGCCTTTCCCTTCTCCAGGGGATCTTCCCAACCCAGGGATCGAACCCAGGTCTCCCACATTGCAGGCAGATTCTTTACCAGCTGAGCCATAAGGGAAGCCCTTATAAAGTGGATAGATAGTAGTAAAAGTTGAGCTTCATGCCCAGGGCTGGCAGTCTAGAAGATCCTTCCCCCAAAGGATACACCAGCCCCCTAGGGTTTCCCTTAGGAAGGAAAAGACAGGGTTTCCCCACCCATCCCAAGCCCTGGTCCCTGGACTCTCCACAGTTGCTCCCCCATCAGCTGATCAGTTTTGACCTACACGCACTGTGCAGACAGCTCCCCTGGGATCCAGATGCCCCGTTAGAAAGGAACCATGAGGAATCTTCAACATGTGCACTCTAGTTTGTCACCTCTGCTTGCACCTCCACAGGGCTCCTGGTTGGAATAGGAATCTAGAAATCACTTGAGCTACAGTCGCTGAGTTTGGAGAGCCAGGAGAAACCCGATTTTGTGACAAGTGGTCCTTGGCATGAGGCTGAGGGACCAGAAATCAGAAACTTAGGGGACACAGTGACTTGGCCTCTATTCTACCCTGCCTTTTACTCTGCCTCAGTGAGAACTAGGGGATGTTTAGCAATGAGAGTCTCATGATAAGGCAGTTGACAGGAAAGAAAAAAAAACAGAGGCCGTGGATCTCAAAGTTTCCATTTGGAGTAAATTTTCAGAATGGAAAATTGATTATTTAAATATCAATGAATTTTTTTAAAAAGCAGGGACTTTTGTTGGTTCTGTTTCAGTGATTTTAATTAACTTTCAGAAGTCTCTAGCAATAAAAGTTACCCATGATGCTATTGTAGATAAAAATGTGATGGGCACAGATAAAATTACATGTTAACTGGCATAATTACCCAGTTAATATTTTAAGATTTGTTATCTACATTTCTTTGCTTTTGCTTTATTTTACATTGTAGTTCAATATGAAGATTAAGAGAAAGAACTTTCTCTTCATCTGCACTGAGTTATTTTTCACTTTGAGTTTGCTAGTTATTAGTCAGAGATGATAATAATAATTTTTCTTAAAGTGCAGGCTGCAGCCGAGAATTTCCAAATTGCTATGAGTCACTTCTGGAGCAGACAAGTCATTTATCCCCAAACCTCAGACTCAGACGTTGTGCCAGGAAGGGGATCCAGGATTCCCCACCTTTAAAACCATGACCCCTCACCATGTGGGATGGCTCTCCTTGGCTAGTCAGTGTGAGTGGCTGTGTCCCTTCAAGCAAGCCTCTGAGAAGTTTCTAATTTTCATGTTCCTTAAACCAGTAACTTCTGTGTTCACTACCTCAGCATCACTGGACACATGATGCCCCAAACCTATGTCCTACTGCCAAACCATGACAGACATTCATCAGCTGCACAGGAAAATCTGTATAGGTTACTGTGCCAAAAATGCCCAGTGTAAGGGCTTGGAGCATTAGGAGATCCTACTTGTAGTCTTTGCTCTGCCAATAGCATTTAAGTCACGGAATCTCAGTGGCTCAGTGCTAGGTCACTCAAATTTTAGTCATTTTTATTTTATTCTGCACTATTATTTACTTTTACTTTTCGTTAAATGATTTACTTTAATAAATATATATATTGTTAAAAGAAAACCTTATATTACTATTGCGAAACAGAAACTTGTATTATTTAGTATAAATTTTTTTTAGAAATCATAAGAACAAATATATTGGGGTTTCCAGCCAACACAGTAAAGTGGCTTTTGAAGTTCAGCTTCTGGGAGTATAAAAGATTAAATATGGGGAACAGGAACTGGCTCTCTGCTTAAAACCCAGGGCTGAGAAAGGCTCTTCACTATCATTTTATATAATGTTTATCTTTTTTAAAAAAATTGCTGACCCACTGTCTGACCCACATACTTAAGTATGTAAAGATAGATACAGCTTAAGAAATAGGACTTTAATGAAGCCACCAGCCAATTCGTGAATGAAATACAATAGGAAGAGAGAAAAAAATAACTGATCAGAAGTCTTAGAAATGAAAAATATGCTAGTGAAAGTTATAAAACAATAAAATAAAAATTAGGGCTAGACATCATCAGAGAGAGTGTTATTAAAGGGGAACATGTGACTTTTACAAACGTTCGTGTTTTTTTCCCCCAAGTTGTTTCCTGACCTGCTGAAGAGTGAAGAAACTCAGCCCCGCTATTGGACTGAAAGTAGCTTAGACATCAGAGAACAGAGGTTTAGAACGCAGGGCGATAAAAACATAAAGGCAAGTCGTTTAAAAAATTAAAAAAAAAAAATAAAGGAGAACATGTTGGGTTGGCCACAACGTTCATTCATGTTTTTCATAACACCTTATGGAAAATCCTGAATGAACTTTTTGGCTAACCCAATGCTACTGAAGAACTCAGCAGAACATAGCACAGATAAAAAAAATGAAGAAGATATAGAAAAAGAGAGGACAAAACAGAAGAAAAAAGGAAGCTCACATGAAGGATAGTTTGAGACTCTTCAACAAAATGTTCATAAGTCCCATTAGAAAAGAATGAAAAGAATAATGGAGAAGCATTATATGAAGAGATAATATTAACAAATTTTAGCAAGACAACATAAGATAAAAAGTGTATTGCAGAGTACCGGTAACACCCAGATCTTGGTTTCTGTTGCCATTCTCCAATAAAAGGAACCAGGACTCCTTAATGAAATTGCTGATTCCAAGACTGCAGCAGGAAAGATACAAGATAAGCATGGAGTATCTTGTAGTTTGAGAAAGTAAGAAAATCATAAAACAACAACAGCAACAAAAATATATTGATGGAGGTATATCAAAGGGATATGCAGGGAGTCAACTGAAAGAGCCACTTCCAAGGGCCAAAGCTGGAACAGCTTAAAGAACAAAATAAATGATTGATTTATAATGCAAAGTTTTAAAGTATATGTGAGTTGAATAAATTATTGAATAAATAAACAGATGGGGGGGAATAGACAAATCTCACATGCAGAAGAATTCCAAAAACTTTAGGTGGATACTTCGCCCCGGGAGGTGGAACTTAACTCATTACTTAAAATGTGGGCTGCACATAGTGGCTTCCTTCCACAGAGAACAGTGTGGAAGGGAAGGAGGAAGAAAGAGTAACCTTGGAGGAACCTGCAAACACTTCTTCAAGTCAGGTGATCAAGGTTACTGTATCAACAGTGATAAGTCATGTTGATGGTTTGTGCCTTTGATATGATATGATGAGAATAGCACTTTATTTGTGTGATCTTCTTCCAAAAAAATATATTACTCCAGGCTAATTATGAAGAAAACATCAGATTAATCCTTTATGAGGTCCACTCTACAACATACTTGACAAGTAATCTTCAGAACTGTCAAAGTTATCAAAAATGAGACAAATCTGAGATTGTCACAACCAAAAGAAATCCAACGAGCCAGCTGACTAAATGTAATGTGGTATCCTGGAATAGAGAAAAAAGGATATTGGGGGAAATTTGAGAAAATCTGAATAAAGTATGGATTTTAGATAATACTAATAATATGCCAATACTGATTTATCGCTGGGGACAAATGAACCCTAACAATGTAAGGTATTCATAATAGGTTATACTGGATATGGAGTATATGGAAACTATATTATCTTCTCAATAACTCTGTAAATAAAAAACTGTTTTAAAATTTAAAGTTTTTCTTTTTAAGTAATAGTGGCCAAGTACAAGGATAAGTTCCCATGAAATAAAACTTGTAGATCAAGGATGATGAGACCACCCCAACAGCAACCAAAGTAAAAAGATACCTATACCTGTAAGTGAGTTACAATGAAACTTACTTTAATCAACAGTAACAGAAGCCACACAACCATGGAGATAAATCTTAAAAGTGCTGATGGAAAACAAAATAACGGTCAACTTAAAATTTTATACCCATATAAGTCATTATCAGAGAATGGGAAAAATTAAGCCATTTTCAACACAGTATTTACTATTTACATACTTTAATTAAAATAACAATAAAAGATGCATTCCATAAAAGACAATTTTGAAGAAAAATTTACTTTGAGAACCTGCACTTCCAGATAGCAATATTTATTACATTAATAAAATTGCACTATGTTAAAAAAAAGGAAAACCAGTGGTATTGGTAGAAAGATAAGCAAACAGACCAAAGGAACAGAATAGGATCTAAAAACAGATTCACATATGACTAAGGCATCACTGCAATGTAATGGGAAAATGATAGTCTTCAATTAGTGGTGCTAGATCAATTAGTTATCATATGTCAAAAAGGAACTGTGACTCTATTTCACACCATATACAAAGGTCAATTCAAAATGGATATTTAGAACTAAATGTGAAGGGTAAAACAATAAAGGTAACAAGCAATTTTTCAATGAACTTGGGGTGGGCACAGAATTTTTATATAATCCATAAAAACACTAACCTCAAAGGAAAAATATTGATTATTTTGACTCTGTTAAAATGATGGTATTATCATCTCTTTAAGAATTTTCCACAGTTTATTGTGATCCACATATTCAAAGGCTTTGGCATAGTCAATAAAATTTGTGTTTCTCAAGGACACTTTAAGAGAAGGAAAAGATGGGGCCACAAAGTGGGAGAAGATACCTGTCATACATATATCTAACAAAAGACTTGCATTTATCTTGTAAAAAACCATGTTATTTTCTAGTGGAAAATAGACATCAAATCACTCCTCACAATAAAGTTTAATGAGCACTAAGACACAGGAATTTCCAGGGTACTTCAGGAATCAGTAATCTAATTAATTCCTGGCATGGCAAATCCCTTCCAAATCCTCTTGTGTTTATATGTTAGAGTAGGGCAGAGTTTGGATGATCAATGAGCATTCCACATATCCCCCTCATGAGAGAAACTATCTCTAGTTGATTCTTATTCAGTGGTTGTCTTAACCAGATAGCCTGGCAACAAACTGGACGAGGACCTACCAAAAGTATCTGTCTTATGCAGTGATTGTCATGTCCTTGGTACCCTGAGAGAGAAAAAGAGTGGGAAATGGAGCTGAGGATTCAAATAGAAATACTCTAGAAAAAAAGACTTAAAGGAAATCCACCAAAACGCCACCTCCAGGTAACTTGATTGCTTAAATTCACATAGAGATAGGTGATGTTATTTTGTTTTTGAGTTTTTATATTTTTCACATTTTCCACAGTGGATAATGTGTTACATTTGCATTTTACAAATTTTCTGTACTTGTTAATGTTTCGCATATAGTAGGTTTTGAAATTCCAGACCAATTGGATAATGACAGCAACTTGTAGAAAAGATAAACTAATCAGTTAAAGAGATTTAGAATCTTTCTGAGTACAGGAACCAAGATACTACATCCAGTTTTTTCTTAAAAATTGTGGTGTGTGTGTGTGAAGTCACATTAGTCATGTATGACTATTTGTGACCTTATGGACCACAGCTCTCCAAGCTCCTCTGTCCATGGGATTCTCCAGGCAAGAATACTGGAGTGGGTTGCCATTTCCTTCTCCAGGGGATCTTCCCGATCCAGGAATCGAACCCACATCTCTTAAGTCTTGTGCATTGGTGGGTGGGTTCTTTACCACTAGTTCTACCTGGGAAGTCCAAAATTGTGGTAAATACATGTAATATAAAATGTACCATCTTAATCATGTGTAAGTGTACAGTTCAGTGGCATTATGTATAACAGCTCACATTGTTGTGCAACTATCACCACTTCCATCTCTTCCAAAACACTTTTTATCTCCCCAAACCAAAACTCTGTACCCATTTATTTCCTATTCCCCTTCCTGAAGCCTCTGGCACCCATTATTCTATTTTCTATCTCTGAATTTTACTAATCTATGTACCTCATGCAAGTGGTACTTCATACAGTATTCATTCTTTTGTGACTGGCTTATTTCAATTAGCATGCCTTTAATCTTTATCCACATTGTAGCATGTGTCTAAATTTCCTTCCTTTTTAAAGCTGAATAATATTCCCTTGGATGCATACACTATATTCTGTTTATCCATTTATGATTCAGTGAGCAGTTGGGTTGCTTCCACCTCTTGCCTATTGTGAATAATGCTGTTATGAACATGGGTGTACAAATACCTCTCTGAGTTTCTGCTTTCAGGTCTTTTGGATATATACCCAAAGTGGAACTCCTGGTGGTGATGGTGGTGGTTCAGTTGCTAAGTCAGGTCTGACTCTTGCGACCCCATGGACTGTGGCCGGCCAGGCTCCTCTGTCCATGGTATTCTCCAGGCAAGAATACCGGGTTGGGCTGCAATTTCCTTCTCCAAGGGATCTTCCCCACCCAGGGATCGAAGTCTGGTCTCCCGCATGGCAGGCAGATTCTTTACCAACTGAGTTACGGAACTGCTAGACCATATCATAATTCTATATTTAATTTTTTCAGAAACTGCCTTACCATTTTCCACATCCTCACCAACACTTGTTATTTTTTGTTTGTTGATAATAGCCACCATGATGGGTGTGAGACAATATCTCCTTGTGGTTTTGATTTGCATTTCTCTGATGATTAGTGATGTTGAACATCCTTTCATGTGCTTGTCGGCCATTTGTACACCTTCTTTGGAGAAATGTTTGTTCAAGTTCTTTACCAATTATTTTTTTATGTGTCTGTTTAGTTATATAGTTTTTTATATTCTGAATATGAATCTATTATCAGATATATTATTTGCAAATATTTTCTCCCATTTGATGGGTTGCCTTTTCATTCTGTTGATTGTGTTATATCCCATTTTTAATTAAATAATTTCATGAGGGCTAGGGGTATGAAGGGAACTGGAATTTTTTTTCCAGGCCAGCAATTTGCACTGGCCCACTGAAGCTATGCTTCCCTCATAGCTCAGTTGGTAAAGAATCTTCCTACAATGCAGACGACCCCGATTCAATTCCTGAGTTGGGAAGATCTGCTGGAAGAGGGGTAGGCTACCCAGTCCAGTATTCTTGGGCTTCCCTTGTGGTTCAGCTGGTCAAGAATCTGCCTGCAATGCAGGAGACCTGGGTTCGATCCCTGGGTTGGGAATATCCCCTGGAGTAGGGAAAGGCTACCCACTCCAGTATTCTGGCCTGGAGAATTCCATGGACTGTATAGTCATGGGGTTGCAAATAGTTGGACATGATTGAGTGACTTTCACTTTCACTGAAACAAGGATGGCCTCAGTGTGTGTGACCAAGCATTCAGAGAGCTAAATCTGGTGTTTAAGGTTTTTGGTATGAATGAAGATAACAGAAGTAAGAAAATCTCAGACTAGTCTTTGGCACATCTCCGTCTTGACCCCACAACCAAATGGCATGCCAAGCCTTCTCTATTCTTTCTCCAGCATGGTTGAATTCATCCTTCCTTTCCATCGTTCCACTGCCACCCTCATTTAGACATCTACGATTCTACCGTAGATTTCCCAAGGGCTTGCTGTTGTTCAGAATGCCCCTGTGAAAAATACAGGCTGCAAATTAAATACTCCATGTTCCAACGAATTTGAGAAATGCTGGGTTAACAAACACAGGACTTCCCAGGTGGTCCAGTGTTTAAAACTCTGTGCTTCCAATGCAGGGGGGCAAGTTTGATCCCTGATTGGGGAATTAAGATCCCACATGCAGTGCAGCCAAAAAACAAAACAAAAACTCTATGCCTGTGGTGATAGTCACACAACTCTGTAAATAAATGAAATATTGCATTTTGTAAGGAAAGCTAGCAAATTGTATGATATGTAAACTATAACTAGAATAAAAAATTTTTTAAATACTTAAACACATTTTTTTTTTTCTTGCAGGACTTCTCAGAGCATATACTATGCAACTTCAATTCAGTTCAGTCACTCAGTTGTGTCCAACTCTTTGCAACCCCATGGACTGCAGCACACCAGGCCTCCCTGTCCATCACCAACTCCCAGAGTTTACTCAAACTCATGCCCATTGAGTCAGTGATGCCATCCAACCATCTCATCCTCTGTTGAACCCTTCTCTTCCCACCTTCAATCTTTCCCAGCATGAGGGTCTTTTCAAATGAGTCAGCTCTTTGCATCAGGTGGCCAAAGTACTGGAGTTTCAGCTTCAGCATCAGTCCTTCCAATGAATATTCAGGGCTGATCTCCTTTAGGATGGACTGGTTGGATCTCCTAGCTGTCCAAGGGACTCTTAAGAGTCTTCTCCAACACCACAGTTCAAAAGCATCAATTCTTCGGTGCTCAGCTTTCTTTACAGTCCAACTCTCACATCCATACATGACTACTGGAAAAACCATAGCCTTGACTAGACACACCTTTGTTGGCAAAGTCATGTGTCTGCTTTTTAATATGCTGTCTATGTTGGTCAAAACTTTCCTTTCAAGGAGCAAGCGTCTTTTAATTTCATTGCTGTAGACACAATCTGCAGGGATTTTGGAGCCCCCCAAAAAAATATCTGTCACTGTTCTCACTGTTTCTCCATCTATTTGCCATGAAGTGATGAGACCGGATGCCATGATCTTAGTTTTCTGAATGTTGAGCTTTAAGCCAACTTTTTCACTCTCCTCTTTCACTTTCATCAAGAGGCTCTTTAGTTCTTTGCTTTTTGCCATAAGGGTGATATCATCTTCATATCTGAGGTTATTGATATTTCTCCAGGCAATCTTGATTCCAGCTTGTGATTCATCCAGCCCAGTGTTTCTCATGATGTACTCTGCATATAAGTTAAATAAGCAGGGTGATAATACACAGTCTTGACGTACTCCTTTTCCTATTTCGAACCAGTCTGTTGTTCCATGTCCAGTTCTAACTGTTGCTTCCTGACCTGCATACAGATTTCTCAGGAGGCAGGTCAGGTGGCCTGGTATTCCCATCTCCTTCAGAATTTTCCACAGTTTATTGTGATCCACACAGTCAAAGGCTTTGGCATAGTCAATAAAGCAGAAGATGTTTTTTGGGGACTCTCTTGCTTTTTTTGATGATGCAGCAGATGTTGGCGATTTGATCTCTGGTTCCTCTGCCTTTTCTGAAACCAGCTTGAACATCTGGAAATTAGGGTTCACGTATTGTTGAAGCCTGGCTTGGAGAATTTTGAGCATTACTTTACTAGCATGTGAGAGGAGTGCAATTGTGCAGTAGTTCGAGCATTCTTTGGCATTGCCTTTCTTTGGGATTGGAATGAAAACTGACCTCTTCCAGTCCTGTGGCCACTGCTGAGTTTTCCAAATTTGCTGGCATATTGAGTGCAACACTTTCAGAGCATCATCTTTGAGGATTTGAACTAGCTCCACTGGAATTCCATCACCTCCACTAGCTTTGTTCATAGTGATGCTTCCTAAAGGCCCACTTGACTTCACATTCCAGAATGTTTGGCTCTAGGTGAGTGATCACACCATTGTGATTATCTGGGTCGCGAAGATCTTTTTTGTACAGTTTTTCTGTGTATTCTTGCCACCTCTTCTTAATATCTTCTGCTTCTGTTAGGTCCATACCATTTCTGTCCTTTATTGAGCCCATCTTTTCATGAAATGTTCCCTTGGTATCTCTAATTTTCTTGAAGAGATCTCTAGTCTTTCCCATTCTATTGTTTTCCTCTATTTCTTTGCACTGATCATTGAGGAAGGCTTTCTTATCTCTCCTTGCTATTCTTTGGAACTCTGCATTCAAATGGGTATATCTTTCCTTTTCTCCTTTGCTTTTTGCTTCTCTTGTTTTCACAGCTATTTGTAAGACCTCCTCAGACAGCCATTTTTGCTTTTTTGCATTTCTTTTTCTTGGGGATAGTCTTGCTCCCTGTCTCCTATACAATGTCACAAACCTCCGTCCTTAGTTCATCAGGCTCTCTGTCTATCAGATCTAGTCCCTTAAATCTATTTCTCATTTCCACTGTATAATCATTAGGGATTTGATTTAGGGCATACCTGAATGGTCTAGTGGTTTTCCCTACTTTCTTCAATTTAAGTCTGAATTTGGCAATAAGGAGTTGCAAACAGTACTGCAAATCTTCAAAAAGAGATTTAGCATGCTGGTATTCCAAGATTATTTAGCTGCTGAACACATTTACAAATGTTCAGGGGAAGTCCAGGGGAAGCACTATGAACCTTGAATAGGACCTAGAAAAATGCCAATATATGACAATCACTCAACCTTCTGATCCCATCACAGTTGAATTAATCAACCTGAAGTGTCGCAGAGGTATTTCCTATAAGCTACCAAAAGAAAGGCGTCAGAGTTTTAGGCTCAACTTATCTTTCTAGACTTTTTACTGCCTGTGCCTCACACAAACCTTACACTTTCAACAAACTGGACTGAATGTTCCACGCAAAGTTGGTGCAGTGTCTCCCACCTTTTCATAAAACCCCCTCATGCCATACCCTGTCAAAACCCTGTCATCCACTGCAGTCTACCTTTTGACCTTCTCTCCTCTCTCCAAGCAAAGGGACTCTCTCCTTCATACAAATTCCACACCACTTTCCATGGCATCAGACTATCATTTTCTATATGCTGCATTATCCCTCCTATTGAATTTTATTTTGTGAGAAGGAAACAATACCTTCTCCATCTTTGAATTCTTTGTCTTTCCTAATATTTGTTTAGGGTTTGTTTCCTCTGTCTTCTAGAAAACTTTTCAAAAATCACACAAGTAAAAAAATGAATACATGCTTGTAAAAATTCAGATACTACCTATATATGTGGGTGGAGAAGGAAATGGCAACCCACTCCAGTATTCTTGCCTGGGAAATCCCCTGGACAGAGATGCCTGGTGGGCTGCAGTCCATGGGGTCGAGAAAGAGTCAGACACGATTGAGCAACACACACTTTCACTTTCAATATATGTGTGTGGGGGGGGGGGAACACAATCCATTCTCTATTCTTTTCCTTCCTTTCTAACTCTTCTAACAGGAAGCTTTCATTAATAGTTGACAGTGTGTATTTCAAACCCATATTTACCTTTTAATATATATTTGAATACAAATACTTTTTGAATGCAATTTAGTCTATTAGAACACAAATGAGATTATAGTATACCCACTCTGCTGTGACTTGCACTTTTTACTTTACAATAGATCTTGGAGATCTTCCTGTGTCATTATGGATGGATCTAACTCATAATACTAATGACTTCACAACATTCCATTTATAGAGGTACTGTACTATACTGATTCCTTTGGAAATTCAGTTTGCTTATTTTTTATAATTAAAATTAATGCTGTACTGTTTATAATAGCCAGGACATGGAAGCAACCTAGATGCCCATCAGCAGATGAATGGATAAGGAAGCTGTGGTACATATACACCATGGAATATTACTCAGCCATTAAAAAGATTTCATTTGAATCAGTTCTAATGAGATGGATGAAACTGGAGCCCATTATACAGAGTGAAGTAAGCCAGAAAGATAAAGACCAATACAGTATACTAACACATATATATGGAATTTAGAAAGATGGTAATGATAACCCTATACGCAAAACAGAAAAAGAGACACAGATGTACAGAACAGACTTTTGGACTCTGAGGGAGAAGGCGAGGGTGGGATGTTTCGAGAGAACAGCATGTATATTATCTATAGGGAAACAGATCACCAGCCCAGGTGGGATGCATGAGACAAGTGCTCGGGCCTGGTGCACTGGGAAGACCCAGAGGAATCGGGTGGAGAGGGAGGTGGGAGGGGCGATCGGGATGGCAAACACATGTAACTCCATGGCTGATTCATGTCAATGTATGACAAAACCCACTGCAATGTTGTGAAGTAATTAGCCTCCAATTAATAAAAATAGCCTCCATTAATAAAAATAAATGAAAAAAAATTAATGCTGTAATCAATGTCCTTATGCATATATCTATGTTAATTATATGAGTGATCTGATCTGTAAAATAAGAGTAGAATATTGGACAAAGGCTAAGAACATATAAAATTTTGATGCTGACAAAATGTCCACTAAAAATCCAGTAGTAACAATAAGCATGTGTTGAATAAATAAGTTTTAAATTATAATTCTCTAAAGGAATTCTCTCTCTGGTCCAGTGCCCGGCACAAGATCATACCAAGCAGGTAGTCAGCACACATTCCTGTTTGGCAAGTATGGTAGCCAGTTTTACAAATTCCTATCAGCTGAATACAGGATGGGTAGTAGCTTATGTGAAAACAATCTAAGGGTCTTAGCTGATTACAAGCTTATTACAAGGCAAGATGAAGCTGCCTTAGAGACAACAACTCTGGTTACATAAACAGAAGGGTAATTAATGTCATTCAACAAACATCCTTTCCATAGACTTGTACAAGTCAGACTACACATGTTTCTGTTTAGAGCAGTGGTTATAAGACAGTCACTGACAACCTGGGGGTTACTCAGGATCATAAAAGCTGTAGTGCTAGTCACTTGAGGCAGAGTCAAAAAACTGAGATATTTTAGCCTAGAGAAGAGAACACTCAGGAGGTCCATGATAGCCATCTTAAACAACTTGAAAGGCTAACCTGGGGGAAGAGGAAGCAGACATGCTCTGTGAACCAGCACTAATGGGTGGACTTGTCAAGCAGAGAGATTTCGACTTACTGTGAGCTGACCACTTTCTAACCACTTAGGTCATTCAACAATGAAATGAGCTGTCTCATGAAGTAATGAGGTTCCCATCACCGAAGAGGTTACAGAGAAGGGTGTGGACTTTCAAGGATCTTGCAAAGACTATCCTGAAGAGAGAGACATCTTCAGGTATCCTATAAGCATGGACAGAAACCAGCTTCCTCAGGGCAAAGGAAAGAGCTGTTGCTCTGCTTTCCAGTTCTTCCAGCACCTCAGTCTATAGTATCCTGAACAATTCTCTCCTAAAATTCTTTTCTGTGGGAAAAGACCCAGAATGACAGAATTCAAGGATAATGAAAGCTATGAGAAACTGAAGGGGGAGTTTCAAAAAAGATAAAACAAATAATACTAATAACAAACATTATTTGGTCTTCACCCAGAAGAACGTGTCTTCACCCAGTTCTCTTATCTCCCTCTTTTCTTCCTCTTCCCAGTTTTCATGATCCCCCATAACTCCCTCTTCCATCCTCTCCCAGGATTTTCCTATCCAAAAGGAAAAGGTCTGATAATTAACACTAAGCTCGGGGTGATAAACAGGATCAATTAATAATTCCAATCAACTGGAGTGCCTGTCTAAAGCCCTGAATTGAGAGAGATTCTGGGTTTAACAGAAAAGAGCCCAGCAATCGATTAGTAGTGTCTGCTCTGAACTCAGTGGAGTGAGTAATGGAGCACATGCCATAGAGATGATAAGCTTGCACTAAGATGCACTAAGAAGTTAGTAGTTGCAAACCCCTGGGAAGGAATGAGATATTATTTTTACAAAAGATCTGTGGGAAGAGGGCAATACTTAATACAAAAAAGAGATGCCTACAGAAGAGGAGATTACAAGCACTGTGGCATTTTAGGGGAGGCTACATCTGAGGGCAAAGAAGTAACTCTTGGTATTTCTATAATCCTATCACAGAGGTGACTCCAGTTTTGCTCCCTGTTGCACAGACTCTAAAAGCCAGAGTGAGGAGGCAGACATCAACATCTGCTGCATCAGGTGTTTAAAACATAAGGTTGAAGCATAAGCGCGAGTGGATTTTTTTCCCGGAGATGACCACACTCGTTTTTCCCTTCCCTCTTCTATTCCAAGATCAAAACCATGGAACCAAGTGGAGAAATTATTTCCCAAATTCTAGACGTTTTCCTCCTGCCTTCAGATCCATAGCCGCCTATCCCCAATCTTGCGAGTGTCCTTTCAAGTGTCACTGTTGTTCTTGGGCCACACTCAGGCCCTCCGTCTCTTCACCAGGTAACTCTGCTCACCACCTGAGGCTCCCACCCACCTCTCAGAGGCCTGTTCCAAGTATTACAGTGATGTCAGTAGTTTTTGGCTACCTGCCTGCAGCCCACGCTTTCCTCCACAACAAAAATGCTTTAATTCTTCTGCCCTCTTGGCCTTTCAAGTTGTTGGTCTTCAGAGGGCCACAGATGGCCACAAAGGGCTCTGTTCTCCTGCTGGTGTCTCCTCAACACGGACTCAGGACTACCCCAGGGGCAGGGTTGAAGCTGGTGGGGGTCAGGTGATGAGACACTCAGGGCCTCTACATACACTTTTCATTGCATGATGAGGAAATTGAGGCCAGAGAGGACAGGAGATTCACTCAAGGTGACAGAGTCGGTGGTGGAGGTCAAAGTGGAAGCCAAGTTTCCTTTCTTGGCATCTAGTCTTTTCATCCCATGAGCCTCTCTGTGGCAGCTCAGACTGGGATACTTGAGTTGGTTTACACTTTACACCTTTGAACACAAAGCTCCCTCTCCTCTTCCTGTCTCTCCTTCCTGTCCCTATTTCTGGTTGTCCCCACTTTTCTCTGTGGCTCATCTCTATCTCTCTTTCTGTTCGCTCTGCCTTAGTCTCCTCTTCTCTTCTCACCCTTTCCCTTCCCGTTCCTTCCTTCCCTCCCTCCTTTCTCTCTCTTCCTCTTCTTCCCTTCTTCCACCCCCTGTCCCCACAGAGGACAGAGAACTACTTTCTCATACGAGCTGTGTGTCCTCCAGAGACTGGGGAGGGGTCACTGAACAGCAGCAGAGGAAGAGGCCTGAGGTATCTGCCCCTTGCCCACCTTGGGTAACTGGGTCACGTTCCTTCAGACTCCATTTTCTAGCCCTCCTCCTGAATCCGGAAAGTCTGCCCATCTTCTTTTGAAGGGATGCGATTTTATTTTCCTTCCTTTTTCCTTGACTGGATATAGGAGCAGTCATATCAAGTAAAGGAGGGGTGATCTAATTAAAGCGTCTCCCCTGTTGAATGTTCTGGGGGCTGAGGAGCGGGGTCACGGAGAGAGAGGGTGGAAGTTACCTGGAAAGAGAGCACTGGCTGAAATGCCGATGTTATCTGATGAAGCAGGTCGGTGTGTTCTGTTTCAAACGTAGTTAACAATGAGAGAAGAGTAGGAGTGCATGTTTTGCAACCAGATACCTGGATAATGTGTAATAAATAAGGAACACAGATGAGATGGCCTTTTATTATTTTTCTAATCTATGCTGTCAAGTTTCACTTATGAAATGGAGGACAGACAAAGCAGACCTCTTTCTCTATAGGGTCCCCAGCTTGTCCTTTCGGGGGCCTGGGGTTGCTCCCTCTAAGACTCACCATGGAGAATATGCTGGGTCACTGGGGTTGACAGAGAATCTTTCCCAAACCTACAAGTTTTGGTCTCCTGGAGATAACACCAGACAAAGGGTTAGGAGTTAGGGGTTTCTCCCCAGCCCAGCTCACTTGTTCTGTGATCCCAAGTAAATCATTTTACTTTCCAATGCCCGGATTTTCTCAGATCTGAACTGAAGGAATTGGACTAGATAAGTGGTTTTTCAAATGATATGGCAAGCATCCCCAAGACTCACTACAAATGTGTTCCAGAGCTTCTCTATACAGAAAAATAGTGCCCAGAAATAAAGATTGAGATTTTCAGGAAAATCTGTCCATTGCTTTTATTTTTTTTTTTTTTAATGTATTGGGGGTTTCAGCTAAGATTTAATTTGAAAAAGGTGTTCTCCTAAACTATGAAAATCACCGAAATAGAAAATTTCTCAGTTGTCCAGTCGTTAGGACTCGGTGCTGTCATTGCTGTAGGCCAGGTTCAACCCCTGCTCAAGGAACTAAGATCCTGCAAAACGCATGACATGGCCAAAAGATAAAGAAAGAAAGAAATCACTAAAATAGATTGTTCTTTTCCTTATTTGGGGCTATAGAGAGGTGTCTACACCTGGTGTATAAGACTGTCCTCTGGGAGTGAAAGTATAAGCCGGCCTAAGATGGTTCAGGGCAGAGTTACCCAGTCATGTCAAATACATGGACTTGCTCTCAGACCTGCAGAACTTAACTCTGACTTGACTGGACATATCCACAGAAAAGATGTGCTACTCAGAAGAAAGTTCTATCACATATGGAACCCCTGAAAAAGGATGCTGTTGGTTGCCAACTAAGCACTGCCCAGGTTACCTTAGCCCCCAGTCCTAATGATATGTATGTATGTGTGCACACATGTGCATATGCACACGTGTCTGTGTGTCTAAGAATATATGAGGTATCTTTGTCTGATGTTTTCACAGTAAGGATGGCTCAAATAGAGCACACATGTCACTTCTAATCCTGTGCCCATGGCAGACATTGCTAATCAACTGTTGCTTTTCCACCAAGTCTAAATGTGTACTTATACTCCTTCTCAACACTCCAAACAGTCATTAACAATCAATGAGTTCCATGAAATGAAATTCATTTTTCATCCCTACATTTAAACACTTGAATCATATAAGTAACACCTTTTGTTTAGATCTCTGACTCACCTAACAACCTTCTGATTATAACATAGTTTCCCATGGAAGTTACAGAAACCCAAATGGGCTTTTCGGAAGACAGGAGGATCTAGTCCTCTTGAAAGTTCTATTTTTCACTAGATTTATAATAAGCTTCATTAATTCAGTTATTGAAAATACTGTCTGTAAAACAAATTATCTTTCTTTGAGCAAATTATCTTTCTAATCAGCATACAATACAGGAGGGTCTTCCCTGGTGGCTCAACAGTAAAGAATCTGCCTGCAATGCAAGAGACAGGGGTTGATCCCTGGGTCGGGAAGATCCCCTGGAGAAGAGAATGGCTACCCACTCCAGTATTCTTGCCTGGGAAATCCTATGGACAGAGGAACTTGGTGGGCCTCACAGTAGTCCATGGGGTCACAAAGAGTCAGACATGACTGAACGACTAACACTTTCATTTTCATACACATCTTGATATCTTAGGGTCTGAAGACCAGACTCTGGCAGATCCACCAAGATTATGTCTCACCAGCCTTCTCCAGATAACTTACTCATCATCCTGTTCCTTTCAAATTTCCATGACGAGCCCTAAAGCAACTTCAGACTGAGAGTTCTATGATTTGAGATATTTGCCATTGCAGAATAAATTGAGCTTAGAGAACAGCAGAGTGTTTACTTAGTGTTCATTAGAATATGTCTGGCCAGCTTAATGGAAAAGAGGTGATGCTGTGGAATGCTAGAAACAAACCCATTTCCCTTTTGCAACCCTTGTCTGTCAGACCATGCTCAAACTCTAAATCAAAATTTCTACCTACTAGCAACCACAGGGTATCTGGACATGAATGCCCTCTTTCCTTGCCTGGTTTCTGAGATCATCTCAGAGTCATCATTAGAAAATAGGAAGTAAATACTTACCCAGTGAGGCTCTTTCAGAATGTACCATACATTGGTCGGACAACCACTTGCCCTTCAATCACAGTTTTCCCACTTGGCTCTGTTTGTTTTGAGTCAGCTAGTTAGAAAAACCACACTAAGGCCAAGGTTGGCTCAGTCTTCAGTGTAAATGAATTCTATAGCCTGCACCCAAGGGACTTAAATGAAAGGAGACATAATGCCATTCCTTCTCTTGCAAAACTAACTCAGACCTGGGTCCTGCCTACAGCAGAAAATTTGCACAGATTTTGCATAGCTACAATCAGCTACAGAGCATATAAGCTTCCCTTATGGAAATGCCTAGAGATTCCAATTTTGCTACCTGGACAATGAAACTCTCCCATCTGTTATGGGCTGAATTTCCTCTGAACGTGACTGTATTTAAGAGAAAAGGGTGATTAAGTTTAAAAGAGGCCATGGGAGTGAGCTGTACTCCAAGCTGACTGGTGTCTTTATGAGAAGGGAGCATTTGGACACACAGACAGACATCAGGATACATGTGCATAGAGGAAAGGCCATGTGAAGGTTCAGGAAGAAAATGTCATGGAGAGAAGCCCAGGAGAAATCAAACCTGCCAACACATTCGTTTTGGACTTCTAGCCTCCAGAACTGTGAGAAAACTAATTTTTTTGTTTGTTTGTTTTGTTTAAACTACCCTCTCTGCAGTTATGGCAGCCCTAGAAAATGAATATACTATCTGCTTCTCCTTCTTGTTAAAGTGGGTTATAGCAACCCTACAAAAATGCTTACCTTTCCAGGTCCCTAGCTATGCCCATTAATGCTCTGAGCACCACATATCCTGCTCGGGTTTGACTTTGCTCTTTGGGACTAGAGATAATGGATTGAGAATCTTAAATTTTTTATTCAGATGTCACCATCCTCTATCCTCCTCCCTTCCTATATCCCTCTTGGAGGATGATAGGTTGAGAACACAGCACTTTATAGAAATGACAATTTAGAGTTCATCTACTCATCACAGAGTGACCGGGATAAACTGAACTCAACTCTAAGCAAGGGTCATGCTACCTCCAATTCTGCTTCATTCAAGCTTTTACAAAGATTTCAACTCCAAAATAATTGGATATCTTGAGAAAAGAAGTGAGCACTTGACACACGTCAAAAAGATCTATCATCTTGAGATCAAGGATCTACATTTTGGAGGGGAGGACTAGAGGAGAGGATAGAAACTGCATCTCATCCACTTTGTCTTGACTGCATCTTGTCCACTCTCTTGCTCTGTAACTAGAGAAGATAACATTTTATTTTAATATAGTGGATGAAAGGGACTACTCCAAAAAAGTCTGGAGGAATGGCAGTGGCTGTAACAAATGTGGATAGGATGGCTATTTCAATCAAGCTGCATGGCAGCACACCCACAGTGATAATCTGGAAGTAGAATCCAAATGCCTGTTTTGAATGTGGTATCTTGTAATTCTCCTTGGAGGAATGTCCTTTATCAGGTTTCAGATCAAATTTACTCATGCAGCTCAGGTTTGTCTGTAGCATTGTCCATTTGCAACACTGAGATCAAAGTAACCCTTTAAAAACATATGCAAAATGGTGCCCTGTCTTTGTGTAAAACCCGATGATGGTTCCCCATATCATTCAAAGCAAAACCTTTCTAAATCCCCTTAATCTTCTTCTTCCTGCCTCCTACTTCTCTCCCCAGCTCATTCTGCTCCAGCTACACTGGCCACCTTGTTATTCCTAAGACAAAACTAGCACATTCCCACCTGAGGATTTTTGTACTGGCTGTTCTCTCTTCCCAGAATGCTCTTCTCCCAGACATCTGCTTGGCTAAACTCCCCAACCTCTTTTAAGTCTTTGCTTAAACATCACTATTTCAATGAGCTCTTATCATAAGCACTCACTGTCACCTGTCTACTTCCTGTCCCTTCAATACCCAACCCCCTCACCCTGATTTATTTTTCCTTTCCTCCTCCATAGTACCTTGTAATATATAAGGTCACCTACTTATTTACTGTGTGCATTGTTTACTGCCTATTCTCTCTCCACATGGAATGTAAGCTCCATGAAGGCAGAGATCTTTGTCTGCTTCAGTGAGGTACCCCCCGGCACCTAGGAAAGGGCATGGCACATAGTTGATACTTAACATATTTTTGTTCAAATGAGTTTTGTTTTGCACAAACTAGATGTTGATATTTTCCAAGGCTAGGTTAGAATGACTAAACTCAAGTTTTCCCATCAGTGATCAAAAGCACAGTAACATTTGTCATGGTTTTATTCTTATGCTGTATGGAAATCTAGATGAGGTGACTGACTTCTAGGTCTAGATCCTTTGCTGAGATTCTATCAGAACCCTTCATGGTAAACAGTCCTCTAGTGGAGGGATGGGGCAAATGCACTCACATTGTCAGCAGTGACCCCAATGTTAATCAAAACCATCAACCAGTTCAATCACACTAGCGAAAAGTTTGGCAAATGGGTTGTTTATTGCCATAAAGTCTAAACAAATATGGAGCTGACAACATTTTCCACTTTATGACAGTATATGGTCTGTGGAAACTACCTTATCCACCAAGAATCACCAGAACTTCTAAGTTTTTGAGATCCTTATAGATTACATGGACAGACAACTATTTAACACTTAAGTTGGGACACCTGTTGACCATAAGGCTAGTTGGAGATAGACTTTCAGCAGAAATAATATCCTAATTTTCCTGACTATACCACTCACTGGTTAATCCCATGGCATCTAATATTCAGACTGAATTGTTCTTTTCAAAGCAAAGGTGATTAATTATGCCTAGGCTGAGATTTCAGACAAATCCCCTATCCCAGAGAAGAAGCAATTCTAAACGCAGGGAATTGTTTATGCCTTTATTTGCTAGGAAACTGTAGACACTGTTTCTTTCAGAACAGAAGACCATCTGTCTTAGGTATCTGATGAAGTTAAGGTCATTGCTTCTTTTTCCCTAGAGTCTCTACCTCTCTTAATGAATAACTTTGGACACCCAGAGACAAGCCATGGAGGAGTCAGATCTCAAAGAGCAAGGAAAAACAAACCATTCAGTAGTACTTTACTACAGTTGGTTTCTTCTTACTTCACTGTCAAAGATGCTCACACATTTTCTATGCACTATGTCATTGACTCAGAATAGGCATAAGGAGAGAGCATAACACGCCCTTGACAAACAGAAAATGTTTCTCTCCTTCCCTCCCTTGGTCCCTTCCTCCCTTCTTTCTATCTATCTACCTTTCTTAAGAAATTCTCATGAAGCAGTTCCTATTCTAGGCAGGGATACACAAGAACCAGAACTCTGAGCTCTAAGATCTCCTTCAGCAGATGCAAACAATTCCTCTACAAGACAATGGATGCTAGGAGAAAAGATGGATGTGCAGGACATGAGATGCACAGAGGAGGAAGAGGACATGAATTAACTCTGCCCGAGGAAGGACTGTCATCAACAAATGCTTCCCGGTGAGGTGTTATTCAAGCTATGCTTTCAAGCTATGAGGCAAGGTTTGCCAAGGAGTAAAGAGATTAAAGGCACTGGATTTAAGTGGCCTTTGTAGAAGGCGACTGTTGAAATAGAGTTTTCCATAAACTGAATTCACATAGCATCTTAACAACTGATTAATGAGGGGAGATGTTAGCCAAAATGATTGTTTGACCCAGGACAGATCAAAAAGGAAAAGTGTTGCACTGATTTCTTTTCACACATATTGACAATTGGAGTCAAGTAGAATGGAAACATGATCTGGATAATCCAGCCAAACTCAGAATGACTCTCTCGGCCCTCCCGACAGTACAACCAAACAGTGGAACATTCCACCTCTTGCCTTTCATTTCCTATATGACACATCTCCAGAGAGACAGTGGCAGAAGGAAGAGGAGCTCCAGGAAAGTGTGGTCTTGAGCTGACATCAGTTGTAGAGATCCAGGAAGGCTGGAGGACTGGGACTTTACTTCTTTCTCCGCGAGACAGATTCCAAGATTCAGAATGAAGGGGCCTTGAGTGCATGAACTGTTTTGTTAAACAGGGAGAAAGCTCAAGACAGAAGATGCTATCATTCAGGTTAGTTCTCAAAAGAATCACAGAATCTGAAAAGTGGAAGTGACCCTGCAGCTTCACTCTAACCAGTGTTTTCATTTCACTCTGAGGAACCTGAGTCTCAGAGACGTGAATGAGGTCACACAAAATCAGTGACAGAGTCAAGACTAGAACAAAGTTATTTTTACATCTAAGGAACAGCTCCATTCTGGAAACTTCCCTCTGTTACTACTTTATAGCTTTACTCATACCCCATTTCCACAGGGGAAAAGAAGGAAGTGGGAGTGAATGAAGATGAAATACTAATATGTAAAGAAGATATTCCGGTGGAGTCAGAATGCAAGGTAAAAACTGCTTTGGTTAACTTTACCCTTGAAAATACCTTAGGAAGACACACACACCGCCCCCCCTCCCCCCGCCCCACCACACAGAGGGGACCAGCAGACTCCCTCTCAATAAGTCCAACCCAGCCAATTTTTCTACCTAATGGAAAGATGTGCTGCTTTCTCAGTTGAGCACAGAAAAATTATTTAGCTGGTGTCTAAGGGTTGTGCTAGATGAAAAATACCTATCTTGTCAAATCGCACCCAGGCAGGGGTGACTTCAGCTGTTGCAGGACCGAAAGCTGCAACCCCAGTTCTCCTAACCACACAGGAACCACGTTGCCCTCCTCCTTCTCGAGGCAGTTCCACTGTTTGCCTCAGTCAATTTCACCTTTGCAAGATTTCCTGCAGAACCTCTGTAGACTCAGCCTTTCCCCTTTCTGTGGTCCTCATTACTCATACTTTTAGATTCTGATTCTAGTACTTCTTCATTAAAGTATTTAAAAATATTTCCACATAATCTGAGCACATAGAGTCATACGTATTTCCAAAGTAGTGTATACGTTTGAGACTATAAAGGAAAGAGCACTGGACTGGAGTTAGAAGACCTGGATTCCAGTGTGTGTGGCCAGAGTCTGGGGTAAGAAACCCATAATGTATATTCATTGACTATTAAAGGATAAAGAACTATGTGGCAAAGACATAGGCAAGGTTAAGGAAAGACATCCAAGTTTGCTGAAGCACTCTGAGGTTATCAATACCCCTCCAGATCCTTATCTGGGTCTGAAGGGACAAGCAGAGGAAATAGTTACTAGAATTGGAGAGAAGGCAGCCAACAAAAGCCTTCTGTTAGGGCCAGCCACACAGCCCAATAGGGAGGTTGTTGAAGAAATAAATGCCACCACCTTGCCTCCTCTCATCCTCTAATCTTTTTTTTTTTTTTGTCTCAAAGGTATTTATTTACCCCTTTCTAGTTCAATTGATCTTAGTTTTGTTTTTTGTTTGTTTGTTTGTTTTTTAATGAAAGGGAGAGTAAATGGCTTCAATCCCATCCTGGGGAACCTGGAGTTTTCATTCTTTGCTTCTTTTTAATATCTCTGGCTACATTGGGTCTGAGTTGTAGCATGTGGGCTCTTCATTGCGGTGCAGGCTTCTCTATAGCTGTACCACTGGCTTAGTTGCCTCAGAACATGTGTGATCTTAGTTCCCCAACAAGGGATCGAACCCGCATCCCCTGCATTGAAAGGCTGATTCTTGACCACTGGACCACCAGGGAAGTCCCTCATCCTCTAATTTCTTGCCCCTGCCTCCTACCCTGTGAACACAAGGGAAAACCAGAGGGCAGGAAAGAGGTCACAGAGCAGGGTAAGAAATATGGGACAATGAAATTTGAGGGGCAAATGGAGATATCCAGCACAAGACTCAAGTTCAGCCCCTTTAGGTGAATCTCCATACTCTCAGATCATTATCATCTTTACTAGTAAAAATGAATAGGTTGATTATTAGACAGTCTCTGTGTTCCCTCTCTGTATAACACCCAAAGATGCTATGACTCTAGATAAAATAATACTCACCTATTTATAGAATTCCAAAGTCTTAATAGACCAGGATACAGCAGTTGCTGTATTCAAATACTCCTTGAAGCAGTTTGTGGAATTAGAAATCCATGCCTTTGTAACATAATTCAATGCTTAATAAATTTCTAAGAAAAACAAGCTATTACTATTCATCATTTCTTAGTTTTAAAAAATCTTACCTTAGGTACCCCTGTTTATGTAACATACTGACGTATGCCCTGGGAAATTATTCAGTTCTCTTTAATGGCGAGGCCTCTGTTTGGCTCTTGGTCTCTAAAAGACTTCAGTTACCTTATCTGACCTCTGTGGGGCTTAAATCATGTGTAAAAAGATATCATTTACCTGAAGCATTGTGTTTTGCTATGGGAGTCAGGAGGCAACCCTTCCCAAAAAGTGTTAGTACCCAGAGGTGGTGGAACTTTGAGAGAGATCCTAAGAAACCTTGGCATCTTCCAAATAAGGGTTTTTCGTGGGTGGCTTCATTCTGAAGATGGGAAATGACCATGAAGCTTGTCAGGTTCATTTCTCTCTTTCAATCAGTCTATACTGAATTTCTGCCAGCCCTATTCTAGGCATCCGGGAACAGCCATGAATAAAACAAAGCCCCTGCTTCTAAAGGGAGAAAAATCATGTTCCAAAAACACATACATCTTAATACAAAACATGTAGATATGTAAGACACATTTATATAATGATAAGTGCAAGGGAGAACATACTTTAGGCTGATGGGATAGAACAATGGGGGTGAAGGGGGGTGCACTTGAGCCAGGATACTGAGGCTTGGGAGGAGGTAGACTTTTGATAAAAACTTTTTTTAAATTAATTTTTATTGGAGTATAGTTGCTTCACCCGGGCTTCCTGAGTGGCTCAGACAGTAAAGAATCTGCCTGTAATGCAGGAGACATGAGTTTAATCCCTGGGTCAAGTAGATCCCGTGCAGGAGGGTATGGCAACCCACTCCAGTATTCTTGCCTGGAGAATTCCGTGGGTAGGGGAGCCTGGTGGGCTACAGGGTCGAGGAGTCAGACGTGACTGAGCAGCTAGCACATGCATAGTTGCTTGGCGGCATTGTGTTAGTTTCTGCCAGACAGCAAGGTGAATCAGCTGTATGCATACATATATTCCCTATTTTTTGGGTTTCTTTCCCATGTAGGTCACCACAGAGCATTGAGTAGAGTTCCCTGTGCTATACAATAGGTTCTCATTAGTTATCTATTTTATACATAGTGACTTTTGATAAAAGCTTTTAACTATTTTGTTCTTTTTTTTTGCATGAATATAAAAGTGTTCCTGGGACTTCGCTGGTAGGAAGTCCAGTGCCCAAGAATTTGCACTCCCAATGCAGGGTGACCGGGCTCAAGCCCTGGTTGGGGAACTAGATCCCACAAGAAGCGACTAAGAGTTCAAAGGCCACAACTAAAGAGTCCACACGTCGCAAATAAAGATCCCAGATACAACAACTAAAGATCTTGCATGCCACAACTAAGACCTGGCAGCCAAATAAATAAATTAAATAAATATTTTAAAGTGTTTCAAAACTTCCAAGATCTTAGAAGATGGTGACTGAAAGACTCAATGAGTGATGCTCATTTTAAAGGATTAAGAAAAAGTCCAAGAACTACAAAAGATGAAGCAGCCTAAGTGGAATGATTTACTACAATCATTTGTAAAGGTTCGTATAAAGTCTTATAAGAATTTATTGTTGGGTCTATGGCACCCAAGGGTGAAAGGTGGGGGAAGGGAAGCAAGGGCCCGGACACCTCTAAGGAAAAGAAAAACAACATTAGGAAGTTGAGGGGAAAGAGGAGCAAAGAGTGAGAAGCTGGCTCACTTGAGACTGAGGCAGGTATTGGTCTGACTGCGCTTTGTTGCTCAGTTGTGTCCGACTCTTTGCAACCCCATGGACTACAGCCTGCCAGGCTCCTCTGCCCGTGAGATTCTCCAGGCAAGAATACTGAAGTGGCTTGCCATGCCTTCCTCCAGGGGATCTTCCCAACCCAGGGATTGAACCCAGGTCTCCTGCATTGCAGGCTGACTCTTGATCGTCTGAGTCACCAGGCAAGCAAGCTAGGCACATATTTTAAATGCAGAGTAGTTACCAGGAAAAGTAGATTCTTGTGATATGGGATGATAATTACAGTGGCTATTTCTGCTGTTGCCTGTAGTTCAGAGATATTTGAGATGTGCTTAAAATTATTTTATCTGTTTTATTTTAGTATCAGAAAGTGAAAGAAAGTGAAGTCTCTCAGTCATGTCCGACTCTTTGTGACCCCATGGACTGTAGCCCACTAGGCTCCTCCGTCCATGGGATTTTCCAGGCAAGAATACTGGAGTGGGTTGCCATTTCCTTCTCCAAGAGATCTTCCCAACCCAGGGATTGAACCCAGGTCTCCCACATTGTAGGCAGATGCTTTACCATCTGAGCCACCGGGGAAGTCTATTTTAGTATTAAAACTATTGTAAAGGTGGAAGTCAAGAAGGAAAAAGAAAAAATTTAATGAGGATTGCAAAAGGAAAGCTCTTGTATAAAATAAGGTGTTAATCCACACATAGAATTTAGAATTTTGTTTCTTATGTGGTAGTGAGATAAATGTTGAGGCCAAATCTGCTATCTTCTTGTACTTTCAATTAAAGGAAACAGCCCTTATCTGTCAGATCTGGAGCTCCCATGATTCAGTGATAAATAGCTCAGAAAAGAAGCAGTAATTCCATAGAATGCCACAGAACACAATCATGGCTACTGATCTTTAAACTGCACCTCTGAGCTAAGTTCCATGGTATCTGGCTTAAATTTCCATTAGCACAAACCAAAGATATAATGTAAAAGAAAAACAATTTGCTCCAGTATTGCAAAAGATTCAACAATAAGAACTGGGTAAAACCTTTATGTCTTCGCAATATGACAGCTTCAGCTAACCACAAAAATCAAAAAGTTGTCCCTATATTAGTAAGTTATTTTAATGAAATTCCTGGAGATAATGTAAAAATTCTTGATGTCCTTGCCTGGTGCAGGACAAGTGACCAATTAAATAGTCATGCTTTCTCTGCTAGGAGTGTGGTACATTGGTTGACAACATGATTAGCATGTGAACTGATAACATTAACTTCAGAGATGGAAAATCCTACCAGTTCAAAGACTTTTCTTCTAGAAACTGATGACTAACTTCATCAAAACATTGATGAGGATTGATTCTGACAGTACACTCATATCAAGTCTATGAATAATAACACATCTGATGATTTTCCAGTTTTTGAGGAAAGTTGTTCTTGTAAAAATATTTTATATTCATATGATATGAATAGCCACTGTAATAATTTGATGATTAAGTCAAAGTGCAGTGCTAATAGCATTGTATTAAACCCAAGATAACTTAGATGGATGCCTTCTCTTGAAAGAAGACTAAAAGTGTTCCAAGTAGTTCATGGATCCAAGAAAAGCAAAAATATTAAAGATTCTAATTCAGAACTTTGGTTCTAGTTTTAAGTAAACCGTTTCCACTATTTTATGTGATGCTTCTGCTAAAAAAAGAGGGGCAAAATATATCATCACTGAAGACTATGTGTCTTTCTAGCAGTATGCAAAAGCCATAAATAATTCTAACTTTTCACTTTCATTTAGAAACTAAGAAAGTTGTAAAAGAATACCACTGGCCATGGCTTTCACTCTGGTTTAGATTTGATCTGCTAGTAACGGATGAGTTATATATAAACTGCTTAATCACAAAACTTGGGTATAGGATGGATCATTAATACTAGATTCAGCTGGGGGGAGTTAGAAGTAAATCATCCAGAGGAGCTGTAAGTCCCTTTCAAAGTGCTGTTCCTTCTTTATCAAACAATGATCTTTTTAATGAACACCATGTCCTTAAATCATAGTATAATGAGAACTTACTAGCCTAGTGGGCAACAAGAAAGTATCTACAGATGAGAAACAACGGAATACAGTGGATGGGTTTTTATTTTGTGTGTGTGTGTGTACATTAGCATCTCAATCTTATTTTAAAAGTGCACATTCATCCTCTCTACTGCATACACCATGATAGAAGGTGCAAACTTCAGAAAAAAAAATTTTTTTGGAGGTCATGAAACACCATCAGTGATGTTGATGCAAATTCTCTCTTAGTAATTCTAATTAGAACTCAGAGACTTAGAGATATTTGAGAAAATTAAACAAAATACACAATTAGTGAACAAGCTGAGTTCTTCAAAAATGCAAGGAAAATAATTTGCTATTAGCATTATTATTAGTTAGATGATTAAACTGAGAAAGCAATTATTGTATTAAATTATAAAGTGTAAGTTTTAACTTTCCAAACAAATTATGATTTATTGAAAAAATGTTCTCTGTGCTTTTTCTTTTAACACAACAGTCATTTGGTTTTTTTTCTTTTTTAAATGAAAGCTTTTACTTTTTTAGAGTGGCTTTAGATTTATAGAAAATTGGATAGTACACAGAGCCCCAGTATAGGCCTCTCCCCCCCAACTCATAGTTTCCCCTGTTATTAACACCTTGCACTAGGGCAATACATTTGTTATAAATGATTAGTCAATATTGATGGATTATTATTAACTAAAATTTACATTTTAGGGTTTATTTCTTGTGATGTATAGTTCTATGGGTTTTGTCATAGATACTTTTTACCAAATTTTGTATTTATCTAATTTTATGCTTTCAAAAAAGAACAAAGATTGATAAATATAAATAGAGAAATACAATATAATGTCTATACATTGTAACACTTTTCCTATAAATAAATTTCAGAGGAAAAAAGTCCTGATTGCTAGTTTTGGTTTGGAATAGGAAGACACTACAGATGGAGCCCATAAGAGAGAACCTGAGTCATTTTGGGAAAAGAGACTCCAGAATGTAAAGACAGAAACTACTCTGGCCTCAGCCTGGAGCACCATAGTGTAACACATCCTTAAGTTTTTGCAGTTAGGTACACATCTGGTCCTTTAAGTGCACCTCTGATACCAGACAGCCCAGCCAGAGGAACCTCTGACTGCCAGCCTCAGCCACCTGCAGCCAGTCAGCCTTGCCAGCTCCCCATCCAAAGCATGATGCCTCTCCCACTTTGCTCCAGGGGCCGCCCTCAGCTTTGCCTTGTTCCTCTCTCTGCCTGTTGCAAGCAGGTGCCCACCTGTACCCTGCGGAACCTAGACCTTACTATCCAGGGTGAAGGGAAGGGCTACCTAGGGGGCAGGAGGTACATCAGAAGCACCTTCAAGGTAGGGCACAAGTGAAGCATGCCTCCGGAGCAGTTGTTAATGGGCATGCCTTTGTCCATCTGTGTATCCCTAACACCTGAATGATGCCTGACCTATTATACACATTCGGTAAGGATTTGTGGAGTAAATGAGCAACCCTTGACTTCTATAGCCTTCCTTGGTGTCTGGTTTCTGCCTCACACTTGGCCTTTGGCATCTTTCACTTAAAGACGGATTCAAGGCTGACTTCCCAACATTTGGGATCTGACATTTACTTTTTCGTTTGCCACGGTGGCTCACGAATGGGCTTCCCAGGTGGCGCAGTGGTAAAGAATCTGCCTGCTATTACAGGAAAGGCAAAAGTTGTGAGTTCGGTCCCTGAGTTAGGAAGATCCCCTAGAGTAAGAAATAGTGACTCTTTCCAGTATTCTTGCCTGGAAAATGCCATGGACAGAGGAGCCTGGTGGGTTAAAGTGCATGAAATCACAAAGAGTCGGACACAACTGAGTGACTGAGTACACAATACACAGTGGTTCACAAATACCTGTTTTCAGGGTTTTTTTGTTTTTTTAATTCTCTGTATTTTTCTAGGCAAATAAAAAGAGCTGGAGAGGCCAAGTCATTTGGCTTCTGGTTCCGGTTCTGACAGTGGGTTAATCTTGTAATCTTGTAATTCATGAGTTAATCAAGAGCATGAGCTGGGTGATTCAAGCTTGGGAAATAGGTATAATGTCTCCTATTTGCTCTAGAGGAATGTTACAAGGTCTGGGGAGTCTTGTGGTAAATAAAACTTGCTTAATATTGCTTAAATGTAGGATTTTTCAACAATATTTTGATTAAAGACCCTCTCCATGGACGGAGGAACCTGTTGGACTATATAGTTCACGGGGTCACAAAGAGTGAACATGACTGAGCACAGAGCCAGGCTGCCAAATCTCTTTATTCCCCACACGATGTGCTGCACTCTGCTTGCAGTTGCTCAGTCATGTCTGACTATTGTGTCCCCACATGGTATCTATTGACATATACGGATTAGGATTCCAGGGGATAGACACACTTGGGGAATTTCTAGAGTAGTGACTCTAGAATCTTTTTGAGAACTAATGTTATCTGATTAAATTCATTTGCATTAAGGTAAAGGGCAAGGGCATCTCATTGCCAAGCAAATGGTATAAAATTAAGAGAATGACAGGTCCAAGAGCATTCTCCAAAGGGTCCCTCTTTGTCAACTTCCTTTTGTCTGTCCTGTTTTGTGTGTCTGCCATTTATTAGCAGTTAATGAGACCGACCAGAATCAAAGTCTCCACCTTCCTTATAGTGGGGATCTAAGTTGATTTGGGGTGGGGGTGGGGGAACCAGCTGCAGCTTTTTATCTTTGGTGACAACAAGCAGTTGTGTTCCTTCTTGGGCAGTCACCGGGTTCATGAATAGTGCCACAGTCTTTTAAAGCTAGGACTGCTCTTTTGATGTACAAGTTCATATGCCTCCACCACGGGCAAAGCCTTCTGTCCCATTCCACCCCTCCCCCTTCCTGTGTTTGTCTTTGCCCTTGCAAGGGTTTTGGCTCCCAGCCAAAATGAAACCAATGAGTTGCTCAATTCAGAGAAATAAAGGAAAACAACCCCCATCCCCAATTTGATGGCCAATAGCAGTGGGGGAGATATAATAAACCTCTTCATTAAAAGTAAATGCATCTTTTAAGATAAGCAAAGAATTATATCTCCAAAGCTATTCTTCAGAACTTGTGACGGTTGCACATCGTCAGAGGCTGCCTGCCACCAGGGAGATGGAATTCAATAACAGAATTTGAAGGACTTAAGCTTGCATGGTTTTCTTCTTCCCAGCCCCACCTTGCAGTTTCATACATTTTAAAAAATTTCAACTATAAACACAACTTCTAATGTAAAGAGTTAAACAAAGAGAATGGATCCCTTCAGGGAATAATTTATGCTTTTTTTTTTTTTTTTTAAGAATCTACCCATTTTGAGTCATACTGATACGTACCAACTTTTCCAAGACTGCTAAGAGCCAGGCCTCCTGCTAACCTCAGCAGCACAGGGAAGGAGGGCAGAGGGAGCTCCACCAGTGGTGTCGCCTTTACCAAACGGAACAAAAGCTTTGGTGTTTTCTGACCAAAACCCTTCCTTCCTTCCTGTGCCCAGACACTGACTTAGTTCTTTGCAGAGCAAGCCCCACCCATAAGTAAAAGACAGCCAAGTATATCTCCTTCCCAATGACTAAAATTCCCATGTTCAGGGTCACCCTACATGATTAAGGCATCATCTCCAGAAGATTCCAGCTAAGATACAGTGACAGAGCACGGGCTGACCTTTCAACCTCAGCTATTCATTACTTCCTACATCTCTCTCATTCTGCTCCATCCCCCTAGCCTCCTGGCCACTGTTCCAACACTTCAGCCTTGTATATAACTCCATGTATCTAACTCGGGGGCTTTGCATTTGCTGTCTCTCCTCCCCACCCCTGAACTAGAATATTCTTTCCTGGTTATACACATGGCTCACCTCTCCTCTCCTATTCAAATTTCATTTTGTCAGTGAGCCTGTCCTAACCACCCTATTTCAGACAGCAGTTTCCCCACCCAATTTCAGCCTCCCTTCTTGCTTTCTCTCTCTCTATAGGACTTACCATTGTCTAACAAAGGATGTTGTCTGTTTTGTTTGTTGCTACAATCTTAACAGTAAAATGTCTAGAACAGGGCCTGGCCGTGGAAGACATTCAGTGACTATTCCTTGAATGCATGAATGAAGTCCAAGCTAACTGCCACCTAACAGAGATCAAGGCCCTGAGACGAGGGGTAATAGGACTGGTTAGCTTTGACTGCGGTCTTGATAAACACCTCCAGGAGTAGAATCTGTAATTAGAGGGTTCTGGACACCGAGCTGGCAAGCATGGGGGTAAAAGTCTTGAAGATACTCATTTCTCAAGTCACAAGAATGATACCATGTGGTGTTTTAAGTACTTTCAAGTCCTCCTGCCCACCGACTATGAGTTTCTTTCTTTTTCTTTTTTTTAATACTTGTTTATTTGGTTGCCCTGAGAGTTGCAGCGTGCAGGATCTTTAGTTGTAGTATGTGGGATCTAGTTCCCTGACCAAGAATCAAACAAACCCAGGTCCTTTGTATTGGGAGCTTGGAGTTTTAGCCACTGGACGGCCAAGAAAGTCCCTTCCACAAGTGTTCTCTCATCACCAGAAAATTACAGTCATGTCTTCTGTTAACTGTTAGCACCCTTGTTCCTTCAGGCACAGCCAGGGATGAATGGTTCCATCAACAACAGAACCTGTTTTGCTTAATTTAAACTCATGCATAGATGACTGTGTGGATCACAACAAACTGTGGAAAATTCTTAAAGAGATGGGAACACCAGAACACCTTACGTGCCTCCTGAGAAACCTGTATGCAGGTCAGGAAGCTTACAGTTAGAATCAGACATGGAACAATGGACTGGTTCAAAATTGGGAAAGGAGTATGTCAAGTATTATCACCCTGCTTATTTAACTTATATGCAGAGTACATCATGCGAAATGCTGAGCTAGATGAAGAATAAGCTGGAATCAAGGTTGCTGGGAGAAATATCAATAACCTCAGACATGCAGATGATACCGCTTTAATGGCAGAAGTGAAGAGGAACTAAAGAGCCTATTCATAAGGGTGAAAGAGAAGAGTGAAAAAGTTGTCAGCATTCAAAAAACTAAGATCATGGTATCTGGTCCCATCATTTCATGGCAAATAAACAGGCAAAAAGTAGAAAAACAGTGACAGATTTTATTTTCTTGGGTTCCAAAATCACTGAGGATGGTGACTGCAGCCATGAAATTAAAAGATACTTGCTCCCTTAGAAGGAAAGCTATGACAAACCTAGACAGCATATTAAAAAGTAGAGACATTTACTTTGTCAACAAAGGTCCATATAGTCAAAGCTATGGTTTTCCAGTAGTCATGTATGGATGTGAGAGATGGACCATAAAGAAGCCTGAGTGCTGAAAAATTGATGCTTTCAAACTGTGGTGCTGGAGAAGACTCTTGAGAGTCCCTTGGACAACAAAGAGATCCAACCAGTCAATCCTAAACGAGATCAGTCTTGAATATTCATTGGAAGGACTGAGGCTGAAGCTGAAGCTGTAATACTTTGGCCACCTGATGTGAAGACCCGACTCATTGGAAAAGACCCTGATACTGGGAAAGATTGAGGGCAGGAGGAGAAGGGGGCAACAGAGGATGAGATGGTTGGATGGCATCACCAAGTCAAGGGACATGAGTTTGAGCAAACTCAGGGAAATAGTGAAGGGCAGGGAAACCTGGCATGCTACAGTCCATGGCATCTCAAAAAGTTAGACATGACCTAACGACTGAACAACAACAACAATGCCTAGACAAAGGAGACTCCCAAACATTCCCCAGGAACCAGAAATTCCACTTCAGTTAGTGGCATCTCTACTCTCCTCTAGCCTCTGCCTTAAGACAATCTTCAATTCTCTCTTTGACCCTATAGATCAATCAGTTCCCAGAATGTGGCAATTTTATTTCCAAAATGTCTCTTGCATCCTTTGCCTCTCTCTCAGTCTCATCATCACAACCCTCATCTGGCCCTCATTAGCTCTTAACTGGCTATAGCAATAGCTGCCGAACTGGTTTCCTATCTCTAATTTCTTCCTCTCCCAACCCTGCTCAGAACAGCTGCCACAATAATATTCCCAAAAAACAAATGTAATGTCGCTCTCACTATTCCTACAAAATGTCAGTGGCTCCCCATCACCCTTGAAATGGGTCCTTTAATCTACCTTCCAGGGTTTCCAGCCACAAGTCCCTTAACTTCCACTGTAGCCTGGTCTACTCACGTACCTAAGCACTTCTTGTCTCCCCAATAAGTCATGTGCTTTCCAGTCTTTATATCTTGGTTTATTCCCTGTCCCCCCACCCCATCTACCCTCTTCTAACCATATGCCCTCATTTTCTGTCTGTCTATTGAAATCCCACCCAAAGATTCCCCAAGGACCATTTGTTGATTCATTTAGTCAGTCAGAACACAGATTGGAAAAACTCAGATCTCTATTCTCCCTAAGATCTCCTATATCAGAAGTGATCTTTCTTCTGTGTGTGTTCTATGCATTTATCACATGATCCTTTGATTAGTGCTATGATATAAATTTATGTATATATAAATATATACATACATATATATATAATTATTCTCCAGCCAGCCTCTTTTTCTGGTCCTTGAGGGCAGAGACTTTTGTGCCACTATTTCATTCCCAGAACACCACATGACAGCTTGCTCATAGCAGGTGCCCACACCTTTTCAGGGATGCTGCTAGCAACCCATCACACTGGTTCTCTAAAGGTCACTATAATCCTTCCAAGGTTGTGTTATCAATTAAAGCTGGTGAACCATCACCCAGAAATATTTCCCCTTCCCCCATTCCCATAGTCAACAGGGCTCACAGTCCTCAAGGTG
Organism: Cervus canadensis; assembly: GCF_019320065.1. Classification (NCBI taxonomy): domain Eukaryota; kingdom Metazoa; phylum Chordata; class Mammalia; order Artiodactyla; family Cervidae; genus Cervus; species Cervus canadensis. The sequence goes on along the minus strand of NC_057393.1, from coordinate 74,268,676 downwards.
GCCAGTTGTTATTCAAAGCTGAGTGGAAAATAAATGTTACACAATTCCTTCAAGATGAATTTTAAAAAGGAAATCATCAGGGTGAGAAGAACAGAGACTTGACTGACCAGTTGAGGCTGTTGTACTAGGTGCATAAGCATACTTTATTTCTCAAATGCCCTGTGGCACACACCTGGATATCCTGGGTGCCTCGTTTATTGGGCAGGCAATTTGGTGGCATGTGAAACAAATCTGGAACTGGAGGGGCAGTCTGAGAGGATGAGGATAAGAAGGAAAAAAAGTGGAAGGAGAGAAAGAAGGAAGGAAGAATTTAGTTTCGTCTTGCTGGGCAAGAACATTGTGAAAGGAAACAAGCAGAAAGGTATCGAAATATGCCAACGTGTAGCCTCTGCTGTTGGTCTCATTCTGCATGTGTGTTTGGTCAATAAGCCATGTCCAACTCTTTGTGACCCCATGGACTGCAGCCCACAAGGCTGCTTTGTCCGTGGGATATTCCTGGCAAGACTACTGGAGTGGGTTGCCACTTCCTTCTCCATGGTCTCATTCTAATTCATCATCAAAGTCTATCATTTTCTTGTTCTGTGCATACCCTGTCTTCCCACATTTACCTGTTTACATGTCTTCTTTTGCCTTGACTGTGAACTCTTAGAAGATGAAGCACATTCCTTTATCTTTGTATCCTTGGTCCCAAGCACAACATCTGGTACTTAATGGACACTCTATCTGTACCAGTGATGGTGATAGAAAGCTGTGTTTCCACAACTTTAATTATTAGCACGCCAACCTTGTGCTTTTTGTTCTAACCAAGTACCATCATCTGTACAATTATTCACTTCTTTCAATTGCTTCATGCTTTTTTTTTTTCAAACTCTGTACCTTTCTTTGCAATCATATCTGTGAAATCACACAGATTGATGAGTGGGTTATATATTTCCTAATACATTTTAAAATAAGTAGACAACGATTAAACAGTATTCATTCAGGTATCATCTAAATCGGCACATCTGTGGTAGGCAGATCACTTCTGGGAAACACTGATTAGTCTTTGTGCTCTAAAATTGTGATGTAATTAAGTATATCAGTTCTATACTTTAGGCCTTTTAGTAGTAATCTGGCACACAATGTTGTCTTTCTTTAGAAGAAAGTTAATATTCTGAGTTAAAGTTAAAATTCAAATATTTGAATTTTTCAATGTACCAGTTGTCTAATGGGTGCAGCACAATTTGTATCTAAGGAAAGAGTGGTTATTTTTTCATCTTCCAAGTTATTGTGGTTAGGTTGATGTCTAATATTTAAAAGGTATTTGGCCATTTTAGCAGTCAGTGGAGATTTTTCTCAAATCCTGGTTTTCCTCTCTACTTCAACTGTTCACCCCAATGTCTTCCCCAAATCTGGAAAGTCTGCCTTGGAAATGACTCTTAAAAACTCTCCAGAAGATAAATATGTGGAGTGCACAACAATTCACAAAAGAGGAAATGTAACTCGTAACAAGGATATGGGAAAATACACAACCCTACTAGTAATTAAATAAATGCAGATTAAAATTACACATAATATATCATTTTAAACACTTTAAATAAGAGGGATTTTTTAAAAAATAATGCTTAATGCAAAGAGGATGGGCTGAAATTGATAATCTCATAGTCTACATGGGGCTATATGATGCACAGAGGGTATGGGAACTAAAAAGCATTTCCAACTTGATATTTGGCAAAATATGAATCAAGGGTTTACAACTGCAATAAGGCCTTTGATCTGGTGGCAATTCTGTTTCTAGAAATCTATCTATGGGAATAACTCTATGTATGGAAAAGATTATATGTGTGAAAATACTTGTTGGTATATATACTAGTGGAAACTGAGGAAAGACAAAAATACCAGCAATGAAGATAGTGAGTAAAACTGGTGATCTATATTCATTCAGTGGATGATCACACACCCATTAAAAAATCAGGTTTATGAAAACATTTTATGACATGGCAGAACACTTTGGGTATAATAGCATAGAAAAATTTACAGATAATGATGATAAATATGTAAAAGTATATGGGCCTAAGAAGGGACTGTGAGAAAATGGCCTTGCTCCTGGCAGGGCAGTGTGTCTAATGGTTAAGCGCACAAACTCTGGCATCAAATTGGCTGTGTTTGCAGCTCAGCTTTGCTACTTATTAGCTTTGTGACCCTGGGTGAGTTGCTTAAGTTCTTTAAGACTAAATTTTTCTCCTCTGTAAAATATAATAGCTATCTCACCATTCTGTCCTGAGGATTAAGTAAGATAATTTATTAATATGTAAAACATCGAGCAGAAAGCTGACTCACAATGGAACTGACTAAACTGTTATTCATCCTGCAAATATTTATCATCATTGACTATGGGCAAGACACCTAATATGCTGGCAAATCATGGGATAATATCATCTCTCTTCTGTTTTCTGCAACACACTTGTGTTATCTTTAAAAGGAAATGTTCCACTGGGCTTGCTTTGGTTGGTCACCTTATTAGCAGGCTACCCTAAGAGTATGCTAATCCCGCTTCCCGGCCTTTCTGCTCTTCTTATCTTACAGAGGGGAAACTAGTTACAATACTAGTAAATGGCAAAACTGAATTCACACCCAGCTCTAGAGTTCGAAGTTTTACCACACCGCTTCCTTGTTACTCCTAATTAAACTTTTGAGTGGTATTTCGTAGCCTAGAGATTAATAGCAAATAATTATCCAAGGCCAGTTTCCAGTTCTAGTTCTGCAGCCTCCAAAGCCTGTGAGGAAGAAATGCCTGAGATGATCTCCTGTTGAAGTTCTAACCTCCAGTACCTCAGAATGTGACCTTATTGTACATAGAATCATTGCAGATGCAGTTAGTCAAGTTAAGACAAAGTCATACTGGAGGAAGGTGGTCCCCTAGTTCAACATGACTGTTGTCCTTAGAAGAAGAGGAGAAGAGATACTGAATGTGTGAGGCACTGAAGCGCTGAAGAGCAAGCCAAGGATCTAGAAAACACAAGGACTGACAGCCGCCCCCAGAAGATGGGAGGGGAGGAAGGATTCTCCCTGACAGGTTTCAGAGGGTGCACAGATCTGATGACACCTTGATTTTGGACTTCTAGCCTCCAGAAAGCTGTGAGTCAACACGCTTCTGTTGTTTGAAGCCACCCAGTTTGTGGCACTTTGTTACAGCAGCCCTAAGAATCTCATACAGTCAGGAATTGGTGGGGTGGTGGGCAGCGTTCTCTCCCATCCACGAAAATAAACAGACAATGTCCTTCTGTGGGTTTCTACACTTCAGCCCCATAAGAGCTGGGCTATCTGCTGTCACTGTGATGATATAATGGCAACCATGACAATGATATCATGGCGACATTGTGGGTTTCTCCCCAATAGCCATCCTTCCCCACTTTTGCTAACAGATTCCTATTTTACTCAGCTATTGTGAGGCCTTTAGATGAGGCCCTAGATGTGGGGCCTTTTAGTTCTATAACCACATGGGTGACTTGATGCATTTGAAAGCATGCTCTGATTGGGCCCATGAAACTGAATTAACTTCCTTTTAAAAAAAATTTTATTGGAGTATAGTTGATTTACAATGTTGTCTTAGTTTCAGATATATGGTTGAATGGATCAGTTATATATACACATATCTACTCTTGTTTTGGTTTCTTTTCCCATATAGGTCATTACGGAGTATTGAGTAGAGTTCCACGTGCTATAAATTGTGTAAATAGGTCCTTACTAGTTATCTATTTCACATACAGTTGTGTGTATATGTGTGTATGTCAAGCTCTGTCTCCCGATTTACCTCCGCCCCTTCGCACCCTGCCTAATCAGCTTCTTGCAGCCCATTTTGTGAATGACATTAGCTTGGAGCTCAGGAGTCTGCCAGATTTTACCATCCACATGCTAAGACCAAATAGGCTTCTGTAGGCTGCATTTTCAGACTGAAAGGATGAAGTGAATGATTCACCCACCAACCTGAAAAATCAATATGTTTGGTGGCTTGTGTGGCATAATTACCAGCACTTACAGACCCCAACAAGAGTATCACCACACTCTTAAGGGCATATAAGTAGTCATGTCTTGTGCTTCTTCTCCATCCCCTCCCTCAAAACAAACTGATGGATCAGCTTCTAATTCATATTAAATCATCTAATTCATATTGAATCTTCTTCTAATTCATATTAAATCTGATAATTTTAATTTTTAACATCTTTTCTTTTACATACTGCATGATGTGCACGCATGATAAGTCACTTTAGTCATGCCCAACTCCTTGTGACCCCATGAACTCTGTCCATGGGATTCTCTAGGTAAGAACACTGGAGTGGGTTGCCATGCCCTCCTCCAGGGGCTCTTCCCAACCCAGGGATCCAACTCATGTTTCTTATATCTCCTGCATTGGCAGGCAAGTTCTTTACCACTAGCACCATCTGGGAAGCGCATACTGCATGATATCACTGATATAAAGTTCAGAAAAGGCAAACAAACATATTCCATTAGAAGTGAGGAAAGAGAGGTTAGGGTCACACCAGTAGGACCTCAGGAGCCCTGGCACTGTTGTCTTTCTTCAGATGTGTGCTGGTCATACATGTGTGTTCACCTTGTAACATTTGTGATTTGTACATTTTTCTGCATTTATACTGTGTTTTGCTTCAATAATTTTATCAAAGATTTTATTTGGGGGCAATTTCCTGGTGGTCCAGTGATTAAGACTCAGTGCTTTCACTGCTCTGAGCCTGGGTTCATTCTTTGGTCGGGGAACTAATATCCTGCAAGCCATACAGCATGACCAAAAAGATATCTCATTTTGGCTCCCACTAAATCTGATTGAAAGTTGCTCAGTCATGTCTGACTCTTTGCATTCCCGTGGACTATACAGTCCTTGGAATTCTCCAAGCCAGAATACTGGAGTGGGTAGCCTTTCCCTTCTCCAGGGGATCTTCCCAACTGAGGGATTGAACCCAGGTCTCTCACATTGCAGGCAGATTCTTTACCAGCTGAGCCACAAATCCTTTTTTCCATAGTACTGTCTCCACTCATGTGCATCCTAAAACAACACCTCCTGAAAGGCTGACTTAATAAAGGATCCCAGATTAAGTCATATCAGAGTGGTAACCTGGACCCCAACTCCTAGATGTTGTTGCTAATCAGGTCCGCCTCCTCTGCTCCCACTAAGTCACCACTTTGTGGTGGTTAACTAAGTAGTATTAACCGCTACTTCCTGATTCACTTAAAAAAAAAAAAATTCTTTCTAGAGAACACTCTTCCTACGGAGGTCTTCCTGGTTCACAGGAGATGATTTAAGTTCTATTCTACCTCATTCTTTGAATATGCAGTTTGAATATTACATAATATTCCCCCTAGGCCTCCCCCCACCCTGCCAATTACATCCTTATTGCCTGTAGTTGAATTTATTAAACTGATCATTTACGTGAGCAAGGGTATCTCTTTCAAAACCAAGCAGTAAGCAAGTGACTAACGGCTCTCCCATCTGCTCACATGCTGCACTGGCTTTCAGGGGTGTTTACCTAATACATCTAAAGCAGTTGTGAATAAGCAAAATGCAGTTTTCAGAGGAACTGCTCATTATGTATTTCATCACATGATACTTCATCCTAGTTCAAGAAAGAAACCAAAACAAAATCCTACGTCTTCAGACAAATTCTGCTTATTCTGAATGTCATTTTGCTAGCCATGGTGGCCAACATATATAAAATACTGACAATAAATTTTCAAAATTTCATCTAATGCATTATTTTTTAATTCATTGAACTATGGTTGATTTGCAATACTGTATTAGGTTCAGGTGCATAGTTCCAGATTCTTTTCCATTGTAGGTCACTATAAGACACTGAAGATAGTTCCATGTGCTATACATGTGCTATACAGTAAATCCTTGTTATTTTATATGTAATGATGTGTATGTGTCAATCCCACACTCCTAATTTATCCTTCCCCCTTCTCTTTCCCACTGGATAGTCATAAGTTTGTTTTCTGTCAGAGAGTCTGTTTCTGTTTGGTAAATAAATTGATTTGATTTTTTTTTAGATTCCACATGTAAGCGATATCATAAAATATTTGTCTTTCTCTGCCTGACTTATTTCACTTAGTATGGTAATTTCTAGGTCCATCCATGTTGCTACAAATGGCATTGTTTTGTTCTTTTTTATGGTTGAGTAAGGTCCCTGTGTGTGTGTGTATGTGTATACGGATCACATCTTCTTTATCTGTTCATCTGTTGATGGATATTAAGTGCTTGCAATTTCTTCTGTGATTTTTGGGAAGAGCAAAATAAACCAAAAGTTTCTCAGTTTTCTCATTGAGGACCTCTGTTGTGAAGAATGCTTCATTCATTTGATAAACATTTACTTATTATGTACTACAGGCTAAACTCTGTGGCTGGTTTTAAATAGATATAGATACATATATCATTGGGTGGGTTTAAAATTTTTCTAAAACAGACAAAAATGTGAAAGAATTCCTACAAAGTAGATAGTAAAGAGTACTGGAAAAGAGGAACTGAGGTCAGAGCCCTGAGGAAGGTAACACAGACTCTTGAAGAACAGATGGGATTTTAAGGGTAGAGACAGGGAGAAAGGTTCCAGGGAAAGGGAGCAACTTTAGGAAATGCCAAAAAGTGAAGACAGAGCAGGGAGATATTGGAACACAACAACTAAACAATGTGGCCAGAGTTTCCAGTGGGAGAGGATATTAGGAGTTAATACAGTCCTGAGAAGAAGGATGGAAGCCAAATTTTGAAGAGTTTGAATTGAATTGCTGGCTTAACAATGTCTCTCAGGCAAATGGGAGTGAAGGAGTATTGTTGCCAGGCTACGTATGTGTGTGCATGTGTGTGTTAAAATATGCATAGCGTGAAATTTACCATGTTAACTATTTCTAAGTGTGAGTTCAGTTCAGTGATATTAAGTAGTATTCACACTGTTGTAAAACCACCACCAGCCACCTTCAAAACTTTCTCACCTTCCCCAACTGAAACTCTGTACTCATTAAACACTAACTCTCTTCTCCACCCTCTCCCCAGCTCCTGGCAATCAACAATCTCCTTTCTGTCTCTTTGATTTTCACCACTCTAGGTACTGTATATAAGTGGAATGACATAGTAGTTGTCCTTCTGTGATTTATTTAATATTATGTTTTCAGGGTTTATTCCTGTTGTGGATTGTGTCAGAATTTCCTTCTTTTGTAATGCTGAATTATATTTTGTTTATCCATTTACACTTACGTTTCTTCCATTTCTTGGCTATTATGAATAATGCTGCTATGAACATGAGTGTCTGTATATCTCTTCAAGACCCTGCTTTCAACTCTCTCCTGTTTATACCCAGAAGCAGAATTGCTGGGTCATATGGTAATTCTAGTTTAATTTTTTGAGGAATATCCACACTGTTTTCTATAGAAGTTGTACCACTTTACATTCTCATGAGCAATCTAGAGGGTTCCACTGTCTCTACAGCCTTACCAACACTTGTTATTTTGTGGGACTTTTTGAATAAGAGCATCCTAAAAAATGTGAAGCAATATATTATTGATTTGATTTGTATTTTCCTAATTATTAGTGATATTGAGCATCCTTTTGTGTATTTATTGTATATTTTTTTGGAGAAATGTCTACTTGAGTCTTTTGTTTGTTTTTTAATGGGTTATCTCTTTTAATGTTGTTAAGGTGTAATAGTTGTTTATATAATCTGGATATTAATCCCCTATCCTATATGGGAATTGTAAATATTTTCTTTCATTCTCTGGCTTGCCTTCTACCTGGCTTTTAGTGTTCTTTCTTCTTTGCTGTAGCCATCTGAAGCTTCCACTCAGAGATCTGCCCTCTTAGACAAGAAGGTTATGATCTTAAAGTCTAGCCTAATTTTGTTGCTGTTCAGTCACTAAGCCATGTCCTACTCTTTGCAACCCCATGAACTGTAGCATGCCAGCCTCCCCTGTCCTTCACTGTCTCCCGGACTTTGTTCAAATTCATGTCCATTGATTTGGTGATGCTATCTAACCATCTCATCCTCTGCTGCCCCCTTCTCCTTAGAATGAAATCCATCATTTTAAAGTGCACACTTCGATGAGTTTTGACAGTGTTTACAGCTGTTTAATCTACAGGGCCAGGTTTTGAAGAGTGGACTTGATGGCAGCTTTGTCCATCTCACATGGAGAATGTGGGTTTGTTATTCAGTAGGTTCTCAAAAATAAAACATAAAATTACCATATGATCCAGCAATTCCATTTCTAAGTATAGATCCAAAAATTAGAAATGGGGACTCAAACAGATACTATATGTACACCAACGTCACAGTAGCATTAGTCAGAATAGCCAAAATGAGGAAATAACTCAAATGTCTATACACAGATGAATGAATAAACAAAATGTGGTATACACATACAATAGAATATTTTTTACCATAAAAGGAAATAAAATTCTGACAAATGCTACAATCTGGAGGAGCCTTCATAACATTATGCTAAGTGAAATATCAGATACAAAAGGACAAATATTGCATGGTTTTATTTATATGAGGTACCTAGAATAATCAAATTCATAGAGACAGAAAGTAGAATGTAAGGTTAAGAAAAAGACAAACTATATGATCTGTATGATCTCAACTATATGTATAATCTAAAAAAAATTGAACTCATAGAAATAGCAGATTGGCAGTTGCCAGGGTTGGTGGGTGGGTTGAGGGGAAAGATAAAGGGGGCGGAAATTAATGAAGGTGATCAAAAGGTACAAATTTTCAGTTATAAGACAAATAAATCCTGGGGATACAGTTATTCTGGGGATACACTGGGGACTACAGTTAACAATACTGCATAGTATATTTGATATTCACTATTCGCTGAGAGAATAATCTTAAAAGTTCTCACCACAAAAAAAAATAAAAGGTAACTATGTGATGTGATGAATTTGTTAACTAACATTACTCTGGTAAACCTTTCACAATATATACATAAATCATTACATTGTATACTTTAAATTTATACAGAGTTACATGTCAATTATATTTCAAATAACGCTGGCAAGGGGATGAGGGAAGGAAGTTACCATGGGCGGGTAGAAGTGGGTAATGGAGAACTATTGCTTCATAGTCAGAGTTTCTCTTTCCAATGATGAATCTTTTTGGCAATAGATAGTGGTGAGGATTCCACAACACTGTGAATGTACTTAATGCCACTGAATTGTACACTTAAAAATGGTAAACATCATGCTTACCCATATCTTACTCATTTTAATATTTTATTTTTTTAAAAAGTGGGTCTGCTTTACCTCCAAGGGACACGGGTGACTCCAAGTCCTCTGGCTAAACACATGACACACAGAAAACCATAGGAATAAATAAAAATACAAAATAAATAGAAACTGATCAAAGAACACCGCAAGTTGGGAGAAGCTGGGAAAAAAAAGAGAAAGCTGAAGGCAGGGCCTCCAGACAGGAGGCGGCTGCAGCGGCCCGGCCTGGCCTGAGTGAGAATGTGAGCAAAGGGGGAGGACACACAAGAGGCAGAAGAACTCCAGGGCTCAGTGAACACACGCAGCATGAGGCAGGGGGAAGGTGGGACGTGCCAGGCCAGGGCCACACTGTGACTCTCGTGAGCCCTAGCTGCTGTTCTCGGAGGGAACCTTCCTCCACAAAGAAATGAAAAATAAGTAACACTTTATGGTTGCATTGGTATAAGGGTATATATATGTGTGTATGTGTCAGTATTATAGATTATAAGCATTTTTTTTTTCTCCTGAAAGTACATTTTTTTTCCCTTCTGATATTAAAAGATATCAGATCTTTTCGTGGACCCCTGAATACTCACATCTGGGCTACCTCTTCTGAGCATCCTAGAGGAGGGGCCTGGGCCAGCCTGTGCCAGACGCTGTCAGTGTCCTGCCCAAGACTGCCCTCCTTCCGCTTCACTGCGGCCTCATGGACTGCGGGACTGCTCCAGGTATGGAGGACTGTGTTACTGTGAGTCTGTGATCCTCAGGCACAGTTGTAGGCTCGGTGTGGGGTTAAGACTGTGGATTCAGGAATCAGAGCAAGTTGAGTCTGAATCATAGCTACTGCTGCTTGGCTGTGTACACTGAAGCAAGTTACTTAACCTTTCTGAGCCCCAGTTTCTATCTGTAAAATGCACATAAGAGTTTCTAACATCACAGAGGATTTGTGAGGCTCAAATATGGTGAGAAATAATCAGTTTAGCAAGATGTCTGTTCTGGTCTGTGGCTGGCATCCCTTAGCTATCCTTAAATCTGGCACTTACTCAGCACCACTTCTCACTTGGTTTTAAACAGGCACAGTGATTTGGGGGAGGAGGAGAGGTATAAAGATACCTGGAGAGGGGAACACAGAGGGCTGAGGATGTCCAGAGAACAACGGAAGGAACATGAACTATTTCACACTTTTGCCCAGGACAAGTCCAGGGAGCCTACAATCTCCCATCCACTGCCTTTAGTATTGCCTCTTTAAAAAAAAAAATTGATTTATTTATTAATTTATTTGGCTGCACTGGGTCTTAGTTGTGGCCTGTGAACACTTAGTTGTAGCTTGTGGGATCTAGTTACCTGACCAGGGTTGGAATTTGGATCCCCTGCACTGAGAGCATGGAGTCTTAGCCACTGGACCACCAGGGAAGTCCTACCTCCTACAGATGCCCTCAAGGTAGTCCCCCCCAGAGCAAGGTTCCAAGTCTCTCTAAGTCTCATGTCCCTAGGCCCCTGTTCCCTCCTTTCCCCTGCCCTCCTCTAGTCTAGACTTGCCATCCCTCACACACCCGCTGCCTGTTTTGTTTACGTTTCTTTTGCCTCCACTGTCTTCTTGGTGAACTTCTCCTCATCCTACAAAACTCAGCCCTGACGGCTCCTCCTCCTGCAACTGCTTCAGCAAGATCAGTTCAGTTCACTTCAGTCACTCAGTCGTGTCCGACTCTTTGTGATCCCATGGACTACAGCACGCCAGGCCTCCCTGTCCATCACCAACTTCCGGAGTTCACTCAAACTTACGTCCATTGAGTCGGTGATGCCATCCAATTATGTCATCCTCTGTCGTCCGCTTCTCCTCCTGCCTTCAATCTTTCCCAGCATCAGGGTCTTTTCCAGTGAGTCAGTTCTTTGCATCAGGTGGCCAAAGTATTGGAGTTTCAGCTTCAGCATCAGTCCTTCCAATGAATATTCAGGACTGATCTCCTTTAGGATGACTGGTTGGATGTCCTTGGAGTCCAAGGGACTCTCAAGAGTCTTCTCCAACACCACAGTTCAAAAGCATCAATTCTTTGGTGCTCAGCTGTCTTTATAGTCCAACTCTCACATCCATACATGACTACTGGAAAAACCATAGCTTTGACTAGATGGACCTTTGTTGGGAAAGTAAATGTCTCTGCTTTTTAATACACTGTCTAGGTTGGTCATAACTTTTCTTCCAAGGAGCAAGAGTCTTTTAATTTCATGCTGCAGTCACCATCTGCAGGGATTTTGGAGCCCAAGAAAATAAAGTTTGTCACTGTTTCCATTGCTTCCCCATCCATTTGCCATGAAGTGATGGGACCAGATGTCATGATTTTTGTTTTCTGAGTGTTGACCTTTAAGTCAACTTTTTCACTCTCCTCTTTCACTTTCATCAAGAGGCTCTTTAGTTCTTCTTCACTTTCTGCCATAAGGGTGGTGTCATCTGCATATCAGAGGTTATTGATATTTCTCCAGGCAATCTTGATTCCAGCTTGTGCTTCATCCAGCCCAGCATTTCTCATGATGTACTCTGCATATAAGTTAAATAAGCAGGGTGACAATATTCAGCCTTGACATACTCCTTTTCCTATTTGGAGCCAGCCTGTTGTTCCATGTCCAGTTCTAACTGTTGCTTCCTGACCTGCATACTGATTTCTCAGGAGGCAGGTCAGGTGGTCTGGTATTCCCATCTCTTTCAGAATTTTCCACAGTTTATTGTGATCCACACAGTCGAAGGCTTTGGCATAGTCAATAAAGCAGAAATAGATGTTTTTCTGGAACTCTCTTGCTTTTCCGATGATCCAACGGATGTTGGCAATTTGATCTCTGGTTCCTCTGACTTTTCTAAATCCAGTTTGAACATCTGGAAGTTCATGTTTCATGTATTGCTAAAGCCTGGCTTGGAGAATTTTGAGCATTACTAGCATGTGAGATGAGTGCAATTGTGCAGTAGTTTGAGCATCCTTTGGCATTGCCTTTCTTTGGGATTGGAATGAAAACTGACCTCTTCCAGTCCTGTGGCCACTGCTGAGTTTTCCAAATTTGCTGCCATATTGAGTGCAGCACTTTGACAGCATCATCGTGTAGGGTTTGAAATAGCTCAACTGGAATTCCATCACTTCCATTAGCTTTGTTTGTAGTGATGCTTCCTAAGGCCCACTTGACTTCTCATTCTAGGATGTCTGGGTCTAGGTGAGTAATCACACCATTGTGATTATCTGGGTCATGGAGATCTTTTTGTATAGTTCTTCTGTGTATTCTTGCCACCTCTGCTTAATATCTTCTGCTTCTGTTGGTCCATATCATTTCTGTCCTTTATTGTGGACATCTTTGCATGAAATGTTCCCTTGGTATCTCTAATTTTCTTGAAGAGATCTCTAGTCTTTTCCATTCTATTGTTTTCCTCTGTTTCTTTGCATTGATCACTGAGGATGGCTTTCTTGTCTCTCCTTGCTATTCTTTGGAACTCTGCATCCAAAGGGGTATATCTTTCCTTTTCTCCTTTGCCTTTTGCTTTAACCCCTCCCTTTCCTGAGCTCCCATAGCACCTGCATCTCCATGCTAAACATATTACCTTGTTTGATAATCATTTGTTTATATATCTTTCCCCAGCTGGAAGGTGTGTTCCAAAAAGGGAGGGGCTGCTGGATTCTCATTCACAGGCTCCCTCCACCACCAGGTTCCCACCCCAATCACTGCCCCACCTACTGCACACCTTGGCAGTCTGTGAAAGAGGGAAGGAAAGTTTCTTCATTGTTTATTCGGTTTAGGAATCTCTTCTCACACCTATTCCAACACAGCTGGTTTATGCAGTAAATTAAAGATTCAACCCTTAACAAAGCCACAATAAGGTGTCAAGTAGCAAGAAACTATGGGCTTTCCAGGTGGCTCAGTGGTAAAGAATCCACCTGTCACTGCAGGAGATGTAAGAGACACAGGTGTGATCCCTAAGATGGGAAGATCCCCTGAAGAAGGAAAGGACAATTTGCCCCTAGTATTATTCTTACCTGGAAAATTCCACAGACAGAGGAACCTGGTGGGCTACAGCCCATGGGGCTATAATAAATTAGTAGAATTGTTTCCAAGTTGGGACAATATCAGGAGTATTAAGTGGACGATTACACCTGGGTCTCCAGGTGGCCATTGCTAAGGGAACAGGAGTGGAAGGAGTCGATGGTACCCCAGACGTGGGATTCGTCTTTCTAATCAGTACCCAGTGGGTCGGAGGGTGAAAAGCTGGACAGCTGCTTCTCACATCAGCCTCCTGCTTCTTGTACATTTCTCCAAATCCCCGTCTTTCTCCCTAGATGTCATCTGGCCTCTTCTCCTTCAAGGCCATACCCCTAACTCCTCCAGTTTCTCCTTGACCCTCATTTCATCCAGATGAAAACCCTCAGATTGGGGAGCATTTTTCTCCTTAGGAACAGCTCTGGAACTCTTTCCTGTAGGGGAAGCAGGCTACACTTTGGCAGCAAGCACTGGGCTACACACACAGGGCAGACGCCAGTGCTCCTGATTCATTCTTGAATCCTATTTTATCCCCATCTGACTCCATCACCGGGACCTGAAGCAGTGGCGTTTTGCCAGAAACCACTGGCCAAGAGCCGCAGGAGGGTTGGGGTGTCCTCATTCTCAACATGGCTCTGGCGACTAATGAATGAAGAGTGGCTTCTGAAGCGTGATCCTAAGAAAAGAGGCTGCCGTGGCCCCAAACCCTGCTTCTTCTGGGGCCTCTGCAGAGCCTTTTCTGAATCCAGTCAGCTGGGAGGCATCCTACTCAGATGCAGCCCTGGGGCAAGACGGAGCTCTGGAAGGTGTGCACCCACCACAGACAGCCAGCTTCACCCCCTTAGTTCCTGAGGAACTAGCCATTCCTACTGTCTTCAGCATCTGTTGTCTCCTTTCCATTCTCAAGGCCACCGCCCTGGCTCAAAGCCCTCATTTCACATCTCACCTGGGATCTTGTAATAACCTAGCTTTTCCTCACTTAAACTTTCCTCTGCAGTGCTGCTGAAGAAACTCCCTAAAGTATGGACTCTGTATGAGTCCATTTCCATGAAGTGTAAGAACAGACAAAACTAACCTAGGTGTCAAAAGTCCAAAACAGTGGTTACTTGTGTGTGTGGATAGGGGATTCAGAATTGTCTAGGAAGAAGCATGAGGGGATGTTTGGGATGTTTGGAAAGCTCTATGTTTTGATCTGTGTGCTCACTGCATATACAAAAATTCATAGAAGGGACTTCCTTGGTGGTCCAGTGGTTAAGACTCTACATTCCCAATGCAGGGGTTACAGATTCAATCCCTGGTCAGAGAACTAAGATCCCAAAGCCTGCTCAGCCAAAAAAGAAAAAAAAAACAAAAACATAGAGTGTTACACTTAAGATCCTTGTCTTTGTATATGTTACGGTTTAATCAGGAAGTAAAAAAATAAAGTGGACTAAATCTGCCTTCATTTAACAAGTATTTTTCAAGTACCCACAGTGTGGAAGGGACTCAGGGGTGAAAGACACAACCCCCGCAAGCCATTCCTTCCCATACTGGGTTTCAGACTTCTATTCTTTTGAACAAACACAACTAAACTATTAGCTGATGTGCCAAACATATCCCTTTACCATTGCAGCTCCCTCCAAAACCTTACATGGGCCTCACTCCCATCACTACCTCTTTCTGCTCCCAGCCCCACTTGGGAAATTCTTCTGCGAGGCTCAAAAATAAGATTAGCTCCTGAAAGGAGCCTTCTCAGGGCTTCCCAGGTGGCTCAGTGGGTAAAGAATCTGCCTGCAATGCAGGAGACATGGGTACAATCCCTGGGTTGGGAAGATCTCCTGGAGGAGAGCATGACAACCCACTCTAGTATTCTTGCCTGGAGAATGCCCTGAACAGAGGAGCCTGGCAAGCTACAGTCCATAGTGTGGCAAAGAGTTGGACATGACTCAGCATGCATGCACCGAGCCGTCTCATCTGGGGTGACGGTGCTCCACACTGCAACCCTGTGTGCGCCTCTTGGGGCCTCCTGTTTTGGGAGCTCTGTGCCTCCTGCCTGACCTTTCCTCATAAACACAAGACTCATCTCTGATTCACCTCTGCTCCATGAACACCTGCTGAATTGAAAGACCAAAGAAAGAAAAGGGGGAAACACCTTAAAAGCTTCCTGGGCTGCCCAGCTTGATCTCTGCCTGCTTCATTGTTCAGGAACCCACAGAAGAAGCAAAAGCCCCGTAACCATTACACCACAACCCTCCCTGCTCTGAGATCGTGCCTCTGGTTTGCATGCGGGATTGGGAAGATCCCCTGGAGAAGGGAATGACAACCTTAACTCCAGCATTCTTGCCTGGGAAATCCCATGGATTTCCCTCCTCCCAGGAGGAGCGTGGAGGGCTACAGTCCATGGGGTCACAAAGAGCTGGACATGATTGAGTGACTAACACTTTTCACTTTCACTTTGAATGAAAAGGTTTCTTAAGGCCTTCAGTGCTCCAAGCATATCTCCAGAGATCTCAAAAGGAAAAAAAAGGGGGGCTTGGGGGGAGGAAGAGGACAGGGAAGTGAGCAAATACTCCTGCTCAGGCAGGTGGTCCCTCTTGGGGTCTAATCTTTTTCCTTTTCCCTAAGGTCTCTGTGGGGGTCACTTCTGCACCCAGGGGACAGGTCCTTCCCATGTTTCAAACGTGACAGCAGACCCAATTTCAAGGCATCGACCCTGATACCCAAAAAGCCGTTAACTCTGGGTTTGCACTTCCATTTCAGAGCACCACTTCAAAACAAGACTTTTTGTGTTAGCTTACAAATTCATGTGTTGCATGAAGTATGTATGAATAAATATATTTAAATATATTGATTGTCTACTATAGACAGGATTCCCTGGTAGCTCAGATGGTAAAGAATCTGCCTACAATGCAGGAGACCTTGGTTCAATTTCTGGGTTGGGAAGAGCCCCTGGAGGAGGGCATGGTGGCCCACGCCAGTATTCTTGCCTGAAGAAGCCCCATGGAGAGAGGAGCCTGGCGGGCTACAGTCCATGCGGTCACAAACAGTTGTACACGACTGAGTGACTAAGCACAGCACAGCATAGCACCAGAGGCGGGACCTTGTGCTAAGGGGGAACAGAAGATTCAAAAGCTAGAGTTCACCATTTCTGCCTCCCAAAGGGTTTAAAAGCAGTTTGTCAGCATGTACCGGAAGTTCGCTGAAGCATTGTTCAAAACAAGAAAAAAAAAGAAACAATCTGAACAACCATAATGAGAAGAACCAATAAAATGTATCGTGCTGGCTTCCTAGAATACAATAGAGTACTTTAATGGAACTAACTAGGGATTGTATGTCAACACGAATAGATCTTGAAAATACAGAGAGTGAAAAAGACAGATTGTAGAATGATGCATATCATAGAATATCATTCATGCAAGAACACACATAATGAAAATAATATTCTACATATTTTATGAATGCGTTAGAATCTGCATGGTAAAGTGTGTTTTTTTAATGGTGCAGAGGGACATATACTTTCTCTCAGGGAGAGGGGAAGAAAGAGAGACAGACCTAGATGAAAGGGGGCTTTTGTTTTTTCTATAATTACTCTCATTTTTTTAAGTAATTAGGAAAGTACTGCCTAAATACATGAGAAGCTAAGTAATGAGTTCATCGATAACCACAACAACAATCAAAGTGACATCACAGAGCAGAATGGATTTACTGTCCTGGGGTTAGCATCTGCACTAATGGCTGGGAGCTTATAAAAGGAAAAACTCAGGGCTGGGGAGCTCTGAGGAGGAGCTAAGGAATTAGTACTTCCTGGGAAGTCTTTTGGAAACGGAATGCTGTGACAGAGGTGGAATTACACGAAGATTCCTCTGGCCACAGGTGTGCAATATAAAAATTTGCATTATGAGTGTCTGCGGGATTTTTTTCCTCATACCTGTCAGGCTCTGGAATTGAAGAACACAGTATTGCACAA
Organism: Cervus canadensis; assembly: GCF_019320065.1. Lineage (NCBI taxonomy): Eukaryota > Metazoa > Chordata > Mammalia > Artiodactyla > Cervidae > Cervus > Cervus canadensis. Next base: position 74,251,502 of record NC_057393.1, on the reverse strand, counting down.
ATTAAGCTCTGAGAGGAAATCAGGTTAGGAAAATGAGGGACGCTTTGCTGTAACCCTTGAGCCAAATGAACTAGGGATCAAGGACTCTTGGGGCACCTGGGGGTCAGCAATGCTGACTTAGTTTCCTTCACTGGACTGTCAGCTCCTCGGGCTGGGGCTGTGATGTCTTCCTTCCTGGAGCCCCAATGTACAGAACAGTGCATGATGTCAGATCGCAGACATTCAGTGAACACTTGTTGAATGAATGAGTGGGTGAACGAAGGAATGGATGGATGGATGAGTATCACAGAAAGGTCAAAGAGAATAAAGGCTACAAGGAGGCTTGTGGCTTGAATGGCTAACTCTCTAGCTCTGAGGGACTTCTGTCCCTTTTCCTTTCTCCTGGATGGGGCCCGTCCCTCGGAGGGTGGCTTTTATTTGCCTCCCCCATTATTTCTCCTCCATGACTCCACGCCTAAACCTTGGGGTCCTTCTTAGGATGGGGGTAGGAGTGACTATCAACTCTTAGGGAGGTCAGAAGAAGATAAAATAAAAAACCACTTGGAGAACTGAGCTGGGAAGATCCTCACAGAAGCTGGATTGAGGTGGAGCAATGTACATGAGGGGTGGGGTGGGGGTGGAACTCTAAACTAAGGCATAGGGGAAATAGGCCTATAGGAAGAGAGGAGCAGGCAGGTGGAAAGACTGGGGCCAGATATCAGAAAACTGGCGGAGGAACCAGTTTATACAGATGGTTTCAAACCTAGAGCTCAGAATCCCAGGATTTCACAGACAACCTCCAGGGGTTTCCCAAACAATGAGGTGTTTTCTGCCAAGGAGAGCTTAAAATTGCCAGAGGGATCTGTTCATCTATTATCTGCCCTACATCCTGGGGTTCTGAGTAAGACCTCATTTGAAGGCAAGAGACAAGGGTGTGTGTGTGTGTGTGTGTGTAGAGGTGGGGAGTGGAGGGCAGGGAAGAGAGGAGAGGAGGGGAGAAGAGGGAAGATCATTCAGCTAAAACATTTGAAAGAACACAGAGTACATAGTCTCTCTTGAAATGAGGTCATATATAAAAAGTATTCTGAGTGGAAAAGCCTCTCAATGAGTGTTTGTTTTGGACTAGACACAGGAAAAGAATTCAATCAAAAGATAAATTCACTTGAAATTACCAAAAATTGCCCAGCCCACCCCATTCACAGGATTGGCATTATCCCCAAAAGATCAAAATTGGGAGATGCAAAGCCCAGAGTAAGGGAAGCAGGGAGGTATAGATGACTGATGTTGCATTCTCGTTAATTATCATTAACACTCTACTGAGCACTTTTCAGAAGCTCTGCTTAACTCTCGCACACATAATCTCATGAATTCTCACAATACGCTAGGAGGTAGACCCTATGACCATCCCTACACCAAGGCTTAGAGAGGTGGAGCAACTTCCCCAGTATCACACCAGATCACAGGCAGCAAATCTGGGCTTTGAATCCAGGCAGCCTGACTGCTGAGTCTCTGAGCACAAGATGCAATCATGTCTCCCGAAGACTATGGCCTGAGCTGGTGTGGCTGAAGTAAGGTACAGGCACCTGCAGCCAAGGGTCCTGAGGAAGAAAGGACAACACTTTCATTTCTAGGAGGGTCCAAGTGACACAGTCCTTCATAGAAAATCCCAGAAACCCTGTCTCTGTTGGAACAGTTGCCTCCCTGGGCCCTGGGGTGGACTGAATACACCTGGAAGGCTCATTTCCTTCTCGATGCCACATCTTCTGAGAGCTTAAAGGTATCTCACCTTGAGCCAGTGAATAGGAGGATGAAGGACGCGGATAACTAGAAAGGAAGATGAGGACATTTAAGGTAAAGAAGAGAAAATTAGAAGGGGAAATCTATCCCAAACATTCAGCTCTCTCAAAGAAGAGTGACCAAGTTTTTTTCTGTGCAGCTCTGGGTCACAGAACTAGGATCAGTGGGAAAGTAAGAGGGAGTCAAAGTTAATCAACATCACATATGATTTTCCTTAGATCTCTCTGAAAATGAAGTTGGCCTCACTGAAGATAGTGAGCACACTGTCAGAGGAAGCAATCAAGCAAAAACAGGAATCATGCATCCTGAGAAGGAACTCATGTGTTGGGTAGAAGATTAAATGATTACTAAAGCCTCTTCTGACTTGGAGATTCAGCAAATTTATAATTATGAGGTTTCTTCTCCTTTTCAAAATTTCTCACTGAGCCAAATTTCAGTCAAAGAATGAACCCAGGGCTTCCCTGATGGCTCAGAATCCACCTGAAAACCCAGGAGACAAGGGTTCAGTTCCTCTTCCAAGAAGATCCCATATGCTGTGGGGCAACTAAGCCTGTGTGCCACAACTACTGAGCCTGTGCTCTAGAGCCCAGGAACCACATTTACTGAAGCCCGTGTGCCCTAGAGCCTCTGCTCCACAAGAGAAGCCACTGTAATGAAAAGCCTGTGCACCACACCTAGAGAGTAGCCCCTGCTTGCCACAACTATATATATATATATATACACCATATATATATATATATATATATACACACACACACACATACATATAAAGAATGAACCCAATGGTCATTCCAGCCACTGAAATCATCAGGCCTTATAAACTTGTATATTCTGTGTGTCTGCAAAGGGAGCCCCCCGCTGTGACACAGGCCTATCTGTCTGTCAGCAGGGGCAGCATTTTTCACAGTAATAGTACAAGTCAGAATAAATACCATCTCCATTTGGAAGACAGTCTTTGACAGAAGAGAGTTGGCCTGCTTGATTAGGAGTATATGTCAGGCGCTGATAATAGGGAAATCCTTTCAGCTGAGCCCTAGAACCTGGACAGTCATAATGAGACTGATTTAATGAGCCTCCTGTTCTACAACAATATTAATTACAACCCTGTCACAGAAGGCAGCCAGCTCGAGATAAAATAGGTAAAACGCACAGGAATTGGATTGCATTCAGCATCTTTCTCCCAGATACAAATAGGCTCATATAGTCATGTACATATGTCTCTAGTGAGCGACTGGATTTAACGCTTTCTTTAAGCTGTTTGGAAGAAATACTCATGGAGTGGGTCTAAACAGCAGAAATGCTTCTGAACTTTGGGTTTCTCCTCAGAAAGTATCTACCCCAAGTCTGTCTGATTGAACCTGATCAATCCCAGCTTGTGGCTCCCTTGGAAAGAGAAGAAAAAGATGCAGCAGAGGCCCTTCTTGTTGAGCAGGTAGGCATACCTCCAATGCTTTATTCTGGTCAGGTCTCACAACTCTCTCCCCTTAAAGAAATGGAATTTCTTTCGGGTAAAATTTAAACTTATTCAATCCAGTTGAATAAATCATCACGAGGGGCCTAGTTATGCTAATACATACTAGGCTCTACCAGGCACTCTGGTAACACAGAACACCGTGCAATCAGTACTGACAGTGCGCTCTATAGGAAGCCCAGAGCTGTCAGGCGCTCCATTCAAGGGCACACGTGCAGGTCGGTGGAGCCAGAGTTCAGACCTAGGCTGACCAACTTCAGGGCCAGGGTGCTTAACCACAGGGCCATGCTGGCAGGCAGCTTATTCATTCAGCAAGTGTCATCTGAGCACCTCCTATGGGCCAGGCACTGTGCTGGGTGCTGAGCAGAAATGAAAGACACAAACCTGTCCAGAGCCATTCCGGCAGACTGTAACAAACTGTCCCATTCCCAGGGCATCAGCAAGGGCTCCAGGAAATGATGAGGTGTAACCAGAGACCTTACAGATAAGAACTAGGCAGTGAGTGGAGAGGGGCCCTGAGAAGAAGGAGGTTACTGAAGGATCCTTTGGGATCAGAATGGCAGATCCCAAATGGCAGAAAAGCAGCATTGTGAGATCTTGAGGAATCACACAACACAGAGAGGAGAGCGCTTTCTGACAGGAAGGACTTGGGTGGGGGCAAAACTTGAGCTAGATCCTTAAAAACAGACATGGTAAAAAAGATGGGCAGTGTATACGTTGTATACTTTAAAATCTGCTGAAATTCTGTCATGTTCACATAACCCTTTCACTCTAACTCAGAACCAGGGAACTTCGTCATGTGGACAAGACTCCAAGGGGTTAATCACCTGCCAATCAAAAGAGACCACAGTGGTTCTGCTCTCACTTCTTACCAAATCCACATTGGTGAGATTTTGAGGATTCAGAGATTGTGGGCAGCTAATGAAGGCAGCATGGGAGAGGACAGACACGGAATCCTGAGCTCAGGCAGACTGCAGACCCTGAATCTGACACAGAGCAGCAGAAACTGCTGGAAGCGAAGCAAGAGTTCCATAGGCCTGAAAACTCACACCAAGTCCTGGCTCTGACCCCAGAACCCACTGACTTGTGAACCCATGGAATGGTCCACAGCCACCCCTCACTCCCCATCACCAAGGGCAGGTGGCCTTGCCTGAATCACCTAGCTCTGCTCCTCTCCATGCTGCCTGCATCTGCAGCGGTTCTCCAATTTTAGTGCATGTTGGTACCACCCGCAAGGCTGACGGAACAACAGAATTTATCGACCTCACCTCCAGAATTTCCGATTCCAGTAGGTCTGCAGTAGTGCCAAGAGTGTGCATTTCTAACAAGTTACCAGGAGATGCTGATGGTGGTCCCACACTTTGGGGACCGCTGCTTTATGGCACAAGACAAGTGTGGGACAACTCCAGTCCCACTGGCTTCTTTTCCCAGTGTTACTACACATTTAAGGTGAACCCACTGCCTTGAGGAGGAGCCAGACAGGCAATGGAAAATGAAGGAACTGGATGAGCTCAGATGTATATGCCTTGTGCGGGAGATGGGAACAGCGATGAGCCTGGAAAAGTCAGGCCCCGACAGAAGGGGGAAACTCACTCAGCTCTAGCCAGTTTTTGATGGACATCATTACCAGCCCAGGATTGCCAGGTGTTCTTGTTTTCAAGAGAAGGCAAAAATAATGATTTCTCTGTAATATGTCCCAGTCTCTCAAAGTTGGTTCAAGATTTTTAAAGACAATATCAGGGCCGGTCAGGGGATCTCTTAGACCTCCTGCAGCTTTAATACTTGGTGGTTCGTGCTCGTAGTAAAGGGCTCTGATGATGTGTTCTGGCCTATCACAGGCAGGAAAATTAGAAACACTCTATGAGGGCCACTCACCCCAGTCATATTCTTTCCAAAAATCCTTAGCCCAAGTCTGTTCATGAGGAAAACAGCAGAAACCCAGATGGAGGGGCATTTCACAGGAGACCTGACTGGCACTCCTCAAGACTGTCAAGGTCATGAAAAGCAAGGAAAGACTGAGAGACTGTCATAGACCAGAGGAGACTGGGGTGAGCTGACAACTAAATGCAACAAGGTCGCCTGACTCAGTCCTGAAATAAAAGGAGGACATTAATGTTAAAAAAACTGATAAAATCCAACCAAAGTCTGGAGTTTAATTAACAGTACTCTTAAAATCTCTTGCATTGGCAGCCTGGTTCTTTACCACTAGCCCCACCTGGGAAGTCCAGTAGGAATGTACCAGTATTCTTTTCTTAGTTGTAACAGATGTTCTAATGTAATATAAAATGGGGGAAACTGGGTAAGGGTTATTCAAGAACTCTTTGTTCTAGCTTTGTAACTTTTCATAAATCTAAAATTATTCTTTTGGGGAATTCCTTGGTGGTTCAGTGGCTAAGACACTGAGCTTCCACTGCAGGAAGTACAGGTTTGATCCCTGGTTGGGGAAGTAAGATCACATATGCCGTGTGACATGGCCAAATATAAAAATTTAAAAATAAAGAAAAAAATGAAAATGTCAGTCTAAAAAGTAAATGAAAGTCTTTCGTATCGTGGTGTCTATTCTCTGAGTGTGTAATATTCCCTTCCTTTGTTAAGCTTCCTGAGGAGTTGTTTTTTTTTTCCTTTATAATGAAAACAAACACCAGCTTCATCACTTTAAAAGTTATTCTAACATTTAAATTTTATTTAAAAATAATTAAATCAGTAAACTATAACTTTTTTCTTAAAAACTGAAAAAAAAAAAAAATTGATGGGCAAATCTGGTCCATGGGTCACCAGTTTTCAGCTTTTGATTTAAAAACAAATAAAAAAAAACACCTCTTACAGTTTGTAGAATCCTAACTCTAGACACATTCTTTGGTATCCCTGTCTTTCAAATTTTTTCAGAAAAAGCTGTAGTTCCAAAAAGTTTAAATTACTTCTCCAGGAAAGCAGCTCCACTTCTCCTGCCCTGTCCTTTGTTTACCACACCCCACTTCCTCCTGTCCTTTGTTTACTTCGGATATGAACACCTTATTTCCTGCATCAGACTAGAAGCAATTTGAGGGCATGCTTCATGCATTACTAATATTGTTAACTCAGCATCTCTCACATAACAGGTATCTAATAAAAACTCCTATTTTTATTGTTACACTGAAGAGGAATGCTCTTTGGTATCTCCCTCACTGTATTCGGGAAACAGCTGTTAAATGATTAACTGGGTGAGTCTCTCTCATATTTTTTTTTAATTAATTTTTATTTGGAGTATAGTTGTTTTATAATGTTGCATTAGTTTCTACTGTACAGCAAAGTGAATCAGCTATAATTATACATATATTCACTCTGTTTTGGATTTCTTTCCCATTTGGGTCACCTCGGGTGGCCCTGGTGGTAAAGAACCTGCCTGCCAGTGCAGGAGACACAAGAGACTTGGGTTCAATCCCTGGGTCAGGAAGAGCCCCTGGAGGAGGAAATGGCAACCCACTCCAGTATTCTTGCCTGGAAAATTCCAAGGGCAGAGGAGCTTGGGGGGCTACAGTCCATGGGGTCACAGAGCGTTGGCTGCGACGGAGCACAGCGGCAACGTAGGTCGCCACAGAGCACTGAGCAGAGTTCCCTGAGCTGTGCATAGGTCCTCATCAGATATCTATTCAGGACGTGGCATCAACGTCCACATGTGTCAACTGCAACCTCCCAGGGCAGCCCTCACCCTCCCCAGCCCAAGTCTCTTAGCCCAAGGAAGACTTTCTTAGGTTCCTCATCTGTAAAACAAGAGAGCTGGACCTGCTTCTCCTGCCAAGTATGATCCCTGGACCAGTAGCACTGACACCACCTGGAAGCCTGATCGGACTGTGAAATTTCAGGCCCCGGCCACACCTACTGAATCAGAGCCTGCTTTTTAACAAGATTTCCTGAGGTGATTTGTATGCTTGTTAAAGTCTGAGACGCACTGGACTACTTCTCAAAGTATAGTGTGCATAAAAATCACCTGGGGTGTTTAAAAATGCTGATATCCTCTTATACATGGAATTTTTTTTTAAGTAGATACAAATGAACTCATATACAAAACAGAAACAGACTCACAGACTTTGAGAATGACCATATGGTTACCAAGAGGCAAGGGGGAGGGGGAGGGATAGATTGGGAGTTTGGGACTGACCTGTATACACTGCTATATTTTAAAAAGATGACCAACAAAGAACTACTGTTAAAAGTTTTTTTTTAATTTTTAAAAATGCAGATATTTAGGCCCCAGCACAGATCAATTGACAGAAATCTCTGGGCAGGGAGGCTGGGACTCAGCATTTTTTAACATTAATTTTTACTGGAGTTTTATTACTTTGCAATGCTGTGTTGGTTTCTACTGTACAGCAAAGTGAATCAGCCGTACATACGCATGCATCCCTTCCCTTTCGGATTTCCCGCCCATTCAGGTCACACAGTGCATTAGAGCTCCCTGGGCTCTACAGTACATTCTCACCGGGACTCAGCGTTTTTTAATGCGCTCCCCAGGGCCTCACTTTGAGAAACACTGCATGGCCTGTGCCCTCTCACCCCACACCCCACTGAACATTCTGTTTTCACCTCACCTTACAGCCTCTCCCTGGCCCCAGAGCCCCAAGCAGCTTGTATCTTTCAGATCAGGAGTCCCAGACTGGTGTTCCCACATATCCACTCTCAGGGAGAGGAAGGGAGACCCATGATTTATAGCAGTTGCCTCGTGGAAATACTGCCATCACGGTGGATTTCAAGCACCCACTGAAATGTCTCTGAACACAGAACTGGGGACAGATGGACACACTCAGTTCTTTACTAGGCGTGGGCTGCAGCATACCAGAGTTCGCGGCCCTTGTTGTACCTGCAGACTCTCAGGGAGCCAAGCCTGGCTTTGGTCCTGAGTGATATGCCAGTCACGCACTGAACACTCGACTAAAGGTTAGTGAGGACAGCAAAGGGGCATAAAAGATTAGGCAACAGGGGAGAGTGATTAAGCGTTTAGGCCTTAAGACAGGCCTGGTTTCAATTCCAGGTCTGCCTCCAGATCTGTGTAACCTTGGTCAAATTGCTTAACCTCTTTAAGCAATTTATTATATACTAAAGTATATGTATGTACATATACTATATATATATATAACACACACACATATATATATATACACATACACACAATAGTGCCAAATACTAAATGTATATATATATGATTATATACATGTGTAAAGACATATTATATACTATAGTTTTTGGTCTAGTCCTTATAATGAAATATTAACATGTTCTAATTTAAAACCTGAATGGTAGATACATGGGTATTCATTTTTTATTTGTCTTTAATTATAAATATATGGCATATACTCTTTTGAATGTATTATTTATCTCACAATAAAAATGGCAATACAAGCCCAAATGAAGTTAATCACTAAAATGTGTCATCTCATTATGACAGCTCATCCATGTCACTGTCTTGAAAAGTGGGGTCCTGACCCACTGGGAACCTGGCTGAGAACTTGGCTCTGTTGGGATGTCAGCTGGATGCTTGATGAAAGTGTTAGTCACTCAGTCATGTCTAACCTTTTATGACCCCATGGACTGTAGCCTGCCAGGCTCCTCTGTCCATGGAATTCTTCAGGCAAGAATACAGGAGTCGGGTGCCATGCCCTCCTCCAGGGGATCTTCCCAACCCAGGGATCAAACCCAAGTCTTCTGCACTGCAGGCAGATTCTTTACCATCTGAGACACCAGGGAAGCCCCAGATGCTTGATGAAGGACATCTAATTATCTTTGGAGCTTGTGGGTGCAAACTTGAGGAGACACGAGGGAACCCCATTCAACTAAGAGGAACTTTGTTTCTGCTTTGTGGGGACCTGAGCCAGAAATTCTACCACTGCCACCCCCAGATGCGATTGAACTGTAAACCAACAGGCAGGCTCAGGAACGGGGCAGGAGGAGAGGACAGTGTGACTCGGGAAAGCACAGTCCTTTTCCTCCTTGCACTGAACCACTCCTCAGTGGGAAGTCTTTCTAACAACTGGAATAAGTCCTTCCTATTCCTTTCTACTCCTTTACTTTGAGTAAAGTTTACTTTGAGTAAACTCCGGGAGTTGGTGATGGACAGGGAGGCCTGGCGTGCTGCGATTCATGGGGTCGCAAAGAGTCGGACACGACCGAGTGACTGAACTGAACTGAACTGATTCTTTTCTAGGATCCACTAAATGTTTTAGCCACCTCCCCCTCTTTCAGGCGATGCTGAGTGATGAGAGTGGCCACCCAAACTGTTCCTGATAGAGCAGACTTTCTTCGAGGAGGTAAAGCTAGGAGAGCCCATTTTATCAAACTGGGAAACTACTCAGAATCCAGAAGCTTGAAGTCTCTGTTTGGAAATGTTGCTGTCTCAGATTTTAGAAACCATTCTCTGCTTTGGCCTGAAAAGCTATCCAAAAGATGTGCCTTCACATTTCCTCAACCATCACTTCTTCACAGATCAGCAGTGGGATGGTTTCAAACACAGGGCAAAATCAAGCTGGTGGAGAACCTAGTTAAGAGAGGCACGGACTTCCCTGGGGGTCCAGTGGTTAGGACTCCACGCTCCCAGTCCAGGGGGCCTGGGCTCAATCCCTGGTCAGGGAACTAGATCCCGCATGCTGCAGCTAAGACCTGGCACAGCCAAATTTAAAAGAGAGAGAGAGAGGAAAGCAGAATGTCAGTCGTCCAGCTTCTAGCCCAAGAAGCTGTGCGCCTGGAGGGAGGTGCGTCACCTCTCTGGACCTCAGAGGTCTCACTTGGAAGGTAAAGAAGTGAAAACAGATGACTTCCAAGGTCTCTCGCCTCTCTGAAAGAGATTCTTCCCTCAGCTACACCAGTTGTTGGCAATGAAGTGATAAGACAAATGACAAGCAAGTTTTGACGGTGCTCTGAAAGCAGACACCAGACATGTAAATTCAGATCCCAGGAATGTGAGAGAAAGCTCTGGCATGGCCTTCCTATTTCAACAAACAACTAATCAATGCAGAAACAGCCAGGTAGTTAAAAACCATTTTAATTTTCATTTTCAGACTTTGTTCATAACAGACCCATCCTTCAAATGACCTACTTTTTCCCACAGTTCATCCCAGACCCAGGAAACAGAGATAAGGAGGGACCGTTCCCCCTCCACAATCTTTCTTCACATTCCACTTTTCACATTTGGTGATACAAATAAAACCTTTAAAATATTCAACACAAAACGTTTGAGACTTCCAAAGTTTGTGAATCATAACATATCATCGATCTGTTCAAAACTTGACAAACAGACGATAAGTTCCCTCATTATACCTCAACATCTGATGAAGATACACTCAATAAATATTTGTTGATTAGTAACAAATGTGTTGATGGAAAGTTCTAATCATTACCAGCGAAGAAACAGGCTAACGTATGTGCTGATTAAACCTCTGATCACTTCTCCTGGGTTCATCACAAACTCCATTCATCCTCCAACCAGGCAGTGAGACCCCCTTAACTTTCAGCTCAGACAGATTTTACCAGAACATCTGATGCTCACACTGTCTTCTCACATGTTTCACTGAGGAACAGGTGAAAAGGATCCAGCACACAGATACCAATACCTAAATCCTTAAGACTTGATGAGGGTTTGGTGGTTGATTCCCCAGCCCTCTTACCCATTTAGTTTTGTAACCACCAAGAGGTCAGAGCCAAAGGGGTTGAAAAGTAAATGAAAGTGCCTGGGGGGAGGAGAGGAAGGGTAGGATCATTAGCGAATTTAGGAAGTCACAGTACAGCGGCCAAAGCTGACGTCTCTGAAGAACCCAATGTTCTTGCTTTGAGGGACACTGGCTCTCAGTGATACTGCCACCTGGCTTGGGAAAAGCCTGCCTTGTGCAAGCCAGGAGACTAGAATCCATTATCTTAGTCTGTGTCTTTGTAATCATGACACTGGGGCAGAGTAGCCCAAGGGTCTTTTCTGCATGACTGACAAACATCCAAATCAGGCTTGAACCATGAGTTAAGAGTGAGGTCTGATGGGATCTATGTTCAATTCAAGAGGAAGATTATTGGTTAGGCTAAAGAAGATCTTTGCTTTAAAATCATCATTTTCACTACCTGAAGGTAGTAAGTGACCCTGGACCCCTGTTAGGATCTAGGGAAGATGATCTGTGGAAACAAAATCCCCTTTAGGAATTTAAGCACATCTCAATTACTCAAAGCAACTGTTAGCCTTACAAAGAAGGCAGGGTTCCTCACTTGAGACCTAGCCTAGGTTAGGAGGGTTGCACCTTGAATTTTAGTTCTGATGAGTAGAGAAAGCACATGGCCATTGGCTAAACTTTCACCCTCAGGTGAGCATTCTGCTCTTAGAAATAATCACAATAATTGTCATAATTCCATCTACAACTGTATCAGTGTATCTATGTATATATAAATATATGTATAGGTGTATCTTCTCAACTTCTAAAACAACTTCCCAAACAGTATCTCATTTGTATCAACCCATTCCACCTCTCTTTATTTTAACATGGCATTCTGTTTTCTTTTTCTTTCTTTGTGTTCAGCCAGATCTGAAATCCTACTCAGCTTTCTATTATGGAGCACTCCATGGCCTCCTCTAACCTACCTGGCTTAAGAGAACAAAGGATCAGGAACAGTTCTGTCCTGAGGAACTTTCTGCAAAGGTGGAAATATTCTGTTACCTACACAGTCTGCTATAGTAACTGATACCACCATATAGCTGCTGAATACTTAAAATGAGACTAATGTGACTAAGGAACAAAATATTAAATTTTACTTCATTTTAACTAATTTGAATGAAAATAGCTACATAGGACTAGTGATGCCTGGATGGGACAGTGTAATTCTGAGGACTTTTCACAGCAAGGGAAAGAAAAGATTAAACTGTCAGTCATCATGCTACTGATTTCCACACTTGGAAATTAAAAGATTTTTTTTTCAAACTTTAAATCAAACTTGTATAGTCCACATGGCTTAATAGCTGGGGTTGTATGCTTTTTCCTCAAATGCAAATATGGCTCAACACAATGTGCGGCAGTAGCAACTTTATTCTTTGACAGGGTCTAGGGACCTTCACATCCCTGCTGGGAGGGCCCCATGCTCTCAGGCTTATGAATTCTACACCCTGCACCCACACAGCTCAAGACTTCTAAAGAGTGCCCTTTGTCTCCTTGGCTTGTGTGTCAAGGAGGCAAAGGGTTCTGCTGCATGGCAATTAATCAAATGGCCCACTTCTACCTTTGATCTGGGAGAAAATAGTCAAGATAACAGTCAGGAGGAGAAAGTGAGAGACAGTGACAGAGACACGGAGGGGGGAGGGAGAGGAGAAACTCTGCTAGAAAGAGAAGAGGAAAAGGTAAGGTGGAAAGAGAGATAGATGACAGGAAGGAAGGGCATGGGCATTTCAAAGAGTCTAGCTGTCATTCTCTGGTTCGTCTTCTTTTAAAAACCAGGATGTCTCACGCTACCATGGCAAGTCGTTTCCTACCATTGGCCAAATTCAAGCCTCCAGCTATCTTAACTCAGAAGAAAGGCCTCATAAAGGCTTATTGGAAATAATAGGTTTGGACATACCTATTAACTTCCTACTCCAACACCCGTACGTCTAGTTTTCACTCAGGTCAACAACGGGTGTACTTAAAGGTGGCATTCAGAAACGTCCTGACTAGCAGAGAGCGCTCCAAGGAAAACATGGTAAGCATGCTGGTCTCTGAGAGCTCCTGGAGACATTTAAACTTTCTTTATCCTGATTGAAAAACCAGAAATCCATGATTAACCGCAGAGAAGGCAGGAACTAGTAATCATTTATGATTAACTACAATAGTATAGTAGCAAAACTTTTCTCAAGGCCTTGCGGGGTTTACCTTTAAATGAACTTCTTTACACAATGGTTGGGTGGAGGGTAGCCCTAAAAGAGAGAATTGAAAAAGAAATGGCATTATTTTGTTCAACTGAAGAGAAATGAAGTATTCAAAAACAAGGATTATATTGGCATTTGTTTTGCTTCCCTCAAAAAAAAAAAAAAAAGAAGGGGCTATAATATGTGTTCCTTTTGTACATCTTAAAAACATGTTAGGGACACACTGAGCTGATAGATATGAAAAATTATGAATATTCCACTCAATAATTAAGCATGTCTTCTTTTCTTGGCCTTTTTTGTGACAGCATTTCCTGCACAATCCATTTTAATCCAATTCTTTGATATTTAAAAAAAATGGAGATTCCTCTAATTGATTCACAGAGAAACTTTATTTATCCAGAGGAACTGAGAAAAGTTAGGCTTGGAGATATGAGCTGTTTTTTTTTTTTGAGGTTACAAGTTGGCCTTACAGGGGAAATGACTTAGAGATGCAGCAAATTGATCTGCAGTTTTTCTAGAGAACAAACGATGATTTCACTAGATGGCATAAACACACAGACCCAAACACACTTACCCTCTTGACAGTTGTGAGGTTGGCTCGATTTGGGGCCAGACTAATGTTATAAATGTTCTAAATGAGGATCCCAAGCACTGTGGATTCAGTAAAACATGTCCAGTTTTCCCAGACCAGACATTGGAGTCTGGTTATATCTGTCACAGATGAATGAGTTTGTTCTTGGCCTAGCCTATCCAACTCAAACCCCGTAGGAACCTCTTTGAAAACCACAGAACATCATTCCATGCTTGATTTTGCACTAAGATCTTTCAATGGATTGAAACATACAGCACGTAAGAGCAGGTGTCCCCAGCTCGTGGCCCAGCTCCACGCCTGAGGAGGCTGCAGAGGGCATGCTATTCTCATTAACAATGCACCGTCTCCACATCTCTTCCTGAAACAGGCTCTCCTTGTTTCAGACAGGAGGATAGGGACTGAGGCGGGCAATGTCTTGACCACTCCATCTCCCAGAAGAATGCTTACAAAAGAGGAAAGACACAAATGAACATTAATACATGACTGCTTACTAGAAACCTTCAGAAAGCCCCCAAGATGTCTTGAGGGCAAATCTTAGCCTTAGCCTGATCTATTCATACCTGCACTGATCCAAACGTATAGAAAAATCTAATGCGTATCTCCAGTGACCCTGGATTACCAAATGGAATTTTAGATATCATGGTATATGATGAATGGCTGGGATGGTAGGGAAGATTTCCAAATTCAGAGGGCTCAGGGACTCATTCTACTTTTCTAATTTACAAATGAAGTGCAAATTTTGGTCCACTTAACTTACACAAGCTGACAAAATAACATCCTTTTCCGAAGATTAGCTGCTGCATCAGCTTTGGACAGTTGCTAATCTAAAGTGCTAAGTAACAATGAAACGTTGCAAAATCACAAAGACTCACGCTGTCCATTGGCCCGGGATGTCACGTACAGCACTGAGAAAGAATGCCTCCTGTCACCGGTCCACCCACAGCCTTCACTGCAGACTTGGGGGTGGTGTGACTTTGCAGGCATGGAGCCCTGTACCCAGCTCACTCACGCCACAAGTCTTTCTACACATCAGCCTGGCTAGCTGACTCCAGGCCTCCAAAAATGGGAGGAAAAAATGTATCACTTTAATCAAAAGAATTCATAGTGCTGCTTCCAGATACTTTATTCCCTTTGCACTTCACAGTTGCTTTAACAGGAAAAAAAAGGGGGGCTGCTCCACAAAGTATGAGAGAAAATGACAAGACCACATGAGGGCAAGAAATTAGAAGGCGCGACAGTCTTTGTGATGAAAACAATTTGTTCTAGAAAAATAATAACACTTATCAAATGCATATATGTGCCAAGCACTGGGCATACATTATTTCATTTACTTCAAATACATATTGCCCCGAGATGTAGGCATTTGATCTCCCTTTTACAGTTGAGGAAAGCCAACCTTTTATTCAAAGTCACGAAGACAGTAACCAAAAAAGGCAGGGTTTGCATCTAGGTAATCTGACTCCCAGGCCTGGCTCTTCACCACTCTGCTGTAACAGCCAGACAGTGCCCCATGAGGGCTCCTTTTAACCCAGCTGACATCTTCTGAGCAAGAGAAAATCTTTTCTATGTCATATTTCACAATTACCCACTGTTACATTTTACGAGGTCAGTCTTCCAAGAGGTTTTTGCCTGGCTCTCTCCCTAGGGACCAACTCAGGGGAAGTTGTGTGGATGAGAAATCAGACATCACCTGCATGGCTGCAAAATAAGAATTCCCGCATGTGGCAATGAAGATCAAAGATCCCGCATGCTGCAACTAACACCCGGTGCAGCCAAATAAATAAATAAATATTTTTTTAAAAATCAGACATCAGTCACAGGTGACTGGCACAGGTTCACAGGGGCTAAGTTAGGCCAGATGAAGGTCAACACATTTTCTTTTTAATTAAAGTTATTAGTTTGCCCAATCAGGGAAAATGGTGTGTCTGATTTTCAGCTAGATATTTGGCCAAATCTCTCAGGATATTTTGGTAGACGGGATGGAGAATGTGGTGATTAGAGTTGTGGGAAACTGTCTTCCCTAAAGAAGATCAATTAATGGATTGGTGTCAGTCTCAGACACCACTGACCAACATTTTTATCAACCACCCAGACACTTGCAAATCCCACAGCTGCTTCCACTGCCCTTCTCCTGGTACCTGTCTCTGCCAGACCCATCTATGTGTACCCCCCACCCACACCCCAAGCTTTACTTTCTTTTGTCTTTGGTCTTTGACTCATGTGATTTCCCAGGCTGGAACACTTTTTTTTTTTTTTTTTTTAATATTTTTAAAAATTGTATTGGAGTATAGTTGATTTACAGTATATTGTTTGTTAGTTTCATTGACAGGCGGGTTCTTTACCACTAGCACCACATGGGCAGCCCCATAAAGTAAAACATGTGGCTGTGAAAAAAAACAAACTATGTGAGGATGCATGATTTTAACAGCACATGTGAAAAAAACATGGGAGTTAAATGACGAGTTGAATGTGACTGGGCCACCCAAAAAGATATGTATTTTCAGGCCTTATGCTTGTGTGGTTGCTAAGTCGCTTCAGTCATGTCCGACACTTTGTGACGCTATGGGCTGTAGCCCACCAGGCTCCTCTGTCCATGGGATTCTCTGGGCAAGAACACTGGAGTGGGTTGCCATGCCCTCCTCCAGGGGATCTTCCCAACCCAGGGACCAAACTCACATCTCTTGTGTCGCCTACATTGACAGGCAGGTTCTTTACTACTAGTGCCACCTCGGAAGCCCACAGTCCTTGTAGTTAGGAGAAAGTACCTAGAAGTAATGAGTTCTGAGTTGGTCAAACCACACTGAGTACTATGACTATTTCAGGTGTCATTTTTTAATACAAAAAAATGACCAAACAGTCTTCACTTAGAAGAAAAGAATCAGAATGGATTGAAAGTCAAATTACACAAAAAAATGGCAAAGTACCTTGGGTTGTTCAGGCTAAACAAGAATAGTTTAGATAGAGAGCATGATTGTTGTCATGTGGAAGGCAAATTGGACTTGTTCTGAATCTCTCTTGAAAACAGGATCGGGGACTTCCTTGGTGGTCCAGTGGCTAAGACTCCAAGCTCCCAATGAAGGGGGAGTTCAAAGGTGCCAGAGTTCGATCCCTGGTTAGGGAACTAGGCCCCACATGCCACAACAAAGTGCAGGTCTCAACGAAAAGATCCATTGTGCCACAACTAAGACCCAGCACAGCCAAATAAATAAATAAAAATAAGTAGGTTCAAGGAGGGGGCACATGTATATCTATGGCTGATTCATGTTGATGTATGGCAGAAACCAACATAATATTGTAAAGCAATTATCCTTCAATTAAAAATTAAAAAATTACAAATATTGAAAAGAAAGAAAGTAGGACTAGCCTCGGCAATAGAAGCTTAAGGCGGGGAGGAGAGATTTCCAGCTCAATACAAAAGTAATTACAATGGGAAATAAGCTGTTAGAAAGTGGACAGGGAGAGGGGCTCAGGGTGGTTGGGGGCATATTTATCCCTAGAAATCTTCAAACAACTCTTCAACCAAATGGATACCTACTTGGCACCAGGGATTTTAAGAACTGAATGCAAGTTTAGATTTGATAACCTACACAAAGACCTTTCCAGATAATTCAGGGAAGAATCTATAGTCCTCATATTTCTGCATTTCAGTAACATCCTCAAATTTACATGTTTGAGGCAGCCACATGGCTCAATCCCATAAACCCTGAGCTGTTTTACTTCTATGTTGTCGTGTCTCACCTTATGCCTCATAGCATCATAAACTAAAAGGTAGAACCCAGTTTCTAGTCCCAGATTTGTTACCAGTTAGCTGTGGGTTTAATCATCTCGTTTAAGCTCAATTTCTTCATTTGAAAAATAAGGAAGTTTGGGCTCATTAAACCATTTAGTTCTTTACACATTAAAATTCTAAAGCATTAATGATTCTCAGACTTTGTCCTCAGACCATAAGCATTAAAATCAGCAAAGAAGGCTGTTTAACATGAAGGTACTTGGGCCCCATCGTATTAATAGAATCCGAGGGGAACCCAAGAGCATGAATTCTAAGTAAGGCACCATAAATTGTTAACATGCACGCTGAAGATAAAGAAACAACCCCAAAGAGGCTGTGTGCCCTTGAGATTGGAACAACAGAGAAGCAAAATTCAGGCACAGGAAGGTTCATTCAGTTGCCCAACATCTCAAAGTAAAACCAGAGTTGTTCCCAGAAGAAAATAAACGGATTATTTCCTATTGTCTTAAAGGACCTGAAGACTTAAAGTGAGGATGTAGGCGGAGAACTAGAATAGTCTCCAAGGTGTGTCTAGTAGGGCTGGAAAAGCCCCAAACCCTGTCTGGTGAGGAAGGAGTCAGAGCTTTGTAACAAGAAGCAGCCTTACTTACATCCTGCAAGCCTCCGAAGTAGGCGTGGCCTCCAGACTGCTGGAAAAAGCGGAATGCGCAGGGTTGGTCCTACAGCGTTGAACTGATACAAGTCAGGGTTTGAAAAGCTGGGAAAACGGAAAAGCAAGTAGTGCTCTTAACTGAAAATGTTCCTTGGCCAGGCCCAGATCAACAAGCTTCATTCCTATCATAGGAATGTTCATTATTCAGAAGTAGCCCTGCAAAATATTTTTTTTTTCCTCCCCAGTTCCATGGCCCCAGAGAGCTGTTTTCCAAAATCGCCACAATAGGGACTTTCCCTGGTGCACCAGTGGCTAAGACTCTGAACTCACAGTGCAAGGCTCCTGGGTTCAAGCCCTGGTCAGGTGACTAGATCCCCCACACTGCAGCTAAAGATCCCACATGCCACATCTAAGACCCAGTACAGCCAAATAAATAAAGGCTTTTTTAAAACATTAAAAAAAAAAAAATTCCCATGACACATTCTTGATTTGAAGACCTACTGAAATTAGTAGAGTTCTTTATCTGAATTGGGAAAGAGGAGTTGGTTTTTGAAAGCCCATTTGGCTGCAGACCCCATATAGATTAGGGCTGTTATCACTAACAAGTCCACTTTCTTCAATATATTTTCACTGAGGTTTTCTTATATACATATTTTCACTGAGAATCATCAGTATAACTTTTTCTCAATCTCTCTTTAAAATGCACATGACATCACTGATTTCAAAAATTCCATTTCTGTCCTATAGCTTATTATCCAGGCAAGCACCCTAAAATAACAAATAGTTTCACTAAGTCAGTGGCTTGCATAAGGCTCTCTGTCTGATATTTAAGCTGAAAAAGCCCAGATATTGGCACATTCATTATTTATACATTTAGCAATCACCTCAAAGCCTTCCCCCACCCACTCCCCAAAAGCAAATTTATGAATGCTTATCATAAATGTAACTATTGTCTAGTACATGGTTTCCAACTGTTCAGATGAGGCATCCTGAAACAGTCAAGACCCCAGACAAGCTCACGAACATGTCACATACGGGGGTCTTGTGCAAACCCAAAAAACTTCTGGTGCTCTTCTCCCCATAAAATTACAGAAAGGCTTTATTTATAAGTTGTGGGGACTAGGCAGTCACTAAGTCATTATCACGCTGAAATCTCTGGCAGCAATTCCTTAAATGACACCATCTACCTCTTAGCTCTAAAAGTTGCTTAAGTGTCTCTATCAAATTATCTATAAAGCAAATAAACTCTAGGAAGATATCTAACACAAATACTCCCAAGGCTGAGAAAAATAAAAAGAAAAGCTTGCTTATAAAGAAAGCTAATTTCATATTCCTATCAGAGAGCCATCAAGTAATACTGCTGGAAAAAATAAAAAGTACCTTACCCAGAAACAGTTGAATTAAGCAGATGGATTTTGACAGGACCTGAATAATTAAATTTTCCACTGCAGCTTTAGAAACTCCTGTTCTGAAGCCCATTTTGTCAGCCAATGCTAAAGAACGTTTTTTGTTTTTTTTTTTGGCTCAGGAACATACAATCCAAATAGCCCCAGAGGAGAAGATGCCTCTAGGTCTCTGGTCTCCACACCTTCAGACACTGCCCTTCAAAGAACAACTCTTTTCCCTTGGAAAAGAATCTGCCATCAACATTGTCATGTTAATTGGCCAAATTCAAACACAAGTCATCTCTAGAAACTGCGAAAGGGCAACCTTTGGGTAGACTATTTCAAAACTTTTTCTTAAAGGATAAGAGACATGCAAATAAAAAGTCAACCTTGGCATATTAGACGCTTAACAATTAAGAACCCAAAACCAAAATGTTTTTTGTTGGCTACTGCTGGCCATGATTTCTTCTCTCTGCTCTTTATTGGGCAGCAAGAAAAGTCACCCAGACTTCAAAACTCTATGTGATAATAAATGTTTGGAGGTGGTATGGATAAGTTTCCAACCACATATAATCCAAAACTTTTTATCAACCAGCAGTTTTGCTTTTCTTCTGAAGCAAATTTCGTTCCAGATCTGTCCACAAGGAGCAGAAATCTATATTTAAAGGTGAGCCACTGAAGGTCCCATGGAGCCTGGCTCCTGTGTCCTGGCTCCTATACAAGGCAACCAGTGGAGGCGATCGAGGGACAAACACAGAGGACAAAGCCCTCTTTGATGGGATAAAGTCAGGCCACTCAAGGTGCCAGTTCTCTTGCTCTCTGTACATCCCCTGCTTGACCAGCCCCTGCTTCACCCACATAACTGACATACTTTCCCCCAGCTCCAACTATTGATTGTTCTAATCTGTAAAGCAGAACATCTCCACCTGTAACTATCAAAGGGGTGATGAGGGGCATGCCCCTCTGCTAGTTTCCCTGGTAACCACTGAGTCAATCTGAGGTTGGTTCCCCGTATAACTTGTATCCGCCCCCTCCCTCTGGGAGCAAAGATGGCTGCCGTGCCCCACCCGTCATGACAGGCCCGCAGGCTACCGCACACTGTGGGATGTGCCTTTAGGACCTTGCTTCAGACAGGTAAACTACCCCTACCCATTAAGCCACTGACATCTCTGTCGATAACTCCAAGCTCTTTAGTCCAGAGGCTGAGCAAGTCCAGAGCTTGCAGACCTGCAGGGAGCAGCCAGGAGGCTGAGGAAACTCCCATGAGAGCCGAGAAGCTGGGGAGTAAGGACCGGAGTGGGAAGTTGTGGGGCATCCACTAGCATGTGGGACTCAAAAGTTTCAGGGGATAATCCCAGAAGTCACAAGAAGAAATCCCAGGGTGGCTGCCATTAATCTGTGGGGCCCCATGATGGCTGTCGTTGAAGAGTGGGGGCTGGCGAGAGAGTACCGAGAACTCATAGATGGCCCTGAGGCTGTGGTGGAGATTCTGGCCACCATTACAGTGGGAAAAAGAGGTTAGACCATAAGGCAGTGGCCACAGCTCTGGGCTGGCCCCTGCTTTTATATTAAGAAAGGCCACATACACCAAGCTAACAGTGGAGATGGAGGTAGGTGCCCGGGCATGGGGAAGACGTTATGTTAACTGGCCAAGAAATATCAAAGACGGCATCTGTGACCAGCCACCCAGCCCTCCAGCAGCGCTTATATGGGACCATCTACTAGGGCAGGCTTCTTTCCCTGCTCCCTTGGTTAGTAGCCACCTGCCTGCCAAGGAAGGGGATGTGATCAGTCCTCATTAGCAAACCATGGAAGATGTATAAGAGAGCAACGCCTGCTAATGCTTCTGATACTGTATCAAAGTGAGCCTTTTGGAGATGGTTGGGATTTTATCTTGGGTGTGCGTC
The DNA here is from genome assembly GCF_019320065.1 of Cervus canadensis. NCBI lineage: Eukaryota > Metazoa > Chordata > Mammalia > Artiodactyla > Cervidae > Cervus > Cervus canadensis. Next base: position 74,230,148 of record NC_057393.1, on the reverse strand, counting down.
TGAGTGTCTCAGTACCTGAGACCAAATCCTGTGTTCTCTTCCTGGTTTTAACCCATTTTAGGGTGTCCTAGTAACTTGAATGGTGATTCATGTTCCTCAGAAAGTGAGGCATATGAATGTAAGTGAATGATACGTATTATTGTCTATTACTGTTATTCATTTAAACAGAATTGGCTGTTTATAAACTGAAGAAATGCCTGAAAGTGTCCAGGATGGGACTCGATGTTTTAAAAATGGTTTTTGCCCATGCAGTTAGAGGAGGCTAGCTTTCTATTAATAGAAGGAATTGGTATTTCTCTTCTTGTGCCTTTGAGATATAAATGATCTACCTGGGCTTTCTGGAACTTTAATCACCTGTGGTCCCTGAGAGTGAAGGGAAAAAAGCCTTTTTAAACTTTAGTGGGAAAACTGTGAGATCTGTGTCTATGTATGTACATATGTTCATGTGTACTTTATAAATGTGAGGTGTCTCTCCTTCCAAATGACTTTGCCAAAATTGGTTTGTGGCTGAGCTCTGTTTAATTGGCTTAAAAAATTAATCACTCAAATAAATTCTCAGAAATATAAAAGAAACTCCAGAATGAAATTCAGGTTCATGTCATCTGGGAAATATTAGAATTAAATCCATATCTGGTATTGAAACTAGCTTAAGCTTGTTAGTTTGATTAATATAGACATGTCTTTAGTGATCAGTGTTAAACATATCTATTGTACCTAGGCTTATTTGAGACCAAATATGACCTTATTATATCTCTTGCAAATTTGTCAGTAACGAAAATAACTTGTTAAGACGAAACTTTAAGTAAATGTAAATAAGAGCCTTTAAGAAAACTCTATAGGAATAATTATGTTTTGGGAATGTCTAGCCAAAGTGGTTCCTCGAGATTTTGGTAACCATGACCTGCCCACTGTCTTGTCTCACACAGTAGGATGTTGCTCCAGTGCCTCGTTTCAGATATGTAAGATCCCCCTCACTATTAAACCACTGATGTTTCTGTTGCTGTCTGGGTTCTTTGGTCTCAGAGTTGGGCAAGTACAGGGCTTGCAGGCCTGCGGGGTACAGCCCAACAGATGAATAAAAGGTGCCATTCCCCCCAAAACTACTCTCCCTGCCTACAAAAACAAAGCAAAGTGCAACACTCTTGAGATGAGATTTAGATTTCTGGGCCTGAAGGTAAGACATGTGCTACCGAAACCAGCATATTTCTGAGTCATTCCTTTCCTGGCTCTGGAAATGACCCTGGCAGAACCTGAAGAAGGATGAATTAGTTTCTGGGGCACCATAGTTGGGAACCTCTGTAGCTTAAACCCTATCTCATCATCCACTTGACAGTAAGTTATTTTTGACAGACTTTTTCTGCCTGGTTCAGATCTACTGAGGACATAGCTTTTTAAATCGTTAAAAGAAATAAATGACAGTTGGAAAGAAAAACTTGAAAGATTGCCTCCATTTGGAAAGAGTAGATTTTAAATACCTGAAAACATGTCAACTTTGGCTACAATACAGTTTGTGTAAAACTCCTCCCATTATTTGAAACCCCCAAGCATTTGTTCGGAGGAGTCACTCAGAGAGACTCTTACTCAACTAGCTGTGAGGACCTGGTCTTGGCAAGTGCTCAACATGTCTCTTTTGTTTAGAAATCATACTGTGTTAGGCCACTAGTGTTGTGAAATAGTCTTGTGTCTTAGGAACAGTACTGAAAACTCAATCTGTGTGTGCCTGAAAACTGGAAAAGCTCAGGAAATTGATTCTCTAGCCCACAAATGAGCTAAGAGTAAGAGCAAGATCTGATTAAGTGACCTCCAAGCCAGTGCTGTCTTATGTTGGAGAAGCTCCCTGTACCAGTTCCAGGAGTCCAGGCACTTTGAACATTCCTGGAGGACAGACACTTAGGCCTCTTAGGGATGAATGGACACATTGTGACATTGCCTCCCAGGTAGAATTGGGGGTCAAGAAAGAAGGAGCAGAAAAGGGTCCTTTGGGTTTAGGACGATTATAAAAGTTGCTTGATCCAAAAGTGTATACAGTGGAGGGGTATACACTTCATTTTGGGTTGAGTTCCATATAACTGATGAAAAAACAAAAATATGAAAATAGAACTGTACCTTAGCACTGTTTTTTGTTTTTTTTTTTTAGGAAAATATTTCTTTATTAGCATTTTGCCCAAAGCAGAGACAGTGATAGCATCCTAACAAAAAAAGTAAAAGGCAATCTGATATGGATCAACTATTTTAAGAATACAAAATGCTTCACCAACAGTTTGATCATAATTCAAACTTAACAACCAAGCCCTAACAGATACTGCCATCATCCTGATCATCCAAATCTAGGGACTATTTTGTGAAATTGTGTGGGATACTGAGAAAGAGATTTTCAGTCTAGAAAATTTAGCAATAAGATCCAGCAGACTAAACTGTCAGTATTGGTTTTAAGCAGAGCTGGAAGAAACCAGTAGTTCCCAAAGGCTGATCCAATTTTCAAAACTACTGTCCCCTATCTTATCACCCAGTGCTCATACACACATACACAGGCACACACACATACATATACATTTTATACACGTGAAATCAGGTTGAAGAATGATAGGTACCATCAGAGAACACCGAATCTTACCTGCTTAAGTAACCAAAGAGAAAATAGAGGTTAGAGACTTCTGTGACTTACCTAAAATGGAGGCAAGACTACAGCCCAGCCACCCAATCTCCTAACCTAGTACTCTTCCTGCTGCACAAGCTGAAATGTCAGACAAAGGCTTTAACCACAGTAATAATGGCCATTCTCCCACTCTCTCCACTTATAGCACCTGTGATCACAGCCAGGCGTTTCAATGGTCTGAACTCTCCCTCAACATGACTCCTACCTCTCATCCCTGACACTTCACCCTTTCCACACCCTTCCCTCCAGTCCTACAGTCTGTCAGCTGAGAAATCAAGGGTCTCTCAGCTCATTTCAGCAAAGCCACAAAAACACAAATGTGAGCAGGTCAGGAATGGTGATCACAGAGTTGAGTGGGGCTGGAGCATAGTGTGTTTATGAAAGGAGGTAATGGGACTGGTTGGAGAGGAAAGGTATTTTGAAGGTATATTGCAGTGGGTCTTTTTTTTTTTTTAATCTTTTGGCCATGCTGCACATGGTATATGGGATCTTAATTCCCCAAGAAGGGATCCAACCCAAGTTCCACAGAGTCTTAACCACTGGACTGCCAGGGAAGTCCCTGTGGTGGGTCTTGAATGTCCTTCTGAGAGGTAGAGAATAAAAAAGGCCAGGAACTTTTCTAACACATGGGTCCAGTCTACTTAAAAGAAGACATCTGATCCACCATGACAATTGTTATTAGTTTCTTTCTCTGTTTAATATGTTCTATCTCACTAGAGTAGGTGCCCCATGAAGGCAAGGACAATGCCTATCACTCAGCACCATAGCCTAGGTGACTAACAGGGTGCCTGGCTTACACAGGTTCTGCAAATATAACAGTTACTGGTGGATGCGAACACAACAAATATAGACATGCAGCTCCCCTTACACTTGTCAAATGCAAGCTCTCAGAGTCACTGGCCAACATTTCTACTTTGGGAAGTAAGAATAGCTTACCTGGCATTCTCCCCTCCACCATCCCCACCCATATAGTTTTCCCTCATCAGTTACAAGAATAGTGGGTAGAGTTCTACATTCATATTTCTGTTTCTGCATCAGTTACATGGAACCTAACCCAGAATACAATATATTCTCCCCATTTTAAACCTTTCTGGATCAAGCAATTTCTATAGCCTTCTGAAACCCCAAAGACAATATCAAGAGGGTAGAACAATGGCCTAGGAATATTTTCCTGGTGGTTCAGTCTCTGACTCACACCTGACGAAGAACAAATCATTTAACCTCAGCTTGGCTTGTTTTTACTGTATGCAAAATAGAGCCTATAACAATATAAGCCTCCTCCTGCCCTCCGAGGGCTATTCTGAGAATTGGGGAGATGCTATCTTGGAATGATTAGAGCTCCTAAGAACTGGGCTCTCAATACAGAAGTGGTGTTGTTCTCAGGTTGTGCTCCAGCTGCTGTTTTCCAGCATGAAAGGTAGAGTTGTGAGGCCTTGTTGGCAAGGAAAGCAAGTTGTTGCTGTGTTGTCACAGTGATACAACAAGCAGGAGGGCAGGTTCCTCAAAGGTTTAATGGATCTGATTTCATTCATTGACTTCCTTCCTCTTTACCTCAAACCTCCATTTCCATTATTCTTCATGGATAGGTGTTATTTTGTATTGTCTAAGTTTCCCCAGCTGCCAGGACATCTAGAGAAAAACAAAGTTCGTTTAAGACATATAGTTTTCCTGATTGAATCATAGAACCCCAGAGGGTGGTGGAGGTGGGGGACATTACTTCTTAAGGCATAATTTAGTTAATTCAGTTTAACAATCAGAGAATTTCTGAGTGTTTTCTATAACAGGTAGATGAAGAGGAATAAAAGTTGAGACTGTTTTCTGAACAGATGTATGGTCAGATAGCCATGAGTGCATGTGTGTGCACTCAGTCACTCACTCATGTCCAACTCTTTGTGACCCCATAGACTGTAGCCCGCCAGGTTCCTCTGTCTATGGAATTTTCCAGGCAAGGATACTGGAGTGGGTTGCCATTTCCTTCTCCAGGGGATCTTACTGACCCAGGGATTGAACCAACATCTCTTGCATTGGCAGGCAAATTCTTTACCATTGAGACACTTAGGGGAACCCCAATACTTAGGGGAACAAGTACAAAGACCTCTGTAAACATCATCACAATCTTTCTAACCTGAACATGACAGTGATGTGAGTTTTTACACCAAATTTGAAATGTCTCAGTAATAAATTTGATTTACGCCTTCATTTATTCATTCTGTACATAGTTTGACTACTTGTCATGATTATAAGTTCCTCAAATGAATGAATTCATTTCAACATTCAACTAAGTTGGTTATGCACCTAGTGTATACTAAGCCCTGGGCTAGGCTTTAGAGAAACTGAGGTAAACACTGATTTCATGAATCATACAGTATAATAGGGGAAATATATATTAAAGAAATATTTTAACATTTAAACACTTTAATTGCAGTTCTGCTATGAAGGAGTAGAATAGGCACCATAAAAGCAATCAGATTTAGTCTCATTGACCCCCATCAATCCCTATAGACTTGAAGGATGGGAGGAGTTTGCCCAGCAAAAACTGGGGTGAAGAGTCTTTCAGGCAGAGCCAATAGCTAGCTACATGAAGACCTGAGATGGGTCTTCTGGCATGAAAGAGATCAGAAAGAACAGAACCTAGTGAGCAAGGCAGAAACTAGCAAGAGGTGAGTATGGAGACTCAGAGATGAGTCTTCTCCATTTCCTATAATTATTGCCCTAGCATCTAGCAGAACAAAGTTCTGGAACAAATGAACCAATGCAACTTGGAGCACTAGAGGTGTCCTGGCCTGTTGCCAAAAGGATGTCCCTCCCAGGGTGGGATCCATCTTTACCTAATGGTATGAGGTTGGACAAAAGGCTCTTAGCTTTGCTTATGCCAAGAACAGCCCTGTAGAATAGAAAACTGCAGGAATGAAAGTATGATCTCTCTTACCCACTTTATTATTTATCTGTCTTATGATAGTAAAACTAGTGTTGGGGTTGCTATTGTGGTAAAGACATGCAAAACCTCTGTAAGTCCAAGTGTGGCTTAGAAATTTGGTTTCAAGGTATTGAGTTGCAATAATACAGTATCTCTTAAGCAACTTTATTCTACTGAAGAGTAGAAGAAAGTAGGATCAAACTCTGAATGACAACTCAACTTTTCTCAAAGCATGATTGCCCAGTAAGTATATACATAGAAAAAGAGAAGGGTATCTGGACACACTGGACTTTCCCAGTCCTTTTTGCCATAAATTTTTTAAACAAGAAACAGAGCTCACCCCCATGATAATTCACAAGAAGAAATTTGCATGACAGAAGTATATACAGAGTTGAAGGCAGGGTTAAGGGAAAGGATAAACAAGAAATGCTGAAACTACCAGGGAGTAGAAAGAATGGAGGCAGTTCTGCTGGGACTAGGGTTTAGGGGATGAGGAGAAGGAGCAGCGCTTCTGGTACCCAGGACAGAAGCAGTAGTTGTGCAGGAAAGAAGTTATGAAGGAGCTGGAAAGATATATCCTGAGATCTCTCTCTCCAGCTCTTCAGGGTCCCTACAGTGCCTCCTGTTGCTGAACCCAATGCAAGCTGCTCAGCAAAGGGGCTCAGATAACATGGTCCAGAGTCAGGTCAGCCTCCAGGGTACAGAGCATGGCAGGAAAAGGAAATAGATCCAAAAACGGAAATAGAGCACATAGAGAATCACCATCACTAATAATAATAAGGCTCTAAGTATGAGGAGGAAAATATGGTATAGCTATAACAGGAAAGGGACAGAAAATTGCTGGTTATATAATATATACACATATATATATGGCTTCATATATATACATGGGTTTCATTATATATATGCTTCCCTGGTGGCTGGTGGCTCAGTGATAAAGAACCCACCTGCCAGGGCAGGAGATGTGGGTTCGATCCCTGGGTCAGGAAGATCCCCTGGAGAAGGAAATGACATCCCACTCCAGTATTCTTGCCTGGATTATCCATGGACAGAAGAGCCTGGTAGGCTACAGTCCATGGAGTCGCAAAAGAGTCGGACATGACTTAGAGACTAAACAACAACAAACAACATATGTGTGGGTATATATACACAAACATACACACTCTAAATATATATATACACACATATAATATATAATGTGATATACAATGTAAAATATAATATGTGATAAATTCACAAGTATATCTAGGTACTTTTATGTCTATGTCAGCTGTTACAGGATTTCCCTGGTGGCTCAGACGGTAAAGAATCTGCCTGCAATGCAGTAGACCTGGGTTCAATCCCTGGGTTGGGAAGATCCTCTGGAGGAGGGCATGGCAACCCACTCCAGTATTCTTGCCTGGAGAATCCCCATGGACAGAGGAGCCTGGCGGGCTACAATCCATGGGGGTGGCAAAGAGTCGGACACAACTGAGCAATTAAGCACAGCACACAGCTGTTATATCCATGTATCTCGTGTGTACATTGTGCAAATGCATAATGTATACATGTTTTCATCTGCAGTTAGGCTGAAGATAGGTTTGCATGGGCAGGATGTTTTGGCTGCATGGATGGCTGATGCTGAAAATGAGAGGGGAACCACTTGCTATGTCCATGTATCTGGCATAATCACACATTGGTTTCCAAAGGAAAGAGTTGTAACCTGACTGTAAAGTCAGTTCTGTATAAGGTAAATACAATAAATACTTTCTGAGGTTCACAGAGTCCCCTCTCTCTGGGGGGGAGGGGAAAGGAGACTCTGATTTGTAGGAATTGATTCTCAGAAGCCATGTTGACAGACACATTTCTCTCAGGGCAAATGCCCTTCTCCTCCATTCCTGTGCATTCCGCCTTTCCCTTCGCTTCCGGTCTCAGTTCAAACATCATCTTTCTGGCTCTCCAGAGTCATGTTCTTTATATCTTTCTCATATTCTTTATGTGATATCTTATAATGATCTGTCTGCTCAGGGAGCAAAGACATGTCTTGGGTTCATTTGTTTCCTCCTAATATTTGGCATAAATGAAAGTGAATGAGGGGAACTTGTTTAAAATATACATGAGTGGATGAATCGCTTTGTGAATACCACAATGCTTGACTCACAGTGGGTGGGGGGAGGCATTCTTATCCATTTGGAGCCTTTCTCTGATGATTTAGGGTCAGAATCTATGTCACATTTATAGTCTTTTTTCCCTTTCTAGGGAGAGAATGGTAGAAGAGGATAAGGTGGGAAAGAGACTTCTAAGCTCTTAAAGCATACAACTCTGGTATCTAGATCAAATGAAACTAGGACTTTGGTGAAAGACACAGATGAATCCAAGCAAGCACAGAAGTATAGAAGGATATAATGCTGCTCTTTCCACCAACATGGCAGCTAGCTCAGGACTGAACTCAGGGCAGAGAACTTCTCAGCCATGGATACACTTCCTTACCTGGTAGCTAGAGAAGGAGATGCCAGCTGCTCTAATGTCATTTAAGCCAGCAATCCATAGGGAGGTCACTAATCTATAGAGGGGCCATAACAAAATGCAGTCCTAGCAAGCTGATGTCAAAAAGGACTCTTAATCTGTCTTTTCCCATGCATAAGTAACTGTGCACTGCACGTCAATGAGTTTTCCCTAAGCAGCCAAGTCATTGAGAACCATTTATGTGATGCTGGGTATGTATTCTAATGGTTTTAGTCTAAAGGTCAAGCAATGCACAGAAAAGCAGCCAGGAAGCAGGCCAACAGCTCAGGCAGGTAATTGAGCGTGCAAAAGCACTCGGCCACTGTAGTGACTAGTCATCTTTTTGTTTATTTCTCTACTGTGTGGTGTGGAAGTTGGTGTTCTTTTCTCTTATCTATTTATGTTAGAAATAAGACATCAAGATAAGGATTTCTAGAAATAATATTGCTGTTGGTGATAATATATCAGCAGAAGTTGGGCTTTCACTTGAAAAAAGAGAGTCAGGGAGACTCGGGTATCAGTTCTTAAACTAAACCTCAGGTATCCCAGTGAATATTGGAACAAAACAAAACTGAATATTGGAACAAAAACATTAAAAATATGGAAATCCTCAACTTCCAGTTTGGAGACCTGGTTGACCAGATTGTTGGGGAAATACTTTTATAATTCATTGCAGTGTCTTCCTGCAGAGGATGGTGATTCCCCTCCATCTATCCATCTGTCTGTCCATTCACCCAAAAAGCATATATTTGGCACATAAATAGTAGTGACAATAATGAGTAGCTAGAATTTAATTTATTCCTCATTGTGTCACAGAAACCAGACCCATTGATTTATACATATTAGCTCATTCAGAATGCTCCCAGGAGATCACAGTTACTAAAGGTTATCCAAAACCAGTGTCTCATGGGCCCCATGTAGAAGAGCTCTGTGAAGTGAAAGTCATGTCCGACTCTGCAACTCTATGGACTGTGGCCTGCCAGGCTCTATTGTCCATGGAATTCTCCAGGCCAGAATACTGGAGAGGGTAGCTGTTTGCTTCTCCAGGGGATCTTCCCGACCCAAGGATTGAACCCATGTCTCCTGCATTGCAGGTAGATTCTTTACCAGCTGAGCTACCAGGGAAGCCAAGAAGGGCTCTCTACATGTGAACAAAAGAGAAAAGCTGGGTAATAAACAGCCAAGATAAGGAAAACATGTCATTGAAGAACTATTGTATGTGAACGATTCTTCTCCTCAGACTCAGAGGTCAGACGAGCTTGTCTTCATTAAATTGTCTAAGAGCACACACACTGAAGAAGTATCAGCCCAGCCTGAAAAGGCCTACTATTGAATGGTCCAGGGAGAGAACCAGAGAGGTACTCATTGTCCTGTGGATCCATATTTTGGAAGAATCTCTGCTGGGGAGATTCCCTGTCCCTCTTTCTCGTTCTCTCCCTTCATGGCAGGTTGGTGGCCAGGACCCAAGCTGCATTCACTCTAGTCCCTAAAGCTTTGTTCCAGGGCCTCCTCCACTGGCTTGCACAGTGACTGGATATGCAACACCCAGAAACTGATAAGGATATTCCTGGAAGTGCCCACTGTTTTGCTCTGGTCCCACTGCTCTGCTCAGGTGCTGCCAGAACCAGCCTCAAGAAGGATAAGAAAGATAGAAGAAGAGTCTGCCTAAATAGCCAGGACATCTCTCTCCTCTTCTGCTATCCCCATCCCCTAAACATTCACTCCCTCTTGCAGGGTGCAGGCCTCTGGCAGGCTGACTGTTCTGCTGGGACCCTTTGCCCTACTTCCTTCTACTCTGTGACAGAGCCACAAAATAAGCAAAAAATGCTTGTCAAACTGGGACAGATGAGAACACTAAGTCCTAATTCCCTCAAATTTCCATGTGTGGGTAAGGGAAACACAGGATAACACACCAGAGCCAGAGATGCCCCTAGGTAAGGCCTGAGCCCCAACAGGCCTTAACTCTAATGCCTAAATTCTTGGTACTTCTCTGAGATAAAAGTGAATGCCATTAAGAAATGGGGGCAAGGACAGAGAAAGAAGTGTGGATTAGTTATTGCTGAATATTTGCGCCCTATGTATCACTGTTGGCTACGAAAAAACCAGGTAAAGACATTGGCCACCTGAGTGTCTGGGGCTTTCGATCAATAACAAGCAAGCCTATCAGACTGCTCAGACTGAGACAAAGGTCCTTTGTAAACTTAATGCCCCAGAGCGCAGGCTTAGAGCTGTGTTGGTGCAAGCCAAAGGAACAGGGAGAGAGAAAAAGGAAAAGAAAATCTTTTGCTTTTCTCAGTAGAAACTTAATATTGAGAGCAGAGACTTTATAAAGAAAAAGGCTGTTGGGAAATGATGAGGATCAGGATATGCTAACATCTTTTACAGATTTCCTCCCTGGATTGATAATACAGTTTTTTAATAAAGCTGTATAAGGTGCAGAGCTGGATATGAATTTCCAAGTATGCCAGTTTGATGTACCTTTGCTGCTGTTTTCTCTCGGATCTAGAGAGGTTACTGACCTTTCTTTTTCCTTTTATTTTTTTGGAGGGGAACTGAGTAGAGGGGAAGAAAGAAGCCAGATGGGGGCATGTTCAAAACAAACCCAGGACTCTAAAGATTGTTTTTAGTCTGGAGAGAGAAGAATAATTCTTTTGTAGAATAATTAGTTTTCACTTACATAGATTTCCCTGATATGGGGATTCCCTAAAAGTGCAAATCATTTACTGGTGACACTTAATTGTGCCGTTCAGGGTCTACTTTTATCTCTGACTGAATGGGTCGTCCGGAATAAAAATGGAACAGTCCAGTTCAGGCCAAAGAATTAGGAACAAATACCAGAATTTAGGGACTATAGTCTCTAACCATGAGTGTAAGAGCTAAGTTGGATTCAGCTTCATTCTCTCATCGTTTTTATTCAGTTCAGTTCAGTTGCTCAGTCATGTCTGACTTTTTGCGACCCCATGGACTGCAGCATACCAGGCTTCCCTGTCCTTTGCCAACTCCCAGAGCTTGCTCAAACCATCAAGTCAGTGATGCCATCCAATCATCTCATCCTCTGTCGCCCTCTTCTCCTTCTGCCTTCAATCTTTCCCAGCATCAGGGACTTTTCCAGTGACTCAGTTCTTCGCATCAGTTGGCCAAAGAATTGGAGTTTCAGCTTCAGCATTAGTCCTTTTGATGAATATTCAGCACTGATTTCCTTTAGGATTAACTGGTTTGATCTCCTTGCAGTCTAAGGGACTCTCAAGAGTCTTCTCCAGCACCACGGTTCAAAAGCATCAATTCTTTGGTGCTCAGCCTTCTTTATGGTCCAACTCTCACATCCATACATGACTACTGGAAAAACCATATTTTTGGCTAGATAGACCTTTGTTGGCAAAGTAATGTCTCTGCTTTTTAGTATGCTGTCTAGGTTGGTCATAGCTTTTCTTCCAAGGAGGAAGTGCCTCTTAATTTCATGGCTGCAGTCACCATCTGCAGTGATTTTGGAGCCCCCCAAAATAAAATCTGTCACTGTTTTCATTGTTTTCCCATCTATTTTCCATGAAGTGATGGGACCAGATGCCATGATCTTAGTCTTCTGAATGTTGAGTTTTAAGCCAGTTTTTTCACTCTCTTCTTTCACTTTCACCAAGAGGCTCTTCAGTTCCTTTTCGCTTTCTGCCAGAAGGGTGATGTCATCTGCATATCTAAGGTTATTGATACTTCTCCTGGCAATCTTGATTCCAGCTTGTGCTTCGTGCAGCCCAGCATTTCTCATGATGTACTCTGCATAGAAGTTAAATAAGCACGGTGACAATATACAGCCTTGACATACTTCTTTCCCAATTTGGAACCAGTCCATTGTTCCATGTCTGGTTCTGTTTGTTTCTTGACCTGCATACAGATTTCTCAGGAGGCAGTCAAGGTGGTCTGTTATTCCCATCTCTTTAAGAATTTTCCACAGTATTTTGTGATCCACACAAAGGCTTTGGTGTAGTCAATAAAGAAGTAGATGTTTTTCTGGATTTCTCTTGGTTTCTATGATCCAGTGGATGTTGGCAATTTGATCTCTGGTTCTTCTGCCTTTTCTAAATCCAGCTTGAACATCTGGAAGTTCTCAGTTCACGTACTGTTGAAGCCTTGCTTGGAGAGTTTTCAGCATTACTTTGCTAGCATGTGAGATGAGTGCAATTATGCAGTAGTTTGAACTTACTTTGGCATTGCCTTTCTTTGGGGTTGGAATGACAATACCTTTTCCAGTTCTGTAGCTACTGCTGAATTTTCCAAATTTGATGGCATATTGAGTGCAGCACTTTCACAACATGATCTTTTAGGATCATTTTTATTAACACCATGCTATAGTGAAGGAGGAAGCCTGGTGTGCTGCAGTCCATGTCTGCACATGAGTCAGACATGTGCAAAGAGTTGCAAAGAGTCAGACACAACTGAGCGACTGAGCAACAACATTTCCTGGGAATAATCTGCAATGAGAAGAAATGGGAGGTTTCAGAGCTCTTTTCTCAGGGTCATCAGTGGAGCTGGAAACACTGCTTCCGTGTGACACTGGACCAGGTGGAGGGAAGAACCCCAAAGGAAAGGCTCGGGTAGTGTTAACCAGGAAAGGATCACGAGTAGGCTGATTTGGGGGCCACAGGAAGGTGGAAAAGAAGCCCATCTGAGAAGCTACCCTGGAGTCCCCAACAAGGGCAGCAACACGGATTCAAGTCTCCTTGTATTAATCAGTCACTCAAATCATCACCCACTGGACTATTCCCCGGAATGAGTACCAGGCATTTCTTTTACTCAAAAGCTCTAACCCTAGTATAGCTTTTAAATTCACATAGTATAATTAAAGTTAGCCATCCTCTGCCCCACTTCACCCCTAGAGGCTTCTTTCTCCCCAGAAGCAACCACCCTTACTCATTCAGCTCCTGCCTCTCCCAGACACCCCTGTATTTGTGTAATATGGAGTAATTACACAAGGTAACATGCTTACCTTGCTGTTTCTTATTTATTCATTTTAAGCATTATTGGATTCCTGAAAAGAAGATGGGAACGTTGCTATTTTACACACACACACATCTCCACTTTCTTTCTTCCCTCACCCCCAAATAGCAATATTATAGTATAGCAGTGTTCCCTTTTGACGGTGCAAACATGGCTCACCATTGATCCAAGCAGTACCTTGAGCCAGTGCCAATGTGCACCCTTCATATCTCCCAAATGACTACCTGTGGGAACTCTGCTAAATTCCTGGAGAAGAGATGTCCAGTTTAGTCTCTCCATTAACTCATAAACATGACTGTCCACTCCCAGTGTGCTGCCTTAATTTGCATTGGTCTGCTGCCTCTCTCCATCCTTTCAACTCCCAACCATAATGACACGTCATAGACCATTTTCTCCAAGAATCTTGAATTCCACTTGCCCCCGTTGATATCTATTGCTTCTAAACAGCCTGGACTAAATACAGTTCTAAACACAACCTGGACTGCACAGAGGGAAACACGGATGCCCCAGGTAAGAGGGAGCCCATGTCCCCCTGTCGCTGTGGGAACTGGAGCCGGGCCGCAGGGTGAGGCCCCCAGGCCTCCTTGGCATCTGGACTACACGATTGAGCTGTTAATTAAATTTGTTCTTATAGTATCTGATGCCATTTTTTGTGTTATTCTTGCCTCCCCAACTGTAAGTCCTCTGAAGGTAGGTCTTCTTTTGTCTTGTACCTCCTCTGTATCCGTCCCCTCGGGAAAGTCCTTTCACAGCATAGTTCTCAATACTTTCTCTAAGGCTACTTCTCAGACATCACTGAATTCTTTCTTTGGGGATCATTATTTTGCAAGCATGAGCTCTTGACAAATTCTTCATGGCAGGCAGTTTTCTCTTAAGCCCTCCTCCCTAAATAGAAATGGTTTGATCACAACCCAGGGGGAATTAGGACCAAGGTAAGAATCCTCAGATGGGACCCGACAGTGTGTCCTGCCTTGCTTGCTCCACATCTCATGAGTTAGGGTTTTAGTGCTTAGTGCCTTCTCATTTTGTCCCTACTGCCTCTTTCTTGTCCCACCCCCATCTTCCACCCCCCAATTCGAGCTTTCATTTCCTGTTGTCTGCACTGTTGTATTAGCTTCCTGAATTACCTCCTCCTTCCTGTCTTTCACCTCTAAACCCATCTGCCAGATAAATTCTTCTACAGCGTGGTTCATCTCTGCAGTGGTTCCTATTGCTGTCCTGTCTTACAGTCTAGCCTCCCTGCCTGGCATGTAAAACCTTTCATTCAGCCTAAGCTCTTGTTCCTCTCATCTCATTCTCTACACTGCTTCCAACTAGAGGATTCACCGTTTTGCAAACAGTTCCATGCTTTTTGGCCTTTTCATATGCTGTTCACCGTCAGAATTACTTATCTTCACCATCCCTGCTGTCACCTCCACCGTGAAGCCTTCCCTTTTCTCCTCAGCTCAGCAAGATCCTGCTCAACTCTAGATTCCTGTAACTTTTTTATTCCTATCTTTCTAGAGGAGGTTGTTACATTCCAGTTTTTAAAAATTTAAGTACAGTTGATTAACAGTGTTGTATTAATTACTGCTCTACAGCAAAGTGATTCAGTTATACACACACACACACACACACACACACTCTCTCTCTCTCTCATTCTTTTTTAAAATATTCTTTTCCATTATGGTTTATCATGGAATATTGAATATAATTCTCTGTGCTATACAGTAAGACCTTGTGTCTCTATTCTATTTACATCTTCTAACCCCAAACTCCAACTCCATCCCTCCCCTAACCCCCTCCTTGGCAACCACTAATCTGTTCTCTATGTCCATGATTCTGTTTCATAGATAGGTTCTGCTGCTGCTAAGTCACTTCAGTTGTGTCCAACTCTGTGCGATCCCACAGACGGCCACCCACCAGGCTCCCCCATCCCTGGGATTCTCCAGGCAAGAACACTAGAGTGGGTTGCCATTTCCTTCTCCAATGCACAAAAGTGAAAAGTCAAAGTGAAGTCGCTCAGTCGTGTCCAACTCTTAGCGACCCCATGGGCTGCAGCCCACCAAGCTCCTCTGTCCATGGGATTTTCCAGGCAAGAGTGCTGGAGTGGGGTGCCATTGCCTTCTCTGATAGATAGGTTCATTTGTGTCTTATTTTAGATTCCACATACAGGCGATATCATATATTTGTCTTTCTCTTTCTGACCTATTTCACTTAGTATGATGATACCTAGTTGCAACATTCCATTTTTTATTATCATTATTTTTGGGTCTGCTGATGTCCATGACAAGTAGGAAAGATCATGGAAGGCCTCGAATTGATTACTTAATGTTCTGCTTCTCCACAAACACGGCAAATTGCATAGATTAGGAGACACTGGGGTTGAATAAATGTTTCTTAAGAAAATGAATAAATGAAGTAAAACCACATTCTTCTCTCTTGAACCTACAGATGCTTCAAAAGATCATTCTAGTACTCTTTACTGTCTCTCTGGTGAGCGGCAGAGATGTTTCAGTACCCCACTTCCAATGAGTGGAAGGGTCTAGCTAAATACAGTGCTAGCCAAAAAAATAATGTCCTAGTGTTAAGTCAAGTGCCTTCCTCTCTTATGCATGGCCCAGAAGGTCATGCTATTTCCCAACCCAAAGACCCTCTTGGGGATGGGGTTTAAATTCAGGGAGACTATAACTCAGAGCTGTCAACACTCACCCCACTTGCCTCAACCTCACAACTCAGCTCTAACTACAAAGCAGCGCTCTCCCCATTTGTAAGTGGAAAAGGAAGTTTCTGTCTATTTTTACAGGATTGAGGGGGAGGCAAGAGGAAGCATTTCATTTAATTTCTATTTCTTGTCTTGGCCTCTAACTCTCTGGCCAGGGTTTTCTATTTCCAAAGCTTTGTATTATGTAAACATAGGAGGGCCCTTCTCAAAAACAGAACAAGCTTTGCTAGTTTCCAGTCTCCCTTTTGGCATTCTCAGGAATCCTTCTGAGCATCTTGATCCCCAGCAAATATGTCTTTGGCTACAAGTTTCTTGTAATGGTCAACTGTGGGTCAAGAGGTTCAATTGACTCTATGTACCCATGATATTTGCAGTACTCCCTTGATTGAAAACTTTCCTAGAGAAAAAATGATACTGTCCGTGACTTTTCTGTTAGGCTGTTTCACACAAAGCCAAACATGCTTCCATTTGTTCCTTTGAACAAAGTCTGCCAAAGCCAAGAATAATTCTTAAGGAAGCTGCCTATAACCCATTCCAAAATTACACCAATAATTCAGGCAAAATGTGACTTGAGAACTACATTATCCATGTCTTGATGCTATATAGAATATGTAGTCTGAACTCATTCTATCCCTACCCACCTCCCATATGAAGGATAAGTGGCTGAGGGTAGAAAAACACACAGGTGCAAACTCCAGTGAGGACTATGTCATTTTTAAAATGTTCCAACACAAACATGCCTTTGAGGTTGCTACCTAAGCTGGACAATCTTCATAGCTCTGTGTCAAGCACGGATTACTGGGCCAATGCCCAAAGGAGGTGAGATATAAGATTAGGGAGCTCACCTTGATGCAGAAATGAACCAGATGAAATTATAAGAAAACAAGAATGATTTTTATTTTCCCTACCATTATCCCACATCACTCTTTTAACCTCAGGGAAAGAATTTCTGGAACTAGGATACTAATAATGCTAATGAGGTACATTAGATGGCTTGGAACTATTCTAGACTCTTCATCTTCCAGTCTGCAAAGGGTGGTAGCAGATGGCACAGGACCCAGCCTATTTTCAGATGTTGCATTTGTAAGTGGAAACAGGCACTTTGGATAGATTCCAGCTGATAGATTCAATGAAGAATAACATAAGCCTCAGATTCCCCACCAGTAAAACAAAGGAGGTTGGGTGAGATATTCTCTCCAGGCCCTTCCAGCTCTAATATTTTATGATTCTCAGTGGTAAAAATGCAAGGATTTGAAATGACCAGTCTCATTTCTCCCATTAAGCTCTGGGTGAACTGAGGGCCAGTATTACATTGCATCATCTCGTGTACAGTAATATGTGAATGACATTACACAATGCCCGCTTTTATTAATGGGAACACTCTTCCAGCAATAATGCAATACCCTTGAGCTCATTCTGGCCTTCTTTGTTAGTACCCAACCCAGCTGCATTGTCAGGAGCTACAAGAACATGACATAGACTCTGGAAGTAGGAACACTTGAAGAAGGCAGGCATATCAGGGAATGACACAAACTAACAGCCCATAGCTCACAGTGGATTCTCAGTGAATGCCTGGTGACTAAGAGTGAGTAATGTAGAAACACTAGTAGATTTGTTAACTGCCCAGAGTCAACACCTTAGCACCTGGCTAGTTTCCTGGGGCTGAGTCTTGCTGGGGGTGGAAGGGAGGGAATTCACATTTGGGAGTACTTTTAGAGTTCCCCTATGTAGGGGACTCTCATTCATGGATGTTCCATCTCCTAATTATATAGAATGGGATCTCATTAGATAGACACGCGGTTCCTAAAAGGCTTGGCACAGGCACATGTTGAGTGAAATCTACACACTTCATTCCTGACTTGGGCTCCTGTCCTAAGTCTCTGACACAGGGTACACTGGAATGAAAATCAGATAAAGTATCTCATCATGTCCCTTTCTGGAATGAGTCTAAGTAGTTCTCCTTGCTTTCTTCCCTTGAAAGCCCTCTGGTCCCATAAACCTCTCAACACCCCTGGCAAAGGGCAAAAACCTGTAGCCTCTGAAGTTAAAGAAGGAGCAGTCAACATGCTAAGACAGTATAATCCTCTTTCTTCTCTTTACAAATGTCTCACCTGCCTGACCCTGACCTTGATAAGGTGTTGAGCTCAGCATTGTCCTTTAATAGTCCTGTTATGCCATTTGGCTTACATGGGTAGCCAACACCTATCCCATGGATAATACTTTTCTCAAAGAAAGATGAATCCTCTATAGACCCATTTTCACAAGCCCTTTCCTTGAGCTCTTTACTGAAGTTAATCCATTATTATTTCCTGGAACCATCCATTCGTTCTCCTTTGGTCCCTGAGTGCCAGAGAATAGGATAACGTTAAGAACAAGGTCAGGGGCTGTAGGGCCAAATGAAACAATTAGTCACATAGAAATTATGTTTGAGGAGTAATAAACTTTGATAATAAGCTTATTTGCTATATGGAATAAAAAGAATGTTAGGCTAGACTAAGTTTTCAGTCCATTTTGCCCTACTGTCTCTCCAAATCTTATCACATTCATAATGTCAGAGGAAGAACTAGTTAACATTTATAAAGTGTGACTACTCAGCACAGCTTCTTCCTCTGAGGTTCTGACTGATTTCTCTCTGTGCTAAATCCTTCTTTGTGGGTGTTCTTCTCCTCTTGTCAACTTATATTTTACTGTTTTCCCTTGAAATATGTTGAAGAGGTTGATATTCCTCATGCTATAAAGGAGTGGGGTGCATTTGGCCTTGGACAAGCTTGGAGGACTTTTCCTTTACAGGGAACTTAAAGTTGACACCTTCCATCAAGCCAGCCATTCTTTCAGGAAACCTTTCACATCTCTTGCAATTGAAAAGAAGCTGACACTGAAGTCTCTGCTTAGAAGTTCTTACAGATTGCCTCATTAAGAGAGACTTGAATTCCTACGTGGCTAGAAATTTAAATAATTTCCAAGAAGTAGAAATATAAAACCTGGAATGGCCACTTGGGTGATGGGACTGAGATGAAAGCACCCCGATGAGAATTTTTATAATTTTAAAGTTTGTACAAATTCTTAGAAATTCCACAGAAGTATTGAAGAAATGGACCTTGATAGATCCTATAGTTAATATCTAAGGCATTTGTTATGATTATCTTTCAGACTACTGGGCCATACAGAGAGAGCTGGGTTGGGGTTACTGGTATTCTCCAGGAGGTCTGGAGGTCTTGTTACCATCTTTGGACATTTGGTCTGTTTTACCCACAAATAGTTTTTATAATCATCTCCAGGAAATGTCAAGTGTGTGTGATCATTCAGGCTCCTAGATGTGACTGTGAGGTGAGGTTCCAGTACCTAACCATGTTATGAGGAAGGTTGTTCAGCCAACTTGTGCTTGGACTAAAGAATTCTTCATTTTAATACAACTCAAAAACAAACTATTAAACTTTTTGGTGTTTCTTCTTACCAAGGAAGTTGTGCTACATGCCTCCTCATCCCATTCCTCAGGCTCACCACTTCCCTGAACCTTACCCCGTCATTGTCCCTCACGTATTTCCTGTATCCCTAGGTAAGGCTTGAGGGTGGTGAGATTCTGACAAAATAGGACCAGTGATAGTGTGTAAAATGAGGCTTTGGAGGGGATGCTATTTTTATTTGGTAACAAAATATAGAGATGTCTGTTGCAAAAATAACTTGCTAATAGAAAGCAACGCTTTTTCATTTTTGCTGCAGCCAAAAGGGCACCATTAAGATGCTCTGCTTCATGCCACACAACTTGAACACAACACTGCCTAAATAAAAGCAGTGTTCAGAGTCAGCGCCTTGTGAGACAGCAAAAGCCAATGTCCAGGTGACAGTCCCTTCCCCACACCACCTGCCTGCCGGAGTGTTAGCAAGGCAATCAAAAACCCTTCCTCTCTTCCCAGATTGTGAATGGATGGAAATATATTGACACTGAAGTCTGTTTTGTTATGGATGAAAGTTAGTCTGGGGGTTGGGAATTAACTGTACAGCCACAGTGGTTTTTTAATTTATGCCTGAGTGAATCAGACTTACCCACCCAGGCACTGGTGGAGCTGGACAACCTCAAGCTTATAGCCCCAGACAGACTCAGGTGCTTCACCTCAAGGCAGAGTAGAAAACAAGCTTGACCTGAGGACAGGCTTCTCTGAGAATTTGAGGGAAAAGATACACCATCCTAACAGTACACAAAAGAAAGCTGAAGTGGCTTTATTTGTATCAAACAAAACTGGTATCAAGTTAAGGAATATTTCCAGGGATAAAGAAGGTCTTTCTTTCTTTTCTTTCTTTTTTAATTTAATTTTATTTTTTTTATTAGTTGGAGGCTAATTACTTCACAACATTTCAGTGGGTTTTGTCATACATTGATATGAATCAGCCATAGATTTACACGTATTCCCCATCCCGATCCCCCCTCCCACCTCCCTCTCCACCCGATTCCTCTGGGTCTTCCCAGTGCACCAGGCCGGAGCACTTGTCTCATGCATCCCACCTGGGCTGGTGATCTGTTTCACCATAGATAGTATACATGCTGTTATTTTGAAATATCCCACCCTCACATTCTCCCACAGAGTTCAAAAGTCTGTTCTGTATTTCTGTGTCTCTTTTTCTGTTTTGCATATAGGGTTATCGTTACCATCTTTCTAAATTCCATATATATGTGTTAGTATGCTGTAATGTTCTTTATCTTTCTGGCTTACTTCACTCTGTATAAGGGGCTCCAGTTTCATCCATCTCATTAGGACTGATTCAAATGAATTCTTTTTAACGGCTGAGTAATATTCCATGGTGTATATGTACCACAGCTTCCTTATCCATTCATCTGCTGATGGGCATCTAGGTTGCTTCCATGTCCTGGCTATTATAAACAGTGCTGCGATGAACATTGGGGTGCACGTGTCTCTTTCAGATCTGGTTTCCTCAGTGTGTATGCCCAGAAGTGGGATTGCTGGGTCATATGGCAGTTCTATTTCCAGTTTTTTAAGAAATCTCCACACTGTTTTCCATAGTGGCTGTACTAGTTTGCATTCCCACCAACAGTGTAAGAGGGTTCCCTTTTCTCCACACCCTCTCCAGCATTTATTGCTTGTAGACTTTTGGATAGCAGCCATCCTGACTGGCGTGTAATGGTACCTCATTGTGGTTTTGATTTGCATTTCTCTGATAATGAGTGATGTTGAGCATCTTTTCATGTGTTTGTTAGCCATCTGTATGTCTTCTTTGGAGAAATGTCTGTTTAGTTCTTTGGCCCATTTTTTGATTGGGTCATTTATTTTTCTGGAATTGAGCTGCAGGAGTTGCTTGTATATTTTTGAGATTAATCCTTTGTCTGTTTCTTCATTTGCTATTATTTTCTCCCAATCTGAGGCTGTCTTTTCACCTTGCTTATAGTTTCCTTTGTGTGCAAAAGCTTTTAAGTTTCATTAGGTCCCATTTGTTTATTTTTGCTTTTATTTCCAATATTCTGGGAGGTGGGTCATAGAGGATCTTGCTGTGATTTATGTCGGAGAGTGTTTTGCCTATGTTCTCCTCTAGGAGTTTTATAGTTTCTGGTCTTACATTTAGATCTTTAATCCATTTTGAGTTTATTTTTGTGTATGGTGTTAGAAAGTGTTCTAGTTTCATTCTTTTACAAGTGGTTGACCAGTTTTCCCAGCACCACTTGTTAAAGAGGTTGTCTTTTTTCCATTGTATATCCTTGCCTCCTTTGTCAAAGATAAGGTGTCCATAGGTTCGTGGATTTATCTCTGGGCTTTCTATTCTGTTCCATTGATCTATATTTCTGTCTTTGTGCCAGTACCATACAGTCTTGATGACTGTGGCTTTGTAGTAGAGTCTGAAGTCAGGCAGGTTGATTCCTCCAGTCCATTCTTCTTTTCTCAAGATTATTTTGGCTATTCGAGGTTTTTTTGTATTTCCATACAAATTGTGAGATTCTTTGGTCTAGTTCTGTGAAAAATACCATTGGTAGCTTGATAGGGATTGCATTGAATCTATAGACTGCTTTGGGTAGAATAGCCATTTTGACAATATTGATTCTTCCAATCCATGAACACGGTATGTTTCTCCATCTGTTTGTGTCCTCTTTGATTTCTTTCATCAGTGTTTTATAGTTTTCTATGTATAGGTCTTTTGTTTCTTTAGGTAGATATACTCCTAAGTATTTTATTCTTTTTGTTGCCATGGTGAATGGTATTGTTTCCTTAATTTCTCTTTCTGTTTTTTCATTGTTAGTATATAGGAATGCAAGGGATTTCTGTGTGTTAATTTTATATCCTGCAACTTTACTATATTCATTGATTAGCTCTAGTAATTTTCTGGTAGAGTCTTTAGGGTCTACCAGTCTTTCATAACTGTAAAATGGTCAGTTCATCAGAGGATGTAACAATCCTGAACATTTATGTACCTAATCAGTTCAGTTCAGTCGCTCAGTCATGTCCAGCTCTTTGCGACCCCATGGACTGCAGCATGCCAGACCTCCCTGTCCATCACATACCTCCAGAGCTTACCTAGACTCATGTCCATTGAGTCGGTGATGCCATCCAACCATCTCATCCTCCGTTGTCCCCTTCTCCTCCCACCTTCAATCTTTCCCAGCGTCAGGGTATTTTTAAATGAGTCATTTCTTCACATCAGGTGGTCAAAGTATTGGAGTTTCAGCTTCAACATCAGTCCTTCCAATGAACACTCAGGACTGATCTCCCTTAGGATGGATGGGTTGGATCTCCTTGCAGTCCAGGGGATTCTCAAAATTCTTCCCCAACTCCACAGTTCAAAAGCATCAACTCTTTGGTGCTCAGCCCTCTTCGTAGTCCAACTCTTACATCCATACATGACTACTGAAAAAACCATAGCCTTGACTAGGCGGACCTCTGGAGTTCCAAATTTACATGAAGTGAAAACTGACAGAATTGAAAGGAGATAGACAAATCTACAATTATAGTTGGGTATTACAACATTCATCTCTCAATAATTGATAGAACATATAGACTGAAAATCAGTAAGGATATAAAGCAGGGATCAGTACACTCTGAACTTTGGTCCAAATTAAGCTCATGGTGCATAAATACAGTCATATCTATTGAAGCTGTGACTCAATAGAACTTCAAATTTGAGTAATTGTGACAAGGAATGTATAGTCCACAAAACTGGAAATATTTACTATCTGGCTCTTTACAGAAAAAGTTTATAAACCTCTAGATCTTTGATGTACAAGATAATATTATCAACCAACTTGTCATAATTGACTTTTTGTAGAACACTCCATGGTACAGAAGAACATACATCCTTTTCAAGTATACATGGGACATCAAACAAGATACACCATATTTGAGCTGTAAAACAAGTCTCAATAAGTTTTAAAGGATTCAAGTCTGCAAAGTGTATTGGAAGTAAATTACAGATCAATAACAGAAAGATCTCTGGGAAATTCCCAAATATTTGAAAACTAAAGAACTCACTGCAAATATTTCATGAGTCAAGGAATCAAAAGGAAAATTAGAACATATTTTTAGTTAAATATACAAATTAAATACATGCAAAAAACACAATGGTAGGCTACTGCTAACACAATACTTAGAGTATATATTGCACAAAATACTTATCTTAATAGAAATAGAAATTAAAATTTAGTAGAAATTTTTAAAGATCTTAAATAAATGACCTCAGCTTTCACATTAAAGAGCTACAAAAAAAGAATATTAAATTGATTCTAAATCAAATGGAAAGAAAGATCGGGGCAGAAAGAAATAAAATGCAAAATGAAAAAATAATTTTTATAAAATGAAAACGTTCTTTGAGGAAATCAATAAAGTTTGTATATTTCTAGCCCAACTTATAAGAAAAAAAAAAGACACCAATTACTAATTTTAGGAGTGAGAGGAGTGACATCACTCCAGATTTTACATGTAGTAAGAAGATAGGGAGTATATAAACAACTTTATACTTATCAATTTAATAACTTAAAGTGCAAAAATCCCTTGAAAGATACAAAATCCACAACTTGCTCAAGAAGTTGAATAATAATCTATAATCTAAATAATCAATAATCTAAATATCCCTAAATCTATTAGAAAATTTAATTTTAGTTTAAAACTTTACCACAAAGAAAACTCCAGGCTCAACTGACTTCACTAGTGGAGTCTATCAAATATTTAAGGAAGAAATAATACCAATTCTGTATAAGCTCTTCCAGAAAACTGAACTAACTTCCTAATTCATTCTACAAGACTAGTCTTACCATGACACCAAAACAGACAAAAATATTACAAGGAAAACAACAATATCTACAGACCAGTATCCTTCGTGAGTGTAATTACAAAAATTCTAAACAGAAGTTTAACAAATTCAATACAGTGATACATAAAAAGAACAATATATTTGACCTAGTGAAGTTTATCCCAGAAAGGCAAGATTGATTTAACATTCAAAAATCAATCCATAGTTCACCATATTAATGAACTAAAAAAGTAAAATGATATCTTCTCAATAGATGCAGAAAAAGTGTTTGACAGGATTCGATATAAATTTCTATTGAAAAATTCTTAACAAACTAGAAGTAGAAGGGAAATTCTCCAGTCTTATAAAGGGAACTTATGACAATCTACAGCTAACGTCATACTGAACATCATGCTGAAATCAGGACTAAGTTAAAGATATCCACTTTACTTCTTTATGACGTTGTATTGGAGGTGCTAGCCACATCAATAAGGCAAGAGAAAGAAAGAAAGCATCTAGATTGCAAAAGCAGTAAAACTGTGTTAATTCATAGATGGCATAAACATGTATAGAAAATTGTATGGAATCTGTTAAAAGAACTCCTGAAACCAGTAAGTTTTGCAAGGTGATGGAAGGCAGGATGAATACACAAAATCAGTTGTAGTTCTATAAACTGGAAACAAGCAATCATAAATTGTGTTTAATAAAATATTATTTATAACAGCATTAAAAATATGAAAGTCTAATAAAAGATGTATAAGCCCTGAACATCAAAAACTATAGGGAGGTGGGAAGGAGGTTCAGAGGGAGGGGACATACCTGCACCTATGGCTGAGTCATGTTGATATATGGCAGAAACCAACACAATGTAGTAAAGCAATTATCCTCCAATTAAAAATAAATAAAAATATATCACTGAGGGAAATTAAAGAAGACAAGTAAATGGATGAATATACTTTGTTCATAGGCACAAGTCCTAATGTTGTTGAAATAAATTTTTCTATAATTGATCTATAAATTAAATACAAACACAGTAAGAAAACACACACACACACACGCACACAGAAGAAACCAGCAGGCTTCTTTTAGCTTTCTTTTTAGAAATTGACCAGCTGATTCTTATTTTTCTAAATTAACTTTTTGTTGGTGTATAGTTGATTTACAATGTTGTGTTAGCTATACACACACATATATCTACTCTTTTTAAAATTCTATTCCCATATAGGTCATTTCAGAGTATTGAATAGAGTTCCCTGTGCTATTTAATAGGTTCTTGTCAGTTGTCTATTCTATGTATGGTGGTGTGTATACGTCAATCCCAATTTATCCCTGCCCCCCTTTCCATTCTAGTAACCACAAATTTGTTTTCTACATCTGTGGCTCAACTTCTATTTTGTAAACAGGTTCATTTGTACCATTTCTTTAGCTTTCACATATAAGTGATATCATATATTTATCTTTCTCTGACTTACTTCACTCAGTATGGCAATCTCTAAATCCATCCATGTCACTCTAAATGGCATTATTTCATTCTTTTTTATGGCTTAATAATATTTCATTGGGCTTCCCAGGTGGTGTTAGTGGTAAAGAACCTGCTTGCCAATGCAGGATACATAAAAGATGCGAATTTGATCCCTGGGCTGGGAAGATCCTCTGGAGGAGGGCATGGCAATCCACTCCAGTATTCTTGCCTGAAAATTCCCATGGACAGAGAATCCTGGTAGGCTACAGTCCTAGGGTCATGAAGAGCCAGACATGACTGAAATGACTTAGCACACTTAGCGTACTGAAATGACGCACAGTATTTCATTGTGTATATACCACATCTTCTTTGTCCATTCCTCTGTTGATTGATACCTAGGTTGCTTCCATGTTTTGGCTATTGTAAATAGTGCTGCAGTGAACATTAGGGTGCATATATCCATTCAAATTATGGTTTCCTCTGGATATATGCCCAGAGGTAGGATTGCTGGACAATAAGGTAGTTCTATTTTTAGTTTTTTCAGGAATCTCCATACTATTCTCCATAGTGACTGTACCAATTCACATTCTCACCAGCAGTGTAGGAGTGTTCCTTTTTTTCCACACTCTCTCCAGCATTTTATGGGTTTTTGTAGGTATTGGTTTTTTTTTATGATGACCATTCTAACCGGTGTGAAGTGATATGTTGTAGTTTTGATTTGCATTTCTCTAATAATTAGTGATGCTGAGCATATTTTCATGTGTTTTTTTGGCCACCCTATGTCTTCTTTGGAGAAGTGTCTATTTAGATCTTCTGCCTATTTTTTGATTGGGTTGTTTGGTTTTTTATTTTTTGACATCTGTGTGTGCTATTTGTATATTTTGGAGTTTAATCCCCTGTTGGTTGATTTGTTTGCGAGTATTTTCTCCCATCCTGTTGGTTTTCTATTTTGTTGACAGTTTCCTTCACTGTGCAAAATGACTAGCTGACTCTAAAGCCCATATGGAATTCAAAAAATCTAGAATAGCCAAAACGATTTTTGAAAAAAGACGAAGTTGGACAACTGACACTACATGATTTCAAGACTTGCTATAAATGTATACTAATCAAAACAGAGTGGATCGACATAGTGATAGGCATCCAGGGTCAGTGGAATAGGACTAAAATTGTAGAAACACATCCATACATAATTTTCAGCAAAGATGAAAAGACAGTTCAATGGAGAAAGGATAGTGCTTTCAACAAATAGTATTTTTTTCAACAAATAGTGTTATCTATCACATTTAATCCTCCTAAGAAGTCTGTGAGGTCAGAGGTATTATTATTCCCATTATTATTCCCAGATGAGGAAACTGAGGTCAAGCTAACTTGCCCAATATTTCAAAAAAGTAAGTGGTGGAACTGGGATATGAACTCTATTTGACTCCATAGTCCATGCTCTTAATCACTCCACCATATGTCATAATGTGCTCTCTAGGAAAACAAAATACCAGATGCCCACAAAACCATTTTTAAGACATCTGATTATTTACTAAGTAATTTAATATTTTTAAATTATAGAGATGAAGATTTTAAAATAACTTTCAACACTCTGGAAGCACCTACATATTTCAGTCATTCATTCATGAAATATTTATTGAGTGTAAAGGACAAGACAGTGCTTCTTTATGCACTAGTAACTGCTTACATACCAACAATTGATATGTGACCATCAGATCATTGAGATCCTCACTTAGAAACAAAACTTTTAAATTTGGCATAAGCTATTTCATGCACTTTGAAGTAATAAAATGGCATTTCTTTGTTTTGAAAAAATCCATGTATTTTATAACCTCAAATTGGCTTTCTCCCATTCTTTCAATTACTTTTAAGCTTTGATGTACAGGATTGCATAAGATGCAGTCCTAATATAATAAAACATAATTCTGGCTAAGTCACAGGGAAGAACTCTTTCTGCCCAACTCATTGGCCATTATCACAGCTTTGTGCTTAGTTTAAAAATATATAGAATTTAGTATGTCAGAAACAGAGCTTGAGGCATTGAAGGGTAACATATTTCACAGAGTAATAGTAACTTTAAATTTCTAAAACCCTACTCTATATATAGAATAATATGCAATAGAAGATTTTTTAACCAACCTCTACTTTAACCAGCTCACCAAACTGACTCATGATCTCTACAAAACACACTGACTGATGACCCACACTGACTGCATACCTACAACTATAGACAGCTCCGCAGTATGCACTTCTAATAAAGTTGTCTGCACTGAGACTCAATTGTATTTTTCCCAAAATCTGTTTACACTGGTTCTATTTGTTCCTTGTTATGTAATTTAATCAAGTAGTTTAGAAATCCTTATGAGTACAAGAAGAGAATTGTTTTTATAAAAACTTAGTTCAATGAATTACTTTTGAGTCGAGTGGGTAAGCTAAGTGGGAAATTTTAGTTTTTCATAAAATTATAGATTCTAAAAGAATCCTGTACTCATCAGACAGTTTTGCAAATATCTAAATTCCTTAAAGAACCCACTTTAGAGTTAATGAAACTTGAAAAGTAGATGAAGTATTATAAGTGTGGTTTTTGCAAGACAGATGACAGTAAACTCACATAAGCAAAGGTGCAGAGTCCAACAGGAGGCCATGACTGCATGAAAGATTGACTAAACAGTGCATGTTTACACATCTGAAGTTGAAATAAAATAGTGAAAGTTTCTACACGTATTGTTATTATTCCTTACTCACTTTTAAATTTCACCTACAAATCACTAGTTTTAAGAGCATAGAATAAGAACACTTCTACTTAACAGATTCTCCCTGGGCCAGTTCTAAATGAAATTGTAAATTAGGAGAATTTTTCGGTTCCTCTTAGAATCACACTTCATCTAACCTGCCTGCTTCTCTTCCCAACCCTGCCCCCATTGGCAATCAGTACCAAGGGGGTCTAATATAGTGGTGTTAAAACTAGATTGAGAATCAGAATTATCTGGGGAGCTTTAGAAATAAAGATTTCTCCAGAAGCTGGTCTCCAAAGGTATGCTTTTAGATGGAAGATAAGGCCCAGAGAACTGCTATTTATAAAGTTTCTAGATGATTCTCAATACCAGCCAGGTTTGGGGGATGCTGCCCAATTGCACTGAAGAATAAATGACAACAAATTGAGTGAAGTAAATCAGACAGAAAGTATCATATGATGTTCCACTTATATACAAAATCTAAAAAGAGTTGATACAAATGAACTTATTTACAAAGAACTTATTTACAGAAACACATTTACAGACTGAGAGAATGAATTTATGGTTACCAGGGAGGAAAGTGGGGGGATAGGATAGTCGGGGAATGTGGGACTGATATACACCTACTGCTTTATTTAAAATGAATAACCAACAAGGACCTATTGAATAGCACAGGGAACTCTGCTCAATATTATGTAACAACCTAAATGGGGAAAGAATTTGAAAAAGAATAGGTACATGTATTTGTATAACTCAGTCTCTCTGCTGTATCTCTGAAACTATCACAACATTCTTAATCAACTACATTCCAATAGAAAATAAAAAATTAGAAAAAAAATAAATGACAGAGTAGCTTTAAAAGTTACCTGGTGGGAAAAAATGGCAGAAGAACTGCAGATGTATATGATTGACATTTCATCATGTTAGTGCTTTAAAAAAAAAAAAAAACTGCATAGAGAGGGGAAAAAAGAGCCTCGGATGAAAAAATAAGCCTCTTAACCTCACATTTTAAGATGGTGCTCAACAAAAGTTAAAGTGCATTTTCTTTAATGCAAATAGGTTCTTTAAGGAATTTAGACATTTGCAAAGCTGTCTAATGAGTACAGAATTTTTAGAACCTATAATTTTATGAAAAACTAAAATTTTCCACTTCACTTATCCATTTGACTTTAAGGCAATTCAAACATTCAAACGAATTTTATTAAAAACAACTCTCTTCTTATACTCCCATGGTTGTTGTTGTATTTTTAATTCCTAATTATTAAAAAATTTTTTCATTTTATATTGGATTATAGTTGATCTCTATATCACTTCTCCTGTATCTCTGGGTCTCTCTCACATTCATATGCCCAAAGAATCTTATTGTGTTGCCCAGTCAACATTCAGTATGGTGTGTCTTTTGGGGCAAGCTCTTGTGTTAAGTTATCTTATGGGTTACAGGTCAAGTGTAAATTATAGAAAAGTGAGTTTGAGTCATTTGCCACCCCCTAGAATATTTTGTTAATGGTGCCAGGGTAATGAGGTCATGTTATATAAAGTACAGCGACATATTCATAGGGAATCACTTTAAACTGCTTTTTTCAGAGCTGGATTATGCATGGCGGATCCTCAGGTTATTGTGATAGTACATTGGAATATCAGAATCAATCAACAAATACACATTTAAGCTGGAATATATAAAAATAATTATAATACAGTTGCATGTATAAACGAAAATCTGAGTTTATATTAATAACATGACCAAATTTGAGTGAAAGGATAAAATGGAAGGAAAAGCATAGATGTATAATTGTTAGTTTTTTAATGGATAGAGATTCCTCCCTTTAAGTCATCATTGCAACATGAATAGCTTTTAAAATATATACTCACTTAAAAGGAGTCTCTCTCCATTTATTTCTACTCTTTCTTACATTAGTTAATCCAACTATTTTTGAAACGAAGCAAAAAATTTGCAAGCACACATTATGAAATATGAAGAATCCTGGGACCAACTGACCGCTTCAGTGATTATGAAGACTGTAAACTATTTTTAAAAGCAGATTTTTCACTGTTCTTCATTAAGGTCTGATTACCTCGCCCATTAGCATTTGGCTCTTTTATTATTATGATTGTGAAATACTGTAGATGTTACCACTAATGGGTAAAGAAAGTTGACATGGTGATCTTGATTAACTCATCAATAATCATTTGGAATAATTTTTCTTCATTCAGTGAATGGATCATTCGCGTGCCCTATAATAATTGTGTACATTGAGGTGCAGGAAATTAGCATAAAATTATCTACCCTGGAGAGTTAGTTTCCACTTCTAATACCACTAAAATTTGGTTCAGACTAACATTTGAAAGCTTTATCAAATGAGTGAAATAAAGAAATGATTCCTTGGCCATTTTTCTCATAATGCTGTTATTAGTACAGCCTTTCATTTTTAGGGTTCCACACTAATTAAGAGCAAGATTAGAAATGTAACAGAACACCTAAATCTTCTTTCATGCTACTTTGTTTTTGATAAGGGGAAAATATCTAGAGGTCTTATAAAACAATATAATAAAGACTCTTTATAAATAAAAAAATCAAATAAATCATTCCACTCTTCTTCCACTGATTAAGAAAGAAAGTGGTGGCTTTTCAATTCCAATTCTTAGAATGGAATTGAGATTCTTAAGTGAGTTTAATGTAGTTTAGCCTTCATGTCTCAGCTACTGCCAGAATAACTTAGAAATGCAAACTTGGTTGTACAAGTGTCTTAACAATCACCTGATCTGACCCAGAATAGAAAACTGAGAGACTGATTTACCCGAAGTCATTTATTCAGTGGATAACAAGATGGAACCCCTTACCCAGATCTTCTAAGACGTCATTGCCATGAACAACTTGACTCTGGCATGAACCCAGACATGAAGATAGTATGGAAAAGTTGGCTAGGGGACACAGGGAGAGATGTCCACATTGTTTTCCCCTCCATAGCAATCTCTCCTTAATCAGCTCAGGAATGTATTGATTCTGGCTCCTCTGTTCTTTTTCAGGAACTTAGACAATGACTTCAGCTGTTATCTTATCTCATTAAGATCTTGGCACTATAAATCCATTTGTTTTCAGGTACAGGTGAGCATATAGATACTGACTGACGTAATCTACAGGGTTTGATTTCTGGTTATCCTTCCAGTCATGATTTACCTTGGTTGGTTCAAGCAAATTGTAACCAGTCTGGGGTCCCTGGTGCCCTTTCTCTGCGACAGGCTGTATTTTGTTTCATGGCCACAGACGGGACTTCGAACTCTCACCAGGAATCTCACAAAGAAATGGCCTACTTTACAATGTGGGGAGGGTGTGAGGGGATCAGTGACTTATAAACAACTTGATGTTCATTACATGACAATTGGCATTGATTGAAGAGCTGCCATATATAACTAGATACTGATACCCAGTGGCATTTTGGCAAAATGCATATTGCCGGGACTTTGGGACAAGTGATGGGCAACAGAAATATAGTGCAGGCAACACATAATTTAAAATGTGTTAGTTGCCACATTAAAAAAATAGTTTTTACTATTTTTACAGGAAATAGATGAATTGATATTAATAATAAATTTTATTTAACCCATTATGTCCAAAATGTTATAATTTCAACATGTAATCAACATAAAAAGTTATTGAGATATTCTTATATTCATACTGTCTTCAAAATCTACTATAAATTTTATATTTACAGAACATCATCTCAATGTATACGTAATATTTACAGTTAAAAAAGATTCCTGTACCCAAGTTGTTCCAAATGTACTTAAAAGCTTTCCAACAACGTAATCAATTATCTAAAAATCATTTCTTTTAATATTTTGCATCTACATTGACAAAACTGTTTTTTAAGAAGATTTAATTTGACTTTGAAGCAAAAGCATATCAGTTTCAAAGCTACATCTGTCCAAGATAAATAAATTGACTCCCTCCTGTATCCTTTCAGGATAATTAACATCCCATTCAAAAAAGTATTTAATAAATTGAAATAAAACTTTAAACTTATCATGTGTTTAAATTTTTTTTTTACTTTTGGCAGCCAATTTTCATGAAAACACTCTACATATTGATTCATGTTATTAAAAATTATCATTAATTTGTATTATGAAAAGTTTTCATTTCAACATAAATTGTTCTGTCTAGCTTAAATTTTCCTTTTTCTTGGAGTTTCAAATTTAACTCATTCATATGCACTGTAACAACAGGGAGAAAATGTAAATCCCATTGGCCATTTTTCCCTTTGATTATTGAATACTTGGAAAGCATTCCTTTTTTCTAAGACAGTCAGAGTTAATACAGTAAATGTGTAAAGCTCATGCACAGCTCAACCAGTGAGCATTGGCAAAGAACATAAGATCATTAGACACAACTCATTGTCTTCTATTTCTTTCAACAGTTCCATAAACCTCTGATGATTCATAGCATTTGCACATATATTAAAAGATTTTAACAACTATATCCGTAACAGTCATAGAGTCTGCCTCAGTAAACCGAGTACATGAATTTTCAATAGATATCTTACATGTTGTGTAAGGAAAATTTTAGTCACTTGTTTTAAAATTCCAATAAATTTGAATTTTTTTACCTAATGCAATTGGAGCACCATCCACTATCATTAAAATGTAATTTTTTTTTCTAAATCTAGCTGAAACTCCTCTTTGACAGATAGAACACTCAAAGATGTACATCATGAGTTTGATTTTAGGTCACAAACTGACAACATTTCCTTAAGAAAAAATGTAACTGCAGAATTAACTGGGCAGTATCTCTCCTGTAACATGATATTTTAAGTTAAAGAAAAACATTTGCAGTTTTTCAAAGTTTGAATCAAATGATCTTATTGTTAGAATGTTCACATTTGGGCATCTGTTTGGTATCATAATTAAAGATCTCTCACCTTTCGTAAAATATCTTTTTTAGTCTTTTCCTTATAGTTTTCTATCAAAATCCCCATAACTGAAATAATAATTTCTTTTACTATTGATCTATTGTATGTGTGTGTGTGCACGTGTGTTTGAATGTGTTCAAGAATCTAAGCAGTTTTACAGCTGGCCAAATTTAAAGCTCAGGTCCTCTTAAAAATCATTTTAAAAACTTTATCAGGCATAAAATTGTATCAGGCAACTTATTTCATCAAGCTATTTGACTGTTAAGAGGAAACTTCTTATCAATTTCACTACAATTTGCTAAAAATATATCTGAATGCTGTCCATTTTATAATCTTAAAAAGTAATTTTTTACACAAACAACAGCTTTTTCACTTTGCTTTGCCACAGCAAATAGCAAATGCCTTTCACTGTGAAGAATGTAACATACCTTCTTCCAGTCTTTTTTTTTTTCCTTCACTGCTGTATTGCTCCTGCATCTCCACTCAGTTCCGCAGGACTGTGCCTTAATTTTAAAGTTCATCCACATTTACTAATTGTTGTTGTTCAGTTGCTCAGTCGTATCAGACTCTTTGCAACCCTGTGGACTGCAGCACGCCAGGTTTACCTGCCCTTCACCATCTCCCAGAGTCTGCTCAAACTCATGTCCATTCAGTCAGTGATCCTATCCAACCATCTTATCCTCAGTCGCCCCCTTCTCCTCCAGCCCTCAATATTTCCCAGCATCAGGGTCTTTTCCAGTCAGTCAGCTGTTCTCATCAGATGGCCCGAGTATTGGAGCTTCAGTTTCAGCATCAGTCCTTCCAATGAATCCTTGAGGTTGATTTCCTTTAGGATTGACTTTGGCATTCAGCCTTCTTTATGGTCCAACTCTCACATCCATACATGACTACTGGAAAAACCATACCTTTGACTAGATGGATCTTTGTTGGCAAAGTAATGTCTCTGCTTTTTAACATGCTGTCTAGGTTTATTATAGCTTTTCTTCCACAAACATCTTTTGATTTCATGGCTGCAGTCACCATCCACAGTGATTTTGGAGTCCAGGAAAATAAAGTCTGTCACTGTTATCATTGTTTCCCCATCTGTTTGATCTATTTGCCATGAAGTGATGGGATCAGATGCCATGGTCTTCATTTTTTCAATGTTGACCTTTAAGCCAACTTTTTCACTCTCCTCTTTCACCTTCATCAAGAGGCTCTTTAGTTCCTCTTCACTTTCTGCAATAAGCATGGTGTCATCTGCATATCTGAAGTTGTTGATATTTTCACCTAGAAAGTTAATTTCGTTATATTACAATTAAAATAGTAAGCATTTCAGTTTGTATCCCTGTAGTGTGCAATCTAAATATAATAATCAGAGAAATGTGTTATTGTGTTACATTGATGCATAGAAAAAATAATTTTAATCAATCCTTTGACTATGTGTTTGTGTATAACACTAGGAAGGACACATGTGCTCAACACACCCACTATAACAGAGTAATACATGATACAAGAAAGTAGAATATAGTCCTACCAAAACAAAAAGCATTCTACACTGCTTCATTGTTAAAATTAAAGCTAATTAAAACTAAACAATCACTTAAACATTCACTTCCTAAGTCATCCTAGCCATATGTGACCAGTGGTTACCATAATGGACACCATGATTGTGGAACTTTGTGGACTGTATCCAGTTTGTGAATTTACCCATGTTTGTTGTTTTTGTTTGTCTTTGTTATTTCAAATTTCAGGTTACATTTTAGAGGTCCTAAACTGTTTCCTATTGACCTTACTTGCTTCTCTAGAAACTGTTGCTTGTTGAGGATTAGGAAGTAAAGAGACAACAGACATGGCATTCAGGCTTTCACAGCAGAAATGGAAAGGAGTGAGAAAACATTTACATTCTCACCTGTCCTTTCAATTTTTAAGAACATTCAGAATTGGTTATATTTTCTTTAAAACCTGTGGGGATAAAAATCGAAAAACATTTTTTTAATGTAAGGGTACTGTTTTGGTTAAATTAGTAAAAACCTTTTTATTTTTCTATGATTTCCATTCCTACCTATTTCTAATTGATCCATTGTCCTTCCTTGCAAGTAAATAATTTAACCATTTTTATACCTGGGTCCATTTAAGCAGTCAAGCCTTCACCATTTCTGGCATTTTGAAATCATCAGATAGACACAGGTCAAAAAATATTTAGGTGGATTTTTCCATAGTATCTTAACATCTCTGTTCTGTGTACATGAGATATTGAGTATTACAAGTATAATATGTCATTTCCCAATACTTGATGCTTCTTATGAGCCTAGATTGGACAGTCAAAGCAAAGAAGAACCTTTTAAAATGACCAAGTCCCCAGAGTTCCATGTGGGTTCCTAACCTGCCAGAAGCCCAATGTGATATCCACATTGAAGAAAATCCTCTCCACTGTGGATCAGCTCTTATCAAGCACCTCAGTTCTTGGCCTCTGTGGTCTGCCTTCTTCTCTCTACTCCAGGAGAGGTTCTCTACTTTTCTCTCAGCTCTGTCCATACAGAATAGACTGGTATCTTCTCCTTTATGAGATTCATCTCACGACTGAAAGAAGTTTCTCAGCCAAAGGACCTTGCTATACCTCTTTAATCAAGGTCTCAGAAATTAGTTAATGAGGACATGAGTAGACAATAAAGGACAATAAAGATACCACGTCATTTGACACAGGATGCCAGCCCTCAAGGAGGTCACAGACCAATTAAGAAAGACAAAGAACACACTTGTGACCTGTCTTAAGAAAACTTATGTATCAACAAGCACAAAGTAGGGTGTAGAATGGACTAAATTTTCAAAACATCGAGGGAGACAAGATAAAGGTGGTAAAGGCTCAATGCCAAAAATCTTTAACTGGGGACGTTGTAGCTGGCCTTATGCACTGGTGTTTTTTCCATAGAACAATTTCAGGGAAACAGATGTTTACTCCATGTCCCTCTCCTCTGGATACTTTTTTCTAAATACAATTTTTAAAGATTATGCTCCATTTGTAGTTACTACAAAATATTGGCAGTATTTCCTATGCTGTACAATCCATCCTCGTAGCCTTACACCCGATAGTTTACACCCCCTTACTCCCCTCTCCTCCGCTGCCATTCGCCCGCACTAGTAACCACGACTTTGCTCTCTATTTCTGTGAGTCTGCTTCCTTGTTTTAGTCACTAGTTTGTTGTATTTTTAACTTTATTTTTAATATGTATTTATTTATTCACTGCACTGGGTCTTAGCTGCAGTACACAGGATCTTTGATCTTCATTGGGGCATGCAGATCCTTTTTTTTTTGCAGCATGTGGAATCTTTTACTTAGGGCATTCGAACTCTTTCGTTGCTGCATCCTAACTCTTAGTTACTGCATATAGGATCTAGTTACCTGAGCAATGATAAAACCCAGGCCACCTGCATTGGGAGCACAGTCTTAGCCACTGGACCACCAGGAAGTCCTTGCTGTATTTTTTAGATTCTACATATAGAATACAGTATTTGT
This sequence comes from Cervus canadensis, assembly GCF_019320065.1. Lineage (NCBI taxonomy): Eukaryota > Metazoa > Chordata > Mammalia > Artiodactyla > Cervidae > Cervus > Cervus canadensis. Next base: position 74,193,575 of record NC_057393.1, on the reverse strand, counting down.
CTATTTCTGACTTATTTCACTTAGTGAGTATACTGCCTGCCCAACTTTCCCACATAAATAATTCCTCTGAGTTGAAGTGCTGAAGGGTGCTATTTAATTAGAAATGTTAATAGACAAGATTAACATGTTAAGTTGTTTTTTTACCATCAATGATATAATTGGATTATTAGATTAGTTGACCAGTCAGCTGGTTCTGAGGGAACGGGACCCAAAGGGACGCATTTTGACAGGAGAGTGAGGTGAGACTATGGAACACTGGTCTGCAGGGTGCTCAGGATGGAAGAGTAGAGAGGCAGAAAGACAGCTCAGGACTCAGAGCTGAGGGAGAAGCCAAAAGACCTGGTACTACAAGGCAAGGCCATCAAGTGGTGGGCAAGGAAGGGAGGAATGGAAAAGCTTGTCCCAGCCTGCTAGAGGCCTTTGGAGTTCACAGGGCCACTCATTCGCCACCCCAATTAAAGATGCTCTGCTCCCTGCCTGGCCTTGCTGTGGTTTTTGCAAACAAAAGCGGCTTTGTTATTGGGTGAGCACCGGGGCCTGGAAGCAGCTGTGAGTGTGTGGACTTCCTGGTTGCAGCCTTTCTCCTCTGAATGCCTAGCTGGGACCTCTTGGTCCCAAGCCTTTTATCTCCCGTGTTTCATCTGATTCTCATTGAGTATATTCTGTAATTGGCTTTGTCAACTGCCTCTCCCAAGGAATTATTCCCTCTTGATCTTTCACTCTACAATCCCTTTTTTTGTTTGGTTCAAAATGTAGTTTTTAATTAATCTTTTAGCTTAAACACTTATCAAAAGTCAAAGACTCTAAAATGTTTGTCACTAGAAAGAGCAGTTCCTTGCCTTTCCCACACTTCACCCACATGCAATTATATCTTTTAGTGACTTTTTTTCCTCTAATTTACCCCCAAATTGTTACATAACATAAATATACTGTTACTTAATTCTTCAATTATGGACATTGTCTATTGGCTTCTTATTATAGTACAGGAAGGCTTAGCTCTCTTTCATATCCTTCTCCTCCCTCATCCTCCCCATTAGTTACATGATAATGTTTGGGTATTAATGCATTTTGAGTGTTTTAGCTGTTATGATTAAGCAAATACTGCTTACTGATAAGCCACACAGTATATACTATGATTAATTACATTCCTGGTGTAATTTTTATCTCTCCTGGAGTTAATAATTACTTCATTTTAAAAATTTGCTTAGTTTAAAAATATGACCTGTTTCATGAATTTGCACATCCCTTTGGGCAAGGACTATGTTGAGCTGCTTTTTGTCTTTTCAGTTGTGATATACATACTTCCAAAGTAAATGCTTTCATGCTGCTTTGAGTCTTGATGGCTGTTTCTCTTTTATTCAAAACCCCATAAAACCATTTGTCCTTCTTGATGACAAAAGTTACCCCAGATCACAGGACCAAAACCAAGCTGTACACACAACTGATGCTACATAAATACATGAATATTCCCATTTTGTTTGTTGTCCATGATTTTGTCCATATTCAACTCCTGCCAACACCTTTGCATATTGTAGCAAACCAAGTTTTACTTATCAGTGTTGCACACAGTGAGGCAAAAGTCACACACATCCTGCCAAGTGAGACCAGTGAGACACTAACTCTCATAGTCCTCAAGATGCACTATAACTCTAGCAGCTGGAGATAAGACTTGTGGAAACCTCATCCTTCTGGAAGATAATCTTAAATTTAGGAACAAACAGGTAGTGTCTTAGAACCTGCAGAGGAAAGCAGCTCGTCCCAAAGTGTGGGCCCTCACTCAGAGCTTATTGGATCTCATTAGGCACACAATTCTAGGAGACAAGGTTATTTCATAGTCTTAAGTAAGTTAAAAGTAGCGACAAACTAAAAAGAGGTGTTAATAGAGGTAGACGCAAGAGCAGCAGGAGAAAGAAAGTTGCTTGACCTTAAAGAAAGAATAACAAAACAAAACAAAGAAAAACCAAAAAGTGAAAATCAGAATTATGTTTAGTTAGTATCAAAGCAGATGTTTGTAATTATGACTTGAAGTGACTTAGCAGTAGCAGCAGTATCATTCAAAAGCCATTCTAGACATATTTCTCAAATATGAGGTCCTGGTACTTGCTAGAGTGCACATGTATTATCTAGAAATACGTGTAATATTTCACCCTTTGTGATGTCAGATAAACAGATAGGTTAAGTTCCATTTGACCTTAATTCAGTGGCAATGCCAATGGCAAACTTCTATGGCCTGGGAAAGACCTTATTTCTTATGGAATGTAGTTTCAAAAACTTTACCTACAGGGTGATAAGAAATAAATTTGAGTAAAACCAAAGGGATTTGTTTTACCTTTTGTCAACAGAATCTGCAATAAAAATTTTCTTTGATAATGGCATCCTCTCCTGAGCTTTCATATAGCGAATAAAAATATCTAACATCTTAGCAGTTTGTGAAGTAATCAGAACAGACCTTCAGTTACAGAAAGCTGATGGCTATATATTATATCCCTCTTTCCAACCAAAAAATCAGAACCTGTCAGTAGAGGAGGAAGTGGCTACATTGGAACCAGGTTAGAAATGGAGAGTCACAGTCTCATGGTCACACTTGGCCACCAAAACTGGGTTGGAAATACTCCACATTAAAAAATCTATCTGGAGTGAAGTTCAGAGAAAAACTTTGCTTTCCCTAAGGAGTATACATTTTCTTTCTTGTCCAAATTGAAAAACACATGTGTGATTATTTATGTTTTTCCTCCCTCTTGACTATCAGTTTCATGGTACAGAGAATGTATCTGCTCATTATATCCTTAGAACTTAGTACAGTGCTTGATACCTAACAGACACTTAATAAGCTGCTACTGAATTAATGCTATTGAATGATATTTCTTTTTCATGTGGTCACCAGGAAACTCTGGGCTAAATGTATAACTTCCCACTACTGTGTTACTAGGTTGAATGGTGTTCAGTTCTCTATTTTTCTCAGTGTCCTGGCTGCTGCTGCTAAGTCACTTCAGTCGTGTCCGACTCTGTGCGACCCCATAGACAGCTGCCCACCAGGCTCCCCCATCCCTGGGATTCTCCAGGCAAGAACACTGGAGTGGGTTGCCATGTCCTTCTCCAATGCATGAAAGTGAAAAGTGAAAGTGAAGTCGCTCAGTCATGTCCGACTCTTACTTCCTATTTTAATATTAATTTCCCCTGACATATGTTTTTATCTTTGATTATTTTATTGCATGTTTTTCAGCTACAGGCCACCTTAAATAAAGTGTTGAACAGAGCATAAAATAATTTTTATTATGAAAAATGAGTTATTTGCTACTACCAACAGAAACATTCTAGTAAGTCTGATAAGGATTGCCTAATTCTAAAAAGACTAATTATAATTACTGTCACCTAATTTTTCCTAGATTAAAATACTGAAAAGGACTTGAGATTTTCCTTGGAACTTATACCCACTTACTCTAATTCAGTTCAGTTCAGTTCAGTTGCTCAGTCATGTCCAACACTTTGCAACCCCATGAATTGCAGCATGCCAGGCCTCCCTGTCCATCACCAACTCCCGGAGTTTACTCAAACCCATGTCCATCGAGTCGGTGATGCCATCCAGCCATCTCATCCTCTGTAGTCCCCTTCTCCTCCTGCCCCCGATCCCTCCCAGCATCAGGGTCTTTTCCAATGAGTCAACTCTTCACATGAGGTGGCCAAAGTATTGGAGTTTCAGCTTCAGCATCTGTCCTTCCAATGAATACCCAGGACTGATCTCCTTCAGGATGGACTGGTTGGATCTCCTTGCTGTCCAAGGGACCCTCAAGAGTCTTCTCCAACACCACAGTTCAAAAGCATCAATTCTTTGGCGCTCAGCTTTCTTCACAGTCCAACTCTCACATCATACATGACCACTGGAAAAACCATAGCCTTGACTAGACCGACCTTTGTTGGCAAAGTAATGTCTCTGCTTTTTAATATGCTGTCTAGGTTGGTTACAACTTTCCTTCCAAGGAGTAAGCGTCTTTTAATTTCATGGCTGCAATCACCAGTTGCAGTGATTTTGGAGCCCCCAAAAATAAAGTCTGACACTGTTTCCACTGTTTCCCCATCTATTTCCCATGAAGTGATGGGACCAGATGCCATGATCTTAGTTTTCTGAATGTTGAGCTTTAAGCCAACTTTTTCACTCTCCTCTTTCACTTTCATCAAGAGGAACACTTTCTAACACCATACACAAAAATAAACTCGAAATGGATTAAAGATCTAAACCTAAGACCAGAAACTATTAAACTCCTAGAGGAAAACATAGGCAAAACACTCTCCGACATAAACCACAGCAGGATCCTCTATGACCCACCTCCCAGAATATTGGAAATAAAAGCAAAAATAAACAAATGGGACCTGATTAAAATTAAAAGCTTCTGCACAACAAAGGAAACTATAAGTAAGGTGAAAAGACAGCCTTCAGAATGGGAGAAAATAATAGCAAATGAAGCAACAGAAAAAGAATTAATCTCAAAAATATACAAGCAATTCCTGCAGCTCAATTCCAGCAAAATAAAAGACCCAATCAAAAAATGGGCCAAAGAACTAAACAGACATTTCTCCAAAGAAGACATACAGATGACTAACAAACACATGAAAAGATGCTCAACATCACTCATTATCAGAGAAATGCAAATCAAAACCACAATGAGGTACCACTTCACGCCAGTCAGAATGGCTGCTATCCAAAAGTCTACAAGCAATAAATGCTGGAGAGGGGTGGAGGAAAGGGAACCTTCTTACACTGTTGGTGGGAATGCAAACTAGTACAGCCACTATGGAGAACAGTGTGGAGATTCCTTAAAAAACTGGAAATAGAACTGCCATATGACCCAGCAATCTCACTTCTGGGCATACACACTGAGGAAACCAGAATTTAAAGAGACACATGTACCCCAGTGTTCATCGTGGCACTGTTTATAATAGCCAGGACATGGAAGCAACCTAGGTGTCCATCAGCAGATGAATGGATAAGAAAGCTGTGGTACATATACACCATGGAATATTACTCAGCCATTAAAAAGAATACATTTGAATCAGTTCTAATGAGGTGGATGAAACTGGAGCCTATTATACAGAGTGAAGTAACCCAGAAAGATAAAGACCAATACAGTATACTAACGCATATATATGGAATTTAGAAAGATGGTAACAATAGCCCTGTATGCGAGACAGCAAAAGAGACACAGATGTATTGAACAGTCTTTTGGACTCTGTGGAAGAGGGCAAGGGCAGGATGATATGTGAGAATGGCATTGAAACATGTAAATTACCATATGTGAAATGAATCACCAGTTCAGGTTCGATGCATGATATGGGGTGCTCGGGGCTGGTCCACTGGGATGACCCAGGGGGATGGGATGGGGAGGGAGGTGGGAGCGGGGTTCAGGATGGGGAACACATGTATACTCATGGAGGATTCAGGTCAATGTATGGCAAAACCAATACAATATTGTAAAGTAAAATAAATTAATAAAATTTAAAAAAAGAAAAAAAGAGGCTTTTTAGTTCCTCTTTGCTTTCTGCCATAAGGGTGGTGTCATCTGCATATCTGAGGTTATTGCTGTTTCTCCTGGCAATCTTGATTCCAGCTTGTGCTTCATCCAGCCCAGCGTTTCTCATGATGTACTCTGTATATAAAGTAAATAAGCACGGTGACAATATACAGCCTTGATGTACTCCTTTTCCTATTTGGAACCAGTCTGTTGTTCCATGTCCACTTCTAACTGGTGCTTCCTGACCTGCATATAGGTTTCTCAAGAGGTCAGGTGGTCTGGTGTTCCCATCTCTTTCAGAATTTTCCAGTTTATTGTGATCCACACAGTCAAAGGCTTTGGCGTAGTCAATAAAGCAGAAATAGATGTTTTTCTGGAACTCTCTTGCTTTTTCAGTGATCCAGCAGATGTTGGCAATTTGATCTCTAGTTCCTCTGCCTTTTCTAAAACCAGCTTGAAGTTCACGGTTCACGTATTGCTGAAGCCTGGCTTGGAGAATTTTGAGCATTACTTTACTAGCATGTGAGAGGAGTGCAATTGTGCAATAGTTTGAGCATTCTTTTGCATTGCCTTTCTTTGGGATTGGAATGAAAACTGACCTTTTCCAGTCCTGTGGCCACTGCTGAGTTTTCCAAATTTGCTGGCATATTGAGTGCAGCACTTTCACAGCATCATCTTTCAGGATTTGAAATGGCTCAACTGGAATTCCATCACCTCCACTAGCTTTGTTCATAGTGATGCTTTCTAAGGCCCACTTGACTTCACATTCCAGGATGTCTGGCTCTAGGTGAGTGATCACACCATCGTGATTATCTGGGTCGCGAAGATCTTTTTTGTACAGTTCTTCTGGGTATTCTTGCCACCTCTTCTTAATATCTTCTGCTTCTATTAGGTCCATGCCATTTCTGTCCTTTATTGAGCCCATCTTTTCATGAAATGTTCCCTTGGTATCTCTCATTTTCTTGAAGAGATCTCTAGTCTTTCCCATTCTGTTTTTTTTTTTCTCTATATTTTTGCACTGATCCCTGAGGAAGCCTTTCTTATCCCTCCTTGCTATTCTTTGGAACTCTGCATTCAAATGGGTATATCTTTCCTATTCTCCGTTGCTTTTTGTTTCTCTTCTTTTCACAGATATTTGTAAGGGCTCCTCAGACAGCCATTTTGCTCTTTTGCATTTCTTTTCCATGGGAATGGTCTTGATCCCTGTCTCCTGTACAATGTCATGAACCTCCATCCATAGTTCATCAGGCACTCTATCAGATCTAGTCCTTTAAATCTATTTCTCACTTCCACTGTATAATTATAAGGGATTTGATTTAGGTCATACCTGAATGGTCTAGTGGTTTTCCCTACTTTCTTCAATTTCAGTCTGAAATTGGCAATAAGGAGTTCATGATCTGAGCCACAGTCAGCTCCCGGTCTTGTTTTTGCTGACACTATAGAGCTTCTCCATCTTCGGCTGCAAAATGGTAGCCAACAGTCACTAAATACTAGTCTCTATGCCAGACATCTCACTTGTACTAACTCATTTAATCTTCACAACTCTTCTCAGGCACCAAGAATGTGTCTCAAAGAAGGAGAGACAGTGTTACTAAAATTGGATGATTATCTGATTTGTCAACAAGGAATTTATCAGTCCATAACACAGTATAACAAAACTCCATTACAATAGCAGATTGAATAAGTAAAGGCTTATTTTTCTTTGGCAGAAAAAAAAAATTCAAGTGGAAGGTATTTCAAAGTTGGCAAAGAAGATCTACAGTGCTATCAGACTTTTATCTTTCCTTCAGCATCTTTTGTACGTCATCATGCCCTTTGCTTCATGGTCCAAGATGGCAGCACTATCTCTGTTCTTACATCTGCAGTCTGATAGGAAGAAAGGGAAAGGCAAGAAGCAAAAAATGTTTACTAGCTGAGCATGTTTCCTTTAACACAAGAACAATAGCTTTTCCTAGATGCCTCACCAGATGATTTTCACTTATCTCATTGGCCAGAATGAGGTCACATCACTATTCCTTTTGCTTATAAGAGAAGTTGGGAAATGTGGTTTGACACAGAGGTAAAGAATTCACTGCCAGTGTTGGAGACAAGGGCTTGATCACTGGGTTGGGAATATCACCTGGAATAGGAAATGGCAACCCACTCAGTATTCTTGCCTTGAGAATCCTCTGGACAGAGGAGCCTGGCAGGTTACAGTCCATGGGGTCACAAAGAGTCAGACAAGACTGAGTGACTAAGCATGCTCGGGAAATGTGTTTCTAGGCAAGGCATATTGCTATCCCAAGTAGAATCAAAGTCCTAAGTCTCCCTTCTCCCTCTCCCCTCTCCCGCTCCCCTCCTCCCTCCTCTCTCCCTTCCCTTCCCTTCCCTTCCCATTTTCAACCTCCTGACGTGAATCTCTGGAGAACTCCTCTCTCCCCTCTTTTCTCTCCCCTGTCCCCCTCTATCAACGGTATCTCTAATGTTCTCAAATATGAGTAAGCAATAGTAATACATCGTGGAAATTAAAAGAAGGTCAGACTGTATAGAAATAATAGAGTTGGGTCTATTTTTATTCTAGTGTTATTTTATTTTATTCTAGTGTTACTTAAGCATAACAAAAAATTTTGGTTTTCACTGTGCTAAAGGTCTATAACCAATGTCTTACATATGCTCATATATGTTATAATGTCTCTTTGTGTATTATCACCAGATATTCTATACTAAGAGAATTTCTGATGTGCCTTGCAGATATCCTTGTCAAAAAAGGTTTAAAATTCATCAATGTATTTAAATCTTCACACACACACAAAGACAAAAAAAAAAGAAAAGAAAAGTAGTGTTAAGCAGTCAGGACTCAAGTAAGTAAAGAACATTTGGTGATAATCAGGATTAATTTTGAGGAAGATGATACTGTTGGGTCTGTCTGCTGGGTTCACAAACCAGTTAAGAGATGGACCCCCTCTTAGCAGCCTCACCAGGCACACAGTTAAAATTCCTACTTCAGCAAAGTGCCAAATTGATGTCATGATCCTCCTTGTCATTTCTCACAAGGTAAATCATGAATGTTGAATGTATAGTAATTATATAGTGCCTGGATTCTTTGAGATTCAAAATGTCATGGTTTCAGTGAAGTGCTTCTTCCAGCATTTGAGCTGCTGTCATGCTAGTTCTTAGAGAAAAGCTGTAGACTTTTGGTTAGGTAATTTATCTAAGTTCAAATCTCAACTCTACCACTTACTAGTATGAACTTGGACAATGAATTATGTAACCTCTCTGTGCCTCAAAATGAATTATGTAATCTCTCTGTGCCTCTCTGGCTTCCTTGTCGTGTAAAATGGGGTTAATAATAGGAAATCCTACCTCATGTAGTTATAGGGAAGATTACAAGAGCTAAACTATATGCAAAGTATTTGGAACATGCCTAGCATTTGAAGTCCTGTTAGCTGTTGTCATTTTATGTGGTCACCTTACCTATATAGTGAAGACTCCTATGATTTTCTGTGAGATCTATCATCTTTCACGAGCATTAAATGACCTGTTCACGTGGCGATCCCGTAGATACCTCAATTGCAACATATCCAACACTGAATTTGTCCTTTTTTCCCTATTGACCCCCTCTTCTTTTCCTTGTTTGCATGAATGGTATCAGTTATCACTCTCCATCCAGCCATGAAATATCAGTTTTACTCTTAACTACTTGCTTTCATCCATCTAATTGGTCATGTTGCTTCTGCCTTTCAAATGCCATAGATTGGACCCATTTCTGCACTGTCACTCATCTCTCTTCCTTTTCTAATTCAGTCTACTTCAGGTCAGTAGTCTGGTCACATTAGTGTTGTTCAGTCGCTAAGTCATGTCTAACTTTTTGCAACTCCATGAACTGCAGCACTCCAGGCTTCCCTATCCTTCACTATCTCCTGGAGTTTGCTCAAACTCCTGTCCATTGAGTTGGTGATGCCATCCAACCATCTCATCCTCTGTCACCCCCTTTTCCTCCTGCCCTCAATCTTTCTCAGTGTCAGGGTCTTTTCCAATGAGTCAGGTCTTTGCATCACGTGGCCAAAGTATTGGAGCATCAGCTTCAGCTTCAGTCCTTCCAGTGAATATTCAGGGTTGATTTCCTTTAAGATTGACTGGTTTGATCTCCTTGCAGTCCGAGGTCACATTACTCTACTGTTCAACAGTCTTTCAGCTGTCAACAGTCAACAGCTCTATCTAGAAGATAGAGCTCGCCCAACCTGGCTTGGAAAACCTATGTTCCCCATCCCCATCCCCTATACTCTACCCCAATAGTCTGCTCATTTTCTACTTTTATACATCTGTGTTTTTGTGTATGTTGTGCCCTTTGCCTACCAGGTCTTTCTTACCTCCTCAATCTGATGAATTTTTTTTTTTTACAGACAAACCTGATGTTAATTTGCTAATGATTTTTACCAAACTTTTAAGTTTTAGTTTATGAGACAGAATCATAATTACTTTCCTCCATTACTAATACCCTGATTATTTCAAATTCCAAAAATGGAAGTCCAGAATATCATGCTATAGAGTTTCTTAGGAGTTAGCTTCTGTAGTGTTTTTCTGCAAAGGAGCCAAGATAATCCCCAAATGCCTTTCTTCATTCATAGAGCCATACAAATTATATATTTCACTATATTCTTGGACAAGATCTGGTGCCAAGTAGTGAATGCTCTGACCCCTTCTGAGGGCTTCCTGGGTCTTTGTGGATGAGATGTCACTGGTGATCTGCTCATTCACCAGGTGAATGTTGTTCTGGTGTTTCCACAGCACATCAGGTTCGTAGTTGAATTTCTGAGCATCATTTCTAGCTGTAGTAATACATATGAGCTCCTAGTTTCCCACAGTTTGGGTGAAATCCTCATTCTTCTTCAGATTGAGAACATCAAAGGACTCTGATATATCTGCCCCACACAGCAACATTACCTTTGGAACACCTTTTGTTTTGGGCCCCAGGGATTTCTTTTGACTAAAATCTTGAGTTTGTTAAGCTCTTCCTTAACTTCTTGTTCCATTCAGGTCTTTCTAGCATAGATGAACTTTACTGGTGATCATAGCTACTAGCCTCCAGTTTTTCTTGATGGAGTCTGAGCACCTTAGCAGTCTCTACTCACTCCTTCTGAAGACTTTTCTGTGTATCCACTTCCACTCACTTTAAATTCTTAGTAGCAAGTGATCTGATGAACTCTTATGCAGCTTTGCAACCTAGATAAAATGTCACTTTCTCTCAGAAGCCTTTTCTGACATCAAATACAGAGGCACACAGATTTACTTTTTCTTCTGTGCTCCCTTGCACTTTGCATTTATCAAAATGTAATAGTTTTACCTTACAGTTACCTTACCTTATAGTTTTACCCTAAACTAAATGTAATAGTTTTAAAACTATTGTAATAGTTTTACCACATTATGTTTTAGCTATTTCTCTTCTCCTGAAAATCTGTTGATCCTTGTAAAACAGTCCCTAACTAAGTATCTCAGACTTAATAAACATGCAGATGTGCTGCTGTTTAATCACTAAGTTGTGTCTGATTCTTTGCCACTGAATGGACTGCAGCCTGCCAGGCTCCTCTGTCCATGGGCTTTCCCAGGCAAGAATACTGGAGTGGGTTGCCATTTCCTTCTCCAGGGGATCGTCCCAACACAGGGATTGAACCCATGTCTCCCGCTTGGCAGGTGGATTCTTTACCACTGAGTCACCTGGGAAGCCCTATTACACATGTGTTGAATGCATAAATAAATGAAACATTGAAAACTAGTTTTGATCAATAACTGGATACCTAAACTTTGGGTTCCTGGGCATTAGCAATCTCGTATTTTTCTCATCTTTAATCTCCTTCAATCATTGGTACTGTGGCTGTCAAAATACCAATCGAAACAACTGATTTTGAAATGGGTTGGCCAGCACCCTAGTGTTCACAACAGCACTATTTACAAAAGCCAAGACATGGAAGAAACCTAAGTGTTTGTCAACAGATGATGGATAAGGAAGATGTGGTATATAGACACAATGGAATATTTACTCAGCCAAGAAAAATAATGACATAATGCCATTTACAGCAACATGGATGGATTTAGAGATTATAATACTAAGTGAAGTAAGTTAGAGAAAGACAAATATCATATGATACCACTTATGTGTGGAATCTAAAAATATGATACAAATGAACTTATCTACAAAGCAGAAATAGACTTACAGATATAGAAAATAAGTTTATGGTTGTCACAGGGCGGGGAAAGTAAGGAGAGAGTGATAAATTGGAAGATTGGGATTAAAATGTACACACCACTATGTATAAAATAGATAACAAGGACCTACTGCATAGCACAGGAAACTATACTCAATATCTTGTGTATATGTGTGTGTGTGTGTGTGTGTGTGTGTGTGCATTTAACTGAATCATTTTGCCATACAACTGAAACTAACACAACATTGAAAATCACTTATATTTCAATAAAAAATTTTTTAATGAATTGGGGAAAGATTTAGCAGTAATTCTGACTCTAGATTCTGAAGGCTCTACTTCTTTACTAAATCAGATCATCAGAAAGACATGCATCTAACTTCTTCAGAAATATTAATACTAAGGACTACAATGTAATACTATGCCTTCATCTTTGTTGTTGTTATAGTAAGAAATGATCATGCTGATAAAAACTGTTGTCATTCAGTCACTAAGTTGTGTCCAACTCTTTGTGACCTCATGAACTGCAGCATGCCAGGCTTCTCTGTCCCTCACTATCTCCTGGAGTTTGCTCAAACTTATGTCCCTTGAGTTGGTGATGCCATCCAACCACCTCATCCTCTGTTGCCCCCTTCTCTTCTTGACCTCCATCTTCCCCAGCATCAGGGTCTTTTCTAATGAGTCAGTTCTTTGCATCAGGTGGCCAAAGTCTTGTCGCTTCAGCATCAATCCTTCCAATGAATATTCAGGGTTGATTTCCTTCAGGATTGACTGGTTTGATCTCCTTGCTGTCCAAAGGACTCTCAAGAGTCTTCTCCAACACCACAGTTCAAAAGCCTCAATTATTCAGCACTCAGCCTTCTTTATAGTCCAATTCTCACATCCATACATGACTACTGGAAAAACCATAGCTTTGACTATATGGACCTTTGCTGGCAAAGTGAGGCTATCTAGGTTTGTCATAGCTTTTCTTCCAAGGAGCAAACATCTTTTACTTTCATGTTTTCAGCCACCATCTGCAGTGATTTTGGAGACCCAGAAAATAAAGTCTGTCACTGTTTCCATTTTTTCCCCATCTGTTTGCCATGAAGTGATGGGACTGAATGCCATGATCTTTGTTTTTTTGATGTTGAGTTTTAAGCCAACTTTTTCACTCTCCTTTTTCACCTTCATCAAGAGGCTCTTTAGTTCCTCTTCACTTCCTGCCATTAAAGTGGTATCATCTGCCTATCTGAGGTTGTTGTTATTTCTCCTGGCAATCTTGATTCCAGCTTGTGCTTCATCCAGCCCAGCATTTCTCATGATTTACTGCGTATAAGTTAAATAATCAGGATGACAATATACAGCCTTGACATACTCCTTTCCCAATTTTGAACCAGTTGGTTGTTCTATGTCCAGTTCTAACTGTTGCTTCTTGTCCTGCGTACAAGTTCCTCAGGAGGCAAGTAAGGTGGTCTGGTATACCCATCTCTTTTTTTTGTTTGTTTTTACCCATCTCTTTAAGAACTTTCCAGTTTGTTGTGATCCACACAGTCAAAGGCTTTAGCATAGTCAGTGAAGCAGAAGGAGATGTTTTTCTGGAATTTCCTTGCTTTCTCCATGATCTGGTGGATGTTGATGATTTGATCTCTCATTCCTCTGCCTGTTCTAAATCCTGCTTGAACATCTGGAATTTCTTGGTGCACATACCACTGAAGCCTAGCTTGAAGGATTTTAAGCATAATCTTGCTAGCATGTGAAATGAGTGCAATTGTATGGCAGCTTGAACATTCTTTGACATTACCTTTCTTTGGGATTGGAATAAAAACACCTTTTCCAGTCCTGTGGCCACTGTTGATTTTTCCAAATTTGCTGTCTTATTGAGTGCAGCACTTAAACAGATCCTTTTGTATTATTAATATTATTTTACATATTATAAATATTAAACAAAACATACAAGGTTTCCAATTTTAAATGATCTGTTTGTATGCATCTGAATTTTCTCTCCAGCTGGTCATTTTCTTAGAAATAGGAACTCACTTTTTCTCCTCTGCTGCATCCTCTCTTTGGCTGTCACAGTTCTGCAGGCAGTCAGGGCTCAATAAATAGCTGTTGATTAACAGTATCAAAGCTAATTAATTCAGCCAAAACAGGAGTGTTGTGATCTAATTCTAATACTAAAAAACTACTTGTAAAGTTGAGTTACTATATTAATAAATCTTAAGACTGAAAACAAACACATGAAATTATGTTCAACCTCATTAACAATCAAAGAAATACAAATCAAAATACTGAACTGCTGTTCTTGGACAATCTTATTAGCAAAAAAATGTATAATGATAAGTTACTGGCAAGCATCCTGAGAAATAAATAGAATTCTAATCACTAGAGGTGAGAATGAATAACCTTTCTAGAAGGAAATTTGGCAATATGGGTGAAATCTTCAAACATGCTTATATTTTTGATACTGCAATTGTATGTGCCCTATAAAAACAATAGGGATGAGAAAATCATGTTCAAGGATATTTTTATAGTAGAAGTACAATAGTAACAAAATGAAATGACTGTCAGACAATAGAAAAGTGAAAATTGGTACAAATGTTATAATTTGGCAACATTTACAGATACCTTCTATCTAGAAATCATTTTTCTATGAATTTACCCAAAAAGAATATGTGAAATGACATATACGAAAGGATATTTATTTCAGCATTATTAAAAATTTTCAGCTCTGTGGAATTGGATAAGTAAAGCATGGAACCTCTGTGACAGAAGACTAGGCATCTTTCAACTTGCTGTTGTCAAAGAAAATTTATTGACATAGGAAAAGGAACACAGTAAATTGAGATACAAATGCAGTTTTCAAAACAGCATTTATAGGATGTAATCATTTTAAAAATAAAAGCTATGTTAACATTCAGGTATGCCATTGTGCTTTTATATATTTTTCAAATTGCCTACAATGAACAAATAGTACTTGTTTAAAAATGAAAAACCTAGTGGAGGCAAGTATGCATTTATGATTTTAAAAAATTCAGTTGGAAGCAGCTCACAATAAAATGGCACACCCTTCTGAAGAAAGCTGTTCTCTAGCTGTAGGTCAGGCACTTTACACTGTCTGGACTTAGGCACATTAATATAAGCTCGATTAGGGCTTTCTGAAGTGCACTGCCTAATCATTTGAACCATGTTAGGAAGCTGGGGTTACTGAAGCAGAAGGCTTCCATCACCTCAGAGCCTGGACACCAACCAGGTTACTGCTTGCTCTCCTGGTCACTGTGGGGTCCAGCATACCATATATGGTTTCTCCACTATAGAAGCTCATAGCTAGAAGCCTGTCTCCAAAAAAGAGCCTGGCCTCTAGGACTAAGGCAGGAGGATGAAGAGAAAATGGCCTCATCACACTTCCTGTTTGGTTGCTGCATCCCAGTAAGTGGGCCTCCACCTTCCCAAGGGGGAAAAAAAAATGTGTAAAGCACAGTGTTTTGCTTTCTAGCCAATTTTGTAAATTAGTGTTTTGATGTACAAGGTAGTACTAAGAGATCTGAAAAGAGTTAATATTGCCAGTAAAGTTCCAAATCTAATCCCTTTTTAAAATTTATTTTTATTTATTTATTTGACTGTGTTGGGTCTTAGTTGCAGCATGCAAACTCTCAGTTGTGGCAGGTGGGATCTAGTTCCCCACCCAGGGAATGAACCAGGGCCCCCTGCATTTGGTCCAGTCTTAGCCACTGGACCACCAGGGAAGTTCCCCAAATCTAATCTCTTGTTCATTTTAATTCAGTTTGGAAAACGTTATTGAGCACCTTAACAGTTCAGGGACCCATACTAAATGATGTAGAGAATACAAAGGCAAACTCCAATTCAGTGAGCTCCTACCTTGAAGTTAGGGGCCAAACTTGAACTTCATATTCTTGATCTCTTGCATATTCCCAATCACACTGAAAAGGAAAGTTAAGTGAACGTCAGGTTTCTCAGTCGTGTCCAATTCTTTGCAACCCCAAGGACTATACAGTCCTTGGAATTCTCTAGGCCAGAATGCTGGAGCAGGTATCCTTTCCCTTTTCCAGGGGATCTTCCCAACACAGGGATCGAACACAGGTCTCCAGCATTGCAGGCGGATTCTTTATCGACTGAGCCACCAGGGAAGCCCAAGAATACTGGAATGGGTAACCTATCCCTTCTCCAGATCTCCCCAACCTGGGAATCGAACCAAGGTCTTCTGCATTGCAGGTGGATTCTTTGCCAGCTGAGCTATCAGGGAAACGCCACTGATAATCACCCCTCTGGGGGTCATTAATTTGATCCTCATTTAACAGATGACATAGAGGAACAGAGCAGATACAGAATTTGCCCAATCCAGATACTAGCTGGTGAAGCTAAAATCTGAGCTCAGATCAAGCTCATCCCAAAGCCCACATATCCCCCACTGTTTATCAATATGTCAGCATCTACTTTAGAGATTTATAAGTCATGCACACAAATATCTTTTAAAAAGTGGTTAAGCAGGAGGCAGGAATGTCCTATAAGCTCATTTCAAACATCTAAAGTAAGACAAAGGAAAGAGAGCACCTCTTCAGGGATACTGAATGAATGAACATCTTCACAAAAGGGAACAGCAGCATATAAACCAGGCAGTGGAGTTTCCTTAAGATTCTGGCAGGATGGTATCGAAATGTCTCAGCAGCTCACAACAGCAAGAGCACATGCACAGAGATGGGACCTAGGAGCTCTGCCTGAGAAGTGGTGTCTGTGGGGCACATGGAGGCAACAGGTGGAGACACAGCTGGCAAGGGAGTTCTGAGCCAAGCCTTAGAGAAGCCTGAATTTATCCATGGACAGATTTTGAGCAGAGGAACAGCATTCTCAGAGCTGTGCTTCAGAATGCTTACTTAGAAATATTTGGTCCAGTTGATGTTTTCCCCCTTTTTAATTTCATAAGGCAATTCTGATTGTTGAAGAGCAAATAATGGCCATCTTGAAAGGTTGGGCTTTTTTTGGGGGGGGGGGTCCTTTTCTACTTTTTAGTATGTAGATTTCCTTAGGTAAGTTCTTAACAACAGTGTAAATTTGACCATTTAAGAACTCACTGTCTGAACCTCACATATTAGTCTTTCATTATAGACTATAATGACTATATAGACATTATAGACTAAAATAATGTTATTTTCCCATTCACCAAATTACTTCAGTACAGCAAATGTGGATTGGTTGCCAAGATATTTCAATCAACTCTGCTTGGTTAATAAAGACTATGAATGCTGATGGATAAGTGAGTCCATCAGTGTCCCTTCTAGAGGCTGTGTCATTATAACCTCACCTCTCATTGAAATCAGCTCAAGTAGATCCACGTTTTAGGATGGGAAGCCAAGTTAACTGGCCAAAACCAATAGAGACTTAATTTGGAAGCAGGGAAAAAAGAATTCTACATGAACATAAAAAGCTAGACATGAATGTGGTCCTCTTTTTTGTTGTAACTCTTCAGTGAGTGCTATCTGACAAACTATTCAATTTAATATAACCCCCTGGGAAGCCCACTTTCTTCCTAATCAGGAAACCGTAAAATGTCAGAAATACATAAAAGGCAGCTTATATCTGAAAGAGGAAAGACAGGTACACTTCTAGAAGAAACACCTCTGAGATGAACCCTGAAAATTAGGCAGTTGGCACTGCTCATCTATTAACTTTTCTTTATTCCCAGCACAAGGACTGCAGCTTAGGGATCTGTTGAAAACTCCTCACTCAGTATTCCAAAGGAGATTATGAGCACCACTGGTAGAAATGAAAATCAAGGAGCAGAAGAAGGTATGATGTTCGGTTCTGATAAACACATGGGAAGTAGGACGAGTGACTGTTTCCTCTCTGTTCCCTCTACTTCCCCCTCCATCCCAGGCTGAGATGCACCACCTCACACCTGAATTCTTTCACAATCGCTGCTTTCTGACCATCCCTGACTGTGACAGCCCTCTACTTTCCAGTGCTTCGGATTTTCATGCAGCTAACTAAAGGAAAACCTAAGTACTGTCAGCAAGCCTTAAGGGTAGGGAAAGGGGCATGGCATTTAACAAGTGGGTCCCAGACCCACTCCTCCAGTTCTGCCAGAACTAGTAATTTTCATCTATTTTGTTCACTGAGCTTCCACTTGAGATTTCTTAATATGAAAATGGTTTTACTCTGTACTTTCACTGCCAAGGGCACTGGTTTGATCCCTGGTCAGGAAACTAAGATCCTGCAAACCATGTGGTGCAGCCAAAAGTAAATAAGTAAAAAAAATAAAAAATAAAATTTGGAACTTTCCTGGTGGTCCAGCAGTTAAGACTCTGTGCTCCCAATGCAGGGGGCCCCGGTTCAATCCCTGCTTAGGGAACTAGACCCCATAAGCTGCAACTAAGACCTGGTGCAGCCTAATTAATTAATTAAAATAAATTTTAAAATACTTTAAAAAAACAAAACCTAGTGTTCTAATGGGCTCCAAAATCACTGCAGATGGTGACTGCAGCCATGAAATTAAAAGACGCTTACTCCTTGGAGGGAAAGTTATGGCCAACCTAGACAGCATATTAAAAAGCAGAGACATTACCTTGCCAACAAAGGTCCATCTAGTCAAGGCTATGGTTTTTTCAGTAGTCATGTGTGGATGTGAGAGTTGCACTATAAAGAAAGCTGAACGCCAAAGAATTAATGCTTTTGAACTGTGGTGATGGAGAAGACTCTTGAGAGTCCCTTGGACTGCAAGGAGATCCAACCAGTCCATCCTGAAGGAGATCAGTCCTGGGTGTTCAGGGGAAGGACTGATGTTAAAGCTGAAACTCCAACACTTTGGCCACCTGATGCGAAGAACTGACTTATTTGAAAAGACCCTGATGCTGGGAAAGATTGAAGGCGGGAGGAGGAGGGGACAACAGAGGATGAGGTGGTTGGATGGCATCACCAACTCTATGGACATGAGTTTGGGTAGGCTCCGAGAGTTGGTGATGGACAGGGAGGCCTGATGTGCTGCAGTCCATGGGGTCGCAAAGAGTCAGACACGACTGAGTGACTGAACTGAACTGAACTGAATGAGCGACTGAACTGAACTGAACTGAATGTTCTAATGCTTATAAGAAAGAAGGAAGGAAAATGCTTTCATTACCAAAATAACTTTAAGAACAATGGTTGTATATCACTGCAAGCCTGGGTTCACACTTTTCATCATCTGACCCACTGGCTGTACCAGCCTCGATTTGAAACCATTCTCCTGCCCATCATTTCTCAGTACATTCATTCTCCTCCTAACTCCCTCCAAGTCATAAGTAACTCAAGACATTTCTTTGACTTCTGGCCATGTCTTGCCTTGCATCTATCTCGGAAGCATTTTCATCTCTGTGTCTCGTCTGCCCAGCGGACCAGAGGCTTGGGGTCAGATGGGGCCCCATCTACAGAGACATTGAGCACTCACACATGCATCCTCATTCTTGGCTCCTTCCTACCTCCCTGCCCTTGCTGAAACCCTCCTCCACCCCAGTTCAGCTACCCATTCCAGAGACTGAGCCCTTGAAGCTCTTGCAGCTCTCTTGAAGAGAGCTTGCCTCTCTCATTTCTGAGGTTCCAGTCTGTTCCAACCTCTTCTTCTCAGATCATATGCCCATCTAGTCAGCACCCCATGATTTAGCTAGCAATCATCACCTGCCTTGAATTATTCTCTGGTTGTTTCAGGTGTTGTATTTGTCTCCCTCAACCTAGCTGCAGGCTCAGTGAGGCAATGGATTGGCCCGTAACACTTCTTGATATGGGCAAATACCATGTTTTGCTTTTAGCAAACGACACTCAAAGGTCAGTGGATGAGTCTCCTTCTCCTTAATTCCAATAGAAAGGAATTTTCTCTGTTTTAAAAGGCCAATCCTGCTTTCATATTTAATGCTGCAATCACTGCTATAAAAGTCATGACCATGTATAAAATTTTCTAAAA
Source organism: Cervus canadensis (assembly GCF_019320065.1). NCBI lineage: Eukaryota > Metazoa > Chordata > Mammalia > Artiodactyla > Cervidae > Cervus > Cervus canadensis. Next base: position 74,173,962 of record NC_057393.1, on the reverse strand, counting down.
GGAGAACCATAGCACTTTTAACCTGATTTCCATCCTGATCAGGCTTTTGTAGTTACAAATAACAGAAGTGTAGTCACACCAGGCAAATGTGTAGTAAGGTGTTTGTAAGGATTCAGGGGAGCACACAGAATCCACAAACAGCAGGTGAAGTGACATCTGGACGCCCCCTGCAGAACCAGAACTGTGAAGTAGAAATTGACTCCCCTACCCACTCCCTGCATCCTCGCAGAGACAGAAGAGTTGACTTTTCAAGTCAGGGCAGCTTCTTTGTTTCCTCAAGGCTTCTCAGCTCCCTCATGACTCCCCAACATTATACAGACACATATCTCTTCCCACAGCCTCAGATGCTGAGAAACCTTTCAGTTAAGCATCTGCAACTCTCTTTCCCAGGTCCCTCTGTTCTCATCTTAAAAGAGAAAATCTGATTGACTCAGCCCAGTTGTGGGCTGGGATTCCTCATCTGTTAGGTGTCAAATAGGGAAGAAGGAAGCATGTTGTACAAAAATGAACAACCTAGGGAATCTGGGGGAAAGAAATAATATTGAAGAGGAATGACTGAGAGACAAAGACTGACCTTTAGGGACGTTTATTATTACTTGTAACACACTAAAATGTGCCATTGGCTCCCTCTGATTTTACCTCTTCTGTTTTTCAAATATGCTCGTCTCTTGAAAAGTGTCCTTAATTGGAAAGTGCACGAACAGAAGGAAATCAGCAACCTGGAACCCACCTGGATTAGCCTGAGTGTGTCTGATCAGTCAAAATGAAAACCAGCAGGGTTTGTCTCAAAGAAGCCTCTTGTGTCAACCCTCTTTAAAAGTCCCCTAAATTTAAATAGACTCAATTTTGTATCCAAATTGGAACACTCTCTTGTGCTAAAAGATTGCATTCTACTATTTGTATTTGAGCCCATTAAAAATGGTCTTCCCCAGTGGCTCAGATGGTAAAGAAGCCACCTGCAATTTAGGAGACCTGGGTTCTATACTTGTGTCAGGAAGATCCCCTGGAGAAGGGAATGGTTATCCACTCCAGTATTCTTGCCTGGAGAATTCCATGGACAGAGGAGCCTGGTGAGCTACAGTCCATGGGATTGCCAAGCGTGAGACAAAACTGAGTGACTAACACATACTTTCATTAAAAATGAAATTTATATGTATACATAAAAATACATATGTATATGTGTCCCATGAGCTTTCCCCAGTGAATATCATTATATCGTGGGATTTTTGACTGATGAACAGCATACTGTTCATTGTTCAACAAAGAATACTTTAATGTAAGTTTACAGTCTGAAAATCAGCACTTTTTTTTTTCAGATGAAGACTTTGAGGAAGCATTTAAAAAAAAATTCTGTCAGGTTTTGAGGTTACCAATATTGTTTTCATTTAAAAATAAGACAGAAAACTTGTTGCCATATCACAGTATTATCAGTCTATGGTTCTCCACTCTGCAATTTTTAACATAGAAAATTTTCCCATAAGACCAAAAATAAATGAGAATTCCCACCAGACCTCCAACAAAAACATAGTCAAGTAGTAAACTTCAGAAACAAGAAGCTTAATTAATTCTCCAGGAGAGAATTATGGAGACACAGCCAACATTTTATGGACTAAAGGTGTATAACACCAAAACAAAACTAAACATTTTTGAGACTACTTTTACCTTCAGTGATAACAAATTATTGAATTTTCTGCCAAAGGAAAGACTTATAGAACCTGCAAGACTGAGATTTAACAGAAAACAAATCAGTATTATTGGACATGAATGATTTTTGAGTCTTTGAGATGGATTTTATAGTCAACAACAATGATTCTGTCTTACTCACATTGAATCATGTAGGAAGAAGGAATTTTGAAATTGGCATTTCCCACACAATTTATTGCCTACAACTAAAGGCAAACACTGGTTTCTCCTGGTATCTTTCAACTTCACCATCACTATTTCTGCATAAGAGCAGAACTCCTTTAACAAGGTGTGTGGGTGAAATCAGAACTCTGCTGTAGGGAAGAAGCTCCTCAGATCCTTCCCACTACCACATTCTTCCTGAGCCTATAGATATGCTTTGATGGATACAATATTGTCTTTGTTGATATTCTCCCTAATAATCTTCTTGATGCAATATACACATGACAGTATTGTTATTTTTAGCAGACGGGCACATCCTTTTTTCTGATTCTGAATTAGAGATAACACATTATCTAAGAATTAATTGCTCCCTCCTCTGTGCTGCCATAGCCAAGGATATTTCTAACATAAGTAATGTAACCTGTGTGTGTTAGTCACCCAATCATGTCTGACTCTTTGCGACCCCATGGACTAGCCCGCCAGGCTCCTCTGTTCATGGCATTTTCCAGGCAAGAGTACTGGAGTGGGTTGCCATGCCCTCCTTCAGGGGATCTTCCCAACCCAGGGATGAAACGCAGGGCTCCTGCATTGTAGGCAGATCCTTTACTGTCTGAGCCACCAGGGAAGCCTGAGTAATGTAAGTTGCATTATATATGAGTAGCTCATCAAACCACAAATGTCTCCCTTAATTGTATTCCTTGAGGGAAAAAAGTGTCTCCATCATCATCATCGTATCTCCTAAGGTCCTTGGTATAGTACTTGGTGGAACCAAGGGACAGCTTGTGGCTGTTCATTGTCCCATTCTCAGCCATTTCAAATAAACACATTATTCAAGGGAAGTTGCACTGAACAAATGTATTAAGACAATTTCTCTACCCCACTCCTCTTCCTCCTCCAACCTGATTGCATAACCTAAGCATGCTTCCTAAATAGAAGTTGAGCTGCCTGTCACTTAGGAGAAAGGAGTAGGAAAGAGGGCAGGAAGATCAGGAGATAAAGAGAGAGAGGAGAAGGAAGAAGAGATACAGTTAACACTTTTTGAGCCCCATCTGCCTGGAATCATGTTAAATACTTCACCTTATCTCATTTAATCCTAACAGCCCTGAAAGGGGAATACTATTATTATGCTATTTTTCAACCTAGAAAATTAAAAAGGTTAAACAACTACCTTGAATCCCCAGTAAAGAAGCAAAGCCAAGTACTCAGAAATTATTAGAGGATTGAGTAAATGATCTTATCACTGAGCATCACCTTCCCCCGACACTTCAGTGGGAGCAGTTGAAAACTGGAGTAAGATAAAAGCAGCCCATCGTTTCACTCCACAGCATTTCAGGAACACACATGTCCACCCGCCTATCAGGTTGAATGAAGTATGTGGTGTACTTAGGTAAGAATGCAGACAATTGTTGGAAGAATGGAGGCCACAGAGACAGGGACAGGTCAAGCATAGCTCCAGTGTATCTTCTTATGGTTCTTAGAATGGCCAACATGATCCCAGCCAGGTGTTGGTGAAAGAGCATCTACAGAAAGTAAGATCTAATATAAGCTGGACAGCCCAGTTTTTGCTACGCTATAGCCTTCCATACTCAGAATTCCAGACAAACTGCGTGCCTGCAAGCTGTGTGCGTGCGTTCAGGGAATGTTTACAAATACTGAGTTCCTCTGGTTCTTTTTTTAAGTTGGAGTACAGTTGCTTTACAGTGTTGTGTTAGTTTCTGCTGTATAATGCAGGGGATCAGCTATATGTGTCCATATATCCCCTCCCTCTTGTACCCTCCTCTGGCTTCCCCCGGCCCCACCACACCAGGTCATCACAGAGCACCAAGCCGCGCTCTCTGCGCTATTCGTCAGGTTCCCACTGGTTATCAGTTTTACACATGCGAGTTATATATGGCAATCCTAATCTCCCGGTTCATCCCACCCTCCCTTTCAAATTCAGCTGTAGCGAGGCCACACATTTCTCCAGAAAGAGAAAACAGTTAGAGAAACCAGAAACAAACACCATGCTTAAGTGCCCTGAATAATCTCTTGGCTTCCAGCTTCCCCAGCTGGGGCAGCCAGTTCCCTGCACCCTCAATAAACCTCAAAAAAAAAAAAAAAAAAAAAAGAACTGTAGTCTACTATTTTGAGAAGTGTGCCCCAGTGTAAACCATCACAATATTGTAATTATCCTTCAATTGAAATAAATAAATTAATTTAAAAAAATTTCTTGGTACATTTGCTGGAAAAGCTCATGCCTCACCCACCATGAACCTACGGAATCAGAATATTTAGGACTGGAAAAGAAATCAGGATTGTTAACAAGCTTTCAAGGAAAGTCTCATTTATGTGAGAATAACCTTCCATTTAAAACATTCAAAACCCATTAGTGTGGCAAACTTTTCATTCCAGTGCCTGGCTTTGTAGAAGAAGCAGGGGGCCTCAAGTTTCAAGATTTCTTGAAATTATACTCATTAAACTGCATGTTAATCATGGATCAGGGATTGCACATAATAAAACCCATTAAGCTTTTGTGTGTTCCTGGAAGACTGCATATTGTATAAAAATACAAATGATCTAGTGGTTAAAGTCATTGGCTATAAGGAAAAGCAAAATTAATTATGAATGACCACATTGCTTACCCAGTTGACCTAAATCATTAGCAAATGTAATGGATAGCATAAAAGTAAGACATATTTGGCTCTTATAAGCACTTTAAAGTGCTCCACAAGCATCTACTATAGTCCCCAGATCTTGTTGCCAGCTTGGAGGATATTTACAGGAGATGTGTATGTGAGGTCAGTGATGGTCCTCTAGAGAAAATTCACTATGAATTCATGATAAGACATAATCTTATTATGATAACCTGGATTTATCATGGAAGGAAACTGTTCCCTTCTTTCAGTGAAATTAACTCTTTTGTACCAAGACCACCAAGATGTCTTCTCATTTAGCTAAATCAGCATTTCCACCAGTGTGTTCCATGGAACAATAACCCTAAGAGATGTTGACAGGGAGCTGGAAAGAGGTGTGGAGATGGGTCTTCTGGAGCAAACACTCCTAGAAAATGCCACACTCTTAGAGTGCCTTTTGGAGAATCACAATGCAAACTAGAATTTTAAGGTTCTGAGAGTCCAGCAGTAAAGAAACTCACATAAGTTCTGCATTACTCAATGACCTAGGCTGCAAGAAGTAGGATGGATTCTGCCTATCATAAGTAGAAAAGGGAGTCAGAGAGAAGATATGAAGTAGCCTCCAGAATATATGTAAAGCTGGAAGACTAAGGATGTTAAGTACTGAAAAAACACTTGAAAAATCCATCTCAAGCACTGCCATGGCCACCATGAATCATCTCATTTATTCCTTTGACTTTATGTCATTCCCCAGATGAACCATCTTAAAGGAAGCATCTAGACAGGCAAGCCAGAGACAGAGAAAATTATTATCTATCCTGTCAGATTCCTTGCAGAGGATAATAAAGGCCCTCACTTCAGGATTTACATATAGACAGTTCCCTCTTCCAGACTGACATATATCTAGTAATACTTGTCTAGCTCAACTTTGCTTAACTCAGCATTTTCCCAAATTATTCTATACGATTTCTTCACATAGCACCTATTAATAGTAGAACACACTTTTGGAAATGGAGGTAAATAGTAGTAAATAGCATGTTATTTGGGGCATGTGATTAATATATATCATACATAATTAGGGTATCTCATCATTAGTGTCACCTAGGGGCTTCCCAGGTGGCGCTAGTGGTAAAGAACATGCCTGCCAATGCAGGGGGCGCAAGATATGTGGGTTCAATCCCTGGGTCAGAGAGATCCCCTGTAGTAGGAAATGGTACCCACAACAGTATTCTTGCCTGGAAAATCCCATGGACAGAGGAGCCAGGTGGGCTACAGTCTTTGGGGTCACGAAGAGTAGGACACGACTGAGCACACTTCAAGAGCAACCGAGCACACATCATTAGCATAGTTAATTTTGAAGATACACTGATCTGTCATTTATGTTTGCAATAGGACTCTGAACAGGTCGCCCCTGGAAAGGAATAGGTTCTGAGGCAAGTCATTCTAAAGGTTTCATTCCCCCCATTTTTGTTAATCTACATGATCTTTGGGTAAAATAAACCCCAAGAGCAGCCTAGATGGAAAGAAATTAACAAAAGGGCAACTTGCAGTCTCTGGGCAGGTTGAAGGGGGTCAGTACCTCATCGTCTCAGTAACAGTGGTGAATAGTGATTTTGTTGTTTTTCTCTCCATTAATACAGAAATCTGTAGGGCACTTTGTATTTCACAGCATGCTTCCACCCACCTTACCTCTTTGATAATAAAAGCTCAAAGCTGATAGTTCTCATATGAGCCCAGGATCCTCTGAACTCCAGCACACAGACCTTCCTCCTCCTTACTCAGCAGCAGGCTCCCTCCCAGAGTCACTGTCTAGAAGTGTCTCTGACTATGAAGTCACTGCAACAAGACCACATTCCAGGTCTTATATTGATACTAAGCAAGGGCAAGACAGTACTCTCTGCCCCTGAGCACTGAGGCTTCACTTGTTTGTGTCTCCAGTTTTCCCACACTTTGGAGTCCAGAGTATTCACAGTCGGATTGATCCCCTGGGAGTAAATGAGCTCAATGCAGGGAAAATGAGGACCAGTAAGGACGCAGCTGGCCCACACATGACAGAGAGAGAGGAGCAAAGCTGGGTCTCACAAGTGTGGATGTTAGAGAGTCATCTAGCTGCTTTCAACCCTAGAGAAGAGAGCTGTCCTGCATATTGTTCTGCCTTAATTGTATCTTAAAGAGGCACGGGTTAGGTCAACTCTGCCTGCTTCTGCCTGTGTCCAGCCTATGTCAGACACTAAAGGCCTGACCCTTGCACACCCAGCTGTGCCAAAGCCATGAGTACCTGCTCTGGAAGCATGCTAGCTGCTCCTCCCCACCAGTGATCAGGGTTCTTACATTGACCTGGAACTAACTCCATTAGTGACCCTGACTGGTCAGCCAGGTGTTGGTCAGGAAGCTGACACTTCCACTACAGTTTCCCAGCAAGATGAGACACAAGCCCCATGTCCCAGGTCTCTGGGTTTGGCCCATTTTTTCCTGTACCTTCTCAATAACTCTAATGAACTGCTCTATCAGATAGGATTAGATTTGGCTGCACCTAATAGAAGACCCAGAATGCGTGCATGCTAAGTCTCTCAGTTGCATCCAACTCTTTACAACCCTATGCATTGTAGGCCACCAGGCTCCTCTGTCCATGGGGTTTCCCAGGCAAGAATACTGGAGTGGGTTACCATCTCCTCCTCCAGGGAATCGTACCAACCCAGAGATCAGACTTGAGTCTTGTATGTATCCTACGTTGACAGGCAGGTTCTTTACCATTAGTGCCAAATAGGAACCAGAATAAAGTGACTTAAACCCAGAAAATTTGTTTCTTTGAGTAAAAGAAGTCCAAACGTGAGTGGTCCAGTACTGGTAAATTGGCTTCACAAAGGCATCAGGGAACCTTGGAAAAGACAAAGGAACACTCATCTTTCTGCTCCTCAGAGACTCTCATGATCTGGAAGAGCCCCTGCAGAAAGAGAGAGCTCTGATCTCTTTTCCTTTTATTATAAGAACACTAATCCCAGGATGGGAGCTCCACCCTCATGACTTTATCTAAAACTTCCCAAAGTCATCTTTTCTAATCCCATCACAGTGGAGTTAGGGCTTCAACATATGAATTTTAGCGGATACAAACATCCAGTCCATAACACACTATGGATGCCCTGTTTCAGCATTCATATCTTTAGTGCCACTAGCTAGAAGAGAGAGAAGCTGGAGACCTTAAAGACACTGACAGTTCCATGTATCTCTCTGCTTACATACCATTAGCTAGATCTTAGTCACATGGGCACAGTTTGCTGAAAAGGAGGCTGAGAAATACATTCTAGGTGGCCATTACCAGCTAATTTGGGGGGAATTCTAATTCTTGAAGATGAAGAAATGCATATTAGAGATAATTATCCATTTATATCACCATCTACAAGTAAGAAAGACATAAAGGATATTGGATAAGCAAATAATAATACCTATATAACTTCCATAACTCCACTGGGACATCTACTAGATGCTGAGACGTGGATTGGCTGAGAAGCTCTGTCACAGCCCTGACCCCTGTGTCTTAATTCTTGCTGTATTGGACTAGATTTTGCCTAGACCAGATTTCTCTTGAATTTGAAGTGATGGTGTCACCTTGCTGCTACTGCTAAGTCGCTTCAGTCATGTCCGACTCTGTGTGACCCCATAGACAACAACCCACCAGGCTCCCCCTCACTGGGATTCTCCAGGCAAGAATACTGGAGTGGGTTGCCATTTCCTTCTCCAATGCATGGAAGTGAAAAGTGAAAGTGAAGTCGCTCAGTCGTTTCCGACTCTTAGTGACCCCATGGACTGCAGCCTACCAGGCTCCTCCATCCATGGGGTTTTTCCAGGCAAGAATACTGGAGTGGGTCGCCAGTGCCTTCTCCGGTATCACCTTAGAGCTTGCCAAATCATTGCATCCTGTCTACCCTTACCCTCCTCCTTAACTCGAAGAGCTCCTGGTATGTTTATACTACAAGTTAAGCCAGTTTTAACCAAAAAAACAAGATTCTTGGTTACTTTAAAAAATTATTTTCTACCCATTTCTGATCATAGTGTAGGTCTAGTACCTCTTTTCAAATGGACCTTTTGACAGAACCAGATGGATTTGTAACTAGAAGCATGCAGATGAATGAATGACTGAAGTGAGGTTTTAGCTTCAACTCAACCACTGAGCATTTCATACTTGTCCTCTGCAAGATAATACAGGAAGAAACTAACCAATTTTAACCAATAAAATTATGAATTCAGCCCACCATCTTGAAATAAAAAATTAGCCATTTTCAAATATGTATGCCAAGAGTAATAGTTATTTTTGTCAAGTTCAGGGAAACTTTATAGAAGTTTAGAGTTTATAGGCATGTCTAGCTGGTCCAGCATAAGGTCCAAAGATCTTAGCACATTAGACTCAGGAAAGTTGATACTACCATAATGGTACCCAAGTTCCCAGCACCCTGACTATGTGTACTTACAAGAGTATCGACTTCACAATAAGGAAATCTGGTAACTAATTTTAGCACTATTAAAACTTAGTTAACACTAGGCAAGGTTCTTTACCTCGAAGAGCTTCAGATTATTCTTTCTAATGAGGATACAAGAAGTCGGTTGTTAGATTAAGTGAGTACATCTGAAGAAGCTAACACAGAAGATGGTCAGTAAATATACTCTGAATCTGAATTTATATAGAGAAAAATTTCAGTGCTGTTAATTAAATACTGTTCACATCACTTTTTTAAAGTGGACTTAAATCTCATTCTAAATTTCTCTTTTTGAAAGCAAACTGAATAGTTTCAAAGCTCTGTTACTAGTATAATATTTAGTACAATGAGCAAGTCAATTATTTTTCATTAAAAAATATAAAAGCTTGTACTGGAAATTATACCCATAAAGTCCATTTAGTTTTACAACTTAATTATATGTAGTAAAAATTTACTGCCACATTTAACAGGTATTAACCTAATTCTTTTCAAGCAAAAGCAATATTTGACTGGAAGTGAACCCTAAGGTGAGGGAGGGAAAGGGACTTCTTTAAATATTTCCTTAATATTTATTTTTCAAGAAAGGTCAACTCACCTAATGCATGAGTTTGCTTAATGTCTTATTTGTGTTATCTCAATATTTTTAGTAAAACAAATTTGTTACCATGGTGTTGAATTTTAGCATTACTGTGAAATCGGCCAATATCAGGAGGGCAAAACCAACTGTGAGTTTTGCGATAACAAATTTTAGTCAGCTGAGTTTATACCTTGGTTAAAACAATTTTTAAAACTCAAGGAATATCTGGGAAAGATGGGTCTTTCAGATTAATCTTTTCCTGTATTCTGGAGAATTTGTCTCTTTCTTTTATAATAAAAACAAAAAAGAAAATGAGTCTGCCCAAGTGCACATTATTTTTTATCTTAATATACTTCAGAGTGAAATCCTACCAGAATTTCCATCTTATTTAATATGTTGCTGTATAAAATAAAATATTCTTTAATGTTGTCAATAAAAATCCATGACACCATAAGTATTCTATATGAAACCCCAATATGTTTCATATAGAATATTTACATCTCATAACTTCAGAAGGTGTCAGCATTCATATGCATAAGTAATAATACAGACTTCTTGGGTGATTATCTGAAATTCAATTTGGTTCTACAACTATTCATTTGACTAGTATATAATCAGAGTTAAGTTTATATAATGAATGAGATTCATACTTCATATCAGCATTACCAACTATCACTTGTGACGCTCCTTACAGATATTTAGCCATGTGGTGGTTTCTACAAAGATATGTAAAAATACAGCCCCAAGAAGTATGTATTTATTATATATTATTGTATTATTCTTAATGTTGATAATGCCAGCATATTACATTTGTATAGTGCTTTTAAAATTGTGGAATACATCTATTATTTCACTTAACACCCTCAATATCCTTGTAAGGTAGTTGTGGAGCAGGTAAAATAATTAACATTTCATAGATTAAGTGAGCCTCAGCAATTAGGCAACCTGCCCAAGGTCACAAAGCTAGACTGATGGCAGAAGTAAGATTAGAACCACATTTACATCTAAGGACTTTTCCACTTAATTAACTTCTTCAAAACATTTATTTAGGAATCCCAGACATATTTATAAGATTTATAAAACACCTAGGCAATATGATTCATGGCAAATAGATGGGGAAAATTTTAATTCAGTGACAAAGTTTATTTTCTTGGGCTCCAAAATCACTGCAGATGGTGACTGTAGCCATGAAATTAAAAGATGCACACTTCTTGGAAGAAAATCTATGACCAATCTAGACAGCATATTTAAAAGCAGAGACATCACTTTGCTGACAAAGGTCCATACCGTCAAATCTATGGTTTTCCTAGTAGTCATGTATGGATGTGAGAGTTGGACCATGAAGAAGGCTGAGAGCCAAAGAATTGATGCTTTTGAACTGTGGTTGGAGAAAACTCTTGAGAGTCCCTTGGACTGCACAGAGATCAAACCAGTCAATCCTAAAGGAAATCAACCCTGAATATTTATTGGAAGAACTGATGTTGAAGCTGAAGCTCCAATACTTTGGTCACCTGATGCGAAGAACTGACTTGTTGGAAAGACCCTGATGCTGGGAAAGATTGAAGGCAGGAGGAGAAGGGGACAATAGAGGATGAGATGGTTGGATGGCATCATTGACTCAATGGACATGAGTTTGAGCAAACTCCAGGAGATAGTGAAGGACAGGGAAGCCTGGCATGCTGCAGTCCATGGGGTTGCAAAGAGTCAGAAACGGCTGAGTGACTGAACAACAATAGCTAGCATCTAGTGAGATGAGACCAGGGGTACTGCTAAACATACTGAAATGCACAGGAATGCATTTGAAGAAGAAACCCCAATAAGAAAGAATTATCCCTTCTAAAATTTCAGTAGTGCTGAGGTTGAGGAATTTTGTTTTATAAGTGCTAGTAAAGATTTTGGTTTAGTGATGGAGATGTTTCAATTTCTAAACAGATTATTATAGATAATAATAAATAATAATTATAAATGGGTATATACTATGGAAAAAATTGGGAAATATCATGGAAAAAATTATTGGGAAAGTCTAGATACCTATTGTTTCTGAGCAGGAAGAGATAAAGGTCATTTCCAGAGGACAGCATTCTGGAAAATCTCAGGCAAACTAATTAGAAACCCAAACACATCAGAAACCCAAAGATAAATTGGGTACCTTTCTGAGAAAACAATTTCAGTGCCTAAGGCAATTGTTGTGCTGTTTTCCCTCTGAAATGTGGTATCATCATCTCCAACAACACTGTCAGTATAGAGAAATTAAAAATAAATAAGATAGTGTTTAAGACTCAGATTCTCATGTTCTTTAAAATACTAATTTTTAAAAATAGAGAATTATTTGGGTTTAAAAAGAGGTATCTTTCTGGGCTACCTTTCTTGGAGTCAGCCCTTCTCCATTTCTTCAGATTCTGGGAGATTGATAATTAAGGATTCTCTTGTCTGCTCCACTGGAGTGGTCACATGACACAAGCTGAACCAATCAGATTCTTTTGGGAACTCAGAGCAAGGACAATAAGCAAGTTCATCTGATGTCTCACCCTGAAGAACTTGTCTATGCATTCCTGCAAACGTGATTCCCAGGGCTACTGTGACACTTGTTTTCCATAGCCCTTGTTATTCATCTGTCTTTGGCTCCTTGGAGGAACTCCAGCATTCTCCAGACAACTCGCTTTCTTTTTCTTTAGACTTTTTGAATCAAAATCCTGGCTTCACCACTTACATCATGAGTAACCTTACAAAATCACTTAACATCTCTGTGCCTTAGTTTTCTCACTTGAGAAACAGGGATTAAAAAAAGAACCCATCTCTCAAAGTTGTGGGGAGTAAATGAAACAGTATAGGTAGAACTCTTAAAACGGTCCCTCAAAGACAGTAAATGTCATCTTTGCTTGAACCAACAAACCCCAGGTGATATAATTTGGTATTTTGTGTTAGGAATGGTTAGTGGCTCAGAGAGGGAAGTAGGAAGAACAAGAGCCTTCTTTTTTCTAATCACTCATCCATCCTTCCAACTTCAGCAGCATCACACTTGCCCTTGAAACCTTCACTGACCATTTCCATGCAGGCTCACTCTCAGTAGATACTGTTGCCTGAAATGACTACCATTTATTGAACATGTACTGTCTTTGACGGCTAGTGTCTTTTCCTAGTCTCTATGGCCCTATGAAGGCAGAACCACACTTGGTATTTCTTCCTATCTGTCACACTGACAATATTCAATTAGGAATTGTTCAATGAATATCTGTGGAAGTCAGTCTCCAAGATGCCACCAATTCTCACCTCTTGGTGTTCATGTCCTCGTATAGTCCTCTCCCACACTGAACAGGGCTAACTTGTATGTAAAATAGGATGTTGTGTAAATGAAACATTATGACTGGTTTTCATTGAAGTGCAGTTTATTTACAATGTTGTGCCAATCTCTGCGGTACAGCAAAGTGACTCAGCTACACACATAGATATTCTTTTTTATATTCTTTCCATTATGGTTTATTCTAGGAGACGAGATATACTTCTCTGTACCTTGTTTATTCATTCTAAATGTAATCGTTTGCACCAACCCTAAATTTCTAGTCCATCTCTCTCCCTCCACCCCTGCCCCTTGGCTAACACTAGTCTGATCTCTATGCTGTTAGTCTGTCTCTATTTTGTAGATAGGTTCTTTTGTGCCATATTTTAGATTCTACATATAAGTGATATCATATAGAATTTGTCTTCCTCCTTCTACTTCACTTAATTGATTGTCTCAAAAAAATATGATTATCTCTAGTTGCATTCATGCAGCTGCAAATAGCATTATTTTATCCTTTTTAATGGCCAAGTCGTATTCTTAATGGCCGAGTAGTATTCCATTGTATATACATACCACCTCTTCTTTATCTGTCCTTCAGTCAATGGACATTTAGGTTGTTTTCATGTCTTGGCTATTGTGAATAGTGCTGCTATGAACATAAGGGTTCATGTATCCTTTTGAATTATAGTTTCGTCTGAGTATATGCCCAGTAGTGGGATTGCTGAATCATATGGTAGTTCTATTTTTAGTTTTCTGGGTAACTGAAGGTTTATAACTTCCGAGGCTAGATCCATAGAAGATGTTTGAGTTCCTGTCTTATTCTCTCTTAGATCACTGTATCTGGGAGAAGCCAGTGACAGTGTCACGTGAACACTTAAGCAGCCTTGTAGAGAGGTCCCTATGGTAAGCTCTTGCCTAGAGCTAGCACTTTCTTGCCATTTTGCACCATCTTGGAATTGAATCCTCCAACCCCAGTCAAGGTTTCACATGACTGGTACCCTAGGCAACATCTAACTCTAACCTCATGAGAAATCCTGAGCCAGAACCATCTCAACAAGCCACTTCCAAAATTTCTGACCCACAGAAACAGTGAGATAATAAATGTTTGTTGTTATTTTAAGCCACTGAGTTTTGGGATAATTTAATACAGAGCAAAAGATAACTAAAACAATAATTGATTCTATCCTGGGAGAAATGCAAACTCCACATTTATTTGAACTATAAAAATTAAAGAAGGGGTGACAAATTTGTTTCCCTGATGAAACAGTTCCTATAAACAAAATTACTTTAATGTATGGTGACTCAGTTCCACTTGGAGCCTGAAGGCAAAACCGAAAACAACTTGCATATTGTAAGAACTGTAATTCTTAACATGTCAAATACTGAATAACACTACCTTTTTAGGTACTTAGCTACTAAGAGATGAACAGGGTGGATTACTCATACAGAAAAATCTTCTTCAAAAGATGCTGGAGGAAAACAGATTAAAAGTATAGTCACCAGGTTTTCTGAACCCCAGAGTAGAAAATATAGTTGGTTTTTATGAAAACAAGGAACTAATGAAACCAAGATAGTCTTAGAAAATTCGAGAGATATGATCTCACTACTGAGCCTGCACTGGATGCTTATAAATTGTGCTAAAGACTGAACTTAAACCATGGAATTAGACAGCTACTATTTAAAGATTTATTCACAATATTTTGATTTGTCTGTGAGAAGAATAGCAGCTTTGAAAGGACCTTGTACCATCCTGAGAAGGCTAATTGTGATTTTAAAAAGTAATACTGACTAGGGAAAAGCCTGTTAGGTAATGAAGAAAATAAGTGAGTCATATGCACTTAGAAAGTCAAGGTATATAATTTCTTCTCAGAGTCAAGATTTTAATAAACCAGAAGACCTGAATGTTAAGTCTCAATAACTATGTTTTCTTGTTTCTTTCTGACAAATAATAGAATATAAATTTGAATCTTATCTAGAAAATTCCCCACAATTTAATCTCTATGTAAAGATATTACAGGTTGTTAGCTTATATGTACGTGTGTATATGTACATATGAGCATGTGTGCCCAGTCACTTGGTCATGTTCTAGTCTTTGTGACCACATGGACTGTTGCCCTCCAGGCTCCTCTGTCCATGGAAGTTTCCAGGCAAGAATACTGGAGTGGGTTGCCGCTTCCTACTCCAGGGAATCTTCCCAACCCCGGGATTGAATTTGTGTGTCTTTCATCTCCTTCATTGGCAGGTGGATTCTTTACCACTGTGGCACCTGGGACACCCCATATATAAACATACATACATACACATATATGTGGTGTGCATTTCCATAACTGGAATATTTCTATACACACTGCATCTTCCAAGCTCTGGACATGCCACAGTGCCTACCACTCACAACTGTTTTATGCAAGCCTGCCTTTCTCATTTACTTTATTGACCTCAACTCTGTAGACATTCGAGTTTAAGACTCCTAGTTAAACCCATCACTAAGATACCCTTTTCCTCTAAATTAGATGAATCTGTATGCCTTCAGTGATAAAATCCCATGAGTTAAGTTTCCAAAGATAATGTCAAGGAGCCAGAATAACAATCGTTTCTCCTAAGTTTCACTAAAACCTTTGGAACAGTGAATGTATATGATGTACACAACACTTGGAAAGAGGTGGATTAGGGCTTCCAAAGCAGCGTGACAGCCTTTACTCTAGATCTTTGTTCCTTGTCACTACAAGGTCCAAGGCTGGCACACGTGTTCTTGGGATTTAAAACAAAATGATGGAGTGGCACATCATTAGACCACAATGTTCAAGGCTAATTCTGTGAGCCTCTGCATTAACAGGGTGATATTCTGTTTGGCTTTATTCTATTAATATTTATAGAGTACTCATTGCCATAGCAACTAAGTGCTTTCCACGGAGGACTGATCAAATTATTAAGAGGTGAACAGGAGAGGCAAGGACCACTGCAGGAGTTGAAAAGAGGCTTCTGATCCCCCTCTAAAGAACCCTTTTTCTGTGATGTACCTGACAAAGTGAGTTCTCATAGAGAATGTGCTTCATGCATTCCCTCTCAGAATCCCAGAAATGTCCAATCTTGATTCCCTGCAAAACTGCTACATGGTGTGTTGGGCTCATCTCTGGCAAAAATGACAAAATAGAAGTAGTTCATTTTCAACCCTATCCTGCCTCTCTGTGCCCCTTTTCCCCTTACAGGGATGCAGTAAAGCATAGTGTTTCAGAGCCAGGCTTTGAAATTGAATTGTCTGTTTGTTTTTGATTTTTTAAACCTATTCATTTATTTTTGTCTGTGCTGAGTCTTCATTGGTGTACAGGCTTTTCGTTGCTCTACTCAGGCTTTCCCTAGTTGTGGTGAGCAGGGGCTCCTCTCTAGTTGTGGTGTGTGGGCTTCTCATTGCAGTGGCTTCTTTTGTTGCAGAACACAGGCTCTGGGGTGTGTGGACTTCAGTAGTTGCAGCACGTGCGTTCGTTCAGTAGTTGCAGTGCACAGGCTTAGTTGCCCTTTGGCATGCAGGATCTTCCTGGACCAGGGATCAAACCAAACCTATGACCCCTGCATCGGCAGACAGATTCCTGACCACCGCGGAAGTCCCAAATTGTCTAAGCTTGAATTCTAGCCTTTACACTCACTAACGAGGTCTCCTTTGGCAAATTACTTAATGGTTCTGCACTTCAGTTTTCTCATCTACAAAATGGGGATAGAAAGAATAACTTCATAAGGTTACAGTGAGAATCAAAGAAACTAGTAAATATTAAGCACATTAAAGAGTTCCTGGTACATAGTAAATGCTCAATAAATGTTAGCTTCATTTCAACATATCCTCATCTTTTGTTCCCAGTCACCAGAGCACCCATGCTGTCCTGCTCTTCCTGGTTTTCAGTGACTGAACAAACGTTTTTTCTAAGATGAGGTTCCTCTCAGACATTAATAGAGAAGTGGAGGAGGAAAGTTGCCCCTGTTTGGCCAGATCGATTGGGCAGATCAGAAATGCTTAGACTTCTACCACTGAAGACTGATGTCTCTGCGTCAAGCTATTCCTTTGCAAGTTTGTTCTCCTGCTAGATTTAACTTTCATGAAGGAAAGGAGCATGCTTCAGTCATTTGCCTCCAAATATAGAGCCACATCCCCCCTCATGTCCTATTCATACTCAGGTACAAATGAATAATTTGCTATCCTTCTCTGAAAACATGTACACAAGTATGAATAAAGAGTCATAGCAAATCTATTAGTTCAGGCTCTACAACAGGGAGTAGGGGCTAACAAAAAATGATGGATGTATGCTCCTTGTTTCAGGAAAGTTAGATCCAGCAGGAGAAAATACTTGCACAGGACATGTTTTAGCCAAAAAATAATGAGTGTCCATGGTGGAATTTGAGGCACTGATTCAGGAGGAATGTAGTGGGGTCTTTGTAACCACATGATGGAGAAATCCACCAAGGCTAGTAGATGTAAGCCCAGTCCCAGTGTGAAGGCAGATGGCATTCCTCTCCTTGGAGGTTTTCCTGCCTGGTGAGGCGTAGCAGTGCTGATCAATGCTACTGACTCATCTTTACACAATCTCAGAGAGACTATCTCAGACAAAGTCGGAAGCATCAACACCCAAACCCAAGAGTTAAGATTTCAGATAAGCACCCTTGAAACTTGGAAGAGGTCATTGTAGGATAAATAAAGGGACACATTCCTTTACACTGTGGGTAGTAAATGCATTGCCTCATCTGCAACTTGTTACTGCAAGAGCCTGTATAAACCATAAAATTAGGTTCAAGAAGGTTGAGATAAATGCATAAATGAAGAGTTACAAAGAAGCTCTTGAAGTGAAAGAGATTTCAGTTCCATAAGAATCTACTAAGGATCTACTGCTATGTACTAACTACTACTTTGGACACACACCTGATTTTCTGAAGGTCCCACTCTTTCATCAAATGATCCTTGGTGTCAGTACTGAAGCAGGGGTCTGGAGTGAAAACGGCTTGGTAACCATGGGAAATTTCCTATATCCTAATACTCTTTATTAGCACCATTTGCTTCAGTTCAGTTCAGTTCAGTCACTCAGTTGTACCTCTTTGCGACCCCATGAACCGCAGCATGTCAGGCCTCCCTGTCCATCACCAACTCCTGGAGTCCACCCAAACCTATGTCCATCAAGTCAATGATGCCATCCAACCATCTCATCCTCTGTTGTCCCCTTCTCCTCCTGCCCTCAATCTTTCCCAGCATGAGGGTCTTTTCCAATGAGTCAGCTCTTCACATCAGGTGGCCAAAGTATTGGAGTTTCAGCTTCAACATCAGTCCTTCCAATGAACACCCAGGACTGATCTCCTTTAGGATGGACTGGTTGGATCTCCTTGCAGTCCAAGGGAATCTCAAGAATCTTCTCCAACACCACAGTTCAAAAGCATCAATTCTTCTGTGCTCAGCTTTCTTTATAATCCAACTCTCACATCCATATATGACCACTGGAAAAACCATAGCCTTGACCAGACAGACCTTTGTTGGCAAAGTAATGTCTTTGCTTACCAGGTCTTAATCAATATAAGTCCCCTTTCTCCCTAATTCACACCTTGGATAACTGCTCACAAAGGACAATGGTTCAACTCCAGAAGAACAGTTAGAAATTCTAGTCTGAGTGCTAGGAAAAAAAAACAAAGGAAAGCCACATCTGCTCAAGTTTTCAACAATTTGCTTGTCCAAAGTTGAAATAGTCTGGCTAATTAAAATTCTGGGCTCCTTAGTACCCTTTTGCCTCAACTCATTGACAAATGCACCTAAATACTAGTGGATCATAGCTTGGTCTCTTTAGGTCAGTGATTCTTGAACTGTATCATACATCAGAAATACCTGGAGGGCTTGTTATAATAGATTGCCAGGTCCCATCTCTCAGAGTTTCTGCTTCAGTAGGTTTGTGTTAGGGCCCTAAAACTGCATTTCTAATGATTCCCAAGTGATGCCAACACTGCTGGTCAAGGGACCACACTTTGGGAATCACCACTCCGGTTCATGATGTCCAGTCAAAAGCAATCTCCACCTGAGACAGATCACACTCAAGCTGTCATCAGCCTCATACATACAAGGGTGGAGAAAGTCTCCAAGAGGGGGTAGATCGGGGAAGAGGGATTAGAAGGTCAGGAGGGAATGTAGAGGCTTGTGTTCAGTACTTTGCTGTTTTCCCAGAAGAGGAATCTGGGCTGCCCCTTGAACTTACCCCTGCCCCTCACACACCTGGCTACTCTTGACCCATTTTCTTCAAGAACCCATCCTCCACCACAGGACTCTTAGCCACCACCTCCCAGACTAGCAGCTCAGCATGGCTGTCACTCTTGTCTATTTCCCTGTCAGGCAACATCTGCTCCCAGTTCTCAGAACCAGCCTGTCAAGAAGTGAGTGGCTGAGGCTGTGAATTGCAAATCGCCCCAGTGCTGGCCCACGTTCCCTGCCCAAGAGGCAGCTGTATCCTGGAGGAGGGACCCTGTCCCCATTTTATACACACGTGATCATATAATACACACACACAAAGAAACCCCTTCCCCACTTCACACACACACACACACATACACACACGCCATGCGCACCAGCAGGCCACTGTTTACTCCACCTACACAGAAATCCTTCAGATATTGCTCCTGGGCTCCAAATACCAAGCTCAGCCTCAGAACAAGACAGCGTAGATCGAAGGGGACATTTTAGTCACCAGCAAAATGTGCCAAGGAGAGGGAGGGTGTGAAAAATATCATTTATTACTCAAAGTAAGTAAGTATTTGGTTCTATAATCTCAGCATGTTTAGTCTCCTCTATCCAGACATGTCAGTTGAGAGAAACTCCACTTTAGGAGAGGATGAAAACGAGGAATAAATCCACAGAGCAGAATCCGGGATCTCTGAATAATTTGCCCATGGGAGTTAAGAGTGAAATGAGTAATTCTCTGAGTCCATTTATCCTTCTTCTCACACTGATCAGCTGAGAAGTAAAAAAAAAAAGGTTCACACACACTCAGACTCTTTTTCACTCTCCACTGAAGGACTTACTCCCCTGGTTCTGGAAACCCTGCCTGCTCACTGAGAAATCACATGCATAATAATTGGTGGGGAGGTTGGTCGGACTGGCAGCTGGCTGAAGGACACTCCACCTTCCTCCCCACCCTCCCTGGGTCTCTTACTTCCCTCCACCAGTCAAAAGTGTGCTGACTTCCTCACTGCTTGCATTTCGTCACCACAAAAAAAGACATCCCTGCTTTCTACAGAGCCCAAGTCTCTGGAAAATTTTCTAGCATGTCCATCCTTTTCAACACTTTTTTTTTTTTAGTGGAAGCAGTCATCTTTAAACCATACAACTGAAATCTTTGTTGTCAGAGATATTTTTTCCTAAATAAATAACATAAAAGTGTAATACTGCACCAAGTTAAATACCAACATTATCCATCTTGTGGCTGTCAAAAATACTAAATATATTACTTCAGTGAGAAGTGATTGCTGATACACCATTAGAGAGCTCATCTTCCACAGAGTTATTTTTAGGCATTTAAGTTGGCATGAACGTGCATCTTAATGCCTTAAATTTAAAATAATAATAATGGTAAGACTGTAAGCAAGTTGTGATTCTAAAGGTGCTTTAGCTGAAAACAGTGTCTCAGGGGGACACTTTTAAAAGACCCATCCAAATGTTCTTTGTGCAGTTAAGTTTATTTCCCAGGTTTATAAAATTCAATTGCATTTCTGTAAAGGAAAAAGAATTCACTGTCTTCCCTTCCTTATGACAAAACCCCAGCAGCAAGTCATTATCACTTCTGACTAATCAGAGAGAAACCACCTGCAGGAATACTCCCCTTTCTGTTGACTCCCAGCAGAACCTTCCAAATGATGATTAATCACTGAATAAATGGCGGAATTGACAACAGCATAATGACAAAGAGAAAGCAGAGACAGAGCCTGAACAGTGGGTGCATGTGGTCCAGCCCCAGTGGGTGGAAGGGCCAAAGAAGATGGATGACCCTGTTAGCGCTTGACACTTGAGTATCTTGTCTTTTACAAGGGGGTCACTTCTGCCAAATTCAACAAATAAGGCAGCAGGCATCAAGTGGATATGCTTCCTATGACTGTCGGAAGCAAGGAGGAACACCTTAAAAATTAAACTAATGAGCTTAAATTGACATCCTAAGCTCAGATGATAACAGAAATAAGAGATACTACAAATGACAGCCTAATCCATTATTGTGGAAGGCATTTGGAAGGTTTTACTGATTACAGACTCAGATTACCCTAACCATGTCCCTACTAATTTGAAAAATGATGAATCACTAAGTTCAAACAGGGCTCAGAAGAGTCAATTATACTAAGTTATACTAAGCAGTGATATCAAAAGCTCATATTTTCTACACTAAGGAATAAAACATGTTATGCCTAATAATAAACAGAAATGAAGTCTATTACCCATTCTCAATTGACCAAGTCATTAGCAATAAGAATGTTTCTCTAATTTTTCAATATTCTTTTCAGGATATATACTCCCTGCCCCAAGGAATCCAAAGTTATTAACATGAAAAATATTTGTAGTAAATGAAATATTGGTTTGCAACCAGCTTAATGTCCTTCAGATACTGTCAGTTTTCAGGCTCTCTGTGCTCAAAAGAAAAGAACAGTTACTGGCCAGACTCATTATTTCCCAGGCATCCTCAATATCATCATCCATTTCATCAGGATTATCTTCATCTTTATCAGTTTTTCTTTCTGTAAAATACAGGGAATTTAAGTTCACAAAAGAGTGTCATTTACATCTTTCCATTGGTTCTCACTTAAACAGATACCCCGGTCAGTGCCCTATTCCACCTACTTGACACTCTTTGACACTTAGCAATTCTGTCCTATCTCATAGACCACTTTCCATATTGATTTATAGCAACAGAAAGTATCTTGTTGTATGGCTGTGATATTGTGTATCAAGATTTCCCTGTATGTCTAGTTATACTTTTTTCTGCATATGTCTTGTTCTCAACCATGTCTAAAACATAGAACATTGTAGATGCTCAGCAAATATCTGTTAAGTGACTATCTTCTGATTCTTTTTCCAGACTCAACCAATATGATACCCTTTATGTGAGATCTTTGAAATCCTTTCCAAGGGGAGTTCTCAAGCATGTAGGTTTCATTCAGACCTGAGTAAACCAGTCTCATTGAAACAGCAGAGGAATCTAGGAATAGATGATTATAGATGGACTTTGAAATAGTCAGTGAACTACCCCATTTTTCACTACTTATAATATGACTGCATTGAGATTTATTTTTCCCGTCAAAATCCAATCCTACACCATCCTCCAATGGCTGGAGAGTTTAATCTCATATTCAAAATTTGACTTCAGATTCAAACTCTTTGGTCTGGTTTTCAAGTCTTTACCGAAACTCACCGCAGTGCCTACTTAGCTAAGTTCCCCCACCGCCTCTATACTTACCTGTCACACCACACACACACAAGCACACACTCACACATGACTCACCAAGTTCAGTCCTGCCTTTGCCTCCCCACTTCAACAGGCATGCTCTCCCTTTCCTCTACTATTCACACTTGCCACTTTCTCATTCTTCTTGCACTTCACTACCCTTCTCTGGACCACTTTTAAAATATTAGTCTTGCCTTAGATTCTTTAGGAGGCTATAGCCAGTACCGCTAGCATGAGAGAGCGTGGAATTTGGGGTCATCAAGCAATTCCAAGTTCTCCATTTACTCACTACATGACCTCAGGCAAATTGCTTAAATTTTCAAAGACCATTCTTACATCTCTGAAATAGGGATAAAGATAGATACCTTAGCGCATTATTGAAAAAAATTAAATGAAATAGTGTTTGGAAATGCCTGGCCCAAATACTGCAAAGATTGTGTCATTCATTTCTGAGTCCTCAGTATAAAGCCTTGAACCTGATATAGTAAATTTTATTCAATATTGAATGAAAAGTGAGCAGACACAAAGAGGGATAAAATACATACACCCAAGATTCAAAGTTTTTAATTTAATAAAATGTGACGGCTTTGTTTTTCTCATTTTATCTTTTATATTTAAATCATTTTATCTTTATTCTTTTAATCCCCTATTTCTCATATCTACTCAACCGACAAGTTAAATAGTAGATACCATTCATTAATGAGCACCAGAAACCAAATGTTTACATTTTTATCCTAGTGTGGAGTTCCAGTTTCTCTTCTCTACTCCTCCCATAGCTCCAAAGGGACACCAGGGAGCAGGGAGCCAGGGAGCTCCTATATACATGGCAAGTGTGAATTTGCTGAAGGCGAGGAAGCACAAGACTCTCCCCACTATCTTCTCTCTGCTGGGGAGATGAGAGGCTTAAAATCAAAAAGGACACAGAGGTCCCCCTGAAGGCAACTAAAGGGAATAGGTACTTAGGTCAAATATTAGGGAAAAATGCCACAGAAATTACTAAGTCATTAGACAAGTAATAAGTAGGAAAAAACTAAATATGAAATGAAGGAAAATAAAAGAATAAGATGAGGTAGGTTTAATTTGATAGATTTAAGAAATTCTCAGGGATTTTTTGGTTTGTTTTTTGTGTGTATGTATGTTTTTGTTATTTTCCCCCCAACAATCATATTTTTTATCCACAGCAATCTTTACAGTTAATGAATAACTACAAAAAGGAATTAAATATAATTATAAGTTCTTAGGGTAAAATAGCAAAATAAGTCAGAAAAAGATACTTCTTTCTAAAGACTTTCTTGGGAGAATTTCTTTGTCCCACATCTTTCTAGATTTTTCACTTTGGATTTAATCTCCAGGAACATACAAAACATGACCACTTTATAAACAAAACCAAATTCACAAAATACATCTTTTGTTCCTAAACCAAGTAAGTTCAGATTTATAAATGGTGCTTTTAGCAACCGTAACATCAGTAACTATGTTCTACAATTCTCAACTCTTTCTTTATCTTCTCTTGTTGTCTTCAATAGATTTTTTCCCCCCACTATTATTATTTTATTTAAAGTTCATATCTTGGGAGAAGAAGGTTTGTCATGTAAAGTTTTGCACCACCTGTTAGATATTTGAATTTGGTCTTGCACATAGTATGTCAATAAAATTTATTTCATTATTCTTGAGTGTCCAGTGGAAGAGAGAAGAATATTCCTCTTGACTTCTAACTATTGCATTTTACTGTCCAACGCTCCAGACAAAGCAGAGCCATAACTCCAGGCTGCCTGCATGCAATCTAGGAGCAGTCTGGGAGTGGACTAGGCCTTCTCCCTGAGGGCCCACGCCTCCGGAATGTTCTTCCCTTCCTGATCGGACACAGGCTGAAATCTATGAACTTGTAAGCTTGGTCAGGCATTTTCCTGAAGCCTGTGGGTGGACTGGGATCAGAGATTAAAGTGGTTCAAGTCTTTATTTATTATTACTACAGAGTAGTCTACCCAAGCCGTCCATTTATAGGGACGGGAGATGCTCTTATAACTGCAAAGAACATCATTAGTGTTTTATTTCCTCTCCCAACTACCAGGCTATGGTTGTTATGCTCACTATGACCCAATCAGGGCCCAGAAACAGTTTCCTGGCCTAGGGGATGAAATGTGAGGTCGCTCATCTCCCAGGCGAGGCTGGACACACCGAGACAGCATGGTCCAGTGACCTGAGCAATGGGCTGGAAATTCCAGACTAATTATGCCCTGTCCTGCATCAGACTTGCTGTGTGGTGCCAGGTGAAACACCTGCCTTCTCTGGACCTCTACCTGAGTTTGTTTGATACATGATGGGAATGGCTGGTATGAGATAACATGCAACTACCAGTCTTTCTGAGCCTGGGCTGCTTCATCTATAAGCCAGGAATGACTAGCTAGTGACTTCCTTACCTCACAGGGTCAGTGTAAGGGGAAAACACATATTAAAAATTCCAGTAATTTGTACAGTGCTAAACAAATTGGTTCTTCCTAGTGCCATTATTTAGCAACAGGGCAAGTCTCAGAATCAAACCCAGGTTGCTCATTCTTATTCCAGGATCCAGCATAATCTACATGGACTAAACCCCCTTTTCTTTCAATAAACATCCAACAAATATTAGACCCAATGGACTATGGCTTCATGACACAAATGTCCCTGCAAGGGATGGAGCAGGTTCCAATAGTGGCTAAATTGAGAAATATTTTGATGCCAGCAACCTTTTAGGAGTGTTACGGCAGCTGTTAAGTTGAAACCAAGAAAAATGTGGTGCAACAATTTTATTTAAAGCAGATGTCAAAGTGAGCCACACTTCTAAGTTCTCAAATGTATAGAAAGTTTTCGCTTGAGGATAGAAACAGGATGGCAAGGCTGCTTCCCTCTGGGCTGAGTCACACTTGGCCCTCCCTCATTATATCCCTAGTTAATTCTTCAGTAATTGGGGAGCTATGGTCTTTGCAAATGTCACAGTTTTACCACAGTGTATTTACTTCTGGGTGGATTAGCATGAATGTGTCGATTGTCTTGGATTGCCAATTTTGTGGGAGTGATTTGAAAGCCTGCAGAATAAACTGTTATTTAACTTGGGGAAATGGGAAGGAAAAAAATGGAAGTGCTTTATGTTTTGCTCCCTTTGGTTCATATTTGCGAGAAATCCTCATAACCCAAGGCAGCTGGACTCCCAAGGATAATGATAACACTGGTAGTGAGAGATTTGGACCTGGCTGGAAGGTGGGGCTTGTGTAGGAGGCAAATTTTCCACGCAGATGTAAAGCATAAGAAATATTTATTTATAAAGATTACATATGAGGATCAGAAAAATGGACTTGTTTCTGAGGAACCTTGTTGACAGTATAAGCTGAAAGTATTCTGCTAACTTGGTCTCCTTATAAAGATGGTCCCTATCAGATCCACCTGCAAACATTTGTCATTCTGTAGGGCATTTGCTTGTCACTCTTTATCTAGAAGAAACTCTTGTTTGGAGCACCAATGCAATTAGATTATTTATAAAAATCAGTTAACTCCAAGTTGACAGAAATGTCTCTCTTTTTTCTGAAATCGCCCGAATTAAGGGTGGGATAATTAGTGAAACCGATATAAAGAGACTGTTGAGTTTTCACACACAGCCCCTGCTAACTACAGATGAGCATCCTGTGTGCTTCTGTCTCTGGATAAACAAGCTGAGGGCGTTACTCTTCTCCTTGGCTCACATGTATCCTTTCTGCCTTGCTCCTCTGTCCTGTTTAGTCTCTTGAACAAGTTAATAATGATCTCTATTATGACATAATGTTCACTGGCAAGCAGAGACACACAACCACCAAAACGGTGGCCACCCCACCTTACTGCTGCAGATGAATTTTGGCCACAGCCTATTGGTGAAGCCTGGATTCTAATAGATTGCCCCCCACCACTGCCCCCCGGAGAACAGGACATCACTGCTGGATAGGCCAGGGGGGTTATGTGAGCTTGGCTAAGCAGAATCTAAATTACAAGGATGACCAATGATTATTGCTGTTTGTCTCCTTTTTTGTTTTTCAAGGAGAAAATAGAAAAACATGATGAACGTGTACTATAGTAAAAGAAGTACTTTTGGGCTAAGAGGCTAGAAACTTGGTCAGTAGTTCCAAGGCCATTCAGAGTTTGAGCATGTCACTTATCTCTGTGGGCCTCAGTTTTCCAATCTGAAACTGAGTGGATTGAACTAGACTATAAACTTTTTCAGCTTTTAACCTCAATGATTCTGTTTTACCAATGTTCATTTTTTAGTAACTATTTTTCTTATTACTCAAGCAGTATAAGTCCAGTGTGTAGTTATAACAAATAAGTGTGCTAAGTTGCTTCAGTCTTGCCCAAGCTTTGCAACCCTGTGAACTGTAGCCCACCAGGCTCCTCTGTCCATGGGATTCTCCTGGCAAGAACACCGAGTGGATTGCCATGCCCTCCTCCAGGGGATCTTCCCAACCCGGGGATCGAACCTGCATCTCTTGAGCCTCCTGCATTGACAGGTAGGTTCTTTACCACTGTCGCCACCTGGGGAGCCAATTAAAATCATCTGCTATCTTACTGCTCTGAGATAACTGGATTTGCAAATACATCGTAATGAACCTATACCAAATATAGTGAAATATATTAAACATTGAAAATATATTAAAATAAGCAGGTACCATACCAAAGTTTTTTCCCCCAAAAGTTAACATAAGTTTCTTTCTTATTCCTGGAGCATACTTGGACCCATTCTCTTTCACTTCCTCTGTCTGATGCTGCAGTCCTGGATATGAGCTCATGTTGGAATGATGATGTCCCTGGCCATCAGAAAGAAAGCATAGAACTATAAAAGAGCACTCAAAGGAATCATAAAAATTATTTGGAACTACCCCTTCATTTTGCAGGGGAGATAGTTGAGACAGAAAGAGCCTAAGTTATTTGTCAAACGTCATAACATTCACTGGATGGCAGAGGCAGGGCTAGAACAAAGATCTCCTATCCTCAGTTTTAAAACTGTTTGCAAAGGGAGGGAATATATGTATAATTATGGCAGATTTGAGTTGTTTTATGGTAGAAACCAACACAACATTGTAAAGCAATTTTCTTCTAATTAAAAAATAAATAAAATGCTTGCACTCCTTTATTATTCTTGTTTTGGGCTTCTCAGGTGGTGCAGTGGTAAAGAATTTACCTGCCAATGCAGGAGATACAAGAGATCCCGG
The DNA here is from genome assembly GCF_019320065.1 of Cervus canadensis. Classification (NCBI taxonomy): domain Eukaryota; kingdom Metazoa; phylum Chordata; class Mammalia; order Artiodactyla; family Cervidae; genus Cervus; species Cervus canadensis. Next base: position 74,146,523 of record NC_057393.1, on the reverse strand, counting down.
TTCCATCCCTGGGTGGGAAGATCCCCTGAGAAGGAAATGACAACTCACTCCAGTATTCTTGCCTGGAAAATTCCATGGACAAAGGAGCTTGGTGGGCTACAGTTCATGGGGTCACAAAGAGTCAGACACAACTGAGCACACACACTACATTATTCTTATTTCAGGTTTTTTCTTTTTTTTTCATTTAAACAGCAGAGTCAAAACCTTTTTTTTCTGATTGGACTTTGTTTAATAACAAAACTTAATCTAACCAATTTTCCTGGTTAATTGAGGTCTCTCATTACCACAACCTGTCCTCATAGCTGGTCACAGACAGGCTGCAAGAACTGCCTGGAAGGGCAGGAATGTGTCATGATGAGAATTGTGCTTAGTAGAAAAAAAAGTACTGAGCCCATATCCCTACAACCCTTCCCAGTGATATGAGACAAGCAGTAGAACCTTAATTTTCCTTTAACTTGTTGAGTTTTCCTTGAACTAAATGAAGGGACCATCCCTACACATGCTTTTTAAAAAAAAAAAAAAAAATGTCAGATACTTAATATTTGTTTACTGATGGAGCTTGCTCCAATCAAAGGCACTGGCTTTCCTGGTGTTCCTGTTCTACGATGAGATGGGGAAATAGCACCCACCCACGCCTATCTCACGGAGAAGCCAAGAGAGTGAAAGAGACAATGGAGATCGGATCCTTGGAAGAAAAGTACTGTGTTTATTCAGATCTTGTTTCTATTAACCATCCAGCCAAAGCACTTGGTCCCTGGGAGGCTACTTCTCCAGAAATGAGTCTATAGGGCTTATTTTCAGTCTACAGATGGCCTCATTCCCCAGATCATTCCACCTAACCTTCAAAAACTCTTCATTCACAATTCTCCACCCAATTTGCTTTCCTAGACCATACCTGGTCCTAGCCAAGGTCAGTTGATAGGCTTCAAGTCCAGCTGTCTTTTCTTTTCTTTCTCTCTTCCCCGCACCCGCCTTTCCCCCTTCTCTGTTGTTCTCTCAATCCCAGCTCATGGAAAGGATATAATACTTTTCTAAAGACAAGGTGGGGCAGACATTTCCTTGTTTTGAATAAAACCTTCTAGATGATTTTGATATGCCTACCACCTCCTAATTCCTGGGTGAATCTCTGATTCTGGTTCAGCTAAAGAAACCATGATCCAGAGACTGAAGATGGTATGTTCAGGATTTCATCACTGGTTAGAGGAAGCAGAGGGGTGATCTCACTCTGATTTTAACTTTTGATGATCCTTTTTTCCACTAGGCTCCTATGTTGTCAATCACGACATTTAATTTTATTTCAGAGTATATATCTTGTTACCTCCCTGCACAATCAAGCAAAGTGATTTTTATGTTCATTTTTATTGGTGAACTAATTTTTGGCCGGGTCTTCGTTCCTGCATGAGGTCTCTCTCTAGTTTGGCAAGCAGGGGCTACTCTCAAGCAGTAGGGCTCTCATTGCAGTGGCCTCTTTCGTTGCAGAGCACTGGCTCTAGGGCGCATGGGCCTTTGTAGTAGCAGCACATAGGCTCACTGGTTGCAGTTCCTGGGCTCTAGAGCACAGGCTCAGTAGTTGTGCACACAGACTTAGCTGCTCCGCAGCTTGTGGGATCTTCCCAGACCAGGGATCAAACCCATGTCTCCTGCATTGACAGGCTGATTCTTAACCACTGGACTACCAGGCAAGTCCTATAGTAGATTCTGAATAAATATGTGAAGGAATTAATTAATCCCAAACTCATTTTTCTCTGGCTAGTCTTTATTCAGTTTTTAGTACTTATCTGGACAAGAGTCTCTTTCAGTTCAGTTCAGTTCAGTTCAGTCGCTCAGTCGTGTCTGACTCTGAGACCCCATGAATCACAGCATGCCAGGCCTCCCTGTCCATCTTTAGTGGGTATCGAATGTAAGCATGCATCCGAATCACTTGGGGGGGTTGTTAAACAGATTGCTGGGCCCCACGCTCAGTTGTTTTTTGTTTTTAAACAGGACAGGTATAGCCTGATAACTTAAATTTCTAACAAGTTCCCAGGTGATGCTAATGCTGCTGGCCCAAGAACTGCCCTTTGAGGACCACTGACCTATCTTATTCAAGGACTGCCTTCTCTAAAAAGATTGGTTTTCAGCTACTTAAGTAGTCCATGCATATTTTCCTTTATGCTTGAGCATATTCCTAATCAGTTCTCTGATTTGCTTATCACGGATTTCCCTGGTGGTCCAGTGGTTAAGACTCCATGCTTGCAGTGCAGGATTCGATTCCTGGTCAGGGAACTAAGTTCTCACATGCTGCATGGCATGGCCAAAAAATAATTTTTTTAAGTTGATTTGCTTGTTAGTTTTCTTAAGTAACACCATCAGTGGTAATCTGAAATACTATTAAATATGTGTATACACACACTTATATTAATCTTTCTGTCAAAAATTTAGTCTGGAATATTTTTTTTCTTTTCTGTTATTATCTTCTCCTATACATATAAATGATGTTCATTATCAGTGGCCCATGTCTTCATCCTCACTTAAAAGAAATTAGTACTAGCACAGTATTTTGACTACTAGTTGTAATGATATTTTGGGGCTTTCCAAGTGGTTCAGGGAGTAAAGAATCTGCCTGCAATGCAGGAGACTTGGGTTCAATCTCTGGGTCAGGAAGATCCCCTGGAGAAGGGAATGGCTACCCATTCCAGTATTCTTGCCTGGAGAATTCCATGGACAGAGGAGCATGGGGGGCTACAGACCATGGGGTCGCAAAGAGTTGGACATGACTGAGTGACTAACACTCTAATATTTGTTATAGATGATCATCAAATTTAGAACTGGAATAGGATACAAATTCAAGTACCAATCCACTTAATAGTTGAAAAAACTGAAACCCATAAAGTGAGTTTTCCCAGATTTCAGAGTTACATTGTAACACAGCCAAGACTGGACTCCAGCTCTCCTTTCTTCTATTTCTTTTTTTTAGGCCTACCAGGATGCCTCTTTGACATTGTGTGTCAAGCTATAATTGTGTGCAAGGCTAAACTACCTAATTCTGTATTTTTTTTCAAACCTCTGTCAATGGAAGTCTTCCAATAGTTAATAGTAATTCCTCCAGTGATCTAGATTTTTTACAAATAAGTTTGCAAAAAAAGATATTCTCTATTTTCAGAAATATCTCATTGTTCTCAGGTATCATGCTAAGTACTTTATATGAAATACTCCATTTAATCCTAGAATGAATTCTAGGGTTATGTACAATCCCAGTTTTCTGACATAAAAATTCATATTCACATGTAAAAAGACACAAGGGGTTCCTTGCCCATACTACTGGGATTAGAATTTATTACTGCCATTTTCTCTATCCTCACTAGGCAATGAGCTTCATAAGGACAAAGACTATATGTATTTATTACTATTTCCAACCCAGGGCAGAGATCATAGAAAGAGTTCAATAAATATTTGTTGAGTGAATGAATAAATGAAAATCTCTTTTTACTACTTTTGGTCTTACCTGCTGCTTCTGCACTCCTTGTTCTACCATGGGGTGCATTTAATAATAAAAACTTACAGGGACTTCGCTGGCAGTACAGTGGTTAGGACTCTGTACTTCTACTGCAGGAGGCCCAGGTTCAGTCCCTGGTTAGGGAACTAAGATCCTACATTCTGAGTGGAGTGGCAAAGTAAATAAATAAAAGCTCACAGTTATCCCAGAATGATGGAAGAATGTATTTCCTTGTACAGCAAAATCTACAGTTTATTATTACTGCCTTGAAATGTGTACACTACCAATTTTTTTCCAACTGTTTTAGCAAAATTGGGCTCCCGTGGAAGCCCTTGCTTGCAAAGGGCTTTTTAGTTATTCACAATTAATAGTCTCAATGGCAAATGTGACTCACCATCTCATCATTCCCATTGAACAGAGGGAAACACATAATCAAGTCACAACCAAGGTCAAAGTCAAATGAATGGAGGAGTCATGATGAAACCAGTGACCCTGGCCCTGAATCTAGTTAGTTATGCCTCTGGCTCCTGGTTTCTTCCAAGATTTCTACACAGTTCCAACCTCTCCTCACTTGCCAGATGTTTACTGCATCTTTCAAGTGGAAGCAAGTCCTTTCAATTAGGCTCACCAGGGGAAACCCACTGTACTTCTCTGAAAGAGGAACGGCAGAACCAGTTCGTCTAAAATAAGAACTGACGTGATTCTTTGTCTGAATTCTGAAGCTGTTCGGACAGCATTTTCTTGTTGGCTAAGGTCCCACCAGTAATGAACTGGAATATAAAAACAAAGACTGTTCTCATGTCGTTTCCCAACCAAAGAGGGCTAAGCACTGGGTGAATATTGTAGTGTCGGCATGTTTATCTGAGTCTTGAGTTTGACTTTTTCCTACCTAAATATTCCATCAAATTCCCACCAGGATGTGCTCACACAAAAACTGTGTTTCCATGTCTCTAAAAGAGTCCCAGAAAACAAGCCAATTTCTACGGTCATTTAACAGTTTCATCCCTGATAGCTCCAGGTTTTGTTTTCTCTTGGGGGAATAAGGGAGCAACTGAAAATAAAATTGATTAAAAACTTCACTTTAAGTTAAATTTAAATGCTATGACTTGTCTTTATTCCCAATTTCATAATCTAATTTCATGCCTATACTAGCATTTTAAGGGTGCCACATGTGTGTAGTTCCTTTGAAATTTTCATAGTCTCATTAATTAAAGAACTGCGGAACATAAAAGGTGAGAGAAATAAGGTCACACAAGAACAAGCGCATAGCTCAAGACTTGGATATTTAATTAGATTCACTATTAAGCTGTTCCTTCTGGAGTGATCAGCTACTGTGGATCTAGTCTAAGAAGTAACTAATAAAAGTTCCTTGCAGCAGTCTTTCCAAGTTTTCCCAAGGCCTTCAGAATTTGAGACAGCAAACCTCAAACCCTGAAGTATTTCTCTGGAGAGATTTCCAGGTTAAAGTGGGAACCACAAATAATTAGAGCAAGCTGAATTGTGGACAGTAGCTGCTCTGGCAAATTTACCACAAGGGCATTCCTTGGCATCCTTAGTGAGCTGGCTCCCAGGCAAGAGAGGCCAGAGGAAGAGTCTTCACTCCCGTATCAGTGCCTTGCTTGCCTCCTCCCTGTTCTTTCTTCCCCAGCCCTCACCTACAAAATAGGGAAGATCTCCAAAAATCTAGCCCTGACTGCTTCAAACTGGTTAAGGAATCACAATCCAATCAAACATATATTTCAATGGGGAAGAGGATTTCAGCTAATATTCTACACTGTTCTTCTCTAGTTCAGCTGGATTTCTTTTTCTTCTTCTTTGCTGCTTATGTCAAAGACAGAGCTTAAGTTAGAACAAGGCTTGAAAACTCAGTTATTTGCAGGAGAGAGGCATATAACATAAGATGCAAAGCAGAGGGTATAAGAAGCACACATCCCACTTGGCCTAGATTTAATATTATTTTTTACTGTGCTGGGTCTTTGTTGCTGCACATGGGCTTTCTCTAGTGGCCAGCAGGGGCTGCTTTCAAGTTGTGGTGTGCAGACTTCTCATTGTGGTAGCTTCTCTTGTGGAGCACAGGCTCTAGAGCATGTGGGCTTTGGAGTTGCAGCTCTCGGGCTCTAGAACACAGGTTCAATAGCTGTGGTGCACAGGTTTAGTTGGCTCGGGGCATGTGGGATCTTCCCGTTCCATGTCCCCTGCATTGGCAGGCAGATTCTTAACCACTGGACCACCAGGCAAGTCCTGTATTCTTTAAATGAAAACATGGATATAAGGAACATATTTTATTTTTTAACTTTACTATCTGAAAATAACATTCCAAGAAACATGGTAAATGGCAACTGATATTAGGTCTCAGGGTTGGCAGTAGAGAGTCATGGGGACTGTGGAAAATAGGAACACAATAAGCCCGTATGAAAGTGGTAGACATTGCACACCTCCAGCATCTTGCTGACATGCTGCATTTCAGGACCCAGGGTTGCCAAACTGATGTTTCAGGAGAAACCAGATATCTGGACTTTTCCCAAGTTGGCAACTCAGTCTGGATTTTTTTGTTGCTGTTGTTGTTGTTGTTTGTTTTACTTTTCTTAAGAAGCCCTGTTTCCAGGTAATACCATGTGGTCCAAAAAAACCCAAACAAACAACAAAACAAAAAAACCTGTGTGTACCCTGTGTGTTTAGGTCCTGAGATCACAGTGAGGTTGGCTCCACAGTTTTTACTACCCATATCTCTCCATGTCACTCACACAGCCCTCATCCTTCATGCACAGCCCTCACTTTTGACTAAATCTAAATTCAGTACACAACTTTGGGATCAGCAAAGATAGCATTTGCTTACTTCTGCTTCCTAAATGAGGTTAACAGTGAACAGGACATACATTTTGAGATTTTTCTTTCAATTGTAGCAACTGGTGTGCCTTTACCTGTGTGCAATCTCTGCTGTGAGTAGCACTTTGTATTAAAACAAAATCTGTTTTTGTGAGGAGTCACATCCATGGACATGAAATGTAACAGTGCCAATTGGCCCACATTGAGTTGAACCCCAGATACCCAGGAACAAGTTAACTAAGCAATGAGAGCAAAAAATATGTCATGGCAGTAATACTGAAACTGTTAAAATCAGAGGATCTTTCAGATGTAGAATATAGCCTTAACCATAAGCTCACTTCAATCCATTCATTTTACACCAGTAAGAACTGAGACCCAGAGAGATTCAATATTTAAAGGTGGCCAGAAACCTAGCTACCTGGTCAAGAAACTGAATCTGGGACTGAAGTCTCCAGTTTCCACATTCAGTGTGTTTTTTGTTACTATCTATTAGCAATTCTAACAATACTGTATGTGATTGGAAATTTTATTCACCAAGTTGAAAATGAGCAAAAAAGTAGCATACCTTTTGTCAGTCACACTCATAGATTTGGGGACCTACTTTTGGATGCATGTCACATAGCTCTTTAGCTCCAGAGGGGGGGAAATGATCCTATTATTTTATTTTTAATTTTTTTTCAATTAGCAGTAAATCAAGGTTTCCTATTCAGCCACTCTGCTCCTCTTTCTGTGAGTAGCAGGGTCCACTGTGCTACACAGAAGAGCAGTGCACAGATGAACTCAGCACATTATGACTCAGCTCTGAATGTTTTTTCCCCTGAAATTACTCAATCAGAAGATGACAGTACCTCACTCTCATAAATACACAATTAAATATTTTCTACAGGCAGACTGTAAGTGGAAGGTTGGAGTGGTCCCTTGAAGTCATTGTTTCTAGCCCTCGAGATTCCAGGGTAGATGGGCCCCAAGTATCTCAGCTTATGAAAAGAGGTTCTACCCTAAGATTCCTATAGCATGAAAGCATAGTATTGCAGAAAAATCAGTGGGCCCCAGCAGTAAAGACTACTGGCAGTAGGTATGTCCACCCTCGTCCTTAAAATGACAGGATTGAACAAGATGATTCCACAAGTCTCCAAGTTTCAACATATGCTGCTTTTACCACAGCAAATAGAGATTTATTTGAGGTTTTCTGATGGAAAACACATACACACAACACATGCATAATTGGCACCTTTAGGGCTAACATATTGTATAGTGTTATTTGCTTCAGTGGTCAAGCATGTAGCCCAACCTGATACAACCTGATATTTGACTTTTTGTTGTGTTTCTGCTCTACTGCTGCATATTTAAATATTTTTTCTATTACCTTTATATTCCAGATATGTGTTTATAAGCTTTCTAGAGTTTCTGCCTTCATGATTTTGCAATTTGTTAAATACACACACAAAATTAAGATTTTTGTTTAAACCTTAATCTTTTGGGAGACACAGAAGCAAGAGGGAAGGAAACACTTGCAATTTGTTGACTTTTGTTTTCATTTTTTAAAAATCTTTGATTTTTTTTTTCAAAACTAACATCACAGGAAAGAGAGGAAATTGTAGCAGAGACACTAAAAAGTCCATACACTGCATTTCCACCCATCCTTTCAACATTTCTACATCTTGTGGTGCCTCTTTAACAATTAGTTGAAGATTGATGCTTTTCAAGATAATGAAGCATGGAACTACCTTAAAGACATACAGTTCCTTTTCAGCTTCTTCTCTGCATGGGCCAGGATATTGGAGAAAATCAGCAGATTTCCGAGTGTTAATGTTCAACCAGGTACAGTAATGGGTATAAAGCACAGAAGGCAAGACAGATTCGTTTGACAGACCCACCACTCCAGTCTATTGAAGTTGGCGTGTACTAGCCTTGTACCTTGCCTTGTCTAATTAGCTGCTGAGCTGGACCCTGGCTCCTCACTCCTGATGGAAACTTAGTGGGAAAACTCCTGTCACCAGGCATGATGAAGTGGTGCTTGATTGTGCTACAAGATGTCCTGTGGCTGCAGTCCAGACGGTTTCGACTAATCATCAACTTTGCAGATTCCAACACCAGGGCTTGTCTACCAGGGCAGGAGCTTTGCAAAGTCAGCCTGAATGATCTGTAGCTGCAGAAAGAACATAAGGAATTGCTTTGTTTTATTTATTTTTAAAGGACTGACTGCAATTGGCAGCACGAGTGTACATGAGAAACTGGGGGTCCACTTTCATGTCAAGACTCCTCACAGCTTAATAAGAAGGGAGCAGCACCAGCATTTGCCATCTGCTAATGGCCACATCAGAAAATTCTGAAAGAGATGGGAATACCAGACCACCTGACCTGCCTCTTGAGAAACCTATATGCAGATCAGGAAGCAACAGGTAGAACTGTACATGGAACAACAGACTGGTTCCAAATAGGAAAAGGAGTATGTCAAGGCTGTATATTGTCACCCTGCTTATTTAACTTATATGTAGAGTACATCATGAGAAATGCTGGGCTGGAAGAAGCCCAACCTGGAATCAAGATCGCTGGGAGAAATATCAATAACCTCAGATATGCAGATGACTCCACCCTTATGGCAGAAAGTGAAGAGGAACTGAAAAGCCTCTTGATGAAAGTGAAAGAGGAGAGTGAAAATGTTGACTTAAAGCTCAACATTCAGAAGACTAAGATCATGGCATCTGGTCCCATCACCTCATGGGCAATAGATGAGGAGACAGTGGAAACAGTGTCAGACTTTATTTTTTGGGGCTCCAAAATCACTGCAGATGGTGATTGCAGCCATGAAATTAAAAGACGCTTACTCCTTGGAAGGAAAGTTATGACCAACCTAGATAGCATATTAAAAAGCAGAGACATTACTTTGCCAACAAAGGTCCGTCTGGTCAAGGCTATGGTTTTTCCAGTGGTCATGTGTGGATGTGAGAGTTGGACTGTGAAAAAAGCTGAGCGCTGAAGAATTGATGCTTTTGAACTGTGGTGTTGGAGAAGACTCTTGAGAGTCCCTTGGACTGCAAGGAGATCCAACCAGTCCATCCTAAAGGAGATCAGTCCTGGGTGTTCATTGGAAGGACTGATGCTGAAGCTGAAACTCCAATACTTTGGCCACCTCATGCGAAGAGTTGACTCATTGGAAAAGACCCTAATGCTGGGAGGGATTGGGGGCAGAGGAGAAGGGGACGACAGAGGATGAGATGGCTGGATGGCATCACCGACTCGATGGGCATGAGTTTGAGTAAACTCCGGGAGTTGGTGATGGACAGGGAGGCCTGGCGTGCTGCGATTCATGGGGTCGCAAAGAGTCGGACTGAACTGGACTGAACGGCCACATCTATCACCGCCTTCAAGTCATTTTATAGCTATGTAACTATTCAGTTAACTCCTCACTTTCTTCCGCTGAATAGGAGTTTACATTCCGTTTGCATAACATAGTTGCAGCTCTGTGCCTTTGAAGAAATTACTCATCCTTTCTGGGTCTCAGTTTCCCAATCTTAAAGAGCTTAGAACAGCACCTGACACATGGTGGGAGGTCATTAACGTTAGCTGCTTATATTATTATTTTTATGATATTTGAACCCATCATTCTAAAAGTAAATGTGATAAAACAACATCTGTTGATAAGCATCATCTCTACATTGTAGATTCTAAAATTAGCTATGGTTTTCAAATGATAGTTAAGAGTTTAACTAGAATCATCTTTAGAGGATTTCAATAACAAGTTGTAATAACAAGACTTCCAATGCAGCTTTCCTAGCTGGCTACAAAAGGAGCAGGCTGTCTGTTTCTCTTCCTGTTGGTTAGCATTATCACACCTTGGTGCTGACAAAGGTCATCCCAAGCAGTGTATTCAAGGACAGAAGCATATGCCCACTATGGGTAAAAATAGACCTGAATGTTCATATTTAACATTTTGAATGTCTGTCACTAGCACACGATTATAACTAATCCCAGAAGAATTACCCCCTGTCAAAAATGCAGCTTTTAGCTCAGGAAACAAAGATAGAGGATATAAAATTTGGACAGGGACGGGACCAAATCAGGCCCAATCCACCCAGGCTCCCATTTTTCAAATGGGAAACCTGACACCCAGAGAGGTGACCTGCTCATTTATGTCAGAACCAGAGTCCTACCTGATCTGGGCAGAATCAGGAGCTCAGGTTGTTTCTGAGCATGGGATGAATTTCCTCTGCGCTGAGCCTCAAATTGAGGTTTTCCTCCAGTGTATCTACTGTGTCTGAAGGAGACTTCCTGAAATACAGCCTGGTATGAAAGAGCAAACCCTATTTCACAGAGTGATATAATAGTTAAGAATAGGCATGTCCAGTTTTTAAAAAGAAGATTCACATATATATGTATATATATATACATATATATGCATGGAAAGACACTCAAAACATATTTTTAAGTGAAAAAATAAGTTGCAAAACATTCTATGGAATATCTGTAACAATCCATTGAGGGTGTGTGTGTGTGTATACATACGTGTACATAAATGCATAGAAAAAAAGCTTGGAAAGATATGCACCAAATCGTTAGCAATCCTCTGAAGAAAGGAATCAGGACTGAGGACAGTAAAATAAGTAGAAGGTGGAAGGACTCTTTATTCTACCTACTTCAGCATTGCCGAACTGTTATTACAGCAGTAATTTTTTACAATAAGTTAGCTTGTATAAATGGGCTTCCCTGGTGGCTCAGACGGTAAAGAATCCACCTACAATGCAGGAGACCTGGGTTCAGTCCCTGGGTTGGAAAGGTCCCCTGGAGAAGGGAATGGCAACTCACTCCAGTATTCTTGCCATGGACGGAGGAGCCTGGCGGGCCACAGTCCACAGGGTCATAAAGAGTCGGACATGACTGGGGTGACTAGGCACAGCACAGTTTGTATAAATATAAACTTGTTTAATGTGTTCAGTGTATTAGCCGTGGTCTATCAACATCTAAAGCATCCCCAAAGCTTTTTGCAAAACCTGTTTTAAGAAAAAGAAACATCTGACATGTGAAGTTATTTAATTCGCTTCTGTTCTCAAACCAAGGCGTGCTATAGTGAAAGTGCTCTCTGCTGTGGCCTGGTAATAATATACCAATCTTAATTTGGTTATTAGTGGTGCCAGTAATATAAATACAATATCTTAGGATATTGATTAAGTTTCTATAGCATTTTAGGGGCTTCATAAAAATATAAATCCATCAGTATACTGATTTTTTAAGGTTTGCACATAAACATAAAAACCTCCTCTCCTATTTGTGCAGATAAATTTTGTTATTTTGAGAATTAACCATAAGCCATGCTTTCTTTACTTAGAAATTCCATCAGAGAAGAATTTTAATTGTGGCAACTTTACTCCCCCAATTCCATGGTTACTCCAATCATTAGCAGCAAGCTAAAAATCAAGTATATTAACCTTTTCCAGCAAAATTATCTTCTAATCATACTTTTACTTTTCTCTAGGAAATACTAGATTATTTCACATTAAGGAATTTTCTTCACGTTAAGAAAATTTTATACAATGATGCTTATATTTGACTATCAATGGAAATTTTAAAGTTCTTAAATTTTAGGTCAAATTTTCCCATAAAGTAGTAATAAAAGATCCAAACTGTTTTGCTGCTTATGTAGGGAAATCATCAGAGAACATGACTGAAACTTCTGCTTGCACTAATAATGACTAGGTAGCCGTCATTTTTAAAAAGAGTGTCACAAAAGCTATTTCGATGCTGTCATGCTTAAGAATAATTAGTTTCCATCAAAGCAACAGATTATCTGTTCATGTTGTCCACTGGGTCATTACAATGAACAACCAATACAGATAAATGATATCTAATCTTTTCTGCTCTTCTATTGGGCTGATGGATGGTTATAACATCTCCAATATTATAAGGCAGAAAAATTATGCTGACATTTAGAAGCAAAAGCGCGGAAAGAGAAAACTAAGTACAAAGCATGCCCAACAGTGTTGGGGAAAAGAAGAAATATCTAAAGACAGATAGAACTGAAAGCAGAATGGCAATTAGGCCAAAGGAGAATTATGGGAGAGAATGACTATACCTGGTGGGTGGCAGGCAGCTCAATTAATTATATAACGAGAAGGGGGAACCCGGGCATTTCTGTTAAGACACATTATTAAAAGGAATATTGACTTAAGCGTCTTTTAAATTTTATGCCCTAAAAGAAGACAAAAGGGTTTCCCTAGTATTGATCTGCCTCTGAATCAGGTTGACTTTAAGGGATCATATAGTGAGAAATGGTTGGGCAGCAAATGAGACTAAGAAAGAACTGCAATTACTTACAACTCACATTTACTGAGTTCAATAGATTACAGCTTTTCCATGTCGCTTGTGTCCATGTTGTATTTGTCAAGTAGATGGAAAAGAACCATTCAGCTTGCCCTAAATATGAAACAGCAGTTTAGGACTGTACCTTTGGTCCACCCCATTAGCATTTATTAAAAAAACTATGAAATGATGGCTTAGACTGAGAGTCAAGACAAAAGCCCTCTTTGGACTATTTATTTTTCAGAGATTTAAAAACTATGTACCATTACAGCTATTTTTGCCCTGGAGAGTGTCAATTCCACTTTCTGTTTTAAGCAGAAATAAGGGAACATTTTAGCTCAGTGAGTGTTGATCCAGATAAACACCCTACTTAGAAAACGGAGGAGGAAATGGCTACCCACTCCAGTATTCCTGCCTGAAGAATCCCATGGACAGAGGAGCCTGGTGGGTACTGTCTGTGGGGTCACAAAGCCGGACACTACTGAGCAACTGAACACAGCATGTAGAAAATTAGGCTCACTGTCGTCATCTGAGAATCAGCAGTTTCCAGGAATAAATTCGGTTCTTTCCATGAAAAACAAACAAAAAAGCAAACTATCCTCTCTTTAAATGCAATGGCTGATCCCAGATTGGACCCTGGAGCAGGAAACAAAGGTTTATTAGAAAACTATCATGATTATATGATGTCAATATAAGACGAAATTGGGAGGCCTATGTACAGGAACATTCTGTACCATCTTTGTGACTCCTCTATCAATCTAAAATTATTTCAAAGGAAAAAATGCTTCCCAGGGACCAATCCCCTACCCCTATCACACTTCAGAATTAACAGTAAACAGGCAAGTGAGTGGATGCTTGTTAGACTTACATACAATGGCGTCATTGTGGTCCGTTGGCAAGAATTCATAGCAAGATAGAAGAGATGTTTAAAAAAAATCCTAAACTTTGTGAATGTTCCTCCTTAACATGCACACACACACATGCATGCATACATACTAAAATAAAATAACAAAATACCAGGTATGATCTTTTCTTTAAACAATCAGTTCTCAACTGTGGGTGATTTTGCTCCCCCAGGGGACACTTAGCAACTGGGAAGCATCTGGCGGGTAGAGGCCAGGGATCATGCTAAATATCCCACAATTCACAGCAAAGGCTCCACAACAAAGAATTATCTTGCCCTTTTGTCACTGGTGCTTAGACTGAGAAACTCTGCTTTAAGCAATTAAAATTCAAAAGCAAAATGGACGAGAAGAAATCAGACTTAAGCTGCACCAGACCCTCACTTTAAAGGAATACAACATGTGGGAGAGGTCCCAGTAAGGAATGAGTAATCAGAGTAGCCACACAGGTAACCGCACCACAATTTCTCCAAGCAGGACATCACACTGGCAGCATCTCTCTTCCTGGAATCTCTACACTTCTTCTTGGGGCTCATCCAAATCGACTCTCCTTCTTTAGCAAGTTAGCTCAAGTCTGACCTTAGCAGTCCTTTATCACCTCACTGACTTGAGTCATAGATTTCTCCAGTGGTTTTTCCATTTTCCAAATTCATAGAATTGCTCCTAAGGATTATGTTTGGTAATGCTTTATAAGCATCCATTCCACCCTTTACCTGGTCCATGGTAAATATTGTTTTAAATGTTGCATATCATCACTTACCGCATATTTCATTGAATCTGAGACACCATCAGTTATGAGATACACCATTCTTTTATATGCCACTAAAAATGAAAAGGTATTGTTAATGATTAAGTAATTCACTACTGATTATTAGGTACATCCCAATAATGTAGACATAAAATGTGAAAAATTCTTAGGAGCAATGTCATATAGTTTTATCACCCCTTTAGTATTCTGTATAGTTTATTACTGTGTATTTCCACTATTATTGCATGGAAACATATCTCCTTAAGCAGTTGGAAATCCCCATTTTTCTTTTATTTCTGTGTTCATCCTCAGCACCAAGATCAATACCTATAGCAGTGGAATCAGTACTAGAAAAACAGAAATAATAATACCACATTACATCCCACACACTCATGCTACACTGTACACTCTTTTTTTTTAATAGAAATTTCACACACTGTATTTATCAGAAGACACAAAAGCAGAGTATCTGGATCAAAACTAGCATGTGACAGTCTTAAAGGTAAGACTAGCTCATTTCTTCCAGGAGTAGAAAGTGGCGTTTTCAGGTCTTCAGGTAAATAAGACTCCACACAGCCAAATAAGCCCACAGTTCTGGTTGTCCCCTGCCTTCTTATCCCCGACTCTCATGGGGATCCCTGTCTGCTGAGACCCATAAAAATATTAGTCCTGTTTCCACAGAAGTTATATAGCTGCAAGGAGTAGGGAGGGTAGCCAGTAAACTCCTATAGACATGAAGTTGCAAGAAATGTCCATCCATAAATATTTACTACTTTGTTTTTTTCCCTTTTTTTGGCTGTGCCATATGGGATCTTAGTGCTCTGATCAGGGATCAAATCTGGGCCCCCTGAAGTGGAAGCACAGAGTCTCAACCACTGGACCGCCAGGAAAGTTCCTTACCCTTCTTAATCACACAAAACATTCTAGAGGACTTGCATGAGTTCTTATAATGAATGATATAGATAAAATTAAGGTCTTATAATATGGTCAACTAGTATTTATTAAGGGAGCCAAGAACATATAATGGGAAAAGGGTTGTCTCCTCAATAAATGGTGTTAGGAAAACTGAATACAGCAGAAGAATGAAATGAACCCCTTATCTTATATCACACACAAAAAGCAACTCGAAGGGGGTCAGACTTAAACGTGAAACCTGAAACTGTCAAACTCCTAGAAGAAAATATAAGGAGGAAGCTCTCAACATTGCTCTTGGCAATGATTGTAGGATATGACACCTAAAGCACAAGCAAGAGAAAAAAATCAACACATGGGGCTACATCAAGTTTAAAAGTTTCTGCACTGCAAAAGGAACAATCAAAAAAACGAAAAGGGAACCTACAGAATGGGAGAAATATCTGTTCAACCATGGACAGATCTCCCCCCCTTTTTGAAGATTTGCTTTATGTGGTTTTAAGCCACTTTGCTTTTACAAAAGGCCTACATTAGTACCTGATTTTCCTAACTGAAAGGAATCAAGTTTTTCATTTTTATGGAAAAAGATAAAAAACAGAGACAGCGTTCAGTATTTGTTTTGCAGCAAGACGTCCTAGGGGGCAGTGTCACCTCAAGATCAAGACTGGTGTCACCAGGCCCCACCCCAGGAGCTACACCCTAGCATCTCGGCACCCCCGCTCTATGGCTTTGCACTGTCTCTGAGCATTTGTGCTTTACCCCCATCTATCTGGACATGTACGAGCGACATGTGTCCTAGGGTAACTACTTCTTCACTTTGCTCCGTTTTGGCTTTCAGAAGGTTTCATAGGAAAGCTCTGCTTTCAGAGAGTGGGGGAAATCTGTATCAGGTAAGGGGTTAACACCCCAAAATAGATAAAAAACTGACATAATTCAATAAAGAAAAAAAGTGAACGGTCCAATTTTAAAACAGGCAGAGAAAGGAAATAGACATTTTTCCAACGAAGACTTGCAAATGGCCAACAGGTACATGAGAGATGCTCAACATGACTATCATTGTTGTTTTTTGTTGTCTAATCCCCAAGTTGTGTCGGACTCTTTCGTGACCCCATGGACTGTAGCCCGCCTCTGTCCTCTGTCCATGGGATTTCCTAGGCAAGGATACTGGGAGTGGGTTGCTATTTCCTTCTCCATACATTCTTATAAGTGTTTTATCATTCAAAGAATGCTCTGAAGTAGTATTGTTATTATCCACATGTAGTAGATGAAGAAAGCAAGGTGATGAGTGTGCCCAAGGTCACCTAGTTAGTATGCAGCAGTATCTCAGAATAACCAGCTTTTTGCATTGCAAAGCTAAGGTTCCCAACCCCAATTCCTCTCTGCCCACAAATCACTGTGAGCTACAAAGGGCAAGTTTAGGGTGGGCAGGACTAACCATAATATGCTTTTAGGTCAACACTCCACATGAACAGTAATTTTACAATAAATGTCATTGTCTTCAAAAACAGAAACATTAGCAACAGTAACCAGAAAATTAAATCAAAATTGTCTGTTTCCAACTGTAAGCCACTAGAGGGCAAGTATTAATAACCTTCAGTCATAAACAAAAGAACATCTAACAACATGGTGATGTTTTTGTTGGTCCCATGAGAAATTCTTTTCAAATTTGCCTTAAGATGACATCTCGTGGCACTCTTTGGGTTAAAGACTTGTATGGTTTTAATTTTAATGTCACTGACAAGATATCACTTTAAGAAATATTTCAGTAAAAGTAAAAATATTTCAGTAAAAAATATTTCAGCACAATAAATTCTATCTCCCTAATCTCCTCCAAATTCTAATGTCATGGTTCCATTCCCATAAGCTTGTTTATTTTATATGCTTTTGTACATGGATCAATTCATATTCTGCTCTTTCACATGATATATTGTAAGCATCTTTCTATACCAACCTTATCAACTAGCATGTTAATTCAGGATAATAGTTCTACAAATGTGTGTGTGCTCAGTCACTTCAGTCGTGTCCGACTCTTTGCAACTGCATCGACTGTAGCCCGCCAGGCTCCTCTGTCCATTGTATTATCCCAGCAAGAATACTGGAGTGGGTTGCCATTTCCTCCTCCAGGGGATCTTCCCGACCCAGGTATCAAACCTGCATCTCCTACATTGGCAGGTGGATTCTTTACCCCTGAACCACCTAGAAAGCCCATTTCTAAATGTATTTGGTTATTAAGGCATTTCCCTAATATTAAATGTTTAGATAGTTTCCACTTTCTTATTTGAATTGAGCTTCCTCCAACTAGCTAACTAAAATAACACCATAATAACTGAAATGAGGAGAGAGATTTCTTTTTAATTCTGCAGAATTATTGATTTAGGATTCATCTCTGAATTTGGGATTATTGAAGCAAAGGACTGAATATCATTATTATATGATTTATCAATGGTTCAATAGTATAAAACAGATAACCCCACATTGAACTGTTTCATTGTTCTGAAAAAAAGGGAAAGTAAAAAATAGAATATTTATAGTTAGCATTAACAAAATGCCATATGCTTTTTAAGTTGCTTTCTTTTTTAGTTTTCCTTTTATACTGGAGTATAACTGATTAACAATTGTGTTAGTTTCAAACAAATAGCAAAGTATTCAATTATACATATACTACATGTATCTATACTTTTTCAAATTCTTTTATTTAGGTTACTACAGAGTATTGAGCAGAGTTCCCTGTGCTATACAGTAGGTCTTTGTTGGATATCTATTTTAAGTATAGCATTGTGTATACTTCAGTCCCAAACTTTCAGTCTATCTCCCACCCCCAACACATCCCCCCTGGATCAAAGTGTTTTCACAAATGAAACAAAATGCTCTCCAAGCTATGAGGACCTGACTGCCTCAGAAACACCATCACTGATGGAGTTCACCAATAAATGAAGTGTGTTTGAGAGAGAATATTACAAGATAAACTAATGTTTGTTACATTAAGAGACAAAGTCTGCCAGGGAGAAAAACAGCTACCTTTAGATTCTTCAAGTGAAATATTGATCTTATTGATCATAGACATGCTAAAGGCAAAATTACATCTATCATGTAAACCTCACTTAGTTCATAAAGTATTGAACAGGAATAATCATTGTTTTCCTGTTAATGAGGCTGTAGACTATGCTTTCAGAGTGACTTGCTTATTATTTCGTTTATTTCTAAATAAAGGGTGGCTCATCAGCATTCAGCTAAATTGGACGGATTACCACCACCACTGCCAATCTCCAAAGCTGGGCTCCTGTCCAAAATGTGCAGTGGAACAGTCACCAGAAACCAAAACCACATTAATTCTTTGAGTCATAAGGAGGCCAAACTGTACTCAAACCCACAAGCTACTGTTTCCCTTGACTTGATTTTTATAACATAATCCATAACTTAAAGTCATCCTAATAGAAGGGCTTTTAAGTAGGATTATAAAATTAACCAGATAAGTTAGTGAATCATATGTAGGATATTACATATCTATCTCCAGGCAAGACATACAAGGTGACACAGTATAACGGGAGAAGTGTCACCAGAGGAACAGGATCCACACTGTGGTTTTGGAATGAGCCTCCAGAATGAAGGACGATTCTTCTCTGTCAGAAGCCACACACCACTCTGTATGCCACTCACAGGTTCCCAAAGGACCTTGCTCTCATTGCTTTGTGCCTTTGCAAGTTCTAGTCTATCTTATTAAAATACCTATTGCTGCCAAACTTGGAAACAACCAAGATGTTCATTAGGTGAACAGATAAATAAGTTGTGGCATATTCAAATAATAAAATATTATTGAGTGCCAAAAAGAAATGAGTTATGAGGCTGTGAAAAGACCCAGAGGAACTTTAAATGCATATTACTAAGTGAAAGAAGCCATTCTGAAGACTACATATTGCATGATTCCAACTATATATAACATCCTGGAAAACGCAAAACTGTGAAAGCAGTGAAAGGATCACTGGCTTCCAGGTGCTGGATGTGGGGGCAGAGGGAAGGGATGAATAGGCAAAGCACAGGGCATTTTTAGGGCAGTGGAATTACTTTGTATTACACTATAATGATGAGTGCATGTCATTATACATTCATCGAACCCTACAGAATATACAACAGCAAGTGTGAACCCTAATGTAAACTGTGGACATTGGGTGACAATGATGTGTCAGTGTAGGTTCATGTTGGCCTTGTTGTTCAGTCGCTCAGTCATATCCAACTCTTTGTGCCCACACGGACTGCACACACCAGGTTTCCCTCCCTATCTCCTGGAGTTTGCCCAAGTTTATGTCCATTGAATAGGTGATGCTATCCAACCATCTCATTCTCTGTTGCCTGCTTTTCCTCCTACCCTCCTCAGTCTTTCCCAGCATCAGGATGTTTTCCAAAATATTGGAGCTTCACCTTTAGCATCAGTCCTTCCAGTGAATATTCAGGGTTGATTTCCTTTGTGATTGACTGGTTTGATCTCTTTGCTGTCCAAGGGACTCTCAAGACTCTTCCCTACCACCACAGTTTGAAAGCATTAATGTAGGTTCATGGATTGTAATAGATGCAGTACTTCTGGTGGAAAATACTGATAACAGGGAAGGTTTATGTATGTGGGGACAGGGGGCATATTGGAAATCGCTGTACCTTATGCTCATTTTGCTGTGAACTGAAAACTGCTCTAAACAATAAAGTCTAAGGACTTCCCTGATGGTCCAGTGGTTAAGACTTTGCATTCCAATGCAGGGTGTGTAGGTTTGATTTCTGGTCAGGGACCTGAGATCCCACATGCCTTGCAGCCAAAAAAGTAAAAAACATAAAATAGAAAATAGAAACAATATTGTAACAAATTCAATAAAAGACTTTAAAAATGGGAGTCTTTTTTTTAAAAAAACAAAAAAACCCCACCCTACCCACTCTTTTTCCCCTAGTACTACCTGTCCTTCAAGATGCAGCAGGCCACCTCAGAGCCCTTGTTCACTTTGTCATACCTCCCCTTGACTTCCAGCCACTGAAGAACCAGGACTTTGTCTTTGCACAGCACACAGTAGAAGTGCAATAACTGCTGGCTGAATGAATGTGTTAGAGGAGAAACTTTTTCCAACCAGCTCCAGTTTTTCAAAGAGAATATCTTGGTTCCCTTTTATAATTAGCCAACATGCAGAGGTGCATTAGAAAAGAACAGAAAATCTGCCTAAGCTAAAAGACCACCCAGAATTCTGCCATCTTCCAGGAGTGCTGTGGGGTCATTTCAGCCATAATTTTAAGTGTTAAAATCCAAACATCTTATTACAGTTTTTTTTTTTTAATAAAACAACTCTTTGAATTCTGTTTTTACTTCAAGCCTCATAAGGATTAAAAGAAAGGGGAAATCAAAGCTCTTGTTTAAACCAGGTGAAAAGTGTATTTAAGAGTTCCCTCTGCCCTGTTTTCTGCCCACACAGCGCCGAAGTGTATCAAATGCTGGATTGTGGAGAATGTCTCACTGTGATTCCAGCCACAGAGAAAAAAGAAACTCTCCAGGCTCTGATTTACACAGTCACAAAACAAAACCCAACTTAACAGGCATAAGGGGCATATACATGGAGGAGAATAAGAGCCTGAGAAGGCAGTTGGCAAAGCAGCGTCCGCCTAATGCAGGGTTAGAAGTGAGTAATTTGCAGTGAAGAGGTGGCACTCTCATGGAAGGCCCCAGCTATAGCTTTCCTCCTGCTTCTCCAGATAATAATTTTTTAAATGCCTCTAGTTTGGAGCAGTCTAGCATACACAGAGGCAAACAATTGGTTCCTGAAAAAGAGCTTTCTAGTTTCGTCTGGATGCCAAGTTAGTGAGAATTGCTTAGTTGTATCTAGATAAACAACAGGGGATTCATTTCTCATCAGTGTTTTCCTCTTTATTATCCTTTCTGTCCCAAATGTCCATCACCCCACCCCTCAAAGGACATTATTGCTGAGAGGAGTTTAGGGTAGACTTAGCAGGCATTCTTTCATTCTCTAACCATGGCACCTTTTTTGCAGGTTGTTGTAAGTATTCAAAGTAATGTTGTAAAGTGTAGGAGAGAGAGCCTGGCACATAGAAGGTGCAAGCTGCAGGTGTGTAAGATGAAAGACAACCCCTGGGGGTGCAGTGGGTGGTGGCAGTTAGACCATGGGCCCAGGTCTCACATTCACTAAAGACCTCCAATTTAGACTTGTAACATTATCTCCAAATAAGAGTATAAATACAAATTACAAAAGCAAATCAAGAGATGGAAAGAAGTTCCTTTACTAACTTTCAAATTGTCCTCTATAACTGGACCACAATACCCTAATTGCTCTCCTTTTTATAGACCTTATATTTGTCTTATGGCTGGTACAGTTCATTACATTGCAATGTGTGTGTGTGGTTAGCCACTCAGTCGTGTCCGACTCTTTACTACCCCATGGACTGCAGCCCACTAGGCTCCTCTGACCATGGGGATTCTCCAGGCAAGAATACTGGAGTGGGTTGCCATGCTGTCCTTGAGAGGATCTTCCCAACCCAGAGGTCGAATCCAGGTCTACCACATTGCAAGCAGATTCTTTACCAGATGAACCACCAGGGAAGCCCACATTGCAATGTATTTTACATTAAAAGCAAAAGAATCCACCTGCCAATGCAGGAGCCTTAGTTTTGATCCCTGGATTGGGAAGCTTCCCTGAAGAAAGAAATAGCAACCCACTCCAGTAGTCTTGCCTGGGAAATTCCACTGACAGAGGAGCCTGGATGGCTAAAAAGTCACAAGAAAAATATAAAACCATTTGTGTAACCCTACCTTTGGCACTTCTCATTTTTAAAAATTTACTACGAATTTAAAAGAGATGGAAGCAGCTTGGGTCACCTTTGATCTCTGAGATCCAGACTGGAGAGGTCCGTATTTGGGGTCTTTGTTGGGAAGAATTAGCAAAATGTCTAGTCAGCAATGTCCCATAGAAATATAACCCAAGCTGTAAATAGGAGCTACACATGTGATCTGATCTGATTTTACTTTATATTTATTTATTTATTTGGCTGTACAGGGTCTTTGTTGCATCATGAGGGATCCTTTGGTTGCAGCATGTAAGATCTAGTTCCTTGGCCAGGAATCGAACCTAGGCCCCTGCATTGGAAGTGCTTTAGCCACTGGACCACCAGGGAGGTCCCTATACCTGTGATTTTAAATTGCCTCATAGTCATACCTTAAAACCAGAAATTAATTTTAATAATATACCTTAACTCAATAGCATTAAGATAGCATTTCAATTGATATAAAAATTGGCTTGGGTTTTTTTTTTTTTTTTTCTTTTTTGGCTGTGGCATGCGGGAGGCAGGATCTTAGTTCCTCAACCAGTGATAGAACCCATGCCCCCTGCATTCAAAGTGCAAAATCTTAACCACTGGGCCACCAGGGAAGCCCCAATTAATATAAAAATTGTTAAGGAGATATTTTTACATTCTTTTCTTTTAACTGATTCTACTAAATCAGTTGTGTACCTTATACTTTAAGCACATCCTTTTTTAAATTTGTTTTTAATTGGAGGATAATTGCTTTACAATATTATGTTGGTTCCTGCCACACATCAACATGAATCAGCCATCAGTATACATATGTCCCCTCCCTCTTGAACTTCCCTCCCACCACCCACCCCACCCCGCCCCTCTAGGCTGTCACAGAGTACCAGATTGAACTCCCTGCATCATACAGCAAATTCCCACTGGCTGTCTATTTTAAACATGATAGTGCATATGTTTGCATTCTACTCTCTCAATTTGTCCCGCCTTCCCTTTCCCCGTGTTAATTTAAACTCGCTACTTTTCAGGTGCTCTGTGGTAGCCTCATGTGGCTGATGATCACTACTTTGGACAGCACAGCTCTAGAAGCCACATCTTCAAGAGGCTTCCCTTCAGGTTTGTTTGGATAGAGTGATATCTGGACAGTTGCCATTTTAATGGTTAACAGTGACATTTATAAGAAGCAGGTTTAAAAAGATGTAAGAAATGGCAACTGACACCTAGTGGAACTAAATTGAACATTTTTAGCAAGAAAATCAATTAATAAAGTAAGTAATCCCTAATTTAACAAAAATTTGAGGACTAGAAATCATTTAGCATTTCTGATAGTTTTCCCAGGCTATGTCTTCCTTCTTTGGAAATGCCCCATGAACATGCCTGCAACAAGAAACCTACTTTGAAAAATCACAGAGGTACTAAAGGAATTGTAACTGAGATACAAAGGATAAATACAATTCCATGAGCAAATTGGGGTGTCCTTCATCAGAGGGAGCCATGGACTCATGAAAGTGATCTAATTCTATGCGTCTCAGATGTAAAGTTCCTGCATAAAAGTTTGTTTGAAGAAAAAATGTTCTTAGTGGAGGGGAAAAGAGATTGAAATTCATTGATAAAAATTATCTCTTGGTTAAATGAAAGAAGTCAGACTTGAAAACTATATACTATATATTTGCATTTATAGAACATTCTGGCAAAGCAAAAACTATAGTAGTCATATGCAGATGTGAGAGTTGGACCATAAAGAAAGCTGACCACCAAAGAACTGATGCTTTCAAACTGTGGTGCTGGAGAAGACTCTTGAGAGTTCCTTGGACAGCAAAGAGATCAAACCAGTCAATCATAAAGGAAATCAACCCTGAATATTCATTGGAAAAACTGATGCTGATGCAAAGAGCTGACTCATTAGAAAAGACCCTGAGGCTGGGAAAGATTGAGGGCAGGAGGAAAAGGGGGTGACAGAGGATGAGATGGTTAAGGATGGCATCATCAACTCAATAGACATGAGTTTGAGCAAACTCTGGGAGAGAGTGAAGGACAGGGAAGACTAGTATGCTGCTGTCCGTGGGGTCTCAATGAGTCGGACACAACTGAGCGACTGGGCAGCAACAACAATAGGGGCAGAAATTAAACCAGTGGTTGCCAAGGGTTGGGGCTGGAACTAGGGATGAAGAAAGGGACATTATGGAAATTTTTGGAACATATTTCGTGTTCTTTTTCTTTTTTTGTATATTTTTAAAATTGGATTTTCTTTCTTTCTTTTTTTTTTTTTTTTTGGTCTGGAGATCTTTTATATCTTGCTAACAGTGTTCTGTACCTTAAAAAGGTGAGTTTACTGTATGTAAATTACACTACAGTATACCTTGTTCCTTAAAATACTTCTCTTAAGTCTTTTTGGGACTTCCCTGGTGGTTCAGCCACCTGCAATGAAGGAGACATGGGTTTGATCCCTGGATCAGGAAGATCCCCTGGGGAAGGAAATGATTACCCACTCCAATATTCTTACCTGGGAAATCCCATGGACAGAGGAGCCTGGCTACAGAGGGGTATAGTTCATGGGGTCACAAGAGTCAGACACGACTTAGAGACTAAACCACCACCACTAAGTTTCCTTTGTCTGACTGTTATAGTTCATGGTTCTCAGGAAGAATGTGTGAAAAGTAATTTGGATATTCAAACTATCATTCCTTACTTTTTAAACTCTGTAGACTTCCCTGTTGGCTCAGTGGTAAGGAATCCACCTGCCAAGCAGAAGATGCAGGAGACACAAATTCGATCCCTGGGTCAGGAATATTCCCTGAAGAAGGAAATGGAAACCCACTCTAGTATTCTTGCCTGGAAAATCCCATGGACAGAGGAAGCCTGGCAGGCTACAGTCCATGGGGTCTCAGAAGGGTCGAACAAGACTTAGCAACTAAACAACGACATGAAAGGGAAGAGCAATATCTTTACAAGAAATATGAGTTGGTTTCTGTCATCTAGGTCTCCAGAGTAGCCCTGGTTTGTCTTTTTTATTATGTTTCCTAGCCTACTCTTTAATTTCTGTACAGAATCTGCATAATGGCTCATCCAAGATTATCTTTAAACCACATGGCATATCTGCTTGTACTATAGATGCTGGAAATAAAGGCATCATTTCCCAGATGCATTTGCAGCTAGAGTTCTATGTGCTATGACCCAGCATGTCCTCTTCTAGATATATCCCCAAGAGAAATGAGAGCACTCACCTACACAAAGACATGGACAGAAATGTTTGTGGTGGCTTTATCGTAATAGCAAAAAATTAGATAAAGCCAGAATATCTACTAACAGTAGAATAGATAAACAAATGTCCTATATTTGATATATTCATATAATGGAACATTATATAACAATAACAATAAATTATTGCTATACTCAGTGGTGCTGGAGCGGCAACCACATGGGACTGGTGTGGCTGTGAGGAGCTACCCCACGTTCAAGGGCAAAGGAGAAGCCCAGCAGGACAGTAGGAGGGGCGAAATTGTATTCAGAATCAAACCCCGTACCCGCCAGAGATGCTCAGAGGGTTCAAACAAACCTTGTGCGCACCAGAATGCAGAGACCCCACAGAGACTGAGACAGAACTGTGTTTGGGTTATCTCCTGAGGAGGTACGGTCAGCAGTGGACTGCTGTGGGGGCAGGGGCTCTGGTTGCAGTAGACCTGGGTATGTCATAAGCCTTCTTGGAGGAGGTTATCATTAACCCAACATAGAGCCACCAGAACTTACACAGGACTGGGGAAACAGACTCTTGGAGGGCACAAACAGAACCTGGTGCATACCAGGACCCAAAAGAAAGGAGCAGTGACCCCAGAAGAAACTGACCCAGACTTGCCTGTGAGTGTCCGGGAGTCTCTAGCGGAGGTATGGGTCGGCGGTGGCCTGCTGCAGGGTTGGGGGCACTGAGTGTAGCACTGCATGCATGGGACATTTTGAAGGAGGTCGCCATTATCTTCATTATCACCACTATTCACCATAGTTTGGCCTCAGGTCAAAAAACAGGAAAGGAACACAGCCCCTTCAACAGAAAATTGGATTAAAGATTTACAGAGCATGGCCCCACCCATCAGATCAAGACCCAGTAACCCCCTCAGTTAGTCTCTTCCATCAGGAAGCTTCCATAAGCCTCTTGTCCTTCTCTCTCAGAGGGCAGACAGACTGAAAACCAGTCACGGAAAACTAGCCAATCTGATCACATTGACCACAGCCTTGTCTAACTCAGTGAAACTGTGAGCCATGCCGTGTGGGGCCACCCAAGATGGACAGGTCATGGTGGAGAGTTCTGACAAAACGTGGTCCATTGGAGAAAGGAATGGCAAGCCACTTAGTATTCTTGCCTTGAGAACCCCATCAGTTCAGTTCAGTTCAGTCGCTCAGTCGTGTCCGACTCTTTGCGACCCCATGAATCGCAGCATGCCAGGCCTCCCTGTCCATCACCAACTCCCGGAGTTTACTCAAACTCATGCCCATCGAGTCGGTGATGCCATCCAGCCATCTCATCCTCTGTCGTCCCCTTCTCCTCCTGCCCCCAATCCCTCCCAGCATCAGGGTCTTTTCCAATGAGTCAACTCTTCGCATGAGGTGGCCAAAGTATTGGAGTTTCAGCTTCAGCATCAGTCCTTCCAATGAATACCCAGGACTGATCTCCTTTAGAATGAACTGGTTGGATCTCCTTCCTGTCCAAGGGACTCTCAAGAGTCTTCTCTAACACCACGGTTCAAAAGCATCAATTCTTCAGCGCTCAGCTTTCTTCACAGTCCAACTCTCACATCCATACATGACCACTGGAAAAACCATAGCCTTGACGAGACGGACTTTTGTTGGCAAAGTAATGTCTCTGCTTTTTAACACGCTATCTAGGTTGGTCATAACTTTCCTTCCAAGGAGTAAGCATCTTTTAATTTCATGGCTGCAGTCACCATCTGCAGTGATTTTGGAGCCCCAAAAAATAAAGTCTGACACTGTTTCCACTGTCTCCTCATCTATTGCCCATGAGGTGATGGGACCAGATGCCATGATCTTAGTTTTCTCAATGTTGACCTTTAAGCCAACACTTTTTCACTCTCCTCTTTCACTTTCATCAAGAGGCTTTTCAGTTCCTCTTCACTCTCTGCCATAAGGGTGGTGTCATCTGCATATCTGAGGTTATTGATATTTCTTCCAGCTATCTTGATTCCAGGTTGGGCTTCTTCCAGCCCAGCGTTTCTCATGA
Organism: Cervus canadensis; assembly: GCF_019320065.1. Taxonomy (NCBI): domain Eukaryota; kingdom Metazoa; phylum Chordata; class Mammalia; order Artiodactyla; family Cervidae; genus Cervus; species Cervus canadensis. Next base: position 74,119,344 of record NC_057393.1, on the reverse strand, counting down.
TGTACTCTGCATAAAGTTAAATAAGCAGGGTGACAATATACAGCCTTTACGTACTCCTTTTTCTATTTGGAACCAGTCTGTTGTTCCATGTCCAGTTCTAACTGTTGCTTCCTGACCTGCATATAGGTTTCTCAAGAGGCAGGTCAGGTGGTCTGGTATTCCCATCTCTTTCAGAATTTTCCACAGTTTTTTGTGATCCACACAGTTGAAGGCTTTGGCGTAGTCAATAAAGCAGAAATGGCTGTTTTTCTGGAACTCTCTTGCTTTTTTGATGATCCATCGGATATTGGCAATTTGATCTCTGGTTCCTCTGCCTTTTCTAAAACCAGCTTGAACATCTGGAAGTTCTCGGTTCACATGTTACTGAAGCCTGGCTTGGAGAACTTTGAGCATTACTTTACTAGCATGTGAGATGAGTGCAATTGTGCAGTAGTTTGAGCATTCTTTGGGATTACCTTTCTTAGGGACTGGAATGAAAACTGCCCTTTTCCAGTCCTGTGGCCACTGCTGAGCTTTCCAAATTTGCTGGCATATTGAGTGCAGCACTTTCACAGCATCATCTTTCAGGATTTGAAATAGCTCAACTGGAATTCCATCACACCTACTAGCTTTGTTCGTAGTGATGCTTTCTAAGGCCCACTTGACTTCACATTCCAGGATGTCTGGCTCTAGGTGAGTGATCACACCATTGTGATTATCTGGGTCATGAAGATCTTTTTTGTACAGTTCTTCTGTGTATTCTTGCCACCTCTTCTTAATATTTTCTGCTTCTGTTAGGTCCACACCATTTCTGTCCTTTATCAAACCCATCTTTGCCTGAAATGTTCCCTTGGTTATCTCTAATTTTCTTGAAGAGATCTCTAGTCTTTCCCAGTCTGTTGTTTTCCTCTATTTCTTTGCATTGATCGCTGAGGAAGGCTTTCTTATCTCTCCTGGCTATTCTTTGGAACTCTGCATTCAAATGGGAATATCTTTCCTTTTCTCCTTTGCTTTTCGCTTCTCTTCTTTTCACACCTATATGTAAGGCCTCCTCAGACAACCATTTTGCCTTTTTGCATTTCTTTTCCATGGGGATGGTCTTGATCCCTGTCTCCTGTACAATGTCACGAACCTCTGTCCATAGTTCATCAGGCTCTGTCTATCAGATCTAGTCCCTTAAATCTATTTCTCACTTCCACTGTATAGTCATAAGGGAGTTGATTTAGGCCATACCTGAATGGTCTAGTGGTTATCCCTACTCTCTTCAGCTTAAGTCTGAATTTGGCAATAAGGAGTTCATGATCTGAGCCACAGTCACCTCCTGGTCTTGTTTTTGCTGACTGTATAGAGCTTCTCCATCTTTGGCTGCAAAGAATATAATCAATCTGATTTCGGTGTTAACCATCTGGTGATATCCATGTGTAGAGTCTTCTCTTGTGTTGTTGGAAGAGGGTGTTTGCTATGATTCCTAGAATGTTGACATTCACTCTTGCCATCTCCTGTTTGACCACTTCCAATTTGCCTTGATTCATGGACCTAACATTCCAGGTTCCTATGCAATATTGCTCTTTATAGCATTGGACCTTGCTTCTATTACCAGTCCCATCCACAATTGGTATTGTTTTTGCTTTGGCTCCATCCCTTCATTCTTTCTAGAGTTATTTCTGCACTGATCTCCAGTAGCATATTGGGCACCTACTGACCTGGGGAGTTCCTCTTTCAGTATCCTATCATTTTGCCTTCTCATACTGTTCATGCGGTTCTCAAGGCAAGAATACTGAAGTGGTTTGCCATTCCCGTCTCCAGTGGACCACATTCTGTCAGACCTCTCCACCACGACCCTCCTGTCTTGGGTGGCCCCATACGGCATGGCTTAGTTTCATTGAGTTAGACACGACTGTGGTCCTGTGATCAGATTGGCTCGTTTTCTGTGATTATGGTTTTAGTGTGTCTGCCCTCTGATGCCCTCTTGCAACACCTACTGTCTTACTTGGGTTTCTCTTACCTTGGACGTGGGGTATCTCTTCACTGCTGCTCCAGCAAAGCGCAGCTGCTGCTCCTCACCTTAGACGAGGGGTATCTTCTCATGGCTGTCCCTCCTGACCTTGAACGTGGAGTAGCTACTCTCGGCCCTCCTTCGCCCACTTAGCAGCTGCTCGTTGGAGGTGGGGTAGCTCCTCTCCGTCCGGGCCCCTGACCTCCGGGGTGGGGTAGTTCCTCATGGCCGCCGCTCCTGACCTTCCGCGTGAAGTAGCTCTTCTCGGCCGCCGCCCCTGACCTCAGGCGTGGGGAAGCTCCTCTCGGCAACGCTCCTGCCTTGTCACAGCCTGGCGCTCTCGGTCGCTACCCCCGACCTTGGGCAAGGGGTAGCTCCTCACGGCCGCGCTTCTGTGCGGTCCGTCGCAGCCGGCGCGCTTCTGCGCGGTGATGACATTCAAAGAAGGTCACTTTGGACTAGTCTGTGAATGGCCTTTATTACTAAGACAATAAAAATGTTTTTTTTTGTTGTTTTTTTTTTTTAACCATAACATGTGGCCTGGAGGATATTAGTTCCCCAAGTAGATATGGAACCCATACACTTTGCAGTGTAAGTGGGGAGTCTTAACCACTGGACCACCAGGGAAGTCCCCTATCCTTTTCTTTTTTGAAACAGTTGATTTGTTTCTAAGGAAGAAAAAATAATTTTATTGTCATATTAATTATTTCCAAGGCTTTTATAATATGCAATGCCCTTCTATGAATAACTTGAACTATTTTACATTCAAGTTGCCATTGGAAAAAAAAATAAAATTTTAATTAAAAAACAACTACATGTGGAACCTTTGGGATCTCTCAAGTATATGATGCTTAAACTAGTTTTGTTATTGGTTTTTCATATTCAAGGTTTCCTTAAGGCAACCTGAAAGGATGAGAACCAAAAGAAAATACTTTATTTACCATTATTAGAAATTTCTCAACTTGCCTACTCAATTCTTAAGTGGGTATTATGTAATCCCCAAACTCAGTTGAATGATAGGTGGATATGGACATCAACCTTTTAAAAGATTACAGTATAATTGTAAATAAAAGTAAGGTGTTCCTGATGAGTGGCAAGTAGCTTTTAGGCTTTTCCATATTTGTCCTATATTTTAAAGAAACTACTTCCAAGTTCAGGGGATTCTTCCCTTTACTTCAGTAAAAGTATATACTATATTTTATTTATTTGGCTGCACTGGGTTGTTGCTGTGCACAGTCTTTCTCCAGTTGCAGACAGCGGGGGCTACTCTTGGTTGTGGTGTTTGAGTTTCCCATTGTGGTGGCTTCTCTTGTTGTGGAGCACAGGCTCTAGGCAAGGGGGCTTTAGTAGTTGCAGTTTGAGGGCCCTAGGGTGGGGGCTCAGTAGTTGCGGCACACAGGCTTAGTTATTGCGCAGCAGGAAGGATCTTCCCAGACCAGGGATCGAATCCATGTCCCCTGAATTAGCAGGCAAATTCTTTTTTAAATTTATTTATTTTAATAAGAGGATAATTACTTTACAATATCGTGATGGTTTTTTGCAATATGTCAGTATGAATTGGCCATGGGTATACATGTGTCCCCTCCATCCTGAACCCCCCTCGTACCTCCGTCCCCACCCTATCCCTCCAGGTTGTCACAGAGCACCAGCTTTGGGTGCCCTGCTTTATATTTATACATGAAACATACTGGTTATCTATTTTACATGTTATAATGTATGTTTCAATGCTATTTTCTCAAATCATCCCATCCTTTCCTTCTCCCACTGAATCCAAAAGTGTGTTCTTCACGTCTGTGTCTCCTTTGCTGCCTGCACGTAGGATCGTCAGTACCATCTTTGTAGATTCCATATATATGCATTAATATCCTGTATTTGTCTTTCTCTTTCCTGACTTACTTCACTCTGTGTAATAGGCTCTAGGTTCATGCACCCCATTAGAACTGACTCAAATGTGTTCCATTTTATAGCTGAGTAATAGTCCATTGTGTGTATGTACCACAACTTCCTTATCCATTCATCTGCCAAAGGACATCTAGATATGTCCTAGATATTGTAAATAGTAGCAGGTGAATTCTTACCCATTATACTACCAGAAGTCTGAGTGCATACTATATTTTAAAACCATCAACTCTTGGGAATTCCGTGGGGGTCCAGTGGTTAGGACTCAACAGTCTCACTGCCAGGGCCTGATTTGATCCCTGGAGGGGGAACTAAGATCCTATAAGCTATGTGGCAAATAAGTAAATAAAATTATCAACTGTTTTCAACCCATTTAAAACAAGATGGAAGTGAAAGTGTTAGTCACTCAGTCATGTCCTACTCATTGCGATCCCATGGACTGTAGCCTGCCAGGCTCCTCTGTCCATAGGTTTCTCCAGGCAAGAATGAGTAGCCTTTCCCTTCTCCAGGGGATCTTCCCAACACAGGGATCAAACCCAGGTCTCCTGCATTTCAGGCAGATTCTTTACTGTCTGAGGCACCAGGGAAGTTCCCAGAAAACAGGATGGGATATAAGTAAACAGGCAGATCTTCATGGTGCTCTCTTTCCATTCCAGAAAAACCTACAGCATTTTAATGGTATGGGTTTATCCAAATTGCTTCACATCCTGGTAGTTAATGGAAGGGATGCTTTTCAACCTGATTCTGAAGAATTAAAGATTGTTGCAAAACCCAGTAAGATAGTTAACAAAACTGTATTGTATACTTGAAATTTGCCATGAGAGTAGATCTTTAATGTCCTCGTCTCTCTCTCTCTCTCTCTCTCTCTCTCACACACACACACACACACACACACACGTAACTATGTGAGATGATAGATGTGTTAACTAACCTGATTGTGGTAATCATTTCATAATATACATATATGTATATCAAATCATCACATTGTACACCCTAAGTTTACACAATATTATTTGTCAATTATATCTCAATAAAGCTGATGGGGGGAAGCTAATATGGAAGGCTTCTCTACAACATAAACAAACATGTATAGGATGTTTATAGAAGGGGTGGGGCTGGGAGGAAAAATGAAATATAATTTTGCATCAAGGTCTTTAAAAATTATTAAAATTGTGAACAGCCTACATTTATATCACAACTATAGGTTTCTAAATTGCATCTTCTATTGGCATTTCTTTCTACTATGGAATTGTGACACACAGATCAAATGCCATTTCAACAAATATAATAAACAGCAAATTTCAGTTGTGCTTCACTGAGACAACAATAAGACATCCTGCAAAAGGAAGTAATTTAAATAGCCTTTTGGAGTTTATTCAGTCATTCGGCTCTTCATTCAGTGAATATCCATTATGTAATTATTATGCCAAATATTGCACTAGGAACTGAGGAAACAAACAGAGTACAGTGTTTCCTTTTTAGGGTCATATTGACCAGTGAGGGAGAGAAATGACTGAATAATTACAGCAATTAGTAAATAGTAGAGGCATGCACAGGATATAGAAGTGCAGTAGGGCCTGAGGTTGCTTGTGCTGGGGCATCATCAAAGGATGTTATACTCAAGTTTACTCTTTAAAGATGGCAGAGAGGGACTTCCCTTGTGGTCTTGGGGTTAAGACTCAGCGCTTCCAATGCAAGGGACACAAGTTTGACCCCTAGCTGGGGAACTAAGGTCCCACATACCACATGGTGCACCCAGAAAGATGGAGAGGAGTTTGAGGTAAGAGGGGCGATACGGGGAAGAGTGACAAAAGATGAAGTTGGATAACTCAGATGGAAGCAGATCCTGAAGGACTGCATATGCCTTGCTGCAGACTATGGAGTTAGTTCTGCAGGCAATAGGGAGCTAATGAAGACTGTTCAGATAAGGAGTTAAGTCAGAGTGGTTTTTTCATAAGGATGACCTGTGCACTGGCATGGATGGGGTGAGAGTGGAGGCAGGGACACCAAGTAGGAAGCTTGTACAGACAAGAATCATGAGGACAGTAGCAGAAAGAAAGAAGAAATGGGGACAGTTTTGAGAACTATTTAGAATTTATGGGAGTCAAGACATTGGGATAGGTTGAGTGTTTTGGAGAGTGGGAGGTCTCTAAAATGTCTAAAATGGCTTGACTGACTGAATGGATGGTGATATCATTAATAGAAATAAAAATGTAGGAGGAGGGGGCATTTTGGAGAAAAGAAGCTAAGTTTGGTTTCATAACCAAAGGTTGAGTATTGACTATGGGATACTCAGAGCTCAAGTAGGCAGTTGAAAATGTAGAACTAGAGTCAGATTGGCCTCATTATTTTGGTGCCCATGATTTTTCTTTTTTTGACTGCACCCGTCTTAGTTGTGCCAGATAGATCTTCGATATTTGTTGCAGTATGAAGGATCTTTTAGTTGTGCTGTGAATTCTTAGCTGCAGCATGTGGGATCTAGTTCCTTGAACAGGGATGGAATGAAGGTCCCCTGCGTTGGGGGGGGGGGGTGCAGAGTCTTAGCCCCTGGACTACTAGGGAAGTCCCTTTTGGTTCCCATTCTTGCAAAGAAAACAAGAACCCCTGGAAATACCATCCTCAGTGTCTTTTAGAATAACTTCTTGATAAACTAATGTTCCCTTCTTCTTGGGACTTTGTTATCAAACTATGTAATTTGTTTAAAAGGGTGGAGATATTCAGTGCCTCTCAGAGCTGTCAGCTCAAGGCCAAGTCTTCATAATTCCATACAAAATTATTCATATTTTTCTGAAGGAAAGGCGATGAGAAATGAGATAATATATTAAAGGAAATCAAATAAATTTACAATAAAAGATCATTAGGAAATGAAATCTTGTCAGCCTAGATAAATGGGCTTGATTATTACATTTAAGTCAAACTAAATTACTGTCCATGTATCTATTAAAGCATTTATAAGTGTCGAAAATCAAGATGTTAGGATCCCGACCGTAGGTGTAAAATCAAAGTGATTTTGATAAGTTTAAACAATCTTTTATTGTGAAGGAAAGGGGAATTAAAAATCAGAAAATAATGTAAATATCACAGGAAGGTTTACAGAATTCCTTTTCTTAAACACTGCCAATGATTTGGGAGGGTTAAAAAAGAGACACTGTCTGCACAATTAAGTGTAACCATCAAATGACTTTAGCTCCACATAAGTGATTATGAGATTTTAAGTTGGCAGAATGTTTATATTTCCTTCTTGAAGAACTAAGAGGAAACTGCTGAGATGAATTCAACATGTAGAGGTAAAAGCAATTTGCTCACTCACTGAAGTTCTTTCTTTGTAGCAGAAAGCTTAAATCATTATTGCTCTGATTTAAATAAAATCTCCCTTAATTAGATTCTGTCTAACCAGATCCCTTAATTAAGCAATTAATCTCATATTGTTTACTCTCTCCTTTGTAGGACAAAAAGGAAAAGATAAGAAAAATGTGTGTATGTATGTGTTGTTCTTGAATTGAATTGAATCCATTATGGAGCTTTCCCAAGAATGACTCTGACACTAGAGAAAGTGTCAGTAAAGAAAGCTCTAGATCTGGAAGCTGAATGATATATTCACTTGTACCTATTTATCCACCTGGAAATATGGGGAAAACACTCCTGTCACTTAAACCTCTCACGTTTTCAGTTTCTCTCATGTGCAAAAAAAAAAAAAGATGACTAGATTAGATAACATCCAAAGAAGTAATTGCCGAATCTTGAGAAGTGTTTTTTAAAGCAGATTCCTTGACCTTACACCAGATGGATAAAGCAGGATATTTGGGACGAAGGGAGTTTGCTCAGTTTTGTATTTTGTTGGATTCTGTTGGGTTCACATAAGTGAACAACCATATCTGGGTACAACAGCACTAAGCTACTGGTTTTAAAGGCCTGTGAAATTATGAATCAGACATGTTAAGATTCTTGAAAGCAAGAATTCAACAAAACAATATGTATGTCTATCCATTCAATTAAATACAAATGAGGTGGCCATTGCAGTTACCTTCCTTGCACTACTGCATTCATGATCATCCTGTTCCTCACACCCATGACCCAGTCCTAGACAGTGAGATATGGGGGTCTTTAAGAAAGTTTTCCTTGTTAGAGCTATTCAAACATTCTGTGCATCTTCTTATTGCCCTCCTAGTCCATAGTTTGATTACACAGCTGTGCTTAACTCAATCTGGGAACCTCCTAGGCGGGCTCTTTCTATGTGATCTCTGATGTCCTACATAGCTCACTGATGTAAGGCCCTATATCATTCAGGATGACTGTTGCTGCCTACATCAGAAAATCCCAACTTGATTTGGTTTAAACAGTAAGGAACACTGTTATCTTGTATACCAAGAAGTCTAGATTTGTTGCAGGTCTAAGGCTAAATGGATCTGGGGCTCAATAATATCATAAAGGACCCAGGTTCTTTTCCTTTTTCTACACCTCCATCTTTGGTGTATTGTCTTTATTCTTAACACTGGAGACTGAATACTAGGACTGAATGCTGCAGAATGACAGAAGGCTAATGAGAAGGGACACCTCAATAAAATTAGTATGTAAAGATCAACATGTTAGTGGCATTTAGGACAAATATGGACTGAAAAAAAATGAGGGGCCAACTAAGAAACTACAGTAGTAGCTTGCATAAAACAGGTGCTTGAATTGGATTAATGGCACCAGAAATGGAAATGGAAGAAAAAGAATATTCAGAATGGTTCCATATTGGAATGATTATATAAGATATGGAATTATATCTGGATATAGACATAAAATAGAAACAGTAAAAAATTAATGAAAAACTACTAATGTTATGAGAAAATATTATATAAACATAAAAGAACCAAAATTTATTCATTGACTACTTGCTTTCTTTTTAAAAAACACAGTAATATTCATTATTATGGTAACTTTCTTTTTAGAAGCTCTGCTAAAAGATAATGGATGTTATATTCTCTCACAAAATTTCAATCATAAATATACAAAAAGGCAGTATTTGTATTAAGAAATCTTTGAGAAATAATTTGACCATCAAAATGGAATTTATTCCGATTAGGAGCTATGTTGTGTTCCTGAATGGGATAGGGAAGACTCCTTATTGTAAGGATGTTCATTTTCTCCAAATTATGTTATATATTGAATGTAAGTTCTGAGAAATATTCCCAAAGAGCACTTTAAACCCTACATAAGTAATTCTAAATTTTAAAAATTTCATGTGGGAAAAAAATACAAGAAGAGGATCTTTTTTTAATCTTTACAGAAAAATAATGAAGTGGTATCAAGATGACAGCATTCTTATTCATCATGATGATGTGGAGCAGGTTACATGGAAGGAGGTGGACATGGAAGTTGAGATGGGAATTAGAACTTGTGTTTGAGACAGATTAATTTGAGATGTCTGTTAAACATACAAGCGGACATCCTAAGCAGCAGTTGGATATACAAATCCAGAACTTAGGGGAGGGGTCCGACCCAAGATAGGAAGTGAGTGAGAATAGAAAACCAAGTGAAGAAAATGTTTCAAGGCGGAGAATTGGATCCTCTGTACTAAATGAAAGCTATAGGTCTATAAGTTAGAATTAACTACTGAATTTAGCAACATGGTGGTATGGGTGACAATGAAAAGCCATTTGGATCATGTGGGGATGTCTATGAATCATTATCTTCACTAATGAAATGCAAGAAAGTAAAAATTCTTGCTCTCTCTTCCTGTGGATACTGCCATGTGAGGATGTGATGTCTGGATCTACAAGAGCTATCTTGTAAACATAAGGGGACAAGATAAGGGACGTCAAAACACTGACCATGGCACAGTGAAACAATGGAAAGAGCCTGGGTCTTTGTTGACATTCAGAACCACTGAATTAGCCCTGGAACTACTCTGCCTCTGGACTTCTTGAAAGCAAAATAGGAAATGTGGTTTTTGTTTCTTTAAATCACTTTTGGGATACTGAAAAACTCCTAACTAATACTATACTCTATGCAGTCCCTTACCAAATGCATGCATACACTGATAAATACATCTGACAAAATGAACAAAGACACATCTTTCTCAAATAAATTGTTAGCACTGGGTGAGAATTATGGGAAATTGGAGTTACTTATTGGGGAAAACAATCTTTAAAATATAATAGGTCTCCCATAGAAAAGGTATTGATATGTAAGGGAACTGACTCTACCACTACTCACAGAACCTTATGGTAGCCTCCCAATCTCCTATTTTGCAACTGTAACCCAGATGAGCCCTCCCTGTCCCCCCGTTCCCCGCCACCACAAATCTTTTATCCTTATGAATTCACTTTTTCCTTAAAAAACAAACCAAAAAAGCCGCAATTTTTTTTTTTTGAAACTGAGTGATGAGTAACCAAGATCTTATTGCTGTTTTTGAGTGTTTTTCAAAACTTCTATAATGAAAAAAAATTTTAAGTGCCCCAACCCTTCATCCCATATGATGGAAAGATCAGTGCCTTTCTCAAGACTCACCTCTTATGGTCAGTTCTCATTTTAATTTCCTGCTCCCACTTGGTCTACTTGTTTCCTATGTTTAACATCATCCCAAACATTGCATAAGGCCCTTTTTGCTTTAACTTCCTAAAGACACCTCTAACACAAGGTCAGTATGTATAGCCTACTTGTAATAAAGGTTTGGGGCTAAACACTTCAACAGTTAATATTAGGCATCCTTGTAAAATTTCCTTGACCATCCCTGTCATTAATCATCCTTTCTCCTTAGGCCATTACCTCCCAATAGGCTTCTGGGCCCTCTCTCCTATCAAACCACTCAACTGAGTTCCCCACTGAGTTCCTTTTCCAGGCCCCTTACGTTCCTCTTGCCTGGAAAATTCAAGAATCCCTCACACTTATTGAGCACAACGCACCAGCACTCTCTTTGTTTCACCTTCTTGCAGAACTGCCGGAATCACCTTTTCAAGTGAAAGATATCCCTTAGCTTATTTTGTTAAGTAAAAAAAAAATTCATCTTCCATGAGATAACTATGACATTTCCCTGGTAAGATAAAGAGAGGTAGTAGATGCAGTTAGTTTTTACAAATTGCAGTATTTTCCTTTTCACTGTGTCGGAATGCATTCAGTAGTCAATGCAACAAGATGTTCACATGGCACAATTTCTGCCTTGATTTTGATTAAGGTCCCATGGCCAATAAGTGCCAAAGTTCATGGCATTCCTAATTAAAGCTAGACCATCTAGGACGTATTTGACAAAGCAGTAGCTAAAAATACTTTGTGGACCCCTAACCCATCAATTCACCTAAGGAGATAAAAAAATTGGAAGTTGTAAAGGAAGAAAGGATTTATTTGGAGAAGTGTTAATGTGCTATGCATTCTGTCCTCGTCTCAAGGAGGGCAAGGATGAAGGAGCTTATGCTTCAGTTAAATCAAGTGAGACAGGGAGTTTCTCTACCACCGAGAAAGCTCAGCATGCTTCCTGGAGATGTAGAAGCAAAGGACTGTGTGGTCGCACTGAAAGAAAACTGAACCGCTGTTACCAGCCCTCCTGAGTTGGTCCCCAGCAAAGGTCCTTCTGCCCGGTGTCATTATAGCCAACAGAACAAGACTTCAGTTTGTTTCAGAAGCAAATAAAAGCTTAATTCTTTAACCAAAGAATGGAGAGATGCAAGCTCCTGCTCTAGAGAATAGGCTCTCGACAGGCTGTCAACGCAACTGTTTTATTGGAGTCTCAGCGGCAGCAGGGGTGGAGCTCTTGCAGGTCGGGCGCAGCTGTGCTGCCCATGCTCCAGATCTCAGGGCCCGGAGGCGTCTGCACGTGAACTTGCCACCGCCATCTTGAATTGAGTGCCGGTGCAGCGTCTCTACGTGCCCGCTGAGCTGAGGTGTCAGCCCCGCCATTTCACGCTAGGAACTCTCGTCTGAAGCACTGGGGAGCACTGGGAAGCACTGCATGTGGCACCCTACGAGCAAGTGAACCTGGAAGAAGCACAAAGGAAAAGAAGACAAGGTTAGACTTTATTATCCAGGTTCTGTTTTTATACCCAGGGATTATTCATAAGGTTCACCTGTGACAGATCCCTCCTCTGTCTCTTGTCCTGCTCCTCATCCTTGAGGGGCACAGAGGGGCTGCAGGTCTGTCTTCTGTAACTGTTTTCTGCAGATCTGAGTGGTTGTCATAGCCAAGTAGAGGAGCAGAGCTTCTTCCAGCTGCCTTTACATGAGTATATCATCAGGACTCAGCTCTCAGTGTATTGCTGAGCGACCACTGTTTCTGTAACTTTCTGGAGACAAAGGACACTGGACAATTTAAGATAAACGGTTCAAATATTAGCCAGAGAATAATGGTCATGTGTCAAATTTTTTCTAAAAATGCAGGTTTCTAGGTCTTTTGTCCATAGGGGAAAGTGTGCTCTGATATGGGGGCTCACTGCTGTGGCCTGAATCTCCCTGTTCAACACTTTAGTTGTTTTTAAGAAGACAAGCTTCAGGGAAGAGAGGGTAGTCGAGGGGGTTCCTTGCTCCCAGTTGTCTCTCGGGAGATTGGGATGCTCTTCACTTGAGTGCAGAACACCCATGGGACAACCCGTTGCAGCTTCAGAGCAGAGTGGGTGGTTCAGATCACCAAATGGGATCTGCCCACCTAGGAGTGAGCTGGTCTTGTAGGCTGGTCTTCCCGGTTCCTAGGTTCACCCAGTCTCCTGGCTGGAAGGGATATGGAGGGCAAGTTGATGCTGATTGCCCTAAGTTAGCATATTCCATCAGAGTTTTCATGATTTCTCCTACCTGCAGGCATACTGAGCTGTTCCATTTCAAGGGGGTTAAGTGTCTCTTCTCTCAGGCATGGGGAATGGGTCTACTATACATGAGTCAGAAAGCACTTAGCTTTAACCCCTCTGGGCTAACTGCATGCAGAGCAGGGCAATCAAAAGCAACTTAATCCAGTTTTCCTGAGTTTCCTGATGCAGAGTTTCCTTAAACAAGAGGCTTATTTCAAGGTCTGACTGGATCTCTCTACTTCCCTTAATAATTGGGGTCTCCAGACTGAGTGCAAGGTCCAGAATATGCCCAGGGCACTCGTTATCCCCTTAGTGACTTGAGACACAAAGGCTGGACCATTATCTCTTTCTAGGGATCCTACAGGCCCAAACCTGGGGATTAGTTCTTTTAGTAGTGCTTCAGCCACTTCAGCTGCCATTTCAATTCTATTGGGAAATGCTTCTATCCACCTGAAAAACATGTCCACTAGCACCAGGAGATACCTGAAGTTGGCCATGCTCTCAGTATGACAGTGGAATCAATTTGCCAGTGCTCTCAGGATATGTCCCTCTGGTATGAATGGGCCTTATGTGGGGTTTTCTTATGTTGGGGTTGTTACTTTTCATGCCAAGAGTTACCGTGACCTCAACTAACCAATTAAATAGGGCTTCCCTCCTACAGTGAGTTTCTTTCTTTCTTTTTTTTTAACACATGCATTGGAAATTTATTCTGAATACCATCCTTGAATTGTCATAGAACATAGGTAAGATGAGTCTCGTCAAAGAGCACTCAAATCACGTTATCTCTTAGTAAGTAAACACTCTGGATCCAGGAGGATAAACACATTATAATAATAAATACAGCTGTTACGTAAATGCTGTCACAGAAATGTTTTAAGGTAGATATCTCAAACAAGTCCTTTAGGTTCCTAAAAGTTATTGGTAGGTCACAGCTCCCACAGTGAATTTCTTGATGAGCCTTCCTCATGGCTTGACAAGCTGAAGCTGGGGGACCGTATTTCCCATATTCATTGAATATCCACTCATGGCTGCCCACTCCAGTATTCTGGCCTGGAGAAATCGATAGCAAAGAGTCAGACATGACTAAGCGACTTTCACTTTCACGGCCTCCTAGATCTCTATTGAAGCCCCATTTTCAGGCCTTGTCTAAGTCTTCCTTTGTGTAGACTGGGGAATAATGGATCTGGCTTTCAAGATGTAAGGGATAGTTGCCTAATTACTGTTCCAGGGTCACTCTTTTGGCAGTTGTGTCCACCTTCTTGTTTCCCTTTATTATTTCTGCATTCGCCTTTTAGTGTTCCCTATGATAAGTCACTTTATCGTAAATCACTTAGGCTTCCCTGGTGGCTCGAGTGGTAAAGAATCTGCCTGCAATGTGGGAGACCTGTGTTCGATCCCTGGGTCAGGAAGATCTCCTGGAGAAGGCGTGGCAACCACTCCAGTATTCTTGCCTGGAGAATTCTGTGTACAGAGGAACCTGGCAGGCTACAGTCCATGGAGTCACAGAATCAGACACAACTAAGCAACTAACACTTTCACTTTTCGTGATAAATCACCATCACCTTTTCTAGAATCTGTACTGCTTCTAAGAACTTCAGTATGCTTCAACCATGTTTCATCTATTTATTCTCCACAGTCAGCATAACATGAAAGATCTTCCCTGTCCCAATCTCTAAGGCTCAGGTGAGAGCTATCAGCTCCATCTTTTGGGCAGAAGTCCCTGGGATAGGCTTCTTGTTTCTGTGACTTGGGTCTGGGAGGTTACTACATATCCCAGCAGGATTTTTCCCTCTCCTAAAACTGCTCCCACTTGTGAACCATTCCTCTTTAATGTTTGGGAGAGGCTTACTTCTTAGGTTGGGGGCAACTGGAATAGGTCACGTCTATGGTTTCTATACAGTCATGCTCCAGGGGTCTGTTTCTAAGGGTAGAAGAGTGGCAGGATTTAGCATATGACAGGTTTTGATGGTAGCCACTGGGCTGTCTAAAAACAGAGCCTGAACCTGAATCAACCTTCTGAGGGATAGCCTTTCTGTTCCCTTGTTGTGTGTGTGTCTCAGTCACGTCCGGCTCTTTGCGACCCCATGGACTATAGCCTGCCAGGCTCCTCTGTCCATAGGATTCTCCAGGCAAGAATACTGGCGTGGGTTGCCATTTCCTCTGTTTGCTTAGAACTTACTAAAGACTTAACCCTGGCCTGAAGTCCATACAGTGATTGTTAACTTTTTGGCCTCCTCTAACAGACTGCTGCTGTCCATAGGCCATCCCTTAGTAGTTTGATCAAATTGTTTAAAGAAATAAAAGTTATGAGATCTACTTAATGGTTCATCCAAGGCTGGAAGAAAAAAATAGTCTACAGAAACTGTTTGATGCATTTGTGCATAGTATTCTATACTTATCTAGTATCAGGAATTGAGTTTGTAGGCTAGACTATGACAAACACACAAAGAAAAACAACACTCAACAAATTAGAAATAATGATAAGATCACTGAATCTGGCCTAAAGAAAAATTCTGTTTTGCCAATATTCTTGGGTTTATTTTGTTCAGTGGTTGTTGATGTTGGTTTTTGTTGTGGTTGTCATTATTAAATATATTGTGGATATAATTTCATATCTGATAGTCTTTTAAGCCAATTTTTAAATCTAGCTTTTATTATAAAATGCATAAGTATAGCTACTGAATGGGAGAAGGAAATGGCAACCCACTACAGTATTCTTGCATGGAGAATCCCAGGGACAGAGGAACCTGGTGGGCTGCCATCTGTGGGGTCGCACAGAGTTGTACATGACTGAAGCGACTTAGCAGCAGCAGCAGCTACTGAATAGGGTGACCAGAAATTTGTAAATAAAATTCTATCTGATTATTTTAGTGTCAGGGAATGTTTGACGGGAGGATTCCTACATGCTGTCTCTCATGAGTCCTTTGACCCTCTTCAAGCGGAACAGCACGCTGCTCCCAGGGACTGAGGTCATTATGTGAGGCAAGCATGAGTCTCCTTTAGTAAACATTCTCCTTAGGACAAAACAGCTTAATCTCCTTCCCCTTTCTTGAGATGTGGATTGTCTCCTGACCTTGTGGTAACAGTTGCTGTACATTTGGTTTTCTGATCTCTATCATTCCCAAAAGAAGTTTCTTGTACTGCAGCCTATATATACTCATAGAAAAATCATTAAAGCACCTTTGTTCCATCAGAGCTTAGGTCCCCGGGTCTTTTTTGTCTCTCTCTCTCTCTTTCTCTCTCTCTCTTTCTCTCTTTCACTTTCTTATTGTCGACTCCGCACCACAAGGTTCCGGTCCATTAAAGGACCCCAACATTTTAGCTACTTCAAATGGGTAGATTTAGTCATTATAAAAACATCTATAAATGACTAGTGAAAATTTAGAAATGAATAAGGACAATTAAGATGACCAAATACAGCCTTAAGACAGAGAGATAACCAAAACTGTCATCTAATGAACAGTCTTATAGTAACTTTATGACATAAAAGTGTTGTTCTGAATAGAGTAAATTTAAAAATTGAACATTAATAATGTTGCAGGATTTTAAATAGAAAAATTATGTATCTGAAAAACACAAATATTAAGTTTTCAAACTTTGGGTTCTAATGATGTAATTTGGACCACCCATTTTTCTGAGGACAACTAGAAAATAACAAAATAATGAAAAAAGACTACTTGAAAGCATTGAAAAGCTAACAAGGAAGTAAACCTCTAGGCTTTTGTTAAAGAAAATGTGTAAATCAATAAAAAGCATAAATACAGTAAAAGCAAAATTTGTCCTTAAATTTAATCTTATTAAAATTTCATGATTTTTATGTATGAATATGCATTTGATTTGTTTTTGCCTAGTATACCTACTTGTAAATACTTTATTTTCTATTTTCCTTTTTGCTTGCACTAAACAGTATTATAAGCAATTTTCCATGAATACATAATCTTTCATCAGGTGGTAATACCATAATTTAATCATTTATTGATAAACTTTAGGTTTCTCTTAATTTGGGGATAATATATATTGTTTCATGGCATCATGAAATAAGATCATGGCATCTAGTCCCATCACTTCGTGGCAAATAGATAGGGAAACAGTGGAAACAGTGGCTGACTTTATTTTTCTGGGCTCCAAAATCACTGCAGATGGTGATTGCAGCCATGAAATTAAAAGATGCTTACTCCTTGGAAGGAAAGTTATGACCAACTTAGACAACATATTAAAAAGCAGAGACATTTCTTTGTCAACAAAGGTCCATCTAGTCAAGGCTATGGTTTTTCCAGTGGTCATGTATGGATGTGAGAGTTGGACTGTAAAGAAAGCTGAGCACCGAAGAATTGATACTTTTGAACTGTGGTGTTGGAGAAGACTCTTGAGAGTCCCTTGGACTGCAAGGAGATCCAGCCAGTCCCTCCTAAAGGAGATCAGTCCTGGGTGTTCATTGGAAGGACTGATGCTGAAGCTGAAACTCCAATACTTTGGCTACCTGATGCGAAGAGCTGACTCATTTGAAAAGACCCTGATGCTGAGAAAGAAGGAGGGCAGGAGGAGAAGGGGATGACAGAGGATAACATGGTTGGATGGCATTACCGAATCAATGGACATGGGTTTGGGTGGACTTTGGGAGTTGGTGATGGACAGGGAGGCCTGGTGTGCTGTGGTTCATGGGCTGGCAAAGAGTCAAACTGAATATATTGTTTCACCATCCATAGTCCTGAGTGCTTCTTTGATTATTAAAAGAGATTAAGCTCCTAGAAGTAAAATAACTGGATTGAAGGGTATTAAAAACTATAAACCTGGTATATGTTATAAAACTTCCCTCCAGAAGAATAATACTAATTTTATATTGCTAGCAGCATTTTCAAAGAGTGCTTGTTTTATTGTAGATTTGTCAACACTGGGTGTTAACTTTGTTTCATCATTCTCAATTAATTATAAAGTAATAATATTCATCAATTAATTAGGTAAATATTTATCAAGTGTCTATCTAGGTATAACTGGCAAGCAAAAACAGATCCAGTCTCTGGTTCTTGGAGTACGTAATTTGATATAAGAGATAGATATTGAATAAATAGTTATACAAATTAAAATATAATTACAAACAAACAGATACATGCAGTGAATAAAATGGAGTTCTATGAGAGTGGCTAGAGATAAGGGCTAAGAGATAACTGGGGAGCTTGGCATGGGGTTGGCATGATTGAATTTGAATTTTGAAAAGTACCCTTTTATTGAAATGTGGAGAGTTTAGTCAGGGAAGACCAGTTAGTCTGTTACCACGGGAAAGAGAAAATGATAGTTCCACCTAGAGTACTTCAATAGGAAGCTGAGAAGTTGAGGAGCATATTGTTGATATTTTAATCTGAATGTTTTTAGTATGAATGAATACTTTCGCATGTGTTTATTGGCATTTTGTGTTTTGTGTCTGAGAAAGCAAATAAGAGAGTGAGAGAGCACTAGAGAAAGAGCAAGAGGGAGATTAACCTATTTCTTGTTTTTCAGTCATTTTCAATTGAGGTTTTAAGTATTTCCTTGACCGATTTGTGAAAGTCTTATTGATGACTGTATTTCCATTGTAATGTTCTAAACAACCGAAAACCTAGGGGATTAAACTACAAGCACCCATTTCTCCTGTGTGGGCCCACAGATTGGCTGGGGAGGCTCTGCTTCAGGCTTACATGGGTCCAGGTGTGTTCCATATCTCTTACTCAGACCAGTGTAGTCTCAGAACATGCTTATGCCCAAGACAGATGGCCGAAGAATGAGGTCAGACTAAACCATGCAAGTCTATGAAAAGCCTCTATTTTTCTCATGTCTGCCAACCTCCCATTGGCCAGAGCAAGTCAGGTGGTGAATCCAGGTGGCCCTCCTTATACCAGTAGAGCCAGGAAATTACTCCACCTGTTTTACTTGGAGGATCAGCCAAGTACAGGGCAAAATGAATAACGTGTAATCCTATTACAGAAAGGGTGTAACTGAGAACACAGCACAGAGAGGAACTGGGAACAATAACCTGATCTACCAAAGGACGTTTGTCATTTGTTCCTTTTTTTTTTTTTTTTCATTTTGAAGAAATACATCCATTTATTTATTTTTATATGTAAATTTTACTGGAGTAAAGTTGATTTACAGTGTTATGTTAGTTTCAGGTGCACAGTAAAGTGATTCAGTTACATATATATACAAATATTCATTCTTCTTTAGATTCTTTTCTCATATAGATTATCACAGACTACTGAGTACTATTTCCTATGCTATACAAGTAGGTCCCTGTTGGTTATCTATCTTGTATAATGTGTCTGTGTTCATCCTAAGTTCCTGATTTATCCCTCCCCCCACCAGGTGGCCAGTTGTAAAGAATCTGCCTGTCAATGCAGGAGACTTGGGTGAAGTCCCTGAGTCGGGAAGATCCACTGGAGAAGGAAATGGTAACCCAATCCAATATTCTTGCCTGGGAAATCCTGTGGACAGAGGAGCCTTATGGCCTACAACCCATAGGGTTGCAAAGAGTAGGACACAACTTAGAGACTAAACAATAACAACCTCTCCCTAGGTTTCCACTTTGGTAATCAAAACTTTGTTTTGGATATCTGTAAGTCTGTTTCTGTCTTATAAACAAGTTTATAAGACTTGTTCATATCTATTTTAAAATTAGATTCCACATATAAGTGATATCATATGGTATTTGTCTTTCTCTGACTTCACTTAGTATGATAATCTTTAGGTCCATCTATGTTGCTGCAAATGGCATTATTTCATTCTTTTTATGGCTGAGTAATAGTCCATTGTATATATGTACCACATCTTTATCCGTTCCTCTGCTGATGGACATTTAGGTTTCTTTCATGTCTTGGCTATTGTAAATAGTGCTGCAGTGAACCCTGGGGTGCGTGTATCCTTTTGGATTATAGTTTTCTCTGGATATTTACTCAGAAGTAGGATTGTTGGATAATAGGGTAGCTCCATTTTTAGTTTTTTAAGGACCCTCCAAACTGCTCTCCATAGTGGTTATAAAAGTTACATTCCCACCAACGTCTAGGAAGGTTCTCTTTTCTCCACACCCTCTCCAGCATTTATTGTTTGTAGGCTTTTTGATCATGACCATTCCAACCACTATGAGGTGGTACCTTATTGTAGTATTGATTTGCATTTGTCTAATAATTAGTGATGTTGAGCACCTTTTATATGCTTTTTAGCCATCTATATGTTTTCTTTGGAGAAATGTCTAGTTAGATCTTCAGCTTATTTTTTTATTGGGTTCTTTTTTTTTAATTTAGAGCTGAATGAGCTGTTTGTATATTTTGGAGATTAATCCCCTATTGGTCACTTTGTAAGTATTTTCTCCCATTCTGTTGTTTGTCTTTATGCTTTGTTTATGGTTTCCTTTGCCGGGCAGAAGCTTTTAAGTTTAATTAGGTCCCACTTGTCACTTGTTCTTTATATATGTATCAATATTTTTCCACAGGATTTCATTTGTCATCAATTTTTAATGATATTCAGAAGTTTTAAATTTGTATTTAATCAAAGTTACAGATGCTTCCTTTGCATGTTACTGCATTACTTATAGGTTTAGAAAATCTTTGCCTATTCTGCTAAGTCACTTCAGTCATGTCCGACTCTGTGTGACCCCATAGACGGCAGCCCACCAGGCTACGGCAGCCCACCAGGCTCCGCCATCCCTGGAATTCTCCAGGCAAGAACACTGGAGTAGGTTGCCATTTCCTTCTCCAATGCATGAAAGTGAAAAGTGAAAGTGAAGTCGCTCGGTCGTGTCTGACTCTTTGCGACCTGATGGACTGCAGCCTTCCAGGCTCCTCCGTCCATGGGATTTTCCAGGCAAGAGTACTGGAGTGGGGTGCCATTGCCTTCTCCGTTGCCTACTCTAGGTTCAGATAAATATTTTCTTTAATATTTTGCTAATAGTTTTTATCATTTTATTTCTACACACAGTTGTTTAATTTATTTGAAATTTATTAGGGGTATGTAATGTGAGGTAAAGATCTAATTTATTTTTCCCAAATAGGAAATCAGTTGCTTAAAAATGTTTTAATGAAAATTTCTGCATACAGTATGAAGAAAAGTAACTTGTTGAAGGCTATTAATGAAACAAACTTTAAGTTAATGAAAAGGTGTGGCAATTCCTGGATGTGTGTGTGTTACTCTCTCAGTCGTGTTTGACCCTTTGCGGCCCCATCAGCTGTAGCCTGCTGGGTTCTGTCCATGGAAATTCTCCGACTGGGTATACTGGAGTGGGTAGCGATTCCCTTCTCCAGGGGATCTTCCTGACCCAGGGATTGAAACTGATCTCCTGCATTGCAGGTGGATTCTTTACCATCTGAACCACTAAAGCCCATATTCCTGGATAAGAAAGTTAAATGTTATGAAGTTGTTAATTATAATTGCTATGCAAATCCAATAAAAATCCCAACAGGATAGTTATATGCCTGACAAGAAAAATAGAAAGTGTCTAGAAGAATAAAGAGATGAGACCAAGTTTTGAAAAGAAGTAAACTAAATATTTTTAATTGTAATTACTAAATATTATGTTTAGATGTCAAAAATAGAAAAGACCAGTAGCATAAAATAGGTCAAAGTAAATAAGCACTAACTATATCACACAGGAGAAACATTAAATCAATGGGGGGAAAGAACATTTATTTTTAATAAAATAAAATAAGAGATAGGTTTCTTTAGGGAAATGATTTGGTCAATAAATTTTGCTAGTTATCCACCTGGGGGGAATCAACAACAACAACAAAATTACAGCTATATATCTTTCATACACCAAAATAAATTCCAAGCAAGCTGAAGTTATAAAACACATACTCAAAAATTAAACAATGAAAATAGAAAAATATTAAAATATTTGTGTAAGTTCAGACCTTGGAGTCATTCATAAGGAAAAGAGAAATGCATATAATAAACAACTGAGAAATGTAGTTACATAAAATTTTGAAGGATCTATATGGCAAACAGATGAAAAACCTCCAGAGACAAGAAATATCTTGATGAAAACAATGGCAGTATATGTGGCAAAGAGTTCATATCCTTTGTACACGTAGAGCTTATAAAAATTGATCAGAAAAAAAGACCAAAAAAACCCTCAATAGGAATAAATGATAAAAGACTAAAATCAAAATGTAACATTATAAAATTTCAAACTTCATTAATAAAGAAAAGGTCTTTTAAGTTAAAGAAATCAGGACTCAATATCAGCAACAACATTCAAAGGCAGAATCTTAGTTCCCTGACCAGGGATCAAACCTGCAGCCTTGGCAGTGAAAGTGCAAAATCCTAGCAACTGGAATGCCAGGAATTCCCATATCTCAATTTTAAAATGTAAAAGAAAAAGTGGTACATCCATACCAGCAATTTGAAAGAATGAACAATTGATGTACACACCACTCTGAATGAATCCCCAGAGAATTATCCTTTGTGAATAAAACAGTCAACCCTGAAAGCTTACATTAAATATGTTTTCATTTTATACAACATTCTTGAAATGACAAAATTATAGTGATGGAGAAAAAAGTTGTTTTCAGAGGTTAAAAATGGGGAAGGGGCAGAAGGGAGTGGTTATAGCAATATTTTATATCTTGACTAAATCCATGTCATTGTCTTTTTTGTGATATTATAGTTTAACTATAAACTAGTATAGTATAAATAGTATAAACTGTTATACTATAGTTTTACAAGATGTTACATAAAAGGGAAAGGCTACCCACTCCAGTATTCTGGCCTAGAGAACTCCATGAACTCTATAGTCCATGGGGTCACAAGGAGTCGGACATGACTGAGCAACTTTCACTTTCATTCTGCATATAAGTTAAATAAGCAGGGTGGCAATATACAACCTTGACATACTCCTTTCCCTGTTTGGAACCAGTCTGTTGTTCCATGGTCCAGTTCTAACTGCTGCTTCTTGACCTGCATACAGATTTCTCAGGAGGCAGGTCAGGTGGTCTGGTATTCCCATCTCTTTCAGAATTTTCCACAGTTTGTTGTGATCCACACAGTCAAAGGCTTTGGCATAGTCAATAAAGCAGAAGAAGATGCTTTTCTGGAACTCTCTTGCTTTTTCTATGATCCAGCAGATGTTGGCAATCTGATCTCTGGTTCGTCTGCCTTTTCTAAATCCACCTTGAACATGTGAAAGTTCTTAGTTCACGCATTGTTGAAGCCTACCTTGGAGAATTTTGAGCATTAGCTTGGTATCGTGTGGGATGACTGCAATTGTGTGGTAGTTTGAACATTCTTTGGCATTGCCTTTCTTTGGGATTGGAATGAACACTGACCTTTTCCAGTCCTGTGGCCACTGCTGAGTTTTCCAAATTTGCTGGCGTGTTGAGTGTAGAACTTTAACAGCATCATCTTTTAAGATTTGAAATAACTCAGTTGGAATTCCATCACCTCCTCTAGGTTTGTAGTGATGCTTCCCAAGGCCCACTTGACTTCAGACTCCTGGATGTCTGGCTCTAGGGGAGTGATCACACCATCATGGTAATCTGGATCAGTGAGGTCTTTTTTGTATAGTTCTTCTATGTATTTTTCCCACCTCTTCTTAATATTTTCTGCTTCTGTTAGGTTCATACCATTTCTGTCCTTTATTGTGCCCATCTTTGCATGAAATATTCCCTTGGTATCTCTAATTTTCTTGAAGAGATCTCTAGTCTTTCCCATTCTATTGTTTTCCTCTATTTCTTTGCATTGATCACTGAGAAAGGCTTTCTTATCTTTCCTTGCTATTCTGTAGAACTCTTCATTCAGATGGGTATATTTTTTGTTTCTCCTTTGCCTTTCACTTCTCTTCTTTTCTCAGCTATTTGTGAGGCCTCCTCAGAAAACTATTTTGCCTTTTTGCATTTCTTTTTCTTGGGGATGGTCTTGATCACTGCCTCCTGTACAACATTATGAACCTCCATCCATAGTTCTTCAGACACTCTATCAGATCTTATCCCTTGTATCTATTTGTCACTTCCACTGTATAGTCATAAAGGATTTGATTTAGGTCATAACTGAATGGTCTAGTGGTTTTCCCTACTTTCTTCAATTTAAGTCTGAATTTTGCAATAAGGATTTCATGATCTGAGCTACAGTCAGCTCCTGGTCTTGTTTTTGCTGACTGTATAGAGCTTCTCTATCTTTGGCTGCAAAAAATAAAATCAGTCTGATTTCAGTATTGACCATCTGGCGATGTCCATGTGTAGAGTCATCTCTTGTGTTGTTGGAAGAGGATGTTTGCTATGACCAGTGCATTCTCTTGGCAAAACTCTGTTAGCCTTTGCCCTGCTTCATTTTGTACTCGAAGGCCAAACTTGCCTGTTACTCCTGGTATCTCTTGACTTTCTACTTTTGCATTCCAGTCTCCTATAATGAAAAGGACATTTTTTTGGTATTAGTTCTAGAAGGTCGTGGATGTCTTCATAGAACCATTCAACTTTAGCTTCTTTGGCATTAGTGGTTGGGGCATAGGCTTGCATTACTGTGATATTGAATGATTTACCTTGAGAATTGAACAGAGATCATTCTGTTGTTTTTGAGATTGCACCCAAGTACTGCATTTCGGACTCTTTTGTTAACTATGAGGGCTACTCCATTTCTTCTAAGGGATTCTTGCCCACAGTAGTAGATACAATGGTTGTCTCAATGAAAGTCTCCCATTCAGGTCCATTTTGGTTCACTGATTCCTGAAATATCGATGTTCACGCTTGCCATTTCCTGTTTTATCACTTCCAATTTACCTTGTTTTATGGATCTAACATTCCAGGTTCCTATGCAATATTGTTTTTTACAGCACCAGACTTTATTTCCATCACCAGTCACATCTGTAGCTGGGCATTGTTTTCACTTTGGCTCCTTCTCTTCATTCTTCTGGAGTTATTTTTCCACTTATATCCAGTAGCATATTGGGCAACTACCAACCTGGAGTGTTCATCTTTCAGTGTCATATCTTTTTGCCTTTTCATATTGTTCATGGGGTTCTCAAGGCAAGAATACTGAAGTGGTTTCCCATTCCCTTCTCCAGTGGACGTGTTTTGTCAGAACAAGGTCACTTTTATTATTTCGTAGAACTGCTTATGAATCTTAAAGTGAAATGCTTAAGTTTTAAAATGTACCTGATATGATTCCAGTTATGTGAATTTTTAGAAGAGGCAAAATTAACCTCTGGTCTCATAAGTCAGAGCAGCAATTGCTTCTGTGTGGAAGGAGGAGAGGAATTGACTGGGAGGAGGCATGGGGGAACCTTCTGATTTTCAAGAAAAACAACTGAATCTTTGTAATCACAGTGAGCTTTGTGGCATAATAATTTTTTAAGTTTTTTAAAAAATTTTTTTGCCTATGCCACTCAGCTTGGAGAATCTTAGTTCCCTGACCAGGGATTAAACCTGGGTCCATGGTAGTGAAATCACTGAATTTTAACCTCTGGACCACCAAAGAATACCCTGTGGTATTTTAACTTACCCTAAATCCACACACCACTCCCTAACTCAGTAGTAGCCTTGAAAATAATAGCCCATGTTCCCATTAACAGAAGCAGCAAACAGTCTTCACTTAAGAAGAATTGTCCTTGGTCTGATCTGTCTGGTGGCTCCCTGGGAGACTCACTCAAAAGGCTTAGCTTCATTTTGCCTAATCGGAAACTCAATGCTAAAGCTGCTACTCAGGGGGCATTTGTCTAAAACATTTATAGACAAGTATTTTAGTTATTGCTACCTGAGGCAATGAATAACAGCACAAACAGTAGATTACCCAAAAATCTTAGGAGTAATGGCTGGGGAATGAGATTTTCATAAGAGCTTTGAGAAGCTCCAAAATACTTCTGGAAATCTAGAAGGTTATGTGCATTGCAGGGTTATCCACATGCTCAGGAAAAGACCAGAGAAGGCCCTAAGCTCTTACCTCTCACTGAGCTCAAGCCTCTAGACAAACAAGAAGTAAAGGCTAAGGCAGAGTTATAAATTACCTGGCTGAATGCTGAAGGCATGCCATAACGCACATACACTGAGCCCTTGTGAGGACTGAGAGAATTTTCAATTCTAAGCATCTAAGAAAAACTCTTAATTGTTAACCAACCACTAATCTAATGGAGGGCTTCCCTGATGACTCAGACAATAAAGAATCTGCCTGCAATGCAAGAGACCCTGGTTTGATCCATGGGTCAGGAAGGGTCCCCCAGAGAAGGAAATGGCTAGCCACTCCAGTATTCTTTCCTGGAAAATTCCATAGACAGAGGAGGCTGGTGGGCTACAGTCCATGGACGTCGCAAAGAGTCAGACACGACTGAGCAGCTAACACTTTCACTTCACTTCCAAGCTAAAGGAACAAACATTACAGCGACTTCACCTGGCAAAGAATATAGACTTTATAAGATTGGTTTGGTTAAGTCACTAAACTAACAACTACAAGCAGCAGCAAAAGATCTTGAGAGGGAAGCAGAAGATGACTTCCAGAGTTCCAGAAATTATTCAATTTCTAGTTTTCATTAACGTATGTATACATATCAGTTCAGTTCAGTCGCTCAGTCATGTCCGACTCTTTGTGACCCCATGGACTGCAGCATGCCAGGCCTCCCTGTCCATCACCAACTCCCAGAGTTTATCCAAAGTCATGTCCATCGAGTCAGTGATGCCATCCAGCCATCTCATCCTCTTTCGTCCCCTTCTCCTCCCGGCTTCAATCTTTCCCAACATCAGGGTCTTTTCAAATGAGTCAGTTCTCATCACGTTGCCAAAGTATTGGAGTTTCAGCTTCAACATCAGTCCTTCCAGTGAACACTCGGGACTGATCTCCTTTAGGACAGATATATATATATATGTACAAGGCATTCAAAGAAACAAGAAATATGGCCCAAGGGGACTTCCCTGGTAATACAGTGGCTCAGACTCTGCTCTGCCGATGCAGGGTTCCATCCCTGGTCAGGGAACTAGATCCCACATGCTGCAACAAAGACCTGGTGCAGCCAAGTTAAATACATAAATATTTTAAAAGAGAAAGAAATATGACTCTAAACAAACAAACAAAAAAGCAATCAGAAATTATCTCTGAGAAAACGCAAACATTGGATGTACTAAACAAAGACTTTAAATCAGCTATTTTAAGTATATGTGAAAGGCTAAAGGGACTCATGTTTAAAGAACTCTAGGAAAGATAGTTCTTTAGAATAAGAGTGATACCTGACATAATGGAGAATATTAATAAAGAGGTAGAAATTATTTAAAAGGAAACAAATAGAAATTCTAGAGTTGAAAATTACTCTGCCTGAAATGAAAAATTCATTAGATGGAATTCTTAAACATTGCCATGAGAGTATAAAATGGTTTAGCTACTGTAAAAAACAGTTTGAAAGTTTCTCAAAAAGTTAAACATAAAATTATCAAAGAAGCCAACAGTTCTACCCCTAGGTATATATTTGAGAGAATTGAAACATATGTTCACAGATAAGCACATATATCAATGTTCACAGCTGAATTATTTATAATGGCAAAAAAGGAGGATAAATACAAATCTCTGCTGCTGGATAGACCACATTTATCCATATAATGGGATACTACTCAGTCATAGAAAGAAACAAAGTAGTGATACATGCATCATGGATGAACCTTGAAAACACTATGCTATGGGAGAATCCAGGTACAAAAGGGCAAATATTGTATGGTCCCATTGGTGTGAAATGTGCAGAATCAGTCAATCCATAGAGACAGAAAGCAAATTAAGTGTTTGTCAGGGACTAGGGGAGAGAAGGTTGGGAAGGCCTGCTAATAGGCATGGGGTTTCATTTGGGGATGATGGAAATGATCCAGAATTCATTAGTGAAGAGTCTTCATAACCCTGTAAATATACTGAAAACCACTGGTTTAACATTAAAATGTTGAATTTTATATGAATTCTGTCTTAGTAAAAATTTGCAAAGAATAAAGTGAAGGAATTACTCTAGATAGACATTTTCCTCACACTGAATAATCTTGAAATATTAAAAGCTACTCTATAATTATCCTCAATGGCCCTCCACTCTTGGTATCCCTTGGCAGGGGCTCATCCTCCTAGTACAAATTGGCATTCTTGTTTTAGGCAACAGAATGAGGAAGTTTCCAAAAAGGGACAAATAACACATACAAATTGTTTCTTAAGCAAAAGTCCCCAGATGTTATATAGCATGTCCATTTATAGCCTACTGGTCAGAGTGAAGCATATGGTCTCTCAACAAGGGAAACTGGAAGATCCAGAGTTTATTTCTAATATCATCAGCAATATCACCAGCTAAAAACTCTGCTAATTTTGCTATTGTGAAGGAGAGGAAGAATGGATAATTATTATTAAAGTAACTAATAAGAGATTCTTATAAAACTAAGCATGTATTTTAAAAGCCGTTATTCATTCCAAGAATAGTAAAATTGTATTTAAAAAGGAAATGCAGAATTACTATACTACATGTATTATTTACATTGTTAGAAAAATCAAACACCAAATATGGATTAAGAAAACTCTTTTACTTTACTTTACAATATTGTAGTGGTTTTTGCCATGCATTGACATGAATCAGCCATTGGTGTACAGCCTCCAATTAAAATAAGTTAATTAATTAAAAAAAGAAAACGCTTTTATATATTAGGAAGAGGAGTGTAGAGAAGTGAGAGAAAGTGTGAATTCCTCACCTTGCATGATTTAAAGTCAGTAGCCCATTTCTAACTTTGAAAATGAAGAAACAGCACTGTAAGGTTAATATTTAGAAATATGGAAGAGAATGGTGAAAGAAATAACCAAGTGAAAAATCATTATTTTGAATGGAGAGGGATAGGGAACAGGTGTTTCATGTTATAAGCTTTTGACTTTTAAATATATATAAATGCATGTTTAAGTGTACAAGTGTATGTAAAAATACAATGTATGTAGGCATTCTTTGATAATATTAAAATTTTATAAAAGATTAATAGCAATTTTCATTAATAAATCTTTTTTCTTCATTCATAAATCTTTTAATTCCCCAGTCAACACATTATAACCTTTAATGTAGATAATAATAGTAATAAAGCTAAATGGCTTATTTACCAAACTGAATTTCCTTTAAAATTTTTTCCTCTTCTGACTGTTAAAGTCTTTCATAGTCTCAAATAATAACCTCAAGTACAGAAGAAACTTTATTTAAGGCTTGCATTTCTTTGACTGTCTTAAAGTTACTATTTTCATTGGACTGTCTTTCTTGACTATTGTTTCAACTTCAGATTCTCCTTTGAATCAAACTCTATGAATAATTCATAGTGGCTAAATAAATGGGATTAGTGCTTTAGCTTTCAGAATCTACAAGTCTTATCATCAAGGAAGATGTAGTTTTCCATTGCTGGTCCCCCAGGAATAACAACCCAACTTGCAGCCAGCAGGTTCTCAGGTTCTTTGATCCAGTAGTTTTAATACCTGAAGGTCATGTCACCAAACAGGATGTCACCTCTCTCATCACGTTGCTAGCTTCTTTTTCCACATCCCAGTGCTCACTCTGTCTTCTCCTAACCTGTAACTTTATTTTCAGCAGCCACAGCCCTGGAGTCTCAGATGCTTTTAGAAATAGCTCATTATCAGTAGTGTTGTAACAGCAGTTAGAAACTGAATGACATTCAATTAAAATGATATTAGCAGCTCAGGAGTGATTTTGTTTAATTTACTCCTACTCAGATGTAAAAACATTAGCGACTTTTTTAATTGGACCTCATAATGTCTAACTCCTACTCGAATGCAATGAAATTAAAGACGTTGGTGCCTAAATACCGCTTAATTTACTCCTACCCATCTATAATGACATTAAAGATGCTTTAGGGTAGATATTGTTTCCAATCAATTTTATTCAAAAGAAATCTGAGCTCACAGGTACTATTATTAAGCATATAATAAAATCACACAAGAAATATATCTTTACAACTGGGGATAGGGTGCTTTCTAGTAATATTAAAAAGTCATCATGTTCATTTTAATGCAAGGATATTAAAAAGTAATATCTTAAATACAAGATTTTATAAAGTCTTCAATTGTTTAAGCAAATATATGAGTCACAGCCTGTTCAAGAAATGTACATTGTTACATATAAATTTGAAGTGAATTTTATTTAATTATGGCATGCAGTTGGCTTATGCCTGAAATTTTTATTTCTTATGAAAGAAAATTTACCTTAAACATGATGAGAGAAAAGCATTTTTTCAATTCAATGTTAATAATATTAAAGCTTCTTTCCCTATTGTCAGTTTTAAAAATTATTATTTTGAACCTTTATTTTCCTGAAAAGGGTATTTTTAAACACAGAAGGATTTTGAGTTCAAAATCCTGTGAGTAGATTCAAAAAATAGCTGTGGAGAGTGAGAATAAATACTATTATCAATTGTAATAACTAATATTTATAAAGTTCCTACTATGTGCCAGACACTGTGCTGAGCATATTAAATGTATAAGCTCACGAAGAATTAAGTGACATTCTTAGTTTACAGATAAAAACAATAAAATGATGAATATTGCTGATAAAGTTCTTTGGGTTGCCTTTAGTTTGAGGAGCTTCATAGGAACTTCTTAGCCTGTAATGTAAAATCCTCTCCCATAAAATTAATTAAGAAAACTTGATGGTATAAATGAAAATTGAGCAACAAGTGTACACACACACACACACACACACACACACACACACACGGGATATTTCAGCCTGGAAAGACAGCTTTCTTTACTTATATGCTTAGGAATAATTTCTCAGTATGTTTTCTTTGGAGAAAAGAGTTGATGATATGTTAAAAGACCTAACACTAATGGTAACTGATGTGCCTGGATGTGTCCTGAGTGCACCTTCTAATTGTGCTCACAAATGCTCACAGTGTTAAAGGACAGAATTTTAGTCTTTCCAGTAGTGATGCACTGGCTGAAATGCATGACTCCTCCCAGGCAGGAAGGCAGGGCCTAAGGTTAAGAAATATTTTAATAATGGATGTCAGGACAGTTTTGCAGCTTCATGGGTTTGAATCCTAGCTCTGTCACTGTTTGGTTGTTTGATCTTTAATTCTCTAATCCTCACTTATCTGTCAATGAGAATTATAAGTTCCATTGTTTTTCCCCAAAATACTACTCACCTCATGTATTTTATTTAGATGATTGCCATGTAATACATTAATAATTGTTTAATATACGCACTTGGGAGTCATCCTAGATCAATCGCTTTCTCTCTCTTTCTCTCCACATCAGTGAATCACCAGATCTATTTTTTGTTTTATTTTTATTGAGGTATAATTGGTTTACAATGTTGTGTTACTTTCAGATGTACAGAAAAGTGAATCTGTTATACAAATTCATATATCCTCTCATCTTTACATTCTTCTCCCATACAGGCCATTATATTAATGGAGTACTGTTTAGAGTTTCCTGTGCTATATAGTAGGTATCTATTTTATACATTTATATGTCAACCTCAGTCTTCCAATTTATCCCTCCCTCACCTTCACTCCCTGATAACCATACATTTATTTTCTACATCTGTAACTCTATTTCTGTTTTGAGAATAAATTCATCTGTAGCTTTTTTTTGGATTCCATATATAAGTGATATCATATGATATTTGTCTTTCTCTGTCTTCACTCAGTATGGCAAGCTCTAGGTCCATTCATGTTGCTATAAATGGCATGTTTTGTTCTTTTTTGTGGCTGAATAATACTCCATTGTATATATGTACCATATCTTCTTTATCCATTCTTCTGTAGATCAACATTTAGGTTGCTTAGGTTGCTTCCATGTCCTGGCTATTGTAAATAGTGCTGCAGTGAACACTGGGGTGCATGTATCTTTTAAAATTACGGTTCTCTCTGGATACATGGAGGAATGAGATTGCTGGATCATATGATAGCTCTATTTTTAGTTTTTTTAAGGAACTTCCATACTGTCTCCATAGTAACTCTACCAGTTTACATTTCTACCGACAGTGTAGAAGGATTCCATTTTCTCCACACCATCTCCAGCATTTGTTGTTTATAGACATTTTGATGATGGCCATTCTGACTAGCTCGGAGTGGTACCTCACTATAGTTTTTATTTGCATTTGTCTGATGATTAGTGATGTTGAGCATCTTTTTATGTGCTTTTTAGTCATCTGTATAGCTTTCTTGGAGAAATGTCTATTTAGATCTTCAGCCCATTTTTTCAATTGAGCTTTTGTTTTTTGACATTGAGGTGCAAAAGCTGTTTGCATATTTTAGATATTAATCCATTGTCAGTTCCTTCAATTGCAAATATTTTCTCTTATTGTGAGGACTGTTTCATTGATGGTTTCCTTTGCTGTGCAAAGTTTTAAAATTTAACTAGATCCCATTTGTTTACTTTTGTTTTTACTTTAATTATTCTAGGAAATGGATCAAATAAGATCTTGCTGCTATTTATGTCAGAGAGTACTCTGCCTATATTTTCCTCTAAGAATTTTATAGTGTTAAGCCTTACATTTAGCTTTTTAATCCATTTTGAGTTATTTTTGTGTATGGTGTTAGGATGTGTTCATTCTTTTACATGTAGCTGCCCCGTTTTCCCAGCATTGCTTGTTGAAGAGACTGTCTTTTCTCCATTGTATATTCTTGCCTACTTTGTCATAGATTAGGTGACTATAGGTACATGGGTTTATCTCTGTCCTATTCTATTGATCTATATTTCTGCTTTTGTGCCAGTACCATACCATTTTGATGACTATAGCTTTGTAGTATAGTCTGAAGTCAGGGAGCCTGATTCCTCCAGCTTCACTGTTTTTTCCTCAAGGTTGCTTTGACTATTCTGGGTCTCCCGGGGTTTTGTTTTTTCTTCTTTCTCTAGTTGCTTTAGGTATAAACAGAGGTTGTTTATTTGAGATTTTTCTTGTTTCTTGAGGGAGGATTGTATTGCTATGAACTTCTGTGTTAGAACTGCTTTTGCTGCATCCCATAGGTTTTGGATAATCATGTTTTCATTGTCATTTGTCTCTAGGTATTTTTTAATTTCCTCTTTGATTTCTTCAGTGATCCATTGATTATTCAGTATTGTTTAGCCTCCACATGTTTTTGTTTTTTTACAGTTTTTTTCCTGAAATTGATTTCTAATCTTATAGCATTGTGGTCCTTTAATGCACTGGAGAAGGAAATGGCAGCCCACTCCAGTATTCTTGCCTGGAGAATCCCAGGGACAGGAGCCTGGTGGGCTGCTGTCTATGGGGTCACACAGAGTTGGACATGACTGATGTGACTTAGCAGCAGCAGCAGCAGCATTGTGGTCAGGAAAGATGCTTGATATGATTTCAATTTTCTTAAATTTGCTGAGGATTGATACTACATCTATTTTATCTCTTAAGTATTATTCATTCAGAACACTTTAATTGCAGTGAGATACGATAGAATATATGTGGTAATAGAACATGTAAATGAACATTCATTCACCCAGCGTTTTTATAACTCCAGCTTTTTGCCAGGAGGTGCTAGGTTGCCAGAGATGAAGTAGTGATAATCTTTGGATTCAGGGAGTTCCCTGTCCAATGGAAGAGATAAGCAGTAAAATCCCTGGTTCCAGTATGGTATGATAAAAGCCTTAACAGCACTATAGGAATATGGTCATGCCTCGGTGCAGACAATATCAATTAGCGGTACACCTGGCTGCATGTAACCCAACTACAGTGATTTTACAAAATATGGGTTTGTGGAAACTGTAATCACTTAAAATTTAAGAGGCAGGAGCTTCCCTGGTGGTCCAGTGGCTAAGACTGCACTTTGAATGCAAGGGACCTGGGTTCAACCCCTGGTCAGGGAACTAGATCTCACATGCTGCAACTAAGACCCAGTACAGCCAAATAAATAAACTTAAAAAAATTTTTTTTGAACAGGCAGCTTTGAGGGAATCACTGTGACTTGGTATCTGGATAATAAATACTGATTTTCCCTTAAAAATGTCTGAATTCTAAGCACAGCTTGTTATCAAAAATTTCTGCACTTCTGGATGGTCATCATTGTGTCTCATACAACTTTACCTATAAACAGCATATCTCCCCTTTCCTCTACAGAGGCATGAGTTCTAATCACTCCTTAAACCATACCCACCAAGAGAATTTCATGGCCAAATCTTATCAGTGATACTCTCCAGATTTTATAGAGAGCCATTTATACTCAAACCAAAAAATAGACTGAAACAGTATTCTTTAGATAGATAAAAATGTGTGTTGTGGTAAATATACCAAAAAAGGGTAAATAGGAAAAATCAAAGATTAATTTTGTCTCTTTTAAGAGTAATAGTTTGTTATTTTCTTAAAATATCACAATTAAGAATACAAACCATGAAAGTACTGCGTTTGATGTATCATTTCCAATGGTATATCTGATAGAATTCTAGAAGTCAATTTCTTATACATTAGTTTGATTTTTGGCTCTCTTATTTTTCACAGTGGTGGTTCTCTGCTATAGAGAATGAATTTCCCTGTGCCTAAAGAGAAAAAAATAACAGTAATAATTGTAGTAGCACTACTAATAGTGGTAGCAGTATCAGAGGTACTAACAATAGTAATACTTGTTAGTCACCATAACAGCAGAAATAGTATTTCTCCAGTTTTGAGCTCATACATTATTTTGGTACCACTAGCCCTTGCTGGAAAGTTCACCCACCGTGAATTCTGGGAGTTCCCAAGAGGCTCTCACAAGCCCTTAGCTCTGAGGGTCACCTACAGGTTCCCTCCAGCTATGGACTAAAGTCCTCTCAAAATCCATATGTTGAAGGTCTCATCACCAATGTGATGGTATTTGGAGATGAGGCCTTTAGGAGGTAATTAAGGTGATGCCTTAATTTTAGGTGATGCCTTGAGGGTCAGACCCCCATGATGGGAGCGGTACCCTTAGAAGAAGAGGAAGAGAGACCAGTTCTCTCCCTCTGTCACCTCCACATGTGAGAACTCAGTGAGGAAGTGGTCTGTGAGCCAGGCAAAGGGTCAGTGTCAGGAACCAAATCTGCTTACACCTTGATCTTAGACTTTCAGTTTTCAGAACTGTGAGCGAGGTATGTCTGTTGTTTAAGTCACTTAGTCTACGGTGTTTGTGGGAGTAACCCAAACTAAAACACCTCCTCTCTTGCTCCAGCTCCTATGGCTGTAGGGGAGGATCCAGAAAGCCCCAAAGGCCCAGTTGAGAGCTGATATCTCTGCCATGGTTGGAACACTAATGCCCCTGAACTTGGAGGTCGTACTCTGTCACATGAATCCTATAATAAGGTTCCCACTAGCCATTGGGATACTTTTCAGACAGTCGTAGTTAACTTTTGAATCATGGCCCCTTCCCCACGGAATCAGGCACAGGCTCATACAGGCCAGGCCAAAGGACATTCTGCCTTGTCTCCACTTTGCTCAGCTAGAGTCTAGGGTATCATCTCACTGTTAGGTCCCCAGAACTGTCCAAGCACCTGCCCTCAGTACAATAGGTGTTTGTGGAATGAGTGAACACACAAGCATTCATATTGGAAGGGCGCTCCTTTCTTTCCTAGGAGATCTCTTGGTCCCTCAGGCAAATAGTATCCTATAAGAGAATTATTTGTGAGGTAGAAAGACGTGTGTTATTATCTCCATCTCATGGTTGGAGAAACTGAGATGCAGAAAGGTTTAGTGACTTGTCTAGGAGCCCCACAACCTCACTATGTTTACTGAGGGCCTTACATAATTTTTTGGCTTGTTGTTGTTTTGTTTTTCTTTATATGACTGAAGCACCTATCCTTAAACAGCTTTTTAGCTCAGCATTTATTCTGAGGAAACAGGGGGAGTCATGTATTTACAGACTGAAAGAGGATTAACAGAAAAGTTCATGGTGAAAAAGCCCACTTTTTGAAAGTCCGTGACCACACTCCTCCCAAAGAATGCCCAAGGGCACTCAAGCCATTTACTTCTCCTTAGAATAAGAAGAGAGTGTGAGCCTTGTAAAATTTCCCACACTGCCTGACCGGGCAAGCTTTTCTACAAGGAGAAAGGAACTCTGTATTAGCTCCAGTTTGGTTTCTGTGCTTCCGCTCTGAATGTTCAATTGTCAGGCAAGATTCTGAAGTGTATAAATATGTAATTATACTGCACAGCCAAAAACAAATAGGTTGAGTTTTTGGTGAGGATCTGTTTTATTTTGAACCCCCAATTTCTAGTTACACAGTTTACATTTTGAATTTCTCATGCTTTGTGGAAATACACATTCTACATTCCCAAATCTGTTTTCATTTTTTTTTCCATTTATTTTTATTCATTGGAGGCTAATTACTTTACAGTATTGTAGTGGCTTCTGCCATACATTGACATGAATCAGCCATGGATTTACATGTGTTCCCCATCCCGATCCCCCCTCCCTCCTCCCTCTCCATCCCATCCCTCTGGGTCTTCCCAGTGCACCAGCCCTGAGCACCCGTCTCATGCATCCACCAAATCTGTTTTCATTTGAATTGTTTAAAAATGGAGTGATTTAGGTATTTTACTTTACAGTTTTGTACATGTATTTTCTTGAATCATGTAAACAACTGCATTTTAGAATTAGCCTCAACAAATATTTTAATGGGTCTATTTTTCTGTGACTAGTAAAAACAAGATGCTTGTATGAATACCAGTCATTCAAGAATTCCATGATAAATGAAGCAGTGTCACTGAGCCTCACTGGTGAAGTGTTCCGCTCCTCTTCTGTTACCTGATTTTCCTACTTCACTGTCAAGCATAATGTATTGCATTGGGTTGGAAGAGCATACTTTGACCGGGGGTTAAAAAAGCCATCTAGGTATATCCTCAGGAGTCATCACTTGTATATAATAAAAGATAGAAATAAGAGGAATGGACAGGGAAGTTAATGTTGACCAGGCAATGGCCCATATTAAGCCCGAGTCAGGCTTCCTAACTCCTTGATTCATGCTAGATGGACAAAGGTGAGTTACTATTCTGGCGAGTAAAGCTATTGTGTTGCTTTATATGATAAATGTAACATGTATCATAGATCTTTAGCAACTGTGAAAGACTTAAAAATCTTATTTTCATAATTGCCCCATTTGAAGTTGTCATAGGTCAATGGCCTTTGGCCTCATCCTGTGGGTCTTCAGAGTCCTCCCACGCCTGCACTTCCTTTCTTTTCATCTTCTTCCCTCTTGAAAGTCAAAAGCCCCATCTGTGAAGACCAATACTGGCACTATGCTACAAGGAGCCTCTGCCTTCCAAATGCAGCAGAGAGGCCAGGAGGAAGTCCCCCGGTGGCAGAAGGCTGTGTCCTCATGGGTCGCAACTGCTGAAGCTAGTCAGGAAAGTCATTGGGCTGGTCAGCTGTTGGGATATTTGGTGTCATGGAAATAAAGGAACTACTTAACAATTCTTTTCTCTCTGCTCTTGGAGGGTATAGGCACAGAATAGAACACAAAAACAGAAAAAATAGCTAGTACATAGGCATTGGATTTGAGGCGAATGCTTTGGCCAGAGGGTTAAAAGAGGTTGTTGGATTTTAAATCTTTTCATTATAAAAAAGTAAGTGGAAAAATTATTTAAAAACAAGTGTATGGGAGTTCTCTTGTGGCCTACGGATTGAGATTTAGGGCTTTCACTACCATGGCCTGGGTTCAAT
The DNA here is from genome assembly GCF_019320065.1 of Cervus canadensis. Classification (NCBI taxonomy): domain Eukaryota; kingdom Metazoa; phylum Chordata; class Mammalia; order Artiodactyla; family Cervidae; genus Cervus; species Cervus canadensis. Next base: position 74,082,145 of record NC_057393.1, on the reverse strand, counting down.
CCCTGGTCAGGGAACTGAGATTCTACAAACCACGTGGCGCAGCCAAACAATAAAAATAAAAAATAAGAGTAAGTGAAATAAGTCAGACAGTGAAACATAAACACTATTATGATCTCTCTTATATGTGGAAACCTAAAAAACAAAAAAAAAAGCAAGCTATGTGATAGAACAGATTGATGGTTGCATGAGATGGGGGTAAGGCATGGGGAAGGTTAGGGATGTGGTAGGAGAAATGAGTGAACTTATTTTTTGTTTTAAATAAATTGAATAAAATTTTTAATAAGATAAAAATACCAACAATAAAACTTCCAATGATCTGTAAAAATAGGTAAATCACAGTGATAGGAGGATTAATTGCAATCGGAGAGTAAGTGAATCAGCGAATTAGATTAACACTCCATAAAATGTCTTCTATACTACATCTTTTATTAAAGCTGCTACATTATAAGCAGCTAATCTTCTGGACTTAAACTTCATCTCCCTCCACAATTCTAACTTTATTAGATGTACTGACATGAAGCAAAAAGCTAAAGCTTTCCCTCAAAGAAGAGAGGAAATTTTAAAAAATATTTATCATTTATTTGGCTGCACCAAGTCTTGGCTGAGGCACTGCCAATCTTTTGGTTGCAGCATGTGGGATCTATTAATAGTTCCGTAGCCAGGGATCAAACCCAGGCCCTCTGCAGTGGGAGTGTGGAATCTTAGCCACTGGATCACCAGGGAAGTCCCCAAAGAGGAAATATTGAAGGGGAAGAAAGTCATGGGAAAGTGAAATGACCAGATCAGGTGAGCAGTGCTAAATTGCTAGTCACACTCAGCTTGGGCAGAGACACATGGGTGCAGCAAAGATGAGCACCATCTAAACTAGTCAGAGAGAAGGAGGTGTGTACAGGGAAATGGAAGTGAGGAGGACATGCATACATATCCTATAACCAGACGGAAAACTGGGTTCCTAATCATTCTTTGTCAGTCACATTTCTTTACTCTTGTTTTTACAGTTATTTCAGAGAGTAAAATGACTATAAATTTTTTCTCTGTTCCACATCTAATTGCATTTCTTTTTTTTAAAAGCAAGAGTTTGTGTGGTAAAATTTCATATTTAGTAAAGGCTTTCTCTGTGCTCACCCCCATACTCAAACCTTCTCCAAAGTCTCCTGGTGGCCTGTTTATGCTTTTATGCAATTATTATATTCTCTTCATAATTTCATCATTTTAGTGTGTGTTGCACACTCAGTTCCATGAGGGAAGGCACTGGAGCTTTTGTACCACTGTGCTTCCACATCACCAGCCCAAGATTGTATCCATAAATTAAAATGAACAGTTGATGAATTGGGACTTGATGACTTGCTTACAAAATATGCCATCTAGGCAGCAACCTGTGATTTAGCAAAAGGGTCTGCAGTAAGTGCTGAATAAAAATATATTTAGGGATTTAAAAACTAATGGTTGTGAGAAAATATCTTATTACCACTTTAAATATTTATTTGACTGCACCGAGTCTTAGTTGGGGCACCCAGGATCTTTAGTTGTGGCATGTGGGATCTAGTTTCCTGACTAAGGATTGAACCTGAGCCCCCTCCTTGCATTGGGAGCATGGAACATTAGCCATTGGACCACCAGGGAAGTCCCTATATTGATTTTTTTTTATTTTTTATTTATTTTGGCTGTGCTGGGTCTTCATTTCTTCAAGGGCTTTTTTCTCTAGTTGTAGTGCTCAGGCTTCTCATTGCAGTGGCTTCTCCTGTTGCAGAGCTCAGGTTCTAAGGCTGCATGGGCTTCAGTAGTTGCGGCTCCCAGGCTCTAGAGCACAGTCTCAATAGTTGTGGTGCACAGACTTAGTTGCTCTGGGGCATGTGGGATGTTTCCAGATCAGGGGTCATCAAACCAGTGTCTCCTGCGTTAGCAGGCAGATTCTTTACCACCGAGCCACCAGGGAAGCCCTATATTGATTGTTTTTAAGGTGAGAGTTTTTAATTAATGTGCTTTGTAAATCAGGGAGAGTCAATTTTGCAAAATAAATTATTATTTTAAAGTAATTGTTATAATTACTTCTAGGCAAACTATAACTAAAAATCAGGGGAAAGGGAGGAATGTATATATACCTTCTTAAATCTTTCTTAAGAATGGGTAAAATGTTTTATATACATGAAAGTTTTGGGGGCCTGATTATTAAAAGGCAAAAACTAGTTACTGATCTTCATCAAGTACTACAAATGTGTATAATGTCATGAGAAATAGAATCCTGTTCAAAAATGAGCAAAAGAGTAGTGTATATCGAAAAACTAAGAACTCTTCGAAGAAGAAGTGAATTTTCTTAAAGGTTTTATTTGCCTGATGAAGCTGAGACAAAGGCAGTGAGAGAAAAATTCCTGTAAAATTTAATGCAGGAATTTATTTTACTTTAAACTTCCAGTTCCAAGTATTTGTAACCTTCTCAGTAGAAATTAACTTTCACAGGGAGCAGCCTATAATCGAGCTAGGCATGGTGGGGACGTGGGTCTAGAGCAGAGCTCCACAGAGTTAATGTGAATGAACATAGCTTGGGATCTTATTGAAATACAGATTCTGGTTCAGTAGGTCTGAGATTCTACATTTCTCACAGACTCCAAGGAGAAGCTCATTGTGGCCAGGGATCACACTTTGAGAAGCAAGGCCTTTAGACCAGTAAGTAGTACTTAGGTGACCATACCTGCTGATTCGTGATGTTAGGGAACGAGCTGTACGGCCAGGCAGCTCCCCGTAAGGACCACTTATTAGTCCACTGCATCAGGATTAGAAGCCCATGAGCCCTTTAATGGCACTGTCATTATGAAGCCGTTGACCCAGGCAAACACAATCATGCTAGGCATGATTCTGTGACAGAAATAAACGGAATCCAGAGATTACCAAAGTTAAGAAGGTAAAAGTACTGTCAATTATAACACACAGGCAGTAGAGAATACAGAAAGCTGAGAGTGTCTAATGAAAAGGCCAGAAGAACAAATAGGTACAAGTGGTGAATGTAGGGCAATTCGGAAGCTAATCATGTTCTTTAGATTTCTTCTTGGGCTATTAATTTATATGCAGTTTGGCTTATTTCTCTTTCTAATAGGCAAGCTCATAAAAGGACTCAGCTGGGTTAGAATAATGTGAAAAGAAAGCTGGGAAGTGCAAAATATTTGTATAGGTTTAGTGAAATCACCAGGAACAGGTGTTTTTCAGAATTTAAACTTTTTCAGATTTTGTTTGTATATTATATGCTACATAACATCCCCGGTAGGGCCTAGGGAAAACCACTTCAAAACCAAACCCATTAATATTCTTCAGCAAAGCATATGAACACTCAATTACACTGAGTGGGAAAATTAAGGAATCTAAACGGTTTCACAGTCATTCAGGGCAGGATTTTATTTTAATTTTACTTTATTTATTTATTTGGCTGTGCTGGGTCTTAGCTCCAGCATGTGGGATCTAGTTCCCCGACCAGGGATTGAACCCAGGCCCCCTGCATTGGGAGCTCAGAGTCTTAGCCCCTGGACCACCAGGGAAGTCCTGCGGTAGGTTTTTTTTGTTTGTTTGTTTGTTTTAAATAAAAATGAATTATTTTTTTAAATCTTGTGGTTTCAAAGACTTCAGAATTACAGTTTAAGTGAATGTGGACAAGCTTTCCAACACCTCAGCTTCCTATTAGCAGTGTTCAACCTTCTTCAGACAGGCAGTGCTCACATACTTCATTTTCCCATTTTATTTTTTTTACTTTTTTATTTATTTTTTTATTTAAAAATTTATTTATTTATTTATTTATTTATTTATTTTTGGTCATACATTGATATGAATCAGCCATAGATTTACACGTATTCCCCATCCCTATCCCCCCTCCCACCTCCCTCTCCACCCGATTCCTCTGGGTCTTCCCAGTGCACCAGGCCCGAGCACTTGTCTCATGCATCCCACCTGGGCTGGTGATCTGTTTCACCATAGATAGTATACATGCTGTTCTTTTGAAACATCCCACCCTCACCTTCTCCCACAGAGTTCAAAAGTCTGTTCTGTATTTCTGTGTCTCTTTTTCTGTTTTGCATATAGGGTTATCGTTACATCTTTCTAAATTCCATATATATGTGTTAGTATGCTGTAATGTTCTTTATCTTTCTGGCTTACTTCACTCTGTATAATGGGCTCCAGTTTCATCCATCTCATTAGGACTGGTTCAAATGAATTCTTTTTAATGGCTGAGTAATATTCCATGGTGTATATGTACCACAGCTTCCTTATCCATTCATCTGCTGATGGGCATCTAGGTTGCTTCCATGTCCTGGCTATTATAAACAGTGCTGCGATGAACATTGGGGTGCACGTGTCTCTTTCAGATCTGGTTTCCTCAGTGTGTATGCCCAGAAATGGGATTGCTGGGTCATATGGCAGTTCTATTTCCAGTTTTTTAAGAAATCTCCACACTGTTTTCCATAGTGGCTGTACTAGTTTGCATCCCCACCAACAGTGTAAGAGGGTTCCCTTTTCTCCACACCCTCTCCAGCATTTATTGCTTGTAGACTTTGGATAGCAGCCATCCTGACTGGTGTGTAATGGTACCTCATTGTGGTTTTGGATTTGCATTTCTCTAATAATGAGTGATGTTGAGGCATCTTTTCATGTGTTTGTTAGCCATGTGTATGTCTTCTTTTGGAGAAAGTCTGTTTAAGTCTTTGGCCCATTTTTTGAATGCGGTCATTTATTTTTCTGGAATTGAAGTGCAGGAGTGCTTGTATATTTTTGAGATTAATCCTTTGTCTGTTCTTCATTTGCTAAATTTTAATTTTTCTCCCAATCTGAGGGCTGTCTTTTTTCAATCACCTACTTATAGTTCCTTGTAGTGCCAAAGCTTTTAAGTTTCATTAGGTCCATTTGTTTAGTTTTGCTTTTGATTTCCAATATTCTGGAGGTGGGTCATAGAGGAAAATATTGCTGTGATTTAATGTGGAGAGTGTTTTGCCTATGTTCTCCCTAGGAGTTTATAGTTTCTGGTCTTACATTTAGGTTCTTTAATCCATTTTGAGTTTATTTTTGTGTATGGTGTTAGAAAGTGTTCTAGTTTCATTCTTTTACAAGTGGTTGACCGGTTATCCCAGCACCACTTGTTAAAGAGGTTTTCTTTTTTCCATTGTATATCCTTGCCTCCTTTGTCAAAGATAAGGTGTCCATAGGTCCGTGGATCATTTTCCCATTTTAAAATGAAGTTCTTAATCTCTTCTCAGTTATCCTAAGGGGTAAGTGACTAGTAGCCAACTCAGATATACTTGCATTTTGACATGGATGGATAACCACTGCATTTTGAGGTAGATTTTTAGACACTAACCAGTTAATTAATTTTATCTAGGAATTTAGCATTCAGAAGACTCTATTTAAGGGAGATAGGATTAAGTTCTATTCAACAAAGTAAATTTTACGTAACCGAAATTTGTTCCCTGCCTTTGGCTTTGAGCTACCCTTTCAAAAACTTACTGTACTATACATTTTCATAGGGCTTTACAGTTTTAAAAGTACTTTTATAATCATTATCTCATTCCATGTATACTAGTCTTTTTTTTTAATTGAGAAAACTGAGGTTCAAAGATATGAGGTGTCCAAGGACAGAGTTGCGAAGTAGCTGGAAATCAGACCCAGAACTTTGACCAAACTAGACCATTTCTATAAAACATTGGTTAGAAAATGAGGTGGCAGTGTTTGCTTCCTCCCTGTTGGTGAAATGCAAATGTGAAATTAGATGATGATGATTCACTGTGGAAACAGTAAAAGACATCAGAGAGAAAATATGTGTTCTTTTTTTAAATTTAAAATAATTTTTTTACTTGGTTTTGTTTGTTTGGCTGTGCCATGTCTTTTCTTTCATAGCATGTGAACTCTAGTTGTACTGTGTCAAATCTAGTTCCCTGGCCAGGGATCAAACCCAGGCCCCATGCATTGGGAGCTCAGAGTCTTAGCCACTGGACCACCAGGGAAGTCCCCGAATATGTATTATTTATTAGAATGATCCCACTTTGTCTGATGGTAGCTAATAGGCCAACTTTGAGCAAATGTTCAGCCTGATAAAAAATTTGTATTCCTTGTGGTGTTATTACCATCTTCATGATTTCTAGAAGTCACAAGCTTTTGCACTCTGACTTTCCAGATGAAATTTTCTGGAGTCCTATTTTATTTTAACCATCTGACACAGGAAGTTTGAAGTGCTGTGGAAGTGGCAAGAGATCAATTCCACAAACATTTATTGCACACACCGCCTGGCTAACTATAGGTGCTCAATAAATGTTAAATGAATGAATATAGCCCCTGTAATTACAAGATTCTCTTCTATCATTTTGACTGAGTCAGTAACTCCCTCCTTCTACTGCCTCAGTAGATACAACATGCCCTAAAACAAATGTCTGAATCAAAGCGTAGGAGGAAGTTTAATTTGCTTCAAAGAATAAATCCTAGAGTCGCCTTAAAAATAATGCACCTATCTCTATGGGAAAAGCTTCAAGAGAAATATAGACTGTGTACACAAGAAAATGGAAGCTACAGCATGTTGTTTATTAATCTTCTCCAGGATGTTTTTTATCCCTCATATTTTACTCTTCCTGAGAGAAAGGCTCCCTTGATTCCACTGGTTGTCTCTTTTATGCCTGGTGTGGCACACGGGAGTAAAATTTTGCCGGGCTGCATACCTCACTCTGAGCAACGATACTCCTTTCTATGTTTCACTTAACAAAGGTGTTCATGAATCAGCTGCAAATCTCAGTTTATATTTAGATGACGCATTTTCTTCAACTGAACAACAGTCCACAGTTACAAATGCCAAACAGGAAGGGCACATCTGCGAAAAACAAGCCTCTTAAGCTGGAAGAATGAATAATGATGATGTGTGGGTTGTGCTTTCTATACAGCAAACTCTGGGAAGACCTTTCTGTGAACAGCTATCTGATCACAATTGAAGAGGCTTTGTCCTACTCACCTCCCACACTCCGTATCAGCAGCTCCACAGGGGCAAGGGAGATTGGTAGTAAAGATTCCTCAGTCATTAGAAACTCAGGTATCGATTCAGAATCTTAAAATCCTAGGGTAGAGATGCTTTTTCTCATCACTTGTAGTTCTTGATACCAAGCAAATCCTAGAGATGAGTGTGTTCTGCAGGGATATGAAAGTTGTTTCCACTTTGACTTTCAAATCCCCAATAGAACCTTCTAAGTGATGAACTATATACTTAAATAGAATATTGCTTCAATTTGGATTTAAGTAAATTTTTCTGCTTATGAAACAATTCCATTTTCACTATAGAAGTCTTATAATAAATATGGGGTTTCTCATTTTTATTTGGCATAAACATCAATCATTTTGGTAAATGTTTAAGTTCATTTCTGATTTGAAGTGTCCTAGTATGGGGGTCTGTGTCTGTGTATCTCTGTTTAACTAAATAATCTCACCATTCAGTAAAATAATAAAAACTGAGCTTGGTTAAGGAGTCAGCAAATTCACATATGCTTTGTTGCAGATTTTGATTCATGGTAACCTTTATAACTAACTTTCTTAAGTTTATAGGTCCTTCTTTGTTACTGTCATAACACTGCTATAATAATAAAACCCCTCCTTTCCATGTGGAATCCCAATAACAGTTTGGCTGTTTCATCCATCTTGAGAAGAGTTTGCTGCTGAGGAAGAAGCTAACAGTGTTAACCCTAACCCTGGAACCTCCCACCTCCTCCCCCCATCCCCAAACTCAATTAAACCAGCATCACACCAAGACACACACACAAAAACTGCCGCCTATTTACATAACACAATGCTCGAGTAATAAATCAACATTAATCATGAATGTTGCAACAAGTCACTGAAAATGATGTTGACCTCACCATGGACCAGACTCATTCATCCGTGAGCAGTATTCATTCCAACTGGGAGCAACTTCCCACTCCCAAAGACAGGGTCAAGCATTTCGGATACATAAGACAGGCAGGTTTGATCTTTCCTTCCGGGTATCATGTTCCTTTTTTCTATCTCTATTACTCCTCATCCTGAATCAGTCTTATCCTAGAAATGATTCCATTTCCAACACCTAACATTCCAATTACTGTTTTCTCAAGCCCTCCTTAACACCTGTTTTCTTATAGTGCATTCCCTACTAAGGTGGAATTCAGCTATAACATATATCATAGTCCTAGGCTCCCTGATTCCATCTACAGTTACTCTTTTTGAATATTTAAGGGAAAAATTTAAGTTAAACCTTTTTGGTTAGTTTCTAATGGTTAGTTAAAGAATTGTATGAGTCACAATTCTTTAGAGAAAGGTCCTCACATCTGTTACAGTTTAAGTTGCATGAGTGTGACCTCTGCCTGTTGTCACATATTCCTGTGTGTGTACTCATTTGTGTCTGACTGTTGGCAACCCCAGGGAACACTGTAGCCCACCAGGCTCCTCTGTCCATGGAATTTTCTAGGCAAGAATACTGGAGTGGGTAACCATTTCCTTCTCCAGTCTTCCTGTTTAGGTTCACAGTTATAAAACCATGCCTGGCCAAGGTGGGTCAAACAGCCGCAACCTCACCATAAAGCTTGGGATGAAGTCATAGTTTGGCATGCAAGTGCCCTGAAGCAGTCTTGGCATCTCTGTCTTTTTAGTATATATTAACAAGGTAAAGGCAGGTTTGTGAATTTTTCTTCTTCCTGAAAATGCTTCTGCATGTCTCTGAGCCTTTGCACCTGCTGTCACGCTTTCTAGAATCACCTTTAATCCACATTCCCATCCCCATGTGTGTGTCTAGGAAGCTGTTATTTACACCTCTGCCTCCATTCAAGGCAGCTGCCCCCCTGAGAGTCCTTTCCAGACACCCCAGGCTGGCTCTAACATTCTTCTCAGTGTCCGTGTACTTTGTTCAGACTCCACTTTGGAACCCACCCCCGCTTACATTTGTGTAAGCTTCTGCTCATTACTAGATTTTGAGCTGCTAGGAACCAGGGACCACATCTTTTTATTTTTATATCCCATAACCTAGCACAATGCTTATCATGAGAACTGTTCAGTAAAAAAATGTGATGAATGAATGAATGAATGGAGTGCAACTTGACAGGATTTTTAAAAGGGAACAACTTACAGGATAATTGTGTTTTAGAGGCAACATTCCTCTGTTGAGTCAAAATTAAACTATCTTGCAGATAGGTGTTTATACACTAGTTGATCATTTATTTGTTGGTTGATTTAAATGGCAGTATTAAAAGAAACAATCTATGATTAATTCAGTGTTTAATAGAAAAAGGAGAATTTTTGCACATGCAACACATCCTATGTTAGACATAAATTATGTATCATACTGATTACTGGCTATGGTCAATGACATGGAAGTTTAAAATGACAGAAATATGATATTTAAATTAGTATTTTACATAGCCACATGTTAAATATGTGCCATTTCCCCCATGACAAACTGATTAAATAACTTAGATAATGTTTTAACACACATCATTATCCAAAAAAAATTAGAATAAACTATGAATCATTCTGTCAACTTGTGAGTCAATGGAACAATGTATATCTTTCATAGTTATTAATATTTAGTGTCTTTAAGTAAATTAAAAAATCAAGCTTAACAAAGGTTAAAAATATCTGATGATACATAGATGATTGTAAAAGCAATATATATTAATGAAGCTTTGTATGACTGACTTTTTTTCTTTTTTGGTTAATCACTCATGGAATTATGTCAAACATATATCAAGACTTTGGCTCTTTTTTCATCCAACCTTCCGGCATTTCATTACTATAGTTACCTGATTAATGGATGCAATAATATATATGGCATGATATGATATGTTCACATTAAATTTTAATCAAATATTACTAAATTCAGAAAACATTAAGTAAATCATGACTGATGAGGCAATATTGCTGTACTGTCATATTGATGACTCTCAAACTTCACTACTGAGAGTAACAGATTAAGCATAAGAAGTAAATTTTATGAGGAAATATAAGGATCTCAACTTCCACAGTTGTGTTTTGTTAATTGCTTTATAGCCACCAGAGGAGACATTAGATCCATCAAGTCTACCAGTGTCACAGATCCTGTAATTCCTTTCCTCAGTTTTAAATATTGTGTTTGCACTGGAAGAGGGCTCCGTTCATTATCCATGGGGATTTGTTATTTTCTAATCATGGTTTTTAACTAAAATTTGTTGTTCCTCTTATACAAGTATCTAATGCAGTCTGGTAATAGAAACTGGAATGTGTTTTCCACTGGCTGGGGCAGTGGGGAATGAGGAGTAGTTGTTCAGTGGGTATACATTGTCAGTTTCGCAAGATGAAAAAGTTCTGGAGGTCTGTTACACAACAGTGTGACTATATTTAACATTGCTGAGTTCTTCCCAGGTGGCACTAGTGGTAAAGAACCTGCCTGCCAATGCAGGAGATGTAAGAGATGTGAATTCAAATCCTGGGTCAGGAAAATCTCCTGGAGGATGGTATGGCAGCCCACTCCAGTATTCTTGTTTTGTTTTGTTTAATTTATTTATTTATTTATTTTCATTTATTTTTATAAGTTGAAGGCTAATTACTTTACAATATTGTAGTGGTTTTTGCACATTGACATGAATCAGCCATGGATTTACATGTGTTCCCCATCCCAATCCCCGCTCCCGCCTCCCTCCCCAGTATTCTTGCCTGGAAAATTCCATGGATGGAGCAGCCTGGCAGGCTACTGTCCATAGGGTCACCAAGAGTCAACACAACTGAAGTGATTTAACATGCATGAACACTTGAATAAAATTAAGATGTTAAATTTAATATTATGTACTTTTACCATAATATTTTTAATTTATAAGCATTGTTGCATCTTATTATTTTTTAAAAATATGTACTTATTAGTTTGGCTCCACCAGGTCTTAGTTGCATCATGCAAACTCTTAGTTGTGACATATGGGATCTAGTTCCCTTACCAGGGATTGAACCCAGGCCCCCTGTATTGGGAGCATAGAGTCTTAGCCAATGGACCACCAGGGAAGTCCCTATTGTTGCATTTTAAATAGAGCTTAGAGCCTAATACTCCTTCAACCTTTCGGGAGAGAAGAAAATGAGAACTTTCATTCGTTGGGTGACAAACATGAAACTTGGGGGTGGTCATCAGATCCATTAAACTGTAGCTTGCTTAGTAAATAATGAACTGTAACCTGCCTTTACTGATCAAACTTGTTTTAATTGTTTTTTCAAAAACTTGCATGTCCTACAAGGGTTTCATAGCCTAGACAATAAGATGTTTGCCCAAGTTGTTTTTAGGAACTAGGGGTCACCTGTGTCCAGTTTGAGCTCAAGCAGGTTGGGACTGTTGGGACCACCAACCCTCCAACTGGGAATGTGCAAATGTCCAAGATCCATGACCTTTTGACATCAGAAGGCCAAAAACTCCATCCTAATGATGTTCACCTCACCTTTTTCTGACCTCCAGTCACCTTTCCTTACACTCTGCATATCTCAGCTTTAACCCATAAATATCCGGAGCTCTTTGCCTTCAGGGAGGTGGATGTGAGACTTTTTTTTCTCCCATCTCCTTACTTGGATGGCTTGAGAGTAAGACATTCTCTGCTACAGATTGCAGAGCCAGGGGCAGCATCTCTGCACATGGTCTGCCAAGCTGAAGTGCCAGGCACCATGGTTCTGTGCTGGGAACTCTAATCCAAAGTGTTAGGTGCAAGGCCTGTGTGCACATGCCCCTAAAGGCAAGTGAAACCAGACTAAACACAAAAGAAGAGGCTAGTCCTTATCTTAACACCTAGATTCCATCTTACTTTTCCCAGGGACCCCAGTGGGCTTTTCTAGTGATGAAATTCTTGGGCAGTTTATATGTGACATCTCGTCTAACCTCACAAACAAAGCCACAAAGTGGACCTCCCTGTACAGGTGTTATGTATGAAGAAACGCTTAACTGGTGCCAAGACAGACTGTCAGTCCAAAGTTATATTGTTCTTACTTAGAACTTTCCAGACCCTGGAGAATCCCATGAACAGAGGAACCTTGCGGGCTACAATCCATGGGGTCACACAGTCAGACACGACTGGAGCACAGCACAGCACCAAGATTTCCAGGACCCATGCTGTTCTCCTCATTTCCCTGGACTCCCAGCGGCAACATGTCCCAGCCCATCTTGCTGCTTTGCGCAGGGCCATGTGACCCACACAGGTCACTTTGAGACTCAGGCAGTGATAGGTCCCACGAGACTCTCCACATGTTCTTCCCCTGCTGTGGTCACTCTGGCAACGATGTGCTGAGGTCATGAAGCCACAAGATTGGATCTCCGAGTCTCCCTTGGAAGGAGGATGCCTCAGAGGACCCAGTTCACCTACAACAGTCTTCCTGTGAGGGAAACAGTAAGCTGGTGTGTATTAAGCTACTAAGACTTTGGAGATTCATGTTAGTTCAGGATTATCTAACCTGGTTTGGCAATGACTTTGCTGGATGTTTGAAATTTGGTTGGTCGGGGTTAGTGCTGCAAGCCTAAAGTGTTGGTCTCTGTGTGTGTCCGACTCTGTGCGACACTATGGACAATAGCCCGCCAGGCTCCTCTGTCCATGGGATTCTCCAGGCAAGAACACTGAAGTGGGTTGCCGTGCCCTTTTCCAGGGAATCTTCGCCACCCAGGGATTGAACCCACATCTGTTATGTCTACCTGCATTGGCAGGCGGGTTCTTTACCACTAGCACCACCTGGGAAGCACATATTGGTCTCTGTGATAATCAAAATTTCTTCTTTCCTTAGCCTCATCAACTGAAATTCATTTTCTACCATACCTGTGCTGTGCTTAGTCGCTCTATTGTGTCCGACTCTATGACGCCATGGACTGTAGTCCTCCAGGCTCTTCTGTCCATGGGCATTCTCGAGGCAAGAATACTGGAGTGGGTTGCCATGCCCTCCTCCAGGGGATCTTCCCAACCCAGGGATGGAGCCCAGGTCTTCCGCATTGCAGGCAGATTCTTTACCATCTGAGCCACAGGGAAGCCCTCTACCACACCAAGCCTTCTAATTTCCAAACTTCTACTTCTCCTCCTTTTCTTTCTCCTCCCCCTACTTCCTTCCCTCCTCCCCTTCTTCCTCCTTCTTCCCATGAAGAATGGAATCTTGAGCCTCATTTAAAACAATCTGCAATCGGCTCAATGTCAGCCTCTGCACATCTACACAAGATAATCTGTCCTGTCCTCCAAGGCCAACATACCTGACTCCAATTTTCCTAAAATGTAGTACTCCAGGTAATTTTAGGTGCTTCATGAATTATCACATTTCATTTTTACCTTATTTGTTAAATATTTATTTATCTGGGTTTCCCTCATGGCTCAAACAGTAAAGAATCTGCCTGCCATGCTGGAGACCCAGGTTTGATACCTGAGTTGGGAAGATCCCCTAGAGAAGGAAGTGACAGCCCACTCCAGTATTCTTGCCTGGAGAATTCCATGGACAGAAGAGGCTTATTTATCTGGCTGCATCGGGTCTTAGTTGCGGCACTCTCCATCTCTCGTTGTGACTCATGGGCATAGTTGTCCCATAGCATGTGGGATCTTAATTCCCCCACCAGGGATCAAATCCATGTCCCCTGCATTGGAAGGCAGATTCTGAACCACTGGACCACCAGGGAAGCCTCCGTTTGCATTATTTTTTGCTTTAGAAGTTACATATTCAAAAGTATGTTGTTGTTCAGTTGCTAAGTCATGTCCAACTCTTTGTGACCCCATGGACTAAAGCACCCAGGCTTCCCTGACCTTCACCATCTCCCAGAGTTGTTCAAACTCATGTCCATTAAGTCAGTGATGACATCCAACCATCTCATCCTCTGTCGCTCCCTTCTCCTCCTGCCCTTAATCTTTCCCAGCATCAAGATCTTTTCCAATGAGTTTGTTCTTCACATCAGATGGGCAAAGTATTGGACCTTCAGCTTCAGCATCAGTCCTTCCAATGAATATTCAGGGTTTATTTCCTTTTGGATTGACTGGTTTGATCTCTTTGCTCTTCAAGGGACTCTCAAAAGTATGTTAGGAAACATCAAGCCTGTGAGTTCATGATATTGTTGCTTAGGATAAGGCTAAAGGACATATTTATGTTTCAAAAGTAGACAAATATTTTTGGAAACTAAAATCTCATGATTGGAGCTGAGGACATACTGCCAGAGTGTGCCCCGAGCCATGGCGGGAACCCTCCAAGCAGGGTGTAGTGCCTGTCACACAGGTGGCCAGCTCTGCCTCCTTCCCCAGCCTTTGGGCAGTATGATAAAAAGAACATACCTCATTTGTGTTTCCCTACACCCCTGGGCCAGGCAGGCACATCATCCCTGCCCAAGGTTTTCTTTCCAGCATCAGTCAGTGATCAGTAAAAGTGCAGAGGCCACCAGACAGGGCTGTGAATAGTGTTTAAGAGCTAATTTCAGGCTCCTTTTCTTATTGGAGTCCGTGATCTCATTATCAGAAGCTGACCTGATTGTTTAACCGATCCCACTAGGGGGCTAATTGCTTTTGGTTGATGGGAGCAGGAGTAGAAGAACAGAACCTGGGCAGGGGTGGAGCATCTCTTGCTCAAACATTGCTGTCATGTTTAGCATGGGCCCTTGCCAGGTTTTTGGGAGGGGGCAAGCCAACCAACTAGGTGCAGTCTGAGCACCTGGGCTCTCTGGTAAAAGGTGGTGTAAAAATGCAAAGACAGGCAGATTGAACCAGTCTCCCACGTGCTGAAATGTTCAGCACAAATCGAATCACAGGAATAGCTTGCCCTGCCCGGAACTCCAAAAACTGCCTTAATGTTAGTATCACTCACTGACTCTGTGTTACACTATATTTAGATAAAGATGATGTCTTACTTTTCTCACAGTTCTCCCCATCCTTTGCCTTTCGTTTGACCCAGGGGAATTCACAGTAAGTTCTGGTTCTTATCTCCTGAAGGAGTTGCAGTTTCCTCACCGCCCTTGGGCATGTCAGCGCCTCCCTGAGCTGGTGGATCGGCACGTAACACCAGGCTGTTTTGGCTCTGTCTCCTCTCCTATGGTCTACCAATAGCAATCCCACAAACGATCGTTTTTGTGATCCTAACTCAGCAATTGGGCCCAAAAAGGAGGAGGAGGAACAGAATAGTGAGAATTGTGCAGTGATTTCCTCTTATCTGATACCAGTCTGGCCTAGGGTTTGGAAGACACCTCCAATTACCTGGGCCCTCAGGGTGGGAGATGGGAAGGGAAGTGAAGGTGTCCCGTGCAACCTTCATGAATTAGCACCTTTTATTTCATTTTTATAATTTTATTTATTGTTTTAATTTGGCAGTTACTTATTAAAAATTATATTAGACCCCCCCCCAAAAAAAAGAATTATGTTAGGAAACATAAAACCTGTGATTTCATGGATAGTATGGCTTAGGATTAGGCTAACGGAGAACTTTATGTTTCAAAAGTAGGTAGATCTTTTTTAGCACTGACTTTTTAAAAATTTTTTTTATTTATTGGCCACACCAGGTCTTAGTCGTGGCACACAGTATCTTCAATCTTTGTTGCAGCATGTAGGACCTAGATCCCTGCCCAAGAATCAGACTCAGGCCCCTGCATTGGGCACACACAGAGTGCTAGCCACTGGGACACCAGGGAAATCCCAGTGCATAGGTATTTTTTAAAACTAATGAGTAAACAACGGGGCAGCCAGTGCACTGCCCCATTGGATATCTACCATCAATTGTAAAAAAAAATCTATGGATCAAAAGAGTTCATAGTGGGGAAAAACAGAAGTAAGTGACACAGTAGGAAATAGAGAATTTTCTGAGAATGGAAAAAGGCACATCACTAATTTGTTAAACTGTGTGGGAGCCTAAAGCTATTGTGACGGGGCTACGTAAGCAAGGAAATTTTGAATTTGCAGGTGAGTTGGATGTCAAGGTGAAGAATATGTGGCCCAAAGGGGGGAAAGAAAAACAAATAGAGAAGATAAAGAGTTGGATAACTGAACCAGTTTAGACAACTGGCGGAAAGCCCCTGGGATGTGTACCTTCTGCCGAGCTCGTGTTTGGGCCTGCCGGGGCAGCCAGAACTTCTGCCCAGGCCCTGGGGACTCTCACCCAGCACCTCGCACGGTGGTGGGAGTTGCTCTGGGACCAGGGTTGGGCCTCTTATTGTTTCAGTCTGCGCAGCGGAGTCTCTGTCGGGAGAGGGGAGCCAGGAGAACATGGGCAGGCACGCCGAGCAGTGCCACAAGAAACACAACTTTTCCCTAGCATCGCACCCCGCCATGGGAGTTGATTTAGTGGACTTCATGGATTGTAGGATTGTTGTGGGCCCAGAGGTCTGGCCTGGCCAGGGGCTATCCCCTTCCCAGGAAGCTGCGCTAAGAGTGAGTTTATCTTGATACTGATCTCCTGGCTCAGGTCCATCCCTAGCAGGAAGACATCAGCAGTGCGGTTCTTCAGAGGTGGGGTTCTGCTGAGGGTTATGGAAGATACTCAGTAGGTAGAAAGCATCCTACGCTGTAATTTCTTGCTTTGACTATGCCATTCTGTCACGTTTCAGAGAATAAAATTTGATCTGTGAGATATCTGAATTAACTATTAATAATAATAATCCATATACTGGTGGGGCTTTCCTGACAGCTCAACTAGTAAAGAATCTGCCTGCAATACAGGAGGCTCAGGAGACATGGGTTCAATCCCTGAGTCGGGAAGATCCCCTGGAGTAGGAAATGGCAACGCTCTCCAGTATTCTTGCCTGAAAAACCCCATGGACAGAGGAGACTGGCAGGCTGTAATCCAAAGGGTCACAAAGAGTCATGCACGACTGAGAACTAAGTACAGACATAATCCATGCACTAGCCAGGGCTATTATATTGGGTGCTGGTCTATTTTACTTAGAGAACACATTTAGTCTGTTGATAAATCTGCAGTTGGCATCTTTGCAACTTGAACTTTTAAATGAGTTGAAGCCAGACCCCAAATATCCAAGACCTACTTACTTACTTATTTATTTGGCAACATATGGCCTAATAAGTACAAATAGACAGCCTTCCATCTGTGAGTTCTGCCTGATATGGTGGGAAAGAAAGACTTTTCAGGCACACCAGCACATAGGGGAATCCCTTTTGTTTAAGAAATGCTTCTTCAAAGGATTCGGCATCCCTGCCTCCCTTTGAGCACATTGCTGTGTGGGAGGCTCTGCTGGTCTCCCTACAATGACAAAACCGAGGAGCCTGTCTTGGGTTGGTGCTTTCCTCAAAATGCACAGTCTGAGCAAAAAACACAGACACAAAGCATGCACAGAGAAGAAGTCAGTGCTGAGCAGAGTGTGGGCTGAAGAATCCTGCCTCCTAAGGAGGTGACAGTCAAACCACGCTGGCTCATCATGTGTGTCAAAGGCAGCATTCGGCAGGTAAATAGCAATTAAGCATTTCCCGCCCACTCACAAATTCCATGCTGGAGACACTGGTTTTGCAGGAGCCTCTTCCACTATTGGGTCCATTCATACCCAAGCTCTTTTTTAAGAAGGAAGCAAACAGGCCTCTAATACATCAGGCACTGTCTCAGAATGCTTTCAGTCGTAACCCCAGAAAATCTGTAATGTGTCACTCTTATCGCCCTGGCATTTAATCACTTATCCTTGCCTTGTTTTTTGGTTTTGTTTTGTTTTGTTTTCTGTAGAATTAGATGAAACACCAGTTATCTGAAAGTAGGTACAGAATCAATATGCAGTGCCTTAATATTTACTGAAAGGAAACTTAACAGAGCAGGATCTCACTTGAGCAGGACATGTGTTTGCCTGATTTTGTATTGTTACCTATCACAACTATGTTCAGAAACACAGAACCAAAATACTCTCATTTGGACAAGGAATGAAACTATATAAAACCCCAGAAATAAACGGATTCTATGAAAGTAAAGTGAAAGTGTTAGTCACTCAGTCGTGTCTGATTCTTTGTGACCCCATGGACTGTAGCCCACCTGGTTCCTCTTTCCATGGGATTTCCCAGTCCAGAATACTGGATTGGATAGCCATTCCCTTCTCCAAGGGGATCTTTTGACCCAGGGATTGAACCCAGGTCTCCCACACCATGGGCAGATTCTTTAGTGTCTGAGCCACCCAGATTCTTTTGAGGCAATATGGAATACATAAAGACTATCTATGTCAAATTTAAGATAATTTATATCAAACAAAATATGACAGTATATCCAATTAAAATAGTGACAAATTTCAAGTGCTAGAGAATTAAGGGGAAGAATAAGGAACTGGAGCCATCATGAAGGCTTTGTCAGTGAATGAGTGAACAATTAGAAAAAGTTGATACAATGCAATTTTTA
Source organism: Cervus canadensis (assembly GCF_019320065.1). Classification (NCBI taxonomy): domain Eukaryota; kingdom Metazoa; phylum Chordata; class Mammalia; order Artiodactyla; family Cervidae; genus Cervus; species Cervus canadensis. The sequence continues at coordinate 74,063,845 of NC_057393.1, read as the reverse complement.
TATAGGTATTGCTTGCTAACATATCCTTAAAATATAATGCAAATAATGCTTCCACTCAGTAAAGAATGTACTCAGGTTTGACAAATGGTCATCAGTCCATGCCACTTAAAATGCTGTCTTTCAAATAGTTGATGTCTGCTTCAGTCAACAATATCTAACCCAATACTCTGTAATGACCTATATGGAAATAGAATCTAATAAAGAGTGAAGGTATGTGTATGTACAACTTAGTCACTTTGCTATACAGAGGAAACTAACACAACATTTTAAATCAACCATACTTCAATAAAAAATTAATTTAAAAAATATATCTATGTTAGCCAAATGTTATGATCTATGCAAATGTATTGCTTTGCTTGTATAGGCTCCTATTTCAGATAATGTTACTTCTTTTCACAGTAAAACAAAATAGTAAGCAATTTTCTCCTTCTCTCTCAACTTCTCGGAATAACTGCATTTTTATATAAGCCATCTATGCTGTAGAGATCTGAATTATCTCATAGAGGGAGGGGGAAAGGAAGAATAGTGAGGACTAGTGATACAATTAAATTAAAAAAATTGTGGTTTGTCTGGAGTTTTGGTCTGCAATCTGCCAGGAAGTGAGTGAAGAAGTCATTGGCTGCATTTTAGAAGTGCTTCATTTTAGAAGAAGGTTTTTTCCCCAGGCTGGGTAAGTCAGCCTCTTGTCAGCCTCATGTGTAGGAAGAAGGGCAGCCACCTATATTGTGTAATTTGAAATGTACAACAAGGCCCTGCTGGCCATAAAATAGCTCTTCTACAAATCCAGAACAGCCCAATAGGCTCCTCAACCAATCAGTATTAACCAATATGCATAAAACTTTCATCTAAGTCTGAACACTCGTTCCCTGCCCAACTTTTGTTGAGCACAAAAGCAAATATGAGATATTGTCCCTGACTTTAAGACCTAACAATAGGTCAGAGGGACAAACATAGAGTAGTTGAGATAATATTAAATACATGAAGATAATATAGAATTTAAATCACGTGATGAAGTTTCAAGGGCTCTAGAATTAAGAGAAAGGAGAAAGAACTGGAGCAGTCATGGAGAAATTTGACAGTGAATAAGCATACAGATGGAGGAATAGAATCTAGAATGACAGCCGGGGTAAGAAGTAAGGACAGGAGATCAAGAAGTGTTGTAGCACAGAGATGGGGTAAAGGGGGCTTTCTTAGAACAATGAGACATGTCTGATCAGAAGAGGACGCTGAAACAGTGGTAGGAATAACATTAGAGCAGGGGCAGATGTTGGAGGCCTCCTTTCCAGTCTATAATCCCCACCTTTACCTTTTTTTTTTTCCTTCTGTAAAGACTAAGAAATGAGATCTTTACCCCAGTTATACTTATCACCCTATTTATTTCCTTCAAAAGATTTATCACAGACTTCTATTATCTTCTTTTTAATTCATTTACTTGTGTACTTACTTATTTACTGGTTATTGTCCAAATCTGCCTTGCACATACTGTGTGCTCAATAAAGAATGGATGGATGGATGGATGAAAACTCTGTAAGACACTTGGTGGACCTTGGTGGGGTGGTCTTTAGTTCTCATTCATTGTCTCAAGTTCACCGACTATTTTATGTTCCTCTTGAAGCAAAAGGAGCCCAGTCCTCAAGAATCCAAAAGGCAGTATCCTTCTGAGGAGTCTGGGATGTGGATCTTCAGTATCAAGGTAAGTCCTGTAAAATTTAAGAATCAATGAGTTCCATGCTGGGGAACCTTTTTTTTCTTTCTTTTTTTTTTTTTAGTAATGTGCATGCTGGGGAACTCTGTCAGTCTTGGTAGAAGCAAGTTGGTACCTGGGGAGTGAGTGGAAGAAAAGGCATTAGAAAAATAGGAAGGACTTCAGAAGAGAAAAAGAGGTGGGTACATAGAAAGGGAGTGAGCATCAAAAGAAGACATTTCTAGGACCTACCTGGTACCCAGTTTAGAACTGTCAGAATCAGAATTTCAGTGACCCCTCCCTGGTGTCTGCCTGCAACACAAGAAGTAGCTAGGGAATCAAGAGATATATAAGAAGAGAAACATCAGAGGACTTCAGTAGTTATAGATGAAAGTCTGGCAAGAATTCTCTGTAAAGGAAATGTCTGCACTTTTGCAAAACTTCATAATTTATATCATTATCTCTTCATTCATAGGATGACAGAGTCTTTTTTTAAATATTTGTTTGGCTATGCTGGTTGCTGTGCACGGGATCTTCAATCTCCACACGGCATGTGAGTTCTCTAGTTGCGGCATTCAAACTCATAGCTGCTGTACATGGAATCTAGTTCCTTGACGAGGGATTGAATCCCAGGCCCCCTGTATTGGGAGCATGGAGTCTTAGCCACTGGACTGACAGAAAGGACATGGGGGGTACATTTGTCAACTATTAACCCTCAGAGAGGTTTCTCCCAAACTATTCTAAACTAAAGCCAATCTATTTTCGTTTTAAAAGTTTAGGAAGGTAAAACTAATTACCTTCAGTAATGAAGGTGAATTATAGAAATCTTCTATGACCCAACACTAAAAAATCCAACTTAGACTGAGCTGCATGCTTATCTAGGAATAGTTCTAAAGCTGACTTGCAGGGATTCCACCCAGGTGTGTTCATTCTTGGAACCACCTTCAAGTACCAGTTCTCTCTCCACAGGCTCCTGGCTTCCTTCTTGTTTGCATTTCCTCTGTCTCCAGTGCAAGGCATCTGCCTACTTGTCTTTATATATAACTCAAAGTGCTTGTCTCACTCAACCCATTTCCAGTTTTTATGAGATCACTTAAGAACTAGTGCTACAGATTTACAAAATCCTTAATGTTGAAAGAAAAATGTAGAGTTTTCCATTTTTTTTACAGTTTTATTCAAACTGTTTTCTGTATTTGGAGCCATATATGAAAGATTGAAAAAAAAAGTGCTTTGAAAAATGAGTAAATGGGTTGATATTGTTGAAAGTCATGGTTCTTATTGTGGAAGAAAGAACTTACAAATATAAAATGAGAGGACAGAAATAATCCTTTGGAACTATAATTGGAGGTATTGGTATGAGCTATGATTTCTAAAATATTCTAAAATATGTATGTATATATGCATATCTGTGTGCATATGTGTATTATAAATATATACATAGATCTGTGTGTATATGCATATGTACATGTTTGTTTTTCTTCTTTTTTTTAATATTTATTTATTTGGCTGATCCAGGTGTTAGTTGTGGTATGCAAGTTCTTTTAGTTGAGACTTTCAAACTCTTAGTTGTGGGATCTAGTTCCCTGACCAGGGATCAAACCCAGTCTCCCTGCCTTGTGAGCATGAAGTCTTAGCCACTGGATCCCAGGGAAATCCCAGTATTTGTTAGTGTTATACATTAAAGGGCCAAGAGGCAAAGATTTTGCCCCTGCCCCCAGTAGCAATAAGCATACCTAGATCTTGGTCTCTAATGCCATTCCTCACTAAGAGGAATCAGGGATTCTCAGAGAAATGTCTGATTTCAAGGGCAGGATAGGATAGGTGCAAAAGAGCCTGGGATATTTTGCTGTGCCAGAAAGTAAGAAGATGCTTAAACCAATGATGAGGACATGTTACAAACGCACAAGAACCAATTTGAATGGGCTCCTCCTGACCAAATCTGGGACAGTCTGAGCATTGGTGTCCCAGCATCAATCATGAATTTTAAGCCAGTGAATAAATAAGAATTAATATATCCATTCCCAAATCACATAGACAGATAATAGTGGTGATTTATAACGCTAGATAGATCGATAGATAGGTGGATATGAAAAGTGAAGTCTTCTGCTTACAGTAGAATGCAGAAGACCAAATAGTAGATATGAATGTGGTGCTGGAGTTTGACAATTATCATTTTGCAGCTGTCATGGTTAAAATCAAACCAAGAAGGAGTTGTCATTGAATGTTAAGTTTTGGGAGAAAATTTTGATGACATTAGGACATATGCATAGTCCTGTTAGTTGCAGGAGAGAGAAAAAAGTAATTATATCATGAGTTTTAAGGGGGGGGGCAGTAAATACATTCTTTAAAAAATATCAGTCTTGTGAATTCCCTGAATTCTTGTGAAGTCCAGTGCTTAGGACTCTGAGCTTCCACTGCAGGCGGCTTGGACTCAAGCCTTGGTCAGGGACTGAGATCTCACATGCTGCACATAGTGCAGCAAAAAAAAAAAAAAAATATATGGTATCATAAGAGACAAAGAATATTTGTGTGATTTGCTCCAGATTAATGGAAGTTAGACTAAATATAATACCTAACCCTAGTATAGATCCACAGGAAAGGAAAAAATACTACAAAATGACATTACTAGATGACAGATAAAATTTGAATATGGATATGTGAATTTAAGACATAAATGACCATCTTTCAGTCATTTTTATGAAATACACACTGGAGAATTTAGGTGTAAAGGGCCATAATATTTGCAGGATGGCTTTAAACAGTTCAGGAAAACAAGAGAGACAGAAAACAGAAACAGTGACTGAGGTAGATATTAAGGAGCAGAGATGAGAAAGCAAATAACATAATGTTATATAAATGAAAGGTCTAGGAGTGTTCCTTATAATGCTCTTAACTTTTGCAACTTTTTGTAAGTTTGAAACTGTTTCCAAATAAAAAGCTTAAAAAGAGAAAAATTATAATTGTAGCTCTAAGAACAAAGGACTAAGAGGAAATGATTCCATGGGATACTGTATTGTTGTCTTCTAATTATCATTGCAGATTAATTTTCCTGCTTACATATTTGAACGTAAAATTTTTTTGAAAAATATTTGAAGAACACTTACTTGGAAGTGACATTTTTAGATGTTGCAAACCTCTCCTGGGCCCTCAGTGTCTTATACTAAGTGGCACAGAGTCTTGGAAACAGTCACTAGATCCTCTGGCTTGCAACAAAAACTCCTCAGCCCAAGGAACGTTGACCCCACCCACATTTATCAGTGTCAGATCCCAGATCTCAGCCCCCCTCTTCAAACTCTTTTCTTAGGTTTCAAGAACAACACCATCTTCCCCCTCAATATATTTTTAGAATTTTCCCCAAGTACAAACCTGTAATAACAAAGGAAAACAGAAAATAATTACAGATTTTATCTCCTCACCTCCCCTTCCAAGGAAATGTGCTTCAACTTAATTTAAACCACTTACATCAGGAGAGTATTTCCTGAGTAGTCACATTATAGAAATGAGAGGCCAGTATTTACCTAAGATGAAAGCAAAAATGTTTTTTAATAGCTAGTAAAGATGAACTTGAAAAAATTTTAAATGTCTGGAAGTATTTATTGCACAAAAGACAGATGTGGAATCCAAAATACAGTATTTTATTCTAGATAATCAAAATCTTCTAAAGAAACCATGAGAACGTATTCTAGTAAGCTGAGCTCTTGCTATGCCAGCTGGCCCATTGCATGAAAATCTCCTCGAAAGCTGGTCACTGAAGACACCTAGAGGACATATGCATAAACTGCATGGTAACAGGATAGTAAATGCTCTGTTTACACAGTGTTTATTCAGGATGCCTGGTGGGAGGAGGAAGCGGTTGGGAATTGGGACTTTGGTAATGAACGCTGAGAAATCAGATCCTCAGCACATACCAGCATAATTTTTCGCTATGCTTAATGTGCTACCTTAGCTCCATAAGAGTATGTTAAGTGATATTCCTGATATAATAGATAAGAATGAGTTTCATTGGCTAAAAGAGAAAAATCATTGAAAATCCCTATTGTGGTTGATGATAGTCAAAGAAGGCAGAAAATCTTTGCTGCGTTTATTCTGATGCCTTATTGTGCTTTCCCATTGCTTAATGCTACCTGTACCTATGGATTATGTAAACTTTAAAAAGTTGTTTTAGGGAGATACAGTGGTTGGAACGCATGCTTCCACTGCAGGGCTGCGGGTTTGATCCCCAGTCTGAGAAGTAAGGTGGCGCTAGTGGTAAAGAACCTGCCTGCCAATTCAGGAGACCCAGGAGACATGGGTTGGATCCCTGGTTGGGGGGGAAGATCCCCTGGTGTAGGAAATGGCAGCTCACTCCTGTATTCTTGCCTGGAGAATTCCAAGGACAGAGGAGCTTGGTGGGCTATAACCCTTGGGGTCACACAGAGTCAGACACGACTGAAGCAAAGCATTCTTGGAAGTAAAATCCCACAAGCCATGCTGCATGGCAAAAACAAAGTTATTTTAATGCCATTGAAAATTCCCTTTTGCCTTAACCAAAAGCCCCAGATTTGTCTGTCCTTAGTTAGAAAGGAGAGGTGACCTATCTTATTCTCTTTGGCCCATTGACCTCCCAGTATTCTTTCCAGTTTGTAGCTGGCTAATGGAGACAATGCTTTACTGCTTTAGGATCCTGGACTTGCACAGTCTGGGTGTGCAACAACATGCACTTATAGCAAGTGTACCGGTCTGTTAAATGTATGGCTACAACTATAACAAGAACAACTATTTTTAACACAAAATCCCATGGCCCAGAGAGAAATCTAAATATTTCAAGCAATATTTATTACAAGAATGCAGGCTGTGTCTAGCACTCCTTTGAAAAAGATTGTAAAGTATCCAAGGCCCTTCCATGGAGGTATTTTAAGAGAAATTTTCCTTTTTCCTTTGTTGCAAAGGGATTAGAGTATCGATCAAGGGTAGTACTTCAGGAACATCTGCTTTATTGTCCCGATTATTGATTTAAAATACTTGAGCTTTCTACCTAAATTTCTTCTCTGTTTTTAGGATAGGGATCAGGGGACAGGAAGAAGTTGCTTACCAGTGTCTGGAAGCACTTAACAATAACAAACTTGAGTATGAGGCTGCATTTTTATGTCCAGACAGGGTGTGGTTGGACATAGACTTGGAACTGAGGGAAATGTGCATTTGGCAATTTTCAATTCTTTTTCAAAGAGGTAAACAATGAATAGATTTGCTCATTCCACCAAAATCAGGAGGATTATTTGCTAATACACATGGGGATGGCATTATTGTTTGATCTTTATTGAGCCCCTACATAAAATAGACAGAACTGGATGATGTGAATAATTTTGAAGTCTTTACATAATGTGTTTCAGTCTTGGGCTTGAATGATATAATTCATTAAAATACATGTGAAAAATAAGCACAATCAAATGTTTTTGGATGGTTGATTAAGTGCAAATGCTGTTAAGAGATTCTGAACTAAAATGAACTAAGTGACCATTGCGGGAATAGTTAATATAAAAATAGGAATCCAGAAGACTAGTAAAGGTAAAAGAAACAAAGGCCTAATTTTAAAAGAAATAAAGCTAATACAAACTTTTGTCTCTTAGTATCTTGCATGCCTAGAATATCTAGGATCATGGATACTATTTTTTTTCCTTTAAGTAATCTAATGGATTTTCTCAGCTTGAATTTTATTCCTAAATACATGATACACATGAGTTCAAATTTGGGGTAGAAGAATAAGATATACTATAAAAAGTTTTCCTCCCACTCCGTTTCTTAGCAACCAGTTTCCTGACTCAGAAGCAACCAACGTTATGTTTTTTAATGTACTCTTTATTTTATACATATAAATACACACACACACACACACACACATCTTCTTTTCTTTGATTTTTACACTTGCATCAGCATTCTAAACATTGCATTCTGTACCTTGCTTTTTCCATTAAATATATATTTGAAAGCACGAAGTACATAGAACCCTCTTTTTTATAGCTTTATAGTATTCCATTGTATGAATGTACTGTAATTTATCCAGTGAGCCCTTAATCATGAATATTTAGGTTGTTTCCAAATCTTATTTTCATCCTTTGCTATTACAAAAATGGTCCAGTGAGTAACCTTGTGTGTACCCGTGTACCCGTATGCAAAGTATAGACTGGGACTTCCCTAGTGGTCCAGCGGTTAAGACTCCACACTTCCCCTGCAGGGGGCACAGGTTTGATCCCTGGTTGGAGAACTGAGATCCCACATGCCACACAATGCAGCCAAACAGAAAACAAAAAAGTATAGACCTACATCTACAGAATACACTCCTTGAAGTGAGATTCTGGATCAAGAGCTTGGGAACTCACAGTTTTGGTAGAAGCTGCTGAAGTTCCCCCAAAGAGGTTATACCATTTATATTGAACCAGCACTATAGGAAGTGTCTGTTTCCTCACCTTCTCCAACATGGACTTTTAAAAAAACACACCTCCTCCTTTGCTGAGCCTTAACATGGTAGTTTCTGTAATTTCCCTATTCTGGGTCTAGTTGGCAAAAATCCCACTACATGTAAACGTAGATCCTCTGCAGCCATCTTTCACTGTCTCCACCAGTCCCCACAGCTCACAGACCTTATCTTTACCCCAACTTCTCTGCCCTCTGTGGGAAGGTCTTTTCCCATTAATATGTCCTTACAAGAATCACCTTTCAAAACCAAGTTCTACCTTCACCTCCTCCATGAAATCTTTCTCAGTTATATGATTCTTACTGACCTCTTCTCCTTTAAGGGATTTTCCACAGGTGTGCCAAAAAGGGTTGCGGGCAAATAGAACTATTGGTCACCCCCTGCCCCCTTGGCTCTTAGGTCCTGCAGGCTCTGGATTGGTCCTTTGCCCAGGTCTACATTGTTAGTTTACCCAGGAGTTCACACAGAATTGTCATTTTCCATGACATGAAAAATGAAGGTTTGTAGGTTTTCTATATTCTTACAGGTTTTTTAATCTTTTGTTCTGTGGCAATACTAGATTTCGGACTCATGTCCTCTGGCTCTGAAGTTCATTCAAGCATTTCTACAATGTACTAGCTCTTTTTAGCATGTGCTGGTGGTAGAGTTGCCACTTTGGCCTTGGCTGAGCCTAGAGACATCATTTCAGAGATCCCAAGGCAGAAAGGAGGAAACCAACAGAAGAATTATGGCAGGGGTTCCACTAGTTCGTACACACATACTTCATTCAAATAAAAAAATGTCCTTTTAGGTGAACCACAGTCCCAATTCTCAGTGAGCAGAGTGTGTTTGTGTGTTGATTAAGAAAAAGTACTTCCCCAGGCAAAAGAAGCCCATGCTAGGGCATATTTGGCAAGTGAAGCAAAGACTGGATTTCAACTCCCACAGAATCCCTCAGCTGAGGGCCCTTCACACTTACGGCTATGTATGGTGGCTCCAAATTAAGGACAAGAGAAAGAGACAACACAGTTGTCATGTAGCTCAATACTGATTCTTACAGAACTGTATTGACATATTAGATCAAATATCTAGATGATTTAAAATGAGGTAATGTATGTATAATCTGAAACTTGCTTGCCCCATCAGCCTATAAACTCAAATAAGAGGTTGAAATTAATTTTGGTGTCCAAATGGCCATGCCTCTAAATACAACCATCCAGTCCCTATCTATTCAAACAGCACTTACCTGCTAACAACACAAGTAATTTTTGGAAATCCCCAAAGAGGAGCCTCACAAGTGCCTACAACCCAGCTGGTAGTTCTAGGTACCACCTCCTTCTCCAGCTTCAACTTGCCAGCATCACTGGCTGCTTCTAAAACTACAGAAGCCTTGCCAAGGCTTTTTGGAAGCCACCAAAGCCACTATCTCTCAGAATGCCAGAGGAACACTGAGAGTGATGCAGAGTGAAGGAGAATGTCTCCTCACCTTCCATTCCATGCCACATCTTCTCACCTGAGCCCCCACACAGCTCTGTCTGCATCCAGAATCTGCCAAATCTCTCATTAAAGGTGTTCAGCCCATGATCAGATTTTCATTTAGTCTTTCTGTCAGTATCTGATCATCACTTCTTAAACCAGAGAGACTCAAATTCAATATAAGGGGCAAACAGGAAACTGGCACTATCACCATCCTCTTCATTCATTCAGCCATCCATGCATCCATCCCTCCACCCATCGTCCATCCACCCATCTATCCATCTGATTGCTAGTGATTGAGGCCAATTCTGTGCCTGACACTATTCTAGACACTGAGTAAAACATATATAAGGCAAGTAAAGTTACTACTCCTACAAGGATTGCATTTTAGAGCAGGTAAGCAGAGAACAATTAAACCAGTCGATCAATTAACATGAATCTATTAGCTAGTGATAATTGCTATGAAGAAAGTAAAACAACATGATGCAATAGGAAGAAACTGGGAAGCTACTTTGGACAAACTTAGTATTTTTTAATCTTATAAAACCCAATAGCCTCTAGTCATAGCAAATATAAGTGTTTATGATTCTAAAATGAAATTAATAGATGACACAATCTATCGTACACATAATTTATACAACATTGACTGGTTAATGTTATTAATTTTTTAAAGTTTCGGCTTTACAAGTAGTAATTCATGATGTCATGTACATTTTTAGGACTGATGTCAACTTAGGAAAACCTCTATCAAGTTTTTTTCACAAGATGTAAGATATTAGGGCATTTTAAGTTTTCTTCTGCAATAGAAACCTTAAATGTTTTTTGAGTTGACAAGACTCATTAGCCAGTTGTCCTCAATGTCATTGTAGTGTCATATTAGAAGTTTTATGTTAGTTTCGTCAGAGTCAGTTTTTCCTTGTAAATTAACAAGAAATTGAAATCTTTTCCCACCAAACAGTCCACAAGTTTATTCATTGCTTCCAGTCAAAGTATATCTCTTTCTTCTAATGTGTAACTGCTTTTAGTATGATCATCTGGCTTTTTATTACAATTTGCTTCTCAGTATCAGAATAATTAATTTATCACTTTTGTTTCCTTTTGTCTCACATTCCGTTATCTTTCCTCCATTATTTAATATGTAAATAAATTTTAAATGACATAAGAAATACACTTCATATAAGTCCAGATCAGAAGTCTATAAGTTCTCACTCACATTTTTGAAGTATTCCAAATTACTTTTCCAAATTGCAATTAAAACAACGTAGTCTAACTTCACCAACTTTTGAATAAACTTCTTGCATCTGGTTTTGTTAGGCTTTCTGAGTCCTTGAAGAATATGTTTTGGAATCATCAAAACATTGTCGTATCCATATTGCAAGGCTTAGAACATCTTTAAAACAGGCAGATCATCTCATTATACTTAGATTTCTTAAAGAAAAGTCCAAGTTGGCATGTTTGTTTCAAATGCTCCATATGTGAGAAAAACCCAAAAGGGAAATATAACTGTTACAAAATGCTGAAATAGTCACTAACTTCAGGTACTATTACGGAAGATTTTTCTCTACCCAAATTAAGAAAACTCGATGTAATTAACATTTTAAAAGAATGCTGGTAGCCTTTGCTCTCATCTTTCCTAACAGTAAGATGATAGCATAACTGACCATGAACACTGTTCAATGGAAAGTCGCATTTATTGAATAAAGGCACAAATAGGTGGTTTTCAGTTAGAGAAAAGTTAAAAATTGTTCACAGATGTTTCTGTTGTTAATGTAGAATACAATAATCACCATCTGATCAGCGTTCATCACTCTAGTATAGACTCTAACTAATGGATATTAGATATCTGTCTTATTTCACTACTTAATTTTGAATACTTTTCATTGTTTTGATTAATTTTAATGTGATTTCAGATAAGTCACATTTGCTCTTTTATTTTGACATTTTTCCCAAGTCCTTATGCAAAAAGTAGAATTTAATGATTTCCATGAAATTGCCTTTCTTTAAAGACCACAGTTTTTTCCCTGTGATCTCTGAAGCCATTTTTATTTAAAAATTTAATAGCTGCTGCTAAACTTCATGGCATTTCAAGATAACTCAGAATGTTTTTCCTGTTTACTTTTAAAAAAAATAAAAAAAATGGCCTAGTGCATTTTTATTGGACTTCCATGTATTTCAAGTAAACATGGCCTACTAGTGCTCTGTGGAATGTACTTGACTTTTGAAACTTCTTAATGTATTTATCCAGTCCAAAAACCCATCTGATGTAATGTCTGTCTTGTTGAAAACAATTTACAAACAAAATGATAAATACAGCTTTTAGTTTTAGAAAAGGCTACTCAGATTCTCATAGCAGTTTGATCATTTAAAAATATTTTATAAATTTATCTGTTTGAGAAATGTATGTTTTTCCATAATCTCTTTAATTCTCTGTTAATATGATTAGTAGGTCAAAATTGGGGGCAGGATGAAATCTTTGATTATTAAATATTGAATGAAATTATTGCTCCTTAAATAGGCCACAATGAAAGATTATGGCAATTATCAAAATCATTGAATTCATCAAAGTGAGGTACCTTCTGACCTTCTTTGGTTCTATTGAATATACATAGATTTTACTTTCATTTTTCTTCTTCTGTTTTCTATTTCTTATTTAGAAGTGCCTTGATTCCTATAATCACTTTAGACTCTTCTGTTGGCTATCATGAATCTTTCCCTAATCTTCATGATTTTGATTACAAGAGCCTTTAATTTCTGTTGTGATGTAATAAAAAATATTTTTGGCATTTTCAAGCTTCTACATATCTTCTTTATGTTTTTGGCTTCCACAAGGATACCTCCTCATCATTATAGTTAAATAGTGAAATGATCATTAATACAAAAACAATCTAAAATTAGGAAATTAAGCATACACAAGAACAATTCCAATGTTTTTTAAATTGCTGCTACATTGTGTAGAATAGGTAGTTGTAAAGTCAAACTCCTTTTAGTCTGACACATTGACTTGCTGATGAAAAAGTGTAGGAGTTTTGAGTCTGGAACACTGATTTCTTCAGAGCATTTGACTCTCGGCATCAATTTTGGTGCCGTCTCATCTAGAACCACCAGATTTTGAAGGACAAGATGTGTCAGTTGTACTAAAAGGCAATCCAATAAAGTCAGGATGCATAAAACGTGCAGGTTCACACATGTGTGTTTTCACTGTGGTACTGATCAGGTTCCTGCCCTACAAACACAGGAATTCTGATAAATTCTTTTTTTTAATTTTTTTAATTTTTGCCTTGCCACACGGCATATGGGATCTTAGTCCACAGGCCAGGGATCGAACCCATGTCCCCTGTTTTGGAAGCACAGAGTCTTAACCATTGGACTGTCAGGGAAGTTCCAAAAGCACAGTGCTGTTTTTAAATTTTTTTATTTATTCTTTTTCGGCTGCACAGGGTCTCCGTTGCTACATGTGGGCTTTCTCCAGCCATGGTGAGCGGGGGCTGCTCTTCACTGTGGTGCACGGGCTTCTCGTTGTGGTGGCCTCTTGCTGTGGAGCACAGACTGTAGGCAGGAGGGCTACAGCAGTTGTAGCTCACCGGCTTCGTTGCCTCACGGCGTGTGGGATCTTCTTGGACCAGGGATCGAACCCGTGTCCCCTGCATTTGGCAGACAAATTCTTAACCACAGGACCACCAGGGAAAGTCCCAGCACAGTGCTTTTTTAATGTATATGGAACTGAGGAGAACACTGTAGGGCCACTCAAGAACAAAACCAAGCATTTAGTGATTAGGAAAATAGAGTCACAGACTCCGCGTCTGATGCACATTCTTGACTTGTTTTACACCAGAGGAAAAAAGTTAACTCTGTGATGACCTGACTGCAGTCCTGACATAAACTGCTTCATCTTGAGCAGTACTAAATCTGTGGTTGGCACAATTCTAAGAACTGGCCTCAAGAGATTGGGATTCACTTATTGCTCATAATAATTGATGGGCATCAAAATAATTGTGGCTTGCTCTGCCCTGTATGTAAGGGGGCAACTAAAATTGTCAGCAAAGAGATTCTACTCAGTGGATTCAATGGATGTGAATGTGAGCAAACTCCAGGAGACAGAGGACAGAGGAACCTGGCAGGCTGCAGTCCATGGAGTCACTAAGAGTCAGACATGACTTAGCAACTGAACAACAACGTGTTGACATTTCCACTCTGAGAACATGGTGCCCTATGTCAGCATGAAAAAGTTATAGAAGATGAACCTTCACCTCTAATCCCATAGAAATAAAATGATGTTGGGCAGTAGGGAATTGAAAGCAGCTCTTTTGCCCTTTCCTGTGTGCCCACTTCTGTTCTTTTCTAATCCTGAAAAAACCTAATTGTAGGAATGCAGTCACTAAACAATTTAAATTAAATCTTGACACGCTCTCCTGAATGCACCTATGCCTTGCCTATCCTGTTGATTGTTCTCCTAGATAAAAAGAAGTAAGAGTGAAGAATTAAGTAAAAGAATGACTATGTCTTTACAGCCTGTAGTCCCATAGCAATCCTATAGGCGGATCTCACAGGCAAGAAAACATCTGGAGAGTTAGTCCAACCTGCATGCAATGAAGAATGACGCAGCATCCAGCCTTCTGCATCGATGATTCACTGAGATCCCCCTGCACACACACTCGCTCTGCCAGCTACCTTTTCCTTTCAAACAGTCATAACTGAGCAGAAACTTTGAGTTGATCTTGGGACATGAGTCCACCGTCTCTCCAGATTGCTGGCTTTTCTGCCTGTGGTCCATCTCAGAGGGCAAGAGAAGCCCCAAAATACAGCATGGTTAGTTTTATGTTCTTGGTAGTTTCACAGGCTAATGACTGGGAGGAGGATTCCAACTCTTTTGGGGAAAGGGAAGATATTTCCAGGAATTGAGCTACTGTCCACCTTTTGGTCTTTGTGATTGGCCTTGGAATTGTCATGGTGCCTGTGGGTGTATCATTTAACTTACTGTTGTATTACAGTGAGTGTATTCTGAGGCTCAAGCTCTAGTGACAGTTAACGTCTGCTATCTTGGACCTATTTGGTTATAATCAGTTTATGTCGTCTCCTTGGACTGTGGCATTCTTTTAAAGTTTGTGCCCTGACCCCTTCCTTCCTGTTCCAATTTTTCTGGAAGTAACAGAAGCCACCTTGTTGTTGTTCAGTCCCTAAATCATCTCAAAGTCTTTCTGACCTCACGGACCATAGCACACCGGGCTCCTCTGCCCTCTACTGTCTTCCAGAATTTGTTCAAATTAATGTCCATTAAGTCGTTGATGCTATCTTAACCATCATTGATGGTTATCTTATCCTCTGTTGCCCCCTTCTCCTTTTGCTTTCAATCTTTCCCAGCATCAGGATCTTTTCCAATGAGTCAGCTTTTCATATCAGGTGACCAAAGTATCTGAGCTTCACTTTTAGCATCTGTCTTCAATGAATATTCAGGGTTGATTTCCTTTAGGATTGACTAGTTTGATCTCCTTGTAGTCCCAGGGGACTTTCAAGAGTCCAACACCACAATTAAAAAGCATTAATTCTTCTGTGTTCAGGCTTCTTTATGGTCTAACTCTCACATCTGTACATGACTGTTGGAAAAATGATAGCTTTGACTATACGGATCTTTGTCAGCAAAGTGATGTCTCTGCTTTTTAATACACTCTCTAGGTTTATCATAGCTTTCCTTCCAAAAAGCAAATATCTTTTAATTTCATGGCTGCAGTCACTGTTTGCAGTGATTTTGGAGTCCAAGAAAATAAAGTCTGTCACTGTTTCCACTTTTCCCCATTCTGTTTGCCTTGAAGTGATACGACTGGATGCCAAGATCTTAGTTTTTTTAATGTTGAGTTTCAAGCCAGTTTTTTCACTCTCCTCTTCCACCCTCATCAAGAGGGTCTTTAGTTCCTCTTCACTTTTTGTCATTAGAGTGGTATCATCTGCATATCTGAGGTTGTTGATATTTCTCCCAGCAATCTAGATTCCAGCCTGTGATTCATCCAGCTCAGTGATTCTCATGATATACTCTGCATAGAAGTTAAATAAGCAGAGTGACAGCATACAACCTCCTTTCCCAATTTGGAACCAGTCCACTGTTCCATGTCCAGTTCTAACTGTTGCTTTCTTGATCCACATACAGGTTTCTCAGAAGACAGGTAAGGTGGTCTGGTATTCCCATCTCTAGAAGAATTTTCCACCGTTTGTTGTGATCCACACAGTCAAAGGCTTTATTGTAGTCAGTGAAGCAGAAGTAGATGTTTTTCTGGAACTCCCTTGATTACTTGATGATCCAAAGAATGTTGGCAATTTGATCTCTGGTTCTGCTGCCTCTTTAAAATCCATCTTGTACATCTGGAAGTTCTTGGTTCATGTACTGCTGATGCCAAGCTTGAAGGATTTTGAGCCATAACCTTGCTAGCATGTGACATGAGTGCAAATATAGGGTAGTTTGAACATCCTTTAGCATTGCTGTTCTTTGGGACTGAAATGAAAACTGACTTTTTCCAGTCCTGTGGCCACTGCTGAATATTCCAAATTTGCTGGCATATTGAGTGCAGCACTTTCACAGCATTATGTTTCAGGATTTGAACTAGCTCAGCTGGAATTCTGTCACTTTCACTAGCTTTGTTTGTAGTAATGCTTCCTAAGGCCCACTTGACTTCACACTTCTAGATGTCTGGCTCTAGGTGAGTGACTACATCATCATGGTTTTCCAGGTCATTAGACCTTTTTTGTACAGTTTCTTTTGTGTATTCTTGCCACGTCTTCTTAATTTCTTTTGCTTTTGTTTGGTCTTTACCGTTTTTATCCTTTATCATGCCTATCCTGGCATGAAATGTTCCCTTGGTATCTCTGATTTTCCTGAAGCGATTCTAGAAATCCCTTACCCATTCTATTGTTTCTCTCTATTTCTTTGCATTATTCATTTTAAAAGGCTTTCTATCTCTCCTTGCTATTCTCTGAAACTCTGCATTCAGTTGGCTATATCTTTCCCTTTCTCCTTTGCCTCTTGCTGTCTTCTTTCCTCAGCTGTTTGTAAAGCCTCCTCAGACAACCACTTTGCCTTCTTTTTTTTGGGATGGTTTGGGACACCGCCTCATGTACAGTGTTACTAACCTCTGTCCCTAGTTCTTCAGGCACTCTGTCTACCAGCTCTAATCCCTTGAGTCTGTTCATCACCTCCACTATATCAGGGCTTCCCTGGTAGCTCAGACAGTCAAGAATCTGCCTGCAGTGCAGCAAATCCAGATTCGATCCCTGGGTCAGAAGATTCCCTGGAGAAGGAAATGGCAAACCACTCCAATATTCTTGCCTGGAAAACCCCATGAACAGAAGAGCCTGCTGGGCTACAGTCCATGGGGGTTGCAAAGAGTCAGACATCACTGAGCAACTAATACTTTCACTTTCACTGTATAGTCATAAGGTATTTGATTTAAGATTTGAATGGTCTAGTGCTTTTCCCTACTTTCTTCAACTTAAGACTGAATTTTGCAATAAGGAACTCATGTTCTGAGCTGCAGTCAGTTCCAGGTCTTGTTTTTACTAACTGTATAGAGCTGCTCCATCTTTGGCTGCAAAGGACATAATCCATCTGATTTTGATACTGACCATCTAATGATGTCCTTTGTAGAATCATCTCTTGTGTTGTTGGAAATGGGTGTTTGCTATAACTGCTGTGTTCTCTTGACAAAACTGTTTGCCTTTGCCCTGATTCATTTTGTACTCCAAGGCCAATCTTGACTGTTATTCACAGTATCTCTTGACTTCCTACTTCTGCATTGCAATCCCCTATGTATATGTAGAGTACATCATGAGAAACCCTGGGCTGGAAGAAGCGCAAGCTGGAATCAAGATTGCCAGGAGAAATATCAGTAACCTCAGATATGCAGATGACACCACCCTTATGGAAGAAAATGAAGAGGAACTAAAAAGCCTCTTGATGAAAGTGAAAGAGGAGAGTGAAAAAGTCAGCTTAAAACTCAACATTCAGAAAACTAAGATCATGGCATCCAGTCCCATCACTTCATGGGAAATAGATGGGGAAACAGTGGAAACAGTGTCAGACTTTATTTTTTTGGGCTCCAGAATCACTGCGGATGGTGATTGCAGCCATGAAATTAAAAGATACTTACTCCTTGGAAGGAAAGTTATGACCAACCTAGATAGCATATTAAAAAGCAGAGACATTACTTTGCCAACAAAGGCCCATCTAGTCAAGGCTATGGTTTTTTCAGTGGTAATGTATGGATGTGAGAGTTGGATTATAAAGAAAGCTGAGCACTGAAGAACTGATGCTTTTGAACTGTGGTGTTGGAGAAGACACTTGAGAGTCCCTTGGACTGCAAGGAGATCCAACCAGTCCATCCTAAAGGAGATCAGTCCTCAGTGTTCATTGGAAGGATTGATGCTGAAGCTGAAACTCCAGTACTTTGGCCACCTCATGCGAAGAGTTGACTCATTGGAAAAGACCCTGATGCTGGGAGGGATTGGGGGCAGGAGGAGAAGGGGATGACAGAAGATGAGATGGCTGGATGGCATCACTGACTTGATGGACATGAGTTTGACTAAACTCCAGGAGTTGGTGATGGGCAGGGAGGCCTGGAGTGCTGAGATTCATGGGGTTGCAAAGAGTCAGACACGACTGAGCGACTGAACTGAACTGATGATGAAAAGCACATCACTTTTTTGGTGTTAGTTCTGGAAGGTACTGTAGGTCTTCTTAGAGCCAGTCAACTTCAACCTCTTTGGCATCAGTGGTTGGGGCATAGACTTGGATTACCGTGATGTTGAATGGCTTGCCTTGGGAACAAACCGAGATCCTTCTGTCATTTTTGAGATTTCACCCAAGTACTGCATTTCAAACTCTTTTTTTGTTGACTATGAGGGCTATTCCATTTCTTTTAAAGGATTCTTACCCACAGTAGTAGATATAATGGTGATCTGAATTAAATTTGCCCATTCTCATCCATTTTAGTTCACTGATTCCAAAGATGTCAGTGTTCATTCTTGCCATCTCCTGCTTGACCATGTCCAATTTACCTTGATTCATGGACCTAACATTCCAGGTTCCTATGCAATATTGTTCATTATAGCATCGAACTTTACTTTCTCCACTAGACAGATCCACAACTGAGCATCATTTCCACTTTGGCCCACCTGCTTCATTCTTTCTGAAGCTATGAGTAATTGCTCTCTGCTCTTCCCCAGTAGCATATTGGACACCTTCCTACCTGGGGGGCTCACCTTCTGGTATCATACCTTTTGCCTTTTCATACTGTCCATGGGGTTCTTGCAGCAAGAATATTGGAGTAGATTGCCATTTGCTCTTCCCGTGGACCACATTTTGTCAGAACTCTTCACTACAACCCGTCCATCCTGGGTCGCCCTGCACAGCATGGCTCACAGCTTCACTGAGTTAGGCCAGCCCCTTCGCCATGACAAGGCTTCTGTCCATGCAGGTGCTACCTTATTGGAATAGTTTAAGAGAGAATGGGAAGTTAGAAATGTGAGATGAAATATTACAAAAAAAATGTGACTATGATCTTTTTGTACAGATACAGAAAGATTTCCAGGATGTGTTGTTCAGTGAAAGGTAGAGATAGTGTGTATACTCTGGCACTTCTGCTATATGGTTCCTTGAGTGTTTTTCTCCAAGTACTTACAAGATGTCTCCAGCAGTGGGAATCAGCCTTTGGAATTTTTGAAGCATATCAATGTATTCCCTGGTGGCTCAGATGGTAAAGAATGCCTGTAATGCAGGAAACCCGGGTTTAATCCCTGGGTTGGGAAGATCCCCTCCAGGGATCCTTCTCCAGAAGGGAATGGCAACCTACCTCAGTATCCTTGCCTGGAGAATTCCTTGAACAGAGGATCCTAGCGTGCTGCAGTCCATTCCATCAGAGTCAGACACAACTGAGCGACTAAGCACATGCACACACACGTGAAAGTATTATTTTTTAAAACATTATTTTTAAAGAAATGTTGCCATGACGGGAAGCAGTAAAGTGGCTGAAAGCTGAGTGGTGGAGAGAGGTTGTTTAAGGGTGAGGTGTTAAGCTCTGTGAGGGTAAATTTGTATTCTGACCCAAGAGAAAGAGAAGAATAATGCAGACTAAATGTGTGCTCAGTCATGTCCAACTCTTTGCAACCTCATGGACTGCAGCATGCCAGGCTCCTCTGTCCATGGAATTCTCCAAGCTAGGACACTGAAGTGGGTTGCCATTCCCTTCTCTAGGGGATCCTCCCAACTCAGGGATTGAACCCAGGTCTCCTGCATTGCAGACAGATTCTCTACCAACTGAGCCACCAGGGAAGCCCAGTAATAGTTCAGAAAAGAGAAGCTAATTGCAGGAGTCAAGTGCCTGAGGGGAGAGAGAAACCTGTGCTGGTTGATGAGATAAATTTATTCTTACTTCGTAGCCTTAAGTGTCTCAGAGTACGGAGGAAAAGCCAGGACTTAGGAGGTTTTGGAGACTGGTTTAAGGCAGGTCTTTCAACATAGGGTGGGATGAGGGCTTGATTAGGATTAGATAAGGATTGTCATATAATGGTTTAGGATCTGTGGACACAGAAAAGTGAAAGTGAAGTCGCTCAGCTGTGTCCAACTCTTTGCGACCCCAGGGACTGTAGCCTGCCAGGCTCTTTGGGATTTTCCAGACAAGAATACTGGAGTGGGTTGTCGTTTCCTTCTCCAGGGGATCTTCCCAACCCAGGGATCGAACCCAGATTCCCTGCATTGCAGGCAGATTCCTTACTGTCTGAGCCACCAGGGAAGTGCATTAAAGAGATTTAAAGGAATCATGCCAAATATCTCACTGTTTTATTTTTCTGGTAAAGACTGAAGCAAGGTCATCAATTAAGAGTAAAGGTGAAAAAAAAAAAAAAAAAGAGTAAAGGTGAGGTAAAGTCAACCAATAAAATACACCTAAGCCATCAAAAGTAAAAGGAGGTGGCGGGGGAGGGGGGGGGAGCAACTCCCTAATGTTCCAGTGGCTAAAACTACATGCTCCCAATGCAGAGGCCTCATTTCATTCCCTGGTCAGGGAACTAGATCCCACGTGCTTCAGCTAAGGGTTTGTAAGATCCCAAGGGCCAAAACTAAGACCCGGAAAATATAGATAATCTAAGAGTAAGGTCTGATATGCAACCCTGAATATTCACAGAAAGGACTGATGCTGAACTTCAATCACCTGATGTGAAAAGCCAACTCATTGAAAAAGATCCTGATGCTGGGAAAGATTGAGAGCAGGAGAAGGGGGCAACAGAGGATGAGATGGTTAGATGTATCACCAACTCAGTGGGCATGAGTTTGGGCAAACTCTGGGAGATAGTGAAGGACAGGGAAGCCTAGCTTGCTGCAGTTCATGGGGTTGCTGGAAGTTGGACATGACTTAGTGACTGAACAACAACAATGAGGTGTGCAGGTCTGAAGAGGGAAGAAAGGGAGAATATTACTGCTTTGAAACATAAACAACAGAAGGTACTTATGGAAGGACAGTATCAATAGGAATATAGTTGGCTGACCTGATGTCCTCCTAGCCTCTCAGCAATCTCTCAGATGCAGCTCACCATTCCCCACAGAACGCATCTTAAAACCATTGTCAACCCCAAAGCAATTTTATAGCTATAGAAGTGAAGTCCCTCAAAATGTCTCTGTATCAACAAAGGTTCTTATTTCTCATTTTAAGACTAACAAGCTGTTGGAAGGGTTGCTTGTTCCAGATCAGGAGGTATTTGGCCACAGGAGTGAATTAGGTTTCTATAATTTCCAACATAGAGAATCACTCAAAACTTTGAAATTATAATGTTTTTTGGCTTCTAGTATTCTCAAGGTTTTAAAGATATTTAGGCCAAGTTTTGTTTTTCAGACTCAGGGCACTGGACACACTTGAGACACTGGGAACTCCTAGAACTATTTGGAAAGAACTTGAGTTTCTTCAGAGTTGGAGTTTGGAGAACCACAGCTTTGGAAATAATGTTTTGACCTTAGTTATCACTCAGGGCAAGGCAGGTGAGTAACAGGCAACAGAGATCCCAGGTATGTTTTAACTGCTTAATATGTTGTGCTTATTCAATTTGGAAAATGAGACAACCAGTAGTTCTAAAGGGTTTGTTATGAATGAGAGAGAGAGGCTCAAGCTTTATCATATTAAATGATGAAGACATGCCCAAAACTGGCCTAAAATTGGGGAACAGCTTAAATATTCACAACCAACAAATTCAGTCATGCTATTCAAAAGATAATTGGGGAATTTACAAAACAAATTAACTCAGAGTGCACGAAATGCATGGCATCCAGAAGGATGATACACATTTCAAGTTGTGAGATACAAGTTCTGTTCTTAGTCTTATCTGTACCTTATCTGTATCTCTGGGGGTGTATGAGTAATTTCATCTGGAGGTAAGTATAAAATTCTATCTTCTAAGACCTGAATGCTTTGGCACTTTCTAGCTCTATTCCAGTGGGGAAGGCAATGGCACCCCACTCCAGTACTCTTGCCTGGAAAATCCCATGGACGGAGGAGCAGGTAGGCTGCAGTCCATGAGGTCGCTAAGAGTCGGACACGACTGAGCGACTTCACTTTCATGCGCTGGAGGAGGAAATGGCAACCCACTCCAGTGTTCTTGCCTGGAGAATCCCAGGGACGGGGGAGCCTGGTGGGCTGCCGTCTATGGGGTCGCACAGAGTCGGACATGACTGAAGTGACTTAGCAGTAGCAGCAGCTCTGTTCCAGAGATGCCTTGGTTATTGCCTGTTGCCAAGAATAAGTCTCCTTTAACTACTATTAAAGAGAAAATAAGAAAATGACACAAAGCAAAAGCAAAGTCACTTAATTCTGCTGGAGTTACAGAACCAAAACCATTCAATTGTTTCTGAATATTTAGAGACTATTTTGGAGTTTGGTATTGAATATTAATCTTATCTTGGTTTGTGTACAAGAGTTGAAGCAAATCAGTTAGTTTTTTACAGTCTGAGATTCAAGTAAAATAATGTTTTCAGTGACTCACTCACAGATAATACTGACAGTTCAGGACTATGAATGTTGCAGTATCCTTCTGTTCTGAGGATCCTCAGCCCACCATGAGGTACCCTGGGAGTGGATGTATTCTGATTTTAAAATGCTTAACATGAAAGTATAGGTATAGACCTTTAAATACACATCTTAGCTTTCATTTAATTGTTTAACATCATTGCTATATTAAAATTTATTCATTTTTCTAAGAATTTATTTTTTAAAAGTGTATCTGGTTGTGCCAGGTCCTAGTTGTGGCACATGAGATCTTTAGTGATGGCAGGCATGCCCTTAGTGGTGGCACGTGGGGTCTAGTTGCCTGACCAGGGATCAAACCTGGGTCCCCTACACTGGGGTCTTAGAGTCTTAACCACTGCATACAAAGTATTAGGTGGACCACTATGGGGGATAATAGAGGTAGTTAAAACAGCATCTAGGGTAAAAGTTTCTGCACTTGAACCAAGATTTTATTTACAGTCCACTCAACACCATGCTCAGTCTTAAACAACTAAATCTATGGTGGTGGTTGTTTTTCAGTTGCTCAGTCGTGTTCAACTCTTTGTGACCCCATGGAGCACAGCACAGGCTTCCCTGTCCTTCACTGTCTCCCAGAGTTTGCTCAAATTCATGTCCAGTGAGTTGGTGATGCCATCTAACCATCTCATCCTCTGTTGCTTGCTTCTCCCCATGCCTTCAATCTTTCCCAGCATCAGGGTCTTTTTCAGTGAGTGGGCTCTTCACATCAGGTGGCCAAAGTATTGGAGCTTCAGCTTCACCATCAGTTCTTTCAATGAATACTCAGGGTTGATTTCCTTTAGGATTGACTGGTTTGATCTCCTTTCTGTTCAAGGGACTCTCGAGAGTCTTCTTCATCACCACAGTTCAAAGCGTCAATTCTTCAGCACATAGCCTTCTTTATGATTCAACTCTCACATCCATACATGACTACTGGAAAAACCATAGCTTTGACTATCCGGACTTTTGTTGGCAAAGTGATATCTCGGCTTTTTAACACACTGTCTAAGTTTGTCATAGCTTTTCTTCCAAGGAGCAAGCATATTTTAATTTTATAGCTGCACTCATCATCTGCAGTGATATTGGAGCCCCCAAAAATAAAATCTGCCACTGTTTCCACTTTTTCCCCATCTATTTGCAAGAAGCGATGGCACCGGATGCCATGATCTTAGTTTTTTGAATGCTGAGTTTTAAGCCAGCTTTTTCACTTTTCTCTTTCACCCTCACCAAGAAACTTCAGTTCTTCTTCACTTTCTGCCATTAGAGTGCTATCACCTGTATATCTGAGGTTGTTGATATTTCTCCCGGCAGTCTTTATTCCAGCTTATGAGTCATCCAGCCCAGGATTTTGCATGATGTACTCTGCAGTTTCTCTTTAAAGTTAAAGGCAGTCCTACCTTTTATACATTATAAAGTTGAAAATGAGAGGGACTTCCCTAGCAGTCCCGTGATTAGAACTCCATGCTTCCACTTCAGGGGGCACAGGTTAAATCCCTGGTCAGTTCAGTGCAGTCGCTCAGTCGTGTTCAACTCTTTGTGACCCCATGGACTGCAGCATGCCAGGCCTTCTTGTCCATCACCAGCTCCTGGAGTTTACCCAAACTCATGTCCATTGAGTTGGTGATGCCATCCAACCATCTCATCCTGTGTCATCCCCTTCTCCTCCCTCCTTCAATCTTTCCCAGCATCATGGTCTTTTCAAATGAGTCAGTTCTTCACATCAGGTGGCCAAAGTATTGGAGTTTCAGCTTCAACATCAATGAATGTTGAAGTCCTTCCAATGAATATTCAGGACTAATTTCCTTTAGGATGGACTGGTTGGATCTCCTTGCAGTCCAAGGGACTCTCCAAACACCACGGTTCAAGAGCATCAATTCTTCAGTGCTCAGCTTTCTTTATAGTCCAACTCTCACATTCATACATAACTACTGAAATCCCTGGTCAGAGAACTGAAATCCCACATGCTGCACAGGCCGTCCAAAAAAAAAAAAGGAGGGAAAGAAAGGAGGTGGAGGGGGAGGGAAGAGTTTTGCAGTCCTATTCAGGACAAGGAATGACCCAGCAGGATGATGAGTCCTCATACCTGTTAAAGTATTTCTAAAGTAATACAACATTATCACAACTGCCACTTGGCTGACAGTGATTCTAAGATCACCTGATTTCAGAGATGGTAAAATGGGAGACAATACAACAGTAAGCACCCAGGTACACTGCCCTGCTTAGACAGAGAACAGTTGCCCACATTGTCACGACCCCCTGTCACTCTCCCTCCTTCCCACCTTAGAAACAGTCCTTGTTCTAAACTTTGAGTTTATCATTCCTTTGTTTCCTCTTCTGTTTTACCAAAAATGTACCCTAAATCAGGGGTCCTCAACTCCCAGGCCTGGTCCCTAGCCTGTTAGGAATTGGGCAGCAGCAGGCAAGGGCAAGCAGGCAAAGCTTCATCTATATTTAATCGCTTACTGACTCATACCGAAACCCTATCAGTGAATGGCAAGTGACAATTAAGCTGCATCTGGTGACAGGTTTTGAGTCTGAATTTGACACTTATTCTAGTCTGCATGTGGCCCACCCATTATTTTATTTACCACTTCCATCTGTGCCTCTTACCCACACTGTGCAATTGTCTCAGTTACCGTTTTTGTAAGCCCAAAAGCTAACCCTCACCAAAATGAGTAAAAAAACGAACATTACTGGAGAGCTTCTTTGAAAAGAGGAAAGGACCCAATGATGAGACAGCATAAGACTCTAAGACTGTTAAGAAAAAGAAAGCTGAATTTGAAAGAAAATATCAAAAGTCCTACTTAAATTATGCATTCATTGCAACAGGCGATTCACATCCAGCCTGCTTTGTACAGTATATGGAGACCAGCTATCCAATGAAGCCATGAAACCTTCAAAACTTCAGTGTCACAGGGATACCCTGCATTAAAAGATAAGCCTTTGGAATTTTTCAAAAGAAGCATGAACACAGAGAACAGAAGCAATTATTGAAGGCCACCACTTTATCAGATGTGTCTGCACTGAGAGCATCGTTCTTAGTGGCCAACCACATTGTTAAAGTGAAGAAACCCTTTATTGTTGGTGAAGAGTTGATCCTGCCTGCTGCTAAGGACATTTGTCATGCACTTTTAGGAGAAGCTGCAGTTTAAAAGGTTCCTCTTTCAGCTAGTGCCATAACTAGATGAGTTGATGAAATGGCAGAGGATATTGAGGTATAATTGTTAGAGAGGATTAAGGAGTCACTGTAGTATGCAATCCAGGTTGACGACTCTACTGATGTTGACAACAAGGCAACAATGCTTGCTTTTGTGTCAGGAGGATATGTTATGTGCATTGTTGTGGCCAACCAACACCACAGATACAGAACTATTCAAGTCTTTGAATGATTGCATATTAGGAGGACTAAACTGGTCATTTGTTTCAGTATATGCATGGACAGAGTGGTTTCTATGACTGGACGATTTTCTGGTTTTACTACTTGGGTCAAAGGGGTCGCTACTGAATGTGAGTATGCAGTGTGTCATTCATAGAAAAATCCTGGCTAGCTAAAAAATGTCTCCTGAACTTAATATTTTGCAGGATGTTGATTAAAATTATCAACCACATTTAAAGTACGTGCCCTTAACTCATGTCTGTTCAATTCGGTCTGTGAGGAGATGGATACAGTACACACATCTTCTCTCTTTCTTAAAATTATTTATTTGTGGCTGTACTGGGTCTTTGTTGCTCACGGGGGCTATTCTTTGCAGTACATGTGCTTCTCATTGCGGTGGCTTCTCTTGTTGTGGAGCACAGGCTCTAGAGCAGAGGTTTCAGTAGTTGTGGTGTACAGGTTCCTCAGCATGTGGAGTCTTCTCCAGCAAGGGATCAAACCCATGTCCCCTACATTGGCAAGTGGATTCTCAACAACCGGACCACCAGGGAAGTACTACACACATCCTCTCTTATATGCAGAAGTGAAATGGCTTTCTAAAGGTAGATCACTGGCCAGAGTCTCTGAGTTATGAGAGCTGCTCCAAAGATTTCTTTTAGAAAAGCAGTCACCACTGGCAGCACATTTCAGTGACACAGAATGAGTCATAAAACTTGCTTACTTGTGTGACATAGTCAACCTGCTCGACAGACTCAATCTGTTACTGCAGGGAAGAACAACTGTTTTCAAGTTGGCAGATAAAGTGGCTGCCTTCAAAGCCAAACTGGAATTATGGGGGCAATGAGTGGACATTGGGATTTTTGACATGTTTCAAACATTAGCAGAGATTTTGAAAGAAACTGATCTAGAGTCTTCTTCATCCCAGCTGATGCATGATCACCTATCTCAGCTTTCAGAAGAGTTTGAGCATTACTTTCCAACCACAAAAGACCCTCAAACTGGTGAGGAATGGCTCTGAGACCCATTGGTGAAGAAACCAGGTGAGTCAGTTTTGTCTGTGCTAGAAGATCAACTGCTTGAGATCACAAATTACAGTGGCCTTAGAAGAATGTTTCGGACAATTTCAAATCTCCATACATTCTGGATTAAAGTCAAGGTGGAATGTCCCAAGATTGGCACAAAAGCACTGAAAAGCCTGCCTCCATCTCCAACATCCTATCTTTGTGAAGAAGGATCTTCTGCAGTGACAGCAACAAATACAAGATTATGGAGCAGACTGGATATAAGCAACACACTTCTGGTGTTCTGGCCTCCCATCACATGGGACCATCTAGTTGCAGGAAAACAAGCTTAGGGTGCCCACTGATTCTGCATTATGGTGTGTTGCACAATGTAGTAATAATAGAAATAAAGTGCATGATAAATGTAATAGTTTCACCCTGAAACCATTCCCTGTAGCCCCCAGTTCATGGAAAAATTGTCTTTCATGAAACTGGTCCCTGGTGCCAAAAAGGTTAGGGACTGCTGCCCTAAACAATACATTGTTTGTTCTCGTTTATGATGTGGTTGATAAATGGAACTATGTCACACATGTTATTCTGTGACTTGCTTTTTTTTTTTTTTTTACTAAAGCTTAGTTGAAATTCATGCATGATAACATGTATGACTGCTATTCATTTTCATCACTGCATAGTACCTCACTGCCTGTCTGTTCCAATATTCATCAGTTTTTCTCAGGTCCTGCTGTGCTGTGAGCTCGTGTGCAGGTATGCTAAGTTGCTTCAGTCATGTCCAACTCTTTGTAACCCTCTGGACTGTAGCCTGCCAGACTCCTCTCTCCATGGGATTCTCCAGGCAAGAATACTAGAATGGGTTGCTGATCTCTCCTCCAGGGGATCTTCCTGGCCCAGGGATCAAATCCATGTTTTTTCTGTCTGCCTGCATTGGAGGTGGGTTCTTTACTGCTAGGGCCACCTGGGAAGCCCCACTGTGAGCTCAGTCATTAATAAAGCTGTTTGTTTTATTGAAGTTGAGGGAGTGGGGCTAATTGTGGCCAAAGCCAGGTCATCATAATCGTCATCATCATTTATATCATAATTATTATTAACTAACTACAAAAACATGAGGAATTAGTTGGAATGTCAAGAAAAATTTGGGAGCCATTTTGTAGGTGAGGAATCATGAATAAAGGAAGGTGTCCTTGAGAAAAATTATAAAGGCAAAATCTTCATGAATGGTAATTTTTTTGGATTTTGGAAGTGAGGGAAAGGGAGAGTCTCATGAGCTGAACTCAGAAAGCCAGGAGCTAGAACTGGTCAACTCTTTTGTATCAGGAGTACAAATGGAATATCCAGGTTAGGAAGTAGGTTGAGGATAAAGGAATAATTTTAAGAAGAACCTTTTTTTTTTTTTTAAGCCGCGCCATGTGGCATGCAGGATCTTAGTTTCCTGTTGTTGTTCAGTCGCTCAGTCGCGTCTGACTCTTTGTGACCCCATGGAGGGCAGCACAGCCAGGCTTCCTTGTCTTTCATCATCTCCCAGAGCTTGCTCAAACATGCCCATTGAGTTGGTATGCCATCCAACCATCTCGTCCTCTGTTGTTCCCTTCTCCTCCTGCCTTCAATCTTTCCCAGCATCAGGGTCTTTTAATGAGGTGGCTCTTTGCATCAGGTGGCCAAAGTATTCAACATCAGTGTTTCCAATGAATATTCCGGATTCATTTACTTTTCGATTGACTGGTTTGATCTCCTTGCCATCCAAGGGACTCTCAAGAGTCTTCTCCAATACCACAGATCAAAAGCATCAATTCTTCAGCACTCAGCCTTCCTGATGATCCGTCTCTCACATCCCATACATGCCTACTGGAAAAACCATAGCTTTGACTAACAGAGTAATGTCTAGTTGGCAAAGTAATGTCTTTGCTTTTTAATACACTATCTAGGTTTCTCATAGCATTTCTTCCAAGGAGCAAGCATCTTTTAATTTCATGGTTGCAGTCATCTTTCAATTTTATGCCATCTGCAGTGATTTTGGAGCACAATAAAATAAAGTCTGTCACTGTTTCCATTGTTTCCCCATCTATTTGACATGAAGTGATGTGGCCGGATGCCATGATCTTCATTTTTTTGAATGTTGAGTTTTAAGCCAGCTTTTTCATTCTCCTCTTTCACATTCATCAAGAGGCTCTTTAGTACCTCTTTGCTTTCTGCCATTAGGGTGGTGTCATCTGCATATCTGAGGTTATTGTTATTTCTCCCAACAATCTTGATTCTGGCTTGTGCTTCATCCAGCATGGCATTTCTCATGTATATTCTGCACATATGTTAAATAAGCAGGGTGACAATATACAGCATTTGTGTACTCCTTTCCCATTTTTGAACCAATCTGTTGTTCCATGTTCAGTTCTAACTTGCTTCTTGACCTGCATACAGGCTTCTCAGGAAGCAGGTAAGGTGGTCTGGTATTCCCATCTCTCAACGAGATTTCCACAGTTTGCTGTGATCCACACAGTCAAAGGCCTTAGCATAGTCAGTGAAGTGGAAGTAGATGTTTCTCTGGAATTCTCTTGCTTTTTCTATAATCCAACAGATGTTGACAGTTTGATCTCTAGTTCCTTTGTCTTTTCTAAATCCAGCTTGAACACATGGGAGTTCTCGGTTCATGTACTGTTGAAACCTAGATTGGAGAATTTTGAGCACTACTTTGCTGGCATGTGAAAAGAGTGCGATTGTGTGGTTGTTGGAACATTCTTTTTTATTTTTTTTTTCCATTAATTTTTATTAGTTGGAGGCTAATTACTTTACAATATTGTAGTGGTTTTTGCCATACATTGATATGAATCAGTCATGGATTTACATGTGTTCCCCATCCCGATCCCCCCTCCCACTGCCCTCCCTATCCCATCCCTCTGGGTCTTCCCAGTGCACCAGCCCTGAGCACTTGTCTCATGTATCCCACCTGGGCTGGTGATCTGTTTCACCCTTGATAGTATACTTGTTTCAATGCTATTCTCTCAGAACATCCCACCCTCGCCTTCTCCCACAGAGTCTAAAAGTCTGTTCTGTACATTTGTGTCTCTTTTTCTTTTTTGCATACAGGGTTATCATTACCATCTTTTTAAATTCCATATATATACATTAGTATACTGTATTGGTCTTTATCTTTCTGGCTTACTTCACTCTGTGTAATGGGCTCCAGTTTCATCCATCTCATTAGAACTGATCCAAATGAATTCTTTTTAATGGCTGAGTAATATTCCATAGTGTATATGTACCACAGCTTCCTTATCCATTCGTCTTCTGATGGGCATCTAGGTTGCTTCCATGTCCTGGCTATTATAAACAGTGCTGCAATGAACATTGGGGTACACGTGTCTCTTTCAGATCTGGTTTCCTCAGTGTGTGCCCAGCAGTGGGATTGCTGGGTCATATGGCAGTTCTATTTACAGATTTTAAGGAATCTCCACACTGTTCTCCATAGTGGCTCTACTAGTTTGCATTCCCACCAACAGTGTAAGAATGTTCCCTTTTCTCCACACCCTCTCCAACATTTATTGCATGTAGACTTTTGGATAGCAGCCATTCTGACTGGTGTGTAATGGTACCTCATTGAGGTTTTGATTTGCATTTCTCTGATAATGAGTGATGTTGAGCATCTTTTCATGGGTTTGTTAGCCATGTGTATGTCTTGTTTGGAGAAGTGTCTGTTTAGATCTTTGGCCTATTTTTGATTGGGTCATTTATTTTCCTGGAATTGAGCTGCAGGAGTTGCTTTTATATTTTTGAGATTAATCCTTTGTCTGTTGCTTCGTTTGCTATTATTTTCTCCCATTCTGAATGCTGTCTTTTCACC
Organism: Cervus canadensis; assembly: GCF_019320065.1. Lineage (NCBI taxonomy): Eukaryota > Metazoa > Chordata > Mammalia > Artiodactyla > Cervidae > Cervus > Cervus canadensis. Next base: position 74,033,000 of record NC_057393.1, on the reverse strand, counting down.
TTGCTTATAGTTTCCTTTGTTGTGCAAAAGCTTTTAAGTTTCATTAGGTCCCATTTGTTTATTTTTGCTTTTATTTCCAATATTCTGGGAGGTGGGTCATAGAGGATCTTGCTGTGATTTATGTCGGAGAGTGTTTTGCTTATGTTTTCCTCTAGGAGTTTTATAGTTTCTGGTCTTACATTTTGATCTTTAATCCATTTTGAGTTTATTTTTGTGTATGGTGTTAGAAAGTGTTCTAGTTTCATTCTTTTACAAGTGGTTGACCAGTTTTCCCAGCACCGCTTGTTAAAGAGGTTGTCTTTTCTCCATTGTATATTCTTGCCTCCTTTGTCGAAGATAAGGTGTCCGTAGGTGCATGGATTTATCTCTGGGCTTTCTATTTTGTTCCATTGATCTATATTTCTGTCTTTGTGCCAGTACCATACTGTCTTGATGACTGTGGCTTTGTAGTAGAGCCTGAAGTCAGGCAGGTTGGTTCCTCCAGTTCCATTCTTCTTTCTCAAGATTGCTTTGGCTATTCGAGGTTCTTTGTATTTCCATACAAATTGTGAAATTATTTGTTCTAGTTCTGTGAAGAATATCGTTGGTAGTTTGATAGGGATTGCATTGAATCTATAGATTGCTTTCGGTAGTATACTCATTTTCACAATATTGATTCTTCCAATCCATGAACATGGTATATTTCTCCATCTGTTTGTGTCCTCTGTGATTTCTTTCATCAGTGTTTTATAGTTTTCTATGTATAGGTCTTTTGTTTCTTTAGGTAGATATACTCCTAAGTATTTTATTCTTTTTGTTGCAATGGTGAATGGTATTGTTTCCTTAATTTCTCTTTCTGTTTTCTCATTTTAGTGTATAGGAATGCAAGAGATTTCTGTGTGTTAATTTTATATCCTGCAACTTTACTATATTCATTGATTAGCTCTAGTAATTTTCTGGTAGAGTCTTTAGGGTTTTCTATGTAGAGGATCATGTCATCTGCAAACAGTGAGAGTTTCACTTGTTGGAACATTCTTTGGCATTGCCTTTCTTTGGGATTGGAATGAAAACTGACTTTTTCTAGTCAGTCCTGCAGCCACTGCTGAGTTTTCCAAATTTGCTGGCATATTGACTGCAGCACTTTAAGAGCATCTTCCTTTAGGATTTGAAATAGCTCAGCTGGAATTCCATCACCTCCACTAGCTTTGTAGTGATCTTTCCTAAGGTCCATTTGACTTCACACTCCAGGATGTCTGGCTCTAGGTGAGTGATCACACCATTGTAGTTATCTGGGTCATTACAATCTTTTTTGTATGGTTCTTCTGTGTATTGTTGCCACCTCTTAATATCTTCTGTTTCTGTTAGGTCCATACCATTTCTGTCCTTTATTGTGCCCATCTTTGCATGGAATGTTCCCTTGGTATCTCTAATTTTCTTGAAGCGATCTCTAGTCTTTCCTGTTCTATTGTTTTCCTCTGTTTCTTTGCATTGATCACTGAGGAAGGCTTTCTTATCTCTCCTTGCTATTCTTTGGAACTGCATTCAGATGGATATATCTTTCATTTTCTCCTTTGCCTTTTGCTTCTCTTCTTTTCTCAGCTATTTGTAAGGCCTCCTCAGACAACAATTCTGCCTTTGTGCATTTCTTTTTCTTAGGGATGGTTTTGATCACTGCCTTCTATACAGTGTTACAACCCTCTGTCCATAGTTCTTCAGGCACTCTGTCTATCAGATCTAATGCCTTGAATATCCATCACTTCCACTGTATAATCATAAGGGATTTGATTTAGGTCATACTTGAATGGCCTAGTGGTTTTCCCTGTTTTCTTCAATTTAAGTCCAAATTTTGCAGTAAGGAGTTCATGATCTGACCCACAGTCAGCTCCTGGTCTTGTTTTTGCTGGCTGTATAGAGCTTCTCCATCTTCACTTGCAAAGAATATAATCAGTCTGATTTTGGTATTGACCATCTGGTGATGTCCGTATGTAGAGTCGTCTCATGTGTTATTAGAAGAGGATGTTTGCTATCACCAGTGTGTTCTGTTGGCAAAGCTATTAGCCTTTTCCCTTCTTCATTTTGTACACTAAGGCCAAACTGCCTGTTACTCTAAGTATCTCATGACTTCCTATTTTTGCATTCTAGTCCCCTATGATGAAAAGGACATCTCTTTTTTGGTGTTAGTTCTAGAAGGTCTTGTAGGTCTTCACAGAATGGTTCAACTTCAGCTTCTTTGGCATTAGTGGTTGGGGCATAGACTTGGATTATTGTGATACTGAATGGTTTTCCTTGGAAATGAACCAAGATCCTCTGTTGTTTTTGAGATTGCACCCAAATACTGCATTTCAGACTCTTTTGTTGACTATGAGGGCTACTTCATTTCTTCTAAGGGATTCTTTCCTACAGTAATAGATGTAACAGTTATCTGACATAAATTCTCCCATTCCTGTCCATTTTAGTTCACTGATGCCTAAGTTGCTGATGTTCACTCTTGCCGTGTCCTGTTTGACCACTTCCAGTTTACCTTGATTCATGGGCCTAACATTCCAGATTTCTATGCAATATTCTTTACAGCATCAGACTTTACTTTCACCAGACACACAACTGGGCATTGTTTCTTCTTTGGCTCAACCTCTTCATTTCTTTTGTTTCTATTTCTCCGCTCTTCTACAGTAGCAGATTGGTTACCTACTGACCTTGGGGGTTCATCTTTCAGTGTCATATCTTTTTGCCTTTTCCAACTATTCATGGGGTTCTCAAGGCAGGAATGCTGAAGTGGTTTGCCATTCCCTTCTCCAATGGACCACATTTTGTCAGAACTGTCCACCATGACCTGTCCATCCTTAGTGGCTCTACACAGCGTGGCTCATAGTTTTATTGAGTTATACAGAGCTATGATCCATGTGATCAGTTTGGTTAGTTTCCTGTGATTGTGGTTTTCATTCTGTTTGCCCTCTGATTGATAAGGATAAGAGGAGAGGGGGTCTTTAAAGAGATAATTAAGGTAAAATGAAGTCCTATGGGTGAACCCTAATCCAATATGACTCTTGTCCTTTTAAGAGGAAACTCAGAACAGAGATATATACAAAAGTAAGACCATGTTGTCAACTAAAAAGTGATGCACAGTGTGAGAGTTGCAAGTTAAGTTTTATTTGGGGCAAAATGAGGACTGCAGCCCAAGAAACAGCACCTCAAATAGGTCTGAGAGACTGCTCCAAAGAGACAGTGGGGGAAGGTCAATATATAAGATTTTGGTGAAGGGGGAGTTCAGGGAATCAAGCGCTTACTTTACAAAAGGTTTTTTGCTAGTCATGAGGAGCTGATGCCACTGTTATATGAGGAGATGCAAGAATAGAGATCAAGAAATCAGTTACTGAAATTATCTAACTATCTAAAGACCTGTTCTACCAGTTTCCCTGGAGCACAGAATGCCTAAATCTCTACCCTAAATTCCCTCCAGGGTGTGTCAAAGGTCAGCAGCTGCAGCAGCACAGGCAAGTGACAAATGCCCTAGTTGTTGTTGTTCAGTTGCTGGCTCTTGGCAAGTGCTAATTTATAGCTGACAATGCGAAGTCAAGGAGCTAGGCCTCAGAAGAAACCAGTCTTGCCAACACCTTGATTTTGGATTTCTGGCATCCAGAATTCAAAGAAAATAAATTTCTGCTGTTTTAAGTCACTGAGTCTATAGTACTTCATTATGAGTGCCCTAGCAAATTAATACTGTCTCTTTTTGGAGCTAGCCTATATTAGAATGTAATATAGGTTGGTAGACTCTCCTAGTAACAGATGCTTCACCACACTTTGGGTCACTTCTTTGCACAGACCACCAAAGCTTGTTACTTCAAAGTCAAATGTATCATGACTAGATTTCCAGGAGACCACAGAGCCCCTCAAACTCAGAAATGGTGAGTCAGTCCTATAAGATCTTGCTTGGGCATGTCTAAATTTAAATAGTAGTATCAACCTGCAGTTAATTTACTGAATGGGAAAAGGAGCTTAGGGCATCTCTGATGGCTCAGTGGTAAAGAATTCGCCTGTCAATGTAGGAGATATGGGTTCAATCCCTGGGAAATGGCAACCCACTCCAGTATTCCCACCTGGGAAATCCCATGGACAGAGGAGCCTGGTGGTCTACAGTCCATGGGGTCGCAAAAGAATCAGATACAACTTAGTGACTAAACATCAGCAACAACTAAAGGAGCTTGTGATAGGGAGAAGCAATTAAGAACAGAAGAAATGAAAACATATAAATCACAATTGTTGACTGTTAATATCTGTTGCTAACCATGCAAGAACATTTACATATGTCATTTTATTAACTTATTCATTCAAAAATATTTATTTGGGGACTTCTATGGTGATCCAGTGGCTAAGATTCTGAATTCCCAATTCACGGGGGCCCAGGTTTGATTCCCTGGTCAGGGAACTAGATCCCACATGTCACAACTAAGAATCCCGTAGGCTGAAACCAAGATCAAAGACCCCGCATGCTGAAAATAATGTCTGGCACAGCCAAATAAATAAAAACTAAAAAAATAGTGATCGAGCGCCTGCGATGTGCTAGCTACTTTGTGAGGAGCTAGGGCTGCAGTAATGAAGAAGAAAGACAAACCCCTGCTCTTGGGGGTACTTTACTCTTAAAGAAGACATAGAGAATAAAGTAGATTTTTACAGTGTAACATGATGAAGATTCTAATGGAAGGATTATAGTATGATGTGAGAAGATAGAGGAAGGATTATATATTAATTTGCTAGGACTGCCATAACAGAATATGATAGCACTTAACAACAAAAATTTACTTTCTCACAGTTCTAGAGGTTGGGAGTTCAAGATCAAATTTGGCAGAATTGGATTCTCCTGAGGCCTCTCTTTTTGGCTGCAAATGGCTGCATTTTCACTGTGTCCTCACATGTCTTTTTCTCTGTGTGTGCACACCTGGTGTTTCTTCCTCTTCTCATATGGATATTAGAGAAGACTGGAGATAGTGTGGGGGCTATTAAAATCAAATAGACAAGATGGTAGTGGGAATGGAGAGAAGTATAAAGAATTGAGAAAGTCTCAGGATGTAGGATTGAGAGGACTTGCTATTGGACTGGGAAAGGAGGAGAAAACCAAGGATGATGCTTAAGTTTCTGAGTTGAGCAAATGGGTGGGAAGTTGGTGCCATGCCCTGAGATAGGAAACACAGAAGCAGAGGTTCAGGGAGAGGGGAGGATGGTGAGCTCAGTTTTCAATATATTGAGTTTTAAGTGGGTTAATTATAAAAGTAAAGATATTCACAGCCTTATCAGCTACTTATTTCAATCCATGTTTTATAGAAGAGACTGGGGAAAAAAAAAACAACTCTGAAGTTTCAAGAGGTTGAGTAAATTGTTTTTTCACACCCAAGTTTATCTGACTGCAAGGGCTATACCTTTTATACTATAGCCCTCAAATTTTTACCCAAACCTTTGAGAGCTAGATGGGCTTCCCTGGTGGCTCAGATGATAAAGAATCTACCTGCAGTGTGGGAGATCTGGGTTTGATCCCTGGGTCAGGAAGATCCCCTATAAAAGGGAATGGTTACCCATTCCAGTATTCTTACCTGGAGATCCCATGGACAGAGGAGCCTGGCAGGTTATGTGGTCCATAGAGAATTGCAAAGAGTTGGACACTACTGAAGCAACTTAGCATGCATGCATGCAATGAGTGGGAGGATTACTCCAACTATTTTAGGGAAGAGGTGGGAATTTCCAGGAACTGGGCTACTGTCAACTTTGTGGTCTTTGATGGTTGGCTTTGGCACTGTCATGGTGCCTGTGGGTGTGTTATTTAGCTTACCATTGTGTTACAATGAGTATATTCTGAGGCTCAAGGTCTAGTGGAGCTCGACTGATCTGCCATTTTGGACCCATTTGGTTCTAATCAGTTTATGTCATATCTTCAGGCTAGATAATTCTTTCAAAGGTTCTGCCCTGCCCCCTTCCCCCCTGTTTCAGTGTGTGCTGCATGCTAAGTTGTTGTGTCCAACTGCAACCCTAAGGACTGTAGCCTGCCAGGATGCTCTGTCCATGGGATTCTCCAGGCAAGAATATTAGAGTGGGTTACCATTTCCTCCTCCAGAGGATTTTCCTGACCCTGGGATCGAACACAAGTGTCTTAGGTCTCCTGCATTAGCAGGTAGGTTCTTTACCACTATCACCACCTGGAAAGCCCAAGTGTCTCATAATAAATACATGTACTAATACATCTTTAGTGAATTATGTGAATTTAACATTAAGTGGGATAAAGAAGAACCATGATTAGTCTCATAATAGTTCAGGGTAGATTTTTACCACCAAATGAATACAACAAAACCTTTCTGTTTCTTACAGGGTATACTGGATTTTGATATTGTGGATAAATACATATCTTCTAGGATAATGCAATATCATGGAAACCAAAGGAATATAGTTTCAAGAAGAAAGTGGTGGTCAGTGGTGTCAGATGTTATTAAGAGATGAAGGGCAAGGTTTGAAGTAAGGTTATTACACTTGGTGATCAAGAAGTTAATAGGGACATCTCAAATTCCCCTGTGGCCCAATAGTTCAGAACCCTCACTCTCACTTCTGAGAGCCTGGGTTCAATCCATGGTGGGGGAATGAAGATCCTACAAGCTGTGAAATGTGGCCAAAAAAAGAGAAAGGAATTGCTGGTGACATTTTCAAGAGCATATCCTTTGCTAGGATAAAGTAATGAGAGCACAAGACAACTTCTAAGGAGTTAAAGAATAAGATAATCTACATACCCATAGGATTAAATTAAATTAATTAATTAAATTAAATTAAAATTAAAAACACTGCAAATAGAGAGTGTTGACAATTAGAGCAAGTTGCACTTTCATTCAGTGCTGGTGGTGGTGCAAATTAGTTTAAGCATTTTGGAAAACTGGCAGTATCTACTCAAGTTGCTTATTTGCATTAACACATGACCCAGCAGTTCTGGTTCTATAGATATGTTTTCAGCAGAAATGAATGCATATGTGCTCCAGAAAGCATGCACAAGAATGTTCATATAAGCTTTGTTTTGGAGTTCTGGTAGGATCGTGGATTACATTATGAAAAGTTACAAATAAATAAAAATTGCCTACGTGGACTGTTGTTAGCAGTTGGACATGAACCAAGGATTATAATTATTTAAGATCTGTGCACTGAGGTCCATAAGAAAGGGGAAAGGTGTAAACTGTTAATGAGAATGGTCCCTGAGGAGTTACTACTCCGCTCACCCTCTCTGTACACCCGTGCAGAACCACATCTTGTAGCGTTTTAGGTGAAGTGGAAAAGGATAGCTTTATTACCTTGCCAGGCAAAGGGAGACACAAACACTTCTGCCTCGAAAAACTGTGTGTCTCAACTCAAAAGAATTTGATGAGGTTTTTTAAACAGTGGTTCAAAGCTGGGGTCTCTGTCAAGATTAGGGTATGAGCAGGACTTTGTTTTTGCTGTTGTTCAGTCTCTAAGTTGTGTCTGACGGTGTGACCCCATAGAGAGGTAGCACGCCAGGCTCCTCTATCCTCCACTATCTCCCAGAGTTTGCTCAAATTCATGTCCATTGAGTTGGTGATTCTCTCTAAGCATCTTATCCTCTGTCACCCCCTTCTCCTCCTGCCCTCAATCTTTCCCAGCATCAACGTATTTTCCAATGAGTCAGCTCTTTGCATCAGGTGGCCAAAGTATTGGAGCTTCAGCATCAGTCCTTATATTGAATATTCAGGTTTGACTTCCTTTAGGATTGACTGGTTTGATTTCTTTGCACTCCCAGGGACTCTTAAGAGTCTTCCCAGCACTAAAATTTGAAAGCATCAGTTCTTTGGCTCTCAGCCTTCTTTGTTGACTAGGAGGGCTACTCCACTTCTTTCAAGGGATTCTTGCTGACAGTAGTAGATATAATGGTCATCTGAATTAAATTTACCCATTCCTGTCCATTTTAGTTCACTGATTCCTAAGATGTTGATGTTCACTCTTGCCATTTCCTTCCTGACAATGTCCAATTTACTTTGAACTGTGGACCTACCATTCCAGCTTTCTATGCAATATTGTTCTTTACAGCATCAGACTTTACTTTCTCCATGAGACACATCCACAACCAAGCATCATTTCCACTTTGGCCCAGCCTCCTCATTCTTTCTGGAACTATTTCTCCACTCTTCTCCAGTAGCTTACGGATATCTACCAACCTGGTGGGCTCATTTTCCAGTGTCATCTTTTTGCCTTTTCATACCGTTCATAGGGTTCTCCAGGCAAGGATGCAGAAGTGGATTGCCATTCCTTTCACCAGTGGGCCACGTTTAGTCACAACTCTACACCATGACCTATCCATCTTGGGTGTCCCTGCATGGCATGGCTTAGAGCTTCCTTGAGTTACACAAGGCTGTGATCCATGTGATCATTTTGGTTAGCTTTCTGTGACTGTGGGTTTCGTTCTAGCGATTGTGGGATTGCAGTTCTTGCTTCTCCTCTCTGCCCTATGATGGACGAGGACGGGAAGTAAGCTTAGTCAACAAAAGAGTTCAAAATGCAGTACTTCAGTGCAATCTCAAAAATGACAGAAGAATCTCGACTTGTTTCCAAGGCAAACCATTCAACATCACAGTAATTCAAGTCTATGCCCCAACCACTAATGCTGAAGAAGCTTAAGTTGACTGGTTCTATGAAGACCTACAACATCTTCTAGAACTAACACCAAAAAACAGATGTCCTTTTCATCATAGGGAACTGGAATGCAGATGTAGGAAGTCAGAAGATATATGGAGTAACAGGCATGTTTGGGCTTAGAGTTCAAAAAAAAAAAAAAAACAGGGCAAAGGCTAACAGTTTTGCCAAGAGAACACATTGGCCATAGCAAACACCCTCTTCCAACAACACAAGAGATGACTACTCATGGACATCACCAGATCAATATCATCAATACAAAAATCATCAATGCCAAAATCAGATTGATTATATTCTTTGCAGTCGAAGAAGGAGAAGCTTTATACAACCAGCAAAAACAAGACCTAGAGCTGACTGTGGCTCAGATCATAAACTCCTTATGGCAAAATTCAGACTTGAAGAAAGTAGGGAAAACCACTAGGCCATTCAAATATGACGTAAATAAAATCCCTTACAATTATACTGTGGAATTGATGAATATTCAAGGCATTAGATCTGATAGACAGAGTGCCTGAAGAACTATGGACAGAGGTTCATAACATTGTATAGGAGGCGGTGATCAAAACCATCCTGAAGGAAAAAAAAATGCACAAAGGCAAAATGGTTGTCTGAGAAACCCTTACAAATAGCTAAAGAAAAGTGAAAGGCAAAGGAATAAGGGGAAAATATACTCAACTGAAAGCAGAGTTCCAGAGAATTGCAAGGAGAGACAAGAAAGCCTTCTTAAGTGAATAATGCAAAGAAATAAGAAAACAGTAGAATGGGAAACACTAGGTAGAGAGCTGATCAAGAAAATTGGAGATATAAAGGGAATTTTTCATGCAAAGATGGGCACAGTAAAGAACAGAAATGGCAAGGACCTAACAGAAACAGAAGATATTAAGAAGGGGTGGCAAGAATACACAGAAGAACTATGCAAGAAAGGTCTTAATGACCCGGATAACCACAATGGTCATAGGATAAACTAGATGGTCACTCATCTAGAGCCAGATGTCCTGGAGTGTGAAGTCAAGTGGGCCTTGGGAAGCACCACTACAAATAAATGAGTGAAGGTGATGAAATTCCAGCTGAGCTATTTCAAATCCTAAAAGAAGATGCTGTTAAAGTGCTGCAGTCAATATGCCAGCAAATTTGGGAAATTCAGCAATAGCCACAGACTGGAAAAGATCAGTTTTCTTTCTAATCTCAAAGAAAGACAGCTCCAAAGAATGTTCAAACTACTATACAGTTGCACTCATATCACATGTAGCAAGGTAATCTTTAAAATCCTTCAAGCTTCAACAGTACATGAACCAAGAACTTTCAGATGTACAAGCTGGATTTCAAAGAGGCAGAGGAACCAGAGATCAGATTGCCAATATCTGTTGGATTATAGAAAAAGCAAGTGAATTCCAGAAAGACATCTGCTTCATTGACTACACTAAAGCCTTTGACTGTGTGGATCACAACAAACTGTGGAAAATTCTTTAAGAGATGGGAATACCAGACCACCTTACCTGCCTCCTGAGAAACCTGTATACAGGTCAAGAAGCAACAGTTAGAACTGGACATGAAACAGCAGACTGGTTCCAAATAGGTAAAGGAGTACGTCAAGGCTGTATATTGTCACCCTGTTTATTTAACTTATATGCAGAGTACATCATGTGAAATGCTGGGCTGGATGAAACACAAGCTGGAATTAAGATTGCCGAGAGAAATATCAATAACCTCAGATATGCAGATATTGTTGTTGTTCAGTGGCCCTGTCATGTCCAACTGTTTGCGAACCCACAGACTGTAGCACACCAGGTCTCTCTGTCCCTCACCACTTCCCAGAGTTTGCCCACATTTATGTTCATTGCATCAGTGATGCCATCCAGCCATCTCATCCTCTGACACCCTCTGCTCCTTCTGCCCTCAGTCTTTCCGAGCCTCTGGGACTTTTCCAGTCAGCTGTTCACATCAGGTGACCAAAATACTGGAGTTTCAGCTTTAGCATCAGTCCTTCCAACCTGTGTTCAGGGTTAATTTCCCTTAAGATTGACTGGTTTGATCTCCGTGATCAAATATGCAAATGATACCACTCTAAAGGAACTAAAGGGCCTCATGATGAGGGTGAAAGAGGAGAGTAAAAAAGCTGGCCTAAAACTCAACATTCAAAAAATGAAGATCATGACATATGTTCCCATCACTTCATGGCAAATTTATGGGGAAAAAGTGGAAACAGTGACAGATTTTATTTTCTTGTGCTCCAAAATCACTGCAGACTGTGACTGCAGCCATGAAATTACAAGACACTTGCTCCTTGGAAGAAAAGCTATGACAAATCTAGACAGCATATTAAGAAGCAGAGACATCACTTTGCTGACAAATATCCTTATAGTCAAAGCTATGGTTTTTCCTGTCGTCATGTACAGATGTGAAGGCTGGACTTAAAGCTGAGCACAGAAGAACTGATGCTTTTGAATTGTGGTGCTGGAAAAGACTCTTGAGAGCACCTTGGACTGCAAAGAGATAAACCAGTCAATCTTAAAGGAAATCAAACCTGAACATTCATTGGAAGGTCTGATACTGAAACTGAAGCTCCAGTACTTTGGTCACATGATACTAAGAGCCAACTTATTGGAAAAGACACTGATGCTGGGAAAAGATTGAGGGCAAGAGGAGAGGGGGCTGACAGAGGATAAGATGGTTGGATCGCATCACCAACTCAATGGACATGAGTTTGAGCAAACTCCAGGAGATAGTGAATGACAGGGAAGCCTGGAATGGTATAGTCCATGGGGTCACAAAGAGTTGGACACAACTTAGCAACTAAACAACAGCCTTCTTTCTGGTCAAGCTCTCACACCTTTATATGACTACTGGAAAATCTAGTAGTCACAGCTGCTGGTTTGAAAAACCATAGCTTAGACTAGATGGTCCTTTGTTGGCAAAGTGGTATCTCTGCTTTTTAATATGCTGTTTAGATTTGTCATGGTTTTCCTTCCAAGGAGCAATTGTCTTTGAATTTTATGGCTGCAGTCACCGTCTGCAGTGTTTTTGGAGCTCAAGAAAATAAAAGCTGTCACTCTTTCCACTTTTTCCCCTTTTATTTGCCATGAAATGATGGGATTGGATGCCAAGATGGGAGTGTAACTTGATTGCAACCTTGAGATGAAAACCACATAACTGCACTGCAGTGGAGAGATAGTGTGGGCCCCTGCTGTAAATCTGCCATGCCAGACCTGGACTGACCTCCTCTAGACTTCTTTTACAGACTTCTACTTAAGCTATTTTTAGTCTGAGATTTTATATGCAGGAAAATATAATTCATAAGTAACAATTTCAATTAAATTGCCCATTTAATCTAGTCAAGACTGATTTCTGCTATTTGCAACAAAAAGTGCTGTGCTTAGTCATGTCTGACTATTTTCGACTCTGGACTGTAGCCCACCAGGCTCCTCTGTCCATGGGGGTTCACCAGGCAAGAATACTGGAGTGATCTGTCATGCCCTCCTCCAGGGGATCTTCCCAACCCAGGGATTGAACCCAGATCTCCCACATTGCAGGCAGATTCTTTACCATTTACTGTCTGAGCTACTAGGGAAGCCCAAGAATACTGGAGGGGGTAGCTTATCCCTTCTCCAGGGACTCTTCCTGACCCAGGAACTGAACTGAGGTCTCCTGCATTGCAGGCAGATTCTTTATCTGCTGAGCTACCAGGGAATGGCACAGGATTCAAGGTTTTAACTCAAAATTTGATATTCCTTATTTTACTTACTCTAAGCCTTGTTGTAAATAAATATTGATGAGAGTATACATAATATTTTATCTTATCAATGATTTTAAAATACAGAATAAGCAATGATCAAATATCAACTAGAAGTGTGGATAACTGACCAAGTTTCTTCCATAGGCAAATGTCATGAAATAAAATGGAGAATCAGGAGTTATCTTGGTTAAAAGCAAATTAAGAGACTAATAGACATAGCAGTTACATGTAAGTTGTGGGCTTTAATTGGGTCTTGACTTGCTACAATTTTGCTTTTTGAAAATAATTGGGAAAGTTTGACTACTGTATAGGATGTTAAGGAATGGATGTTAATTGTGTAATGTACAATTAAGGTATTATAGCAGAGAAAAATGTTCTAATTTTTTTAGAGAAGAATACTAAAGTAATTGGGCTTCCCAGGTGGTGCAGTGGTAGAGTCCAGCTGCCAATGCAGGAGACCCGGGTTCAATTCCTGGGTCGAGAAGATCCCCTGGAGTAGGAAATGGCAACCTGCTCCAGTATTTCTGCTTGGAAAACTTCATGGACAGAGGAGCCTGGTGGGCCACAGTCTATGGGGTCACAAAGAGTTGGATACAACTGAGCACAAACACAACTAAAGTAATTAGAGGAAAGTAAAATATTATTTATTCTTTATTTCAATATTGTGGCCTCAAATTATCTAATTGGCCTATTTCTCTAATTACTTTTCCCCTTTCCCTCAAAATGTAAACTGGAAGAATGTGATGAACATGGCAGTCAGACTGTGGAAGAGTCAATCAGAGTCCTGTGGATTCTAGTACTGGCAAGAGAGAATTCAGCGTGGAATAATCTCTAAGTGTCTGGCCAAAGCTGAAGTCTGGCTAGCCTCCATGTATGCTGTGAAAATTCTCTGGCTGCAGTCCTGAAGTCCTAAACATCTGAGGTTGCATCATTTTTCCCGCAGTTGCTTCTGGACTGAATGTCAACAGCATATGATGTAAACAGGTCAGGATAAAGTGTAGAAAGTGTCTTCAGATTTTCTCTCCTTTCTTTTTTCTTCCTTTCTTCTTCCCTCCCTCACTTCCTTTTTCTCTTTTTCCTCCTTTCTTCTCACTCTCACCCTACCCCCTCCTTCTCCCCCTCCCTCTCTCCTTCTCCTTCTCCCCTCCCCAGCTTCTTCCCACCCTTCTTTCTTTCATTTGTTTTGGAAATTCAGGCTTACACAGGTTCAAGACAGATTTTGCCCAAGGATTTTTCAGTTTCCTGAAAGGTAGAAAGAGTATAAAGACTTGTGAAAAAGACCATTTCAGAAGTGAAGAATACAGCCAAAGCAAGAGGTAAAAAATTCAATTAGTGGTAAAGTATTTACTTTTTTCTGCTGCTTTGCTATGAACCCTTTCTTCCCTGAAGCCCTCACAGGTCTTCCCTGGATGCTCAGTCAGAAGTCTCCTGTGCTTGTGTTGCTTAGGTGGAATGGCAGTAGGGAGCATGGAACACAGAACGGATAGATAACAATGGCCTTGAGACCCTTGGCAACTGTAGAAGATGTTTTGCTTTTGTTTTTTTTCAATTAATTATTTATTTATTTTTGGCTGTGCTGGGTCTTCATTGCTGTGCACCGGCTTTCTCTAACTGTGGTGAGTGGGGGTTACTCTCTGGTTGAGGTGTGCAGGCTTCTCAGTGCGGTGGCTTTTCTTGTTGCAGAGCAGGGCCTCTAGAGAACAGGTTCAGTAGCTGTGGCGCATGGGCTTAGTTGCCCCGGGGCATGTGGAATCTTCCTGAACCAAGGATCAAACCTGTGTTCCTTGCATCGGCAAACAGATTCCTAACCACTGAACCAGGGAAGTCCTAGGAAATGTTTTTTTTTTTTGTGTGTGTGTGTAATAAAGTTTTATTAAAGTATAAAGGAGATAGAGAAAGCTTCTGACATAGGCATCAGAAGGGGGCAAAAGAGTACCCCTTTGCTAGTGTTAGCAATGGAGTTATATACTCTTCAATGAGTCCAAAGAGGTTGCAAAGACCTCACCAGACCCACTCCCATAATTTACATTTTAAGATAACAGAGTTGGCTAGAAAGTTTAATCCAAAAATTGTCCTCAGGCAGGATACATCCTTGTAAAGACCAGACCTACTCCCATAATTTACATTTTAAGATAACAGAATTAGCCAGAGGGTTTAATCCAAAGACTGTTCTCAGGCAGGATACATTATTGTTATATAATCCTAAGGAATGTAGAGGAAAAAAAGTAAAAAAGTTTGTCCTTTCTTCCTCCTTGACTATCCCAGACCTCTCTCTCCTTGGGGACCCCTAGACTTCTTATCAACCTGCCTAGGAAATGACTCTCTCATTCCCCCCTTTTCTTTTAGGAGAATTATGTTGCCTAGGGAAAACAGACGTTGTTCTCATTCCATAACTGCTTCCGAGCTGACAAGGGGCGTTGTCCCTAAATTGGTGAGGCAACACATTCTCCTAATCCTCATAGTGAGGATGTCTGATCCAGGGGCTCCAAGTAAAGTTGGAGGAGGCTGTGGCACTCATAGGAGCTTGGACAACTATTTGTAAATTAAAAGCTTTTAGACGGTTAGAAAACCCCATTATACAGTTACAGATGTAAGGCAAAATAGTCATTAAACCAAGTTAAAATCAAAATGAAAAGTCACATTATGTCCATAGTTACATCAGTCCATCTTAAGGTTGTTAGATGTCATCAGTTTAAGAAGAGGCATCACATGCGATTGTTGAAGGTATTTGCAGACTTGGAGAAAGTCCTTTCCTTGAAGTGGAGATGTCCACCATGGGACGCCTTTCACGGATGAAGAAGGGAGTGGTCCACAGACCCAGCAGTTAGACTGATTGTGGAATGCAGCATAGGAGTGAGCCCAGGACAGGAAGGCATTGTCTTGAGGATCAAACAGCAGACTCAGGATTTTTGGAGTCAGCAGAAGTAGGCTCACACAGATTATCAGGCCCATCTTGTCCTGAAGGATCCCGGACGAGCCCCCAAGATGAAAGGTTGTTGCTGAACGATAAGACGCAGGATTCTTGGCCTCCGGAGGAGACGAATTCAATCCGAGGCCAGAGACAAGGCTGGATTGCTCAGAGCTTTTGTGTAATAAAGTTTTATTAAAGTATAAAGGAGATAGAGAAAGCTTCTGACATAGACATCAGAAGGGGACAAAAGAGTACCCCCTAGGAAATGTTTTTAAAGGAAGCTAGAGGCAAATTTCTCCTAGAAAATTTAAGGAAAAACAATCTTTGAACTTCTGCCTATGACTTCATTCCTTTCTTTCCTACCACTCAGTTTCTAAGTCTTCTCTAATCAACATTTATTTAAAAAGTAATCAAACTCCATCTTCTAATAGCTCATGATTCCTTTGACTCTTTCTCAGTATGTGGCTATTCTGTTCAAAACAAAATCCAGATAGATCAGAATTTTGCATCTGAGTGTCAAAGCAAGGGGTAGAGCTGGAAATTTGAGGTCTGTGTAATTGGAGATGGTGAATATAATGTCTCAAGAGCTTTGATTATAGAAGTCTTGATGTTCTGACAAGTCTGAAAATAAAATATAGGTGAAAACTGTTTCTTTTGTGTCTGACCCAGCACAGATCAACAGGTGAATTATTTTTTACAGATAGAATTAAGGCAGTCCTACTGGTGTACCAGTGGATGCATGGTTCAAGGACATTGGGGATTCTGGAGAATTCTCTTCTGCTCCCTTATTTGAGAAAGGTCTAATGCAGAACTGGTTAAATTGTTGCCTTTCTGCCTTTATTCTACTGACTTTTCCCTAGTATCAGCTTACTGGTAAGAAACCTGCACTGAAATTCTACTTTCCTTGGCCTCCCCTCTGTTGAACTTTGTTGAATAGAATGCCTGACTCCTGCCTAACTTGGCTCTCTTCATCTTGGCTCAGGCTGAAGCAACTGGACAGCTTGGCCCAGAGTCCAGGGAGTTAGAGACTACAACCTCGTGGCTACCCTGCCTCTCCCTCACATGGGCTGTTCCTGCCCAGCCTGGTTTGTGAGTAGTTTTTGGCAACTACCCCAGAGAATAGAGCCACTAACAATAGCAGCTCTCTTTTTAGCTCGAATCTCTTGGTACTCAGGACTGTGAACTTAGGAAAACCTAAAATAACCTATGTAATTACAGTGGGTTACCCTAAGAGTCTATTTCTGCCATTACCAACTCAGGATGTCACTCCAGTAGATATTTAGCTGCTCACAGTGGAAAGAGTACTGGGCTTATGGCCAGACAGACCTAGATTCAAAAACTAACTCGGCTATTTACTAATTTTATGACATTGGGTAAGCCACTAATTTGAATCTGTTGGAACTGAATGAGTGCCCACCTATACATATAAATACTTGGAAATCTGCAGAGTGTTATACAAGGTTAAACCATTGCTACTGGGAAATGGGGATAAAGTTTTAAAAAAATTTAAATCTTCAAGAAGCAGATTAATCAACTTACCCTCTGTTCCATACCATAGTGTAGCGTTAGTCACTTCGTCGTGTCCAACTCTTTGTGATCCCATGGACTGTAGCCCACCAGGCTCCTCTGTCCATGGAATTCTCCAGGCAAGAATACTGGAGTGGGTTGCCATTTCCTTCTCCCATTCCATACCATGCTCAGTTTTAAAACTACAGGTCGTTTCCACTTAAAGTTAAAGGCAGTTTTCCCCCTTTGCTTATGACACAGTTGGAAATGGGGGAATGATTTGACAGTTCCTTTTATATCAAGGAATGACAAAGCAAGAAGATGAGTCCTTATACCTAATTAGTACAGGAAAGAGTGTTATCCACTTATGTGCTAACTGTGCCAGCAAACTGCCTTTCTCTGAAGTTTAGCCATTGTTTTTATTACTTAACTTTTATCTTATGTGTAGGAAAAGAGATTGGTTCTTCAGAGTTAGACATATTTTTATACTTTCTCACTACTCTTGTATAAACAGAGCAGGACCCTGTTTATACAGGACCCTGTTTGTACCTACTGGGTACAGATCCTTTCCGTGTTTCTTGTTTGCAGGAAATAAGCTTCATTCAGCCTCCTCAACCTTCCCTGGGTTCCAAAGGGCACATTCTAACAGGCCGATAAACAGGAAAGGGAGGGAATGTAGGAAAAAAGAAGTCAAGAAACAATAGAGCAGTCCTGGGGCAGGCTCCTGGTTCCAGCCAAAAATGACTTCTTTCGTGTCTGAGAAAGTGAAGCCTGGTTCACTTTCTCCAGGGACCACCCCTGCCCCTGCAAGCCACATGGCATGGCCAGAAAAACAAAAATAAAAACAAGAAAGCTCTGCCTGTGGATTTTACCACCTTGTAGGGGTCTTAATGGGCTTCCCAGGTGGTGCTAGTGGTAAAAAAAAAAAAACAAAAAACCACCTGCCAATGCAGGAGACACAAGAGACACAGGTTCAATCTGTGGGTCTGGAAGATCTCCTGGAGGAGGGAACTGGCAACCCACTTGAGTGTTCTTGCCTAGAGAATCCCATGTATAGAGGAGCTTGGCAGGCTATGGTCCACAGGGTTGCAAAGAGGTGGACATGACTAAAGTGACTTAGCAAGCATTCAGGGGTCTTAATAGTTTTCCTGGCCTTATAATAAATTACCACAAACTTAGTGGCTTAAAGCAACACACATTTATTACCTCACAAATTCCATGGATCAGGAATTCAGAAATGCTTTGATGGGTCCTCTGCTCAAGATCTCACAAGGCTGCGTTCAACCTATAGGCCAAGGTGGTGTCCTCTCCCAAGCTCACAAGGTTTTTGTGTTTTGTTTTTTTTTTGCCATGGGGTTGTAGGATCTTAGCTACCAGACCAGGGACAGAACCTGTGCCCTCCACAGTGAAAGCCTGGAGTCGTAACTACTGGACCACCAGGTTAATTCCCAAGCTCAGAAGGCTTTTGAAAGGATTTAAGTGGCAGAATTCATGGTGCCTCTATCACAACAGTTTCCTTTACAGCATAAATCACATTTTTTAAACCAGTGAATTCCTGAACAGAAAGAACTCACTGTAGTGGTCTGACACATAATTGTTGAATGAATGGTATATGGTTATGGTACATATGGTATAGGGTTACTTGAGACCCATATTATTTTCTTATTGATTTGTTGGCAACTTGAGGGCACAACCCTGAATCGTTTGTCTTCCTCCAACAGAGGCTAAGCCAGTGCGTGCTCTGGTGATTAAGTGGCTAAGTCGTGTCCGACTCTTTGCGACCCCATGGACTGCATGTACCCCACGAGGCTCCTCTGTCCATGGGACTATCCAGGCAGGAATACTGGGGTGGGTTGCTGTGCCTTCCTGCAGGAGATCTTCACGACCCAGGGAGCAAAGCCGTGTTTGTCCCTGGACTGGTGGCTCCTGCCGTGCAGGCAAATACTTTACCGCTGAGCCACCATTGCTCAAATCTCATTTCTGCGGGGGAAAAAAAAAAATCAGGTGCAACAACAAAGCCCGGAGCCTGAGAGCAAGGGAGGATCTGGCAATACTGAGTGAATTTGTGAGAAGTTACGCTGGAAGGATGTAGGAGAGACCGATAGCAGAAGTCGGCCACTTAAAATCCTACACAGCTATACCTCTGCAGGCGACGTATGAGTCTTCAAGCTGAAGCTAAGCTTCTCGCGAGAGGAAAGACGGACTGCGAGAAAGTCTGTCCATGCCCCGCCTTCCTTGAGCCCCACCCACTCCCTGTCCTCACTCCCACCTTGAACCAGCTGCGTGTGACGTCGTGACGCGTGCGTGGCCGTGGCGTAGGAGGCGGGCCCGCGACGCGGCGCCGGAGGAGGAAGTGGTGGGGTTGTTGCTCCTCCTGCGCCCGCTGCTGGCTCTGGGGGCGCGGAGTGGGGCCACAGTCGCCGCCGCTGCGTTCGCGCTCTCCAGCTGTTCCCCTCCATGTGCCCGGGCTCCGTCGCTCCCCTTCCTCAGGCCGCCGCTTACCCCGGGGTCTATGGAAGTAATGGAAGGACCCCTCAACCTGGTGAGTGGCCCACAGAGGGTTGCGTCGGCTCTCGGGCACCTTTGCCTCAGGACCCCGTCTCGGCGTGCAGCTGACTGGAGGCCGGGAAGCTGGTTTGGCGCGGGGGATCCTAAAATCTAGGGGGTGCAGACAGGCTCGGCCCTACAGAGGCTCCAGCCAAGCAACCGTAGATGGCCCCTCGGGGATCCCTGGGAAGCTCCTGCCTCCTGTTCCCGCCGCCTTCAGGCGCCCCCTGCCCCAGGGCTCTGGGCGAGGGGCTCCCACCAACGGGGGCTGCCACCTCTCCAGACTGGAGGAAATGCTTCCAAGCGCCACGTAACCACCTCTTTGCAGCCTGGAGAGACACTAAGCCAGCTGGGGCAGAAATGGTGTGTAATACTGGTTCTAACTTCTAACACAGGGTCTGAAGTCTGAGCGTCCCCACTGTCGAGAAATCATAACCTCTCACCTCCGTTTCCCTTCACCCATTCCTCATCTGTGTTCACATGCGTAAACTGAGACTTTCCTTTCTCAACTAAATTAGAGAAAGTTGGGGGGAAAGACAGGGCTGTGGCTGTTTTTAGCTCAGTTTCATCTCTAGGTATCATGAAAATATGGTAGATGTTTACCTTTCTCAGAAAAAGCATTGATAACTCATAATTGTTTTTAGGCACCTCAGGTGTAGCGATTTTAAAACAAGAAACACGAGTTCTTTTCTGCCTGGCCACTGTATCTTTTGGTTTTCCAGAGAGGTTGTCTATTTTGGATACAAAAGTGGGATTACTTAAAGTTGTAGACAGACAAGGTAACTTTTTTCAGTTCAGCTATGATAGTGGGTTTGGAAAAAAGAACGTATGGAAAATTATTTGTTTCTCACGTTGGAACCCTGAGAACACGTGTGGGAGAGCTCTGGGCTGGAATCAAACCATTCTGTAGAGAAGCAGTACAGCCTTGTGGATTAAGAGTATAGATTCTGGACCTAAACTGCTTGGATTTGAATTCTGACTTTGTCGCTTAATAACTATATGACCTTGGGCAAATTAGTTGATCTCACTCTTTGTGGTTTGTTACCAGGATTAAGAGAGTAAATAGACGTGAGGAGCCTAGAACAGTACCTGGTATGTAATGAAGTGTAAGAGTTAGTTATTACAATAATCAGACCAAAACTCTTAATTTAGAAATCTCACTTGGACTTGGTGAGCTTAAAAAGTTTAAGATTCTAGGACCTAAAGCTATGGTTACCAGATGGCTGGTGCCAGGTTAACTGCTATGAGAAGTGCTTTCCAGTTTTATTGTTGAGCCCTGCCCCCATTGGTAAGAGTTGTTTACACTTAAAAAGAACCAGACTAGGTTTATGATTTTTTTTTTCCTTAAAACCAGGGAAATGTCTTGCACTTTTCTTGGTTTTAAGGTGACATATACTTGGCAGTGAAATATAATGGATGGCTCAGTACTGAAACTTGACAGGAACATTATTAGAAATAACCAGCAGTTCACAAAGTGCTTCAGAGTTCAAGTGTCCTTGCAAAATGACCATTGGTTCAGTTCCAGTTAACTTCACTTTATTTGGCTGCTTGCTTCAGCATAACCCCAGCCAGCTGCCCCACTAGTGTGTGGTAGCTTATGAAAAGACTGGAACTGGGTGACAGTTTAGATGGAGCAGCAGAATCACCAGTTAGGAAAAATTAGTTGACTTGGTAGTGGTATTACCTGTTTATAGGAGAGAATTTTGAATAGTCTTACTAAGGAGTCTAGCATAAATCCATAATCCAGCCATACAATTTATGTGGACAAGTATCAGAAATTTGGCATCTTGAATTCTTAAGCCATTTGAGATTTGAAAGATTTAAGTTTTAGATCTAGTGTTTAATGGAAGAGAACAATAGAACAGAAATTAACATTTACTTGAATCATTTTAACTGTGCTAAGTATCAGTGTCTGGCTTCTGAATTTGTTGTCACTCAATTTTAAAAGACACTTTTTTCACTTTCTGTTGTACTATATCCTTGTAGCTTATATGTTTTATGTGTAGTTTGTACCCCTTAGTTCCCTATCCTGTCTTGCCCTATCCTCCTTCCTTCTCCCTACAGGTAAGCACTAGTTTGTTTTCTGTATCCAAGTCTGGTTTATTTTTTTGTTACTGAATATATTCATACATTCATTTTTTTCCTTTAGATTTCACATGTAAGTGATGTCTTACAGTATTTGTCTTTCTCTACCAGGCTTATTTCATTTATACCCTCCAAGTCCATCCATGTTGTTGCAAATGGCAACATCTCATTCTTTTTTATGACAGAGTAGTGTTCCATTATTTGTGTGTGTGGTGTGTATGTGTTGCTATACATATCTGTGTTTACATATATGTCACACCCTTTTCTATTCATCTGTTGATGGCTATGTTGGTGGCTTCTGTATCTCGGCATCTGTAAATAATGCTGCTGTGAACATTGGGTTGCATGTATCTTTTCAAATTAGTATTTTCATTAGAAGACTGAATTTTTTTAAAGACAGTCACATTCTTTTATGCCAGCCAATATTCATTCTAGTATCCAGCAGACTCAACATGAGAAATACTTCTCAATGCTATAATTTTGAGTGCCTTTGAGCATCCCATTAGTCTATACAAGCTTTTTCTAATGACATCATAGTATATTCCAAGTTGACTGAATAAGGACTTATTACAGTACCTAGGTTTATAATTATGTGTCCTCAGAGTATCCTTGAAATTAAGTAAGAATTGCTTCCCAAGCTTTACAGATAAATAAGCCTAGACAAATTAAGTAGGTTAGTGACTCAAATACATTATGGAGCTACCTTATGTTGATATCATGACTTCTTTCTAGTAATTATTCTGTCTTAATGTACTTAAAATACTCATTTTAATATGGTCCTTATCTATATTGAATTACAGATTCTTTGTCAGTATTGAGTGGCTTTGCTCTAGTGCATGGTGCTAAGTCGCTTTAGTCGTGTCCGATGCTATGGACCACTGAGCTCCCCTGTCCCTGGGATTCTCTAGGCAGGAAGAATACTGGAGTAGGTTGCCATGCCCTTCTCTGTGGGAATTTCCCAACTCAGGGATCAATCCCACATCTTCATGTCTCCTGCATTGGCAAGCGGGTTCTTTACCACTGGCGCCACCTGGTAAGCCCTCCTCTGCTCTAGTATTTCTTTTATGTTAGATTTGTAGTATGAGTTTATAGGCTTGTTTCCTCACAGTGATTTCTAAGATATGGAAGAGACCAGCTTGAGATAGTCATTTTAATATATAGTATGAATACTGTGTTCTAATTTTCTGGTTTTTGAAGTTGGTCAAAAGGAAAATAGGATGAATTGTATTTGTATTTACCTTGTTGGGGGGAATAACTAGTCTTTGGGCTCTGAATAAGTTTTTTTTTTTTCTTTCATCAGTTTTCAATATGGAAAATTGTAACTTATAAAATTACTTAGTGTATATTTAGGCATTTCTTTCCTTACATTTAATTTTGGTGGTGATGCAAGTGCTGGTAGCAAATGTCAAAACTTATGTGAGATAATTTCTAGTTCTTTGATTTGTTTGCGGTCTATTTGGGAATGATGTCAGACTTTAATTTACATATGGCTGTGTTGCTCATGCTTTGCTTACCTACTCTGCAAACTCTAAGGACAGCGTCCGTGTGACTGTGTGACCACAATTGTATTCTTTGTGTTTTGCCCTTTTAAGAGTGCTGAGAATATGTTTGTTGAAAAGCTGAACTGCTCTTTAGAGTGCTCACTAAATAAAGGTATCAGGTATGGTCCAAAGGATGGCCTTGTATGTATGGGGTCTTTGTAACTACTCCATGTTAATTATATTGACAATAAAAATAAAATCTTGCCCTGAAAAATATCAAGGAAAATTTCATCTTGTCACAGGCTAGGCTAAGCTTAGTGGAAGCGCTCTGAAGGATGCAGTAGAGCACTAAGACTTACCCAGTAATTACAGAGGCCTGGGGTTGGCAGCAGGCACTTACAAATATTATTATTTTGTTTTCTCAGTAGCTGTTTGAGATATTTCCCATTTTACAGATGAAATCTTGGAACTGCCGAGTAAGTGGTGATAGTTGGATTTGAAAGCAAGATTCTAAATAAAGTATCTCATCTTTGTATTAGATCATGTTTGCCCATTTGTTTTAACTGTGATCCGCAATAAGAAATTTTTACTTAATGACAGTACATACATACCTAAGTGTATATTACTTCGGAGCTTGGTTCCTTATGGATGTGTCTCTTGGAATTGTGCAAAATGCAGGGACATTCATATATTTAACCCAAAATAAGACAAAAATGTAAAAAACTGAAACATAGAATGCTGTGTGTGTGTATATAGTATTGTATATGATACACTCTTGTGCTAGTCTCAGTTGTGTCCGACTCTGCAACCCCATGGACTGTAGCCCTCCCGGCTCCTCTGTCAGTGGCAAGAGTACTGGAGTGGGTTGCCATGCCCTCCTTCAGGGGATCCTCCTAGCCCAGGGATCGAACCCAGGTCTTCTGCATTGCAGGTGGATTCTTTTATTGTCTGAGCTACCAGGGAAGTCCAAGAATACTGAAGTGGGTAGCCTATCCCCTTTTCCAGGGAATCTTCCTGACCCAGGAATTGAACTGAGGTCTCCTGTGTTGCAGGCGGATTCTTTACCAGCTGAGTCTGTATAGTGTTACATACGATGCAGTCTAATATTTACTATTAGAGTTTTTTAAATGCTGGTTGAGACCCACAGATTGATTTCAGGACCCACTGTTGGTTTTCATCCTGTAATTTGTCTTCACAGCAGATGATGGCAGTTCTTAAAAGGGGGGTGGGTGTGGGGGGGCAAGGTAAACTGAAATCTTGAGGAAGGAAAGAGGTGCGGCAGACTGTCTGTGGGAGAAATTGACTTAAAATCAAAAAGGTCTTCCTGGACCTCTCTAACAGTTGAGCAGTTATCCTAAGTGCAGTTCATTGTAGTAGTTACACAGTCGGTGTAGTACTTAGGGGATGCTACTTGCCTTTAGAAGACTCATAGTAAGTTGATTTGGAAATGGAGAGTGAATGACTTTTCTCTGCTCTCCATTCAGGACACTACCACAAGGTTCAAGAGTACATTAGATTTTTCTCTGCCAGTTTATTGTGTTTGGCAATGATATTCCTTTTCATCTTTACATACAGCTTTCCCCAAGGACACAAATAAATAAATGGAAGTTTAATAGAAAGTGATACTTTTTTTTTCCTTTGGGAAAGAACACTGTATGAACCTGTAGTTTTGAGGCAGTTAGCATGTAGTTCTTGGTGAGGGCGGTCACTTGGTAATCTAGCTGTAGTTAGGATTTTTGTTGGTCACAGGTGATAAAAATCCATTTCAAATTAGCTTAAATCAAAAGGGATAATTTATTGAAATCAAAAGGTAGGTGTAAAGCACTTTCCTGGAGGTCCAGGTGTTAAGACTCTGAGCTTCCACTGTACAGTGCACGGATTCAGTACCTGGTTGGGGAACTAAAATCCTGCGTGCCATACAGCATGCCTCCCCTCTCCGCTTCCAAAAAAAAAGAAACCTGCAAAAGAAAGGTGCAGGAAGGGCAAGACTACAATGTAGGTGAGTCTAAGAACTTATGGGACCAGGGACTCTTAAGATAATCAGGTTTTCCTACTCTGCCTCATCAGACTTTATTGCTTTTCTTCTCTCTCCAGATTCTAAATCTACATTTTCCACCTGGCTAGTTATAACCAATTAAAACTTTCTTGACATACCCTCTGGTCCTAAGTTTGAAAATATGCTGGAACGGTTTCTTTAGATGTCTAGGGGACAAGGTAATTTATAAATACAGCAAGTTCCATGGGGATCATATTGATTGTATAGGAAGAACAGTTCACAGGGTGGGCAGGGTGGGGGTCATGTAGACAGTGTCGGCTGTTTCTGAGGAGAATTCAGCAAGGGAGGAATTTGTACAGGGCGAATGGAATAAGGGGGCTTCCCAGGTGGCTCAGTGGTAAAGAACCTGCCTGCCAGTGCAGGAGCTGTCGGAGATGTGAGTTTGATCCCTGAGTTGGGAAGATCCCCTGGAGCAGGAAATAGCAACTCACTCTAATATTCTTGTCGGGATAATCCCATGGACAGAGGAACCTGGTGGGCTAGAGTCCATGGGGTCGCAAAAGCATTGGACATGACCAAGCACACATGCATGTAGTAGGATGTTACTACATCTAAAGCTGTTTTACTTTTTATAAAGGCTTTAGAACATTTTGTAGTATTGTGCTTTCATTTTTACTCAGCAGCGAGTAGGAAACTGCTGGTTAAAATGTCCTCAAGATTGGATGGATGAAATAGTGAATGAAGTAAATGTACCACTGACTGGTTTTCTAGTGCTCAATATAGGTGTATATACATATGTATAGTTATTTATTTTAGATTTTGATGCAAAGTTTTATTTTAGTCATTTTCTATGAAATATATTAATGCTTGCTTGGCATTTCAGAATCTTTGATTTTGTCACCAATCCTCAACATAACCTCTCTCGTCCTTCCATCTGACTAACTGTTCATTGACTGATCAAACATATGAGCAGTCACTGTCTTACCAGGTAATCTGGACATCAAAGATTTGACAAAGTCCCTGTTCTCACAGAACTTTTATCCCATTCTGTAGTTTTCATCTGTTATGTTCTCTTTCTCTGTTTTCTTTAGCATCTTAAGCATAGTTAGAGTTCCTTCCTATTCCAATACCTGGGTAATCTCTGGTTCTGTTTCTCTTCTGTCTTTTGTTAGTGCCATTTTCCTGCTTGATGCGCTGCTAACTTTATTATATATTACACATTATGGATGATGTGTTATGGAGATTCTGAATTTGTTATTTTCCTCCAAGGAATGTTGTTAATAGCTTGTTCTTCTGGCTGACAATTAAAATGCTAGTGGTCATCTTGATTCAGTCCAGGCTTGATTTTAGGCTAAACTTGGTGGGTCTGTTTCAGTTTTACCCATGATGCCTAGAGTGTAGTCCTTACTGACAGGGCTGGACTTTTGAGGTCTCAACGCAGAGTCCCAAGTGTTCACCAAAGGTAATACTTTCTCTAGACCCAAACTGCAACCTGGCTCCCCAACACCATTTGGCTTCTGAATTCTTTGCTAAGAATTTCTGCTCAGCTTCCTGAAATTGTGTCCTGTTCATGTACAGCTTAGATGTTAGCCAAGAATCTGAGAGAATATTTGATGCATACTTTTAGGGTGTCTTCATTGCACTTCCTTCTAATCCTGGACTCCTCAAAATCTAGCTTTTCCTTCCGGTTTCCATCTCCTTAATCCTTCAAGCTTGGCTTCAACAGTAGTTGAACTGAGAACTTACAGATGTGCAAGCTAGGTTTAGAAAAGGCAGAGGAACCAGAAATCAAATTGCCAACATTGGTTGGATCACAGAAAAAGCAAGGGAATTCCAGAAAACATCTACTTCTGCTTCATTGATTATTCTAAAGCCTTTGACTATGTGGGTCACAATGAATTGTGGAAAAGATGGGAATACCAGACCACCTTACCTGTCTCCTGAGAAATCTGTATGCAGGTCAAGAAGAAACAGTTAGAACTGGACCCGGAACAACCAACTGGTTCCAAATTGGGAAGGGAGTACGTCAAGGCTGTATATTGTCACCCCGCTTATTTGAATTATATGCAGAGTACATCATGAGAAATGCTGGGCTGGTTGAAGCACAAGCTGGAATCAAGATTGCTGGGAGAAATATCAATAACCTCAGATTTGCAATGACACCACCCTTATGGCAGAAAGCAAAGAGGAACTAAAGAGCCTCTTGATGAAGGTGAAAGAGTGAAAAAGCTGGCTTAAAACTCAGCATTCAAAAAACGAAGATCATGGCATCCTGTCCCATCACTTCATGGCAAGTAGATGGGGAAAAGTGGAAACAGTGTCGGATTTCATTTTCTTGGGCTCCAAAATCACTGCAGATGGTGACTGCAGCCATGAAATTAAAAGACTTTTAATCTTTTCCTTGGAAGAAAAGCTGTGAAAAATCTAGACAGCATATTAAAAAGCAGAGATATCACATTGCCAACAAAGGTCCGGATAGTCAAAGCTATGGTTTTACCAATAGTCACGTATGGATGTGAGACCATATTATAGAAGGCTGAGCACCAAGGAATTGATGGCTTCAAATTGTGGTGCTTGAGAAAACTCTTGAGAGTCCCTTGGACAGCGAGGAGATCAAAATCCTAAAGGAAATCAACCCTGAATGTTCACTGGAAGGACTGGTGCTGAGGCTGAAGCTCCACTACTTTGGCCACACGATGTGAAGAGCCTACTCATTGGAAAAGACCCTGATGCTGGGAGAGATCAAGGGCAACAAAGGAGGAGATGGTTGGATGGTATCACCGACTCAATGGACATGAGTTTGAGCAAACTCGTGGAGATAGTGAAGGACAGGGAAGCCTGGCATGCTGCTCTTCAAGGGGTCACACAGAGTTGGACACAGCTGGGCGACTGAACTTTGGCCAGTGAGATACTGCCTTCTTGGGCTTTATTTTCCTGTACTCTGTTTTGGAAAATGCACTCAGCATGCCAAGGGGAATGCAGGTTTCACCTTATGCATTTCCCATTTCTTGAAAATGTATCCTTCTGTTACCTTTTTTCCTCCCCCATCTGTAAACTGTTGTTTCTTTATACTTCACCCAATTTTGTAGTTGCTTACAGTTGGAGGGTAAACCAATGCCAGCTATTCCATCATATCTGGATCAGAGGTACAGATTTCCATGAGAATTTCCACAGGATTCTCAAAATTAAATCAGTGTGTTGTAAACCCTGAGTGCCAGAAAGTGCTTTAATATGAGATTGTGGTATCACAAAAGCTAATACTCCCAATATTCAGTGACAGGATATCACATCTATTTCCAAATAAAGTTTGAGGCAGCTTACAAAAGACAGATACCATACTATTGAAATATTAGTTACCTTAAGTGAATACTTAAGTGAAAGTCGCTGTTGTTTCCGACTCTGTGACCCCATGGACTGTAGAGTCCATGGAATTCTCCAGGACTCTGGAGTGGGTAGCCTTTCCTTTCTCCAGGAGATCTTCCCAACCCAGGGATTGAACCCACATCTCCTGCATTGCAGGCAGATTCTTTACCAGTTGAGCCACAGTTACCTACTGAGATAAGTTATCCTGAAATTTAGCAGCTTAAAACAACACAGATTTGTTTCCCCACAGTTTCTGTGTGTCGGGGATAAAGGCATGACTTAGCTGGGTTCTTTGCTTCAGGGTCTTTTAAAAGGCTAGAGTCAAAGTGAGGGTCAGCTGGGGTGCAGTACCGTTTGAGGGCTCTCCTGAGGCAGGAGCCGCTTCCAACTTCACTCACAGGGTTGATGTCAAGATTTCATTCCTTGAGGGGTTTGGGGTTGAAGACTTCAGCTCCTTGCTGGCTGTTGGCAGGCGACCTCATACTCTGCCATGTGAGTGTTTCCTTGGGGCAGCGAACAGCATGACTGTTGGCTGTGTTAAAGTAAGCAAGGGAGAGAGAGTGCTACCAAGATGCAAGTGACAGTCTTTTGTTACCTAACCATGGAAGTAACCCTCCATCACCTTGGTTGTATTCTATTTCTAAGTTGTAAATCTCTAGGTCCAACCCACATTTGAGGAGGAAAGATTATATAAGGTTGTGAATTCCAGGAGGGAGGAGTCATTGGGAGTCATATAAGCAGCTTACCACAATTGCTGATAGAAAAGCAAAGAAAATAAGAACTGAAGCAACAGAGAGTATCAAGAAAGTATAATCCTTTGGGGCTACATCAAACTAAAAAACCTATGCACAGCAGCAAAATGAAAAGGCAACCTACCAAATGGGAGAAAATATTTTCAAATTATGTATGATAAGGAGTTAGTATCCAAAATAGAAAAAAAAAATCTGATTAAACAACAGGCAAATATGAATAGACATTTTTCCAAAGAAGACATGCAGATGGCCAACAGGTACACGAAAAGATGCTCAGCATCACTAATGAGGGAAACGCAAGTAAACCAAAGCCACAACGAGATATAGTCTGTCACCTGCTAGAATGATCGTGGTTTAGTTGCCAAGTTGTGTCTTGACTCTTGCTACCCCATGGACTACCAGGCTCCTCTGTCCAGGGAATTCTCTAGGCCAGAATACTGGAGTGGGTAGCCGTTCCCTTCTCCAGTGGAGCTTCCCAAACCAGGGATTGAACCCAGGTCTTGCGCATTGCAAGATTTTTTACTCTCTGAGCCATAGGGGAAATCCTCCCTGTTAGAATGGCGACTCTTTAAAAGATATGAAGTAACAAGTGTTGGCCAGAATTGGAGAAAAGGGAACCCGTGTGCACTGTTGGTGGGAATGTATTCATACATTGGTGCAGCTACTGTGGGAAAAGGTCCCTTGAAAAATTATAAGTAGAATTACCATACTATCTTGCAGTTCCACTTCTGGGTATTTTTCTGGGAAAAAAAAAAAAACAAAAAATGTCTAATGAGATTCTCTGCGTGTGGTTTCAGTTCAGTCGCTCAGTCGTGTCTGACTCTTTGCGACCCCATGGACTGCAGCACGCCAGGCTTCCCTGTCCATCACCAACTCCCAGAGCTTGCTCAAACTCATGTGCATTGAGTCGGTGATGCCATCCAACCATCTTATCCTTTGTCATCCCCTTCTCCCACCTTCAATCTTTCCCAGCATCAGGGGCTTACCAAGGGGTCAGTTCTTCGCATTAGTGGCCAAAGTATTGGAGTTTCAGCTTCAGCAACAGTCCTTCCAATGAATATTTAAGATGGACTGGTTGGAGTTCCTTGCAGTCCAAGGGCCTCTCAAGAGTCTTCTCCAACACCACAGTTCAAAAGCGTCAATTCTTTGGCACTCAGCTTTCTTTGTAGTCCAACTCTCACATCCATACATGACTACTGGAAAAACCATACCTTTGACTAGACGGACCTTTGTTGGCAAAGTAATGTGTCTACTTTTTAATATGTTGTCTAGGTTGGTCATAGCTTTTCTTCCAAAGAGCAGGGGTCTTTTAATTTCATGTCTGCAGTCACCATCTGCAGTGATTTTGGAGCCCCCAAAATAAAGTCTGTCACTGTTTTCCCCATCTATTCGCCATGAATTGATGGGACCAGATGCCATGATCTTACTTTTCCAAATGTGGAGTTTTAAGCCAACTTTTTCACTCTCCTCTTTCACTTTCATCAAGAGGCTCTAGTTCTTCTTTGCTTTCTGCCATAAGGGTGGTGTTATTTGCATATCTGCAGTTATTGATATTTCTCCCAGCAATCTTGATTCCAGCTTGTGCTTTATCTAGCCAGGCATTTCTCATGATGTACTCTGCATATAAGTTAAATAAACAGGGTGACAATATACAGCCTTGATGTACTCCTTTCCCAATTTGGAACCAGTCTGTTCCATGGTCCAGTTCTGACTGCTGCTTCCTGACCTGCATACAGATTTCTCAGGAGGCCAGTCAGGTGGTCTGGTATTCCCATCTCTTTCAGAATTTTCCACAGTTTGTTGTGATCCACACAGTCAAAGGCTTTGGCATAGTCAATAAAACAGAAGTAGATGTTTTTCTGGAATTCTCTTGCTTTTCCGATGATCCAGTGGATGTTGGCAATTTGATCTCTGGTTACTATGCCTTTTCTAAATCCACCTTGAACATCTGAAAGTTCACAGTTCACGTACTGTTGAAGCCTGGCTTGGAGAATTTTGAGCATTACTTTGCTAGCGTATGAGATGAGTGCAATTGTGTGGTAGTTTGAGCATTCTTTGGCGTTGCCTTTCTTTGGGATTGGAATGAAAACTGACCTTTTCCAGTCCTGTGGCCACTGCTGAGTTTTCCACATTTGCTGGTATTTTTGAGTGCAGCACTCTAACAGCATCATCTTTTAGGATTTGAAATAGCTCAACTGGAATTCCATCACCTCCACTAGATTTGTTCATACTGATGCTTCCTAAGGCCCACTTGCCTTCAAATTCTAGGATGTCTGGCTCTAGGTGAGTGATCACACCCTTGTGGATATCTGGGTCATTATGATCTTTTTTGTGTATTTCTTCTGTGTATTCTTGCCACCTTTTCTTAATATTTTCTGCTTTTGTTAGGTCCATACCATTTCTGTCCTTTGTTGTGCCCATCTTTGCATGAAATGTTCCCTTGGTATCTCTGATTTTCTTGAAGAGAAAATTGCTGTGGTTTAATCAGATTTTTTGCTTTTTATTTTTATATTGTATGAATTCTTTGTTATTTTGGATACTAACCCCTCATCAGATATATGAGTTGCAAATATTTCCTCCCATTTGGTAGGTTGCCTTTTCATTTTGATTTCCTCTACCATGCATCAGCTTTTTAGTTTGATATAGTCCCACTCTTGGCTTTTGTTGCTTTTGCTGTCAGTTAATAAAGAATTATGTCAGAGAGCTTTCTGCCTATTTTTTCTTTGAGGAGTTTTATGGTTTCAGGTCTTATGTTCTTTAATCCATTTCGAGTTAACTTTTGTGTGTTGTGTAAGGTAGTGGTCCAATTGCATTCTTTAGCACATGGCTATCCTGTTTTCCCAACATCATTTATTGAAGAAACTGTCCTTTCCCTGTTGTATATTCTTGGCTCGTTTGACATTTGTTAATTGAACAATTTATTCATTGATTTATTTCTAGGCCATCCTGTTCCATTGATCTTTGTGTCTTTTTATACTATCATACTGTTTTGACTAATATAGCTTTGTAGGGCTTCCCTGCTGGCTCAGACGGTAAAGAATCTGCCCTTAATGTGGGTGACCTGGGTTCAATCCCTGGATTGGGAAGATCCCCTGGAGGAGGGCATGGCAACCCACTCCAGTGTTCTTGCCTGGAGAATCCCCATGGACAGAGGAATCTGGTGGGCTACAGCCCATGAGGTTGCAAACAGTTGGACACAACTGAGTACACACATAGCTTTGTAAGATAGTTTGAAATCAAAGAGCCTGATTCCTTCAGCTTTGTTCTTTGTATTGCTTTGGGTATTTGGGAGTTTTTGTGTTTCTGTGCAACTGTTAGGATTGTTCAATTTCTGTGAAAAGAACCATTGGAATTTTGACAGGTTGCACTGAATCTGTGTATTGTAGCATGGACACTTTAACTATTCTTTAAATCCATTTCATCAGTGGCCTAATAGTTTTTGTGTACAGGTCTTTACCTCTTTGGTTAAATTTACTACTAAGTACTTATTGCTTTTGATGCAGTTGTAAATGGGATTGTTTTCTTAACTTCTCTTATAATTTTTTAGTGTATAGAAATGCAACAGAATTATGTGTATTGGTTTTGTAAAATATTTGACTGTGCCGGGTCTTAGTTGTGGTACTTGAGATTTTCGATCTTCAGTTACGGCATGCAGGATCTTTTAGTTGTGGCATGCGGAATCTTAGTTGCTGCATGAGAACTCTTAGTCATGGCATGTGGGATCTGGTTCCCTGACCAGGGCTCCATCCTGGGCCCCCTGCATTGGGAGTGTGGAGTGTGGAGTTAGCCACTGGACCACCAGGATATCAATCCTGTATATTGATTTTTTATCTTACAACTTTGTACTACATTCATTGATTCTAAGTTTTTGGGTGGAATCTTTAGAGTTTTTGGTATATAATATCTTGTTATCTGTAAATAGTGAACAGTTTTACTTCTTTCTTCCTGATTTGGATGTCTTACTCTCATCTAATTGCTGTGGCTAGGAGGGACTTCCAATACTATGCTGACTAAAAGCAGCTAGAGTGGACATCTTTGTCTTGTTCCTGACCATAGAGGAAAAGCTTTGAGCTTTTCAGTGTTGAGTATTATGTTAGCTGTGGGCCTGTCATATATGGTTTTTATAATGTTGAGATATATTTCCTCTATATTCATTTTGTTAAGAGTTTTTATCGTGAGTGGGTATTGATTTTTGTCAGATGCTTTTTATCCTGTTGAAATGCTCATATCATGTTTAGTCTTCCTTTTATTAAGGTGTCATCACATTGATTTTGGGGTAAATTTGATTTGTTGAACTGTCCTTGTATCCCTGGAATAAATCCCACTTGATTTGCTAGTATTTTGCCAAGGATTTTTGTATCTGTTCATCAGGGATATTGACCTCTAGCTTTTTTTTTTTTTTCTTATGGTGTCCGTGTCTGTTTTGGTATCAGGGTAATGCTGGCCTTGTAAGATCAGTATGGAAGTATTCCTTACTCTTCCATTTTTCTGGAAGAGGTTGAGAAGGATTGGTATTAATTCTTGTTTGAATTTTTGGTAGAATTCACCAGTGAAGGCATCTGGTCCTGGAGTTTTTTTGTGTGAGGTTTGTGGTTACCTCATTTTACTGTGCTTCACTTTATTGCGCTTGCAGATGTTGCTGATTTTTTTTTTTTTTTTAAACAAGTTGAAGGTTTGTGGCTACCCTGTGTCTTACTGGCATTGTTATTCCAAATGTATTATATTTAAATTAAGGAAATCTACATTTTTTTTAAGACATAATGCTATCGCACATGTAGTGTAAACATAACTTTTACATGCATTGGGAAAGTAAAAAGTTTTTGTGACTTGTTTTACTCCGGCATTCACTTTATTGCAGTAGCCTGGAACTGAACTTGAAATATCTTAGAGGTATGCCTGTTATTGGTCTGTTCAGGTTTTCTGTTTTTTTTCAAAGTTTTTGTTGGAGGGATTCATTCATTTTTTCTAGGTTGCCCAGTTTGTTGGCATATATTGATAATTGTTCATAATAGTCTCTTATGATCCTTTGTATTTCTGTGGGGGTGGGGGAGTTGGCCACATTATATGGCTTGTGGGATCTTAGTTCCCCAACTAGGAATTGAATCCAGGCCACAACAGTGAAAGCGGTGAGTCCTAACCACTGGACCACCAGGAAATTCCCTCATTTTAAAACTTTATTTGAATCTTCTCTTTTTTTCTTTGTAGAGAATTGTTGTTCAGTCGTGGCCAACTCTTTGTGACCCCGTGGACAGCAGCACGCCAGGTTTCCCTGTCCTCCACCATCTCCCAGAGTTTGCTCAAACTCATGTCCATTGAGTCAGTGATGCCATCCAACCATCTCATCCTCTGTCGTCCCCCTCTCCTGCCTTCAGTCTTTCCCAGCATCAGGGCCTTTTCCAATGAGTCGGCTCTTCACATCAGTATACTTATTGAGTATAGCTATAGATTTGTCAATTTTGTTAATCTTTTCAAAGAACTAGCTCTTGGTTTTACTGATCCTGTCTGTTGCTTTTTAAAAAATCTGTGTTTTGTGTATTTCTGCTCTAATCTTTGTTATTTCCTTTCTTCTACTAACCTTGGGCATCATTTTTTTTTCTAGTTCCTTGAGGTGTAAAGTTAGATTATTGGAGACTTTTCTGGTTCTGCAAGGTAGGCTTTTATCCATATGAACTTCCCTCTTAGAATTGCTTTTGCTGCATCTCATAAGTTTTGGTATATTTTATTTCCATTTTCATTTGTTTCAAAATATTTTTTATTTCTCTTTTGATTTCTCCTTTGACCTATTCGTTGTTCAGTGGCATGCTGTTTAATCTCCGCATAGTTACAGTTTTTCCAGTTTTCTTCTTATAATTTATTTCTTCTTGTAATTAGTTTCCGTGGTGGCTAGAAAAGATGCCTTGAAATGATTTCAGTCTTTTTAGGTTTATTAAGACTTATTTTGTGGTCTAACACTATTATCTATCCTGGAGGATGTTCTTTGAGCACTTGAAGAATGTATTTTGTTGCTTTTGGATAGAATCTTCTATATATAATGAAACAAATATAAATAAATGACCATATAATCTTTGCTTTAAGAAGGATCTTTAAAGATTGTTTTAAAAATAAGAACTACAGAAAGTAAGTTTTGTACAGTATCTTTAGTTGAAAGAGAATGCAGTTTAGTCTCTTCCACCACGTTATACATTTTATGGTGGTAGATAGCTCTGATGCTTTTAAATTCTTTTTAAAGATAATATTTATTCGACTGTGTTGGGTCTTAGTTGTGGCACACAGGCTCTTCGTCGGCATGCATGGACTGTTTGTGGCAGCATGCCAGCTTCTCTCTAGCTGTAGCATGTGGGCTTGGGGCCTGCAGTGTGTGGGCTCCCTAGTTGTGATGTGTAGGCTCTAGAGTGTAGGGTCAGTAGTTGCAGTGGGTGGGCTTAGTTACCCCACCACATGTGGAATCTTGGTTCCCAGACCAGGGATGGAACTGATGTCCCCTGCATTGGAAGGCAGGTTTTAAACCACTGGACCACCAGGCAAGTCCCTGTTATTGTCTTTTAACTTGTTTAATTTTCACAACATTCTCATCCTTTTTTTTAAAAAAAATTAATTAATTAATTAATTTTACTTTACAACACTGTATTGGTTTTGCCATACATTGACTTGAATCCTCCATGTGTGTTCATGTGTTCCCCATCCTGAACCCCCCTCCCACCTCCCTCCCCATCCCATCCCTCTGGGTCATCCCAGTGCATCAGCCCCGAGCACCCTGTCTCATGCATTGAACCTGGACTGGTGATTCGTTGCACATATGATAATTTACATGTTTCAATGTCATTCTCCCACATCATCCTGCCCTCACCGTCTCCCGCAGAGTCCAAAAGACTGTTCAGTACATCCATGTCTCTCTTGCTGTCTCTCATACAGGGTTGTCATTACCATCTTTCTAAGTTCCATATATATGCGTTAGTATACTGTATTGGTGTTTTTCTTTCTGACTTACTTCACTCTATATAATAGGCTCCAGTTTTATCCACCTCATTAGAACTGATTCAAATGTATTCTTTTTAATGGCTGGGTAATATTCCATTGTGTCTATGTACCACAGCTTTCTTATCCATTTGTCTGCTGATGGACATCTAGGTTGCTTCCATGTCCTGGCTGTTATAAACAGTGCTGTGATGAACATTGGGGTACACGTGTCTCTTTCAGTTCTGGTTTCCTCATTGTGTATGCCCAGCAGCGGGATTGCTGGGTCATATGGCAGTTCTATTTCCAGTTTTTTAAGGAATCTCCGCACTGTTCTCCATAGTGGCTCTACTAGTTTGCATTCCCACCAACAGTGTAAGAGGGTTCCCTTTTCTCCACACCCTCTCCAGCATTTATTGCATGTAGACTCTTGGATAGCAGCCATTCTGACTGGCGTGAAGTGGTACCTCATTGTGGTTTTGATTTGCATTTCTCTGATAATGAGTGATGTTGAGCATCTTTTCATGTGTTTGTTAGCCATCTGTATGTCTTCTTTGGAGAAATGTCTGTTTAGTTCTTTGGCCCATTTTTTGATTGGGTCTTTTATTTTCCTGGAATTGAGCTGCAGGAGTTGCTTGTATATATTTGAGATTAATTCTTTGTCTGTTTCTTCATTTGCTATTATTTTCTCCCATTCTGAAGGCTGTCTTTTCACCTTGCTTATAGTTTCCTTTGTTGTGCAGAAGCTTTTAATTTTAATTAGGTCCCATTTGTTTATTTTTGCTTTTATTTCCAATATTCTGGGAGGTGGGTCGTAGAGGATCCTGCTGTGATTTATGTCGGAGAGTGTTTTGCTTATGTTTTCCTCTAGGAGTTTAATAGTTTCTGGTCTTAGGTTTAGATCTTTAATCCATTTTGAGTTTATTTTTGTGTATGGTGTTAGAAAGTGTTCTAGTTTCATTCTTTTACAAGTGGTTGACCAGTTTTCCCAGCACCATTTGTTAAAGAGATTATCTTTTTTCCATTGTATATTTTTGCCTTCTTTGTCAAAGATAAGATGTCCATAGGTGCGTGGATTTATCTCTGGGCTTTCTATTTTGTTCCATTGATCTATATTTCTGTCTTTGTGCCAGTACTATACTGTCTTGATGACTGTGGCTTTGTAGTAGAGCCTGAAGTCAGGCAGGTTGGTTCCTCCAGTTCCATTCTTCTTTCTCAAGATTGCTTTGGCTATTTGAGGTTTTTTGTATTTCCATACAAATTGTGAAATTATTTGTTCTAGTTCTGTGAAAAATACCGTTGGTAGCTTGATAGGGATTGCATTGAATCTATAGATTGCTTTCGGTAGTATACTCATTTTCACTGTACTGATTCTTCTAATCCATGAACACGGTATATTTCTCCATCTATTTGTGTCCTCTTTGATTTCTTTCATCAGTGTTTTATAGTTTTCTATATATAGGTCTTTTGTTTCTTTAGGTAGATTTATTCCTAAGTATTTTATTCTTTTTGTTGCAATGGCGAATGGAATTGTTTCCTTAATTTCTCTTTCTGTTTTCTCATTTTAGTGTATAGGAATGCAAGGGATTTCTGTGTGTTAATTTTATATCCTGCAACTTTACTATATTCACTGATTAGCTCTAGTAATTTTCTGGTGGAGTCTTTAGGGTTTCCTATGTAGAGGATCATGTCATCTGCAAACAGTGAGCGTTTTACTTCTTCTTTTATTTCTTTTTCTGCTCTGTTGTGGCCAAAACTTCCAAAACTATATTGAATAGTAGTGGTGAGAGTGGGCACCCTTGTCTTGTTCCTGATTTTAGGGGAAATGTTTTCAATTTTTCATGATTGAGGATAATGTCTGCTGAGGGTTTGTCATATACAGCTTTTATTATGTTGAGGTATGTTCCTTCTATTCCTGCTTTCTGGAGGGTTTTTATCATAAATGGATGTTGAATTTTGTCAAAGGCTTTCTCTGCATCTATAGAGATAATCATATGGTTTTTATTTTTCAATTTGTTAATGTGGTGTATTACATTGATTTGCGAATATTGAAGAATCCTTGCATCCCTGGGATAAAGCCCACTTGGTCATGATGTATGATCTTTTTAATATGTTGTTGGATTCTGTTTGCTAGAATTTTGTTAAGGATTTTTGTATCTATGTTCATCAGTGATATTGGCCTATAGTTTTCTTTTTTTGTGGCATCTTTGTCAGGTTTTGGTATTAAGGTGAAAAACATTCTCATCTTAAAGATGAGAAAACTTGGGCAGGAAGTTAAGAAAGCCAAGTTCCGGTATCTAATAAGTGCTCAAGCTGAGATTTGAAAACCTCAACAGTCAGCATTTGCTGGGTGTCTAACAAGACTTGGTGTAGGACCTGTATTTTAATAGGGAGTTTGATTGCTCATGTGCCAGATAACGAGAGTAGGTATGTGTTTTAAAATGAGATGTAACTCCTGAATTGGCAGAGTGATCAGAGATTGGATTTTACATGGAGACATTTTAGGGGAGTTGGAAGAGCCATGAGGTCCTGGTCTCACCACTTGGAAACTCTTGGTTTCTTTGGTTTTGAAAGGAAAAAAAAAAAAGTTTATTTCATAACATAGACAGAAATAAACTCAAAATGGCTTAAAGACTTAACATGACAACATTAAACTCCTAGAAAAGAACATTGGCAAAACATTCTCTGACATAAATCATGGCAGTGTTTTCCTAGGGTAGTCTCCCAAGGCAATAGAAATAAAAGCAGAAATAAACAAATGGGACCTAATCAAACTTACAAGGTTTTGCATTGCAAAAGAAGCCATAAACAAAAAATCAGCCTACAGAATGGGAGAAAATATTTGCAAGCTATGTGACTGACAAGGGCTTAATTTTCAAAATATTCTAACAGCTCATGACAAAAAAACAAACAACTCAATTAAAAATGGGCAGAACACCCAAATAGACATTTCTTCAAAGAAGATATACAGATGGCCAGTAGGCACATGAAAAGATGTTCAACATCACTAATAGAGAAATTCAAATCAAAGCTACAGTGAGATACCACCTCACATCAGTCAGAGTGACCATCATTTAAAAAAATTCTACAAATTAAAGATGCTGGAGAGAAACAAGGGAATTCTACACTGTTGGTGGAAATGTAAGTTGGTGCAGCTGCTGTGAAGAACAGTGTTGGGGGTTCCTTAAAGTAAAAATAGCTATACATATGATCCAGCAGTCTCACTCCTGTGCATATATCCAGACGCAACTCCAATTTAAAAAGATACATTCACATCTATTTTCATAGCAGCACTATTACAATACCCCACACATGGTTCATGGACAGGTGAATGGATATAGGTGTTGTGTCATATGTACACATGGAATATTACTCAGCCACAAAAAATGAAATAATGCCATTTGAGGCAACATGGATGGGCCTGGAGGTTATCATAACAAGTAATAAGTCAGAGAAAGACAAATATGAGGTCACTTATATGTGGTATTTAAAATATGACACAAATGAACTTTTCTGTGAAACAGAAACAGTCTCACAGAAAACTTATGGTTAGCAAAGGGGAAATGGGGTGGGGCAGCTTGGAATTAGCAGACATAGACTATAGTATATAAAGAAGATAACCAACAAGGATCAACTGTATAACACAGGGAACTATATCCAATATCCTGTAATAAACCATAATGAAAAAGGGTATGAGAAAGAAAAAATACTCTCTTATTGTGAAACTTGTAGTAGTTTAACTAGGGAGCTTGATAAATATGGTCCAAGGTAGAAAGGGATTGATGTCATTGGACAGAAACTAAAGACACAGCGTTAGAATGAGGTAACCCCAGAGAGCATCTCATCCCTGCTTCTCAAGTGTGTCTGGGAACCTGTGGGTCTAGCTTTACCAGTGGAATCTGAGGTCCTACTGAAGAAGAGTCTACATGTATTCTTCAGGGGATTCAGATTCAGTTAAAACTTGAGAAGCACAGATGTGGTCTAACTCCATCATTTTACAAGTGAGGAAGCAGACCCTGAAGGCCCAGGTAATTTGGCTGGTTTAGTGGGAGAGTGAGGACTTGTGCCCGTGCCCCAGGTTCTTCGTGGGCTTTGCCGACACTGTGCCATCCTAGTTAGAAGGTACTTTTGGATTTCAGAGAACTCTGTCTCTTCTGGAGGACTTCTTTCACAGCCTAGAGAGGTATAGGAATGTGCTGATTCTTTCATTTCTCCCCTCTACCTAGAACCTGAGTGTCACTTGCTTCAGCTGTACTCAGAATACACTTCTTGGGGAAATCATGTTGGTCGTAACTTTGTTTTCTTTCCACAGATCTCTCATTTCTGGACACTATCTAATATTCCTGTGTTCAGAACATGTTTGTTTCCTTCAGGCCAAGACTCCATGGTTGAAACTACTTTCAGCCCATAGTCATTTCCTGTTACCCACCCACCCACCCACCTTTTTTAGGAATGAATTGAAACTTAGAGAAAAAGTTTGTTTACTGTTTGAAGAGTAAGAAGCCTCTGAAACAATTGGAAGAATAATCTTGTTTCTAAGAGTGTTACTTCTTCCTTATTAAAATAGAAACAGGAGAAATGTGAACAGCATGCCTTTGCTAGAAGTGCATATGTAAATAGCATGCATGCATTGCTAGAAGTGTAC
The DNA here is from genome assembly GCF_019320065.1 of Cervus canadensis. Taxonomy (NCBI): domain Eukaryota; kingdom Metazoa; phylum Chordata; class Mammalia; order Artiodactyla; family Cervidae; genus Cervus; species Cervus canadensis. The sequence goes on along the minus strand of NC_057393.1, from coordinate 73,992,381 downwards.
TGTTCCCTGCTTTTGTCTTCACCTGTTTTCCACTGAGCATGATTTGTAAGCATGCTCAGAACATTTCTGATCTCAGCTACAAGAGTGATCCTCTGACATGGTTTTATGAGGCATCAGTGGCACATCTTTTGAAAAGCATTCAAGACGAATCATTTTATACCTGACACAGATTTGATTTTTGCTGTTAAACACACTAAGGTAAAGTACAGAGAACATACAGTTTTCCATCTCTGATTTTTTTTTTTTAATTAAAAAAGTTTTTGACCACACCATGTGGCTTATGGGATCTCAGTTCCCTGACCAGGGATTGAACCTGGGCCATGGCAGTGAAAGCACTGATTCCTAACCACTAGACCATCAGGGATCTCCCAAATTTGCTGTCTATAGTTTTTAAATGTACAGTTCAGTAGTGTTAAGAATATTCACATTTTTGTGCAGCAGATGTCCAGAACTTTTTCATCTTGTGAAAATGAAACTCTACACCCACTGAATGAGAATGTCCCATCTTTCTCTCCCCTGGTTTCTGGCAACCACCATTCTACTTTCAGGTTTTATGAATTTGACTACTTTAGATATGTCTTTGGGCTTCCCAGATATCTCAGTGGTAAAGAATCAGCCTGCCGACACAAGAGATGAGGGTTCAATCCCTGGGCTGGAGGATCCCTGGAGAAGGGAATGGCAACCCACTTCAGTATTCTTGCCTGGAGAATTCCATGGACAGAGGAGTCTGGTGGGCTGCAGTCCATGGGGTCACAGAGAGTCACGACATGACTAAAAGACTGAGCACAGATACCTCATAAGTGGGGTCATACAGTATTTTTTTTTTTTAAGTGGCTCATTTTCTATTTCATTACTAGCTTAAAGTCCTTAAAGTTCATCCATGTTACAGCATGTGTCGGTTTTCTCTGTCTTCAGGCTAATTTTACACTGTACATATATACCATGTTTTGTTCATTTTTCTATTGATGCTTAGGTTACTTCCTCTTTTTGACTACTGTGAATAATGCTGTTATGAACATAAGTGTATAGTGCTTTTTTCACTTTGAGTAGCTTTGTTAAATTATCTGTGAGTTTGTTAGTGAGGAAAACATTAGCCTAGTTGGAAGACTTCCATTTCTTTTTCCTTGCCTGCTAATTATATAAGATATGTGACCACTGTGAGTCTAGGGAGCTCCTTTTGTAAGAGATGAAACACATTTCACAGAATTGTAATAATTCTTAAATGTAACACAGATGTAAGGAGACAAATGACTACTTAGTTAGTCCATATGCATTCAGTACTTATGCGTTAGTTGTTCAGGTGAGTTGTACCTGAAAAAATATCCACCATAACATTAAATATTGGTATAATTAATTCCTCAACTACATAATGAATTTTTTATCTTTAAAATGTAAATAGTAACTTTAATGTTGAAAAGGAAGACTGAGTTAAAAAACAAGAAAGTATACAATTTGAGTAACAATCTGATTTTAACTCTTGGTTAATCTCTGACGAATGTGAGCACCTTGAAGGAGTTAGTGCCTGGTATTAACCTTGATAGTTTATTAGTAGAGTTGAAAGAAGTTACCAGTCCTTTCAGATACTACACATTAGAGTTCCCCAGTTTCAGATAGAGTTGTAATGGTTTGGCATATGTGGCAACAAACAGCATTACTGTCTTAAAAGTTTTCGTTTTTTTTTTTTTTTCTCAAGTAAATAACTCAGGAATGTTTGTCTTCTAGGCCCATCAACAGAGCAGACGAGCAGATCGTTTGTTAGCTTCAGGGAAATACGAAGAGGCTATTTCTTGTCACAAAAAGGCTGCAGGTGAGTATTCTTTTTAAGTAGTACTGAGTCTGAAACTGCTGGGCAGTTTCTTTTTTCCAGTATCTCTCAACACAGTATTTAGAATGAAAGTCACAAGAGTAATGATGTGTTATTGCCCTGCGTATATACCACACTGACACTACTGACCCACTAGAACACAGCTTAGAATATTTTTCAAGTGAGTGTGTTAGATTTTCCAGCTCCTCTTAGCCTGGTCTCTCTAAATCATGGAAATTGGATATGCCTTATTGGTAAAGGATTCCTAGACACAACTTTCTGAGCCGGAAGATCCCCAGAGACAGAAGTGATTGCCATTAAGTGTCTGTCGGTTCCTCTTAGTTGTTATAGAGGAGTTTGGATTTCAAATATTCAGCCATTTTGGGTTCTGGAATTAATAACTAATTTAATTACAGCCAATTAATTTTCACTGAGTTTCTGTTTCCTAAGGTGCTGATAATGGAAAACCCATTGAAACCCTTTCCTGTGGTCTTTCTTTAGCTTCCCTTCTGAAAGTTTCATCTATACATTCATGCCTATAGTATCATGCCGCTGATGACATTTAGAATTACTGGATTCCTTTCAAACACCTTATTTTATCCCAGTCGTAAAAGTTAGTGGTGTATGTTGAACTCAGAAATAGCTCTCTAGGGTCTGTTTTGTACAGACTGGTTTCTGTTGGCTGAGTAACAAACCTAAAAGCTTAGGAGTGGGAGTGGTACATCCAAAATCGGTGTGGCCACCATTCTTTGAGCAGGCCCTGTAGTCTTCCTGCTAGAGAAAGGCACTTCCTTTCCCTGAGGCCAGTACTGTAGTCAGCGTCCTGTTTTTTCCTGGCAGAATCTTCTTCTCCTCTGTTGCCTTACTGCTGAAATATAGATAGCACAGTGGAGACTGGCTTAGAAAAGTCCTTCTGTGTCAGTGATTTTTGCCTACAAGTCAGTAATTTTTAAGAGAAAATTTCAAGTCTTACTGTTGAAGAGTTAGTTTTGCCACTGAAGTGTACCCTTCAGCTGTAGGGCTGAGCACATTATATGTATCCCATAAATCTTTGTGGTTTTTAATTTATTATTATCACTACTTGGCCATGCCTCACAGCATGGATTGTGTGTTGATTGGTAAAATATTCTTTTTTTTTTTCCCCCAGAGAAGGAAGGATTTATTACTTGCAGCAAGAAAGGAGAACACTTGCTTTCCCAAAGCAGTGTCTCTGATTGGTAGGATATTCTGAGTATATAAAAGGTATAAAAGTTGTTTTTTTTAAGATTTATTTATTAATTTTATTTTTGGCTGTGCTAGGTCTTTGTTGCGATGCCCCAGCTTCTCGTGGTGGTGGCTTCTCCTGCCGCGGAGCGCAGGGTCGAGGGCACATGGGCGTCAGTAGTTGCATGCACAGCCTGGGCTCAGTCCTTGTGGCCTGCAGGCTTAGGTGCTCAGCAGCATGTGGGATCTTCCCTTCCTGCTTGGGAGGGAAGTTTCTTTCATTCCTAGTCTATATTCCTGTCTTCATTGGAAGACTTAAAATTAATGTTGGGCTTTAAACACCTCTCCCCCTTTCTCTTTATCTAAATTCTGTGACTTTCTCAGGGGTAGAAAAGATAAAGGCAGTCTGTTGGATTCCATTAGCTCTAACTTTGGAGGTACAACTTTAAGTGTGATTACTTAATCCCACCCAGCCGATTTGATTTGGAGTTTAGACTTGTTTGAAAATAGCCTTGTGTTGTGTTTCAGAGTAGAGTTGTGAATGTAATGCTAGTTTGAGAGTTAATGTGGATGGAATGAACTCTGTTTTCTAAATTGCCTTTAACATCTAGGCTTGAACAGAGCTGTTTTGGGAGGTGTGGATGTAAATATATCCTGAGAGTAAGCAACTTAGTGTTTAGAAATCATGTTAGAGACACAACAGGGGAAGGGGAATGTTGGGAACAAAAGCCTGAAGTGAGAGAATTCACCAGCAGAAGAAGGGGCCTCAGCTGAAGAGTGGAGGGAGACCCTGAGACTCCAGCGCCAAGGACTCACATCCTCTGTGCTTGGTAGTTCTGATAGTGCTTTGTGAATGTGTAGAAAGAAATACAGAGGTTGCTTGATCAGCTGAGATACCAAACTCAGAAAGAAAAAGCCATCTAAATCTGACAGGGGGTAGGGAGGAGGAGGAAAGGAGGTGTACTTATTTTTACCACCCTATATTGAAAAAAAAAAGTTAAGGAAGCTATAAACTACCAAGAATTCCCCACTGTTAGAGGACTCTTGCTTTAGATCCTTGATTGGCAGCTGTAACTGGGTTGCTGTAATTCTCCCTTGGCAGTCTTATGCAGTCCAGTCTCTAAGTGGATTTCTTCTCTTTTACAGACGGCAAAAAGGGCAAAAGCTTAAATGGGAAGTTAGTAACAGCCATTAACAATGTTTAGAACTCAAAGTGAACTTTTCGGAAGGTGAACAGACTTGAGGATGTGTGTTTATATGTACTTGAAAATAGATCTTGACCTGAACCTTCTCTGAGACTGTGGTGTCACAGAAATGATTCGGAGCACATCAGTCTTTGTCGTCAGAGTCAGTGCTGTGCTGTGTGTGCAGAATCAGTGCTGTGTGTGTGCAGAGTCAGTGCTGTGTGTGCAGGGTCAGTGCTGTGTGTGCAGAATCAGTGCTGTGTGTGTGCAGAGTCAGTGTTGTGTGTGTGCAGAGTCAGTGCTGTGTGTGCAGAGTCAGTGCTGTGTGTGTGCAGAGTCAGTGCTGTGTGTGCACAGTCAGTGTTGTGTGTGTGCAGAGTCAGTGCTGTGTGTGTGCAGTCAGTGCTGTGTGTGTGCAGAGTCAGTGCTGTGTGTGTGCAGAGTCAGTGCTGTGTGTGCACAGTCAGTATTGTGTGTGTGCAGAGTCAGTGCTGTGTGTGCAGAGTCAGTGCTGTGTGTGTGCAGAGTCAGTGCTGTGTGTGCAGAGTCAGTGCTGTGTGTGCACACAGTCAGTGTTGTGTGTGTGCAGAGTCAGTGCTGTGTGTGTGCAGTCAGTGCTGTGTGTGTGCAGAGTCAGTGCTGTGTGTGTGCAGAGTCAGTGCTGTGTGTGTGCAGTGTCAGTGTTGTGTGTGTGCAGAGTCAGTGTTGTGTGTGTGCAGAGTCAGTGCTGTGTGTGTGCAGTCAGTGATGTGTGTGTCTGTGTGTGCAGAGTCAGTGTGTGTGTGAGAGTCAGTGCTGTGTGTGTGCAGTCAGTGTCAGTGTGTGTGTGCAGAGTCAGTGTCAGTGCTGTGTGTGCAGAGTCAGTGCTGTGTGTGCAGTGTGTGTGTGCAGTCAGTGCTGTGTGTGTGCAGTCAGTGTTGTGTGTGTGCAGAGTCAGTGCTGTGTGTGTGCAGAGTCAGTGCTGTGTGTGTGCAGAGTCAGTGCTGTGTGTGTGCAGAGTCATGTGTGCAGAGTCAGTGCTGTGTGTGCAGAGTCAGTGCTGTGTGTGTGCAGTCAGTGCAGTGTCAGTGCAGTGTCAGTGTGTGTGCTGTGTGTGCAGAGTCAGTGCTGTGTGTGCAGAGTCAGTGCTGTGTGTGTGCAGAGTCAGTGCTGTGTGTGCAGTCAGTGCTGTGTGTGTGCAGAGTCAGTGCTGTGTGTGTGCAGTCAGTGTTGTGTGTGTGCAGCAGTCAGTGCAGTCAGTGCTGTGTGTGCAGAGTCAGTGCTGTGTGTGTGCAGGGTCAGTGCTGTGTGTGCAGTCAGTGTGTGTGTGCAGAGTCAGTGCTGTGTGTGTGCAGAGTCAGTGTGTGTGTGTGCAGTCAGTGCTGTGTGTGTCAGTGCTGTGTGTGCAGAGTCAGTGCTGTGTGTGCAGAGTCAGTGTCAGTGCTGTGTGTGCAGTCAGTGCTGTGTGTGCAGAGTCAGTGCTGTGTGTGTGCAGAGTCAGTGCTGTGTGTGTGCAGAGTCAGTGCTGTGTGTGTGCAGATAGGCTTTACAGTCTGCTGTGCGGATAGGCTGTGTGTCAACAGATCCATGATAGTAGTAGTAGATGTTAGTAGTAGATGTTATTAAAAAGTAATAGATTCTTCAGATATTCTTAATTCCTTTTCCTCATCATTTACTTAGTATTTACTTTAAATGTTAGCCTCGTATCATGATTGAAGGAAGGAGTTTAACCACATTGTTAGATTTTCTGAGACAAGTATTCTCTACTGACATTTCTGTCATGGTGGGCACTTGTTCCTGTTGTGGCTGTGGAGCAAATTCATTACCATGTAAACAGGTTAAAAACCACCACCACAATATTGTCATTATTCTCCAATTAAATTAATTTTTTAAATAAATTTTTTTTCTTTTAAAGTAACTTTTAAAGGCTCAGATTTTAAAATGACATTGGGTAAATCTTTTAAATGACAGTGGACTCTTGTTGAGTTCTCTGCTCTTTGGGAACTCAGTGTCCTTGGGTGTCTTCTGTCATGTTATAGTTTCAGGATTCTACAAAGGGAGGTATTCCATTTGGGTTAAGCATAGTTTTGTGAAACTTGCATTTGTTAAGAAACTGAATGTAAAGCAAACCATAGTTCATACAGGGAGACAGATGTATGTAGAGGGAATGGGAAGGATGGCTAGGGAAATTCATCCACACTATCACAGTAAGAAATAGAATGTCTCAACAGACTTAAACATGAAGAAAAGGAAAAGAAATGGTCTGTATGCAGTTATACAGACTTAATACAGGAGTAAAAGAAAGTTGAGGAAAAAAAATTTAATATGGGTGGAGCAAAGGCTGTATAACCAACTCTGTTTTCTGATGGAGAGGGAGCACCCAGTTAGTCTGTCTTAAAGACTGTGATAGAACCTGGCAGACAACAGTTGCAAGTCACGAACTTAGAAAATCATTAAAATATTTGGATTAAGAGTAGACAGAAAGCAGTGCCTGTAGTGTCAGCAAAAAGGCAAGAAGGAGCTTAATGTGTGAGAGATGCCAAAAAGTTTATAGTGAGGAAGAGATAAAAAATGAGGATTAATTGGACACAATCTGTAACTAATACTAATTGTTATTTTTACTGTTGCTAATAACACTTGTTATTTATACCCCGTCTTGTTCCAGACAAGCTATAAAAGGGCTTACAGAGGAATACAACAAAATATAAAATCCATAGAAAGATAAAATGGGAAAGGGCTGGGAGTATAGTTCACAAATGCATCACGAGTTCTTGAAGGGAAACATGGCTCCGTGCTTTCCAGCAGTTAGCTCATTTTCATAAATTTCATAATACTGCCTGCAACTGCTTATTATAAATGTCAGTGAGTTCTTCAGACTTTTAACTACCAAATTCATAGTAGGCTGATGATATAACTTAGAAACAATTCAATAAAATGGTTTTGTAGGAGGCCAAAATGATAAGTCTAGGTATTCATGTGTGTAAAAAGTAATTGATAGTCACTATCTTGATATTTCTGTGAGCATAATAGGATTTTGATAGGTTTTTGTATAATTTTAATCTTCCCTAATTCTGTTTTTCTGATTATGTCATGTTTACTTCCTTAACTGTGAAATCTACAGTGATTTAAAAGAGCCAGCTCCTCCAGGTGAAGTATGGGATATCTCCATTTGATTACTACTGATCCCCTTTTTGGGGAAGTTAAGAATCCTTTTTTAAAAAATCCTTTTCAGGAATAGGATAACTGTGTAGCCGAATTGCTTCTAAGACCAGTTCTCTTTGTCATAGGAAGAGTATATCTTACTTTAATCTTTTAATAACAAAATGATGACATATATTAATGTGCCTTTTTTTTTTTTTTTTTTAAATCAGCATATCTTTCTGAAGCCATGAAGCTAACACAGTCTGAGCAGGTAAGACACTTTTAATATTTCCAACAAGGGTTAGAAAGGTTTTCTTGTGGAGATTTGAATCGTGTATAAAATAAAGTTCTTGAGGGGAAATGAGTTCTTGAAGGGAAAAATGGCTCCTCCCAAAACACTGCAGTCAAAAATACATAAAATGGGGAAGAGATTAGTTTTTCAAAAAGGAAATTAAAACTAAATGAATTGACATACACATACTACTATGTATAAAATAGATAATCAGCAAAGACCTACTTCACAGCACAGGGACCTTTATGCAACACTCTATAATGACGTGTATGGGAAAAGAATCTAGAAGAGTAGATATATGTGTATCTGTAACTGATTCACTTTACTGTACACCCAAGACTAGTACAACTTTGTAAATCAACTATACTCCAATATAAAATAAAGATTAAAACTGAACTGCTGCTGATGGCATGCAGAAACTGCTTGTCCTTTTCTTCCTAGGGTTTCCTCATAGACCTTAGATTGCCATGTGTGTCCTTTAGAGACCCCTCTTAATGCCTTTTCTGCTGTTTAGCTCACAGTAAGCAAGCCAGCCTGGCCAAGGGGAAACCAGTTGGCCTTTCCTTTGCTTGTCAAAGATAATTTAAATCCAAACCTGTCTTTTCCTGAACTCCTAAGCGGTTCCGGCACTTTTATTTCATCAGTGGCTTTACATTGTCTTCTGTGTTTGGGGGGGGCCTGTGTAGGGTTTTAAAATGCCTTTATACAAAGCTGAATCTTCAACCAAAGGTGATTTCCTGATAATAAAAGTGGCAGATATATAGGAGTTATTTGGTAAATCTTTAATTGACTTGAGAAGATCTGAGGGGATCTCAGTGACGGGAAAAAATGCCAATTCTGTAGAAGTTGTGTTCCATTCTGTGTACTTCCTTTTGACTGTCCAGAACTGCTTGTGTAATATAGACGTGCATCGAACCCTTGCTGATAGAAAGACTTTAGCTAGTTGTAGAATAGAAGTCCAAACAGGAAATTTTCTGATTTTAAGCTGAGTACAAATAGCATTGCAGAGGGCTAAGGCACATTCAAAAAAGGTACGATTCAGTGTGTTGATTTGGAATTGGAATAGGACTTACTCTGACTCCTTGAACAGTGTTTTGTTTATGAATAAAGATGGTAGCTTACCTAGAAAGACTGTTTATTATTTTGGAAAATGTTTCGCGTTCTATGGAGTTGCAAACATAGTATAAATTTAAAAGATTCAAGTGATACGGGCTTATTCAGAAAGGAAGATGCTAGAATAGCGTTTACTGGATATTACTAAAGAGACTAAGAAAATGTTAAATTGTCCCTTTCTTTCTGCGTTAATAGGCTCACTTATCACTGGAACTGCAAAGGGATAGCCACATGAAACAGCTCCTCCTCATCCAGGAGAGATGGAAGAGGGCAAAGCGGGAGGAGAGACTGAAAGCCCAGCAGGGCACAGACAAGGATGCAGCTGCCCAGCTTCAGGCGTCTCACAGACCCTCCGCTGAGGATGCAGACAGCCAGAGCCCCCTGCTCTCTCAGAAGTACAGCCCTTCCACAGAGAAACACTTGCCTGAAATTCAGGGGGTCTTTGACAGGGATCCAGACACACTACTATTTTTACTTCAGCAAAAGCGGGAGCCAACAGAGCCGTGCATTGGAAGCAAAGCCCCAAAAGATGATAAAACAATTATAGAGGAGCAGGCCACCAAAATTGCAGATTTGAAGAGGCATGTGGAATTCCTTGTGGCTGAGAATGAAAGATTACGGAGAGAGAACAAACAGCTAAAGGCTGAAAAGGCCAGACTTCTAAAAGGCCCAGTAGAAAAGGAGCTTGATGTAGATGCGGATTTTGTGGAAAAGTCAGAGTTATGGAGCTTGCCACCACATTCAGAAACTGCAACAGCCTCTTCAACCTGGCAGAAGTTTGCCTCAAACACTGGGAAAGCCAAGGATATTCCAATACCCAATCTTCCTCCCTTGGATTTCCCATCTCCAGAACTTCCCCTCATGGAGTTCTCCGAGGATATTCTGAAAGGATTTATGAATAATTAAAATGGAAGGCCATAGAAGAGGTAAAGAGAGGAAATAATATGGTAATACAGATAATCCAGCAAAAATAAAAAAGGGAAAACCACGTGCAAGGGTAGTCCCGGAGATGCTGCACCTGGCATACTGCAGAGAAGAGGCATTGACAGGACTTGGCAACAGTCACTGTGAAACATGTCGCGTGTCTGATTTACTGACTCAAGTTAATGATTCCAGACTTGGCAGATACTAAACTGTTGGAGGTTCACTTTCTCCTGATACAAACCAAATGGCTACCTGGAATAATTTTTTTCAAGCAACAATTATTTTTCTTATCTTCAGGGTTAAAATGTATAAAAGTATGTTATGTGTAATTAATCTATAATGCCATAAATGATAATGCAAAACCTAAATAATATGGTTGCCTGAGGGGCTGCCTTGTATCTGAAACATGCTTTCTATCATGCGTTGACTGTATGCATCTTGTTATGCACATTTCCTTTGTCTAATAAGGTGTGTAAGGCACACCTTTCTAGAAGAAACTGTGCCACACTTTGCACTACTCGTAACATAATGATAACCTCAAGACTATCAGGAGAAATATTTAAATTTCCATTTATGAAGAAAGGAACCAAATTATTAGTTATGCTTTTTTTTTAAATTACCAGTTTACATAATTAATCAGGGTGCATTTTAAGTTCTAACTTTGTTTATTGTGTAATGCGTCATTTGAAAATATCAAGGAAATATCCTTTTGTTTTTAATGATGCACGAGTGGAAGTAATGCTAGTCGGCAGTATTTGATTGTAATAAATCAATAAAGTAATTGTATTTTATACCTTTGTTAAAAGCAGGTTTTGTTCAGCTTCTGTGTTGGAAATTTTGAACATGAATTTGAAGACATTCTGTCAAAACAGTTACTTCGATACATTAGAGATTTTCTTCATGTTTTGTAGTCAGCTACCTCTACAGCTACGGTGGAAGAGAACAAGGAAGTCGCTGAGGCCTCGAGGTACCCAGCCTTCGTGGGCTGGCACACAGGGACAGTGTTCAGGCTGCAGGCAGCCGCGCCCCAGTTCAGAGCAGGGGTAGCGAAGCACTGCTTGGATCCTCTCCTCTCTGCAGAGTCCAGTGATGTTCCAGGAGTGGGAAGAAGAGGAAGGTGTAAGTGAAACATGAAGGTATAAGCCACTGGGTGTGTTTAAAGCATACACTTGGTTTATCTTGGGGGAGAGGCAAAAATATGGATGAACAGCCTCTCCTGAGGGGATGGGGACCACTGGGCTGAGGGGATAGGGTTGGGCTCACATGTCTAGTGATGAAACCAGCAGAAGGACGATGAGATGAAGTAACCATGCAGAAGTTCCTTTTCTCCCATGTCTCATCTTGGTGCAGATGAAACCAAAAATAAACTTAGCTTCTTAAAATAGGATAAGAGTTCTATTCTCTGTTGATTGTCCATCTCAGTGTTGTAGTATCCTAGACTCACAATACTTTGCTTGCCTAACCTTTCTCATAAAAGTTGAGATTTAAAAGATTGTGCCAATAATGACACTGTTATTAGCCTGTCTATTCACTTTTAAAATGAAATGTTCTGACATGAACACTTCGTAAGACACCCTCCCTTTCTTCCCCTACCATCTCCCTCCTCTACCCCCGCCCCATTACTTTCAGCAGTTTGACTTATTCCACAGGACCCTGTTCTGTGCATTTCCACTAACATACATATTAAATGGACTAACTTTACTTTTCCATTGTCCTTGAAGCATTTATTCACACTTTTTAGTACTCCTGTTTCATCTTGTTTTTAGGTTTTGTATTTGAGTCTATCAGTAGAGTGTATTGGGTTGGCCAAAAGGTTTATTTGGTTTTTTCCATCAGCTGGTTCTGGTAGCACTTACTTGTCGTTGACATCACTCAGAACAGTTTTATTAGATTGTATTGTGACAACTGTACATCAGTGTGCATTTAAAAAAAGTTCTCAAAATTGGTGAATTTTGTGTAGCATTTTTAATATTGAGAATGCAAGAAAATATTTTTGACATGTTATGCTTTATTATTTCAAGAGAGGTAAAAATGCAACTGAAATGCAAAAAAAGATTTGTGCAGTGTATGGAGGTGTTCTGACTGATGGAATGTGTCAAAAGAGGTTTGTGAAGTTAGCGATTCTCACTGAACGATGTTCCACAGTCGGGTAGACCAGTTGGAAGTTGATAGCGATCAAATTGACGCATTGAGAACAATCACCATTATACCATACAGGAGAGAGCCAACATATTTCAAAATAGCCAACTCAACTATGAAAATCAGTTGCACCAGTTTGATTATGTTATTCCCTTTGATGTTTCAGTTCTACATAAGTTAAGCAAAAAAACACCTTGACTGTACTTCTGCACATGATTCTCTACTTAAATGTAATGAAAACACTCATTTTTAGAACAGAAATGGGCAATGTGACAGGCGATGAAAAGTGAATGCTGTACCATGAGGTAGAACAGAAGAGATCATGGGGCAAGCGAAATGAACCACCACCAACCACACTTAATTCAGGCCAGTCTTCATCTAAAGAAGGTGGTGATGTAGATATGGTGGGATTGGAAGGGAGTCCTCTATTATGAGCTCTGGAAAACCAAACAATTCCAACAAGCATACTGCTCCCAGTTAGACCAAGGGAAAGTAGCACTCAACAAATAGTGTCTGGAATTAGTCAACAGACAGTGCATCATCTGCCATCAGGATAGTGCAAGATCACGTTTCTTTGATGATCAGGCAAAACTTGACTGGGAAGTTCTGATTTATCCACTGTACTCCCCAGACATTGCACCTTCGGATTTCCATGTATTTGTGTCTTTACAGAATTCTCTTAATGGAAAAAAAATGTCAATTCCTTGGAAGACTGTTAAGGTACCTGGAATTTACTTTGCTTAAAAGGATAAAGTTTTGGGAAGATGGGATTATGAAGTTGCCTGAAAATTGGCAGAACATAGTGGAACAAAATGGTGATTAACATTGTTCAATAAAGTTCTTGGTGAAAACAAAAAATGTGTCTTTTATTTTTACTTAAAAACCAAAGGAATTTTTTGGCCAACCCAGTATGTGCCTTTTGACCAGATGACTTGGTACGTTTGCAGCAACCTAACAGTGTCTCCATGGAGTGAGTGAAAGTTGCTCAGTGGTGTCGACTCTTTGCTACCCCATGGACTATAGAGTCCATGGAATTCTCCAGGCCAGAATACTGGAGTGGGTAGCCTTTCCCTTCGCCAGGGGATCTTCCTGACTCAGGAATCGAACCAGGGTCTCCTGCATTGCAGGCAGATTCTTTACCAACTGACCTATCAGAGTGGATGCTTAAAACACTATTCCCCAGGCACATGGCCAATCTCCTAGCCGGGGTTTGTAGGTGCTCTCTTCTCTCTGTGCAGCTTAAGGCCCTGAAAGGGATTTAAGGAAAGCTTCCTTCCACTAAATGAAACTGAATTATGCACGTACTGGAAGTGGAGTAGACTCTTGTCCTTCCTTACTCAGTGGTGGCCTCTTGCTTTTGAACCCAGATAACTATCTGGGCATTAGAAGGCAGTCCTATGTTCTTACTCTCAGCTTTTCACAGAATGTCAACAAAAACATTTCTTTCAGAAGGTTAGTATGTAGTAACAGTCTTAGTATAATGTCATGGTAACCACAGGTAAGTCCATACTGAATTCAGAAACCATGCTAACGAGGAAGTAAGATACTTTCAAAATCATTCTTGAAGCCATTGTCTATCCCTGGTGTTTTAACACAAGGTAATTGAAATAATGAAAATATTTTATCTCTAGATAAGTTAATTCAAAACATTAAAACACTATCTTTCTGCTTTTAACACTGTATAGGTACTTTTTAAAGAATTGTAGTTTTTTTTTTTTTTCATTTATTTTTATTAGTTGGACGCTAATTACTTTACAATATTGTAGTGGTTTTTGCCATACATTGACATGAATCAGCCATGGATTTACGTATGTTCCCCATCCTGAACCCCCCCCCCCACTTCCCTCCCCATTTTACAGTATTAGTTTCAGATGTACATACAGTGATTTGTTATTTTTATAAATTTTACTCCATTTAAAATTAAAATATCAGCTGTATTCCCTGTTCAGTATATCCTTGCAGCTTATTTATTTTATTCATAGTACTTTGTACCTCTTAACCCCTTATCCCAGTCTTGGCCTTCCCCCCTTATGTATCCCCAGTGGTAACCCAGTAAGTTATTTGTTTTCTATTATCTGTGTCTGTTTTTGTTATATTTAATCATCTTTTAAGGTGATAACATACAGGATTTGTCTTTCTGATGTATTTCACTAAGCATAATACCCTACTGGTCCATCCGTGTTAATGCAAATGGCAGAATTTTTATTCTTTCTTATGGCCAAGTAATATTACATTTTACAGCCACACTGACAGGTGTGAGGTCATATCTCATTGTGGTTTTGATTTTCATTTGTCTGACTAGCAATGTTGAGCATCTTTTCATGTGTCTGTTGGCCATCTGTCTTCTTTGGAAAAATGTCTTTAAATTTACTATCCACATTTAATTAATGAGCTGTTTATATAGTTCAGATACTAACCTATATTAGTCATAACACAAGTATTTTCTCCTATTCAGTAGGTTGTCTTTTTGTGTCAGTGGTTTCCTTTGTTGGATGAGAACTTTTAAATTTGATCTCCCTTAAGAGCTTGTCTTTTCTCCATTGTGTATTCTCCTTTATTGTAGATTAGTTGGCTGTATATGTATGAGTTGGTTTCTGGGCTATTTTGTTGCATTGATCTTTGTTTTTGTGCAGTATTCTATTTCAATTACTGTAGTTTTGTAGTGTAGTTCAGAAGTCAGGGAGCATGATACCTTTGGCTTTGTTCTTTAATCCTAAGATTGCTTTGTCTGGAACCTTTTTATTTTTTCTACGTGATGTTAAAATTTTTAGGATCTTTAAGACCTATCTTCTAAAAGAAATTGAGGCCCTGAAGGTAGGAGTTATGTAAACTTGTCTACCAGATTGGCAGCAGAGCCAAGAGAGGCCTAGACTAGCAGTCCTGGGCTACTACTTCCCCTGGGCCACGCTCGGGTTGTCTAATTTTCTTACCATGGCCCAGCGGCCTGGTCATTCAGGTTCCTCTCAGGTGCGTACTCTCCCACTCACCCCAGCTACCGTTTTCCCAGCTCCTTTTCCCCAAGAAGTTGGAGACCCCCCGTTGAAAGCTGAGCTTGTCCTTAAAATCACTTGTAGAAATCGTAATGTCCATTTTCTGTGGTTTTTATCTTTGAGGAGCTGTGATTGAAGTTTTGTTGTTTTAAAAGATGCACACACACCAGAGTGAGGCAGTCTGCCACAGGGTGTATTTGCAACCTCTTTGAAAAGACGTGACCTGTGATGATAGTAACAGCTATTATTATTTACCGAATCATTCTAGACAGTGATCTTTACCGTATTTTGTCATAATCCTAGTGTAGCCTAATTGAAGATTTCTGCCAGAACGAATGGCAAGACTGTTTCAGGATTTGTCTATCTTGTCCCAGCTGGAAGCCTGTCCTAAGTCACCGCTGCCCAACGGTGCCATCTAGTGGATGGTGAGAAACCCTTGGAGTTCGTGGTGGGTTGCAGATGAAATCATTAGTTGGTATCTAGTAAATCATTCTGTCAAGAGTGGTTTTGTATTTATGAATAAGCAAAAAAAGTTACAGGGGTGCAATATGAATACAGGCACCAGATATTTAATGAATACCACCGTCCACTAGTACTATAAAATTATTTATATTGCCTTCATCAAAGTAGTGATGTGGTCAGAAGATGGGGAAATGGCTTCCTAGGTAAAGAACAAAGGCATGCAGTAAGAAATGAGGAGGAGGAACTGAGTAATCTTGGTCAGAATGAGGTCATGGCAAGACACGTGAGAAAATACTGGGCAGCTCATATGGATTGTCCTTGCCCATTTCCTAGGAGTGAGGGGGCCAGGCTTCCTGGTCTTGAGGAATGGAAAATACTTGGGTGGGTTGTTTTCAAGGCTAGCATTTGCTCAGTAGCCAAAAGGGTCCTGGTAAGCTGGGGCCAGTTTGTATGGTCCTTTGTGTGGTAGACATTAAATTGGGGGGACAGAAGGGTAGTGTCTTCTCAGTATGGCAGAAGGTTGAGAGGTGGAGGACTCAAGATACAAATGAGATTGTCTTTAAAGTTAACAAGTCCAGGGAGAAAAAGGATACAGTAAAGTTTAGATACGTAGTGACCTCATCAGGGGTTTCCAGAAGTAAATGACAGTTTTGAGAAAGAGGTTAGGAAAGGGAGGCTATAGAGGTTTGAGGAGCCAGATGACTTTCAGGCCTATCTTCCTGGAAGTTGCTTCTCCAAATAAGTCTTGGTACTGAGGGTATTACAAAGTCCCAGGACCTCTGTTGCTACCAACAGGTTTTTTATTGGCTTCAGATCATATTATTTCCCTGTTCTTATGAGAAAATGCCTGTGTTCAGGGAAGGGCCCAGGTATTTGAAACATGCTAATTACTGGTGCAAAATTCTTGAGTTTCAGGGTGAATAAAAACTAAAAGTTGTGTGGAGGCAGTAACAGGGTCACAGACCAACTTTATTTAAATAACCAATACTCTGAGTCTTGTAAATTCTAGGACATTTGCTTTGGTCTTTCAGGTTGAATAATAGTACTTGAATTTTTAAAAATTTTAAAGCGTAAGACTCATTTGGTGCAAAACTGGCAAAAAAGAATGAATAGGATCACAGTTCAAGACAGGGAATTAGACTTTGGTGTAATTTTTCAGCCCAGCTGAAAAAATAGCATTGCCTTTCCATGGTTGTATTCAGTTGCATCTGACTCTTTGCTACCCTTTGAACTATAGCCCACCAGGCTCCTCTGTCCATGGGGATTCTCCAGGCAAGAAAACTGGAGTGGGTTGCCATGCTCTCCAGGGGATTTTCCAGATCTAAGAATTGAACCAGTCTCCTGCATTATAGGTAGAATCTCTGCCCACTGAGCCATCAGGGAACATAGCTCAGTAATAATAAACAGGAAATCTATTTGTGGGATTATAAAGCTACTAGAAATATTTAGGATTACATACTGGTTTTTCCCAACTAACACAATACCAGTTTTTATAGAACACATAATCTATGCTCTGTAAAGCAGAATAATACAAACAAAAAAGACTTGTGGCAAGTAAACCAATAGTGGTCATCCCCTTTTACCCTCGATCCTTTATACTGGTTGGTACTCGAGTATCTTGATAAATCAGGAAAACACAGATGATGCAACTTTGAACTGCTGTGGTTTTAAAAAGTAATTTCAGGATGACTTCGTGTTCATCCCTGTCTTACCTTTTAATAAACCCTTTTCCCCAGAGTTTAGACAGTAATGGAACTGCTACTTGGTTGAAAAGATGTGATTGGAACACGGAGACCAAAATGTGGACTCCCCCACTCAAGTGCCATACGTGAAAGTGGGGTACGGTGGGTCCTGTGTAGTGCCTCAGAGATCCACTAACCAGGATGGATCCCCGACTCTACACTGTGATTTCTGGAGCTTGTACTTTTTTTTTAGAACACATAACCATATGTCACCAGGCTCAATTTAAGTGGGCTTACCGTTGCAACTTTAATTTCTCCTCAGGGAGGGTGTGTGACAGGGTGACTAAGTTACATGATAACCAATTAACTTTTAAATTAACTAGTTAATTTAAATTTTAAATTAACTAATTTAAAAATATTAGTCCTAGAATTTGTTTCTAAAATTCTATAGCTTCACTGGATTTTGAAAGCTTTGATTCAAATAATCTTTTGTACAGTCACTTCAGCTGCTTCAAAAATGCAGATTTACCCAAGCATGATTAATATATAGGGAACAATTTGAACATAATGTTTGCTTCAGTGGGAATTCTGACTGCAGGAAAAACCATCCTGAAGTGTGGCACCTGAACTATCACGGTGGTATTGAGCCACACCCATCTACATTTGGCGCTAAAACATTTCCTCTAGTTCTGATGCCCACTTCCAAAGCAAGCCTCCGGTCTTCAAGGTAAAGTGCCATACTTGCAGTGTTAATCTACTTCGTAAACATTTAACACATGTAAAACCAGTACTGCCTGTTAAAAATGTAGTTCTGATAAATGTTGTGAATGTTATGCCCACATTCTATTTCCCCCCCTTTAAGTCCCATAGTTTTTATGCAACTTTCTGCACAGTGCTATGATTTTTAGGAATTGGTTATAATGGGATTCTGTCTCCTTTAGTAAAAGGTTATAAGGTGGAAAGGGTGTAGGCTGGCTTTTTCCCTTTCTATCTGGAGAAAGTTTGCTAACAAAGTTTTGTTCAACATTTGTTTCTAAAATGTTACATTTATTAGAAAATTTTGGTGAAAAGTTCCCATATATGCCATATACGGTTACTAATTTCCAAAGGAACTGCTGGACATCTTAGGCTGGCTAAAGTTTCAGCTGATTAAGAAAAGCACCTCAAGTGATCAGTGTCTCCAGGTGTTTGACAGGAAAATAATTTGCTCTGAACCACAGAATAGGGCAGAAGAGACTGCACTCCCTTGCCTGTGATACACCCTGGAAGGTGTCTATTGAACTCTGTCCTCCATGGGGATTTGTGATATTCACCTCTTAAAACGGTAGTCCTAGAAGCAGCTCCAGCCCTCTGCTCCTTTAGAAGATGAGTTTACTGATTCTATAAGTCATTGTTGAACGTATGTTCGACATCTCAGCTAACATGCCTAAGGAAAGGGGCTAGAGGGCAAGTTAGTATGTCCCTTAAACAATTAGAATGCTTCACTGCCAGGCTTGATCAGGTTCAGCTTTTGCGTAGGGGTATGTAGTAGTGGCTCCAGCAACAGCAAGAGAAGCAAAAACCTTTTGGAAGAAACTCACCAAAGACTGGGCTCCCGGCTGCCTTTAGGGGGCCAGCAGGGTAGTCTACTCCAGAATTAGTATTTTGGGCTTGAAATTAACTTCACATCTAAATTAAATCTGATGGAATGTATGAAAATATTAAGCAAAAGATACCATTTAAGGAGTTGAGGCACTTTTTGAAAAATGGTGTTAAAATATAATAAATAAACTTACAAACGCTGTAGTCATCAGCTCCTTGATTCCCATCTTTAACCCACTGGCCCTGCAGTTACCATCCATACCATTAACTACGTAACTGCTCACATCCTGGCTGAGACTCGACTGGGGCAGAGGGTGACACAGCCTAAATGGTGGACATGAGCAACAGAATAAAAACTAGCAACTCATCTCGAGGTCATAACTTAGGCTACTGTTTTTCTGTTTGAAATGATGTGTTTCCAGCGGAGAAAAGGTCATGCCTTCAACCTCCTGCAGGTGTCAGTGGAGGGCTGCATTTGTTCAGTAAAACTCAAAAGGTTGGGCTGATGAGCTTCAAGCAACCAACTAATAGTTGTCAGCTATTAAAGCCAAGACTCCAAATTAATGCAGCTACCAAGGTCGCATAACAAGTAACAGAACTCATATTTAATCCAGGTTGAGCGACTTCAGGCTCTTCCCTGTCTGCGTCCTTGTCTCCTCACACCCTAACTGTATATTAGCAAGTATCTCTGCAGTGAAAAACACTTGCAATTGTATGATCACAAAATCTCATAATTATGACTTATAAAATGTACGAGTTCCTCTGTGAAATAAATTTGTTCACAAATAACATGTTGGGAATTTTCTGTATTCATCAGCTGGGCCACAGGACAAGAAACTCAAGGCACTTACCTGTGGTGGCCTAAAAAAAGCTTACAAGAGGGCAGTGTTCCGGGAGAGGACACTGTACAAGAAAATGCTGGTGAGTCGCCTTGATGATGATGAAGCCCCCAGAATACACATAGCAAGAGGGAGAACGCTTACACAAGCCCATTTTTGATAAAGTCCTTTTAATGGAAAATGTAAAACCCCTCTCAACTTTACAAAGCCATATGTAACACTTGCACTTTAACAAATAAAAGCAAGCCAATGTTTTAAAAAAATACATCATTAAATGTATATATGTATATATTTACATAGCATATTAAGTTTAATATTTAGCTTTAAAAGTTCACATAAATTTTACCAAAATGAGACAATTTTAAATAAATTACACCTTTTGAAAATGTTTAATTGTACAGTCAATAGCTTCAACAAAATATTGAAGTGTCTGTAGTATCTACTTTATATACTTTATATTTTACAAATTTTACAATTATTTGGCAGTAATTTTCTGATTATGACATGTATGCTGTGCGATTCAGCAATTTCCCAAATGCAGGCAATAGCTGGTGTTTGTGTCCTATCCTCACAGTAACTGTCTCAATGTAGTGAAAAATATCAGTTATTTTAGTAAACTGTACAAGGTCACATTTACACTTGATCAACAATATAGCATAGAATTTTGTATTTTTTTTCCAAAAATAAATACATCATTTTAAATCTGGCATTTTCACAAACATCATATACACTATAATACAAAAACAGCTACGAACTGCTGCTTTTAAAATTTAGCTTGTTTTAATATTGAATCACAGGAGCTGTGACTTACGCTATACTGCTGTGGTGTCAGTAACAAGTCATTACTACATAGAGAATTTCTTGGCACTGATGGTTTTATGAAACTTAAGTCAGTGTACATACATACTAAGAGTAAGTAATTCCAGTTCAATGGTCTAAAAACATTAAACTGGACCACATCTAATTTTCCTCCATAGCCTCTACTTCATCTTCATGTATCTTCAAAGCTCTCACCATTTCCTTGACTGCATGATACAAGATATTTTTAACCTGAAAGAGATGTTGTATTTCTGATCACTTCAGCAGGAGATAAATTAACAAATGAAAACTGTGTCAGGAGTTTTAAAACAAACTTAAGCCAAAGTTAAAATGAGTCACACAATTAAATACTGGTTTGGCTGGTACCGTACTGTGACAAACCAGGCAATGACAGCCTAAGCTGTTATGCATGTATCATAATTCTGAATATAAAAAGCCTGCAGAACAGGAAGTAGTTAGAAAACTCATCTCTTACCTGTAGTTTATCATCATAATTGATTTCTTCCTTCAAAAGTCTCAGTTCTTGTGTTAAATGAAATGACTGTACAAGATGTTCTGGAGACACAAAGTCTTCAGTTACCTGAATACAGCTGTGAAAATTCTGTACCTATTCCCCAAATAGAATAAAACAGAAGTTTTAGGAGGTGGGAATAAAGAGATGCAAAGTGGTTGTCTTAACAAGAGACAATTCACCAAAGAATTTATTTTCTCCAAAACATCAAATGCATTTCAAAGTGAACACCACACTTTATGAGAAAGTTTATCACTGAAAAGTTTCATGTAATGTGACTTCATGTAAATGGAATATTTTTAAATGATGCAAGAAAAAGAACTTTTCCAGGAATCCTTCAGAGAGGCTGATAATTGGATCCTAATTATCAATTTTGTCCAGGTAGATTTTCGGGTGTTAATTAAGAACAACAAAAACAAACCACTGTATGGAAGGTATGTTTTCCCCCATCAGTGCAGTCAATCTGATGTCTGATGTTGCTCCTTTGACTTTCAGCATTTGGTCGTTTCACTGTTAAGTTTCATTTCCTTTAATCTACTCTCTAGTGTAAAACTTAAGTTTGATTATTTGTGAGGAACTGTGATGAAAACTAGTTCCAGAAAGATCTTCTGACTACACAGTTTTAGAAGTCTCCTAGGATTTTTTTTGTGCCTTTCTTTCAAATCAACCAATTAAAGATATCCTTCAGTTTCTTGTGTTATCAATACAACCGTTTTCCCACTAGTTCTTTTTCTCTTGACTAAATGGTTTCACAAGAAGCCAGTCAATATCATCTGTTATTTGTTCAGCATGTACAAACTGATTCTGCACTTTACAATTTCTTTAGAACTGCTTTCTATCAATACTCAGGATAATGACAGAGAAAGGATCAAGCCTATCCAATCTGGATTATTTCTATGCTATAACTCCAGTGATGTTAAAAGATATCATAAAATTCCTGGGAAAGGAGAAATAACTGAAAAACTAAGCATTTACATTTATTCTCATTTTTAAAAATATGAAAATAAATTTAATTGAGAGAACTGTGAAGGGGGAGATGGTAAGTGGGAAATAGAGACTGTGGAAAAAATCTGATGATAAGAGTGATGAAATTCCGAAGGGCATAATGACCAGCTGAACAGCTGCAGATGTCTTTATTCTTTAACTCAAGCACTGTGCCTCTACTGATAACTTGATAGCACATATATATTAAACATTTTCTTCATGTAATCATTAGGTTGTTGGTCCCTCTGGAGGATGCACATAGTGGGTGCCTCACATTGTAGCATCGCTGTACAGTCCCAGTGGGTCTTCATTATGTGTCTGTAGAACAGATGCTCTATTTCACAGAGCACGGAACTATGGACAAGAGATTCAGCGCCTGTTCCAAGATAAATCAGCCAATAAATGGCAAGTCAATAGGAACCCAGTTCCCGTGATCTCTTGTGTAGCAGAGATGCTTTACAATCCTGCATTAACTCAGTCATGCCAACATACACAGTCTCCAAATGCCCTGTCCCACCTTACATTCAGCTGAACAAGCTGTGGGGAGTACAGTCAGTCTTTCTGAAGTTCGAGCCTTTAACTTTTAGCATGTGAATCTTTTTTTAAAAAAGTAACTTTCTCTTCATCAATATTCTAATTTTGTTCATACATCATTTGCCGCCCCCACCCCCCTCCACCTTTTTCATAGTCCTTTAGCCCTTTGAGCATATTTAAGATACCTGACTTGAAGTCTATGTCAAGTAAGTCTGATGTCGGGCCTTCGTCAGAACAGTTTCTGTGGAGGTATTTTTCCCCTGTGAAGGGGCCATCCTTTACTGTTTCTGTGTATCCTCTGTGACTTCTGGTTGAAAACTGGGTATCTAACATTATAATGCAGTAGCTACAATCAGATTCTGTCCCCTCCGGACAGTGCTGCTATTGACTGACGTGGGTTGTAGTCATCCATTTGCTTTGTGATCTTTCCAAACTACTTTTGCAAAGACTGTTGTTTTTGGGTCTGATCATGGATGTCTATGTTAGGTTATCTAAGGTGTTAAGAGATTTCCTTAAAGACCAGAAACCAGATACCCTTTTCTTCATTAAGCAGGCCCCTGGCCAATGTTAAGTGTTTTTTTTTTCAATGCTAAGTTTTGAATTAGATTCTAGAACTCTGAAAAAATTGATTGTTCGGTCTTAGCCAATTTATGGTTGTTTGAAAAGCACTCTTAGATGATGACTGTTTCCTGATGACCTCAAATTGATATATAGATTGTTTAAAGACTTTAGGGTTAGTTCGAAGAGGCAAGGTTTAGTTTTAAAGCAGAACATATTTAGGGCTTTCCTTGTGGCTCAGCTTGTAAAGCAGAACATATTTGAACTTCCCATTCCACTTACCCCTTTTTGGGCCATCCTGTGAGTCATTTTACATTTCACTTCCTTGGTAGATTGTCTTAATTCATACTTGCCTTCAAGGATCAGTTGTAATCATAAGTCGGTAATGTTTAGAAAATGTAACTTGTTTTCATGGTAGGAAGGTTATCTTAACACTGATTTTTGTCTAAGTCCTTTTAGTCATAAGAATGCAGATAATTTACAAATTAGGGATATTATTAACTGACTGTGAATGATCAAACACAAATCAATTAAGCAAGTAAGGAAAACATTACCAGTAAAGATCTGTGTTAATTTAGAAAACAAAAACAAAAAAACTGTTGTTGTTTAGAACTAAAAGCTACGCTAAACCTCAGGACACTAGAGCTGAGACAAAGTAAATCCTGGCGGTCATGATCCATCTGCTTTGTCCAAGGATATACAAACACAGGGTTTCACAGACTCAGCCATGTTTGCCAACAGAAGATTTTTAAGCCTGCAATTCTAGAGTAGTTCTTAGAATATAAGGAGGGCTGCTATGACACCTTCCCTCAGCTTGCCAAGATATACATCTGAATGCCCCTGCTGAGTCACCTGCGTCCCTCCCTCCCCTAGCCCCATGTCTTGCGAAGTGTTCATTGCTGACAAAGACAAGTGCATTGATTCTTCCCTAGCACTGCTGGACTGTCAATTCATGTGCTCTCATTTGGTTTAAAGTTTTCTGATAGATGCCTTGGGTTTGCCAAGTCTTTCTATTTGTGCGGTTCTTAAAGCATGCTTCCTGGACAGTAACATCAGTCACCTGGGAACTTGTTAGAAATGTAGAATTTCAGGTGCTTCCTCAGACCCACTCTGGGCTTAAGGTCTAGCGTTACGTGTTACAGCAAGCGCTCCAGAATTCTGGTGTATGCTATAGTGTGGGAAGCACGGACTTAAGCTCTGGGATTATTTTTAAGGGCTATCTGTGGTTTGGTGGAATGGAAGTGTTGAAGCCATCAGTGAAAAGTTTTCAGGACTTAGTTCTAAGGACTAAGTAAGTTGTAAATAATTATGCATCTTAAGTCCAAGTTGCACTGTGAATGGAGTTTGTACTTCCTTTTAGTTCTCTGTAAAAACCACATTACCACCACTTGTGAGTCACGGCCAACACCCTTTCAACAGAGTGCAAATAACTGCACTGTCATTATCACACCATGGAAAGGAAGGAAGGTAGAAATGCTTGCAATTTTATGCCAAAATATGCAGTAGATAAGTTTTTATTTTGGAACACTCAACAATTTAGTGGCAGAGCTCAAAATAGAATTTGCCAGTTTAGGTCACAGATGCTGCTTCAGTCTATTTAAGCACAGCATCTTAAGTAGGAGTGTGTGTGTATATACAGATCAGATACAAGTATGCAGAGATGCTAAAGCACAGTGACTTCTGAACTTTAAATAGGATTATTTTGCCCACTATTTTGAGGGAAAAAAGACTATTCTCTTCCCTCTCTCCTCCCTCAAGAAACTACAAGCAGTAGAGAGACATTCACACCCCTGGACTCTTGGTGGTTCTCCACTAACAGTGAACGCCTCAGGGTAGGGGAACCGAGGGGAGAGGTGAAAAAAGACTTAATTTTCACCGTCAACCCTTGTGTACTGTCTGAATTTTTAAAAATCGGATAGATGTATTACATTTTCAAAAGAAAAAAGATTTAAAAATAGCCGGGCTTCCCCAGCTCAGTTGGTAAAGAATCCACCTGTGATGCAGGAGACCCCAGTTCGATTCCTGGGTTGGGAAGATCCGCTGGAGAAGGGATAGGCTACCCACTCCAGTATTCTTGGGCTTCCCTGTGGCTCAGCTGGTAAAGAATCTGCCTGCAATGTGGGAGACCTGGGTTCGAAAGATCCCCGGGAGAAGGGAAAGGCTACTCACTCCAGTATTCTGGTCTGGAAAATTACATGGACTAAGTCCATGGGGTTGCAAAGAGTTGGACACGACTGAGCAACTTTCACTTTTTCCTAAACAGCACTGAACTGAACCTCCACGTGAAAAAACAACCTCAGTTCACAAGCACTTTATACAAAAAGTAACTAAAACATAGATAACAGACCTAAATGTAAGACTAACAACTATAAAACTTCTAGAAGAAAATTTAAGAGAAAGTTTTTTTTTTTTGATCTGGACCTAGCCAAAAATTCTGCAGATACAATAGAAGTATAAATAAAGAAAAAAGTTGATCAATTGAACTTCATCAAATTTTAAGAACTTTTGCTCTTTGGAAGAAACCATTAAGGAAATGGAAGGATAAGCAAGCCACAGATTGGGAGAAGATGTGTAAAAAATAAAAAGCACGTATCAGATATAGGATTCTTAAGTAGAGTAGGTAGACACCCCCGACACAGTAAGGAAAAAGAACCCAATTACAAAAATGTACATATAAGTGCATTGCAAACACTTCTACTCTTTGGATTACATTTTCACTCTCTTAATAGTGCTTTTTAATGAACAGAAACTCTTAATTTTAGTATATTCCAGTTTATGCATTTTGAAAAAACTGGACAAATATCTAAACACACATTTACCAAAACAGATTTACAGATGGCAAGTAAGCACATAAAAAGATGTTCAACTTATATAGATATTAAGAAAATGTTGTAAAGCCATAATGAGATAACAATGCATACATTCAGATGCTTAAAAACAAAACTGCCGGTAAATAGAGGAAATGGAACTCACATGTACTGCTTTGGGGAATGGGAAATGGTATAACCACCAGATTTGCAGTATCTTATCAAGTAAATCGTACACTTATCCTGTGACCAGGTTGGTATTTACCCAACTGAAACGAAAATCTATGTTCATACAAAAACCCTTATGTGAATGTGGCTTACAGTGCCTCTGTTACTAGTCCAAACTGAAAATAACACAAATGTTTAATTGGTGAACAGATTACAAAACCAAGTGACACATTTAAGCAATGAAAAACTACC
This sequence comes from Cervus canadensis, assembly GCF_019320065.1. Classification (NCBI taxonomy): domain Eukaryota; kingdom Metazoa; phylum Chordata; class Mammalia; order Artiodactyla; family Cervidae; genus Cervus; species Cervus canadensis. Next base: position 73,966,415 of record NC_057393.1, on the reverse strand, counting down.
CAGTAATAAAAAGAAGCAACTACTGATACAACAACATGGATGAAACTCCAATGCATTATACTAAGAAAAGTCACACTCAAAGGCTACATATTATATGATTCCAATCATATGACATTCTTATAAAGGCAGGGCTACAGGGAAAGAAATAGCTAAGTGGTTACAGGAATGAGGGGTAGGAGAAGAGTGACTAAAAGTCGGGGAGAGATAAGTGGAGCATGATAGAAAGTCCAGAGATAAACCCACACACCTATGGTCACCTAATCTATGACAAAGGCAAGAATACATAACGGAGAAAAGACAGTCTCTTCAATGAGTGGTACTGGGAAAACTGGACAGTTATATGAATATAACTGGACAGTTAAACGAATGAAACCATAACCCTCCCTAACACCATACACAAAAATAAACACAAAATGGATTAAAGACCTAAATGTAAGGCTGGATACTATAAAACTCTTAGAGGAAAACATAGGCAGGCCACTCTCTGACATAAATCACAGCAAGATCTTCTATTTACCTCCTACAGTGATGAAAATAAAAATAAATGGGACCTCATTAAACTTAAAAGGAAATTATCAACAAAAAGAGAACCCTGAGGACTGGAGAAGATATTTGCAAACAAAGCGACTGACAAGGGACTGATTTCCAAAGTACAACAGCTCATGCGGCTCAATAACAAAAAAAAAACAAACCAGCCAGTCGCAAAATGGGGACATGACCTAAACAGACATTTCTCCAGAGACATACAGATGGCCAAAAGGCATATGAAAAAATGCTCAACATCACTAATCACTAGAGAAATGCAATCAAAACTACAATGAGGTACCACCTCACACTGGTCAGGATGGCCACCATCAAAAAATCTACAAGCAAAGGCTGGAGAGGATGTGGAGAAAAGGAACACTACTATACTGCTGATGGGAATGTAAACTGGGGCAGTATGGACGTTTCCTAAAAAACTGAAAATAGAACTATCATGTGACCCAGCAATCCCACTCCTGTGCACATATCCGAAGAAAACCGTGATTTGAAAAGACACATGCACCCCAGTGTTCAGCGCAGCACAATTTACAACAGCCAGGACGCAGAGACAGCCTACATGTCCACTGACAGAGAAGCGGGTAAAGACGCGGCACACGTGTAAAGCCATAAAAAGAACAAAATCATATGCAGTAACACGGGTGGGCCTAGACATTATCGCACTGGGTGAAGTTAAGAGAAACACAAACATTGTTGTCACTTATATGTGGAATCTAAGAAAATGGTACAAATAAACTTATATACAAAAAAGAAATAAGAGTCGCAGAGGTAGAAAACTTATGGTTACCAGGGCGAAAGAGAGAGGGTAAACTGGGAAACCATATATACACACTACTACATATGAAACAAGACAGAAGGATCTATATTGTACAGCATAGGAAACTCTACTCAATACTCTATAATGACCCCCATGAGAAAAGAATGTAAAAAAGAGTGGATCTATGTATAACTGATTCACTTTGCTGTTTACCCGAAACTAACATTATAAATCAACTACATTCCAATAAAAAACTTTTAAAAAGTTGGGGAGGACGTAGGAGGAGGGATTTTTTGAAGCGATGGCAATGTTCTTTATTACCTAATTACACATTTGTGAAAATTCACAGAACTGTATAGCAAAAAAGAGTACATATACTATATATAAATTATACCTTTAAAAAATGCACTGTCCAGTTTGACTTTGAAGAAAATGAATTTTGGATAAACTGAGTATGTGAATAAGGATTTTCAAGGGAACCTGTTTTGTGTTATCAAATAATTACTTATAGTTGAAAAAATACAGACTGTACTATTCTCTTAAACAGACTGCTCCTTTCCTGAAAGGAACATTCTACATTTGGATAAAGACGAGCTATTTTCTGGGCTTCCCTGATGGCTCAGATGGTAAATAATCCACCTGCAATGCAACAGATGTGGGTTCAATCCCTGAGTTGGGAACATCTCCTAGAGAAGGGAAATGGCTACCCACTCCAGTATTCTGGCCTGGAGAATTCCACTGACAGAGGAGCTTGGCAGGCTACAGTCCATGGGGTCACAAAAAGTTAGACATGACTGAGAGACTTTCACTTTACTATTTTCTGGTAAGACGTTAGAAGGCCAAGAATGATATGTGGGGTGCATCCCAATTAAACATGAATCATAAATGACACATCTTTGAGATTATTGTATTAAGTCCATGGGAAAATAAAACAATTTAACATCCTAGAGAAAAAACGTGTAAGTGTAATTTTTTCTCTAGGATGTCATTGTAGAGAAAAAGATATAATGACGACTATATTTTACTACCATAAATGCTATTCGAGATTTAAGAATGATAAATCTAACCCTAAACTTGACATATTAAAATCTTATCACTTAAGGAGTATTTGTGGCTATTATAACAGTGTCATAAATATTATGCAGGCAGTCATTGTGTATTGGTATATAAAATGTAGGAAGCTTTCCTTGGTCAGAAGACACACATCAGATACATCTCAATACATGGTAGGAAACCAACTCTGAGACAAGCCAGCCTTCTGCTCCCGGGCTGCCTCTGCACTGGTGTTACGATGAGGCTGAACTGCTCTCTGGGAGCTTCAGTCTATTTATAGAAACTCAGTGTATGCTTTTAATCCAAACCTTTCACGTCACTGTCTATTCTATGCCATTCTTCCGGGTGCCACACGGTCAAGCCCCAGAAACAAAAATTAGGTGTTTAAAGTTTTGTGAAATCAATAGCTATAAAAATTATGTACCCTCTTTCTTTGGACACGCTACTGTTATGATAAACTAAAGGAAGGAAGCCATGTTAGCAAAAAATAGGAAGGAAGCATAGTGAAAGCCTGAATTATGGAATGATCTATCCAATAATTCATTCTATTCATATTTGGTGCCTTAGAAAATGTATCATCTCTAAGACCTGATATTCTCCCCTTCTGCTGTTAACTATTGAGAACTGAATATATATAGTAACTCTCCTTTTTTCCCTAAAAAGTCTTTAAAATCAGACTTCAGTCCACTAAATCAGAAACAACAATGGAAATCTGGTTCATATTAGTACAATTTACAGTCTCAGAGCATTTAATTATATCAGATCTCACCAAGCACTGAAACGCTGTTTTCTTAACAAAGGCATACTAGTGCAGGTCATTCTCCTTCTTGTGTCTTCTCTGATTTACATTTAACTCAGGACAACTTCTGGTTCAGTAACAGTGTGCTACAAGTAGCTTTACGTACCTGATGAAGTGCTCCTGCTGGTAGGACAATGGCATCACCAAGGAACTGAACAAGGGTGCAGGTTTTGACCCCATACTCCTCAAGCAGTCTTTGGCGAAGCTTTCTGTTTACATACCAGCTCTGGTCACGTATTGGATCATGTTCTGGTAGAACTTCGAGGCCTTGTTCTTTTGAAATCTGAAATATGGATTAAAATTAAAATATACACCCCAATTAAGTAAAGGAAACGGTAAATCCTGTTCAGCTAAACTTCAGTTTTCTTTACCGTAAGTCTTTTGTTCTCAGAATCTTCTGGAATGACAATTAAGCTTAAGTTAAAGAAAATCATGTTCTACAATTGGAAAAGCAAAAGGATATGAAACTGTTGAGGAGTGATGTAATGTTAAAAAAAGTAAATTATACTGAAGTTTTCTTTCTTTTTTTTTTTTTCTCTTCTTTTAAAATAGTAATAATGATCATTTTTTCCCAGTTTTTTTGGCTACACCACGAAGTTTGCAGGGATCTTAGTTCTCTGACCAGGGGAACTGGACTCATGCCCCCTGCAGTGGAAGCACAGAGTCCTAACCACTGAACCGGCAGGGACTTCATTGACAATGACGTTTTCATCCATTTGGTTCCTTCCAGTAATTTTAAGAGTATAGCACAAAGATGGGGGAAAGGTTAGTTTTGTAGCTTTCTTCCAAAAGCCAAGCCATTTGTATATATGAACTTCACAGATATTTTTTGATGCTATTCTTTTTTTAAGGTAGGTACAAAGATAAATACCTTATATTGCTAACCTTCTAACCTGTGAGAAATCAATTTCAAGGAACCTTTTGACTAACAAGTGAAATCTTCTGCTTTAAAAAGCGTAATTTATAATAAATTAGAAGACTGGTAGGTGGTTCTGGGATAAGATAGTAGTTACAGGGCCATAGCTCCTTCACTTTTACACGGACCAAAGACAAACCTTAAGTTCATTCAGAAAGAATACGAAAAACAGCAATTATGGTCCCTTAAAAGAAATCCTTATCATTACAAAATTCAGAAAATACTGAGACAATGGTTTGAACTAATTTCAGATCAACATGTCACTTTTTAACAAGTAAATTAAATTTACAATTACTCAAAATGTCAACCTATTCAAATATCACAGAGCAACCAGATATGACAGAGTAGAATTACTTCTTAGGTCAACAGCCAAAAATATCAATAACATTAAAAAAAATCTGCTTTCTTCACATGTTTCTATGACATATTAAATTTTATATTCTATAATTCCAATCACTACTTTTCACCAAGGGTAACATGTGGCTCATTAACAGGTTCTTTATGGGGATAAGAATACTAGTAACTGAGAAGAAACTGCCATTCTAATTCCTCAAGAGAAAGGAGCTTTTGATTTTCAATAACAAAAAATTCCATCCTCCTAAGTAAAAATTATTTAATCATCTTATACTGCTGAATGCCAATGAGGTTACATTAAAAATTAAGTCTTTGTTCAAGGTGAAGAGATAAAACTATGTATAGAACCTAAAATTATACCTTCTGAAGAAATTCCCGTATCTTGTCAACATCTTTCCCAGCATAAATATGCCACAGAGCACCAGGTATTTCACTTGAGTCCTTCAACCGTTTTCTTAAAATGTCATCCAAATCTTCTTCCTCAAATTTCTTGAGTATTCCTAAAACGCAGAATATTTTCATACTGGTAAATAAAGACTACCAGAAAGTCAAGTCGCCTAAAATTGACCTCTCAGAGAAGCATACTGCCTGACTAGACCAGAGTCTTAAAGAGGAGATAAACCCAGTTAAACGTGAAAACTGTGATAACTACAAGAGCAGAGAACACTGACCTGGGTACCTGGGGACAGTAACTTTCCCCAGTTCATTTCTTTTCTGTAAACCAAGGAACAGGAGATAAAAACTCAAGGACCTTTACTCAAACTTAACCTTTACTCAAACTTAACCAACTTTTTTCTTCTTGTCCCAAACTATGGTCATAACAATGTTTTATACTCCTAGCATTTCATAACTTCCAAAGGATTTTCCTGACCACTATTAGGCAAGGATCATAATCTCTATTTTACAGCTAAGCAAAAAGGTTCAGTGAGGAGAAGGGATTTGTTCATTACCATGACTAATGAATGGCAGAGCAAAATGTCTCATTTACTATTATTGATTAATCTATTATCAAATGCTAATACTTCAGGTGCTATGATTGAGGAGGGATGAGACCATTCTGCTAATATGTTGGCAAACTAAAGACCGTACATATATATACATATATAATGTATAAACAAATGTAAGTTGTCTATGAGTGAAGTATAGAAATGTCATCATTTTCAAACCGCTGATTTCACTACAATGAACATTTTAAAGAAATGTTTTAATAGAAAAGGAAATCTATTGCTTAACACAAAGAATATATCAAATGTTTACTAATTTATGATAGTGAAATCTTTTTTAAAGTTGGCTGCAAAGATTTTTTGAAGTCAAACATTAGATGTTTACAATATATCAAACACTGCCCTAGAATGTTGGGGATTAGTTAAGACTTCCTGGAATAAAAGAGGCTATTAATAAGTGTAGGTAAACAAGACTATCACAAGTGCAACCATACAAGTTAAAAGGATGCACAAAGACTAGTTCAGTCCTCAAATTTTTTTTCTTAGTTTTTATTTTTGGCCTCACTGTATAGCAGACACGTGAGACCTTAGTTCCCCAACTAGAAAGCAAACCAATGTGCCCTGCATTTGAAGCATGAAGTCTTAACCACTGGACCACCAGGGAAGTCCCCTGTCAGTTGTTATCTTTAAACGAAAAAGAAAAAGAAAATTGTTACTGCTCTGTGACTTTTTAAAGGCTACACTACAAAGAATACATCACGTTTCCTACTTTATGAGAGTGAAATCACAAGGACAAAGATGACTGTTGGGAGGAAAGAAGGTTTACACTTTAATGAAGACCTCGATCTGATCTATGTTTTGAGGAATTGGAATGAATACAGGAATTTGCTAGGGAGACAAGGAAGTTGGGGAGCCATCATAGGTGGAGGAGAAAGCATGTGCTTTAAGTAGGTACCAAAACATGCCTTTTTATGGTGACCAACTACAAAAACTGGCAAATTTTTTAAAAAGTCCAAAAATTAAAGTGCTAATGAACTTTTCTCAAAAGATCAAATATTATGAGATGAAAAAGAGGGATGGGAGATGAATTAGGAAGAAAGATGAAAAAGTTCTAGCATTTAAGGACATGAAAGAAAAGCAGGGGAGAAAAGCAGATTGTATAACCTACAATAACCTACAGGGGATAATCTGAACAAAGTACAATGAGGTGCAAATGATTTACCTTAGTATCTTCAAAGGACTGGTCCCAGGACCCTCCACCCCCACCCATGGCAGATACCAAGTTCCACAGATGTTCAAATCGGTTAAGTGTTTTTACCCTCCCTCACCCTGTATACTTTTAGACCATGTATAATACCTAATATAGTATAAATGCTATGTAAATAATTATAAATACAATATGAAAAACATGCAAACAGTTGCTGGACACAGCAAATTCCTTTTCCATTTTTTGGGTGGCAGAATTAGCAACTTTTGGAGTACACCATATTTTTATTTTTTAATTGGGGTACATTGTTGTGTTAGCCAAATTCAAGTCTTGCTTTTTGAAACTTACTAGAATTTTCTCTTTCCTCAATTATTTTCTATCCTTGGTTGGTTGAATCCACACGTGTGGAACCCGCAGATTCAAGGGGTAACTCTAACTCTATGGCACTACAGGCTTTGAGAAGGTAAGTAATCTGGTATCAAAGGACACACATTTCTGTGCTGGAGCTCAGACTGTAAATCAAGCGTGCTCGACTTTCAAATCCTTGGGAGTGGGGGAGGTAGTTTTTACTGATTACAACAGTTACATTAGCTGAGAAACTATGGGTTTTTATAGTTTTGGAGGAACTTAGCTTGTGTATTATGCATGTGTGTACTCAGTTGCTAAGTTGTGTCCCACTCTTTTTAACCCCATGGACTGTGGCCCATCAGGCTCCTCTCTCCATGGGATTCTCCAGGCAACAATACTAGAGTGGGTTGCCATTTCTTTCTCCAGGGGATCTTCCTGACTCAGGGATCGAACCCGAGTCTTCTGCACTGGCATGCAGATTCTTTCCGCTGAGCCACCTTGTGTATTACAGAAGCTATTAAATATACATGATCAGAGTGAACACTGTAATAAACCTCCGGGTCCTGGGCACCTAGCCACTAAGCTGCAGATACATTCCGGGTTCCAGAAAAAATTGTTGAACTAAGTAGCGGCTGGAAATCACGTATAGAATTTCACAGGAAGTGCACATAAACCAAAATGAGAATAAAGTCTATAATTCTAGGAAGGTCTGTGATTCCATTATACTAAGAATGAAAGGTGTAGTGTTACTGAAGCCACAGTCAGTATTTGAAGAAGAGACAGTGATTAACAGTATCATTTATTACAGATGGTTTAAATAATAAAAAGACCAGAAAGAAACCACTGTATTGAACGATGACTGTCGGTGAGGGCCATAGCAACAGTAATCTCAGCAGGGCGGCAGCAGGTAGGGGCCAACCTGAGCTGAACCAGCGAAGAATGCATCATGAGGGCAGGGGGAATAGGACAGTGGCCGGGAAGACAAGGTTCGAAGAAGGTTTTGTGAGAGAGGTAGAAAAGTCTAAAGTTTGCTCCTACTCTCAGAAAAGAAGCCAGTGTAAAAAGAAAAGTTTAAGGACCAATGTCTATAATGAAGGGGATAATAGATGGGTAGATGGAACAAGGTTTCAAAAAGACACCCAGAGGGCAGGATCTAAAATCTATACACTGGATAGAAAATTATTTCTACTTAGGAAAAAGGCCCTTTCTCTTTGGTACCAGAAGGGAAAAAAGCATGCTTGAGATACAAGCATGTCTTCATCATCTTCAGAACAAAGACCTAGTTTCGTTTCTTTACTAAATGTTTTTAAGTGAGCTTACCATTTTATTTTCACACACTCAATAATAATATGAAAGGAGTAAATAAAAAATATTCACTTTTAAGACTTCCCTGGTGGTCCAGCGGTTGAGAGTCCACCTGTCAATGCAGGGGGCCACAGGTTTGAGCCCTGCCCCAGGAAGATTCCACCTGCTACCGGGCAGCTAAGCCCATGCACGACTCCCGAGCCTGAGCTTAGAGTGTGCTTCACAAGAGACGCGTCATAATGAGAAGCCTGTGCGCCACGACTACAGAACAGCCTGACAGCAGCAAAGACCCAGCACAGCCAAAAATAAATCAGATTCTTTCTTTGGTGGTGGTACAGTCGCTGAGTCACATCCGAGTCTTGCGACTCCAGGGACTGTAGCCTGACAGTCTCCTCTGCCCAAGGGATTTTCCAGGCAAGAGTACTGGAGTAGGTTGCCATTTCCTTCTCCAGAGGAGCTTCCTAATCTAGGGATCAAACCCACGTCTCCAGCATTGCAGGCAGATTCTTTACCAACTAACTGAGCCACCAGGGAAGTTCTAAAAGTGAATTTAACTCGCTTTTAAAACTGAAAATCCTTTGTGTAAGAGAAAAAAAAAAAAAGCCAGGTAAATTAATCATACCTCAAAATGAGTATTAAATATCCCTAAATACACTGCAATTTTGGGGGAAATCTTTGATGTTAACTCAGAGGCTGACATTCTGGATAGTACTACTGGGCCTGGTTATTCAACTGTTTTTCCAAAACACCACTATTCTTAAAGTTTCTTTACCTGCTTTTGAGAGAATGCCATTTCCTTTTGCTATGCCAACATAGACTAGAATATTTACAACATCAGAAACTTCAACATGTAGATTTGTTGTTCCTATATCATGATCTTTAGCAGCAGCTACACCTGTGTATAAAATAAAATTTTATTCAACATAATACTTTATATACCCTAGATATTCCTTCCAAAATCAACTCTGTGAGGAAAGCCTGTTGGTTATAATTTGAGTTTTAGTCTCCTTATTCTAACACCTACCCACAAAATATCAAATATCCATGAAGTATACCGTAAGAGTCAAGTTAACAGAAAATGTAACTATATTTTTACACTATTGGCTATTAATACCTAATATACCACCAGTCTGCTTCAAAAAATATTTCAAGAATTATTAACGGAACAGATTTAGTAGAATCTAAAAATGATTAGACAATTTATCTTTGGTCAGAAATTATTTAAAATTCCACATACTCCAAGCTGATAGAAATGCAAATATATACTTACCATAAGCACTGCACAACCTGGGTCCTAGATCAGGGCGTACAAAAAATCCCGGTAAATGAGAGGCCAGGTTGAATCGTCCTTCTGGATTACAATATTCTGGCAATGGCAGGCTTTTTAAAAGATCTTCATATCTGAATAACAACATTGACTTCTTTTGAATAAAGATTTACATTCTTAAGTATTTTCAAATATATAAAGTTCAAGTTGTTAAACTTTCCATAAGGCCTCTAACAGTTAAAACTTTTCTTGGCTTCATTCAAAGTTTAAACGAATGCATAATATACAGATAAGCAAAGAACAGAAGTGATACTGACTAAAACTGCAATTCTGCTTCCCTAAACACAGCCAACTGAGAGCACCAAGAGAAGGGAGGTCCCAAGCGGGGCCTCCTGTCCTTTGACAGAGCACGCTCTTCTCCTCTGCACTAGCAGAGACATTCACAGTCCCCTGCTGAGACCACAGAGATTCAGTTCTGTAATTTTTTTTCTTACTTCCTTTTAATTGAGGAAGATACTACTTAAATCTCACATTTGTAGTTTATTATCTCACTCCTTGGATAACCTCAGCTTAACCTCAAAAGTCAAGAGTCAAAATAGCCAAGTATAAAAGAATATACCTTGCTGGCATCATAGTCTTGAAGTCTTCTCCTGAAGGGCAATCTTTCAATTTTAAAACAACTGTTTCTCCACTTTTTGTTTTTTGCCGTTCTATAAGAATGCAATTGATTATTAAAAAGATAATTTTTGTCTTTCTATTCTTATTAATGTTTGAAGAGGAAAGAAAAAACATAAATACCTCTATTGTCATACAGTAGGTACTTAAAAGAATGCTTTTATTTATGTATTCATATAGTGTAAAGATGTTTATTCCTTATGTAGATATTTGCAACATCACTAAAAAATTCTTTAAAAAAATATCTCTTTAAAACTGTTACTAAGGTTAAATTATAATCTTACATTTTTAATTTTTCAAAATGTTTTACACAAAGTATTTAATCCAAGTTTCAAAAGGTTTTGGGGTTGGTTGCCAAAAATATTCCCCAGGAATATTAATATACTGAATATGACATAAACAGAATGACTTTTTTTGGCGGGGGCAGTCACTGTACCCCCTGATTTGTGTAATCTTAGTTCACCCACCAGGGATTGAACCTGGGCCATAGCAGTGAAAGCCTGAGTCCTAACCACTGGCTCACCAGGCTATCTCTAAATGACTTCTTTATCATCAAAGGAAATGAGGGGCAGAGACAGGAAGAGCACCCAGTCTCTTGATTCCAAGTACTTCTTTCTTTTTACTAGAAAACAAAGTAATACAAATGTTTCAAAGATTTAAAGGATGTTAAGTCATATTTCCAATTTATCATTTTGGGAAGATAGGTTTAAGAAAACAGTAAAACAAACAACAACAAAAAACCCAACATACTTGAAACTTCCTCAAAACCATCCCAGAATTCCTTAACATTGGCATTTGAAATAATGCTGTCTTTGCAGTTGAGGAGATCAGCTTGGTGGTCTCCAAAATCAAGACTAATTGAATCCGCCTTCCACAAGCTAATGTTCATTTTCTTATGCACGCCAGAAACCACTGCAGGCTTATAAACGATAGATAAAATAAAAGTTAAAAGATATACACGGACACCTCCAAAATTTGATTTTATACACAACATATAGAAAACAGTTAACATGTTGAATTTATGGACTAATTAATGACAAATTGTGAGAATTAAAGCAGCTTTTAAAAATAGTTCCTGACCTGGAAAGATGTTCACAATACATTTTCAAAGAGAAAAAGTGATAAGAGAATGCCATGTACTGGCAGAGTACACTGTCATTTTTGAAAACAGTAATTGTAGTATGTAGTATTTTTCAGGAAAGGGTCTGAAAGGCTACATTAAAATTTTCATTTTTAAGCTAAATGTTTTAATGTTTTCTTTACAGATTTATTTCTATAGACAAAACATAACCTTGTACATATGTAATATCTGTAGTAAGATTTCTAAATAAAATAGTCTTTGAATTAAAACAAATTATATCCATTCTGATTTTATATCACTTAGAACACACACATATTCTTTACCTCTACAGAGATCATGACAAATAAAAATATTAACAACTAAGTACAACAATAAATTTAAAATCTATGACTGATTCCCTGAAAGTCAATTGGTTCTTTGAAATCACACGAATTCCAATTTCCTCCACACTCTCTAACCCAAACACCAACCATTGAAGATTTGAGGTTTTAAAACTCCAATGCCAATGTCAAAAAAAGACCTCTAAGGCAATCTGATGCATTATTCTTAGGTTTCTTCTTTTTAAATCCCCACCACCCCCCCAAAAAAAAAAGAAAACAGAAAGTTGTGACTTAAGGAGTCTCTTGCAAAAGATACTGTTTTACATGCTCTTAAAACACAAAAAATAAGTCTGAGGAGCCCTAAGTGCAGAATAACCTCAAGCTAGGGTTGTTACCACAAAAGAGATGTCAAAAACATAAAACAAACACTACACTAAGAAATTAACAACTTGGGGAACTGCAACATTAAAATTCCTTTCAATGGGCTAATAATATATTCAACTATTAAAACAGCTCGGCTATTAGATAATTAACTATGGCTGATAATTCACATATTAATTTCCAGACCTTATTATGTCTATTCAGTAATACTTCTATCCAGCCTTGTAACATTCCTTATTACAGTAACCAGCAGCTTGGGAAAAGTAAAATTTTTAAAGTATATTAGAATATTCTCAAGCAGAATTCTTAGGCTACTATCATCATCATCTTCCTGAAATACTGAAAGCCTTTGTAATTTGACCCCTTGCCTCTAGTCTTATTCCCTTCCAGTTCAACTTCTAGTCTGCTTTGCTGTGTTATTTTATGTTGATCTGTACTACACATGAAATACAGCCAATATTTTATAACAATCACAAATGGAGTATAACCTTTAAAAAAATGTGAATCACTGTATTGTACACCTATGACATATAATATCAACTATACTACAATTTTTAAAAAGTCAACCCGATTATTTTGATTCTTCAATTAAAACTGTCATCTACAGGATAAAGTTCAACTCTTTAGCATGATATAAAGGTCCCTCATAATTATAACTAAACACCTCATTTCCCCATCATTACCCCACAAAACTCTTTTGTCAGGTAATCAAAGCTACTGAACAGTTCCTCTAACACCTGATCCTTTTTATTTCCAACCTCCCATCCATCTAGAAAATCCCTGAGACAACCTCAATCTAGACTACCAGCCCTTCTGAATTAGTACTCTAGCTTAGCCAATCACTCTTTTAGGTTTCCATAGTGCCTGAAACAAAATTCTTAGCACATTTAACATATTTATAAAAGTATTTATTTATGAGGCTGTTTAAGCCTACACAAGCTTAAGTTCTCTAAATTGCAACCTAGCAATGGCATAAGGGATTCAAGGCAGGGCCAACCAAAAAAATATGTATTAAATACTGCATATAGGTAACGCATGGGTGTGTATTTTTTCTGGGGTGAGCGACCAAGCTATCATCAGATTTTGCAAAGGACTAGTGACCTAAAAAGATTAAGAATCATTGTACTAAAATGGTTCTTAAAACATAACTTATTCATTTTTATATTCTTATTGGCCAACACAAAGACTATATTTTACTAGGTGCTCAATAACTATCTACTGAATGAAAAAAAATGAGGTAAAATAGCAATGATGTGTTCCAGAATGCAAGGAAAAAACTGAACATGACACTAAGTCATACAAATTCCTAATTTATGCACTAATGTAGCAAATTACCACCCCAAACAGGTATCAAACATTATTATGCCAAAACCGGTCAAACAGACAATCATTTTTATCTGAGCAGAATTAAATAATGGAGTTTCTCATTTAAGATTTGATGAACTAACTTAAAAATAAATGTCCTACAGTCAAAGGCAAAAACATCTACACTTATCAGTTCAAGAAAAATGCTCTCAGTATGAACACTGTAATAGCAGATATGAATCTGTTAACTGGACTAAAATACAAATGTAAAGAAAGGAAGGTGATACCAAACTTTGTAAATATGTGACTTTATTAGAAGTCTGCTCACTAGCAGACTGAAACTGTAACATCAAATATTCAGCGCTTCCCTATTAATTCATAAAAATCTGGCCAAAAAATAAAAATTCAGAAATAATCATTCTGATAACATTTTTGCTATCTTCCAACCCAAATGTGTCAAGATTATCTTTCCCTTTTCTCTTTAGTCCTAAGGAGAAAACCATTTTCCTATTCAATCAGCTTCAGTTCCACTCAGAGAATACTAAATCAGCTTAAAATACTCACTTGTCCATATTTCCAACACTCTTTGAAAAGCTTCCAATTATTAATATTTTTATAATCCTTAAGCCACAGAATATGCTTCTCACAGATCCAAGAATGTGGTATGTCACTGTACGATCTATTGTTTGCATCCGTGGCAGATTTTCTGCTTTCTTTGGGCTCTTCTTTGAACTCTGATTTTACATTTATCTTAGAGGCTTTATTTGGTGGAATTTTGTTTTCAACAACTGAAGCAATTATGTCATCAAGAATGTTTGGCATAGTCCTTCCACTTTTACCACTCTAATAAGAAAAAAATAAATATTTTAAGCAGAAACAATTACATTTGGAAACCTCTGCTTTAATTTTCCATTAACATGGCAAACAACACCACAAACAATATATCTGGCTTCAAGAATCCAGTCAGTGGATTTGGATCTCTAGTGCCTACACTGCTCCTGACAATGGGAAGCAGAAGTTGGGTGGTCTCCATGTGAAAACCTGTGGGATCTGCAGAAACTTGAAGTATGGTCTTTCTTGCTTTTACAACGTTTTAGGATCAGGGTAGAGGGAATAGAGATTAGGAAGACTCGCCCAACTTTTAAAAGCTGCTAAAAATTTGTCTCTACCTGTGCAATTATTCTGTTTGTATTTTCTTTCTGGTGAAAAAGCAAAAATTGATGTCTATATATTTTAAGTAAGAAAACTTGCATTCACATCCATCCCTCCCCCTCACCTCCAACTAGACACATGGTTTCCAAATTTTGAAGAGGTATCTTAGGGCGGTTTTGGAATCAAAATGTCCCTCCCTCAACTCTTTTCACCTGGAAAAGAAAATCTCTGGATTTTAAGTTATCAGAATTATAATGCAAATAGGAACATGCACAGCAATTTGGTATATTTGATCGCATCTGCATCTATTTATTGTGTAGTTCACAGCAAAGACCCCGAATCTAAATTTAAGGCCCATATGAAATACAAAAATCTAGCTTCTCACTCACAGGGGTTCCCATTGAATAAACTGGTGCAAAGGCAATGCCAGCATCTGTAGAACCCACACGTAGCTTGCCAGCAGTTGTGGTCAGCAAATCTCGTAATGTTGAACCTTGTTCATTATTCTGGGATACAGGAGGTGATGTTCTGCTATTTGGAGAATCAGGGTCATCTTGTTCTCTCTCTTCTTTAATTTGCTTTTCAAGGGCAAATTCTTTGTTTTCTAAAATGAAACATTTTAAAAAATGCAAATAAAATTAAACATGCTATTGAAGTACAGACAAAGGGATTCTACATTTTACAGCAAGAGATGAAACACTAGTGATTTAAGCACCTGGGCACACACCAGAGGATGGGTTAGATCCTTTAGGAGTCAAATAGTTTGAATATGAGAAGGCCTTCCTCAATATTTTAGACATGAAAGTGAGTTTGCACCTGTCACAAATGAAAAATGCTATAGCTAAGACAGGGACAAAGTGTAGATAAGTTACAAATCTATTGCCCTGGTGGCTTTATTAATGTGCTCATCTACAGATGATTCTCTACCTAGCTTTGATATGATCATGGAAGTTGAGTTCCTAGTAAGAAAAATGTTTTACTGACCCTAAGCCACAACGCAAGCAAAAGGCAAAACTAAAGTGTTCTAAGTGGACAGTAGTACATTAATGTATAATAGTACACCATTGATCACAAATCTTCTATCAGACGATAAATTAGATTTACCTTTTTTTTCCTCTCTGGCCTTCTGCTCTGCAAGATCTGCTAACCAGTGCAGGGGTGACTGGGATTCTGGAGGAGCTAACTTGCTGTCTGTGCTCACATCACTCCCTGGACTGCTGCTGCCATTACTTTCAGGCTTCTGAGGGGCACTTTGCTGCTGAGACTCAGGCATGCACAGAGAAATTTTATTACTGTGATTAAGAACATTCTGTAAAACCTACAAAGGTAGAACAGTTGAATTTTAAAAATACTATCTCTTCAATAATTCAGAGTTAAAAGGAGAGGTTACATTTATACAGTAACATGGGAAACATAATTTATAAAATGTTAAGTTCTAAAGTGGATTTCAAATATCAAAGTTGATTCTTTTAACCATGCAGTTTACTTAAATAGAGAATTTTCACTCACTTGAGACACACCATTCATAGGAGAAAAATTTCCAACTTGTATATTCTGTTTGTTAGTACAGTGACAATGGGATTTAATACCATATTTTTCTCTAAGAGTGTGCATCGCATCCAAAAGATCTGTCAAAACTACAAAATATAATGGTTAATTAAAAGGTTATGTTTAGTTGTTAAGATTATAAACATTTTTTGTTTTTCTTGTGTCTTTTCACATTTCTTCCATTTTTCCTTCATCCCTTCTATCTATTTCAGGTTAGATCATTCAACCAAATTCATGTTCTCCATTCTTTCCTCCTTTACCTCTATAATCAAAAATCAGTATGCTCAAAAAAAAAAAAAAGCAGAATAACCTGTAATAAATAAATCTCATATACTCTTTTTCATTACATTCTAGTTCCCCTCAACCCCACTTTCTCAGCCAAGCTGCACAGCTTGCAAGATCTTAGTTCCCCACCTAGGGATCAAACTCGAGCTCCCATGCAATGGAAGCATGGAGCCCTAACCACTGGACAACCAGAGAACTCCTAGTTTTCTCCATCTAAAATAGTTCCTCTATGGCTTTCTGCATCACTGGGTTTGGGCTTATCCTGCTAACTATTACACAGAGGATTCTAAGAACAGAAAAAGAACATTCAAGATTAGATAAACCTTATTTCTTCATTCTACTACTACTACCTACTTCTAAGTAATCTGGAACAATGGAAAGCTGTTACACTAAGTCACTAATGTATATTTATACTTACCAGAACCAGGTATAATTTGAGTTGGCATCAAATGTTTGTGATCATGAGGCTGTCCCTTCACACACTTCATCCAAGCATACAATTCTTTATCTGTAAGATTATAACATGTGTACTTTTATATCAACCATGGTTTTATAATTATAAAATTGATGGTATATATAAAGAGCTTAACAATTATATAAAATGTCAATGGTAGGCTTCATACATTTGCTTCTTAAAAGAAAAAAAAAATCAAATAAACATTTCCACTATTCTGAGAATTCTATAGAAACAAGATACAAAACATATGAAATGTTACTAGCCTTTTCTAAAATGACTGTTCTTTAGTCTCATTAATGTATTAGTCACCTCAATGTTTCCTGTAGCTAATTTTTTACTCTTAGCTATTTGTGGCAAACAGGCTTTAGGCCTGATCTTGGTACCTTAGACTTCCAAGTTTGAAGCTACTGCCAACTCATTTTTTTTAATGCGTCAAAGACATAAACTATCAGAAGACATGTAAAAAGCTTCAACTTGATAGACAGTATTTAATAGCTATTACTGCAACAAGGCTCCATACCTGGAGTAGTCAGTGTATTCACACATAGCATGAGGCATATCATACACAGGAAAAAGTTTAGTACCTTGATCTCAAGATCTTCTTCTATAAACCTAATGATATAGATAACTACTCATGATATGGCTGTAAGGGCTTCAATAAATGTTAAAAAGCTCATTAAATTCAACATAAAAAAATCTAGAACTATTTCACAAAAAGTTTTAGAAGAAATAAAAATTCAAATCCAGACAAAAACTGATTTTAAAAGTGTTGACTTTCCTACAAAACCTATGTAGTAACTTGTAAATGTTCCCTACTTATGTTTTAGATACTTAGGTTAGTTACCACTATATAGCTATAACCTTAGTCAGTGTGAGCTTACTGCAATATTTATCAGTGAAATAAGGAGATATATAAATAAAACAAATATATATTCATATATTTATAAGACATAATAAAACTCAAGGCATACAGATTACACTTTAAAAATCTATGGTTGACTGACAGACTATACTTTAAAAATTAATAGTACTATGGTATCTGACAGCAACACGACTTAGGTTTATTATACATATACACACCTTATCTCGTTTAAGAAAGGAGTCATGCTTACATATGCATACAATATAAAAAATACATTAATTTCTTCTTAATTTGGCAAAGGGACAATGAAAGTAACATGGGACCAGTAAAAAGGAATGGAGTTTTATAACACTGCAGCTAGTTCTTCTCTCAACTGAAAATATCCAAATAGACTCTTAAGGTTCTGAAGATACTTAACTGCCTAAAATGCATTCCTTATTATAGCTATACATAAGCATAAGATACATATCACAGAAACAACTAGCTGTGGAGCTCTCCCACTTGCTCAAGGTGCTTTGGTAAGTGCTGGGTATATAAGAAAAAGGCTTTAGTAGTCCTATCACTGGAAAAGCCACTAATGGCTAAATCACAGTTCATCTATCTGACACACCACTTTGAAAAAGAGCTGCCTGCAATGAAAATGACATTCACTGCTTTTAGACACTGAATAGTCTACCACGAAATGTGATTTTACTTCTAATACTTGCACAATTTGAATCCTCTCATTAAGACTAGACCCCCAAAACCTTCAGGTTACTAATATTTAAGTAGCTACACTTCCTTAATTGCCTTGGATACACTTTTTCTAAAACACTTCTACAGCAGGAGAAAAAGGTAAAGTTAGTTACTTTCTTTTCAAACTTTCTAATATCTTCCAGCAGGAAGAACACTGATTTTGTGCCATTTTGTTTTTTTAGAATTTTTAAAAAATAATTTAACATATAATACTTTTTCATTTTCTAACTAGGGATAAACAGTGCTAGTGGCAGCATATTCTTAAACATTATGATTTAAGCTTTATGGACCAATTTTTGGAAAAATCAATTCACTCTAGCAAGTATTCAATTGTGACTTCGTTGCTTGACTATGTAATTAATAGGTCTTCTAAGGGAGTTCAGGCTCTGAAACAGTGGACTCTGAAGGCAACAAAGCCTAACCTAATTTGGGCTACATTAAGAAAACCTCTACCTGAGAGAGTGGATCTACTAATCAGACTAAAAAGGTGTAGATAGTTTTATTTTAGAAAATCTGGCTGTTACAACAAGCTTTGGTTAACTTTTTTTAAAAAATAAACTTCACAAAATTTCCTATTATATTCTTAATTAAGGAAGGCAGGGAAAAAAGCCTCTAATACATCTAATTTTCCAGATCAGTGGTCCTAAAGAAAACTATCTTAATAAAAAAATTTCAATTTAGATGAAGCTGTAACTAACTAACCTCTAGAACTCTTCCTTTCCTTTGCCTTGTAACAATCTAAGCAGACCACAAATCCACATTTTTGGCAGACCCAGTGAATGTTAAACAATGTTGCTTCACATGCATCACACATCTCCCGGACTCCTCTCACTGCTCTTTTCCAGGCAATTTTGGCTGAAATACAGAGAAATAAAAGTTTAAAGGCAAACATGCTCTTTTCCATACAATTTTCACTGAAATGCACAAAAGACTTTAAACCTAGGATTTCAAAGGATTTATTAATGGTCAAGAGCAGATTTCTTGATGTAATTAGTAATTCTCTTCAGAAGACTTACATCTAATGGAGGGTTTCTAAATCTTGGCACCCTTGACATTTGCATGAATAATTCTCTTTTGTGGGGGACTAAGAGATCTTCCCTGGGCTTCCCTGGTGGCTCAGAGGTTAAAGCATCTGCCTGAAATGCAGGAGACCCAGGTTCAATCCCTGGGTCGGGAAGATCCCCTGGAGAAGGAAATGGCAAGCCACTCCAGTATTCTTGCCTGGAGAATCCCATGGACGGAGGAGCCTGGTGGGCCACTGTCCACAGGGTCGCAAAGAGTTGGACATGACTGAGCTACTTAACTTTCACTTTCAAGAGATCTCTTCAAGGCTATGGTTTTTCCAGTAGTCATACATGGATGTGAGAGTTGGGACTATAAAGAAAGCTGAGCACCAAAGAACTGATGTTTCTGAACTGTGGTGTTGGAGAAGACTGTTGAGAGTCCCTTGGACTGCAAGGAGATCCAACCAATCCATCCTAAAGGAGATCAGTCCTGGGTGTTCATTGGAAGGACTGATGTTGAAGCTGAAGCTCCAATACTTTGGCCACCTGATGCAAAGAGCTGAGTCATTGGAAAAGACCCTGATGCTGGGAAAGATTGAGGGCAGGAGAAGGGGACGACAGAGGATGATGAGATGGTTGGATGGTATCATCAACTCAATGGACATGGGTTTGGGTGGACTCGGAGTTGGTGATGGACAGGGAGGCCTGGTGTGCTGTGGTTCATGGGGTCGCAAAGAGTCGGACAAGACTAAGTGTCTGAACTGAACTGAACCTGTGCAGAGTAGGATGTTGAGTAGCATCTATGGCTTCCACCTATTAAGATGCTAATTCTCTACACCCCCAACACCTTTCAGTTAGCAAGGAAAGGCACCTTTTATTTCATTCAGTTTGGCACCTTTCAGATGCCAAATGTCCCTGGGGGACGAACTGCTGACTTGAGGGACGCAAAAGAAAAGAAGCTGATGTTTAGGGCACCTAGTATGTTGGATGCTTTCCTTAGTAAATATTACTTCATAAACAAATCTATGAGGCAGTTATCATTCCCATTTCACATTCATACAGTTAAACAAGGAAGAAAGTTGAGATCCAAAAATAAATTTTTCTAACTGCAAAGTCTGTGATGAATAAAAAGCTTAAATAACTGGGATGGAGTATGTCTTTATATGGCAAATGCTGAAATTTCCCTGGCAAATGCTGAAATTCCCCAATCTCACATTCAAAGAGTCTTTATCGTGCTAAATTATTACCAAAATGTTATTGTAATTTCACAAACTGCTAATCATTCAATTCAACCTCAAGTGGAAAATACATTAACTGAATACATAAAAAAGTATCATTATCAAAATAAAAGTAAACAAGCATAGGCAAGGTAAGATTAAGGGCTTCTCCCATAGGTAAAACATACCCTGAAGAGACATTCTTAAAAAGAAATGTGCAGAGTTACATGTTCTAAGTATTTAACTTTCTTACCATCCTTTTTCACCCAGGACAAAGCTGTTTTTTCAGATGTTACCAACTGACAGAACTTATCACCTATTATATCCAAGATGTATTTTGACGTTTCTATGTCTAGTTCATCATCTTCATAATTTTCATGTGTCCATAAACTCATAGCTTCATCATCATACTGGTCAGGAGAAGAGAAACCATCTATTCTAACCACTCCATTTTTACTAAATGACAATCTGAAACATTAAAACATAAAAGCATTATCTAACAAGACACAAATCTAGGCTTAAAAAGTTATACAGTGAATTTATAGTTTTATATTATAAAACTTTATTAACAAAATTTAACCAACTTCTGACTCCCATAGTGCTATACAAATGGCAGTAAGTGGTATCAATTTCAGGTTGTTTCAAGAAATAATAAGATCTTCCCTATCACTTAAGTTAACTAGTTAACTCTAATCAAATGAAACTATCCAAGTGGTTCATGATGACAAGACTTAAAATGCTGGCCAAAAGCTGCCTTGAGCAATGCAGTTACTTTATACATAATCTAAAGCAGCAACCTCTATAGTTCAAAGTGCTCTAAATCACCTTAAGACTGAGATTTTCTTAAATGCTAAATTAAAAAGTACATTTTCTTCATTAATTAAAATGACACTTCATTAAAGTGATTTGGAGGAACAAGACTGAAACAGTGTGACAGGGAACCCACGGGTGTGCTTACTGCCCTCTCTGAGCTTCTGCCCTCCAATCTCTGTAACCCACTCAGTTCGGGTCCCGTTCAGGGTAAACAGAAGGCAAAACTGCCCTTTTCCTACAGGCTGATGGCTATTTTTCAGTTATTTTTGTTCTCACTCAACTCTCAAAGAGAGGATATCAGTAGTACATTACAAATCATTCTGTATTTTTCAAATGGACAATACCAGCAACATTCCTTTAACACTTTTTCTTATCCTTTTATTACCTTTCCCTCTCTTTCTTAAAAAAGTAACTTTCTCCTTTCATTACAATTCATATTATTTCAGCTTGTGTTATGTTTATCTTTCCTTAAAACTTTCCCAAAGGTTTTTTTTTGGCCATTTATTTATTTTCGGCTGTGCTGGGTGCTCCATGCTGCAAGGACTTCTCTCTAGTTGTGACAAGTGGGGGCTACTCTTTATTTGTGGTGCGTGGGCTTCTTACTGTGGTGGCTTCTCTCGTTGTGAAGCATGGGCTGTGGGACTCCTGGGCTCCACAGTACAGGTTCAACAGCTGTGGTGACCCAGCTTAGTTGCTCTGTGGCATGTGGGATCTTCCCAGGTCGGGGATCACACCCGTGTCTCCTGTGCTGGCAGGGAGATTCTTTACCACTGAGCCACCAGGTTCAGCGGTGCCCTCTGTACCCTTCACAAAGGTTTTCTTATCTCTTCAAACACACTCTCCTGATTTCTTTTCCATCTTCTCTGAACTTCCACATGGACTACCTTCTATAACAATTCTTTGAAGTTGTTTGTCCTTTGGGGACTGCTGTCTAGAAAAACCAAGAAGAAATATTCTCTTCACACCAACACATATTTTTGGGATCTCCACTGGGCCACAGTACCTCTGTTTGCCAGAGCAAAGTGCTTCTTAACTTCTTAGGAAGATGATGATGATGATTTGGAAAAATAATTGCAGATAACATCAGAGGAGCACTTCATACAAGCTAGGGACTATGCTAAGGACTTTGTGTACTTTATCTTATTCCACTTTCATGAAATCTCTGAGGCAGGTGCCACTATCATTCTTATTATGCAGATGAGACAGGCTTAGCTATAATCCTACTACAGTTAATAAAGTCATATAGGAACTAAGGGATGGAGCTGGAACTGAAATCCAGGAATGACTGATTCTGGAATCTGAGACATCAACTAGTCTCTACTGGCGGGATTACCCAGCTGTTCATTAAACTCTTACAAATTTATAAACTTTTGGTATTAAAGTATTATTTAGTAATACTAGTATTACAGTAGAATATAAGTTAGAAACTATTGTTTTTATATTTACTGCAACCTGTGAAATGCGACATGCTACTAACAAATCTTTCTAGTCATTTTATAATGCTTATAGTACATAGATTTATAGACTATCTGTTATTGTGGCTAATGCAAATATACATGTGACATTATTTTGTTTTATACAAATAAACTGCTGTTTCCTATCATTTAGAAAAAAAATACTAACATTTTCTCCTTAAGGAAGAATAAATCTCTCAGAAGAGGAAGGCCCTATGAACACTAGCAGTAAGAATATGAGTTTAGTCTAACATTTAACTATTCTTAAATTGGCACACAAGACTAAATTTAGTAACTTTTTACAATGCTTTTATAATGCTTCAGAAACACAGGCTCAAAGCCTCATTCCCATCTCCAAAAGACCCTCAGAATGATAGTATAACTTCCAATATCTATTAACATATTTTCCCCCCATCATGAATTTTCAACTTACCTTCTAAAGTAGTAAAATCTACAGAATACTGGTGAGTGAGCTGGTTCTTCTCCCTTCTTACTCCGAATCAGTCTACATTCTCGGCACTTTTGCAAATTAGGCCCTATCTCACAGCAGGAGTCATCCTGTAAAAAGGATTCCCCAGTTTGCTTCAGCTTCTTGACTTTCCGCCAATCTTTCAACACTGAACGAGGGATGCCAGCTGTAAGACCAGTAGGAGAGTATCAGCAAGGCTGCACCTTTTTACAGAGGTCAGCTCCTTAAGATGATATTCAAGTCAGTTAAAAAGATCACTTGCAATGAAGGCAAAAAAAAAAAATCACATCAATTATACAATTATGACCATATATTAAGACTGTAGAAAAGAGATTACAGTTCTAGGTACTCATTACAACTAAAAAATCCATAGCAGCATTTTTATTATTCTACTAATCGAATGAACTCTTAACGTCAGTACGATTGAAATGCAGAGCTAAGTGAAATTTCCAGCCGATTGAAATCTTCCTAGGTTCAATATTTGCATCCATTTAGTAGGAAATATGAGAATTGTTCATTTTCAATGGTAACCTAGAGCTAAAAATATAGTTCTACACATAAATTTGGTGTATGTAGGAAGAGTCTCTTTCAAGATGCACATGAAGAACCTAAAGACCAAAAAGTTAATATTTCTTAGAAACTATAGGATAGTTTCAATATATTTATATAGTTTTGAAATACTTAATCTGATTCTGCAAGGTAAGTGTGAACCAAGACAAATGTTGATTTTATCACAATATATTTGTGGGAAGAGGGTTAAGACTCTTCTACTAATATCTCTCCCTTATTATAATGCCCTCCATCTGATATCAATACATTGATAGAAGCAGTATCTTTTAGAAAAACAAAAGGGTTTGAAGGATGTGAAAGAAAAAAACCAGTATTAAACTGGCTGTTTTTATTGATGGTATAAAGAAAAGAAGTCATCAAGGAAGTCTAAAGAAATACAAAACTCAAATGCACTATACCGTGTAATATTTACAGGGAAAAAACTATTTACTGTACTCTGCATCATTGCTCGATCACATTTATTAACTTGAACTTAACGGTTGTTGTAACACTGGCTCAAGTAATCAGTCATCTATAGAGCAGCAAGAACTCATAACATCATATCTAAATTAAAGGCAGCCTATTCAATTTTTAAAAATATATTCACTTAAAAGCTTTACGTTCTGGGACAAGCAAATATTTGTTGACTCCTATAAGCACACTCATACTACCCATATTAATCCAGTTATATGCTAGACTTGAGATTTACAGTCTGTCACTTCTGTCATGGTGAAAGAATAAATTGTACTTCCTACTATCGTGTTTACTACTCATGCCCATTTTGTGGATCAGAGGCAGTTCCAGTGTTCTCCCGAGGTAATATACTTTTTGCAGAAGCATATAGCACAACTGTTGTCCCGAGTGCTCACCACCACCTGTTGATAGCATGCACAGTGTAATTACAGCAAGATCACACACATCTTAACATAGCAAGTGCGAGGTTTAAACTCCAGGGTGGCCCATTTCAAACAGGCTCCAGTATCAAGCCCTTTTATGACTGCTCCTGGTTCTTTACAATTACATGTTCTGTCACTAACAGAAGGCAAGGAGCCATTTGGCTTAATCCACTAGAGAAACACACATGTGGGCACACACATACCACTTATGGAATAAAAAATGTTTCCAGAAGGCTTGTGTAAAAGGCTTGTTATTTCTTCCACTGTGTATAAGACAGATTTCTTTGATGAACTATATAAAAAAATTTAGAGCTTCTAGAAGTCAGAATGAACAACAGAATAGTACACTGCTGATACTTTTTATTTGTTACACTACTTACAATCATTTCTTTACTGCTGCTAAGTCACTTCAGTCGTGTCCAACTCTGTGCAACCCCACAGACGGCAGCCCACCAGGCTCCCCCGTCCCTGGGATTCTCTGGGCAAGAATGCTGGAGTGGGTTGCCATTTCCTTCTCCAACGCATGCATGCATGCTAAGTCGCTTCAGTTGTGTCCCACTCTGTGCGACCCTATGGACAAGAGCCCACCTGGCTCCTCTGTCCACGGGATTCTCTAGGCAAGAAACTGGAGAGGGTTGCCATTTCCTTCTCTGCACTTATTTACTACTTTCTTATATGAGAATAAACTAAGTGAAATCTTTCTACTTAAACTGAAAAAGGACTATTAACCAATATACTTTTACATTCCAGACAATGGAACAGTTCGAAGTATGGATAACCATACTACTGTGAACAATTTTAAATATAGTATTGTAAGAAAGAGTGAGACATTCATTTCAAAGCAACTCTCAATTCTGTGACAGAAGTGAACACTTAAACCATTTTTTAAAGTAAATGAGTAAATTATTAAGATAGGAAGTTCCAGGTCATATAGAGGCTGTTTTTGATATTATATCTTTTGCTTCTAGCCTAGGCCAAATGTGACTGTGCTGAAATCCGTTTATATATTTTACTGTAATATTATTTGAATAGTAAATAAAACTCCATTTTCAATTCTATGTATATAATTTATTGGTGCCATCTAAAATCTAAAAGTTTGAGACTGAGACACTTGGTCAACAACAAAAAAATCTAACTCAATGGATATTTATTCTTCCTTTATACCAGATTCAACCTTAGTTTTCTGATTTTCAGCAAATCCTTAAAGCAACTGCTCTAGCAACAGAAAACTAAGGGGGAAGAAAATTAGAAAAATACACACTAACCTTTAATCTGTGATACCTGCCATTATCCACAAAATATTTTTTTGAGGTATAGAAATGAACTCGGGTAACAGTTAAACCACTGTTTTTGTGTATCACAGGACTTAACTTACATTTAAATTTGACAGATAATTTCAGTACACAAAATAAAATTATGTAAAAAATTAGTCAAGGAAAAGCAGACAACTTAATTATCAGAAACAAAAGGCAGCAAATATGAAGATACTTCAAAACAGCAGATAAAGCTAATTCTATTCTACCTGGCTTTAGAATGTACTAAAAAAAAACCACATTATGTTTCTTTGTGTAATGATTATATGTGTATAATAATCCATGCAATCATAGTACATTCTCTATGTACAGACATCACTCTTTTTTCAGTTGACTATGATTGATGACAACCCCAATGAACACCAAAAGGACAAAGACTTAATCCATGAGGGAGATAACTGACTTAGGTTTAGAATTTATGAGCTCCCAATTTAAAGAACTTTTCTAGAAAGCCCTGAACAAAATCAAATCAACTCTGCCCATAATTAACAGTCACTTAATATTATTAATTAATAGTCACTTAATATTATTTTGGACTTGGGAATAAATGGGACTTAAAAGTATTCTGTGTTATGCTAAATGTTATTTACTATGTAGGGGAGATTTAACTAAGCCTTACAACTTGGAGGGGGAAGTGCTGATTCCAGTCTGTCTTAAAACTTACTTGGAAACATGTATAGTCACTGTTTTCAAATTAAAACAGAATATATACTTCATTAAAAGTTAATTTTATAAATTTGTTTATAACAATATTGTAAGCATTAAAAGCTGGAAGATTCCCATCTCTGTTTTCTGCAAGTTTAACTACAGTATTTGAATACTCAACACCAAAAGAAATGTTTTGTGAAACAAAAGAGAAATCACACCTATTGACCACACTAAGCCTCTTGAATTCATTAGGGAAGTAAGCAGAACACAGTAGACAGAAAAAGCAACAGCGTAAACATTCCAATTCTCAAATAAATGGCATGTATCCTGTGCCCTTTTTGTCAATCTCCCTCTCTTTCTTTCTTCTTCTATTGGCATTTCAGTCTGTCAGCCTTTCTGTCTCCAGTTGATTTCCTTCATTCTTTCACTTCTGACTGTCCTTTTCTATGATTCCATCCTTCTGCTTTTCTCTCCTTTACTTTGCCTCTGGTTTCCACATAGGCATGTGGGAAAGACCTCATTCAGAGAAAAGGCCCAAATAAGAGCCTTTAAGCATCCAAATGTTTTATGAAAGTACTTCTGGAATGTCCACATTGTCACAGATATTTCATATATTGCATGTGGATGAATACACAGATAGTGAAACTATGAACCTCTTTCTGCATTGTGCAACATACCTAAAAAAATAAGCAAATTGAGAAAAACTACTTCTAGAGTTAAAAACATATAGACATTTTATAGTGGCAAGTATGATTTATTCTCTCTTGTAGCCACAAACACATTTTGAAACTTTTACTAATTATGGAAATTCTTCTTGAATACAGAAATGAACACACAAAACCACAAAACCCCTGCTTTTCTTTAACTTTTACCCATTGTTACGGACTACCTGAATGAGTAACATTAGTAGTTAAATGGAAGGTAATTTTCATTTGGTTTTCAATTTTGTCTCCAGATGACAGAAGGGTGAGATATGGGTCATAGCCACACTATTCTGTAATTCTCTTCTAAAAGTGAGACTTTTTTTTTCCATTTATTTTTATTAGTTGGAGGCTAATTACTTTACAATATTGTAGTGGTTTTTGTCACTGACATGAATCAGCCATGGATTTAAAGGAAGTTTCTGTGAAAAGGAATACTTTTTTCAACTATTATCTTGTTATAGGCAAATATCTAATACAGCCATATCTTGGAGATGGTGTGGGTTGTTTCAGGCCACCACCAAAAAGTACACAAATTTTCCTCTTTCCCAGTGCATATAAAAGTTACATTTACACTATAATGCAGTCTAGAGTGTGCAACAGCATTATGTCTAAAAAACAATACACATATCTTAATTTAAAAATAGTTTACTGCTAAAAAAAAAAGGCTGACCATCACCTCAGCCTTCAGTGATTTACAATCTTTTTACAATAGTAACTTCAAAGACCACTTTTTCAGATCACTAAAACAAGTATAATAACAATGGAAAAGTGTGAGTTACCAAAATATGACAGACATGAAGTGAGCAAATATTGGGAAAATGGTGCCAACACCCTCCTGACACAGAGTTACCACAAACCTTCAAGTTGTTTTTTTAAAAAAAAAAAAAAAAGGCAGTATCTGCAAAGCAGAGTAAAACAAGGTATGCGTGTATTAGAAATCCAGTTTTAGTGTATAGAAATGGTCAAAATTCTGAACAACTACTAAAGTACACAATGGGTTTTTGCCAACATGAGTGCTATGTAAAAACATATTTCTACAAGCCTCTCGAAAAAAGAAATAGACCTTCTCTCATTTCCTCTTACCAGTACTTCTGAAATGTAGAAATGAAGTCCGTGAGCACATTACACTAGGGCAAATGAATGAAATCGAAGATGCCTTTAAGCTCTCTAATTCTTAGAGAACAGTGCAAGAACATGTAGCCCATTTTACTTGAGATAAAAAGTAATTAATTTACTTACCACTATTATTGTTGCTTTGCAACTTCAATTTACTTTTTTCTTTGGCACTCCTGCTGAGAATCCCATTGGGTTTTAAATCTTCTTCCATTTCACCTTTTCTCTTTTGAAGATCATTTTGCTTTTTTTTGTAAGTTGGTTTAGGTTGCCTTTTAGTCCTTTGCTCTGATTTGCTTTCACTTTCATCTGAATCTCCACTTTCTGAGCCAGATTCATAAGTTCGTTTGGCTTTTCTTCTATTTACTTTATCATCTTTTACATATTTATCAACTATGATCTTACTATCTACACTATTTTGTAGATCATTAGATGTAGAGGCTATTAAATTGACAGAACATGGCTTAATAATTTCTGATACAGAACTCCCTGAATTTTCCATTTTATTAGTATTTTTATCTTCTTCTGAATGTCTCGTAAGCCAGGCTTTTTTCAGTTTAGTATGGTAGTTTGGTTGACTTGTCTGGGACGCTTGCCCATTTCCTACAGAGTCTGCTTTGTTTATTGTACTACAGACTACAGTGCTATCTAAGAGATGGGAGGCTGAAGATGTCTGATTTTTCGCAGCATTAGGCTCAGTCTCACTGACATTACTACTTTTATACTGAGCTGCAGCCAACGCTGCCTTGTGCTTCTTTAAATGAATAAAATCAGTTGTGCCTGAAAACCCGGAGCTGGGCTGCACAGCACTTCCTGTCTTACTGCTGGCTGGTGTAACTGGAGCTGCGATGCTGACCGTGCATTCTTGTGTGTGAGCCACTGAATGACTGACGCTTTTTGAAGAGGTACATTCTAAGGATTTAGAGGCCAAAATGGTATTTGATAATGAGTAAATTATTTCTGACCCACCCCAGCTGGAAACACTGGGGGCAGTGGCGGCAGATGTGAACGCATCCGTTTTGGTATTACACACTGTATTCACAGCAGACATGACTGAACTGGGCACAGTGCCCTGTGAGACAGCCTGAAAGTTTTTTTCGGATTTTATGTGAGCACTGTCTGAATTCACACTTGGCAGAATGATTCTTCCACTCTCTCCAGCTTCTGCTGGTTTGAGGCAATCTGTCTGATTTGCCCCAAGTGAAGATCTTTCACTAACTCGATCTTTGGAAGCTAACTGCATTGCTGGCACACTATCAAGTTTCGTACTAGAAGGTGGACGTACAATGACAGATGCCATAGCAGCCTGTGACTTTCCGCTGCTTTTCTCTACATGCCATTCAGCTTTCTCTTTGCTGAGGTTATTATTAGATTTCCACATTTCTGTCAAACTCTGTTCAGTAGAACTCTTAAAACTTGCCTGAGTATCTTTTGGCTCAGGAATCAGTGTTGGAGGCTTTTGTGATTCTTGAACTTTGCCACCAGCATTTACAGGCATCACTGGAGTTAACGTTGGAGGGGAAAGGCTACTATAGCTGCTTTCCTTTCTTTCCAGGCTATGATGGATCGGTGGGTGAAATACCGGTGCTCTATGTAAAGCAGGCATACTCCGGAGTGTATTTGTAGACGAAACTGTCAAATGAGTAGGACTCCTACAGTCATTTCTGAAAGTTGTTACTGAGTGAGAAGCAATTTGATGGGAAAGATGTTCTGGTACCTTGCCTACTAAACCTTCACTTTCTGGCTGATGTTTTATCAAAGGTGGAGGCTTTGAAAGAGATGATATAAATGAAGTCAGAGTTTGAGGATTAGCTGCTGTTGCAAGGGTATTACTCTGTTTTTCAGTGTAAATATTTGAAATCTCTTTGGATGGGTATGACCTTGGTGGTTCATTGACTACACTATTAGACAATGTAGTGAAATAGTTACTTTGAGGCAAACTCTGAGGCACTGAGTGCTTCATTTTATAAAGATCTGATTCTATATCCTTGTCTTGTTTGATGACATGGCTCTTAGGGCTAGAAGATGACGATGCTACCCTGGAATAGTTATCTCTATCACACTCAAGACCCTTGATTTTAGTCGTAAAGGGAGCAACATCAATACTTTCTTGAAGAATGCGACGGTGTTCCTCCTTATATTTGTTTAATCTCTCTCCAGTTTCCTGCGGTGGTCTCTGTAATTGATTCAATACAGGATCCACAAAATGCCTATGCAAGTGACCATCTTTTCCAGTCTGTGACCTATTTAGATCCAGGTCATTTTTGGCTGATGTGGATGCAACAGAACGCAATGGTTCAATAAAAGCTTTCCTCTCCAATTCTCTGCAAAGAAAATACACGAAGGTTTCTGTAAACACTTTTTCTTGTATGATACAAATATAGCTTCTATGCATTACTATTGTATCGTAAGAGTGAAACATGACTTTGCAAGTGCTGTAATATTAAGAAAATTAGAAGGAATATAAAACCAGAATAATAATAATTATTAAGCCTAGTTTTAAGACATTTGTTAAAAACACCTACTTATAAACAATTAAGAAAAACTATAAAAGATATGTTTTAAGCATTGGCGAACTTACTCTTTATGGTGATCTACTAAACATTTTGTCAATGGTGGACTGGAATGTGCTGTGATTTTAAGAGGCCGATGAGGTTCTGCACTGGAAGGTCTGACAGGAATGTGACTAAGTAATCCAATACCATCTGCTGAGGTCACAGGGGTAGGTTGATGTAACCAAGGACTGGGAGAATTCTATTTAAAAAAAAAAAAAAGAAAATCCTTCAGTTACTAGAAAAAGCTAAACACAATATCAAAGTAGGACTTTATATTTATGAAGTATGTGACTTTCAGTAAATATATTTTATGAGAAATATTGAGACAACTACCATAGTTATATGGATTTTTCCATATGATGAAGAAAGTTAATCAGCATTAAAACAGTTTTGTCCAGGGGATTCCCTGGTGGTCCAGTGGTTATCTGTGCTTCCACTGCAGGGGGGAATGGGTCTGATTCTTGGTTGGGGAACGAATATCTCACATGCCAGGAGGTGCTGGCAAAAAAATTTATTTCCAGAAATTTGTTATTATTTACTGATTGCAGATCTTGAAGCCACTGCCTTTACCTTACAAATGACGTATGGAAAACCTAGCTTTTATGATTTCCTAATGTTATAACACCAAAAGACTATATTGCTACTAGTAGAAAAAGAAAACATGTTGCTGAAATACATTTCACCAGATTTCATCAGGTTTATTTGCCAATTTTTTACTGTCAAAAGTAGTTTTTCCAATGTCATAATTCATTTAGATTGGGCACAAAAATTATATTTTCAAGGCCCATTTATACTCCATTTCACTTTAAGCATGAAACCTGGAGGTGTGGAGGTACAATACAACAAAATTCATTTTTAATAGTAACATGCTGCCTTTCTCATAGTGAGTATCTGGTGACACTGATGTCTATGTTGAGACTTACAACTATCTAATCACATGCTTCAAGACTGTTTCTAACTATGACTCACTAAAACTCTTCCAGAACATGCTTTGTTGAGTTATACTGTATTGAGTCTGATATCGGGAAATCCTTTGGCTTTAACAAACTGAATAAATTTGACATCTCAAAATGAGAATGTGAAAACAATATATCACACCAAAGATATGCTGCTATAAAATTTCTTAGACTAAAAATATACACCATAAACCTCACATAAGAAAAAAAAAAAAGTAAATACACACACACACACACACACACACACATTGCTGCTGCTGCTAAGTCGCTTCAGTCGTGTCCGACTCTGTGCGACCCCATAGACGGCAGCCCTCCAGGCTCTGCCGTTTCTGGGATTCTCCAAGCAAGAACACTGGATGGGTTGCCATTTCCTTCTCCAATGCATGAAAGTGAAAAGTGAAAGTGAAGTCACTCAGTTGTGTCTGACTCTCTGCGACCCCATGGACTGCAGCGTACCAGGCTCCTCCATCCATGGGATTTCCCAGCCAAGAGTACTGGAGTGGGTTGCCATTGCCTTCTCTGATAAACACATTAAGATCATTCAAATATATGTGTAAAAGGTTTCAATTTTACAAGATCCAGAAATCTGAAGTTATACAGATTACAAGAGTTATTGGTATATACCTATATATACATAAAACAGAATACTGCACAGCTTAAAAAAGGGAATCCTATTACATGCTACAAGGATGAACTCTCACAACATTATGCTACAGGAAATACTGTATGAGTTCACTACATGAAGTATATAAAACAGACAATCATAGAAACAGAAAGTAGAGGTGGGTGTTAAGAACTAGGGGGAAAGGGAATTAATGTTTCATGGGCAGAATTTCAATTCTGCAAGATGAAAAAGTTCCAGAGATCTGTTGTATAGCAATGGGAATATACTTAACACTACTAAACCGTACACTTTAAAATGGTTAAATAAATTTAATGTGTGGCTTTTATCACAATAAAAATAAATGTTAAAAAATGTGTTTTAGAAGATTTTAGAGGATACTTAAAGTGCATCCTGGTCCACGTAAAGGATTAAGTTGTTTCTTGGAGTTTAGCAGTGATCCCCAATCTCCCATTTTTTAGAATGGGGTTGGTAATGCCCTCAACAACCATTTCTTAGCATGAAAATTAATTTGGTTACCAAAACCACACAGCCCATGAAGGAATAAAAGCCCTGCACCACCATCTTCAGGAATACTCTGTCAGGCAGAAAGAATATCAGTCCCATCTTCACTCCCAAATATCAGGAATCTCCAACATTAGTGGCCTTAAGAGAACAAGGGGCTTAGGCATAGCTTGTAGTATACATCAGTGACATATCAGCTGGGAAATATAACAATTTTTCTTTTAAGAATTACTTGGTTATACATAGCAAAAGTGTTATAATTTTATATAAATTTTATATCCAGAAGTTTCACTTCGAGGAATTTACCTGAGCAAAAATGACTATGGGTATATACCATAATTAATTATGAAGACACTCATTTTTCATAATAGGAATTTTAGAAACACCTTAAGTTTACTTCTTTCAATTGGCTTAAAAAAAAAAAACAAAACAAAACAGGATTTTCTGAGATTTCAGCTTTACAGTTCCAAAGTTACTAAGCATCAAAACTTCCATAACCATTACAAAAATAATTGTTTAAAAAATTCTAGCATGGGTTTCTCTGATGACTCAGTGGTAAAGAATTCACCTGCCAATGCAGGAGACAGGGGTTTGATCCCTGGTCCAGGAAGACCCCACCTGCTAAGGAGCAATTAAGCCCATGCGCCACAACTACTGGGCTTCCCTGGTGGCTCAGCTGGTAAAGAATCAGCCTGCTATGTGGGAGACCTGGGTTCAATCTCTAGGTGGGGAAGATCCCCTGGAGAAGGGAAAGGCTACCCACTCCAGTATTCTGGCCTGGCGAATTCCATGGACTGAATAGTTGGACAAGACTGAGTGACTTTTATTTTCACCACAACTATTGAGCCTGCGCTGTAAAGTCTGGGAGCCACAACTACTGAAGCCTGAGCACCCTTAAAGCCTGTGCTTCACAACAAGAGAAGCCACTGGAATGAGAAGCCTGCACACCACAACTACGAAGTAGCCCCTGCTCTCCACAAAAGTCCATGAAGCAACGAAGAGCCAGCACAGCCATAAATAAGTAAAAGTATATGTATATAAAATTCTAGCACATTTTTGTAGTAAGAAATCTAAAAACAATTAATGGGATACTGAAAAAAGCACCTATATATATGTTGATTAATAAAAATGAGACATATGGTAAACCACAGCTTAACTTACCCTCCTTAAAGAAGGTTCAGCATTAACCGCATTTTCTGGGTGAACCCACTTAGAATGCAGACCAAGTCCTGAGTATGCATGTGTTCCATTTGGATATTGCCAAATAATTGGATAAAGTCCAAGCTGATTATATGAAGCAGATGGATGGGCTTGTCCGAGAAGATGAGGTGACTGGTGCTGTAACAACTGTTGCTGCTGCTGGTGTGCTAATGCTAAGTGGCTCAAGCTGCTGGCATGAGCAGTCTCTAGTCGTGGGTGGCCACCAAGTAAGGAGGCAGTAGGCACTCCGGGTAACACAGTAGGAAGTAAATGAGGGTGATGAACAGAATGGTGTGGACCACTAGTCAGAGGATGAGTATTAATGGTAGGTAATGGAGTTTGACTGGATGATCCAGCCAGTAAGTGGGGTGCAGGAGTTAAGGCAGGATGATGGGTACCTGGATTTAAACATGTTCTATGGGATGAAGAATGAAGAGGAAAAGGATGCTGGCCTAAGAAAGGTGAAATGTGGTTAGCTCCTGTATCTGACCCAATAAGTGCAGGATCTCTGTAAACTGTAAAATGTTCATTTTTATCAATTATTAGAGGGCTTTTTGTAGTTTCTAATGTACTGCCTCTAGTAGGAACCGGGTGAAAACTGCATCTTGATAACTCATGTTCTATCTTATTTGCTGGTCTTCTTTCACCAGCAGCTTGGCTGTTTGCATAAGTGGCTTTAGACTTTACAGAATCAGGGGAATGGTTGACTTTAGGCTTAACAACTTCAGGTGAGGGATTGGATTTTGTCTTGTGAGCATCTACGGAAATATTAAGTTTAGATTTTATAGTTTCTGGGGGTGGACTTCGCTTATGCAGCTTATCTTCCGTGACAGAAACGGCACTTAGAGAAGGTAAGTAAGAGACATACTGATTTTTCTCTTTTTCCATACTCAAGTTTTCATTTCCTGAAGAAGCATTCCTTACATTTGATTGGGTTAAATCTACTTTAACTACATCACTGACCCAGTTCTGGTCAGAATCTTGGTTTCCTGTTTCCAAGTATTTTGTATTTGCCACTGAATGTTTTGAATCACTAACACTAGGATCCATTTTCTGAAGTGTTTGAAGGCCAAAGGTACTACTTGAGGTCTCCTGAGCCACCTTTTCTGTGTTAGTGTCATTTGTAATATCAATAACACATTTTGGAGTGGGCGGTCTGGATACAAACTTCTCCTTTGGTAATAATTCCACTGTGTGTGTCTTCTCTGTATTATGTTCCTGAAGAAGTAAATCACTAGAATTATGATCAGAAAGTGTGGCCTGTTCTGATGAATGGATAATCATCTTTTCTTGACGCTGAAAGTCAACAGACTTCTGTTTCTCTGTTTCTTCATGTTTTTCATCTTCCTGTATTTGATCCCAGGGATGCTGGCTATCTATTAGTGTCTCTTCTCCTGCCTTCTCATTATTCTGAGATTTTCCTTCTTCTCCGTTTATCTTTGAAGTGTTTTTATTTTTCAACTCATTCTCTGGCTTCTGCTCTGAGGAATTACTTATTATTCTCTTATTTGAATTTTCTGAGTCACTACTCTCAGAAAAGTCTGAAACATTATCAGTTCGCAGTCTTTTCATATTTAGTTTCTTTTCATCCTCCTCAGCTTTCCTTCTTTTGTTCATCACCTGTTTTTTACCTTTAGGATTTTCTAGGAGATTAAAAAAAAAAGAACAGTTTTACCTTTCATATCAATATTAAATAAGCATATTTTAAATGAATTTTTGTTTTATCTTTTCCCATGCCCTTAAAAGTTGGTGGGTCCTACCTCCTCGTGCTATATAATCATATTTTTCCTCCTTCATCTTCTCTTCATCTGGTATACTGCTATCTGAGCCCTTCCTCTTATTTGGACGAATATTTCTTTGTTGCTGGTGTGAATTCTGTTTTGGTACAGCAGTTTGGGAGTTCATTGCTGGTCTGGGACTATTTGCTTGGGCACGTGTATAATGACCCTAAAAATAATTGATAATGACTATTTACTACCTGTTCCTAAGTAATTTAAGGGAAAATATTTTACAATTATCCATCACTAACAACATACATACGTGAACAGTGTTGCTATTTTGACTGGCACGAGACCTTCGCCGTGATGTAATGCCAATATTTTCACCTTTTAACAAAGAGTGAACAACATCATCTAGAAAGGTCATTTGAACCATAGAAGGATCGACATTCTGTGGTTCTAGTACCTAATCCATGACACAAAACAAGAACAAAATTAAATCCAATCAGCTAGCCAATATAATGATAGGTACAGTTTCTTTACTGAGTAAAGATGTTTAGAAATCAGTTTGAGATACCTAATTTGTAAGACACAGTCAGACTACAATAAATCATCTTTAATCATTAAAGATAAAATTATCTCCCAAATGTTATGAAGGTAACTGCTTCATGTTCTAACCAAAACTTAAAAAGCAAACACATCTATTGCAGGTATACCTAGAAAAACAAGGATTAGAGTTATTCAAGAATATATTGCCAAGTCATAATATGTATTTCAAAAATAAAAAGTAATTTTCAGAAAACAGCTGTAAAATAAAACAGGAAGGTAAAGCATGATGGGAATTCCCTGGTACGTCAATGGTTAGGACTCCTTGCTTTTACTGCTAGCCTGGGTTCAACCCCTGGTCGGAGAACTAGATCCTGCAAGCTGCACAGAGTGGCCAAAAGAGAAAATAGAGCATGGGAAGCAGAAAAGGACAAAAACTGTATAAATGAATAGTAATCTTGAAAAATCAGGTTAGAGAAAGAACTGTTTTAAAAACTGAAGGCAATTTTGTGCTTCAGTGAGGTCAAACTTTGTTAGCTTTTAAGGAAATAAATTATACATTTAGCATTTTGATGAAAATTTTAACCAAAGCATCTGCATTGTTTATAGGGGGAGTTATTATTTATTCAGATACCCTCCACAACCCATTCAAGCAGGAATATGCAAATATCTATTTTCTGGGGGGTAAATATAGTACAGCTTTAAAAGACTTGAAATTAAGAATTTAATTTCAGACTGTTGCTTAAAACTCCTATGAAATTCATATCCATAACATTCTCCATATTCACTATAAAACTTAAGAGGAGTAAAACAACTCTGAAATTGAATGTAAAAAGAACTTTAGAGTACATTTAAGTTTTCATTTGTGAAAAGAAACCATTTGGGAAATATCTTTTATTACTGGAGAGACAGAAAAGCTAAGACTTTAAGAAAGTTTTACCTGACTTAAGGATAAACAAAAAAAAAGACTGAACAATTAAGAGAGTCTGACGCCTCCATTTCAGGGACTGATTTTCTCAGTGCTGAAATAAGTTTGGCATCACTATCTTGTTGTAACTTCAAGTGAACTCTATGTAACATCATATAAATGTGAACTTCTTAGGATTATATGACTGCAAAAAACCTAGAGATGGAAAATAGTATCAATCTGTTGATCCACCGGCGTGGGGGGGAATGGAGTATGTGAATTGCAAACAGTTTCTTTTCCAAAACTGGATTATTTACCTGATCATTCATAACGATCATGGTGCGAGTGAAGAGATCATGATGAGTAATTATGCCAGTAAACCACTGGGTGGCAGAGTCTTGTCTATATACTCTCACTCTGTATCCATTCAAGGAATAAGGACCTTAAAAAAAAACAAAAAACCACACACACATCATACACGACTTCATGGATGAAATGAAAAGGTAATGTGGAACTTGATGTATGAGCCTTTTAGTTGCTAAAACTTTTACCATAAGCAATTACAAATTTTGATTCCTGCAACAGTTTGGAAAACCTGCCAAAGTCTTAAAACATGCAGAAACTGTTAACTGAATTTATAAATATGACAGTAAAATGCCATAATGGTGTACTTTTGGATTAAATTCACGTTGTAAGACAATATCTATATGTATATATAAGTATCTTTCAGAAAATAGGCAATGATTACATAATAAAAGATATATGCATATATCTGTATATATTTAAATATGTCAACAGAATGGAGATAAAAAAATGTCTTCAATTCACAGGTACTAAAATGTATCAAATATTTGAAAGTTTAAAAAGAATTGTGAGGGATGGAAACTAGTACATTTTATTAATGATAGTATTATACATTAACAATTTACAAAATGCTTTCACAATTTACAAATGCTCATTTAATCTTCTCCAACTCTGAGGTATTTTCCTGTTTATAAACATTAAGAAAGTGAGGTTGATAGGTTAAATAAATTTTTAAGTGAAAGAGCTAGGACTGAATTTATTTTTCCGATTCCTAGGTTGATGCCTTTTCTTCTAGAGTTAAGACATTTAGCACATCAATGAATGGTTTAATGTTTTCCAGTTTTTAAAAAACTATGCCAGCAAAAGTCTAAATATATCAAACTAACAGGTCTGTAGAAAGTATTCCATATTACTTGTAAATTAAAACATATTCATACCTATAATCAGTTATACAAACTATAGCCTTAGAATTTCTAACTATGGAAGAAATAGACTCCAAATTAGTTTTTCTGAATGGAATATTGTAAAAACTTACAGAAAAACTCCAAATACACCAATTTTCAACTCCCATCAGGACACTACCTTAACGGTCTTGTTCTACCACCAAATGCAATCTGGAGTCAGCCTCAAATAATTCTGTTTAGGATGGAATGGACTACTGCCTGAATCATTTCATCTCTAAGAATATGACAAGGAAAAAGGGTTACTTAAAAAAATAGTAGCCTGGTGTCTTCAATAAAGTGCAAAGAAAGAAAGGAAGAAAAAAAAAGAGGTCATATCAACCAGTCAATTTGTGGACATTTTTTGGGTCCCAGATTAAAAATAAGTAAAAAGTAAAAATCAAGTCTGTGAAAAATCAATGAAGACATTTATGAGGCAAATGAAAACGTGAACCCGAGTAATCATTATTTGAGGAACTATTAATTTTCAGCATAATAATAGTATGGTGTCTGTTTAAAAACAGAAGACAGCAATGTCTTAAAATTGATGGTAATAAATAACAGATGGGGCAGAATCTATCAAGATTTCATTTTACAGTCGTTGGGGCTGAGAGAATATTTCAGTGAACTTTTATGTGCCTATTTCTATATATGTTTCACATCCTCCATATTAAAATTTTTAAAAATATTTAGCCTAACAAGAATGTAGTTAAGTAGATGATTTGCTATTAAAAAAAACATTCAAAGAAAGGAAGCCACAACTTTTGAGATTATCTCTATTAGTGCTTAAATTAAATGGCATGGAAGCTGAGGCTGAGATAAACATGGGAATTTAACAAGATTACCTTTTAAAAACATTCAACCAAATATTGATACTGCATGTCGTATTGGTCCAGTTTCAGTTCAATTTCACAAAAAGCTTATGTTTTTAATACATGGTTTTACTGACAGGAAAAGAAATCATTTAGAATCATAAAATCTCAACTGAAGACAAGCTTATATCTTACTAAAAAAAGGAAACAAAACTAAGACTAGTATTGTGGTCATTGCTGAGGAAGGCAAACTGAAATAAGCCACTTTTATCAGATATCAACAGCATTCTTCAAAGGAAATCAACTGTGGCTTTGGGCAACTCTCCACAGAAAACAATGCTTCCTTCTCCAGGAAGGACACACCTAAAGCATTCTGTAATATGGAAATTTTCCTATCAACAAAACACCTGTGTGGTCGTAATTTTATTCCAGGCATTTAGCTCAAATTAGTAAACTAGTGAAGTTATCATGTTCCTATTGAAATTATTCTGATTTTGCTATTACTTTGTGGCCTGTATATAATTGAAAATATTAGACTGGGTCTTCTATTTATACTGTATATAACTAAACAACCAAAAGCAAACGAGAAATTGCCCAGTTCAAAAAACAAAAATATTAACGCATAACTCAAAACAGTTACCTTGCATAAAAATCTCCTGAACCTTTTGTTCCTTTACCCAGACTTTCACTTCTTCCTGAAGTTGCGGGTTGTCCCTGAGAACTGGGTTTAGGCTGTCTATGTCGTCCTAGAATTACAGATTAAGAGAAAGGTCCATGGTTACGCTGTCCTAACATTAATGTTACCAACCTTCCTTCCTATATGTTCTAAGGACTGAAGAAAATTCCTTTATCTAAATGTATGCAAAAATGCAAATTCGTAAGTTATAGTTCATTAGCAATAACATAACAACAGAGCCTAAGAAATAAATCCATGGTAAGATTTGATCTTTGACAAGAACGTATTAAGGAAAAACCTGAAATCTACTGATGTGTTCTCTAACTGCAAGCCTTATATAAGTCACCTTTTTAAGGGTTTCACTGTTAGAAGCAATATACAAACCAAATAGCTTCAGGTCATGTAACGTTGGTAGCAAAGAAATCAAGTTGAATATTTGGGGAGCAATACATACATACATAGATGAGCTGTCCTCTCCCCACTATACCTAAAACATTAGTTTTAAACAAGTCATTGTTTGACAAGACAAGCCACTGTCTTGATTTAAACACCATCAAACTCAGTTCTACTCAAACTCATCTGACCAGTAACTTCACTGATAAAAGTTTTATTTTTTCAAGCCTAAAACATTAGTTTTAAATAAGTCATTATT
This sequence comes from Cervus canadensis, assembly GCF_019320065.1. Lineage (NCBI taxonomy): Eukaryota > Metazoa > Chordata > Mammalia > Artiodactyla > Cervidae > Cervus > Cervus canadensis. The sequence continues at coordinate 73,925,552 of NC_057393.1, read as the reverse complement.
TGACAAGACAAGCCACTGTCCTGATTTAAACACCATCAAAGTCAGTTCTACTCAAACTCATCTGACCAGTAATTTCACTGATAAAAGTTTTATTTTTTCAAGCCAGTGTCAAAGCATCCAGGCAATTTAAATTACGTTATTGATGATATTATCCTCATAACAGGGTGGATCTAGACACAGAAACAACCGGTTCTCTCTCCTTGGAGATGTGAATCACACAGTCACATGGTTTCCCACAATCTGTTGGTCCCCCGATGGACTCTTTGACATTCTGTTCTCTCTCAAAGCACCTCTGCTGCTCCTGCATTTGAGATCAGCGGCAGGAGCCCTAGAGTAGAGCTGGGAAGAACAACAAAGCAGCACTGTCAATTTGGCGGCCCTTTTAAAAGTGGACTAGCAGATCATGGAAACCAGCGAACAGAAAGGAGCTACAAGAAGAAACTTTTATCTGGTGAATAAAAATAATTTGGCAATTTGGAAATGCCAAAAAAGGGCTGAAGAGTACAAAGAATCCCTAATCAAGCAGGTCATATTTCATTCTTTAAAGTTTATCCAAATAAAGCAATTTTCTTCTTACTTCATCACTGCTTTAAGGACCACTCTGCATTTCTGGAATAATATTGTGATAAACACTGATACTTTGTTTATACCTAGTGAACACCAACAAACAAAACTAATAGACTTTTAAACTTATCACCTATGCTCTCCTTGGAAAATATACAAAAATGTTGCTTCACAGCAGAAGCAAATACTGGAGTGGAAAGATGTTACACAAAAAAGTAGGTAAAATCTGTCATAGGGGCAACTGGGGAAGCCCAGACCATGGCCTGTCTTCCTTTCTGTAAAGAAACTTCCTAACACTCCCTTTTCTCCATTCCACTTTAATAATACACTGCACATTGAGTGAATCTCATTACTTGAGTAACAGAAAATACCATGGGGAGTTTAGACTCTAACCCTCTTGATGCACCCGAGGTGACAGTGAAGTCCATGACAGACAAAACACAGGAAACTTTCTGTTTCCCAAGGAAAACAATTACCATTTCCAGACAGTTTCGACAGATACCAAGTTATTTCTCACTTTATCTTCCATACACAGATCCAAACTTAACTCCTTGGAGTCAAACACAAGCCTAATCATTTTCCTACATGATGGTCCTTCAAACGTTGAGTTATGGTTTTATGTTTCCACAGCTTGAAGTCTGCTCTAGTTTCAACGCCTATCTTTATCATGATTGTTCTTCTTACTCTTATTCTAGACACTTAACTAGCATGAAGACGTTGAGCACACAGAAAATTCACACAATTACATGGGTATCACAGCTGACTTATATGAAATTTACTTTTAGTGTACTGCTGCCAAGCCTTTATATTTTGGGGAGGGGAACAGTATAAACTGCTATTAAAGCAGCACTGCCAATACTTTGTAGACAAGTACAGGCAGGATTTATAAAATCAGTTTCCTATACAGAAATTTTTATAATTAAAACTACTGACATGTAAGTTTTGCTCAATATTTATTTATGTTTTATTTATTCAACAGGTTAGGCTTCCCTGGTGGCTCAGCTGTAAAGAATCCACCTGACAATGCAGAAAACTCAGGTTGGATCCCCTGGAAAAGGAAATAGCAACTCACTGCAGTATTCTTGCCTGGCAAATCCCTTGTACAGAGGAGCCTGGTGGGCTACAGTCCATGGGGTTGCAAAAGCATCGGACACAACTTAGTGACTAAACCTTTTTTTTCCCCCCAATTCAACAGACTGAAAAAAAGAGCTATGTTTCCAAAATCATTAGACAGCAGTTATCATCTTAATAATGACCCATTCATTTCTAGGGAAAACAAAGTGTACTATTAAAAGTTGATAGTAAAAAAAAAAAAAAATTGATAGTATCAGTCTACTTACTCAAATAACCTTATATAAGTTCAAGTTTCTATGTATCAATTTCCTCATCGTTTTAAGTGGGGTTACTAATATCTCTCTTCATATTAACGAGTATGTTTTTATAATAATTTAAAAAATTTTCAGAAAACAGTCTTAACACATTCATTCTAATTTAACCAGGTACTGACATTCCATTTACATATTTATGAGTTAATTATGAAATTAAAACCCATGAAAATTACCCCAATACAACGCCTGACTATGACAGTCATATTGTTGCTGAAATCTTGCGCTACATATAGTGCTTTATAAGTTAGAGACATTTTTATTGTTCTTAAAATTCTTATAAGCCTGGTTTCAGTTTTGATCCTCAGATGCACATGATTACCTTTTTTTTAGCCTTCTGTCTTGTCACCAACCATTCCCACTTGATGGGAATGTATCTGGAGAAAAGGCCACATGATCTCTCCGAGTCCATTCAATGCCTAAGGACACCCTGCTTCCTTTACTTGCATCCCACAGACTATTTTCCCTTCTCCTATTCACTGCAGCAACTCTCTCCAGAGTTGATGAGATGTTCACCTCCCTACGTACCCTACCTATCCTGAATGGTCTGTCATTGTCTTTGCCTTTGAAATCCTTTCCCTTCCTCTCTTTAAATAATAATGGGGCTAGATTATACCCAAAGCTCACCACCTGATGTGAAGAACTCACTCACTGGAAAACACCCCGCCCTGGGAAAGATTGAAGGCAGGAGGAGAAGGGGACAATAGAGGATGAGATGGTTGGATGGCATCACCAACACGATAGGAGTCTGAGCAAGGTCCAGGAGCTGGTGATGGACAGGGAAGCCTGGCGTGCTGCAGCCCATGGGGCAAAGAGTTGGACACGACTGAGTGACTGGACTGAACTGAATGTAAGCTCCTTCCGAGCAGGGACAGTGTTTCCTGTATGTTCTCTCTTGTGCTTAGTGCACTGTAAATGCTCAATAAATAATGATGATGAGAGGCAGTCAGTCTTGATGCCAAGAGTGAGAAACTGAAATCTTCCCCCACCCCAGAAAGAGGTATTTCTGTAGAACTGTAATCATCATTACCATTTTAAAGAGGCTCACAAAAGAATAAAAGATCAAATCTTGTTAAGTTTTAGCAGGTTGCCAAATGAAGTTTCTCCCCCCATTTATTGACATAATGTTGTGAAAGTGTAAAAAGAAAAAATGAGATACAAGGCGATAATGCAGACTCACAGAGAAGGGCATAGTAATCATAAATTACTAATAAATATTCACTATCTTTGACAGAATGCAACTAACAAATTCAGCTGTGCCTTGAGCTTTTCATTAACTGCAATTACCCCCCTCAACAATTTCATATTATATAACTACAATAATACGTATTCATTAATCTCCTCTCCCCAGACAGTGAAGGAATAGCACTCTCTGTGAATATTCTCCATAAACTCCATCCAATGTATTAATTACACAAGTTACAACCTCCAGCAAATGACTAATGGGAAAAAAGAAAATCAGTGCAGCAAGATCTGCTGTACTAGAAATTTATATAGAAAATATGGGAAAGTTCTAAACAATGCCTTAAGTGAAGTTCTAGACTATATTTATTGCTCAGTTGTGTGCGGTTACTTTCCTCCTTTTGAAAAGACAGAGGTTAGCTTTAATCGAGTATTAGTGACATCTTAACATAATTAATAAAAAAGAAAAATAGCTAACAAGATTGTGCATTTACTATGGCAGATACTATGGATGCTTTCCAAACCTATGAATTTTTGTAGAGCTGAGATTATTATACCCCTTCACGTATTATACACAGAGAGGTCCATGGTTATAGTCAGGATGTGACGGAGAGAGCTAGCGCTTGAATGTAGTTCTGACTCTAAACCCCAGCCTCTTCACTTATTCTGTTTTCTCATGAACTAGTGTTAACGAAAAGGCAAAAATAATCGTCTATTTACTGTCACTGCCATTCAAAATCTGACATATTTCTTTCATTTTATGGAAGAGGTGAAAGATAATATCTTAAGTCAGATGGGTCAAAAGCAAAGAATTCAACATTAGGTGGAAGTTATCTTTCTATACAACCTTATATTGGCCATGTGAATTTCTGCATATAGAAACAGTCTAACACTCATCAAACAGAAAAGACTTAGGATGTTAAATTCATGCCATCTTATAACAAAAAAGGATAAAAGAAAGAGAAGACAATCACTTTGGCAATGTGACATAATCATGATCTACAAATTCTCAAATGCTGTATTTTTGGGTAAACATTACCCTCAATTACTATGAGATTATCGAAACACAGATGTATTCCTCATGAATACAGAAGAATATGATGAAATTAAAAAGCACCATTCCTCAAAATATAAAAGCTAAAATCAGGTTGGAATCTGTACTCTGACAGTAAGACTACTGCATTAAACTAATTTTTGTGCAATTCTCTACTTCATCCCAGTTCAAAGGGAAACAATAAAAATTTTACTAATGTGAAAACTAAGATCATAGCACTAAAATATTCATATATGCCTGACTAGGTTTAAAAACAGCAATAACATGACAGTGCTTAAAGTATATATAACACATTTTCTAAGATAATAAAGAAATAGTCTGTCATACCATAACAGTGCTCCTTACTATTTCAACAAATATTTTCTTTATGTTACACATCCTCTAGATTTAAATACTGACCGAAGAGCCAGCAGAGGCATGAAATAGGTAACAGTATACCAGTCGTTAGTTTCTATCAATATGACCGAGTTGACTGGCTTAACAATTTTAAGAGATTTGCTCTAAAGTCTTAACTGATGACTTTCACTTTAGGATACAAGAAATATAGGGACAAATTCTCAGAAAAGTATAGTCTCCCAAGACTGAACCCGGAAGAAACAGAAAATATAAACACACCAATCACAAGCACTGAAATTGAAACTGTGATTAAAAATCTCCCAATAAACAAAAGTCCTCCCAAGAAACAAAAGTCCAGGACCTGATAGCTTCACTAGCAAATTTTTATCAAACATTTAGAGAAGAGTTAACACCTATCCTTCTGAAACTCTTCCAAAAAATTGCAGAGGAAGGAAAACTTCCTCATTTTATGAGGCTCCCATTGCCCTGATACCAAAACCAGAGAAAGATATCACACAAAAAAGAAAACTACAGGCCAATATCACTGATGAACATAGATGCAAAAATCCTCAACAAAATACTGGCAAATTGTATCCAACAATACATTAAAAAGCTCATACACCATTGATCTACTGGGATTCATCCCAGGGATGCAAGGACTTCTCAATATCTGCAAATCAATCACTGTGATACACCATATCTACAAACTGAAAAATAAGAAATATAAAATTGGACCAACTTCTCTCCCTTTGGACAATTTTCGATGGAGAATGACCTAAGGCCTGCTTTCAAACTTATACTGAGTGTTCCTTAGTAACAGAATTTTTTTCCTCCTGCAATAAAGTTCTTGACCTTTGTGATGACATCTTAAATCCAATTATATTACATAAATTCCCCTATAAAAATCATACTTGACTGTATTTTATAAGAGTAATCATAAAAGAAACTGTATCTTGAATGTCAGATTGGGTGATTGAACATGCTTTGCAACATCACTTTGCCACAGTCATAATTTAAATTCATGCTTCAGCAAAACTACAAATGCCTGTCCTTAGATCCCTGAGGTTGCTAGCCAACAGTGAATAACATGAATGATAGGTCCATATAGGTCAAGAGTGACATCAACTGCTATTATTGCCCGTTCCTGTATAACTTATAAAAGAACCCAATTTGTTAATAAGGCTCTACTGAAATTGGAAACCTATTAAGTCTGAGAGTTACTACAGAGGTCTTCAAAAAGCACAACTGTCTAACCATCTGCAATTTAATTAAATGCAGCTACCACTGAGGGCTTCCATATATTTTCCTGATCTAAACAAAGAGTTGGCGAACTTTTCCCCTAAAGGGCCAAGAGTAAATACATTACACTTTGCAGATTATACCATCCCTGTCTCAATGACTCAACTCTGCTACTATAGGGCCCAAAGCAGCCAAAGAATACCATAAACAATATATAACTGAATGGGCATGGCTGCATTTCAACAAGGTTTATTTACTGGCATTATATGAAATCAGAATTTCACAGATTGATCAGTGTTGTGACATTCTTTTGAGTATTTTTTCCAACTATTTAAAAATGTGAAAGGCCTTATAAAAAACAGGAAGGAGGTTTGATTTGACCTGCGGTCACTTTGCCTACCCATGATTTAAAAGAACACATAAACCAAAATTAAAAACTTCTCATCAAGGCAATGCAGTTCAATGGCAAATAGACTGCAAACTGTTTCCATAAATGTCTGCATATTCATATGCATAGAAAAACAAATACCAAAATCTTTTCATTATTAAAGAAAGACTATTTTAAGATAAGTCATTTTTTAAAGGCTTTCACAAGTAAAACAATTTCCTGGGTACATTCCTGCACCATGTTTAGCTCTCTGAAAATAATAATGTACTTGATTTCAGTGTAGAAATGTTATCCGTTTTGAAAGATAAGATTCAATTCTTTGGGTCAATGAGAATTATATACAGAGGTCAGTACTATGCACTTCTCTGGACTCCAGAGTAGGGTAAAAATAGGAACATATATTGAAAAAGCAGAAATTTTCCAAAATTTACCCTATGGTTCATATATCTTAAGACTGAAAAATGAGTGTTTTCTCCATAAGATAATTTAATATAATCTCATTTATACTGTCTCCTAAGGAAAACAGATATTCATTCAAAACAAACAAACAAAAAACAGGGGAGAGGAAGATCCAAACAGGGAGACAAAGAAATCTTAATTTCTTTGCTTCTCTACTTCCTCCAAGGGCTGACCATGTGACAACTCTGAAAAGAAAGCTATTAGGGTTAAGAGGAAGAAAACATATCACCACACCCTGTCACAAAATTGTCTCAAAATACTACTGGGAAAAATGACCAACATATTTCAAATACTTTACCTGATATTTTCTATTACATAAGGTGAGTGATATGTTGTTTCTAAAATGCCTGACTCTTCGTGACCCCACGGACGCTACATACACAGTCCATGGAGTTCTCTAAGCCACAATACTGGAGTGGGTAGCCTCTCCCTCTGCAGGGGATCTTCCCAACCCAGGAAATAAATCCAGGTCTCACACATTGCAGGTGGATTCTTTACCAGCTGAACCACAAGGGAAGCCCAAAATCTTTCTAACATAATTCTAAGTCTTATATTGCCAATTTTGGTGACTTCTTCACAACATATTATATGATAAAATCTAAAAATTTCCAGATTCTTAATCACTGTTAAAAAGTTTAAGTTTTAGGCAAAATTTAAATTGTTAATAGTTAGGATCTATCTGATTCCCTGCATATAAATCACACATCAATATTTTAGAGTCAAGAGTACTGGGCACATTACTTATACACACTATACAAAACCTCTGGAAGAAAAAAAAGTTCTCTCACCATCATTCAAGAATTACCAAATTTAAATGTATTCCAGTTTTTCTGTCAATCAGATTAGAAAATGTAAAAAATGTATGACACCACTCATGGGAGAGAAAACAACGTTTTCTGAAAAGCAGCTGGAGTACACATCCTACCTGAAATAACGAATGTTTCTGCAATTCATTTCAGCTCACAAGAATTTGCGGGAAAATAGGTTAATGAAGTCAATATAACAAAGAAGTAATGTTCATTCCTTGAGTTGAGCTATTTCAAATCCTAAAAGATGATGCTGTGGAAGTGCTGCACTCAATATGCCAGCAAATTTGGAAAACTCAGCAGTAGCCACAGGACTGGAAAAGGTCAGTTTTCATTCCAATCTCTAAGAAAGGCAATCCCAAAGAATGCTCAAACTACTGCACAATTGCACTCATCTCACAGGCTAGCAAAGTAATGCTCAAAATTCTCCAAGCCAGGCTTCAACAGTACATGAACTATGAACTTCCAGATGTTCAAGCTGAATTTAGAAAAGGCAGAGGAACCAGGTATCAAATTGCCAACATCCTCCGGATCATCGAAAAAGCAAAAGAGTTCCAGAAAAATATTTACTTCTGCTTTACTGACTACGCCAAAGCCCTCGACGGTGTGGATCACCACAAACTGTGGAAAATTCTTAAAGAGATGGGAATACCAGATCACCTGACCTGCTTCCTGAGAAATCTGTAGCAGGTCAGGAAACAACAGTTAGAAGTGGACATGAAACAACAGACTGGCTCCAAATCGGGAAAGGAGTACGTCAAGGCTATATGTTGTCACCCTGCTTATTTAACTTATATGTAGAGTACATCATGCGAAATGCCAGGCTGGAGGAAGCACAAGCTGGAATCAAGATTGCTAGGAGAAATATCAATAACCTCAGATATGGAGATGACACCACCTTTATGGCAGAAAGCGAAGAAGAACTAAAGGGGCTCTTGATGAAAGTGAAAGAGGAGAGGGAAAAATCTGGCTTAAAACGCAACATTCAGAAAACTAAGATCATAGCATCTGGTCCCATCACTTCATGGCAAATAGATGGGACAACAATGGAAACAGTGACAGATTTTATTTTTTTGGGCTCCCAAATCACTGCAGATGGTGACTGTGGCCACGAAATTAAAAGATGCTTACTTCTTGGGAGAAAAGCTATACCAACCTAGACAGCATATTTAAAAGCAGAGATATTACTTTGCCAACAAACCATAGTCAAAGCTATGGTTTTTCCAGTAGTAGTCATGTATGGATGTGAGAGTTGGACTGTAAAGAAAGCTGACTGCTGAAGAATTGATGCTTTTGAACTGTGTGGTGTTGGAGAAGACTCTTTTGAGAGTCCCTTGGACTGCAAGGAGATCTAACCAGTCTACCCAAAAGGACATCAGTCCTGAATTTTCATTTCAAGGACTGATGCTGAAACTCCAATACTTTGGCCACCTGATGCGGAGAACTGACTCACTGGAAAAGACCCTGATGCTGGGAAAGATTGAAGGCGGGAGGAGAAGGGGATGATAGAGGATGAGATGGTTGGATGGCATCACAGACTCCATGGACATAAGTTTGAGCAAGCTCTAGGTGATGTTGGTGATGGACAGGGAAGCCTAGAGTGCTGCAGTCCATTGGGTCATGAAGAGTCGGACACAACTGAGTAACTGAACTGAACTGTATCTTCTTTTATTCTGCTTTCGACTCCATAATCCAGCAATCTCAAGTCTTCCTTACACATTCTTAATATCAAGCAAACTTCCTCTTACCCTTAAAGTACCGTATATGCCTAACTTTATTAGAAATTTGTCATTTTAAAGTCTACTATTTTTACATGATTATTATTTTATGTGCTAGTACTCTCAAAAAATTTGCGTAAGCTTTGAACAATCTACTCCCATGCTATTTCTCAAAATTTTCATCACTGTACAACATAAGGTTCTCCATAGTTTTAGTATCTTCAACTACATACTCTTCTACCCAACATTTAACTTTTGAGTACTCTAAGGAAATAAATGAATAACAAATCAAATTAATGCATGTATATGGAGGGTCTATGTGTTTTAAAACAGAAAAAAGGTTTTTGTTTTTCAGTTGATCATATACTCATATAAGAGAATAAAACAGCCAGTAAAATGATTATAAACTCAAACTGAGTGACACAGAAGGAAGCTAATGACAGAAAAAAAGATTAAAAACTTCGCCACATAATATTTAAAGACAATCATATTTTAACTTTGTATATAATTAAAACAATAGATAATTAAGTCCTGTCTATATATAATTTCATAATCCCTGGTTGATTTTGGTTAATTTAGATGAGTGGTGTCCTCTAGTTTCAATATAGCATAAATATATCTTAAATTAGGAGGAGGAAATGGCAACCCACTCCAGTATTCTTGCCTAGAGAATCCATGGACAGAGGAGCCTGGTGGGCTCTTGTCCATAGGGTTGCACAGAGTTGGACACGACTGAAGTGACTTAGCATGCTTGCATGCATTGGAGAAGGAAATGGCAACCCACTGTAGTATTCCTGCCTGGAGAATCCCAGGGACGGAGGAGCCTGGTGGGCTGCCGTCTATGAGGTCACACAGAGTTGGATATGACTGAAGCGACTTAGCAGCAGTAGCAGCATATCCTAAATTGACTATATATGATTAATGGGATGAATTTTTTCTCAGCCTTTAAAAAGTATCTATTTAATAAGCATATTCACTTAACAGTATAAACAATTTTAAAAAAATCTTAAATTTTGACTGACAGATGAGATTAATACTTCACAAATATTAACATTATTTAATCCTAACAAATTCCTTGCTAGTCTGATATTATTCTCTCCATTTTACAGATGAAACAAATTCAAGTAATAAGTAATGTACCCCAAATCACATGGCTGGAAGGCACATTAGCAAGAGTCTGCATAATGTCAAAGCCCTTTCCACAAATCCATTGTCCAAACCATGAACTGGCAGAATAAAGAATCTGAATACTCTCTGCTCGGTTTTCAGTATCTTCCTTATGATATTAGTGTCATGATGACAGAAGTAAAAAGAAATTCAATTAACCAAATTATTTTGTTATATACAGAAAATGATGTGTGCTAAAGTCAGTTCATGGGAATATAGTATTCCAAAATTTGGAATAGTTATCAAAAACAATAAACTCTCATTTATCAGGTATAAAAAACTTATCAGATCTCAGATGGGATTTTGGAATAGGATATACTATATTAATATACATGTCCTATTACATCAATTCTTAGGGGTTTTTGTTTAAAATGTATTTATTTGGCTGTGCTGGGTCTTAGTTGCAGCATTTGATATCTAGGTCCCTGTCTAGGGATCAAACCTGGGTCCCCTCCATTGGGTGTCTGGAGTCTTAGCCACTGGACCATCAGGGAAGTCCCCTATTGCATCAATTCTTAACAAAGCACCTACTTGCTTTATTTTTATTTGTTAAGTTATATCAAAGAAAAAGCTAACTAGATTATAGTAAATTAACATAATTAATAATAAAATAATTATATATTTTATTATTGTAATTAATTTAAAACAACTTCTATTTGGGTTTCTCTGCTAATCTCCAAACTGAATGAAGCTGACTTTTACAAAGTATTCTCTTGAGTAAACTTTATTAAGACTTATAATATTTCTGCATTTTCAACTACAACTTGCTAAGTGTCCTCTCCTCTCAGAATTACCACAGAGCAAAAATCAGAACAATTAAGTAAAACTTTTAAAACCACTTGAAGGAAAATGTGTTTCCTTCTAAACCACATGTTAATATTCTTTGTGGTACCTTTTATAATAGTTTTGAACTTTTTATGGCAGTTCAAAAGTCTGGAAGGCAATTTTTCTTTCAAGTTATTTATCAGCATGGTTTTTACACAGTTGAGTCATCCTGAGTTCAACCTATTGAGTCACCTGCTTACAGCATCTGCCAACCACAATTTACTAACTGCAGTTTCCTCAAACTTACAACTGAACAAACTCAGGAAGGCCTGGGAACTGTTTAATGTTTTCCAAAATAGTAACTGAAAATATTCTTTCAGAACAGGCTAAGTTTAAGAAAATAAAACAAAAAAAAGCAACTCTCTTCCTCTTGATGAGCCCTCCACCGATGGCAGTCTCACTCTGTCTTGTGAAGAGGGAGAGAGGGAGCTCAATGTAAGGAGGAAATAAACTTATATGCTTGTATAATTTTTTGGAAAGTAATCCACTAAAAGTAATTCCTAGTCAATGACTATTCTGATCACACAAAGGGAACACTTATTTTTAAAATATAAAACGCGGGGCTTCTCTGGTGGCTCAGTGATAAAAGAATTCACCTGCCAGTGCAGGAGACAGGGACTGGATCCCTGGTCTGGGAACACCCCACGTGCCTTGGGGCAACTAAGCCTGCGCACCGCCACCAAGGAGACTGCTCCATGGCGCCTGGGAACCGCAGCGAATGAACTCCCGTGCAGCAACTTCTCCAGCCTGTGCGCTTCAACAAGAGAAGCCACCGCACCACAGCTAGAGCAGCTCCCGCTTCCGCACTAGAGAAAAGCTAGAAATTAACACCATACCACACATGTTCCAGGGCTGATTTTCACTATTTCCAATATACTGCTATGGAAATGACAAACCTATAAATTTAAGATTATATAATAATTCTCTTAGATAAGATGAATATAACAGTATATCTAGTCCAAAATGAAATAATCAACAAGTCCTGTAACTTGACAGTCTTGTTGGACCTGCCAAGTGACTTAATTAGACTTTTATCATATGACCCCAAGTTAAGTATGTTTCCTCATTAAGTCTATGCAAATTGCAAATACAAATACATGACAAATGTGTCAAGTTATTCAGAAAAAAGGAGGGAGTTAAAATTACAACTCCAAAGTCTCATAATAAAAGAACATCTTAATTACCTAGGACTGCTAAGCAAGGTAGTATGCATAACTGTACTTTATCACAATTACCAGGTCACTGGTTTTGCTATTCTGAAAGGGTAAGTTTAATGTACTTAGAAAATCTTATCAGGAAAAAAGAGAACGTAAAATGAGTGAGGCATGTTAAATGATTATAAAAAGAAGGGCACTTTTTAAACATTACAGAATTAAGAAAATTTATCAAAATCCCACTCATTCTGAAAATATTTCTAGAGTTCCTTCATTTAATAACATACTAAATAAAATTTTAGCTTTTCAATAATGTAATTATCATGATTGATTACTGTTATGATATAGTCTAACATCGACTGATATAAAGTATTGTTGCTTCTACACCAAACTGTTCTAGAAAGACAAAATTTGAGTTGTAACTACGTTTTAGTTTCTCCTGTGACCTTTTGTGCTATCAAGCTCCCAATCTACCATCATACTTTTTAAAACTTTGTTTTTGATATTTCATAGGCTATGGTAGAGGAAATCAGATTAGATAATTTGTTTGAATTATGTTTGAAACACTAAGTGCTGGAGAGTGAGTAAAACATATTAGAAATAATTTCATTCAACAAGGTTTCTGAATACCAAATTTCTGCCCCTGTGAATCTTACAGCCTCTAGAATGATATTACAGACTGCAGGAACAGAGACTAATAGACACATCACTGCAAAACAGATTAAACGGTTTTACATATAACAGAGCTGGGACAAAGATGGCGGGGAAAGACAGTCCTGTTAGGTACATATCAGGAAAGATACCACAGAAAAGGAGGCATTTGAGTTGGGACTTGAGAAAAGCATGAATATCTAGATTCTTGAGTTGAAACTTCAAAAACACAATGGCACCTATCAGGATATGGTAGAGCAGAAAAGAAGAGCTCTTAGGACATGTGAAAGGCATGTGCAGACACAGACACAGATGCAGCAGTATGGCCCACATGGAGAAAGTACAATGAGATGGATTGAATGAGAATGACGTAAGCGAGCAGGAAGACTGAAGGATCCTGTTTAGAGAGCTCCATAAAAGTCCAGCCAAATGAGGATGGATGCTTTACAATAGAGATGAGGAGGATGTTGTGGACAAATACAATGTTAAAGCAGAATCAGCAATTTTTGGAGCCAATAAGTAAGGGCGAGAGAGGAACCTAAAACATTCTCAGATGTTGATTTGAGTGACAAAATGGAGTAGATACTGTTACGCCATTAGCCAGGATACAAAATGATTAGGAAAGACAAGGTTTGAGTGCTGAAACTCTAACAGTGTAGTAGGCAGCAGCAAATGCAGGTTTCACCTTCTCAATGGCATCCACCGTGACCACAATACTCCAGCCTGCCTCCCCCTTCTCCATTCTCAATAGCTCTTAACTTTGCTTTACTTCTTTTATTGTGGCAATAATTAAGCTATCACACTGTACTACTTATTATTATTTTCTACTGTGCCCTTTCTAGAATTTAAGCTCCAAAGGGACAGGAACTTATGTTTAAACAATGCTGGACACTTAGAAGAACCTAAAAAAATAAATGTTAAATGACTGACAGTGTAGCAAGGAGGTCTGGACTAGAGGTACAGACTCAGAAGATAAGAGTTTTTAAACGATAGTGAAAGCAACTGGAAATATGACACTGCTGAGATTAAGTAGTGAAAGGAGAAGACACCAAAAAGCAAGACTGTGGAAAATGACCCAACATTAAAACTACAGAAATCTTTAAAGCAGTTAATAAAAGTATATACAAGACAGTGATTCACAGTGCTAAATGCAAAGGTCCAGTAGGAGAGGAATGAGGACTGAAATAAACTATTTTTTATTAAGAGGTTATTAGCGATCTTAACAGCAACATTAGTTTTGTGGAAATGGAACTAGAAGTCAGGCTGCAATAACTGGAGATGCTACTGGGAGGTTAGAAAATATAAGATTTTAAATATAAGAAGATTTTAAGTCCAGCTATGTAGCTATAGGAGTTAAGAATGGGTGTGATCAGAGAACCTTTATATTAGGATGCAGATAACTGAATTTACTTATATAATGAGAAGAAAAAGAGGAATAGGTTTAAGATAAGGTAAATGAACACAATGTATATGTGAAGATGGATTTCAGAGCACAAGGACAGGGATATATGCCTTTTAAAACACAAGGCATAGAGAGGAAAAATTTCAAGACAATAATACACACGGAAAATTAAATGAGTATATCCCTAGTGGAATGGATCCTAAAGATAAAAAGAACTGCAACAAAAAATTTAGACTGCTTTCAGTAATTATACTGTTGGTAATGTCAGTACTTTGAAGGTGGTAAGCCACACAATGTACAACAAAGCAAATGAATAAACATGTGACATTCTAATTCTATCATTTCTAATGTAGTTGAGAACTTGCAACTTTTTAGAATATAACTAATGTAAATACTTAGAATTAATTACATAGACACTTTTAAATTTATTTATGTACAGACACACATAAAGAGAAACATTTGGTGATGAATACTAATACATGGGATTATACATAAGGAGCAGTAACACAAACGATACTGGCCATGAATTAGTAACTGTTACACCTGGAAGACAGGTACATGGGAATCCACCTTACTATTCTACTTTTGTGTTCTAAACAAAAATCTTCTCAAGGTTTCTACTCCAATTTTAATCAGAACAAAAAATAAAGTCTTTATAAAAGCACCCCCAAAGCCCCACTTAAATCTACTTTTATTATCTTTCTTACTTCATCCTCTGGTAGTGGTGGTTTACTCACTAAGTGGTGTCTGACTCTTGCAACCCCGTGGACTGCAGCCCACCAGGCTCCTCTGTCCATGGGATTTTCCAGGCAAGAATACTGGAGTGGGTTGCCATTTCCTTCTTCAGGGGATCTTCTGGACTCAGGAATAGAACCCTGGTCTCCTCCACTGCAGGCAAATTCCTGCATTGCAGATGGATTCTTTACTGACTGAGCAAGAGGGAAGATCACATTCTCTACTAACCTCCAGATAGTTCTTTCTTGACGTTCTTGGAATGCTTTCATTTTAGGGCCTTTTTATTTTTGCTGTTCCAGCTAACACTTCTTACCAGGTTTTATATTTCTCCATAGCATTTATGTCTTCTAATATACTCAAATAGTTACTTTGTTTGCTGTCTGTCTGCTGACTAGGTTAAGCTCCCTGAAGGAAGGGAAATTATTTTTAGTTTTTGTTCACGGCTATACCTTAGAAAAGAAAGTAGAAAATGAGGTCGCTCAGTTGTATCAGACTCTTTGTGGCCCCATGGACTGTAGCCCACCAGGCTCCTCCGTCCATGAATTTTCCAGGCAAGAGTACTGGAGTGGGTTGCCATTTCCTTTTCCGGATATACCTTAAGTACCTGGAAATGTGCCTACGACATAGCAGATGCCCCCAAAGTATTTGTAAACTTGAATTAGTCATGGAACAAAGGGACACATCTCTTGAGATAAGAGAAAAGGAGGTAAGCAAAGGTACATAAATAGGTATAAGGACAGGAAGTTAAGGGGGTTCCTGCTTATAACCTCAAATTCCCCTGTGCCGCAGGAGCACGGTCATCTTCTAAGGGAAAAAGGAAGAAGTTGAGTAGAGTAGGGACACCTTGGAATAACTGCATTAGGAAACGAAGCTCAAAGGGGGCACAGAAAAGGCTGCCAATTGGTACCAGAAGCTCAGCTGAGGCTGGAGACAACACAATGACACCAGAATACATTGGTATAATTTTCTCCTTTCATGTTAAACATTCATGGAAAGGCTTTCGAGCAGAAATTTCTGCACTGATATAAATGTTATATACCTGCACTGTCCTCCATGTGGCGATCTGAACACTTGAAATGTGGCTAGCATGACAGAGGAAATGAGTATTAAATTTACTTTTGCTTGACATTTCCCTAGCAGTCCAGTGGTTAAGACTTCATGCTCCCAATGCTGAGGCCATGGGTGCGATCCCTGGTCAGGGAACTAAGAGTCCACATGGAGCAGCCAATAAATAAATAAATTAAAATTTTAAAAATAAATAAATTTACATTTGCTTCATTTAATTTAAATAGCCACATGTGACCAGTGGCTACCAATAATGGACAGCACATTTTCATTGGAATAAAAGTGGAGAAAATAAAACTACTACTCCAAAATAAGAAATTTTTAAAAGGTAGACATGACAGAAAGACAAAGGCATAAGGCAGCTACGGTGGTTAAGTATGACTGAAATAATATATCACATGAGAGAGATTTTGGCTGGAAATAAAGAGAAAACCTGGAGAATGTAGGAAATTCACCAATTAGGTTGACCACTGCCAATTATGTGACCACTGGAAAGGTTGTAAGGTGTGTGAATGACATCTATTTTGTGCTCAGGGTTTAAAAAATAATTACTTTGAATGGGCTTCTTGAAGGTAAATGTTATGCATCATGAACCAGATTTACCCAACCAGACCTATTTATTTTCTGAACTACCATATTTACTTTGTCACAAAAATTTTTATAGGGTACAAACTTTTTTCTTATATGTATCTTACAGACAATAACAATACTATGATGAAACAGGTACTATACAGCTAATTCTAAAGATGAAAAATGAAAGACTGTTAAGTGGTTACACACTTTGCCTAATATTTCAGACATTAAACAGCAGAGTTGGGATCTCAGTCAAAGTTGGCCTTGTTCTACCACCACATTCTGATATTTTAATAGATGGAAACTTTTGTTTCCATAGGAAGAGCCAAAATTCCCTAAAATTTATAAATTTTATATACGTGTACTTAGATGTATTACTCAATTCAGTTCAGTCACTCTTTGCGACTTGTTGCTATCCCATTGATTGCAGCATGCCAAGCTTCCCTGTCTATCACCAACTCCAGAGTTTAAGCAAACTCATGTCCATTGAGTCGGTGACACCATCAACCATCTATCCTCTGCCGTCCCCTTCTCCTCCCGCCTTCAATCTTTCCCAGCATCAGGGTCTTTTCAAATAAGTCAGTTCTTCACACCAGGTGGTCAAAGTATTGGAGCATCAGCTTCACCATCAGTCCCTCCAATGAATATTCAGGACTGATTTTCTTTAGGATGCACTGGTTGCATCTCCTTGCAGTCCAAGAGACTCTCAAGAGTTTTCTCCAACACCACAGTTCAAAAGCATCAATTCTTCAGCGCTCAGCTTTCTTTACAGTTCAGCTCTCACATACATACATGACCACTGGAAAAACCGGAGCCTTGACTAGACAGACCTTTGTTGGCAAGTAACGTGTCTGCTTTTTAATATGCTGTCTAGGTTGGTCATAGCTTTTCTTCCAGGAGTAAGTGTCTTTTAATTTCATGGCTGCAGTCACCATCTGCAGTGATTTTGGAGCCCCAAAAAATAAAGTCTGCCACTGTTTCCACTGTTGCCCCAGCTATTTGCCATGAAGTGACGGGACCGGATGCCATGATCTGATGTTTTCTGAATGTTGAGCTTTAAGCCAACTTTTTCACTCTCCTCTTTCACGTTCATCAAGAGGCTCTTTAGTTCTTCTTTGCTTTCTGCCGTAAGGGTGGTGTCATCTGCATATCTGAGGTTATTGATATTTCTCCCAGCAATCTTGATTCCAGCTTGTGCTTCTTCCAGCCCAGCGTTTCTCATGATGTACTCTGCATATAAGTTAAATAAGCAGGTGACAATATACAGCCTTGCCGCACTCCTTTTCCTATTTGGAACCAGTCTGCTGTTCCATGGTCAGTTCTAACTGTTGCTTCCTGAAATGCATCCACGTTTCTCAGGAGGGAGGTCAGGTGGTCTGGTATTTCCATCTCGTTAAGTATTTTTCCACAGTTTGTGGTGATCCACACAGTCAAAGGCTTTTGCGTAGTCAATAAAGCAGAAGTAGATGTTTTTCTGGAAGTCTCTTGCTTTTTCGATGATCCAGAGGATGTTGGCAATTTGATCTCTGCCTTTTCTAAAACCAGCTTGGACATCTGGAAGTTCACGTTTCACGTACTGTTGAAGCCTGGCTAGGAGAATTTTGAGAATTACTTTGCTAGCGTGTGAGATGAGTGCAATTGTGCCGTAGTTTGAGCATTCTTTGGCATTGCCTTTCTTTGGGATTGCAATGAAAACTGACCTTTTTCAGTCCTGTGGCCACTGCTGAGTTTTCCAAATTTGCTGGCATATTGAGTGCAGACTTCCACAGCATCATCTTTGAGGATTTGAAATAGCTCAATTGCAATTCCATCACCTCCACTAGCTTTGTTCGTAGGGCTGCTTTCTAAGGCCCACTTGACTTCACATTCCAGGATGTCTGGCTCTAGCTAAGTGATCACACCATCGTGACTATCTGGGTCATAAAGATCTTTTTTGTACAGTTCTTCTTTGTATTCTTGCCACCTCTTCTTAATATCTTCTGCTTCTGTTAGGTCCATACCATTTCTGTACCTTGTTGAGCCCATCTTTGCACGAAATGTACCCTTGGTATTTCTAATTTTCTTGAAGAGATCTCGTCTTTCCCATTCTATTGTTTTCCTCTATTTGTTTGCACTGATCACTTAGGAAGGCTTTCTTATCTCTCCTTGATATTCTTTGGAACTCTGCATTCAAATGGATGGATCTTTCTTTTTCTCCTTTGCTTTTCTTATTTTCCCAGCTATCTGTATATATTACCGGATATATGTTTGTATATATTACTAGATATATTATTAGATATCCTAAAATAGAACCTCAATAAATTTAGTAATTTATTCTTTAAACTGTTTTGTGCTGATTTTTACTCTTCTTTATATATATTTTCACTTGATTAACCTGTCAATTATTTTGATTTTTAATAATATTTGCACTACATCAGACACTCTTAAATCCTCAAAGAGTTTGGAGCAAAAGGTAGAGCTACCAAGTTGTGTCATCATTCAAACTGAACTCATAAAAAATTTAAGTACAAATGTGTATTTATATCTATCATGGAACAAGACAGAATGGAGAAGAGATACCTTGGACTGATCAAGACAAATAAAAACTAAGCAGTAGTTCAGCCTGCTCCTTTACCGTGGTGGTAGGGGATCATCATTAAGCAATGAACTACATACCATAGTCAGAGAAGAGCTTCACAATCCTTTGCAATTTTAAAAACATGCCAGTCAGACGCTTCCAATTGGTAAGTGTGCCTAACTGATCTATATGTACTGTATCATATGTAGATCATGATAATATATGATCTATATATCTATATGTATATGATATATAATGTATCTAACTTGTAAGAAAATTTCTCAACAATGGGTTTTGTTAAGCATTGGAAGGAATTGTTATTATACAATGGAACTTAATTCCTTGAAAAGAGTGAATGTGGAAGGAACAACATTAAGCCTCATCCTGAAATATTTCAGGTATTGCATTCTGGAATGCCTATAACATCTTAATGGCCTTCAAGCTTGAAGATTCTACATGAGGAAGTCGTATATATCCAGGCCTTACTTATACACAGAATTTAACATTTCTGAAAATGTCTACTTTATACATGGCAGAGGGGAGACAGGTTATAAATGGAAAACAATAACATGTTATTTCTATGTAGAATACCCGACTTCCAGCAAAGAACTTCTAGAGAATCATTGGAAATATGCATTATTTTACATACTGACAAATCTGTGATTATATAGGTATCCTGATTTAAGTACAAATGTGATAGAAAGATATTAACCATTTATAATTAATAACACTTATGAAATTATTAGGAGAGATCTAGAGATCTTAAGAGAATGTGAGAGTGATGTAAGAATTTGGTCTGGCATGAGACTGAATTGGTATGGGATTTGAATATCCAGGGCAAAATGGCACAGTATTGAAACTCAAGAGGAAGCAAACATTGAGAAAGAAATGATACTTTCTTATTATTAGGGTGCTTAGAGAATATGGCAGGCCAATGTTTGCCAAGCATTTCTAAGTGCCTTGACAAGATTACTTTGAAGGCCTCTACTTTTCTAGTTGTCTTAATTTACACTGCAATAGCTCTAAATGAAGTGGGGAAGAGCACTGGAAATGTGTAGGGATAGTCTTTTTTCTATTAACATAGTAACCAGAAAGACATTTAACTGTTGAAAAGCCAGGGATACCTACCATCCTAAAATTCACTGTAAAACAAAGAACCAAGTATCAATAGTACCGGTGACTATTAATTATACATACCAACTTGGGTAGACTATGTCTAGATGTTGCTATGAAGGTATTTTTCAATCAGAAGACTGAGTAAAGCAGACTAAACCCCATAATATGCAATGGGTTCTTTCTATTAGTCGAAGGCCTTAAGAATAAAGAATGAGGTCCTCCAAAGAGGAGAAAGCCTGTGCCTTCAAACTGCCTTTAGAATCAGCACCATCTCCTGCTAGAATTTCCACTGTTGGCATGTCCTGTGTATTTCAGAGTTCCCACTCCAACAAGAAGGTGAGTCAATTTCCTTAAAATTTCTTCTACTCCTTTTCTCTCTATACACACTTGTATACACCCCCACACCCTATGGTATTGTTTCCCTGGAGAATCCTAAAAACATACCCCTGTACAGTCAAAGCTATGGTTTTTCCAGTAGCCATGTATTGATGTGAGAGCTGGACCATAAGAAGGCTGAGCACCAAAGAGCTGATGCTTTCAAACTGTGGTGTTGGAGAAGACTCTTGAGAGTCCCTGAACTGCAAGGAGATCTAACCAGTCCATCTTAAAGGAAATCAACCCTGAATATTCATTGGAAGGACTGATGCTGAAGCTGAAGGTACAAATACCTTAGACACCTGATGCAAAGAGCTAACTCATTGGAAAAGACCCTAATGCTGGGAAAGATTGAGGGCAGGAAGAGAAGGTGGCGCCAGAAGATGAGATGGCTGATGATGTCAACTCAACGGACATGAGTTTGAGCAAACTCTGGGAGATAGTGAAGGAAGGAAAGCCTGGCGTGCTGCAGTCCATGGGGTCGCAAAGAGTCAGACATGATTTACTGACTGAACAACAGTAACAACAACTATGAAACACTATTAGCTTTCCTTATCTCTTTCCCATCTTCTAAATCCCTGCTGTCTGAGAAAAAGTAAAACCACAAAAAAGAGAAACAGGCAAATAACTGATATTGCTACATCAGGTGATTCTACAGTACAGAACACTATAAATATACCTCTACTTTAGAACTTATAGCACATTTCTGTAATTATATTTAAGTCTCTCCTCCTGGCCTGAAAGAGAACCAAGTATTTTATCTGTCTTTAAATCTCAGTAGCTAGCAAAGAAACTGGCACAAAGCAATAAATCAGTGACTGATTGTTACAATTCAACAATCACTGGATCTTTTCCCCTTGCATCTTAAAAACATCGCTTCTCTAAAAGGCATGTCTATGCCTAATAATTTAATGACAGGAATCATACTCCTAACAGAAAATGTCAATAGTTACAATACAAAACAGTATACTTTAAAATAATTTATCTTTAGGGTTAACAATCATTTGGACAAATTACGCAGTTGCAGAAAAGTAGGGGAAAAGATTGTCTCAAGTAATCAATACAGACATATATAACAAAGCGACAGAATAGAGCCCAGAAATAAATTTTAGAATAAATGGTCAACAGATTTCCAATAAGGGTGACCAGACTATTCAATGGGAAAAGGACAAATTAACCTTGGAAATTTGGGTATCCACAAGAACTAATTTGGATTTTTCCCTTATAAATTTATTTAATTCCCTCTAAAAATTTATTTAAAAATGAATCGATGACTTATATGTAAGAGCTAAAACTACAAAACTCTTAAAGGCCATTTTTCATGATGCTGGCGTTGGTAACAATTTCTCAAATACGATACTGAAAGCATAGGCAATGAATAGCTATTATTTAGAAAATGAAAAATAACAAGTGTTCTCACAGAGAAATTGGATCCCTGTTGGTGAGAATGTAAAATACTGCAGAGCCTGTGGAAAACTTTTGAACTGTGGTGTTGTAGAAGAGTCCTGAGAGTCCCTTGGACTGCAAGGAGATCCAACCAGTCCATCCTAAAGGAGATCAGTCCTGAGGGTTCATTGGAAGGGCTGATGTTGAAGCTGAAACTCCAATACTTTGGCCACCTGATGCGAAGAGCTAACTCATTTGAAAAGACCCTAATGCTGGGAAAGACTGAGGGCAGGAGGAGAAGAGGACGACAGGGGATGAGATGGTTGGATGGCATCACCGACTCAATGAACATGAGTTTGGGTAAACTCCGGGAGTTGGTGACGGACAGGGAGGCCTGGCGTGCTGCGGTCCATGGGGTCGTAAAGAGTTGGACTCGACTGAGCGACTGAACTGAACTGTGGAAAACAGCTGGGCTGTTTCTCAAAAAGTAAAACATAAACTTTTATATGCTCTAGTAATCCCATTCTTAGGTATATACCCACAAGAAGTGAAAGGTGGAACTCAAACAAATATCTGTACACCAATGTTCACAGCAGCATTACTCATAACAGTAAAAAGGTAGAAACAACCCACAAGCCCATCAGCATACAAATGGATAGCCAAAACGCGGTGAATACATGCTATGGAATATTATTCATCCATAAAAAGCAATGAAATGCTGACACATGATACACAGGTGAATTCTGAAGACATTACATTAAATGAAATAAGCCAGTCACAAAAAGGACAAACTGTATGAATACACTTATATGAGATAGCTAGGAGAGGCAAAAATAATTAATTAATTAATTAAATAATAATAATAATAATAATATAGACCAGGAAAAGAGAACCAAGAGGTAACCAGGGGCTGGGAAGAGCAGGCTACTGGGAAATAGGGAGTTATTGTTTAATGAATGAAGAGTTTCTATTTAGGATGATGATCCAGTTCAGAATGTCCATAGTGGTGATGGTTGTATAATACTGCAAATATATTCAATTCCACTGAACTGCACACTTAAATGTTTAAAATGCTAAGTTTTACTGTTACCTTTTTTAAAACAAATGCCTGTTATCCGTCTACTCCAAAAGGACAACGAGGTTGTAGCCAATCAGGTGGCTGACCCAACTAAAAAATGGTTAAAAAATTTCTGTCTAGTCAACCATTCCACCTTCATGGGAAAGGTATGATTAGAGCTAATGCAAGTGGACTATCCAACAGACATTATGCTTATTCACTATATTTCAAGCATTTAATCAGACCTGTTGTCTTAGTGACTTTGCTAATTTAAATTCATCCTGAGACAACTTAGGGAGTCACCTAATCTAAGAATAGGGGTATCCTCTCTTTTTTCTCCCACAACCAGGGTAGATTCCTTATACCTCTCTGGTGTCTGCTACTTTTTCTGTATTTTGCCTATATTTACATTTGTATTTTTCTATGCACTTCCACCATTAGATTATAAGAT
Source organism: Cervus canadensis (assembly GCF_019320065.1). Lineage (NCBI taxonomy): Eukaryota > Metazoa > Chordata > Mammalia > Artiodactyla > Cervidae > Cervus > Cervus canadensis. The sequence continues at coordinate 73,901,907 of NC_057393.1, read as the reverse complement.
GTACGAAGGCAGTGTATTTGTATTCTTGAATACAACACAGAAGGTCCTCAAACATATAAATAAAAAGCCCCCAATCATTATTTATTGACTAAGGGCTAGTATTGTTTTGCCTTGAGTCTGAAGCCTAGAAAGACTTGTATTTTTAGAGATAATTCTTTTAACAAAAGGCTAAAAGGGCTTTGTTTTAAAGTATTGCTTTTTAATTTTAACTCTGAACAAATCTTTGAGCAAAACAGAGAAAACTAGGCAGCTGAGAAAACGGAGAGGGCAAAACATCTTAATCTGTTTGGATTCTTGCCTAGGGAACAAGGGAACCTGAAAACAACGCACAGATTTGGGGTACAGCTTGATGCCAGTATTTGAAAAGTCTAAGGAGATTGTGCAGGCAATACAATTAAGGAAAATTTTAATCTTATATATATATGGGAAAGATGGCCATCCTAAGAAAAATAGCAAAGTGCCAAACAAAAGAATGATGCACAAATAAGAGATGTTTCCCATGTGATGGCTCACGAAGGCAGGGTGGCACAGTAGAAATAACATCTTGGAATCGGAAGTTTTTGGTTCAAGTTCTGTTTAGGCTACCACTAGCTATGTGAACCTAGATGCCAAATCACAACTTCCCTAAACCTCAGTTTCTTCGCCTATAAAAACTGCTATCCTATATTCTCTCCCTTCCTCATCTTTCTTCCTTTTTCTCTCTTCAGCAGTTTATTCTCCTACACTTCTACCCTCAATTTTACCAAGAAATACAAATATTAGATTTTAAAAGTCCTGCAAAGGAGGGGGTGTGGGAGAATCGACACTCACACACAAATGTCAAGTGGAAACTAGTATTATGAGAAGCAAAACCTATGATTTAGCAGAAGAAACCTGTCTGCAGAAAGAAGACTGAGGCATGGGGGAAGAAGGAATATGTGACTTGAGTTTCTGACCTTCTAGTTCCTAATTCCATTCCAAATAAGGTTCAGCTGTACTTTTCTGCAATGGATATCCAAGACATTTTCTATTGTATCTTTTTAATAGCCCCATCCCTTTAAAAATAAAACTCGTTTATATGGTTTTCCGTTTCTGCTGCCTGTTCACTGTAAGTTAATAGGTACGTTTCAAAGAGTTATGTGGATTAAATTAATATATGTACCCTGAAAGCATTATATATAATAAAATAATACAATCTGTTTTCCTCATAAGGTAAACATAAGAATTAAATAAAACAATGCACATGTAAATATTTTGGAAAATGTTGAACCTTATAAATATATTAATAGCACACTGAGAAATTAAATTTTAATTGATATTTTAAATAAAGTGGCTGTGCTTTAGTAAGAATCTGGGGGTGGGCAAAAGGAATAAACAAACAGTATCTACCTATTTTGACTGGCAGAAATCCTTCTCAATGATAACTAACTGATTGATGGCTTAGAATCTTTGGAATCTGATGTCTACAAGCATAATTTCACATACTTTAAATTCATAACAGCAGTCACAAAAAATTAAAAAGAGACTGGCAGATTTTTCAGCATATGATCATAGCAGATTTGGGACCAGGAGAGAACTTTTGCAGACCGTGACTTATAAATGTTTTTAATCTGAATATTGCAGAACAGCTCATACGCGGGCCAAATTTCAGTCAAAATAACATGTTCCTGAACTTCATGAATACATTTTCAACACACCAAGTTTTGCAACTAATTTTTAAAAATGAAGAACTCCCTTTTAATAGCAGCAGACAATACATATTGGCATACCTGATTCATGGGACCTAATGTTTCACAATTATGGCAATATAAAATCAGGCAAGTGGGAGATAAAAGCAGCACTTATACAGAATGAAGAGCAAAATTACTGAATATTAAAACATGATGTACCAATTTAAAAATTTTAAAAACCTTGCTTAAAAAGGAAGTACAATGATTCTGTTTTAGCTTCTGGTTCTGCTTTTGTTACTGTCCATTCTACTTTCTAGGCTTCAGCTTGGCTCTCCTATTGCAAGCTGTCACTTTTGACTAGAAATGGAATAAAGCCAAGTAGCACACAATAGCAGCTTCCTGCTCTGGTCTCATCTCCCAGACCACCCCCAGGCCAACGCCTGCCCACAGACGCTGCTTCTACCAAGCCGTATCACACCCGCAGTCGGTTCAGAGCTGTGACCCTGTACTGTTTACAGTCTCGGCACTCTGTATATCCTACAATCTCAGCTCTCATTTTACTGACATTGTGGCAACAAGGCACTTCTCAATCTCAACCAAATGATAATGTGAAGGCAAAGTAAAATGGACAAGGGAAATGCACACACAAACTTATGGACTAACGGAGAACGTGCTCAACTCTGTCAAAATATAATTCAGAAACTGATATAGAAAAATAAAGACTAGAAAGCTCTCAGAATAAGTGCAACTATAACCCAAACAATCCTGTTGTTTCAATTTTGTATAATTTTGATTTGCATCTGGTATTGCCTGGTTTACTAGTTTTCTCTCTTTTGAGATAAACCTAGATTTAGGTTGAATGCTTCTTATCCCTGAGACTAAAATCCATTAGCCAGAGATTAGTTTGATTAGGTCAACGTTGGTCACAAATGTTTGTTCACAGTCAAGCAAAGAAAAAGAATTAACTTTCTGAATATCACTTCATATTTTTGGAGATAAAATATCTATCAGCAGCAAGTAGAACTTACGATCATCCCTAGGGAAAAAATGTAAGGATGTGTTGTGGGGAGTAATACCACAATTTCTGCATCTTTTCTAATATCATTTTCTTAAAATAGGAGTTTATGCGGTCACTGAGGAATCTTACCTAAATACACTTTTAAAATAGAGAGAAGGAAAAAGAAACACTACTACAAAGACGTGTTCTGTTATGCAGTGACCATGGCTTGTACCTACACCAAAAGAGTTTATCTAACACCAGCTGCAGAAAGAATGGTTGAGAGTTCCAGAGAAGACAAAGAAAGCAGACTGTTACAAGAAAGAGGTGCAGATGGTGGCAGAGAAATGTCCAATGGTTGCATATGGTAAGAAGAGAAAGGAGTTTCAAATATCTACCACAAAGGTTTAAGACACCATCTACAAAAAGGGAAATTTAGGGCATGTCTAAATAGCAGCGACCTTCTATTGAGCGGTTTCTATATAGTAATAAGCTCGTGACTGTCATTCCTTTAATCTGAGGTGGACAGTACATTACAGGTGAGGAAACCAAGTATACAGCATGCTTTAGGCTTTTCCAGTGTCACGTGCTAGCAAATGGCAAAGCTAGGATTTGACACAATATCTGCATGAATTGACTTCAAAATTCATAGCTGGGCTGATCTCTAAAACAAAAAATCCAATCAATTAGCTCCTTCTGATGTAATTGTTAATACTTAATTTGACAAAATATAACATTTGGCTGTAGAAAATTTGGTTTTGTTATTCTCTTGCTTCAAAGCTTCCAATGATTCATAGGGCCTACAAGATAAAAGTCAATTAGTAACTGTACTTAGCAATCCTTTTCCTTTTTTATCTGACCCCACAATACTTATTTCTCTGGTATGATGTCTATATTTAAAACCAAACTCTCTTCTCTAGCTAGACTGATATTCTACTGACCTCTAAACCTACCTCATCATTGATCATGCAATCCTTTCTGCCAAATGTCTGCCTCACTCTCCCGAGCTTTCACTTCCCTCTCCATTCAAATAAATACTCAAGTTTCACCCTCTTCATGAGATTTCTTTATACCATTTTAATCTCCGCTGACTTCTCCTTTTTTCTGTATTCCTGAAGTCTTCACTGTGTATTTTTTTGGCTCCTTTGATTTGAATAAATCAAATCTATTTCAAGGAAATTTTTTAAAATCTAAGTTCTCATCATGGTTTATAAAAGTCTTGAAAAAAATAAGGACTATAACTTACACTTTTATTAACTTTTTCTTTTTGGCCACACTGTGTGGCATGCGGCATCTTAGTTCCCTAACCAGGGACTGAACCTGTGCCTCCTGCAGTGGAAGCAATAAAAGCTTTAATCACTGGATTGCCAAAGAAGTCCCTTTAGCAACTTCTAAAAACCATCAAGCACCAAAGCAGGATGCTGTGAATAGGGAAACCACATAATTTAAATAACTACTGAATGAATGAAGTCAGTTGGGATATTTCTAAGGCTAGACATTAAAATTTTTTAAGGGTAAGTCAAAGGGAAGTAGAGTCTGAGCATAAAACTGCCATTTAAAGACTCCTTTCTGGGAAAAACAACACAAAAAACATCAAGTGAGCTACCAGTAAGTAGGACACAAGAGCTCCAGGCCCCCTCTCTCCTGCTCTGGGCCTCTTTCTGCCCATCTCAACTCCAGGGCAGAGGCCCTCATTCTTGAAGGTGGGGATGTGAGTGCCCGCCACTCCCTTATCCTAATAGGTGTTTCTTATGAATATCTCTTTCTCAAAATAAAAAGTTCAGTTATCACTAAAAAAATAGTAACAAAACTCCCACTAATTTCTATGATAAAAATAAAACAATAGTTTGCTAGGCAGTTTCTGAAAGTCTGTTTTTTTTTCTTTTAGTAAAATTATGAGGGAGCAGTAATTTGACACCAGAAAGAACAAATCTGAGAGGAATTCTGGGACTAGGAATAAATCCTGTACTAGGTCAAATTCTCATTTCCTCTATAGGAATGTTAGTTTAAAAATGCTCTGAAGTAATATATTTATACTACAAATTGAAATGAGAGTAAAGGAAAGTGTGAAAAAGTTAAGTCTTTTCTTCACCCATCAAATCAATATTAACAATAAAGTTCTGTTTACTTCCTTTTCTAAACTATTAGCAGTATCATCACAGTACCCTGAGGAATAAATCTGCATATAAGTCAAACTACCACCACCAAGACTTCCAAACTTGTCAGTGGCTCACTTATGTCAAACACTTAACAAAATATAATATCTGGTTGGTGACACCGAGGAACTAGCTACCTGTTCACCTGGGCTGTCTGCAGGCTAAGCTTCACCGCCCTCAAACTCATCTCCATTCCAAATAGCAAAAATGTAACAAGGAAAAATACATGTGTCTGGTACACTCCACTCTTTAAACTACTGGTAACTTATCCTGGGCAATCTTTCAAGCTATTTTTAGTAAACCAGATGTGCTGAGCAACAACTAACTTAGGGATATTCTGAAACTGTGGACAATGAATTTATATAATAATGGAAAAACTGTGGTTCAAAACAGACTGCAGTGATTACAATGATAAACAGAGCTGACACAGTTCAGACACTTTCATTAACAAAATATTTGAAGACTTTGCTCAAGTCTTTAATCAGTCTTTAGTCTAAGAATGAAGGTTTGCTCCATGCATTCCCTTCAATGAGCAATTCACAGCTCAACAGTACCATATCAAATACTTTAAATAAAGTGTTCAATGCCTGTGTTTTGTGATGATAGAAAATAAAGTATTAGTAGTCTTATCTCTGAACTTTTAGCAGATTAGAATGACCAAGAATTTCAAATAGGATTATTCCTTTAGGTCTAGGATGATTCTACTTTATTCCAGGGAAAATACCTCATTACTACAAAGAATTTTAATATATAAAGATAGACATAGGGAGTAACTAAAATCAAGCACATTCTGCTTCAAATCTTGAATGGTTTTCACTAGTGCCCTTTGTATTATTATTCCTTTATTGCAGGTGTGTGCATGGCCAGAAGCCAAAATCCAGGACAAGATGATTTCAAAATCATGCTAAAAGTTCAATGTTCATATTTCATTATCAAACTGTTTTTTACATTTGTTTGATCAAAACTTCAAATTTTAGTGGCAAGTTTTAAAAACTTCTCTACTCATCCTCCAAAGGCAATCATACATAGAAATCATGGTAATTAAAAAAAAACCACCCAAAACTATAAAAACAAGTATTTTTTCCCTCCTCCTTCCCAGCCAGCTGAAAGACACAGTAGGTTCTGAAGAGTTTCCTCCTACTTCCTCTCTTTTTCCCTTCCCCCTTTACTTCAAAGAAAGTTAACTGCAGCAAGCCTGATCAGGAAGTCTGAAAGGAGGAAGCAGAAACTCATTTGTGTGCAAAAGGAAGGAAAAAACAGAATTAACAATACCATGGTACACTGCTTCAACAATGTATTAACATGCCTTCATTATAATGTCTATAAGACGTTGATTTGATTTCTCTCCTCATTCAGTGTTCTTTCCAAAATATTGAAAACTATGATCAATGATGGTTGCATCCTGATTAACCAACCACAAGTCACTTAAAAAAATGACCAAATCAACTAAGTTAATACATGCCATCTGATACTCAATATACTGAAATTATTCAGAGAGATAAATGTAGGATTCAAACTAATAACCTAAAAGTGAGTCATCTCAAGAGATCTGTATTAATTCTGAGTCACCAGTTTTCTAATCATTATCTTACAATATATATTATTGTGATATATTAAATAGGGCTGTACAACTAAAAGCTAACTTACAGGAGCATTCTGCTATAGAATAAAATGCTGAGATGAGAACTCAAGGAAAAAGACGGTGAATGGGAATTCCCACTATAAAACCATATAAACAGACACAGTTTAGCATCATTTGGAATTTTTCAAACAAAACTTAAGCATACTCATCACCTAGTACAGAAAAGCCATTTCCAAAGACTTTTTTTTACCTACCTAGATTCAAAAGAAACTGCCTCTTGAGATTTAAATAAGTGAGAAAAAACAGGGAGACCATTTTTAAAACTTAATTTTCCCCTAACTCCCTTTGACTTATATAAGGTTACTCTAAGGTTAAGATATGTCAAAGCACTATTTACAAAATCTATGCCGGGAACAGCTGCCATGTTTAACATGCCAAGGAATTTAATGTACTGTTTGGACAACTGGTTAGAGAAAAGCATTCTGGGATAAAGCCACTCTAATTACACGAACTCTAAAAGTCTTTCCTTATGTGGACTATACCTATATTTTATAAACTCATTTAAATAAATAACTTTGAAAACCTAGACTGAGCCATCTTCAGTCTCTGGAGTAAATTTTCATTCAAAATATTACAGTAGGTGCCTATAATTTACATATTGGAGTATGTATTTTTCTATTTTAAACCTGTTTTAAAAACATGAAATACAGAAATTAAAATGCTACAGTAAGCTTTATTGTGTATCATTTATTCCTTCAAAAACACTTAAACACTAAAACTAAGGTATGCTGGATCGTAAATCAAGTGCTCTTAGTGTAATTCCTTAAAACTAAAATTCACATTATTTATGAAACACAAATGGTTAAAATGTGAAGGGAATAACATCGCCTTTGGAAGACAGTATATCCTTCTAGGCCAGAGAGCAACTTACCTCTACTAGCAAGGGGAATATACGTAGCTAACAAAGATAATCATACAAATCACCAAATCAAATAAGATATTACACAGGGTTTTTTGTACACATTTTAAAACTGTTTTAGATTCTGACAATTTTATTATTTAAAAATTATTAGAAAATTATTATTTAGAAATAATAAAATTGTCAGAATCTAAAACAGTTTTAAAATGTGTACGAAAAACCCTGTGTAATATGTTAGTGCATTCTTTTAATCATTACAATTTTAATAAACATGTTGTAGAGTTTTAGGCCACCTGGCAAGAGTTTATTTTTAAAAGTAATTTCTACATAATGATTTCAGTTCTCTAAATCAAACCCTAGCTGTAACTTCTATAGTGCTAATCAGAAACCACAGAATTAAAATGCTAAGTTGGAAGGTTCCTTTGATTTCACCTAGTCTAATTCCCACCAAAAGACTGTTAGAAATGAGACAAATTATAGTAAGGCTATAAGCAAGCAAAATGGCAATCACAACTAAAACCAAAACAAAATAAAAACCAAGGGAAAAGCTCTAACACCTCCAGTATTAAACTATAACTTGTTATAAATTTTTAGCTGTAAATACCAAATCAAAGAGCAAAAGCTAACAGTATAAAAATGAGGCCATTTAATGAACTATGAAAAATAATGTGTAAAGACAAAAGCACATCCATGAAGAATGAAGACTTCAAAGAGAAATAACATTTAACTAAGGGAACTATCACCTACTTTTGGTAGATCTAATAAAAGAAGAACCTAACTACTAATTCCCTAAGTATTATAACCTCACATACAACAAACCACTGCTCATTAACTCAAACTCTTGTTCTTTCCATGGAAACAATGCCTCTGTATTTTACTTCTGAAATCAGTAACTATTCTGAAATGAAACAGGAATATGGACTTTCAGCTTCATTTTAAAAAACAAGTCAAACTAGTCCAGTTATACTTTCTTTCAATGTATTTACTATGTTATCTTAAACATTTAAGGAAAAGAAACCTATAAAATACTGATATAATTCAATCTAAAATTCAAATATGAAAAGAAAACAAACTGCTGTGCATTTTAACTTTTACCTTTAAAAAATCAACTGATAAAACATATTAAGAAACATTTAGCTTACTACTTTTGATATGAGTTTCTTTACATGATTTAAATCTAAAAACCAGCTAGAAAACGTTTTTCCAATTAAGTTTTGTATTTAAATTGCAACAACTGGGAATTAAAATCTAGAAACTGAACAATTCAACTTATGACAATCTAAAGGAAAATTACCACTTAAAAAGAAAATGAACTACTATTATGCTAAACTGATATGCATGTATATAGTAAATACTAATCTCATTTAATTACATGAATTGACCCAAATCTTAACCTTTAGAGCTGGAGACAAAGATAATTTATACTAATATCTAACCAGTTATTATCTAACAATGAACATCATTTGAATGGCAGGGACTTTTATTTTGCTCACTTGTGCATGCACAGCCACAAGATGCTGCCTGGCTCATAGTAAGTTCTCTGTGTATACTGATTGGAAAAATGAATCATTTATCCTATAATCAAACTTTATCAAATGCATTAAGTTTCTTGATGTTAGCCAGAAAGCTAGACTTAAATATTCAAAAGAATATCTGAATATCAATGAAGCTTAGTGAATAGGTAATTTTTTAAAGTGACCTGAAATTTCTTACCTGGTAGGGCTGAAAGGCACTATCTTCAGTTAAAAAATCCAGTTGTTTATCTACAAGGAATTCTACTGCAGTGATTGAACTGGGTACACTTTTTTCAACCAGGGGTTTGAAAGTCTGGTAAGAGAAAAAAAAAAAATTCTAATGGTTATTTTCTGGGTTTTATCCTCAAAATGTGAAGGGGTATATAGAAACACAATGTATTAAAGTCATTATCATAATGATTTTAGGCTACCAATTAATATCAGTTTTCATAATCTAAAGTAATGCTTTTATCTGGAATATTTTCTATTATTAAAAAGAAATTGAGTTGATTTTAAGAAATGATTAAAAAAATCCCAGTCTATTAATAAATCCCAGTTGTTTAAAAGGATGTAATCAAATATACATATGTATTAAAAATTCCTAATATAAAAACAGAGAAACTGTTTCCAAAAAAGCAAACTGGGTAGGAGAGGTTATTATCCCAACTCTTCTAAAATATTGTTAAGCATTATTCTTTATAAAACAGAGTAGTTATGATTTACATGTATAGTTTATTTCCTAGCTCACTCACATCAAGGATTTTAAATGATCAGGATGCATCTGGTCTTTTAACTCCACCCCATGTACTACTTACCCCCGCCCCTGCCCCAAGCACAAATAAAAATCCAGCTGCTTCAGTTAAGAGCAGCACTGGGGGAAGGGCGCAGGAAAAGAAGAGGGAGGTAAAAGTATTACACAAAACTCCCAATCACCTTCCAGTAAACTCTCTCCAGATTTCCACTTTTATAAAAAACAAAACAAGGGGGCACGCGGTGGTGGTGGTGGGGGCATGAAGTGAGCAAATCCATAGTCATTTGAAGACAACTTTTACATAAATGAATTTATTCGTATCTTGGGTGGGAGGTGGGAGGGAGGGAGGCAAGAGAGGAAGAGGAAGGAAGGAAATAAAGGTGCTAGATGTGCACTTTTTATGACTGTCCTAATTATTCTCAAAGTAGAAGTAATTTGAATAAAGCCAAGGATATTATATCCATGATAGTGTTTTAAAACTTATAAATGAAAACAATATTTCACTGTTTTAAAAACATAGTGACTTTACTATTAAAGAATCTAAGTTTGGAAAATGAAATTAAAAAGCAACTCAGTTTCTAAAGTACTTGCATCACAAAGGGAAATCTTTCTTGCTACAAGAAACTTGTGCGACCATTTGGATGTAAACCAAAGGTTTCTGCAGACAGTAAAAATCTCCAGGAGATACAAAGCCGTTGTAATTCCCTCTTCTCTTATTTATGTCTTCAAGAAATCTAACATCTTGCTAATCACAACTAAACGCTCTGCTGAAAAACCTTTCAAGATTTTTAAATCAGAATGGCTCTTAAGCAGTTAATGTCTCTATTTAAGAAATTATCTTTAAAGCTTTCATCAGGAGTCTATGTTTTGAAAAAGCTGAAAACACAAAGAATAAATAAGCATTTTAAACATGCTTTATTCCTATACTATTCACTTCATGAACTAATAAATGATACATTCTTTCATAAATGAACATAAAAAATTACCTTACATTTCCAATTTATTTTCAGTATTTATGATTAGAAAACCTAATCACAGTAATATCCTCCTTCCCATGTTCTAGGGCTAACCTTTTATGTATCAAAAGTATTTTTTTTGTGTGTGAGAAGTTACATTTTCAAAACAGGTATTTCCCCATTATTTAGCTATCTCCTGCTTCTGTGGCCATCTGACACTTTCCATTTACCATAACTAAATTCTTTACGTGAAATATGTAATATTCTCAAATTAAATGTTTAATTTTTAGCAAAAAAATGAGAGAACACTGGCAGCTTCTCAAGAGAACTTTAAATCCCTGAACTTTATCAAATGCTCTTATTTCTTTCTAAACAGTACCAAATCAGGTCAACTTGGGAAGGTTAAAAAAAGGCCCACAAAAGGTACTACCTAAATGCCTAAAGATATTGTACCGATTCAATTAAGGAGGACTGGAGAAAAAAAGTAAACTTCTCCACTCCGAGTGCCTCTTTCTTACGCAAATAATACAGGTGGTTTGCATTTCCTAAGAGACCTAGTCATTTTATAATATGAAAAACATTCTTGTGAAGAGAACCTCTCAGAACTCTGCTTTTTAAGGTAAGTCAGAGATCTAAGGGTAAATTTCAATAGGCCAATTTATCATAATTTAAATTACTGAGAAAAAAAAATTAGTTTCCAGGCTAAAATAAAAAAGAATTTCTCATTTTAGGGTATCTAACTGAAAGCCACTGGTAGAATCTAGCTATCAGAAATGTTAAAAGACTAGTTTATAATGGTCTATTTCTGATGCATGAGTATTTATAATAACCATGTACAAATGGAAGTCAAAAGTACACCATGCTTCTTAAATAGCAAATAGGACAAAGACTTGCAAATTTTAAAACATGCAATTACTCTTAAACTACAAATATGTTACCAAGTGCCGATAAATACTTTTATAGTACTTGTTAAAGAAATGTTTCAGTATGTATTAAACAAGCAACCCTAAAAATGTGCGACTGTGTCTACTCTACTGAAAAATTAAAGACAAACAACATATAAAACTAAGAGTTAAAATAAATCCTAATTCCCTAAAGTGGCAAATAAATGTAACCATTAATAATTTTTGTATCCAAATCAAAAACATCCACTTTAAGGACATTAGCTTAAAAATAAAAACAAATATTTAAATAAAAGTGAATGCATCCTACAGATTTTGGATGAATCTGTAGTATTTCATGGGTCTAGGTGCACTGGAATGCAAAGAAACTAGAACTCATGCATAGCTAAGTAATTCAAGACTCTAAAGATATACCATTCTATGAGGAACTTCCACAGCCTAAGGGGAAGCTACAAGCTACCATCAGATGAAAGTCACAGCAGAATGTGACCCTAATCACAAAATGACTTCATTCTAAAGCTGAAAAAAAGTCTTTGAAAATCCAAATTAAAACTGCCAATTAAACAAAACACTTTTTCAATTTCATTAATGGACTGAGAGTTCCTTTAAGGTCCTTTGTCTTTGTTAACTGCACTTTAAAAATAGTATAAAGTCAAATAAGTACTTAGTAGAGAGCCTGCATTTCTACTAGGGCCTACCATGCTATAGGAAGAATGCTTAGAACAACTGTATCCTGTTTGGGGCTCCATGCTGCACCACATTCCATTCACATGAGGAAGAGGCGAACAGATGAGCCCTCCTCGAAAAACATTTTTAAAATAAATCAGCTACAGTTCTCAAACATAACTCAGCTGCTCAAACAAACCATGTTAAAGCTCACCATTTAACATCTGACTGGAAATTCACAAGGTTTATGTCTACAGTCCAAGTTTCTAACAATCTCCAGTTAACATTTAACAATTCCTTTTCCAAGTGAAAAAAATTAGGCTCATAAACTACAAAAATCTGATATAAATCTCACTAAAGAAATACTAAGGCAGAAAACAATCTAAGATACATTTTAGAAGTCAAGGTTTAGTCTTAAAAAAAAAAAAAAAGATTGGCGTGACTCGAAAGAACAAAGTCCAAATTCCCACCCAAGCAGGTCTATTGAAAAACACGATACTGTTAGAAAACAAGTTGGGGGTGGGGACAAGCATACACCAGACAGAAAAAACCCTCACCAAACAAATACCCCTACTTCCCTTAAAACATTATATTCTTAAAACCCTAGTCCAAAACATTTCTGCTATAATACTTGAAACAACTGAGCTTGTTTTTTATCATACAGTGTTATGAAATTACTACCGACACAATAAATCACTCTCTAAACAAATGAAATCATTAAAAATTTTAAAAAACTAAGACCACGAAAGCTGGATCTGAAAAAGACAGTGACCTTAATTCCTAAAATCGAGAAGCAAAACCAAATGTAAATTAAGACAAAAGAAAAAGGAAGCAGAAAAATACAAACCGTACTTTCTTCTTGAGAATTTTAAAGTATCTTTAAATCTCCGATATCCACGACAAGGCTTTAAAGGTCAAGAAGTATAGCTGACATTTCCATTTTGTTCTTGAGCAGTATTGTTTTTTAAATCTATCCTCAATAATTCTTAAGTGTTCAAAAATCACAGGCAAATGGCTCTCAAACCAGGCATTTCTGAGCTCACTGGCAGCGTCGTCATTGTACGGTAAGAAAAGCCAAGACGACAGAACGAAGCCGAGGCTGTAACCTAACAAGTCTCCGGCGAGCAAAGGACGGTCTTCTGTCTGCTCTGGCTCAGTCCTGCCAGTGATGAGGATTACAACTCGCTCTTTGTCATCAGCACTGTGGTGTTAACGACCAAGAAATCCTGCAGCTGAAGCCCTACTGCATCCTCCGATCTGGGTCAGGATAATTTCTCCCGAGGTCGCTTACATAACCAGTAAGATACTCCAAATAGAGAGAACAGCCATCCATCAGCTAGAGAAAGCCTTTTGCCACTGTACTCTGTCTGTGTGGAAACACACTGCAGTAGCTTCCAACAGCGCAGACACCCAAATGAGAACGACTACTTGGCTTAGGGCAGACTGAGAGAAGGGAAGAGGCGGTGCTCTGTAAACTGTAACTAATCCTCCGTCACAGGTGCTGATGGAGTCACTTCCAGCACGAGTCACATTACTGGTGATTACTCATTTGGCTGCGCCATAGAGACTGGCTCATAATTTTAACAACAGACAAAGACAGACTAGTGGCGAGACTGAGAGCTCAAGTTTACTGTCTCCTTCACAAGGCAAATGCAAATACAAAGTTTTTGCCTTACAGATTTACCAAGGTGAGAAAGTGCAGAAAACAAGTAATATGTAAATCTCTCTCAAGTGGGCAAAAATAAAACATAACTTTAAACCTATTAAGAACACTTTCAAGTGTGTTTTCAAGTAAAGAGTTTACTTTTAGTTCACTCATTTCTCATTGGAAATATACTAGCATTTTTAAAAACACAGGGGGAAAAACAGTTTAAAACATTTCTGGGGTAATAATCTAAGTGAAATCAAATGACATAACCAACACCACACCAACACTACTCAAAGGAAAAACTAACTGGTAATATTTATTTTGGCAGATTAAAAAATATTCCTGAAACATTTTTATTATTTGTAAGAATAATTTAAATAGTTCATAGCTATAAAAACCTTTAATAGCTACAGATGGCTATTCAGCACCTGACATGTGATTAGTCTGAACTGAGATCTGTGCTGTATGTACAATAAACACACTGAATATGAAGAAAGAATGTCAGATATCTGCAAGTACAAGAAAACATTCACCTATTTTTAATGATGTGTGTGAATGGCCTTTTATTTTAAATTTGTCCCAATGTTAGGTATTGCAATTTCAATAAATTTAAAAATTTACACTGATTTTAATACCAACAACCAATTTATCAAATCATGTTGAGAAAAACTTCCATTCCCAGCCAATGCCCTGTCCCTTTAAATCTATTCCAGATGTATCAGCTTCATTTCATAAAAAACATTAGATTAACTACTAGAAAAAAAGATATTTTTAATTCAGTCTATTATGCATTGTACTTACGAAATTCTCAATCCTTTTTTATTTTAAAGATGACAGAGACGAATAGTGATTATTCTAAGAATATTAGTAAAGTTCAGTTTTAGAACAGTGATAGAAATGAAATGTAAATGAAATGTACTTTTTAATAATGAGTCAAGTGAATATTAAATCACATATAGAATACCAGTATTTCATTTCATAATTACTTAAGATGTGATCATAAAACATGTACAGAATTAAAAGAATTCAGTGGAATGTAAGTTACCAAAAAAAAACCAAAAAAAAAAACCAACTGGAGTAATATGGCAGCCTTATTCTGAGCCTGAAACAAACAGCAAATGCTTGATTCAGGTTATTACATTATATTATAAACTATCAAATTTTAAATACATGTCATACTACTTTTCTACAGTTTACTGTATATTAGAGAATGAGTTAAATATTTCACAAGATGCATCTTACAATCTCACATAAAATCAGATTTATTATTAACTTAAAAACATGTTTGTTCCTCAAGTACTATGTCCCCTACAAAATCAAGTAGCTTTAAGAACTATACTCAACTAACAACTGCCATAGTATTTATATATTGCTAGTGATACACAATTAAATAATTTTATAAAACTAAAATAATTAACATCAGTACTGAAAAACCACTCATTTTTATTTCATACTGCATCACGTTACATTAAAGTTAGATATTTTTCCATTACCATAAATACTACATTTTTGTTGTTTAGTTGCTAAGTCCTGTCTGACTCTTTGCGACAGTCGACTTTTAATGGAAACAAATAAAGGTTACAAGGGCAACTAGCTGAAAACCCTAAGTATCTTCTTAATGTTTAAACTGGGCTTGATAAATATTTTTATAGGGCTTCGTTGGTGGCTCAGATGATTAAGAATCCGCCTGTAATGCAAGAGACCAGGGTTCAATCCCTGGGTCAGGAAGATCCCCTGGAGAAGGGAACTGCAACCAACATTCTCACTTCGGAAATCTCATGGGCAGAGGAGTCTAGTAGGCTACAGTCCATAGGGTCGCAAGGAGTCGGACACGGCTGAGCAACTAACACAAATATTTTTATAAATATATACATATATGTTTGGTCTGGTACACTGACAAATTTCTAACAAATAAAAATATCGAAGTAACAACACGGAGAAAGCATTTGGAAGCAAGGTAAGTTGTTTAGCTTTTACAACATGTCTTCTTAAATTCTCTCTTGTTCTTACAACTGTATGGGATGCTATTAAATATCACCTTTCAGACGGCAAAAAGCACAAATTTGAGGACAGCAGCATTGTAATCCTTTAAACTGGTTCTTCTTACTGCTTATACCTTCCTCAATGAAGGTATAATGATTCCTCAATGAAGGTATAATGAATTAAGGAAGGAAGTTGAAGAGTTAAATTTCTTTTTTTCTTTCTTTTTTTTTCGGCTGGGTAAAAGGTCTTTTCTGGCAGCTAAACCAGGCTAGAGGAAGAGGAAACTACTCCAGTTACTGCCCAGAAATACACATCTCTGACTTCCTTCCTTTTTAGCTGGTTTCTAGGTTACAAGCTGAATAAATCAACAGAGGTGAGAAAGTAAACAGAGGCTACAAGGAAGGCAATACTGTATGGCTATCTGAAGAAAATCTGTTCCTTCCAATAATTGTAGAACTTTTATACATATAATTAAGAGTTAAACTAACATTTTGCTCCCATTTATTTTGGACCATGAAAGAAACTCCTCATCTTTACAAATATGGAAATCTAAACAAACAAGTGGATTTCTCCAAGTAAACAGATTGTACAAAACACCAAAAACCTCTAAGGTTCAGTGCTTTAGCATTTTAAGTACTTTATCAGACACAAGGATAGGAAAATAAGAGAAACAATAGTAATTTAAAAATGATTTGAACTTGATATGGCCTTATCTGAAGCTGATTAGATTGAGGAAAATACTTTTCAATAAGTCCTATTGATCTATGAAAACATACAATCAAATGTGTAACTCTTGCATCATGGTATTACCCTAATGATTAAAATCTTCACATTAATATATCTATGTAGATATTCCAGGCACTGCAAGGGTGATGTAGCATGGTACACATCAACAGACCATGAAGTTCCAGGATTTCCAGATGATACAGACCTAACACTGATTTTTAAACTCTCTTTTCTCCCCTAAGCATGCAGGATGTTCAATCAACCAATATGTGTGCGATGTCTTAAATTATTGCACTGCTCCCTCCTTTCTTCACTATATCCTGGGTAACTGCCCCAGTCATAAGAGGAAAGTTATGCAACAACAGAATGCGTTCATTTTTTAACTTTGTAAATATTTATCATAATTTTTATGACATATAGTTGACCAAGAAAAATCACTGCTGAGAACACAAAAGCACTATGCAAACAGTCTCTGTGTTTCAATAAGCACTATGGCTGAATCCAGTGTCCTTTTATCTTTTTCTTCTAGTCCTTCTGAGTACTAACAGAGCACACACTCTAACTGGAGTAGTAGTTCTATCAGTTTGTCGTTATCTATGGCTTCTCTCTAAGACTCTCCCTGATCAATCTTTCTTCTTCCCAATATTATGAGGTTTCACTTACAATCATTCCTCTGTAATGGCAAGGAACTGGTTTCAGGGTCTAGGAGGATATCAAAATCTTTCAAGGCTCAAGTTCCTTACATGAAATAGAATAGTATTTGCATATAACCCTCCCATATACTTTAAGTCATCTCTAGATTACTTATAATACTTAATATAACATAAATACTATGTAAATAGTTGACAGCTTTAGTGGCCCAGTCATGTCCAACTCTTTGTGACCAAATGGACTGTAAGCCTGCCAACCTCCTCTGTCCACGTAGTTCTCCAGGCAAAAATACTGGAGTGGGCTGCCATTCCTTTCTCCAGGGGATCTTCCCAACCTAGGGATTGAACCTGGGGTCTCCTATATTGCAGGCAGATTCTTTACTGTCTGAACTACCAGGAAAGTCCCCGAAATTAATAGGCACAAGGAAAATTCAAGTTTTGCTTTTGAGAATCTTTTGGTATTTTTTCTTCTGAAATTTTTCATCCATGGTTGATTGACTCCTCATATGCAGAACACACAAGTAGGGAGGTTTGACTGTCCTTTTCCTCCTCTATAGCTTTATGGGTGTATGCCATTAAGATAACTAATTTTTCTTTCCATTAATAATTCCAGGACTTCCCTGAGGGTCAAATGGTCAAGAATCGACCTGTCAAATGCAGGTGACATGGACTCAATCCCCGGTCTGGGACAAGCCATGGGACAACTAAGCCCATGGCCCACAACTACTGAGCACTGAACTACTGAAGCCCAAGCACCTTAGACCAAGAGAAGCCACCCGCAATGAGAAGCATGTGGCACATCACCGTTAGGGTAGCTGCCACTTACCACAACTAAAGAGAGCCCGTGTGAAGCAGTGAAGATCAAGTGCAGCCAAAAGTAAATTTAAAAATTACAGCAATAGATTTTTAGACCTGAATTTTCATCTTATTCTAACCTGTATTTATAGCTTTACTATTGGAGGACACAGATATACCCTGTAACCACATAAAACCAAAAATAACTAGAATTAAATGCTAAATTTTCACGCTTCTTTCAAAACCACTATAAATATTCTCACTACAATTTCAGAAATAGTTACCTCAAAATTCATTAATACAGTGATGTCTGATGACTTACTTTGGTTCCCTTGCTCATATTATAATATTCTGAATGTCTGATATTTTTCCTTTAAACCTCTGTCAATTAAAAAAAAAAACTATTCCATAATTTTAGTATGACTGATAAAAATATCAAGAACATTTTGAAAGTAAACACATCAAATTTACGGAAAATATAATCACACAAGTTCTAGAAAGAAAGAAAAAAATAAATACAAATCAATGATATGAAACTAACCATAAAAGATACAACATATTTTTAATGCTTTAATTAATACAACAAGGGGAAGCTGGAACACAACACACATAAATAATAATCAATGGATTGTTTAAAAAGTCCCAAAATAGTTTCAGGTAAGTATGGGAATTTAGTGTAAAATAAAGGTGGATTTTCAAGTCAGAGGGGATAAAATGAAAATGAGGAAATTTAATACAAGAAAAACA
The DNA here is from genome assembly GCF_019320065.1 of Cervus canadensis. NCBI lineage: Eukaryota > Metazoa > Chordata > Mammalia > Artiodactyla > Cervidae > Cervus > Cervus canadensis. The sequence goes on along the minus strand of NC_057393.1, from coordinate 73,883,266 downwards.
GCTGTTAAAACAGAAATGGAACTTTAGTGATTAAGGTTCTCATTTTTACAGATGAAGAAATGGACATTCAGGGAGATTAAGTGACTTTTGTCAAAATACTAGCAGAAACCATGCGACTAGAAACAAGAGTTCTTAATTCATATTTGAAGGAATGAATTTTACTATGTAATATGGTGTGAAAGAACCATGTTTTCTTCATGCTTGTTGACATGAGGTAGCAGAGAGCAAAGTGTCTTGCTATCTGCTGAATAAAGCTTTAAACTCTGAACATAAAATGGAGGAAACCGAAGATACTTATTTCACCTATCAAAAAGAACAAACACCTATCAAAAAGAACTAGGTAAACAATTCAACATAAAGGAAATCTTAAAGATAACTTCTGAAAAACAGCATTTCAGACAATGATATTAATAGTTTTTCAGTTTAATTCTTATTTTGTCACTAGTATTTCTGTCAAGAAAAAAATATTTAAATGTAGAAAGTGTAAACTAGGGATTAAAAATAAACTAAACCATAAAAAACACATTGGATCCTGTTTCTAGAAAAAATTAGATTTCCGTATAAATAACATAATTATTTTCAGATCAGTTCAGTCGCTCAGTTGTGTCCAACTCTTTGTGACCCCACTGACTGCAACACCCCAGTCATCCCTGTCCATTACCAACTCCCGGAGCTTGCTGAAACTTACGTCCATCGAGTCAGTGATGCCATCCACCTATCTCAACCTCTATCGTCACCTTCTCCTTCTGGCTTCAATCTTTCCCAGCATCAGGGTCTTTTCCAATGAGTCAGTTCTTCACATCATGTGGCCAAAGTATTGGAGCTTCAGCTTCAGCATCAGTCCTTCCAATGAATATGCAGGGTTGATTTCCTTTAGGATCGACTGGTTGGATCTCCCTGCAGTCAGTCCAAGGGACTCTCAAGAGTCATCTCCAACAACACAGTTCAAAAGCATCAAATTCTTTGGTGCTCAGCTTTCTTTATAGTCCAACTCTCATATCCACACATGACTACTAAAAAAATCATAGCTTAGACTAGACGAACCTTTGTCAGCAAAGTAATGTCTCGGCTTTTTAATATGCTGTTTAGACTGATCATAGCTTTTCTTCCAAGGAGCAAGCATCTTTTAATTTCATGGCTGCAACCACCATCTGCAGTGATTTTGGAGCCCAAGAAAATAAAGTCTGCCACTGTTTCCATTGTTTCCCCATCTATTTGCCATGAGGTGATGGGATCTGATGCCATCATCTTAGTTTTCTGAATGTTGACTTTTAAGCCAGCTTTTTCATTGTCCTCTTTCACTTCCTCTTTCACTTTCATCAAAAGGCTCTTCAGTTCCTCCTCACTTTCTGCCATAAGGGTGGTGTCATCTGCACATCTGAAGTTATTGATATTTCTCCCAGCAATCTTGATTTCAGCCTGTGCTTCATCCAACCTGGCATTTGGCATGATGTACTCTACATATAAGCTAAATAAGCAGGGTGACAATATACAGCCTTGACGTACTCCTTTCCAGATTTGGAACCAGTCTGTTGTTTCATGTCCTGTTCTAATTGTTGCTTCTTGATCTGCACAGTTTTCTCAGGAGGCAGGTCAGGTGATCTGGTATTCCCATCTCTTTCAGAATTTTCCCCAGTTTGTTGAGATTAGAGAATAATTGGAAAACAAAAGAACTGAGTGTAGAAAAGGGTCTCATAGTTCTAAGCATGAACGCAGTCAGTGAAACATGTGCCCTTTTGGTCTTTCTTTCACAAGTATGTATATTTGTTACCAAGTTTTAAGGAACATATGCTTTATAAGTTGCTCATTTCACTTAGTACTCTTTTTCCCTTTCTTTTTTGGTCCACCACACAACTTTTGGGATGACAGTTCCCCAACCAACGACTGAACCAGGCCCCTGCAGTGAAAGCACAGGGAGCCCTAACCACTGGACTGCCAGGCAACTTTCCACTGAGCACTCTTCTCATGCTATTACATTGCCATCATTTAAAACATCTACCTGATAAATACTTAAGGAAATGAACATTAAGTTTTTATTACACCTTTTCTCAGTATTTAGGCCTTCTTCACTTCTCCACTATTACAAAAATCAGAAGAAAATCATCCTTCTTTTGCTAAACAACCAAAATTCCAAGTTTATATGGGTTCAAATAAATTACATGTTAGAATATTAAATTGACAGATACAAACGCAGAGCCATTACTGGCAATCTTTGGAGAAAAAAATAACATTATCAAGATACTAGAGATAAGTAATCTATTTATATTTATTAATATTTGTAAATAAGGGAGCTATTCAGAAAAAAAAATACATGCTAGCAAATGAACTTCAGCAAAACTCCAAGATGGACAATAAGAACCATGGAATAGGAAAAAAAAAAAAAAATCGACACATTGATTACTAAGAGCCAAATATATTCACTCAGAGTAGTTTGTCTTTTAGTAAAAACAAAGGTTACTTTTATGAAGAAACTCTGGAATAGGTAAATCAATGAAATATGGGCTACATGACGGTTCTTGGTACATTTACATCTCGTTAAAGAGTACTGAATAATAGTATTACTTTTAACATATAACATACAATCTCTTCATCTTTCATCTTACACACTATCACTTGAAGTGTGATAGTATTATACTTTTTTAGTATATAAATATAAAGTATATATATATACTAAATATATATATTTAGTATAAAGTATATAAATAAATACATTTACAAATTAATATATGACAGAATTATTCCAAAATAAATCTTACAAAAAATGCAATTAAGACCTAGATTTTAAAATGATCAAGAAAAGTGGAATAAGGATTATTCCCAAATTTAATAGTCAAAAGTTAGGTTCTATTTTTAAGTTGTTAAAAAAATCAACTATACAGGTAGAATGTAAGAGGGATGCAGATTGCTAGAAATTCACGTGAAAGAGTCCTGGAGGATTTCAAGACACTAAGCCAATAGAAGTTATGTATTTTTTAAAAAGAAAGGACAGAGTGGGGGTAAATAAAATTTTGACACAAAGCACCCAGACCAAGGCAGGTACTGGTCCCCTTAGACTTTACATTGGTTATGCTATGTCGGAATATCTTGTTCAATTTGGGACATAAAAGAGGAACAATTACAAACTAAGATGTTCGACACGTTAAAATCATGGATTATTAGAATCATTTGAAAGAATGAACAAACAACATCTAATTACATACAATTATTTAAAGGGTCGGGTAATTCGAAAACAAAGAAGCTTATAAGCAAAATTTCCAGGAAGCCAATTCTAGCTCAACACAAAGAATGCACAGATTTTTAATAATTAAACACTATCAAACCAACACAGACTTACTTATGAAGTAGTGAACTTCCAATAACTAGAAGCAATCAAAAATCTGGATGAAAACTAACTTGACAAGCTTGTCACTGAAGGATCCCATTTCTGGCTTTGGCAAAGGGTTGTTCATGAAATATCAGACATTTTCCAGTTCTAAGATTCTAATACTGTGTTCTTTAAGCAGCTTAATGTTTAAGAGCAAACTGAAGATAAAACTAAACCAACCTTTTCATAAACACTGCTACTGCTACTTTTGCATATAAAAAAGCATAAAAAGAGTACTGCTGAATGTTCGTGTTCACCTTATTGATGTAAGGTGGCAGAATGAAAAGTAAAAAGTAACATCTCCCATTTCAGATTAAATTAACCCAGACTTGCTCTGCTTGGTAGAAATAAAACTATGTGGGAGACTTTCATGACACAGAAATTTCTGTAGTCCACAGATCCTTTTATCTCTTATGATGAAAAAGTAAATGTAATTTTGTGAGAATAAAAAATATTACAAAATTAAGTCAACTCAACCATAAATGCAAAACATGTGTTAAAATGTTAATAACCAGAAAATCACAGAAGAAATTCAAAGTTAAGCTAAAGAAAACATTTAAAAATATTCTTTCTGATTTATCTTAATCATTTCACTGCTCGTACTCTTGGAAACTTTAACATGATATCTCCTTGGTTTTGATAACTTCTGTATGGCAAACATCTGTTACTTGTGCAGCACAAGTCCTCTACAATTATTTCTCCATTATATCCTTGTTTGTTAAAAACCCTGATGATGTTAGCAGCAATCTGGAAGCTGAATTTTTCAACTAACAAGGGGAATTCACAATCTCCTTTAAGTATAATACGTTAACTCTTTTGGTTATTTTAAAAATTAATACATTTTAGGTGATAATTATCATATATGCTAAACAGTATTTAGATTCAAAATACAATAATATCAAAGTTATCAAAATTTCAAGCATATTTCATTAAGTATTGATAACTTATGCCAACATTTTGACAGCCCTGAAATAAGAAAATACCAGCTACAATACCAAGTAAAAAGAAGACAACAGAACAGAGAACTTAAAGACTCTGGCATTTAAGTATTTTCTTTGAATTACTATCAAATTATGAGTCATTCAAAATGAACTTCCCTTCCCTTCTAATATATTACAGGACAACTGAAAGTTATATTGCAAAAAACCCCACAAAAACAAAACAAAAAACCCCCCAGAGAAAAGGAATACCCATTATTTAATTTCAGGTTAATATATAAAGTAATTTTGCTATACCTCCTTTAAACAAAGTCCTCCCCTCTAAAGCTCTGTTTTCTTAATTTAGGTCAATTCCTATTCCATTGAGGACACCTCCATCTAAGAGGATGAGGCAACCAAAGCCCCAAGGCTAAGTGGGAAGGGAAAAAGGTAAGACCCATTAGTGATACACAAAAGCTTTTTGCTTAAGTTTATCTCTATACAGAGAGGAAATTATCACAATTAGACTCTTAGACTCTTCATAGATAATAAAGATTCCTTACAGGATCTTCGTTTCCTTCAAAGTTTCAGCAGCCTGTAAGCAGTCTGGGCAAATAAACTTCTTTGGGAGTCCCATGGATTTAGTGGTGTTTTACCGCTTTCAAAACTCCCTGAAGAACTGGCTTCTCCTCAGGGATAGCTTCTCTGCATTGACTACTTACCACCTGCTTTTAGAATTTTTTAAAGTGGAACAAGTTTTCCTAATTTCAGGAATCCTTAGGATCATCTTTCCTATTTCCCAGCACATTTACATCAAACTATATTTCATATTTTAACTTTGACTGTATTCTACCTTGGCCTTGGATAACATGAGCACACTTAGAAAGTTACATTATTTAGTTAAAAAAAAAAATCAAACCATTTAAATGGTCATGTAACTATGAATTTTTCTACTCTAATGGTAAGAAACACTACATAAGGAAGCAAGTGCTAAAATAACAACAAACTAGTGAATATAATGGAGAAGGATGGCAAGACACTCCAGTAGTCTTGCCTGGAGAATCCCAGGGACAGAGGAGCCTGGCAGGCTGCAGTCCATGGGGTGGACAGTCAGACACAACTGAAGCAATTTAGCAGAGTGAATAGAATTTAAAAAAAAAAGCAGACCCACATTATGGAGAAAAAACTAATGGTTACTGGTTGCGAGATGAAAGGGGGGAGGGGATTAACTAGCTTATTTTATACTGTAATATATAAAGCAATATATATGTCAATCCTAAAGGAAATCAGTCCTGAATATTCACTCAAAGGACTGATGCTGAAGCTGAAACTCCCAATACTTTGGCCATCTGATGTGAAGAACTGACTCATTGGAAAAGACCCTGATGCTGGGGAAAAATTGAAAGCAGGAGGAGAAGGTGATGGCAGAGGATGAGATGGTTGGATGGCATCACTGACTCGGTGGATGTGAGTTTGAGTAAGCTCTGGGAGCTGGTGATGGACAAGGAAAGCCTGGTGTGCCAAGAGGCTCACAAGGTCCACGAGGTCACAAACACCACTGAGCAACTGAACTGAATTGACTGATATAAAGCAAATCTCTTAAAAGAGATGGGAATACCAGACCATCCTTATCTGTCTCCTGAGAAACCTGTATGGGGGTCAAGAAGCAACAGTTAGAACCCTGTATGGAAGAACTGATTGGTTCTAGATAGAGAAAGGAGTATGACAGGGCTGTCTGCTGTCACCCTGTTTGTTTAACCTACATGCTGAGCACATCTTGAGAAATGCCAGGGGGCTGGATGAGTTACAACCCAGAATCAAGATGGAGGGAGAAACAACCACCACCTCAGATATGCAGATGATACCAGAAAGCAAAGAAGAACTAAAGAGCTTCTGATGAGGATGAAGGAGGAGACTGAAAGAGCTGGCTTAAAGACTAAATATTAAGGCTCCAAAATCACTGTGGACGGTGACTGCAGCCAAGAAATCAGAAGACGATTGCTTCTCGGCAGCAAAGTGATGAGAAACCTAGACAGCTGTTGAAAAGCAGAGACATTACTCTGCAGACAAAGGTCCCTATTGTAAAGGCTATGGTCTTCCAAGTGGTCATGTACAGTTTTAAGAGCTGGACCGTAAAGAAGGCAGAAGGCCAAAGAATTGATTCCTTTGAACTGTGGTGCTGGAGAAGACTCCTGAAAGTCCCCTGGACAGCAAGGATATCAAACCAGTCAGTCTTAAGGGAGATCAACTCTGAATATTCACTGGAAGGACTGATGCTGAAGCTCCAGTATTTTGGTCATCCGATGCAAGCAGACGACTCACTGGAAAACTCTGATGCTGGGAAAAATCGAGGGCAGAAGGGGAAGAGGGCGTCAGAGATTGAGATGGCTGGATGGCACCACCTATGCAATGAAGATGAACTTGGGCAAACTCCGGGAGATGGTGAGGGACAGGGCGGTCTGGTGAGCTGCAGTCTATGGGGTCGCAGAGTCGGACACAACTGGGTGACTGAACAACTAAAAACACCTACGTACTTTCCACTGCCACTTGCTGTGTCAGAAAGGAGGGAGTTTTCTTTACCATTCTCTTATAATAGTGAGCTAGACTGAGCTTTAGTATGCTTCATTAAGTTTCTTACTATATTAATTGGTGAAGAATCCTGAAGAATATATTTTACTTCCAGAGCTTAATGCTGAAGGCACAAAGTGGTGTTAGCCAAGTCCTAAAACAGTGGTTCTCAAAGGACAGCCCTCCACCATCTAGCTACATGAACAATATCAAGGAACTAGTTTAAAATGAAAATTCTCAGGCTCCACCATTACCAGGATCAGAATTCCTGGCAGAAGAGCCTAGCAACCTGTTTTTAACAAGTGCTTGGGTAATTGTGGAGCACCTTAGAGTCTGAGGACCACTGGATCAAGGAAGTGCTCTTAATTTAACCTCTTTGGGGTCCGTGTACTCTCTGATTCTGATGAAAGCTATAGGTCCAAAGAAACATGGCAACATAGAATTTTGCATCATAATTTCAGGGATGTCCAAGATCATCTGAGACTCTTCTAAGAAAAAACATTTGTAAGCTTTAACCCTAATCATATACTCAATTAAAAACTCTGAGGATGTGGCACTTTATTGTAAATATTTTAAAAACTTCATTTTTAAAACTTTTCCCCTACTGCCTCAACATACCCACAAACAGGCTGTAAGCACCCTGCCCAGGTGAGCAGGCGTACCTGGATGATAAGGTTGGCTTCTGCCACAATTTCCCTTTCCTGCCTTCCTCTGACCATGACCTAGTGACATTCAAAGGCACCGGTGAAATCTTCTTGGCTCTTCCACTGGGTAATCCAACCTGGCCTCCCCCCAGATCCCCAAGAAGGACACTAGCCTACAGGCCCCTGTGCTCTCTTTTGGCGCCCCATCTGCTGCTTGAGCTTTCTCCCTTGTGGCACACAGACTTTCTCTCTCCAGGACCTCTGAGTAAGACAGACTTTGTTTTCATGTGCCTCTCCTGTGTCTCCTCTTGTGGCTATACCTCAAATAAAAGGATACAGAACAGGCCTAGGAATCCTCAGTTTTAAAATGCTATTTGAGGTAAATCTGAGGTTCAGTCAGCTTTGAGAACCATTGCTTCACGGATCAATGAATGTTGGTTGAGAACACCTAGCCTAGAGTGATCATATCTCAGGATAAAGTGACCCAGTTCAGGGCTTAGAAAGTCTCTTGACAGACCAGTCTTATTATCACTTCAATAACTCAACCTTCTACTCTCTCAGAAAGCACAGGGTCTTTAAATAGCTTGTCAATAGCTTTACATTGGAAAGCTGATCATTATCAGTGTGGTGATAGGAGAATCATGTAGAGATCAATTTCACACACCAGGTTCTCAAATTCAAATCAACTAGAAGGAAATGGCAATCCACTCCAGTATTCTTGCCTGGAGAAACCCATGCACAGAGGAGCCTGGCAGGCTACAGTCCATGGGATCCCAAGAGTCAAACACAACTTAGCAACTAAAGAGAGAGACAGAGGGCTAGTGGAGGATAAGCTCTTTTGTATTATGCAGAGATACCTGTTTAAAGATGCCTTGGATTCTTAAAGATAACACAACAGTCAAAGAAGCAGGCTCAGAAAGTGGCAATGCTACATCCCTAGATTAAACAAAAAGAAACGACAGAGCCCAAACAGTAAACAATGTAACCACAATAGTGGCTTTTTCTTGATGCTTAAAAAATACGAGTAATCTAATTATTGCTGTTCCTTACTTTCTACTCAATAGGAGAAACAGAGGAAGTTCAAGGGCAGATACAAAGAGCCAAAAGTACAGTTAATCATTCAACAAAAAAGATTTCCAAGCTGATTAAAACTGCCTGAGAAGGAGCAAAATAATTTCCCAGGTCACATGAACTATGAACCAGGAATTAGTTGGCTTAAGATTGTGACCCAAGGAGGTGTGAAATGAAATGTATTTTTTTCAGTCCACAGAGGTGATGGCCCCAATTTACCTCACAATCTTCTATCATGTTTGATCAATTATAGCGATTTGGGGGATGGGGGGAGATGGGGCACATTAAGGTTAAGTGTTTTATCCCAACATCTAGAAAATACACATGAAGTTACAATTTAAGTTACTCTTCTTTAGAATGATAACATTATATGTGGAACCTAAATACGACACAAATGAACCTATCTACAAAACAGATTCATAGACACAGAGAAAAGACCTGTGGCGTAAACAAAATGAATGGACAACAAGGTCCTACTGTATAGCACAGGTAACTATACTCACTGCCTTGTGATGAACCATAATGGAGAAGAACATAGAAAAGACTGCATATGTATGGCTAAATCACTTTGCTGTGCAGCAGAAACTAACACAACATTGTAAATCAATCATACTTCAATCAGAAAAAAAAAGCATTTATGAATAGTGAATCAAGCTCTCAAATTACATGCTTTAGTTATTATTAATATAAATGCATGACCATTAATTATTCAGTTACCAAACGTGTGTATAGCCCCTATAACGTGCTACACATCTACTACGCACATATATACAGAAAGTAAGAATTATCATTTTTTGTTCGTTTTCCTTGACCTCTTATCTAGATAATAAAGGAACTAACTGCTCTTGTACAACGAAATTTAACAAGAGTAAACGTTAAATCCACAGTTTAGGTTACAAAAAGCTACTACTTAAGTATGATGCAACACGAACTCCCATCCCATCTCTCACAGGCATACATTACTATACTATGCAGTAAAACTTGTTTGGCCGCTTTTGATGCAAAAAAGGATTAGAAGTTTTATTCATTCCACAAATAGTCACTGGAATATCAACAATGCGTTAAGCACTGTCTCAGAGATTTGTGGATGATGCAAAGGTGAAGCTAAACAGAAACTCTGTATAAGGCAAGAATGTACTGTGATGTGAATGCTAAAATTGCTATTACAGTGTTCTAAATATATGAATTACAATTCCAGTGATTGAGATCATTTCAAATGAAGATTAAAGTCATCCCATTTAGAAAGATATAGATATTAAAATAAAGATAAAAGTAGGTGACATGGATAGAAAAGGTCTGTCTAAAATCAAGGTATGTTAGGACTGGTTAAAGGAACTGCAAATGTTTAGCCTAAGGTCTTTATTATGCTTTAACATACAAGAAAAAAGTGACATTATCTTGTTCTATAGCTGAGGATCTAAACCTGTTTTGTTTTTTTTTTTTAAATTTTAACCCTTCAAAGGTCCCCAAAATCCTTGAAATTGTTAAAAATTTATGAATGTGAGAAAAATTTCCCCCCTGGGAAAAGAGTTCTTGATACAATCTATCAGATTTTCAAAGGAGTCCCTGACCCAAAAGACTTTAAGCAACAGCTCCCAGAAAATAAAGTAGGTTCAATATATGGAAGTTATGTCTAGCTGGTTCAATGTGAGGAAAAGCTTTATAACAATTTTAGCTGAGCAGAATAGGATGAGCTACCTTATGAAGTAGTAATGTCTCAGAAACAAAGCACTCCTCCATGTGGAGGGTATTCATTGATATAGGCCACTACCATGTGAAAGGTTATGGACACACTTCAAAATATGAAAGAGCTCTGATTCTGAAAGATATTTAAAAATTTTATATCAAAGAAGAGCAAGAGTTTTCAGTGTTTATCAAAAGAGTATCACCTGTTAAAATCATTGCTACTTAAGAATTTAATTTATGGGTAGGATGTATAAGGCATAATAAATTGCTATAAACGTGTGTATGTTGTATTTTTCTGTATAATATCTAATTCTCTTCCAGACAACAGGAAAAAATGGGATGTATGAGTTCCTAAGATACAATTAGCACAGGGTGCAATAATTGTGCGTGGCATATTGGACACTGGGCGAACATAAAGGGGATACAGAGAGACTGAAGACAAGGCAACACCAAGGAATCTAATTATTCACTGAGCGCAGATCATCTCACCACATATCTATAGCTCTGTCACCTGTGAAATGCGCATTCACTGGTGGTAACTATCACGATCTCATGTGTCTCCTGCCAAAAATGTGAAAGATAAAAAAAAAAGACCACCACCACAAGAGAAGATTCTACACATGGACATCACCAGATGTTCAATACTGAAATCTGACTGATTACAGTTTTGCAGCCAAAGATGGAGAAGCTCTAAACAGTCGGCAAAAACAAGACCAGGAGCTGACTGTGGCTCAGATCATGAAATCCTTATTGCCAAATTCAGACTTAAATTGAAGAAGGTAGGGAAAACCACTAGTCCATTCATGTATGACCTAAATCAAATACCTTACAATTATGCAGTGGAAGTGACAAATAGATTCAAGGGATTATATCTCATAGAGTGCCTGAAGAACTATGGACAGAGGTTCCTGACATTGTACAGAAGGCAGAGATGAAGACCATCCCCCAAAAAAAGAAATGCAAAAAAGCAAAATGGTTGTCAGAGGAGACCATACAAATAGCTGAGAAAGGAAAAGATACAAAAGGCAAAGGAGAAAAGGAAAGATATATCCATTTGAATGCAGAGTTCCAAAGAATAGCAAGGAGAGATAAGAAAGCCTTCTTCAGTGATCAACGCAAAGAAATAGAGGAAAACAATAGAATGGGAAAGACGAGATCTCTTCAAGAAAATTAGAGATACCAATGGAACATTTCATGCCAAGATGGGCTCAATAAAGGACAGAAACGGTATGGATGTAACAGAAGCAGAAGATATTCAGAAGAGGTGGCAAGAATACACAGAAGAACTATACAAAAAAGATCTTCATGACCCAGATAACCATGATGGTGTCATCACTTACCTAGAGCCAGACATCCTGGAATGTGAAGTCAAGTGGGCCTCAGGAGGCATCTTATGAACAGAGCTAGTGGATGTGATGGAATTCCAGTTGAGCTATTTCAAATCCTGAAAGATGATGCTGTGGAAGTCTGCACTCAAAATGCCAGCAAATGTGGAAAACTCAGCAGTGGCCACAGGACTGTAAAAGATCTGTTTTCACTCCAATCCCAAAGGAAGGCAAAGCCAAAGAATGCTCAAACTACCGCACAATTGCACTTATCTCACACGCTAGCAAAGTAATGTTCAAAATTCTCCAAGTGAGTCTTCAACAGTACGTGAACCGTGAACTTCCGGATGTTCAAGCTGGATTTAGAAAAGGCAGAGTAACCAGAGATCAAATTGCCAACATCCACTGGATCATCAAAAAAGCAAGAGTTCCAAAAAAACATCTACTTCTGCTTTACTGACTACGCCAAAGCCTTTGACTGTGTGGATCACAACCAACTATGGAAAATTCTTAAAGATATGGGAATTCCAGACCACCTGACATGCCTCCTGAGAAATCTGTATGCAAGTCAAGAAGCAACGGTTAGAACTGGACATGGAACAACAGACTGGTTTCAAATTGGGAAAGGAGTACATCAAGGCTGTATATTGTCACCCTGTTTATTTAACTTATATGTGGAGTACATCATAAGAAATGCTGGACTGGATGAAGCACAAGCTGGAATCAAGATTGCCAGGAGAAATATGAATAACCTCAGATACGCAGATGATAACCACCTTTATGGCAGAAAGGGAAGAGGAACTAAAGAGCCTCTTGACGAAAGTGAAAGAGCAGAGTGAAAAAGTTGGCTTAAAACTCAGCATTCAAAAAACTAAGATCATGGCATCTGGTCCCATCACTTCATGGCAAATAAATGGGAAGACAATGACAAACTTTTATTTTTGGGGGGCTCCAAAATCACTGCAGATGGTGACTGTAACCATGAAATTAAAAGACGCTTGCTCCTTGGACAAAAAGCTATGACCAACCTAGACAGCAGATTAAAAAGTAGACTTTACTTTGCCAACAAAGGTCCATCTAGTCAAAGCTATGGTTTTTCCAGTAGTCATGTATGAATATGAGAGCTGGACTATAAAGAAAGCTGAGTGCTGAAGAATCGATGCTTTTGAACTATGGTGTTGGAGAAGACTCGGTTCTTACAATTATGTTATCAGCAGAGAAAGTTGTGTGGCATAAATAGACAAAGAAACTTGGAACGACTCAGAAGTGAGCGCCATGGTCTTTTTACTTCAACTGCACCCTATCTTGAGATATTAGCCAACCTCATATCTTTCCCCTTCTTTATTTTTAAATAGACTTTATTTCTTAAAGTTGTTGTAGTTCACCGCAAAACTAAGTGAAACATTCATAGTTTCCATACAGCTCCTACTCCCATACATGCACAACTTCCCTGTTATGAATATTATGAATCAGAAGGATACATTTGTCATTAATACAATCAATAAACCATAACTGACATCATCATCACCAAAGTCTAAGGTTTACATTAGGGTTCACCTTAGTGTTGTATGTTCTATGGGTTTAGATAAATGTATGCCTTGTAACCATCGTTACAGTATCACACAGAAAAGTTTTGCTGCCCGAATAATTCTTTGTGCTCTGCATATTCATCCCTCTCCTCCACCCCTGACACTACCAATCTTTTTGCTGTTTGTATAGTCTTGCCAACTCTGGAATGTCATATGGGCTTCCCCGGTAGCTCAGCTGTTAAAGAATACACCTGCAATCAGGATATCTCAGTTGGATTTCTGGGTCAGGAAGATCCATTGGAGAAGGGACAGGCTACCCACTCCAGTATTCTTGGGCTTCCCTGGTCGCTCAGCTGGTAAAGAATCTGCCTACAATGTGGGAGACCTGGGTTCAATCCCTGGGTTGGGAAGATCTCCTGGAGAAGGGAAAGGCTACCCACTCCTGTATTCTGGCCTGGAGAATTCCATGGAATATCATATAGTTGGAATCATATAGTATATGGCTTTTTCAGATTGGCTTCTTTCACTCAGTAACATGTGTTGAAAATTCCCTCCATGTTTTTTCATCTCTTCAAAGCTTTTTCGTTTCTTTTTTTAGTGATAAATAATATTCCATTGTATGGATGTGCCAGTTTATCCATTCTCCTTTGAAGGACCTCTAGGTTGTTTCCACACTTTTTATAAACATCTATATACAAGTTTTTGTATGAATGAAAGTTTTTAACTCACTTATAAAATTTCAAGGATTATGACTGCTGGATCGTATTATAACAGTATGTTCAGTTTTTAAGAAACTGCTAAACAGTATTCCAGAGTGGCTGTGTCATTGTGCATTCTCACCAGCAATAAAGAAAAGCTCCTGCTGCTCCATATCCTTGCCAGCATTTGGTGTTATTAGCATTTTGGATTTTTTTCCATTCTAGTAGACATGTAGTGGTATCTCTTGCTTAAATTTGCTATTCTCTAATGACCTCTGATGTTCAACATATTTTCACATGCATATTTGCTAACTGTAAATCTTCTTTGATGAGCTTTTTGACTCATTTCTTAAGCAGTTTTCTGATTGTTGAGTTTCAGGAGTTCTTTGTATATTTTGGACAGAAGTTGAAACCGTGTACCCCTAAAACCGAATTCCCCTGCAGAGCTCATGATCAACCTCTCTATCCAAAACTTCACTGCCTTTCTTGCCCCACAACTGTTCCCCTCAGGACTGAATAGTATCAAATAAGAGGGTGGTATTGAAACCTAGCAGGACCCTGTGAGGCCCTTCTCGGTATAAAAGCCTTTCTGGGTTCTTGCTTTTTGTTTGCAGAGTAAGTCTTAAGTCTCCTAGACCTTTCTGAGTTCTGAAGAACAGATTAAAGCAGTTAATAATTAGGGAAGTGAGAGAATGTAGAAACAAACAAAAAAAGCATTCAAGAAACAATGGTTCAGCAATAAAAGAGTCCTAGTTTCTCCTCAAGGGATATACCTAACAATCTGATGCATATCTTTAAGTAGTTCTGTAGGATCTAAGATCCCCGCCCAGGTGGAGGATGTGACTACAAGTTGACAGCAATCATGTAGACCCCAGACTGGTTAAAAGAAGAAGGCTGATGACTAAGATCCCTGAAACACCACCCTGTTACCTTACCAGCAATCAGTCAAAAATAGTCATGCACCCTGGAGCCCTCAGTCCAAATGCTGTCTTTAAAAACTCTTCTCTGAAAGCCACAGGAGAGTTCATCTGGTCCTTCTGAGCATGAACAACTTGTTCTCCTTGTTTTGCCCTGCAATAAATCTTCCTCTGCTCCAAACTCTGACATTTTGGTTTGTTTGGCCTCACTGTGCACAGGACATATGAACTTGGCTTCAACAGCACAGTCTTTTGTCAGAATTGTCTTTTGCAAATACCTTTCTCCTAGTCTATGGTCTGTCTCCTCATTCTTTTAATCTCTTTAGTTTTGCTATGTATATTTAAACTGATTTAATACCTTTGTTATCTCTATATTTTAATATAATCTGTGGGTCTTTCTGTTGCACAGACTCTGGGAAACTTTAGTCTTCCAATTAGTGCAAAAGAAGGTACAACTTTATCAGGGTAATTTCTCATATAGCACCAGTAAACTTCAGCTCACCTATCAAAAATTCAGAACTAGTGAAGTTTAAATCACTGTACTTCTCCTTAGTAAACTGAAGCCCAAATTTTTTGGTAGTTATATAAAAAGGTTTTCCCATGATTTATTCCTGTAAGAATTTTCTAAGAGAAACTGAAATTTTTCTGTCTTGGAAAACTCGTAATTTAATTTACAATTATTCATTTTACTAGGCACATGATAAAAATGATTTAAGATCTGAAGTAAAGAAAAAAGCATGAATGTAAATACATGACTGGAATTAATTAAAATAGAAAAAATGCGTGTGTGTATCCATGTACGCATGCTCACTTAGTCCTGTCCGACTCTGTGATCACATGGAGTATAACCCACCAGGTTCCTCTATAAATGGGATTTTCCAGGCAAGAATACTGGAGTGGTTTGTGATTCCCTTCTTCAGGGATCAAACCCGAGTCTTCTGCATTGGAAGGCGGATTCTTTACCTCTGAGCCACCTGGGAAGCCCCTCACAAAGGACTGATTGATAGTAAAAAGCATTGGGAATATTTCTTTTCTCTTTTTTGCAATTGCAGCAGTAATCCACAGTCTTAAGCAATGAGCAGTGACTTGTTTTCATGAAGTGACTAGTACTATTTGATGGACGGTATTAACATATTTATAGTTTACTTGTGTATATTTTAAGTTAAATTCCATTGTAATTAAGCTCCAAGGGACAGCATAAATCCCTTTCTAAGTATTAAGACAGTCAATATTGAAGTCAGCGGGTTACTGGTGGACTCTTTAAAAAAAAAAAAATTCATTTTTAAAAACAAAGCTTTCACTACAACTGTATTTATTATAATAAGGTATTGTATGTATATAAATGCAGATATTACAGATATTTTTAAATTATGATATTTTTAGAAAGTTAATTCATTATTCAAAAACCTGATTATAGAGCAAAAATTCTAAGATGACTTTTACTTACAAAATTTAAAGAATTTAATAAATTATTAAAATCACAGAAAAATACCTAAAAGATTACCCCCTCAAAAAAAAAGCTCCAATATGTACAATGGAGCCTTTTTCAAATAAAGAGATGATAAACAGGATAACACTTTGAAAATACATAAATTACACATGAATGTTCTAGAAAAGTGAAAGCAACTTCTAGCCAAAAATAGGGAAATATCCTTAAAGAAAGGTCTAAAGGCACAAATTTGACAGCTGGGGAACTTGGAAATACACAAAATTTCTGAAACTGCTAAAAACACTGGAAAATAAGTAAAATGGGTTGAGAAAAAGCTCCTGGGGTAATAGTATAGGGCAAGACCAATAGGATTTGTCCATCTTTAATGTTTATGATTCCTCAGAGAGACTTAAGGAAAAAGATTAACATATGCAATGTTACAAAATGCTGGCAATTTTACTCTTAATAGAAAATATTTATATTGAAATTCATTTTGCAATAAAAAGACAAAAATGAATAAATGAAGCCGGTTAAAGGAATTTAATTCATGAACTCATGAAAATAGTTTTGACAAAGTAAGAGAATCAATGCGAAGTTTTCTTTTTGGGGGTAGATAACTAGTCTTGAGAAAAAATACTACATATGTTAGTTATTAATCTGTGGGACCATTTGCAAATGCTGTTAGTTACTCAGTAAGAAAAACCTGATCAGTACTTTTGCTACCCTTTTCTCTATAAAAAAAAAGCCCACTTAAAAGACTAATCTTTTAACCTAACATTTCTGTTTCTTTTCTCTATTTTTGTGGGGGAGGGAGAGTGGGATAGAAGAGAGATATATACAGACATAAAATATTTATATTTCCATTCTATATTTTAATTCCATTCCCACAAGCTTGTTTTTAAAAATTTGTTTTAAAGTCATTCCAGTGGTCATTCCCACAGACTAAATGACCACTAGGATCTATTTAAGTCTATGGGAGTAATTAAGACAGGACAAATGTCATTAGGTCATACTAATGTTCTATAAACCTTCTAATGCCAAATCCACTTCATAGCCCATCATTACTAACATGATATAAGACCACCTACTATTCTTAATCTCTTCTTCAGGGCCATAACCCACCTCCAATCTAGCCAACTATTTTTTCTAGTATGATTACACAATCCAATCCTCCTAACCAAGAATAATCAATTCAGCTATTGTTATTTCAGAACCAACCCCAAAGAAGAGAAGGACACCCTTGACCTTTTACTGAAATGCTCTCCTTGCCATCAAACCTTAACTAAAATAAAACTTGGCCACTCTATTATATTCATCCACCTAGCCATCAAATCAACCAACAAGTACCTGGAGAATAAGCACTGTGTAGAATCAAAGATCTGCTCTCACAGAATTTTCAGCCGAGTGGGGTGGATAAACAATAATCATTACTTTTCTAGCCATATTCTGAAGTGAAGACCTCTCCTGTTTTGTTATCACTGATGGCCACTGTTACCACTACTCTCTTGGGTGCTATAACACAGATGACAATAGTTACCATATATTTGTCCTGCTTTTGGAAAACATTTTACAATATCAATGCACTCCCCTGTCATTAAAATAGGGCCTCAGTATAAAATTTTCAAGTCATCCCAGTTTTACAATCCAACATAATCTCTTGCAAATGATCCTAAAACAAATTTGACTGAATCATTCCCTTATTCAAATCACTTGGTATTATTTGCAGAAAGGTGTCCAATCTTCTTCATCATGCAGATGAGCTTCCCTTTTTGCCTCAGTTTCCACTAGTGCCTTTCCCTAGTTATGCATATCTTATATCCTGAAACATCCTCTGTTCTTTCTCATTTATTTGCCTCTATTGGCTTAAGATATTTTTCCATATCCACATTAAAAACCACTCAATCCTTTCAGGCACAGTTCAAACACAGATTTTTCTATGACCTTTCAGATATTGCCAGTCAAAATTAATGTTTTCCTACCTCATAATCATTGATGTTTATTTAGACTTCTACTGTCACACAACAAAACAGCTTTAATTGCTTCTTTACTTATTGGCTGCACTGCCTGGTATGTGGCATCTTTGTTCTCTGACCAGGGATCGAACCTGTGTCCCTTACAGCAGAAGCACAGAATCCTAACCAAGGGACTGCCAGTAAAGTCCCTAATCGATAATGTATTTATGCGTGTATTTATCTCCACAAAACTTTGAGCCCTAGGTCAAAGATCTCTTCATATTCACCTCTGTATTTTCCATAGTATCTAACAAAGAATTTGTGCAACAAATACCATCATGAAATATCTGTAAAGAACATTTAAAAATCGATAGTCCTTAGGGAAAACACTTTCCAACAGATCTTAGAAAATTAATTTTTAAAAGGTGCTATTGAAAATGCAGAACTAAATTGTTAAAGCCAGTATGCAGTTTTTTTATGAAATTACTATACAAGACAGTGTAACAAACCATCTTGAGGTCACCAAGTTGAAAAGGGAAATTCACTTTAGGGATTCTCCCTTGAAGAGGAAGAAATCTTTCAAAAGTGTAGTATTTATTCAGAAAAATTCTGAAAGAAGCTATAAATATTATAAATTGAAAACATGAATAAGAATTTAAGTGCTTCAAGCTCATGAGTTTCCTCATGGGTTCCTTTCTTGCTTGGATTCCATATAGGTTCACTAGTTAGCCTTCTGATCAAGAAAGAGGTAGCTTTCATAAATTATAAACTTAATTTTGAAAATTTCACAAGAGCTTCTTTACATGCAAAAATACCTACAATTTACTTCCAATGTGTCAGAGGACAAGTTTTTAAATATTTCAGTCAATAAATACAGTTGTAAATAGAGTTGTTATTTTCAGTAGTTATGTTCTATACGGTCTCTGCAAATGACAAAATACTGAGTCAGAGCCCCTAATGGAAATACAGAGGTAGATTCCTGGAGTCTCTGGTAACAACATTTTCATCAACCTATCAATGTATAACCTTCTTTTATGTGTGCTTCTTCTTAAAGACACTTTATCTAAATATACTGTTGATTCATTAACATTGAAATCAAAGCCAAGAGCACTGTAACTCATGCCTGAATGAAGCTTACCCAACTGTCTCATTTCTCAAAGATTGGCTCTGATACAAAAATTTAAGTATCACTGCGTTTTTAAGTCATTCCTGAATGTAGAGGGAAAAAGTTTGGTTAATTAGAACTTTAGCTATGAATATGGCACGAAGTTATCCTCTCAGAAAAGTTAAAGCCATATTAGTAATTTTGAGGAAAAAAAAAAAAACCCCGTATATATTATGTGAAAAAGGTACACTTTAACATACAAAAAGTAACGTCAACTTTTAAGGCACCTGTTTCTTCATTCACATTTTGATTTTCCAAAGCCCACTGGAAAGATGGATAGGAAAACTCAACCAGACTGTTTCAGAGAATGAGAGCATTCTAAAAGGAAGAGATGAGGGACTTCCCCAGCGGTTCAGTGGTAAGACTCCGCACTCCCAATGCAGGGGGTATGGGTTCAACCCCTAGTTGGGTAACTAAGATCCCATGTGCTGTACAGTGTAGCTAAAAAATTTAAAAACAAACAAAAATGCTTCCAAATTAAAAAAAAAAAAAAAAAAGTTTGGGCTTCCCTGGTGACTCAGTGGTAAAGAATCAGCCTGGCAATGCAGGAGACACAAGTTGGAGATTCTGGATTTGGGAAGATCTGACACGCCTCAGAGAAATTAAGCTCCCGCACCAAAGGGAAAAAGCTGACTCTCGGATGCCCCTGGTGGTAGAGTGGTTAAGAATCTGCCTGCCAATGCAGGGGGCACGGGTTCTGTCCTTGGTCTGGGAAGACTCCACGTGCCATGGGGCAGCTAACTCGTGTGCCACAACTACCCAGCACAAGCCCTCTAGAGCCTGTGAGCCACAGCTACTAAGCCAGCGCTCTGCAACGAGAAGCCCGCACACCGCAGTGAGGAGCAGCCCTCACTGTAACTAGAGAAGGCCCATGCAGACCCAGGGCACCGCACAACCAAGGCCCAGGGCAGCCAAAATTAATTACCGAATATTAAATAAAAAATAAATAAAGTCATTTTAAAAAGGGAAGAGATGAGACAGTTAAAATTTTCTATCTGCAAAGCAGAAAGGTTGGAGAAGATGATTTTTTTTTAAATTTATTTTTAACTGAAGGATAACTGCTTTTCAATGTTGTGTTGGTTTCTGGAGTACAGCAATGTGAATCATATGTATACATATACTCCCTCCCTCTTTAACCTCTCTCATGGACGCCCCCCACCACAGACAAGATGACTTTTTAAAGTCCATTGTATTTCTCTAAAACTACAGCTGTTTCCCCCAGCCCCCAAGGACCATTAGGGATCATGATGACAAGTTCAGCTATATCTTTGGTGCATAATTCAGTGTTTCATCATGCCCACATAGTACAGACTTGACATTGTGAAGAATAAAGGGTTCATTTTATACACTTGATAGGTAAGCCTAGACGAAAGGACTTCTACAGCCTCGGCTAGAGAAAAGAATGAGACTGTAGGAAGCAATAGACAAAGGAAAAACATAAAGGATGTTTATGATCAGGAAAAGGTGAGAAAAGGAAAGGTTAAAAGTAAGACTAATTAGAATGTGATATAAATTACAAAAACATAAACTAAAAAAAAAAAAAAATTAACTTGTGTTTTATACATTTCCCTAAAGCTGCTGTAATGAAGTGGCTTAAAGCAATAGAAGTTTGCTGTTTCATAGTTCTGGAAATGAGAAGTCTGAAAAGAAGTTGTTTACGGGTCATATTATCTCTGAAAACTCTAACAGTTTTTCCCTGCCTCCTCCTAGCTTCTGGTGGTTTTCTGGCAATTTTTGTGCATCACTCCAATTGGTCTCCATCATCTCCTAATCTGTGTCCATTTCTCTCTTTTTATAATAACACTAGTCTTACCGGATTATAGCCTGCTATCTAATAACCTCATCTTAATTTGATTGTATCTACAAAGACGCTGTGTTCAACTAGGTCACATTCACAGGTGTGAAGAGGTCAGGGCTTCAAAATATCTTTTGGGAGAACACATTTCAACCCAAAGTATATTATTTCCAAACATTTATATATTTGAAGTGTACTTACCACAGCACTTAAAAGACAAAATTATCATAATGTCTTAAAATTATTAATAGTTTATACACTGAATAAACATTATAAAGTTCATAGTGCTAAGAACAATTTGAGAAATTATGTACTATGAAAACATTTAGAAATCAAGATGATATTTGAATTACTACATATTTAAATACTAAAACTGGATTTCCTACTATAGCATATTAGAAAGTCCATTTTACAATGGATATTTTTCAAGAGAAAAAAGTTCACCTGTTTCAAATGCCCTATAAACAAATATCCACTGTATTATTGCTGCCCATAGTTCTTGTACAATAACATTAATTTATAGTCTTACCTTCAGCAAAATCATAATCATAAAACAATTGCAGATAACCAAATTTTATCAACTCATATGAATTCTAAGAAGCTCTACAAGAATGCCCTTATCCTATTTTCTTTTTTCTTTTTTCGGTTATGCTGTGCAGCTTGCAGGATCTTAGAGTTCCCCAACCAGGAACTGAACATCCTGGTCCTCAGCAGTTAAAGCGCAGAGTTCTAACCAGGGAATTCCTCCTTGTCCTATTTTCAAATTTCAAGACTGTCAGCAAAAGTCATCTCTACAAGAAACAAAGAGACAGCTTCTCACAGAACCCAGTCTTTTTGAATCTTCTGTTTTCAGCAGATGATTAAGTTTTCAAATTATTTCATTTATAGTAACAATGATGATCCTTTAAGTTATTCCTAACAAATACATGTGTACTGTTAAATACTTAGAAGTGGAATGTCTGAGTTAATGGGTATATTTAATTAAAACTGCTGATAATCTGCATTTTCTAAAGAAACGCAGTAGTATAATACATTTAAAACAAACGTATTACTTAAATGGCTATTCCATTAGGTGATTATCACACTTCAGTGAATATAACATACAACCAAGTATCTAAGGTAGCGTGTTAATTCATAATTCAGTCTGGTCAGAGAGCTCTGTTAATTATAGTTCTCATGAAGCCAAGGTTAGGAACTCTATCTCACACATAGCATTACATGTTTGGTTTCAGGGCCACAAACTACCCTCTAAAATAGTAAGCTGGCATAGTTATCAGAAGAACAATAAAACTACCAATGATGTATTAGTACCAAAGGGGAAGGAAGGCTATCTGTGTCTAGATATAAAAAAATTTTTTGCCCATCTTTCAAATTTGCTACTTCAGGAAATATTACCATTTGGAGAAGCTAAAAAAAAAAAAAAATCTGTTAAAGAAAGGATAGTTTTATAAAACCATCTTTTTTACATGAATAAATATCTTTGGTAACTATTTCCTCCTCTGAATCTTAAAGGGAGATCATCTAAAAGAAATTATCATTGCTTTCAGGGTGAAAGTTGAGACCCAAAAGAAAAATCATCAAGAAAACTATAATAAACACTTTATATTCAATTTAAAGGCTTCAGCAGATTTCCTCAATACCTACTAAAGTATAAACTATAGGAAAGGCAATAAGGGAAAATGCTTGAGAATCACTGTCTCTCAGAAACACAAAGTACAAAATTAAAATATATGCAGGGAAACACCAGCTACCATTTTATCCCAGTAAGCACATCTGATTTCTTAGCCCAGAGGCAGTAAGTTTTAACAAATTCTTATTTTTTTTCCAGAAATAATGTATGCATATTTAAGCATGCATGTAAGTACACATATAGGCCATGAACGAAACAAATTTTTTTCCAAAATTCTATACATTGTTCTTCACTAAAAAAAAAAAACAACTTTGCTCTATTCTGAAATGAATCCATTTCCTGTCCCTATATACAGAGCTGTATCATTCTTTTTAATGGCTGGCTACATCCTACTCTATTGGATGGATGTATCATCCTTGACTTAGTAGATATTATTATTGTAGATAATTGTAGATATATTGTAGATATATTATGCTGTCTCCAATGCTATTACACACAAGAATAAGCCTTGTAGTTAAAGTCATTTCCCAAAAATGCATGTAGACTGTAGGATAAATTTCTAAAAGAAAAATATCTGAGTTGGTATATAATTAGAACTCTAGGCCTTCAAGTTTATACCAAAATATACTGTCAATGAAAGACTGGCAGCTTCCCCACAATCTTTAAAAAAAAAAATGTTATCAACAATATTGATCTTTGTTAACTCAGTATTTGAAATACGATGTCCCATTAGAGCTTTCTCTTGCAGGAGAACCTTTTTAAAGAGCCAGTAAGTTGTACGTTATCTTCATAGACAGCTAAGACTGGAGGAAAAGTGAAAAGCAATCTACACAACATATTATAACTACATGTTTACTATTTCTTCATGATTGAGCATAGCAGAAAACAGTGCTGTGTCCAAATAAAGCAGTCAACAAGAACCTGTTATCTGACTTTATCAAGCCAAAAATTACAAAGATTCTATTTATTATTAGATTATAAAATACTCTAATTTTTTACTGAGACTTTTTCTGATATCAACCAAACACTTTCAGAGGGAAGAGTTAGGATATCCCTGAGAAGCCACTTTCTCTTATAACTGATAAAAGAAACAATACATTCTTATGGCATCAATCTTACTCTACCTTGAATTACAGTAATTATCATGCTCGTCGGGTTTCCCTTGTGGCTCAGCTGGTAAAGAATCCACCTGCAATGTGGGAGACCTGGGTTCGATCCCAGGGTTAGAAGATCCCCTGGGGAAGGGAAAGACTACCCATTCCAGTGTTTTGGCCTGGAGAATTCCCTGGACTGTACAGTCCACGGGGTCGCAAAGAGTCGGACACGACTGAGGTACTTTCACTTTCTATCAGTGTGCTTGTCAGAGCAAGAAACTTGCCTTACTCATCTTTGTATCCCTAGCAGAATCTGTTAGAATATCCTTCATATGAAAGTGAAAGTCACTCAGTTGTGTCTGACTCTTTGCGACCCCACGACTGTATGGTCCATGGAATTCTCCAGGCCAGAATACTGGAGTGGGTAGCCATTCCCCTCTCCAGGGGATCTTCCTGACCTAGGAACCAAACCGGGGTTTCCTGCACTGCAGATTCTTTACCAGCTGAGTTACCAGGGAATCCCATCCTTCATATGGGTGGTATAAATGAAATCTCTTTAACTGTTATGAACTCAAAAGGGACAAAAAGGCCAAATTGATGAAAATTTCAAATCATCAGATATGAATGACAGTTAGCTACTTCTTTTGTCATTATCAGGAATGCGATCAAAATAACTCATATTGGATATCAGAAGGAGTTCATAACAGAAGTTTGGGCATAAGGCTGTCTCTTTTCAGACACAGGCATGCCCAGATTGCTGGGCTACCTCTGAGAGAATGAGGACTTAGGATTCAGAGCCAGGAATTTAAAACACAAAAACAACCACCCAGCTGCCTGTTAAACTTCAAAATGGAAAAGTACTCAAGTATAAATAAAAGTATCATGCTTTACGCGAACATCCATATTAACAAGTAAACTCTTATTTTTTAGGTTGGCAGGAATAATTCTAAGATTCTTTTGTCTACACTGCAAAAGCAACATTTATTATTGGTAGCATCTGCCATAAGAATACCCAGTATGATAAAATCTGTATAGTAAAAACACTGAGCCCTAGACTGGGTTAAATTAGAAAAACTCAGATCACAGACATCAGTTGCTTTTATTCACTTTTCATCTGTACAAAAGGTCTATTGGCAGAGGCTCTTCAAACAGACTTGACAGAGTACTCCATTGTGAAATATATATAATATATATAATTGGTAAATAGAAATAACATATTTTATTTTCAAATTGATGTCTTTTATGGCTTAAAAAAAATTTACCTTTTGGTTGCACCACAGGGCACATGGCATCTTAATTCCCAGACCAGGGATGGAACCCTATTCCCTACATTGGAGGCACAGTATCTTAATCACTGGACCACCAGGGAAGTCCCCTTTTAAGACATTTTTATATTGACCTAGCTATTCACTTAAAACAGGCAAAAAACGTTTTAAAAAGTTAAACTACAACCAAAGTTAAGATTCAAACACATTAAGAAAATTCTATCCAAATTCTGAAATAATAGCTTTTGCTATACTCCAATTAATAAATTAACATTAGCTGCTTAGCACACCTAACTAAAGAATGACTAGGGTTACCTACAGACAAAGGGATACAGGTAAACTTAAGTGGATGTGATGCAGTGGTAAAAGAACCTGCCTGTCAATGCAGGAAACACAAGAGATACAGGTTTAATACCTGGGTCAAGAAGATCCCCTGGAGTAGGAAAAGGCAACCCGCTCCAGTATTCCTGCCTGGAGAATTCCATGGGCCAAGGAGCCTGACGGGCTACAATCCACGGGGTTGCAAACAGTCAAACACGACTGAGCACACTAAGCATAAACATCATCTACTTAAGCATTTGTTAAGTGAAATCTATTTTATGTTTTAGGGTTTGTATAACAAAAATGTGAACCTCAATCTGCCTCTAACTGGATGATTAGTTAGCTCTTCTTGAACTAGTGCTGAGATTTCATTACTCCTTCCTTTTCAAAGTTATGTTTCTGATAATAGGAAACAAAGTTCTAACTGTTTATAAGTACACATTTTAATAAATGATTTCGTATCCTGGGCAGATAAATCCCCTACTTTAAAAAAGACAAATTTTTTTAATAGCATGTGTTGTGGACTGAACTGTATCCCATCTAAAATGTTCTTATGTTTAAGTCCTAATTCCCAGTACTTTTGAATGTGACCATATTTGGAGAAAGGATTTTTACAGAGGTAATTAAGTTAAAAAAATGAAGTCATTAGGGTGGGACATGATCCAGTATGACTGGTGATCATTAAGAGTACATGGATTAAGAGGGGAGGTAATATAAAGACTCAGGAACAAGGCAGCTATCTATAAGGCAAGGAGACTGTGGACAGGTCCTTCTCCCACAGGCCTCAGAAGAAACCAACTCTGCTGACACCTTATCTTTGATTTCTAGCCTACAGAACCATGAAAAAATTAATTTCTATTGGCTTAAGTCACTCAGTCTCTGGTACTTGGTTATGGCAGCTGTAGCAAACTAATACAGTAGGTGTTTCATCATTTAACATACTTCACAAAAAAAGTTCTACAGAAACTGCAGGGAACCTGTATTTAAAAAAAAAAAAAAGTGAGCAAAGCATATGCTATCACCACAGAATTTTGTCTTCTGAGCAAAATTTCAGATTGAGTCATCACATCCTGAGTAAAATTCACACTAAACACTTCTTGCCTCCACTCAAATAGGGCTTTAGGGGTAAAAAGCTACGTGATTCAAAGAAAAAAGGACTTGGTCAGACAATAATTTGCTTTTTATTGGCCTTTATTTTTCTGAAAGAAGACTAAGGCTATCTGAGTGGTTGAATTTTAATATGCAAAGCAACACATTTTCAGGTGATGGATACTACATATAAGTTTAAATCAAGAGATAATAACAATAAATAAGAATTATAAATAAAAACTGCTAGATGTCTCTTAACAGTAAATAGTAAAATACATACTTAAAAAAAAATACGTTGACGCATTAATAACTAATTTCTGCCTTGACTTTCAGAGTATTTCTTTGGATCTTTTTCTGCATTTTAAATCACCAAACTTTGAAAGGACTAGCAGTATGTGAGAGGAAACTAGAATACTCTTTTAAAAAGTATACCCTGACTTACTTATTCTATGATTTTTTTAAATCTTCAGAATCCAAAATATTTAGAAAGTATGTATTCAAATGCAATGACTTGAAGTACTACCACCATTTAGCTGTAGAAGAATTTTAACCATCTATAACCTAATAGTAACACCAGATTTATCATCAAGATCAAAGAAAGACTTTTTTGTTTTCCAAACATTCAAGTAAACACCACAGTAAATAGGTAAATTTTGTGGGTGGTTTTACTACCATAAGAAACACAGCTACTTTCCAAAATATTTTTTCAGATTCCTAGTTCAGTCTGGTCAATCATTTTCTTTTTCTTCTTTTTGGCTTACATATCCCTGAGTTAACTAAACTTATACTTTAAAGTCTTTCTCGAAGGCATACTGCTATACTTTTATTCAAACCTTACACGACTGTAAGCAATTTGATTAAAATAGACTTTCTGGATGCTTCTTAGTGTTTATATCTGAAAAGAAGGTATTAAGTACAAAATTTCTTTATTTCAATATTTTATAGTGGTTGCCACCACAGTAAATAATTTGGCAAATTCATTTGAATTTTCCTTATATCCCCTTTCTTTTCACCTAGTTCCTTTACTTCAAAAAAGACCGATGAATGTTGACATTCACAAAAATAGTTAATACTTTTTACTCAATTATTTATTTAAAAAAGCATGCAGGGAACACCTAGATATCACATATTTCAGGATATTTCAATGTTGCATCATAAATAACATACATGTAAAAATAAGTAGGACCATTAAAAAGCAGGTTAAGGTTTCTTGGGTTAAGTTGGCAAATTATATACAAGCATTTAATTTTAGTCCATCCTGATATCCTACTAAAAAATAAATCAGAGACATTCTTTTGAATGAAATACTTCAGAAGGCTAGGAGTAAAACGTGAAGAAGGTTTCATCACCATATACAAATGAAAATTGAAAAATTAAGTGACTACATATATATACATATATATATACACACATATATGTATATGCATAAACACACACACTAATAACCTAAAGGCAGAGACTTCAGCCTCTCCTGGGTTTGGTGCCCAGAAACCTTACAGGAACACACCTGACGGGTAGGAGACTCGTGTCCTTCCTGGGGAAAGTAACCAATTTGAGAAATTACAAGTCAAAATCCTACTACTGCATCTGACCCACAATTACTTTTCCAGATCATCATTCAACAAAGTTCAAAATAGATAAATCCCATCCATGGACTTGGAACTTCCAGTCAACACCTGACAATAATTTACTCCTCTACCATGAGCAGTCAGCCAGCAATTACTTGGTATCTGTAGAAAGCCTCTAACTTAAAAGACAGACTCTATAAATAAATAGACAAATAGAAAAGAGTTATCTGTAGGAAACAGAGACTATGAAGAGCTAACAAAACATTAATGACAAAAACTTACATTCTCAGAATAAGGTGTTTCATCCATGGAACCCAAACAAGATGCTATTAAAAAAAAAATCAGTAAAAACCTTAAAAGCAAAGTTGAGGCAATTTACCTTCTAGAAAATCAGAAACTGATAATAGAACAAAATATACAGAGAAATAGAAAACAGGACAGAAAATTAGAGAACCAGAAGAAAAATGAAGAACCAGCATCCATTTTAGGAGAGAACAGAAGAAATGGAGGAAAAGTTTTAACCAAAGGGAGAAAAACAAAAATAAATAAAACTAAGAGAATCTTTGGGCTGAGGAAGTAAACTGTCAGATTAAAAGGGCCTTAAACCCAAAGGATGAAAATAGACTCAAATACAGAAACCTCACAATAAAATTTCAGAAACTTTGGGGATAAGGTGAAGATTCCACAAGGTTCCAGGAAAAAAAATGGTGACATACAATGGATCCAAGAAACAGTTGGCCCTCAAGGCTTCTCAACAACTACCCTGAAAGCTTTTAAATGTAATGCTGCATCTTCAAAATAGTGGGGGGTGGGGGGGATTTCTAAGCTAGAATTAAATGTCTAAACTATCACCAAGGAACCAAAAAAACCTATCTTTCAAGCACTCTATCTCAAAGAGGTATTCATGATGTACTCCACCAAAATGACAGAGTGAAGAAAGACAAGGATACAAGAAACAAATGAGCCAACACATAACAGGGAAGAAAGTACCCTCTATAAATACAGTAAAGGTATAGAGTCCAAGGTTACAGCTGTGTAACAGACCTGGCTTCCCAGGTGGTGCTAGTGGTAAACAATCAGTCTGCCAATGCAAGAGACACAAGAGAGCAGGGTTTGATCCTTGGTTTGGGAAGAGTCCCTAGAGTGGGAAATGCAACCCACTCCAGTATTCTTGCCTGGAAAATTCCATGGACAGAGGAGCATGGAAGGCTATGGTCCAGTTTTAGTTCAGTCGCTCAGTTGTGTCTGACTCTTTGCAACGCTATGGACTGCAGCAAGCCAGGCCTCCCTGTCCATCAACAACTCCCGGAGTTTACCCAAACTCATGTCCAATGAGTCGGTGATGCCATCCAACCATCTCATCCTCTGTCATCCCCTTCTCCTCCTGCTTTAATCTTTCTTAGCATCAGGGTCTTTTCCAATGAGTCAGTTCTTCATATCAGGTGGCCAAAGTATTGGAGTTTCAGCTTCAGCATCAGTCTTTCCAATGAATATTCAGGACTGATTTCCTTTAGGATGGACTGGTTGGATCTCCTTGCAGTTCAAGGGACTCTCAAGAGTCTTCTCCAACACCACAGTTCAAAAGCATCAGTTCTTCAGCACTCAGCTTCCTTTATAGTCCAACTCTCACATCCATACATGACTACTGGAAAAACCGTAGCCTTGACTAGACGGATCTTTGCTGGCAAAGCAATGTCTCTGCTTTTTAATATGCTGTCTAGGTTGGTCGTAACTTTTCTTTCAACTTTTCTTCCAAGGCTATAGTCCATGTGGTCGCAAAGAGTCAGATGCGACTGAGCACACACACACACAATAGACCTAAATGGTAACCAATCTAGAATGTGACACTGTGATTCAAAAAATAGGTATACTGAGGTTTATTATCAATAAGCTCTTTGCTTCTATAACTTCTTTTGTAGCTTGAGGACTGAACCCGAGTTGAAGTCTATATATATAATGGCTGGCTTTGACCACGTGATAATGAAGTTCATGCTCTCTGCTGTGCTTCATATACATTAACTGAGAACATGCATTTCATGTTTCGCCTTACTCCTGAGACTTAGAGGTAAACCACAGTGAATTCAGAATTATGAAGGAGACAGTAGCCCATTCTCTCTGACTATACTCTACTGAGGCATCTTGTAACTAGTGTATAATAAAGGTCTGCTACATGCCTTAATGGCAGTAAAGAGGATTCATCATGACTCATCACTATTCACTTTATGAGTGAGTCTTTATGACCTTCCCCCGAAGAACTCTGAAGCCTCACAGTAACCTAGAAACTGTTCTAATATTTTCTACTGGAAGCCTTCATCAAACAGTGGCAATAACACATTCTCCATACAGAGTTAAGTCTGTTTTTGTTAGTCAGTTTTTGAAAGTAAACAGTAATTGTTTATGGATACATACTTTGGTTATAAAACTATAAATAAAAGCAAAGGAATGATAAAAGTCATCACACTACTTAAATGTTTCAGGATAGAGGAGGAGGAAAGATAACTGGGAAGGGGAACACTGATGAACACTGATAATGTTCCACTTTTTAACTTGAATGGCAGCTGAAGAATAAGTCATTTTATTACATAAACTCATACAAAATAAAATTTTATGTAAACACATTTTATATATGATTTTTACAGTATATTTCATAATTTTAAAAACAGATTTATATTTCCTGAACTAGCAACAATATGTCAGATTAAAAAAAATTTTTTTCTGTTAAATTCATCTAGACTTTTCTCCAAGACTTCAAAGACTGTTTTATGAACATAATTCACCATATTAACATATTATAGAGTAAAAACGGACATATTATAAGAGAAAAAAATGTAAGTATCTCATGAGATGCAGAAATAGCATTTGATGAAATTCAATAATCATTTATGAACAAGAAAGAACATTCTTTAAGCAATATAAAAATCAAGAAATACCTTAACTAATAAATGGTATCTATGCAAAATTCAGAGCTAATATCATTTACTAGTAAAACACTAGAGCAGAGATTTTCAATTACAATGCCTCTAACAAGTATAAGGGTAGTAAACTTGTTCATGATTTAAATGGCTTCTGAGACAGGTGAGCAAGACGTAAGGTGATAGGAACCCTAAATATAAATTGCATTATTTAACTTCAAAATGCTTGACTGCTCTAAACTATAATATTTTTACTCATTATGAATTGAAAAAATGTGAAAAAATGAGCTGCTGAAGATGACACATGTAATATTTTTAAAATGAGCTGCTAAAGATGATATATGTAATATAAAACCACTAAAGGATTAGTATCTAGAAATACAAAGAAATCCTACAAAGCAATCTTTTAAAAGAAACAATCGTCTATTGAAAAATAGACTTTGAAGTCATGTCCAACTCTTTGCGACCCCATAGACTGCAGCCCGCCAGGCTCCTCAGTCCATGGAATTCTCCAGGAAATAAAACTGGAGTGGGTAGCCATTCCCTTCTCCAGGAGGTCTTCCCAACCCAGGGATTAAACCTGGGTTTCCCGCACTGCAGGGAGGTTCTTTCTACCATCTGAGCCATGAGGTGGGAAACAGTGCACATACTGAAACAAGTGACTGAAAAAAGAAAAAAGCTAAAGGGTCAACAAATATATGAAAAGATGTGGGTTATCAAAGAACAAATGAAAACAACAGTGAGATACTACTTTATACCATTAGCTGCAATTACAAAGACACATACTAAATATTGATGAAGATGTGAAAAAAATAAAAAGCTGATGGGAAAATACATGGAGACAATGGTCCTGGAGAGCAATTGGGTAATACCTAATAAATTAAGTAAGTGTGTCCTAAATGCAGTATTTCTAGTTCCAAAAATACACCTTCAAAAGGTGTATCTCTAGTTCCAAAAATACACCTTCAAAAAGGTGTCACTGTACACCATGGACATATGTACAAAAACATTACTATAGCACTGTTCCTGACTTCCCTGACAGTCAAGTGGTAAAGACCCCATGCTTCCAATACAGGGCGAGTGGGTTCAATCCCTGGCTGGGGAACTAGGATTCCCATATTTTGCATGGTTAAAAACAACAAAAAAAGAAACAACCTAAAAGTTATTAATAGAAGTATGGATAAATATATTTGACAAAAATATAACTGAATACTATACGTAAGTTAAAATAAATGAACTAAAACTGCTAAACCACAAAAAAATTAAAATGAAAAAAGCATACTACACTCATTTAACAAAAACAAATCACATTCATTTAATAAAGTTAAAAAAAAGCAGATTATATATACAGTGTATCAAGTTTAAAACATGCAGAACAAAACCACATATTGGTTATGGATGACTATATGTAAAATAACAATACAGTAGCACACAGGAGAATAAGAAACGACAAATTTAGGGAGCTACTGCCTAGGGAGAGCGAGAAAAGCTATGTAAGGAGAGGTATATGACGGCTTCCCTGGT
The DNA here is from genome assembly GCF_019320065.1 of Cervus canadensis. Classification (NCBI taxonomy): domain Eukaryota; kingdom Metazoa; phylum Chordata; class Mammalia; order Artiodactyla; family Cervidae; genus Cervus; species Cervus canadensis. Next base: position 73,850,803 of record NC_057393.1, on the reverse strand, counting down.
GGCACAGATGGTAAAGAATTCACCTGCAATGCGGGAGACCTGGGTTCGATCCCTGGGTTGGGAAGATCCCCTGGAGAAGAGAACAGCTACCCACTCCAGTATTCTGACCTGGAGAATTCCATGCACAGAGGAGCCTGGCAAGCTCCATGGGGTCGAAAAGAGTCCGACACAACTGAGCTACTTTCACTGTCAACTTTTTACATGAGGAGGACTTTACTTTCAAACATAAAAGGCCTGCAAAGTGTGAAGATAATGCTGCACAGTATGAACATAGGGGAACATCAGTTTATTCTCATTTACTTTGCTTTTAATACATCATTTTTCTATTTTAAAAAATGTAACTATTAAGCCATACATCTATTAAAAACCATGTTAGGTTTAATTCTTAGCAAGATAAAAAGCAAGCACAACTGCTCATAATAATATTTCCAATCTCTCATTGATTTACTCCAGGTAATCTAAACATTAAACTATTTATTTATTTCTGTGTCTGATAATATCAAAACTGTAAGAAGTGTGAATAGAGTTAATCTAATCTGAACCAAAGGATTCCTTAAAGAAAAAAATTGAAAATAGCTAAATAAAAATATCTTCTATTAACTGAAATAGGTACATAAGAAGTATAAGATTTTAAAAAGAAGAAAAACACCCCAAAGTTTATGAGATATATATTTTAAAAGTTGTAAGAAGTGGAAATGTAAGGTAGAAAATTTACCATTAAGAGTTTTATAAATGCCTTGTATGATATGTCATAATACTCTCAATTCCTGGATTTTCTCTCTTCTCTCACCCTCCTTAGAGTTAATTCTTCTGCTATAAATAGTCACTTCCTTTAAAAAAATCCTCCCCCCAAACTAAAATCCAGGACCAGAGGGGTTCTCTGGTGAATTCTACCAAACATTTAAAGGAAATTAACACTAATCCTTTTCAAACTCTTCCATAAAACAGAAGAGAGGAGAACTCTTCCAAACCCATTATAGAGGGCCAGCATTACCTTGATACTGAAAACAGACAGGGATCTCCACACACACACACACAGTTACACACCAATAACCCCGATAACCATAGACGCAAAAATCCTCAACAAAATAGTAACAAACTAAATCCAATAATACATTAAAAGGATCATACCTCACTATTAAGTGGAATTTATTCAAGGGATGCAAGGATATTAAATATCTACAAATCTTCCAATGTGACACACCATGTTAAAAATTAAGGACAGAAACTATATGATTATCTCAAGATGCGGTAAAAGCATTTGATGAAATTCAACATATATCATATATTGATTAAAAACTCTCAACTAAGCAGGTAGAAAGGGAATATATGTCAACACAATAAATGCCACATGTGACAAGTTGATAGTCAACATAAGAGTCAAGGGATAAAATCTGTGAAAACTTTTCTTCGAAGATTAGGAATAAGACAAAGATGCCAATGCATGCCAATTTTACTCAACATAGTATTAGTGGTCCTAGCTAGAGCAATTAGGCAAGAAAAAGAAAAGGCATCCAAATTGGAAAAGAGGAAGTAAAACTATGACAACTTGCACATGACATGGTATTATATAATTCTTACCTAAGGCCTCCATCAGAAAATTATTAGGACTAATAAATGAATTCAGTAAAGTTGGAAGATACAAGATCAAGACACAAAAATCTGTTGTGTTCCTTTACACTAATAACGAACTGTGAGAAAACAAATTAAACAATCTTATTTACAACTGAATCAAAAAGAATACAATACCTAAGAATAAATTTAAGCAAGTGTAAAATCTACACTGTAAACTACAAAACATAAACAAAAGAAACTGAAAAACACACAAACATAACAAGATATTCTGTGCTCCTGGGTTGTAAGAATTAACATTGTTAAAAATGTACACATTACCTAAAGCAATATACACATTCAATTCCTATCAGAATTCTAATCCTATTTTTTCACAAAATAGATCAAATAATCCTAAAATTTCTATGGAATCAGAAAAGACCCTGAATACCCAAAGCAACCTGGAAGAACAAAGTTGCAACAATTAAAACAGTATGATATTTATATATTTTTTTTTGATTTTTTTTTTTTATATTTATATTAAAAGGCAGACAAAGGGATCAGTGGGATATAATAAAAAGCCAAGAAATAAAACTCCTATGTACATGGTCAATTTATAACAAAGTGGTCAAAATATAAAGAGAAAAGGGAAGTCTCTTCAATAAATAGAGTTGGGAAAAGTAGACAGGCACATGCAAAAAATGATAGAAACTGGAACACTAACTTTTACCATTAAAAAACAAAACACCTTGCAATGGATTAAGAAGACCTGAATGTAAGATGTGAAACCATAAAACTCCTAGAAAAAAACATAGGTGGCAGTAACCTCCTTAATGCAGGTCTTGGTGATGATTTTCTAAATTTGATACAAAAAATAACAAAGGCAAAATTAAACAAATGGGACTATATCAAACTAGAAAGCTTCTTCACATGGGGTAGAAGGTTCAAGAGGGAGGAGACATAGGTATATTTATGGCTGATTCATGTTGATATATGGCAGAAAATAACACAACATTGTAAAGCAATTATCCTCCAATTAAAAATAAATATATTTTTTATAAAAGCTTTTTCACAGCAAAGGAAACTGACAATAAAATGAAAAAAGCAGTGAATGGAAGAAAATAACTGCGTTATATATGTGATAAAGGGCTGGTATCCAAAGTATATAAAGAACTCACAGAACTTGGTAGCAAAAAACAAACAAAACAAAACCCCAAAGATAAACGAACAGAGGATCTAAGTAAACATTCTCCCAAAGAAGACATGCAGATGCCCAAAAGGTCCATGAAATAGCAAGTAATGGCGAGAATGTGGAAAAAGGGATCCCTTCTGCACTGTTGGGGAATGTAATTAGTGCAGCTACTATGGAAAAAAGTATGGACGGTCCTCAAAAAATTAAATATAGAACTAACATATAATCTAGCAATTTCACATCTAGGGATTTAACTGACAAAAATGAAAACACTAATTTGAAAAGATATGTACTACCCTATGTTCACTGCACAGATACAGAGAACAGAAAGGTGAAATATTTTTGCTTTTATCTTTTAAATAAATTGAGTAATTTTTGTAAAAACCACAAAAATAAAAAATAGAGCACCAAACCAAATTTAGGATTCTAAGGGTATCTGCCAATTGTTAATTCCTTTCCTGAAGCTATCTAATGAACAAATTAAATAAAAACAACACAAATTCCACTTGACACATTAGTTTCCTTTCTTTTCCTTTTCTCCATAGCACTCTAGACAATTTGACAAGTTGTATATCTATCAGTATGCTGGTTATCTGCCTCTCTGTGAGGATGAAAGCTTTTGTTTTTCTTTCACACTGAATCCTCAAAATATAGAACAGTACCTTACTCCTAAGTAGCAGTATTGAATGAGTATCTGTTGAATGAATGAAAACACTCAGAACAATACTTGGAATACCTGACGTTACCTGTCATTGTCATCAATATCACTGTCATCATCATCTTTATTATTAATCTCACATGAATTGCAATATTCTCTGAATTGGCTGTGGAATGTCTATAGCCCCCAAATTTCTTGATTCAATTGCAACTGACAATAGTTCTTTATAGTGTCTCTAGGGACTATAGTCATTCCTTAACTATTGTTATCAAGGCAGCTAGACTTTACATGGCTTTTGTCCTAAAGTGTACTTTGTCATGTCAATGATGTTTTTTAAAAAATCTTAAGGCAACACTTTTTGCATACCAACTTTTCTACCTCATAACATTTCAGAATGACTTAAAAAATCAAAACCGAAGAAAATCAAGACTTCAGAAAGGGAAGCCAAGAATACTTTCTACTAAATTGAGTATAAAGAAGATGTTTTCTAATTGCTTTTAAATCCATCTCTCTCATCCTGTTAGCATAAGTATACTCTTAGTTTGGAAGCCAAAATGAGTACAAATAAACTTCTGGTATTAAAACTGACATGGTGTTTGAACTGCCAATTTTACTACTTGTTGAGTACATGGCAAAGAAAAAAGGTATTTAAGGCCTCTGAGCACAATGCATTTACAAAAGAAACATAACAATGTTAAAGAGATTAAAGAAAAAACGAATATAAAATTCTTCAGAAAGACTGTCCTGATGGTCCAGTGGTTAAGAACCCGTCTTCCAATGCAGGGAATGTGGATTTGATCCCTTCTCAGGGATCTAAGATTCAATACACCACAGGGCAACTAAGCTTGCACACTGCAACTACGCCTGCGTACTGCAACTACTGAGCCCTCACACTCTAGCGAACATGCAACACCAGTAAAGAAGCTGTGTGCCACAAGCACTGAGCCACTCTGGAGCCTGCCTGCCACACTAGAGGGAAATCCGTGCACCATGAGGAAGAGCCTGCTTTCCGCACAAAAGACCCTGCATGCTGCAATAAAGATCCTGTATGTCTCACTAAGGCCCTAAACAGCCAAATGAATGAATGAATCAATGAATGAAATATATATATATATATATATATATATATATTTTTTTTTATGAAATATATTTTTAAAAATTCTCTAGGGCCATAAGGTTGGGGAGTGTGTGTGGGATTAGGTTTGCTTCTGGAAATGAGCTTTTTTGACAACTATTGTTGTACAGTCGCTCAGTCGTGTCTGATTCTTTGCCACTCCATGGACTACAGCACACAAGGCTTCCCTGTCTTTCACCATCTCTCGGAGCTTGCTCAAACTCTTGTCCATTGAGTCAGTGATGCCATCCAACCACTACGTCCTCTGTTATCCCCTTCTCCTCCTGCCTTGTATTTTTCCCAGCATCAGGGTCTTTTCCAATGAACTGGCTCTTCACATCAGGTGGCCAAAGTACTGAAGCTTCAGCTTCACCATCAGTCCTTCCAAAGAATATTCATGGTTGATTTCCTTTAGGATTGATTTGTTTGATCTCCACGCAGTCCAAGGGACTCTCAAGACTCTTCTCCAACACCACAACTGAAAGTATCAATTCTTCAGCACTTAGCCTTATTTATGGTCTAACTCTCACCATCAATATATGACTACTGGAAAGACCATAGCTTTGACTATACGGAACTCAATCAGCAAAGTAATGTCTCTGCTTTTTAATAAACTGTCTAGGTTTTTCATAATTTTTCTTCTAGAGAACAAGAGTCTTTTCATTTCATGGCTGCAGTCTATAAACACAAAAATCAGATGTGCCTTCTCTCTGGCACATAGAGCTAAACCTTTATTGTTATTTTATCTATTTTTTGGCTATGGTGGGTCTTCTTCATTGCTGTGTGCAGGCTTTCTATAGTTGTGGCTCTCGGACTTCTCACTGCAGCAGCTTCTCTTGCTGCTAACCACGGGTTCTAGGCACAAAGGCTTCAGAAGCTACAGTCCCTGCACTCTAGAGCACCAGCTCAGTAGTTGTGGGGCTTGGGCTTAGCTGTCCCACAGTGAACAGGATATTCCTGGACCAGGGATTGAACAGGTGTCCCTTGACCACTGGACCACCAGCAAAGCCCATGTTATTTTACTTTTAATGTAATAAACACAAGGACTGATTCACAAAAGCTATATGGGTAACTTTAGAATACCAAGCAATTTTATCAAATTATTCCATCATTCTACATACCCACCAGGAAAGTTAGATATCCCAACTATGTGGACTCTTCCAAACACCTGCTATTGTCACATTTAAAATATTTCTGGGACTTTCCTGGTGGTCCAGTGGTTTAACAACACATCCTGCAATGCAGGGGACATGGGTTCGATTCCTGGTCAGAGAACTAAAACACTACTGCTGTTGGGCAATTAAGCCCACACTCAACAAGTAAGAGAGAAGCACACAGACTGCAATGAAGATCTGTATGCCAGAATAGAGACTCAATGCAGCCAAATGATAAATAAAGAATAAAAAAGTAAAATTACATCTTCCTTATCACTTAAGATGATGTGATTATTGCTGTTGCTTTTCAGTCGCTCAGGCATGTCTGACTCTTTGCAAACCCACGGAACTGCAGCACACCAGGCTTCCCTATCCTTCACCATCACCCGGACCTTGCTCACACTCATGTCCATTAAGCCAATGATGCCATCCAACCTTTCTTCTGCTGTCATCCCTTTTTCCTCCTGACTTCTATCTTTTGCAGCATCAGAGTCTTTTCTAATGAGTCTGCTCTTTTCGCATCAGGTGGCCAAAGTATTGGAGCTTCAGCTTCTGCATCAGTCCTTCCAATAAATATTCAAGACTGATTCCCTTTAGGACTGACTGATTTGATCTCCTTGCACCAAGGGACTCTCAAGAGTCTTCTCCAACTCAGTTCAAAAGCATCAATTCTTCAGCGCTCAGCCTTCTTTATGGTTCAACTCTCACATCAATATATGATTACTGGAAAAACCATACCTTTGACTACATGGACCTTTGTCAGCAAAGTAATGTCTCAGCTTTTTAATATGCTGTCTAGGTTTGTCATAGCTTTTCGTCCAAGGAGCAAGCATCTTTTAATTTCATCGCTGCAGTTGTGATTGGCAGTGATTTTGGAGCCTAAGAAAATAAAGTCTGTCACTGTTTCCATTGTTTCCCCATCTATTTGAGATGAAGTAACGGGACTGGATGCCATGATCTGAGTTTTCTGAATGCTGAGTTTTAAAGCAAGCTTTTTCACTCTCCTTTTTCACTTTCATCAAGAGGCTCTTTAGTTCCTCTTCACTTTCTGCCATAAGGGTGGTGTCATCTGCATATCTGAGGTTACTGATATTTCTCCCAGCAATCTTGATTCCAGCTTGTGCTTCATCAAGCCTGGCATTTCACACAACGTACTCTGCATATAAGTTAAATAAGCAGGGTAACAATATACAGCCTTGATGTTCTCCTTTCCCAATTTGGAACTAGTCTGTTGTTCTATGCCTAGTTCTAACTGTTGCTTCTTGAACTGCATACAGGTTTCTCAGGAGGCAGGTCAGGTGGTCTGGTGTTCCCATCTCTTGAAGAATTTTCTAGAGTTTGTTGTGATCCACATAATCAAAGGTTTTAGCATAGTCAATGAAGCAGATGTTTTTCTGGAATTCTCATTTTTTCTATGATTCAACGGATGGTAGCAATTTATCTCTGGTTCCTCTGCCTTTTCTAAATCCAGCTTGAACATCTGCAAGTTCTCAGTTCATGTACTGTTGAAGCCTGACTTGGAGAATTTTGAGCTTTTCTTTGCTAGCATTTGAAATGAGTGCAAATGTGCGGTAGTCTGAATATTTCTTTGGCATTGCTCTTCTTTGGGACTGGAATGAAAACTGGTTATTTTCCAGTCCTGTGGTTATTAATTATGCAGTATTTCCATTTCCATGTCAGTCAGTTCAGTTCAGTTGCTCAGTCATGTCCGACTCTCTATGACCCTATGGACTGCAGCACACCAGGCTTCTCTGTCCATCACCAACTCCTGGAGCTTACTCAAACTCATGTCCACTGAGTCAGTGATGCCATACAGTCATCTCATCCTCTGCTGTCCCCATCTCCTCCTGCCTTCAATCTTACCCAGCATCAGGGTCTTTTCCAATGAGTCAGTTCTTTGCATCAGGTGACTAAAGTATTGGAGCTTCAGCTTCAGCATCAGTTGTTCCAATGAATATTCAGGACTGCTTTCCTTTAAGAAATCATTTCTTTGTAATGTCTGTTAATTTATCTGCCCTCTTTCCTCATCCCCCATTCACGTTCTTGTGTGCTATTAATTTATAGAAATTACTTAATATACTCAATTACCTGATTTTTTGAAACTGAAAAGTGTATTCATCAGGTCCTTGTGAACCCATTCAATGGCTCTGTGTGTGTGTGTATACATATTTGGGAAAGATTCGATTTCATCTTTTTCCATAGGGTATCATTTTTCCCCAGCTGTATATATAGTAAAGTCCCCCCTTTTCTGATGCTTTATCTCTGTCACAAATCAAAATTTCAAAACATTCTCAGTTCTGTTTGCAGGCAGATATTTTACTGCATTGGTCAACTTGTCTATTCCAATGTCAAATGTCACACTGTTTTAATTGCTGAAGCTTCACAGATATTCTCTTAATTCATAGAAAAAAATGACCACCTATACCCAGTTCTTCTTTCAAAAAGTACGCTATTTTTAGTCTTCATTTTTCCAAATAAAATTTACTTTATCAACTTCAAAAAAACTCCACTATGTTTACGACCAAATTTGAATTATATCTGTAAATGAATATAACACAGAACTGACATCATTTTATTAAGTTATGTGTAGGTCTGGTATTATTTCTTCTTTGAATATGTGTGACAGAATTCACCAGTGAGATTGATTAGTGAAAACAGTTTACTTTTTGGAAAAGTACCTCACTATAAATTAATTTTTTTTAATACACGGAGAGCTAATTCAAGTAATCCCTTTCTTTCTGAGTAAGCTTTGGAGTTTGTGTCTCAAGGAATTTGCTCATTTCAAGAATATAATCACATTTTTAAATATAAAGTTTTCCATTATGCTTGCTTTATCCTTCTAATGATGTAGATCTGTAGTGATAATCTCTTTGCATTTCTTACACATAGTAATGTATATATTCTACCTTCTTGATCAGGCTTGAGGCTTATCAATTTTATTAATCTTTTCAGAGAACCAGCTCATGATTACATTGATACTGTTTTATTTCACTAATTTCCCTGTCTTTATTTCCTTTCCTACCGTGAATTTAATTTTCTCTTCTTTTTTCAGATTCTCAAGTTCTAGTTTCGTCAATCACTGATTTTGATCCTTTCTTCCTTGCTCATATAAGGATTTCAAGGTATAAATTTTCTGTTAAGTACAACATTTTAGCTGCATCTCACAAATGTTATTGTTTTCATTTTTACTCAGCTGAAAATATTTTCTTAATTTCCTTGTGACTTTGCTTTTTGACTCACCTAGTAGTGCATTAAATCTCCATATATCACCACATTTTCCAGGTAACTGTTACTGACCCCTAATTTCTAGCTAGAAAAATTTTAAGTTTATAGTCTACCTATTCCTTGTTCTCAAGTGCAATTTATCTGATATTAACATAGCCAGTTCACTTCTGTTTTAACTGCTGCTTGAAGAGCCTTTTCATCTCCATACTTTTACTTCTTAATATATAAGTGTCTTTTATTTTATATTTAATGTGCTTTACTCCTAGATGGCTTATAGCTGGGATTTGCTTTAGCTCCCATTTAATAGTCTTTGCCATTACTTGGGGTGCTTGGGTAATTTACAGTTCTTTTAAATACTGATTTGTCTAGTTTAAAATCTACCATCTGGCAATTTGATTTGTATTTGTCCATTTATTGTCTTTTCCCCCTCTTGGGATTATTTTAGTTTATGCTTTTATTTTCACTAATGACTTATTTACTCTATCTCTTTACTGTTTCCAATGACTGCTCTAGGGTTTACAATAAGTATCATTAACTTATTATAGTCTAACTTCAAATAATGTATCATTTATTTATAAAGCAGTATTCTTTCAACAGTAGTTTTATTCCTCCCTCCTGTTCTTTATACTAACGTCATGATACTCATGTCTTTACACTTAATTTTACCTGTTAGCAAACTGACAGATTTTTGCTTTAATCAGTCAGTGGCTGGACCAATTACATATATAGCACAGGGAACCCGGCTCAATATACTCTAATAACCTAGTTGTTGTTGTTCAGTCACCCACTTGTGTCTGACTGTTTGCAACCCCATGGAGTGCAACACACTGTCCCTGTCCCTCATCATCTCCCCAAGGTTGCCCAAGTTCATGTCTGTTGCATCAGTGATGCCATCCAGCCATCTCATCCTACGACACCCTCTTCTCTTGCTGCCCTCAATCCTTCTCAGCAACAGGGACTTTTCCAAAGGGTCAGCTGGTCACAACAGGTGGCCAGAGTATTGGAGCTTCAGCATCAGACCTGCCAATGAATATTCAGGGTTGATTTCCCTTAAGATTGACTGGTTTGATCTCCTTGCTGTCCAAAGGACTCTCCAGAGTCTTCTCCAGTACCAGAGATTGAAGGTATCAATTCTTTGGCCTTCTGCCCTCTTTACGGTCCAGCTCTCACAACCGTATGACCTTTGTCGGCAGAGTAGTGTCTTTGCTTCCCAAGACATCGTCTAGGTTTGTCATTGCTTTCCTGCCAAGAAGCAATCGTCTTCTGATTTTATGGCTGCAGTCACCATACATAGTGATTTTCGAGCGCAAGAAGAAGCAATCTGTCTCTGCGTCCACCTTTTCCCTTTCTATCTGCCATGACATAATGAGGCCAGATGCCACGATCTTAGTTTTTTCTTTTTAACATTGAGTTTTAAGCTGGCTTTTTCACTCTCCTCCTTCACCCTCAACAAGAGGCTCTTTAGTTCCTCTTCGCTTTCTGCCATTAGAGTGGATCATCCCTGTACCTGAGGTTGCTGATGTTATTCCTGCCTATCTTGAGTCCAACTTGTAACTCATCCAGTCCAGTCTTTCTCATGGTGCGCTCAGCCTATAGATGAAACAAACAGGATGACAGCAGATAGCCCTGTCGTATTCCTTTCTCAATACTGAACCAATCAGTTATTCCATACAAGGTTCTGTTGCTTCCTAACACACATATAGGTTTCTTAGGAGACAGGTAAGATGGTCTGGTATTTGCATCTCTTTAAGAACTTTCCACAGCTTGTTACAATCCACTGAGTCAAAGGCTTTAGCATAGTCGATGAAACATAAGTAGATGTTTTTTTTGGAATTCCTTTGTTTTCTCTATGATCCAGGGAATGTTGGCAATTGATCTTTGGTTCCTCTTCCTTTTCTAAGTCCAGCTTAGACATCTAATAACCTAAATGGGAATAACCCATATATTCCTGGCATCTATTCAGAGAAGTGTAAAGAATGCAATGCACTCTTTTGTAAGAAATGTTTTGATTTTTAAACTAAATTTAGTGAACAAATAAGTCAATGGTCATTTAAGGAAACTAAAAACTCTCCAAAATACCCAAAAACCACACAAATGAAAAGCTTAAATAAAAAAAAATCTGTGTTTTCGAACAAATTAATAATTCATTTCAGGCTTCAGTCCTCTTATGTAGATTCAAGTTTTCCTGCGGTTTCACTGTCTTCTGCAGATTCAAGTTTTCATGCCATATCATTGCTCTTCTGCCAAAAGGCCCTTAACACTTCTTGATCTTCATGTCTGCTAGTAACAAGTTTAGTGTCTGTTTGATAAATCTTTTCATTTCTCTTTATTCAGAAGTTTTTGCTTTCTGCACCAATAATTGTAGGTTTAGTGCTTTCTTTCAGCACTTTAAAGATGCCATTCCACTACTCTGTGGACTGAAAACTGTCTGGCAAGAAGTCCATTTGTTCACCTGATGCAACCTGTCTTTATTCACCTGTAGTGCTGTGCTTACTTGCTCAGTCAGGTCCAACTCCTTGCAATCCCATGGACTGTAGCTGCCAGTCTCCTCTGTTCATGGGGATTCTCCAGGCAAAGTTATCATGTCCTCCTCCAGAGGATCTTCCCTACCCAGGGATCGAACTCACGTCTCCTGCACTGCAGGTGGACTCTTTACCATCTCAGCCACAGGGGAAGCCCAAGAATACTGAATTGAGTAGCCTATCCCTTCTCCCGGGGATCTTCCCGACCCAGGAATTGAACTGGGGTCTCATGCATTGCAGGCGGATTCTTTACCAGCTGCGTTACCAGGGAAGCCCTACATTCACTTGCTACTTTAAGCATTTTCTCTTTCTCAGGGATTTGATTATGACACACTTTGGTATGTAACTGTTTTCCTTTTTGGTGTGTTTGTTTTGTTTATGTTACTCTGAGCTTCTTGAGTCTGCCAATTTATAATGCTCTTCCCAGCACTAAAAGTTTTTGGACATCATTTCATCAAGTATTTTTGTTAGCTGCCTCTTTGTTGGACCAATAATCATGGATGTGTTAGAATGTCTGATATAATCCAATAGGCCACCAAGACTTTACTGGGTCCTTACCCTCCAGTTTTCTCTGTGCCTCATTTGGAATAGTTATTATTATTACCTTAAGTTCACAGATCTTTTCTTTTGCTGCATCTAATATCCTGTTAAGCCCATCCAGGCAATTTTTCATTTCAGTAACTGGACTTTCATCACTAAATATTCACTTGGGTTTTTATATTTTATATTTCTGCCACATTCATGTTTTGCATAGATCCTTGTATACACTGAGTGTATTAAAGTAGATTTGCAAGTCTTTTCTGCAATTCTCCTTCCTATCAACAGTTTGTCTTTTGGAAGTATCGATTTCTTGTCTACAAAGTACAGGAGACGAAAATACATGTGTAAACATTCTTATACCAGTGTGACTTTGCTAGGACATCAATGTTTATGATTTTTTAAAATGTATGAAAGTTAGGTCTGAAAAGCTAAAAATTAAAACACTAAAAGTTCCTTCAACACAGTTTGAAATGATATAGACTTTTAATTCTGAATTAGTATTTTCTCTATTCTTTGATCTTAGCTAGATTTGTTTAGGGGAAAAAAAAAGTAACTGAAGTGTTTTATTACCTTTACTTCATGTATCGCTTTCAGTTTTAAAATTTTTGTCTGTTCATTTCAATGCTTCATCTAAATCTATTTTCATTTTTTTAAAAAAATTATTCATTTATCTATCTTCAGCTGTGCTGGGTCTTGTCTTCATTGCTTCAAGGATTTTTCTTGAAGTTAGAGAGCAAGGACTATCTTTGTTGCAGTGCGCAGGCTTCTCATTGAGGTGACTTCTCTCGTCACAGAGCATTGGCTCTACGGTGTGCAGACCGCAGCAGCTGTGGCATGTGGACTCAACAGTTGCAGTTCCTGGAGTCTGGGGCACAGGCTCAATGGTTGAGGTCCCTCAGCTTTGCTGCCCCACGAAATGTGAGATTTTCCCGGATCAGAGATCGAACCTGTGTCTCCTACAACGCCAGGCAGACTCTTTACCACTGAGCCATCAGGGAAGCCCTAAAGCTATGTTTAAAGTGAAAATTTATATAGCAGACCTTTGAAGACTAACATGCATACTAACATTTTTTATTTTGCTTTTATATTTGAATGACAGCTTGACTAGATGAAAAATTTCAAGTTATTTTCAAACTTTTGTAAATATGAAGGCATTTCCTATTCATATTCAGAACTGCTGTTAAAATGTGATGTTATCTAATTTCTAATTTTTCATTTAATGGGACTTGTCTCCCATCTTTTGAGAAGTTTTAGATATTTCTTTCTGTTTGACAGTTTCACATTTAATCTTGTGTTGTGGGTTTTTACTAATCTCTCCTTTGACTCTTTTATGAAACTTTTTTAATCTAAAAATATTCATCCCACCTTCCCTCCCTCTCTCTAATTCTGGAAAGCCCATCCTCTTTATTCCTTCAAATATATTCTCCTCTACTTTTTCTCCTTTCCTGAGATTCCTTTCATTGGAAAATTAGTACCCTTATTTTTGTTTTCAATATCTCTCAATCCTTCCTTACATATTCTATATTCATAACCTTTCCTGCTTTTTTTCTGTGAGATCATCTCACTGTAATCTTCCAATTAACGATTTCATTCTTCTAACAGATTCATTCTATTATTTATCTTATTTTTATATTCAATTTTAGCTGTTTAAACTGAATTATTTTCTTTTGAATTTCTTGTTTTGCACTGTTAATATCTTTCTTGAAATTTTTAAGCATGTGTACATACGTTTCATAATAATTCCCTAGTCTCTGTTTGCCTATTTTTATATTTCTGTTACAAATGAAATCTGTAATCAGTACATTATTTTTCTTTTCTGTGCAATGTCTTACTGTTTTGGCCTGTGTCCTCATTTTCTTCTAGGAAAACTCACTCAAGGAAAGTATATGGAAGAATGCCAGACCATAGTCTCTGTCAGCCCTACTAAGTTTAGAATACTGAGGCAGACAATATCTAAGGTAGAAACTTCCAGGCACCAGAAGAAAACTACACCTGATGTATATTCTCTATAGTAATACAATTCTACCTCAAAAAACAACAACAAAAAAAAAAATCTCAAAACAATAACCTAACCTTATCCCTAGAGCAATTAAAAAGAGAACAAAAAACTCCCAATGTTACCAGAAGGAAAGAAATCATAAAGATCAGAGCAGAACTAAATGAAAAAGAACTAAAACAATGGCAAAGACCAATAAAACTAAAATCTGGTTCTTTGAAAAGATAAACAAAACAGATAAACCAATAACCAGACTTATCAACAAAAAAAGATAGAAGACTCATATAGAAATGAAAAGGAGAAGTTGCAACTGACACCACAGAAATATAAATCATCATGAGAGAGTACTACAAGCAATTATATGACAATAAAATGAACAACCTGGAAGAAATGGACAAATTCTCAGAACAGTACAACTTTCCATGACTGACCCATGAAAAAACAGAAGATATGAACAGACCAATCACAACCACTTAAATTGAAACTATGATTAAAAATTTTCCAAAAAACAAGAGCCCAGGGACTGACTGCTTCACAAGCAAATTCATTAAAGTGAAAGTGGAGACTGAAAAAGCTGGCTTAAAACTCAATATTCAAAAAACAAAAGATCATGGCATCTGGCCCCATCACTTCATGGCAAATAGATGGGGAAACAATGGAAACAGTGACAGAGTTTATTTTCTTGGATTCCAAAATCACTGTGGATGGTGACTGCAGCCATGAAATTAAAAGACGCTTGCTCCTTGGATGAAAAGCTACAACCAACCTAGACAGCATATTAAAAAGCAGACACATAAGAAATCAAAGAGGACACAAACAGATGGAGAAACATACCGTGTTCATGGATTGGAAGAATCAATATTGTGAAAATGGCTATTCTACCCAAAGCAATCTATAGATTCAATGCAATCCCTATCAAGCTACCAACGGTATTTTTCACAGAACTAGACCAAAGAATTTCACAATTTGTATGGAAATACAAAAAACCTCGAATAGCCAAAGTAATCTTGAGAAAGAAGAATGGAACTGGAGGAATCAACCTGCCTGACTTCAGACTCTACTACAAAGCCACAGTCATCAAGACAGTGTGGTACTGGCACAAAGACAGAAATATAGACCAATGGAACAGAATAGAAAGCCCAGAGATAAATCCACGAACCTATGGACACCTTATCTTTGACAAAGGAGGCAAGGATATACAATGGAAAAAAGACAACCTCTTTAACAAGTGGTGCTGGGAAAACTGGTCAACCACTTGTAAAAGAATGAAACTAGAACACTTTCTAACACCATACACAAAAATAAACTCAAAATGGATTAAAGATCTAAATGTAAGACCAGAAACTATAAAACTCCTAGAGGAGAACATAGGCAAAACACTCTCCGACATAAATCACAGCAAGATCCTCTATGACCCACCTCCCAGAATATTGGAAATAAAAGCAAAAATAAACAAATGGGACCTAATGAAACTTAAAAGCTTTTGCACTACAAAGGAAACTATAAGTATGGTGAAAAGACAGCCCTCAGAGTGGGAGAAAATAATAGCAAATGAAGAAACAGACAAAGGATTAATCTCAAAAATATACAAGCAACTCCTGCAGCTCAATTCCAGAAAAATAAATGACCCAATCAAAAAATGGGCCAAAGAACTAAACAGACATTTCTCCAAAGAAGACATACAGATGGCTAACAAACACATGAAAAGATGCTCAACATCACTCATTATCAGAGAAATGCAAATCAAAACCACAATGAGGTACCATTACACGCCAGTCAGGATGGCTGCTATCCAAAAGTCTACAAGCAATAAATGCTGGAGAGGGTGTGGAGAAAAGGGAACCCTCTTACACTGTTGGTGGGAATGCAAACTAGTACAGCCACTATGGAAAAGAGTGTGGAGATTTCTTAAAAAACTGGAAATAGAACTGCCATATGACCCAGCAATCCCACTTCTGGGCATACACACTGAGGAAACCAGATCTGAAAGAGACACGTGCACCCCAATGTTCATGCAGCACTGTTTATAATAGCCAGGACATGGAAGCAACCTAGATGCCCATCAGCAGATGAATGGATAAGGAAGCTGTGGTACATATACACCATGGAATATTACTCAGCCTGTTTAAAAGAATTCATTTGAATCAGTCCTAATGAGATGGATGAAACTGGAGCCCCTTATACAGAGTGAAGTAAGCCAGAAAGATAAGAACATTACAGCATACTAACACATATATATGGAATTTAGAAAGATGGTAACGATAACCCTATATGCAAAACAGAAAAAGAGACACAGAAATACAGAACAGACTTTTGAACTCTGTGGGAGAATGTGAGGGTGGGATATTTCAAAAGAACAGCATGTGTACTATCTATGGTGAAACAGATCACCAGCCCAGGTGGGATGCATGAGACAAGTGCTTGGGCCTGGTGCACTGGGAAGACCCAGAGGAATCGGGTGGAGAGGGAGGTGGGAGGGGGGATCGGGATGGGGAATACGTGTAAATCTATGGCTGATTCATATCAATGTATGACAAAACCCAAAAAAAAAAATAAATAAAAAAATAAAAGCAAGTAATGGGCAAAAATAAATAAATAAATAAATAAAATAAGTAAATGAAGCAGTCAATGGGGAAAAAAAAAGGGGGGGGGGGGAAAGAGCAGACACATTACTTTGCAGACAAAGGTCCATCTAGTCAAAGCTATGGTTTTTCCAGTAGTCATGTATGGATGTGAGAGTTGGACTATTAAGAAAGCTGAGTGCTGAAGAATTGATGCTTTTGAACTGTGGTGTTGGAGAAGCCTCCTGAGAGTCCCCTGGAAAGCAAGGAGATCTAACCAGTCCATCCTAAAGGAAATCAGCCCTGAATATTCATTGGAAGGATTGATGCTGAAGCTGAAGCTTCAGTACTTTGGCCATCTGATACAAAGAACTAACTCACTGGAAAAGACCCTAATGCTGGGCAAGATTGAAGGCAGGAGGAAAAGAGGATGACAGAGGATGAAATGGTTGGATGGCATCACCAACTAGATGGACATGAATTTTAGCAAGCTCTGGGAGTCGGCAATGGACAGGGAAGCCTGGCGTGCTACAGTCCATGGGGTTGTAAAGAGTCAGACACGACTGAGTGACTGAACTGAACTGAACATCTATCCTTCTCAAACGCTTCCAAAAAACTGCAGAGGGAGGAACACTCCCAAACTCAAGGCCACCATCACCCTGATACTAAAACCAGGCAAGATAGCATAAGAAAATAAAATTAATGCCAGTATCACTGATGAGCACAGTCATAAAAATCCTCAAAATATTATTAGCAAGCAATCAAACAACACATTAAAAGGATCACACACTATAATCAAGTGGGACTGATCCCAGGGATGAAAGCATTCCTCAATACATACCAATCAATCAGTATGATATACCATATTAACAAACTGAAGGATAAAAACCATATGACAATAATCTCAATAGATGCAGAAAAAACATTCAACAAAATTAAATATCCCTTTATGATAAAAACTTTCCAGAAAGTGGGCATAGAGGAAACTTACCTCAACATGGGGGCTTTCCTGGTGGCTCAGACAGTCAAGAGTCTGCCTGCAATGCGGGAGACCTGAGTTTGACTCCTGTGTCAGGAAGATCCCTTAGAGAAAGGAATGGCTACTCACTCCAGTCTTCCTGCCTGCAGAATTCCATGGACAGAGGAACCTGACAGGCTACAGTCCATGGGGTCACAAAGAGTTGGACATGACTGAGTGACTAACACGCACAGCTCAACAGAACAAAGCCCATGTATGACAAACCAACAGCAGACATTATTCTCAATGGTGAAAAAAAATGAAAGCATTTTGTTTAAGATCAGAAAGAAGACACGGGTGCTCACTCTTGTCACTATTAATTCAATATAGTTTTGCAAGTCCTAGTCATGGCAATCAAGAACAAAAAGAAATAAAAGGAATCCGAATTGGAAAAGAAGAAGTAAAACTGTCAGTGTTTGCAGATGACATGACACTACACACAGAAAATCCTAAATATACCACCAAAAAACTAACTAATCAATTAATTCAGCAAAGTTTCAGGACACAAAATTAATACACAGAAATCTCTTGTATTCCTATCCACTAACAACAAAAAAAT
The DNA here is from genome assembly GCF_019320065.1 of Cervus canadensis. Taxonomy (NCBI): domain Eukaryota; kingdom Metazoa; phylum Chordata; class Mammalia; order Artiodactyla; family Cervidae; genus Cervus; species Cervus canadensis. Next base: position 73,832,713 of record NC_057393.1, on the reverse strand, counting down.
GGCAACCCACTCCAGTATTCTTGCCTGGAGAATCCCAGGGACAGAGGAGCCTGGTGGGCTGCCATCTATGGGGTCGCACAGAGTCAGATACGACTGACATGACTTAGCAGCAGCAGCAACAACAAAAAATGAGAAAGAAAAATTAAGGAAACAACTCCACTTACCACTACAACAAAAAGAATAAAATACATAGGAATTAACAACCCACCTAAGGAGAAAATGACCTGTATGCAGAAAACTATAAGATACTGATGAAAGAGGACACAAACAGATGGAGAGATATATCATGTTCCTAGATTGGGAGAATCAATAATGTGAAAATGACTGTACTGCAGAAAGCAATCCACAGATTCATTGCAATGCCTATCAAATTACCAAGGCCATTTTTCACATAGCTAGAACAAAAAATTTTACAATTTGTATTGAAACACAATGTACCTTGCATAGCCAAAGCAATCTTGAGGAAAAAAAACAGAGATGGAGCAATCAGGCTTCCTGACTACAGACTATACTACAAAGCTACACTAATGAAAACAGTAGCATTCTAGCACAAAAAAAAAAACATAGATCAATGGAATAGAAAGCCCAGAGAGAAACCCGTAGACCTATGGTCACTGTGTCTTTGACAAAGGAGGCAAGAATATGCAATGAAGAAAAGACAGCCTCTTCAGTAAGTGGTGATGGAAAAGCTGGACAGCTACATGTAAAAGACTGAAATCAGAACACTTCCTAATACCATACACAAAAGTAAACTCAAAATGAATTAAAGCTCTAAATGTAAGGCTAGACAGACAAGTCTCATAATGGGAGAAAATATCTGCAAATGAAGCAAATGACACAGGATAACTTTCCAAAATATACAAGCAGCTCATGCAGCTCAGTATCAAATAACAAACAACGCAATCAGAAAATGGGCAAACCGACAATTATCCACAGAAGACATACAGACAGCCAACAACATGATGACACATGAAAAGATGCTCAAACTTACTTATTATTAGAGAACTGCAAATAAAAACTATGATGAGGTATCACCTAACACAGGTCAGAATGACCATCATCAAAAAAGGCCTACAAACAATAAATGTCACAGAGGGTATGGAGAAAAGGAAATCCACTTGCACTATTGGTAGATACGTAAATTGATACAACCACTATGCACAACAGTATGGAGGTTCCTTAAAAAACTAAAACTACCCATATGACCCAACAATCTCACTCCTGGGCATATATCCTGGAAACCCATAGTTGAAAAAGACACATGTACCCCAATGTTCACTGCAGCACTATTTACAATAGCCAGGACATGGATGCAACCTAAATGTCCATCAACAGATAAAGAAGATGTAGGACATATATACAAGGGAATGTTACTCAGTCATAAAAAGGAATCAAAGTGGGTCATTTGTAGTGATATGGATAAACCTAAGAGTCTGACACACCGAGAGAAGTGAGAAAGAGAAAAGCAAATATTGTATATTAACACATATATATGGAATCTAGGAAAATGGTACTGATAAATCTATTCACGGGGCAGCAGTAGAGATGTAAACGTAGAGAATGGACTTGTGGAAATGGTAGGAAGGAGAGGCTGTGTTGAATTTAGAGAGCAGCACTGACATATATACACCAGCTATCTGTTGTATATATGTACATATACACAGTATATACACTATCTGTTTAAAACAGATAGCTAGTTGGAAGATGCTATTTAGCACAGGGAGCTCAGCTTGGTGCTCTGTAATGACCCAGAGGGTTGGGAAGGGAGGTTGGGTGGGAGAGTCTCAAGAGGGAGGGGATATATGTGTATATATATATATATATAAAACTGATTCACATAGGGCTTCCCTGATAGCTCAGTTGGTAAAGAATCCGCCTGCAATGCAGGAGACCCCAGTTCAATTCCTGGGTCAGAAAGATCTGCTCAAGAAGGGATAGGCTACCCACTCTAGTACTCTTGGATTTCTCACTGTGGCTCAGCTGGCAAAGAATCCACCTGCAATGCAGGAGACCCGGGTTCGATCCCTATGATGGGATGATCCCCTGGAGAAGGGAAAGGCTACCACTCCAGTATTCTGGCCTAGAGAATTCCATGGACTGTATAGCCCATGGGGTCACAAAGAGTCACACACAACTGAGCAACTTTCACTTTCTTTTTCACTTTCATAACTCATTCACACACTCAACACTGTAAAACAATTATATTCCAATTTTTTAAAAAACCAATGTATGAAAAATTAACATATAAACGAAAATTAGACACTATTGGGCCAAGAATAGAGAGGAGAACATAGGACAGAAATGGTTACTTAGCCAAAAGCCAAGCAGGGCCGGGCTGAGACATTAAGAGAGAAAGTCAAGAAACGTTTCATTCAGAGTCATGAAAGAAGTGCCTAGTCAACAATACAGGGAAAGCTTAATGGCTACAACAAACTAATTGAGCCTAGAGATAATACTAGTGTGTCTGGAAGTGCAAGTTGGTAAATAATGGCTATTCATTCAGAAAACAGGAATTACACTGAATGCAAGAAAGGTAACAGGAAACTAAGACTCAACTCTCATATATTCTTAGTATACTTAAATGCGATATAAAATGAGATGACAGGTACAAGAGACCTGGCTTTTTTCTTCTTGAAAATGATTGCAAATAACAATAAAACAAATAAAAAATAATCAATACTTCCATCATCTAAACAATGACAATGGCTAAATTTTATTAAGCTTATTACATACCACGGATCATGTTATGCATTCTCTCAATTTTTAAATAATTTATCTTGGATGTACTCAACACTACCTAGTTTATCCTTATAACAAACACCATTTTTATATGTAATAGCTTGAGAAATCAAGGTTAAGAAAAATAATCAAATTTCACAAAACTAAGTAAATGTCTGAGCCCATAACTCAAACTCACATCCTATCTCAATGAGGAGCATGCTAAGACTCTTTAAGGGAGGTAGTAGCCCAAAATATGGCCCACAATCCAAGGAGCTTCCAGTAGTGATGGAGACCAGATTAATACACATGAAACACCATAAAATTATTTTATACTGACTACAAGATATAAACATAAAAAGAATGTTCTTATTTAGATACACTCATTCATTCAACAAATGTTTCCGGAGACCCTGATATGTGCCAGGCACCAGTAGTAGCAAAGCAGATACATCAGTATAGCAACAAAATTCCTGCCTATGGAGATCAGAGTCCTAACATGTATGTGCATGACTGGTAAGGAAATGGCAAGAAACAACAAGTCAGATGGTGGGTAAGTGCATTTTAGAAAGGAGAGAGAGATTTTCAGTGTTTTAAACTTTCTTTGATTAAGTTTATATGCAGTGATTACTCAATAATCAGAGAAAGTTTAAAATGCTGAAACACCAACCAACAGAATGATCTGATAATACTGGGGAAAGATTGGCAGTACACTTGATAACTCTTGAATTTGTGTATATTTGAAATTTTCATGATAAAAGAACAAAATATTCCAAGAATTCCCTGGTGGTCCAGTGGTTGGGATCTGTGCTTTCATTGCCAAGGGCCCAGGCTCAATCCCTGGTAGGGAAACTAAGATCCCACAAGCTGCTCAGGATGCCCCCACTCCCAAAAAAGACAAAAGATTTTCAGGAAGGATTCTAGCCCCCCAAATTATTATAAATAGACAGATATTTTCATAAATAACTTAAAATAATATTATATTTGTGGACATGTGTGAAGTGTTGGGCTTATTTCCAAAGTTGTACCAGTGAGGGCTTACTGTCATAGCTGATTTATATATGATTTTGTTAACAAAATTGAAAGTCAACATATATATATATATATATAAATGCACAAATGTGGGAATAATTTTTATTTAAAACTAAGTGTTTTTCTTCCCAGACAGTGTATTTCTCGAGAACACTGATAAATAACTTTGCATCTTTCTATTCCAAGTACATAACATGTGCTAGCATTTAACATAATCTTAATGTCTAATAGATAGTCATGTCAAAAAGTTTAATATAGTTTATGTATTTTAACTCTGCTAAAAGGAAGACTCTTTAATCTACTCCATCTGAGGCACTGGTTTTGCTTATATTTAAGAAATTTAAATAGGCAATTATGTAGAAAACATTATATTTTAATACTATTTCACAAGATTTAGGATTCTTACCATATTCTATCTATAGATTATGAAAACTATTAACTTTAAAAGGCAAGATACTAATTTCTTTTAAATGAGACAGATTATTTAAATGTAAGATACAACATGCATACTCCCTTCCTTGCATATGAGGAAGGTAAAATACTGCTACTAGAAATTTCTCCCAAAGAAAAAATTTGAATAAAAATGCTACTACCATCATGACTGCCCTGCAAAATTTTCCCACCTATTTCAATAGTTACAATCCACTGGGAATTATGAGGCAGAAACCTAAAAGCAATAACCACACAGTTATCCTGCTACAAAAATAAGGAAATGCCTTTTAACAATCTCTTCATATGAACACTTGCTATTTTGTCTTAAGACTTTTTCAGTGCTTGCAAATGAAGTACAAGGCTCACTTCACCTTGATCTCATTTCTCAGTTAAATTTTGGATATTTAAACACTTATGACTTTTTCCAACAAAATTTACATCTAAGTATAAACATATTTCCTTAAGCCAAACGCCAAAATGAAATCACTAGGTTGTTTCTTAGGACAACAAGAAATAAAATGTACTAAAATCCGAGATTATTCTGAGTGCGACTAAAAAGCAAAGAAGGAACTTGAATGATACATGGCACCCTTAAATAACCTTCAAAGACTGTACTGACTAAACTCTGGGGCGGGGGGTGGAAACTACCGTCACAGAATACATTAAATGCTAACTCAAAGGAGGTAACAGACATATTCTATTATCCTTTGGCATGTAACACTTTTTAGCACTATTAAATCTGATTTATTGGCATAAAAAGTTTTGATTAACAAAGATGAAACACAACATGGTCTTTGCTATTCTTCCCTAATATAAATTGTGTTGAAACAAGTTTGTGGTGTTTTTTTTTTGAGACTTCTTTTTAGTTTAGGAAAATACATCTAACTTGGCCTTTACTTTAATACATCAATAATCAAATTTTATCAATTCCATGTTCTTTGAATTAAAATAGTAATGAACACAAGTTAATATAATCTATAATTACATGTCCTATGAGTACATTCAGGCAATTTTGTTTTAAATTGTGATTTCTTTTGTTTTTTGTTTCCTAGCTAGGAAGTTCTGGTCCTTCACAGAAAGAACTGACCTAGAAAAATGGAGACACTACCTCACAGAGGATAAGGTCAGACAGCACAGTCTGACAAAATGCCTCTGGATACTGCTATCAGAAACTGTCGTTCTAAGTAGCTTCGACCTTGATAATAAAATCTGTAACAAACAACCTGGATAAAGAATCCAAAACTGGTGTTTATCTAGGAGTGAGAACAATGCAAGAAAAATCTTTGTACTGTATAAAACATCTTCAGTTCAGTTCAGTTGCTCAGTCGTGTCTGCCTTTGCAACCCCATGAATTGCAGCACGCCAGGCCTCCCTGTCCATCACCAACTCCCGGAGTTCACTCAAACTCATGTCCATCGAGTCAGTGATGCCATCCAACCATCTCATCCTCTGTTGTGCCCTTCTACTCCTGCCCCCAATCCCTCCCAGCATCAGGGTCTTTTCCAATGAGTCAACTCTTCACATGAGGTGGCCAAAGTACTGGAGTTTCAGCTTCAGCATCAGTCCTTCCAATGAACAACCAGGACTGATCTCCTTTAGGATGGACTGGCGGGATCTCCTTGCTGTCCAAGGGACTCTCAAGAGTCTTCTCCAACACCACAGTTCAAAAGCATCAATTCTTCGGCGCTCAGCTTTCTTCACAGTCTAACTCTCACATCCATACATGACCACTGGAAAAACCATAGCCTTGACTAGACGGATCTTTGTTGGCAAAGTAACGTCTCTGCTTTTCAATATGCTATCTAGGTTGGTCAAAACTTTCTTTCCAAGGAGAAAGTGTCTTTTAATTTCATGGCTGTAATCACCATCTGCAGTGATTTTGGAGCCCAGAAAAATAAAGTCAGCCACTGTTTCCACATCTATTCCCCAGGAAGTGATGGGACCAGATGCCATGATCTTGGTTTTCTAAACATTGAGCTTTAAGCCAACTTTTTCCACTCTCCTCTTTCACTTTCATCAAGAGGCTTTTTGGTTCTTCTTCACTTTCTGCCTTAAGGGTGGTGTCATCTGCATATTTAAGGTTATTGATATTTCTCCCGGCAATCTTGATTCAAGCTTGTCCTTCCTTGAGCCCAGCGTTTCTCATGATGTACTCTGCATATAAGTTAAATAAGCAGGGTAACAATATACAGCCTTGACGTACTCCTTTTTCCTATTTGGAACGAGTCTGTTGTTCCATGTCCAGTTCTAACTGTTGCTTCCTGACCTGCATACAGGTTTCTCAAGAGGCAGGTCAGGTGGACTGGTATTCCCTTCTCTTTCAGAATTTTCCACAGTTTATTGTGATCCACACAGTCAAAGGCTTTGGTATAGTCAATAAAGCAGAAAGAGATGTTTTTCTGGAACTCTCTTGCTTTTTCGATGATCCAGCTTAGTACTATATAAAAAACTTTATGTTTTTCAATATAGTGCAAAAGTAGAGAAGAATATGATCATCAGATGCCGTATTCCATAAAATTTGGTATCTATTCATGATAAAAAGAATCAGACAAAATACGAAAAGTTCCTCAACCAGCAGAGACAAACATAATATGGATAAATCTTAAGTGTGAAATCACAGCTATTAACTACTTCAGTGACAGTCCAATGAATAAAGACAAAAAACTTTTTTCTAAATTTAAAAATCACTGAAACACATCAAAAAATACATAAATACATGCAGAAAACAGTACAGAATGAAATGTCAATAAATATGTTAGTACTTCCTAAACTGATGTAATTGCAATAAAAAATATCCACAGTGATTATTGTGCAATTTGACCAGTTAATTTGCTACTAACTGTGGTATTTCAGTTCTACAATGTCCTCTTGATTCACTTTCATTTTTAATTTTCTTGAATGTGTCTTTATTTTACAGTTTGAGTCTTCATTATACCATTATGTGGATATTCTGTTCATCTGTTTCTACTGTACATTGGTTTATTTGGTTTTTCATCCCTGTATCCTTTTAGGCTGGACAGAGATCTTCTAACTGGTTTTGTCAGATACTATATACAAGAAAGAAAAGAGATAATTTGAAGCTTTTGGTAATATTATCTTTCCAGGGATAGAATAACATTTGTTTTTAACAGGCAGCTTAAAGCAAAGGATACTAGTAAAGCTTGGATCATTGTAAACCAGTGATGGAGATGACTGAACACTGGGCTTTAATTCCTATAAAGCCTGGTCTATTTCAGTATACTATTTAGTGTTTCTTAAAAGGGGGTGACTTTGTTGACCAGAGAACATTTGGCAATATATGGAAACATTTTCCATCATCACAATGAAAATACAAGTAGGGGCTGGTACAGGTGTCTACTCAATAGAAAGAGGAATGTAGCTAAACGTCTTTCAATGTACAAGACAGTTTCCCACAACAAAGAATTACTCATCCACAGTGTCAACAGTGCTGAAATTGAGAAACACTGATTAGAGTATAGTTTCCTCAGGTTTTCACATAAAATCTAAGAAATTTAAGCAAACAGTTTTCTTCTGAAAGGTCATGAACTCAAACTTTTTATCTTCCTAGTCCAGTAAGTGTGACAAGATAGCTACTTAGCTTCTCAGCCTCTTGGTGGTCTTCTCTAGAATCTGCACACCATAGGGGATAAAAGAAAGCCCAAATGCCAGTCTCAATATATTAGCTTTCTTTCCCCCCCCAGAGCTTTAACCCTGTAATTTTTCACAACTTTTTTTTCACACACTCTATATGACGTCCTAAAGATTATTTAATTTTTATTCAACTTCTCCAGGGGCTCTCAATAGTGGAGCTGATTCAAATTATCTTCTCTACCTGACAAGATTCTAAATATATATAGGAGAACAAAAGGACAAGAAGCAGCACTATACTCCTGAAGAACAATAAAATGGTTGGCTTGGCTTGCCCCACCAGATTTCAAGCCATTCTGACAAACACACAAGAAAAAAACATTTTTTTAATTTAAAAAATGAGACCAAAAACCCGAAGAACAACAACAACAAAAAATCCTCAAATAAATAAAGAAATACTAATTACACTATGTGCTACTAGAATATGAATATGGAGGGGGGGAGGATAGAAAAGATAAATCCTCCAAATAAGCTAAACATACATGGAAACAAATGACAAAAGCAGGCATTAAAGACTGACAGAAAAAGGACCGAGTCTTTACTGAGGCAACTGATAACACAAATAAAATAAGAAAGTGAACATTTAACAACTACCTCACAGCATATACAGTCAATTCTAGCTGGAATAAACAGGAAGGAAAAAAAAAAAAAAAACGTGCATGGCAGCTAAAAACAAAATGAATGAAAAAACTACCAAACATAATCAAACTGTAAAATGGACAACAGTCATGGTCAGATTTTTTTTTTTTTTTTTTTTTTATGGTCAGATATTTAACTGAAGAGGAAATACAGATGGCAAATAAGCACATGAAATCAACATCATTAGCCATTAGAGAATTACAGACTAAAACTACAGCATGGTATTATTTCACAAATAACTGAATGACTAACATAAAATAATAGTGACGACACCAAATGCTGGCAAGAACACAAAGAAACTGGACCGTTCATGTATTACTGACGAAAATGTAAAATGTTATGCTCACTACAGAAAAGAAAATGTCAGTTTCTTATAAACCAAACATGTACTTGCCACATGACCCAGTAAAATAAACTTTCAGGTGGCATTTATCCCAGAAAAAAAACAAAACAAAACTAATGTCAAAACAGAAAACTGTTGATGAATGTTCATAGCACCTTTATTCATAATAGCAAAAAACTGGAAATAATGCTAATGTCCTTCAACAGGTGAAGATGAAACAAACTGGTACATCTATACCTTGGAAATGTTACTCAGCAACAAAAGAAACTTACTGGTTCACACACAAACTTAAGGAAATTGTGCTTAGTGAAAAATTCCATCCCTTTTCAGATGGATACAGTATGATTCCACTGAGACAATATTGTTGAAATTATAGAAAAAGCTTAGTGGTTTTCAGGGACTGGGAACTACAAACAGAAGTTCTCCTGAGGGATCCACATGATGGAAATATTCCGTATCTTGACTGTGGTGGTAGTCACATAAGTCTAAACAGTGATCAAACTGTATACAACACATACAATCACAAAGTACATTAAAAAAACTGGTGAAATCTGAATACACAACTGTATTTCCTCACTGTTCGGCAATAATTCAGCACTATTCAGCAATAATGCTGAATTATACTATTGCTGAATAAGATGTCATACTATTAGGAGAAACTAGGTTTCTTTCTGTGTTTCCCCAGGTAAGTCTCTTTCCCTCTCTGAGCCTCAGGTCCTGGTCTGTAGGTGGATTCTAATTCTACCAGTTTCTTCTAGCCTAGCAAGTATAAAGAAACTCATCCTTAGACTGCAGGTGTACTATAGGGACGCCACTGAAAAGAAAGGCAGAAATGCGACAAATTCAGGACAGCCAGTCTCTGTGCCCAAATGAATGCCAGACAGCTCAGAGAAAGAGGAGCAATCCTGTGGCCCCAGAAACCATTTATTCATGAGCAGGGTGACAATAAACAGCCTTGAAGTACTCCTTTCCAAATTCTGAACCAGTCAGTTGTTTCATGTCTGGTTACAATTTTTGCTTCTTGACCTGCATACAGGTTTCTCAGGAGGCAGGCAGAGTAGTCTGGTATTCTCATCTCTTGAAGAATTTTACACAGTTTGTTGTGACCCAAACAGTTAAAGGTTTTGGCATAGTCAATGAAGCAGAGTAGATGTTCTTCTTAAATTCCCTTGCTTTTTCTATGATCCAACAGATGTTGGCAATTTGATCTCTGGTTCATCTGCCTTTTCTAAATCCAGCTTGTACATCTGGAAGTTTTCGGTTCATGTGCTGCTGAAGCCTAGGTTGAAGGATTTTGAGCACTACCTTGCTAGCATGTGAAACGAGTGCAACTGTGCGGTAGTCTGAGCATTTTTGGCATTGCTGTTCTCTGGGATTGGAATGAAAACTGACCTTCTCCAGTCCTATGGCCACTGCTGAGTTTTCCAAATTTGCTGACATACTGAGTGCAACACACTAACAGCATTATCTTTCAGGATTTGAAATAGTTCAGCTGGAATTTCAACACCTCCACTAGCTTTGTTTGTAGTAATGCTTCCTATGGCCCACTTAACTTCACACTCCAGGATGTCTGGCTCTAGGTGAATGATCACACTGTCGTGGTCATTTGGGTCATTACGACTTTTTCTGTACAATTCTTCTGGATATTCTTGCCACCTCTTCTTAATCTCTTGTGCTTCTGTTAGGTCCTTGCTGTTTCCGTCCTTTATTGAGCCCATCTTTGCATGAAATGTTCCCTTGGTATCTCCAATTTTCTAGTAGAAATCTCTAGTCTTCCCCATTCTATTCTTTTCCTCTATTTCTTTGCTTTGTTCACTTAAGAAGGCATTTTTTATCTCGCCTTTCTATTCTCTGGAATTCTGCATTCAGTTGCATATAATTTTCCCTTTCTCCCTTGCCTTTCACTTCTCATTTCAGCTATTTGTAAAGCCTTCTCAGACAACCATTTTGCCTTTCTGCATTTCTTTTTCTTTGGGATGGTTATCATAAGTTTGTTTTCTAAGTCTGTGAGTTTGTTTCTCCTTTGTAAGTAAATTCATTTGTATCATTTTTTTGGATTTCAATTATAAGTGATATCATACGATATTGTCTTTCTCTGACTTACTGGATTTATTATGATAATCTCTAGGTCCATCCATGTTGCTGAATATAGCATTGCTTTATTTTTAAATTTAACTGCTGTTTTATACTGAAGTATAGTTTATTTGCATATTTTTTATGGCTCAATAATATTCCATTATGTGTGTGTATATTATATATACACCCACACACATACATACACCACATCTTCTTTATCCATTCCTCTGTCAATGGACATTTTGGTTCTTCCATTTTTGGCTATTTTAAGTAGTGCTGCAATGAACATTGACATGCATGTATCTTTTCAAATTATGGTTTTCTCTGGACATATCCAGAGAAAATGCCCAGGAGTGGGAATGCTGGATCTTATGGCAGTTCTATTTTTACTTTTTTTACGGAATTTCCACACATTCTCCGTAGTAGCTGTATCAATTTACATTCCTACCAGCAGTACAGGCTGGATCAGGAAGATCACCTGGAGTAGGAAATGGCAACCCACCCAAGTATTCTTGCCTGGAAAATTCCATGGACAGAGGAGCCTGGCATGTTATAATCCACAGGGTTGCAAACAGTCAGACATGACTGAGCACTCATGTGCAGCAATGCTGGAGGGCTCCTTTTTCTTCACACCCTCTCCAGCATGTATTGTTTGTAGACTTTTTGATGATGGCCATTCTGACTAGGCAGGATGTAGTTAATATGGAGAGTAAAAGGTGATTAGACAGAAATGAATTAGGCCTGTGAGGCGATAATGGAACAAAAAAGGAAATGTGGTAAGCCAGTATATGTAAGATTTTTTAATAAAACAAAGAGTTCATACTATTGCTTCCAATCAAGACATTTACTATTAATGAAATAGAACTAGAAGTCAAAAATAAAGCAACACATATATCAAGCGATTTTCAATAGAGATGCCAAAGCAATTCAATGGAAAAATAAGTCTTTTCAACAAATGGTGTTGGTACAATTGGATATTCATTTCCCAAGAACAAAAGAATTTCTACCTTTCCCTTGTACCATGAACAAAAACCACCTTCTACGGTAGACCTAAATATAAAATTAAAAAGCATGAATCTTTTAAAAGAAAACCTCTATGATCTAGATCTGGGCAGAAGTGCCTTAGTTTATTCACTATGATATAAACATACCGTATCTTGGGAGCATAAAACATACCGTATCTTGGGAGCATAAAACATACTGTATCTTGGGAGCATAAAAAAAAAAATTATTTCTCACAGTTTAGGAGGCTGGGGAATCCACGGTCAAGGTTTGAGCAAATGTCTGGTGAGGGCCTGCTTTCCGGCTCATAGATGTGTCTTTTCACTATGTCCTTAAGTAGTAAAAGGGAAAAGGAGCTTTCTAGGGCTGCTTTTATAAGGGCACTAATCCCATTCATGAGGGCAGAGTTTAGTCTCATCACCTCCCAAAGGCTTCACCTCCTATCATCACTCTGCAGGTATTACAAAATATGAACTTGGGGAGACGCTAGCGTTCAGTCCACAGCACTGAGAAATGGTCACAAACTAAAGGAAACTAGAGAAACTTGACAACCAAATGCAATGTGGTAGCTTGGACTGATCCTAAAACACAAAGAGGACATTGATGTAAACAATGATGAACTCTAAATAAGGTCTCAACGGTAATGTCACTTCTCGGTTTTGACAATTATATCATGGTCATGCAAATTTTTAACAATGAGGAAAACTGGATGACAAGTATAAGGTAAAACTCTACTTTGTACTAACATGCAGCTTTGTCCACTCTAAATTATCAAAAAATAAGTTTTTAATATTTTAAAATATTTTTTAAAAAATGGGCAAAGAGTTGATCAAAAAATACATACACTGTGCCAGACTCACAGGACAATATAGATGATGTCTAATTTGCATACAACAGTGAAATCAGGGGGGAAACAAAGTTAATATATGATGATTCTCCAGTAACTGACCTCTATACCTTTCTCGCCTCCTTCCTAACAATTTGGGACTCATCAACTTCTCAGTCTTTCCTTGACTACCTATATAAAGGATAGGATGATTTTTAGTGAAAAAGGCAGAGTAAATATAAAGGAAAAGAAGAGAATACATAAGGACTGGAGGCTGAAAGATGTGAAGACTGTACTAGGGATTAGGTTGGGACTGTTTTCAAAAGATAAAATTTTTATAAGTAAGGGCTATGCACAGAAAGCAAATCTACAAGTATAAAAGCTGGGAAAAAAAGGTTTTGTTTTAGAAAAAAGCCTGCTGTGCGTTACACATACAACCTAGTTATGGTTATTTTTTGAAGCTACAGAAAAAATAAAAATAATTTCCATACCCTTAGATAACTGCAGTATTAAAGAGATTAATACTGAGTGCCACTGAGGTACTAAGTAAGGAGACCTGACTTAACCTGGATAGGAGATAAGTTTGAGTCTTTAAAAAATGGGCTCTTATAAAATTTGTTCAATTCTCCTTGATTTTATAAACTTAAAAGATTGTAATCAGTCACCTTCATTTTGAAGTACTGTGACTTTCTGTGTATTTGATTCAGATGTCCTAGGAACCAGTTTGTTTCTTCAGGCTAGTCACTTGGGAAATGGGAATGTGTCTATGTAGTAGAAATCCTTATAAAATCACAAATTTTGAAATGTAAACAACAAAGAGTACTTCTCATCACAAATAGCAGAAAAGTAACTTGAGGATAAAATAATTATAAGATTAGACAGACATCTCAGAATCCAAAAAGGAACAAAAGACGAGGGTCTCACAGATTACATCTATACCTAGGAGTTGTTAAGAACCGTTAACGGTCCTCTTCATCTCTCACTGCTGCTTCTTTTTTGAAGACTGAAGCTTCATACTAGAGAAAAACTAAAACTTGTATGTGTACCTATTCAAAGAGGGCCACTCACATTATTCCAAGTTTAGCAATATACAGGCTAGGTGTCCATCCTTGATCTGATCATCAAAGACTAGGAGAAAGAAGGATGCTGCAATACAAAAGAAAGCCATTCAGGTTTTCTGATACTGAAGGGAAAAAGGCAGTTTTCAGAAAAACTGTTATCTTCAACAAAGAAGGTGCTTTTCAGCACAGTTAAAAAATAATATAAATATATGTAACATTTTGGGGCCTCCCATATATCTTACAGGCAGATTATCAAATGTAATTCATGTTTTCGTATTTAAATCTTTAAAAGAAAAAACCACTACATTTTTTTTTTGTTTGTATTACATGGGATATCAACTAAATAGTTCAAGAATCCAGTATTTTCTGAGCTACCAGATATTTTTCTATGACCTTATATTTAAGGTAACTACCATGTCTGAAATCAATTTTTGCACTGGTCTAATAAGTAACCTAGAACAGGGATGGTCTGATTCAGCTGCTGCTGCTAAGTCACTTCAGTCATGTCTGACTCTTTGTGACCCCATGGACTGTAGCCCACCAGGCTTTTCTGTTCACAGGGATTCTCCAGGCAGGAATACTGGAGTGAGCTGCCAAGCCCCTCTCCAGGGGAACTTCCCAACCTAGGGATCGAACCCAGGTCTCCCACAGTTCAGGCGGACTCTACCATCTAAGATACCATGGAAACCCCTATTTCCTCCTATTTTGCTCCTATTTCAAATTACCTTAGAAAATCAGTGTCACAGTAAACTACCCCTTCTCTCTCACATCATAATTTAGTTATATTAAAATATTATTTTAAAAACTAGTTCAAAATTCATTGGCTAATGAGAACTTCAGTTTTGGGGAAAAGAAAGTTTAAAAATGTCTGGATTTAGGTGCTCCTACATGATATGGCATTCCAACTGTATTTTCATACCAAAAGTAAAGTTGGCCCCTGAAGGGTGACATTTTCAACAAACCTTTATGACTCCGCAGTATGGAAAAAGGTAAAAAACGAAAAACAAATTTTTATACAATGTGTGTGTATGTATGTATATACATATATATAATCTAATCTCTGATTTAAGGGCTTTTTTCCCCCCATATACGAACATTCAATCAGAAACAAAGGAAATGAGTTTCTTAACTTCAGTTACAAAAAAGCACAGAGGTCAATGAGTAAACAGATGATCGGAAAAAAAAAATTAATAGACCATATATTTGAACGGTTCTCAAAATACATAAGACAATATGCAGAGGAAATTCCATCCCTTTGCCCCTCCATTCCTTTATCTATATATCTATTCTTCAAACAAACAGACCTATTTGAAACATACAGTATCATGAAGATAACCAGTATTACTGATTTCTTATGCGCCCTTGTGGAGTTCCTCTAGGAGTATTTAAGTACACACAAAAATGTATTAACTTCTCTCCCGTATCTTATACTTACTTTGAAAAAAATAATATAAGGCTATATGTCAAACAGTACAACTTGCTTTCACTTAATGAGATAATACGAAGTTATTTTTAATTATCATTACATTTAAACTACTAATGATAAAGACAAATATGAGGATAAATAAAAGGCCTACATTTAAATGTTAAACACACACTCACAGATTTAGGTTTCAAGGCTGTCAGCAGTACTGATGTAAAACCATATTAGGAAAATGTTAATGATTTATACGACTGTAAATGAGAAATGAGATTTCCTAGGAGTTAGCTGAGGTTGCTTACCTATCTTCAGTAAAACATTAACCTCAGTGAGATTTCAAATGGCCTCTGTAAAAAGTATGGCAACTCCAAGGCTTAAGCTTAAACTTGACCACAACTAATATGTGAATAAACAAGTTACCTAATTAAAGTCAAGAACCTCCATTTTCAGCCCAGTAGCTATTTAGGTGAAGTGGCTAAAAACATAGAACTGAATAAAGAAAATATATTCCATAAATGGACAATACTATAACAATTTCTCACTTCCTCCTGGTATAAAGCAGCATTAAAGTTGCAGGAACATTTAAAACCCAGAAATTGCGCCATGCAATTTTTTTCTGCTTCCAAATTCAAAGAGGGGATAGAAACAGAAAACATTTTATTCTCTAAGCTAAAATGTAGCCTGGATTCTTGTTACCTTCAAATGTATATCTTTCTTGTGCAGAAAAAAATCTTTCATAAGAAAACTATATGTTAATATGAGCCCAAAGCATTTATCATGAAATCACCATAGTAAAAACAAATATTAAGAAGTTTATAAAAAAGAAAATTAAGACATAATACTAAGTATTATCAATTTTAAAGCAAAGCAACCCAAAGTATTGCTAACCAATGATAATGTTAAGAAAACATTCAAGTGTCATCAAAGTACCAAAAAAAGTGTTGGTATTTCCACCAAGAGACAAACTAAAGCAGGTGTCAGTGGGTCAGCAATGAGAATTTATGTCATCATCTCACACCACGAAGACTATGGAGATGTACTAGTTATTTAAACTAAGACTAGTCCAGAGTTCACAGCATGACTAATAAGATGCTTTATATAATCCATAAGTATGATTCATTCCTACAAATAGTTTACTAGGTAAAATATAAGGACCTTGAGTGTGGATAGGCTATGCTTTAGTCCCGTGTCTGTCAATCACAAGCTGCAGATCCCCAGACAAGTTGCTTTCATCTATACCTTCAGTTATCTCATCTGCAAAATATAGATGATAAAAAGCTGCAAAGATTTAATTAGATGATACTTTTAAAAGTACCTGGTATGAAGTAAAAGGGGTTCCTTGGTGGTTCAGATGGTAAAGAATCTGCCTGCAATGCAGGAGACCTGGGTTGGATCCCCGGGTAAAGAAGATCCCCTGGAGAAGAGAATGGCAACCCACTCCCGTATTCCTGCCTGGAGAATTCCATCGACAGAGGAGCCTGGGAGGCTACAGTCCATGGGGTTGCAAAGAGTCAAACACTACTGAGCAACTAACACACACATACAAAGTAAAAAGTTATCAATAATGCTGTGTTGTCACATCCTATATGTCATTGATATTCAAGATACTATCCTCTAGTAGCTTGGAGATAGAGATACCTCTAAGGGAATCTCCTGGGAAAAGAGAAATTAAAAATACAAACAAAACATCTTTAACTATCATCCTCAAAATGCTGATAGAAAAATATGGAAAGCAAGCATATACAGAAATAATTAGACTGCAAGGACTTAACAAAAATATTCAATATTCTTATAAAAGACTTCTACGTATTTACAAAGAAGATTCTCTAATTACAATCAATGGAATTCTTGAAATGATGGACGAATACGAATCACTCTGAATTTGTAGGAATTTAATGAGCGCCAAAAAATTGATGCTTCTGAACTATGGTGTTGTAGAAGACTCTTGAGAGTCCCTTGGACTGCAAGGAGATCCAATCAGTCCATCCTAAAGAAGATCAATCCTAGGTGTTCAGTGGAGGGACTGATGCTGAAGTTGAAACTCCAGTACTTTGGCTACCTCATGCAGAGAGTTGACTCATTGGAAAAGACCCTGATGCTGGGAGGGATTGGGGGCAGGAGGAGAAGGGGACGACAGAGGATGAGATGGCTGGATGGCATCACCGACTCGATGGGCATGAGTTTTGAGTAAACTCCCGGAGTTGGTGATGGACAGGGAGGCCTAGCATGCTGTGATTCATGGGGTCACAAAGAGTAGGACACAACTGAGCAACTGAACTGAACTGAATGAGCAGAAATAGATAAAAAGTGCTTACAGGTGAGGAAAAAGCATGAACAAAAGAACAGAGATGTTGAACTGTATACTGTTTTTCGGAAGTGCTAAGCATAAACAGGTATAGACAGAATGTAGTATTATGGGAGGTAGGAGGGAAAGGTAATAAATTTAGTAAGACCCTAAATGCACTAGAATAATAACAGATTTCAAGCAATAAGAACTGATGGTAGGCAAAGAGTTTCTAAATAAACATACTATTTAAAGCTTTAGGGTTTTAAAAATCCTTAACATTATAAGCGATCTAGCTTGTAACTAAAAAGGGAAAGTACTTATTACTTCAGTATCATAAGCATCTGGTAACATCACAAAAATCTGTACCTATAAAATTATGCAAAAGGAATATTTTTAACTATTTATCTGAAAAGAACTCCCCACATGTTTGAAAGTTACTTCACAAATGCACACTTCAATCTTTCCTGTTACTTTGAAAAGTACATACTAAATGCTTTCTTATGTTTCTTTTTCATGTATTTTAAAACCTTACTATTAACTTGAAAATCATTCTACCATGTTACTTGCAATTAATATGTCAACAATTTTTTAAAACAACTGTTTTTCACATTCTCAATGTCATATTAAGTTCAGTACAGCAGCACCACCAACATATGACATGAATTGAAGAGATCTATATGAGGAAAAGACTGTAAAGCTCACAATCAATCACAATCTACATATGAATAATTTGAAAGTATAGATTAAATCAGTAAAAATCTAATTTTAGGTTTGCATTTCCTAAGAAATATTAATTTCAGCTGCTTCCAAATCCTCATATTTAAAAAAGGACATGCATATAGACTTACTCTGAGGGCACTAGCTGAATGGGGGCAACTTGAGCTGAAGTTTATAGAGATTCTGGAGAAGTAATAACAACGCAAAAGCCACAGTCTGATCAAAGATAGAAGGCTAGCAAGAGACTTACCGGCACAAACCTGGAACCACAAAGCAGGCTAACAAACCAAACCTTGAGGTCAGAGTAAAACTACCCTACTCTTTCTACCTTCCTGGGTCTACAAAGAAAGCTGAGTTGGTAGTGAGCAAATAGAACTTAAAAAAAATTTCTCTGAAGTTGTAACCATGAAATGAGCCCTCACATGGACTCATTCACATTAACTTAGTAATACAAAAAAAAATTTTTAAGCTTAGAATTTAAAGTGATCTAAGACCATCAGACCAGTTCAGTTCAGTTGCTCAGTCATGTCCGACTCTTTGCAAGCCTGTGGACTGCAACACTCCAGGCTTCCCTGTCCATCACTAACACCCGGCGCTGACTCAAAACTCATGTCCATCAAGTCAGTGATGCCATCCAACCACCTCATCCTGTCATCCCCTTCTCGTCCTGCCTTTAATCTTGCCCAGGATCAGGGTCTTTTCAAATCAGTCAGTTCTTCACATCAGGTGACCGAAGAATTGCAGTGTCAGCTTCAGCATCAGTCTTTCCAATATTCAGGACTTCATTTCCTTTAGGATGGACTGGTTGGATCTCCATGCAGTCCAAGGGACTCTCAACAATTTTCTCCAACACCACAGTTCAAAAGCATCAATTCTTCGGCCCTCAGCTTTCTTTACAGTCCAACTCTCACATCCATACATGACTACTGGAAAAAACATAATTTTGACTAGACGGACCTTTATTGACAAAGCAATGTGTCTGCTTTTAAATATGCTGTCTAGGTTGGCCATAACTTTTCTTTCAAGGAGAAAGCGTCTTTTAATTTCATAGCTGAAGTCAGCATCTGCAGTGATTTTGGAGCCCCCCCCAAAATAAAATTCTGGCACCGCTTCCACTGTTTCCCCATCTATTTGCCATGATGTCATGGGACCAGAGGCCATGATCTTAGTTTTCTGAATGCTGAGTTTTAAGCCAACTTTTTCACTCTCCTTTTCCACTATCATCAAGAGGCTCTTTAGTTCTTTGCTATCTGCTGTAAGTATGGTGTCATGTGCATACCTGAGGTTATTGATATTTCTCACGGTAATCTTGATTCCAGCTTGTGCTTCCTCCAGTCCTTTCTCATGAAGTACTCTGCATATACATTAAATAAGCAGGGTAACAATATACAGCCTTGACATACTGCTTTCCAAACTGGAAACAGTCTGTTGTTCCATGTCAAGTTCTAACTGTTGTTTCTTGACCTGCACACAGATTTCTCAGGAAGCAGGTCAGGTATTCCCATCTCTTGAAGAATTTTCCACAGTTTGTTGTGATCTACACAGTCAAAGGCTTTGGCATAGTCAATAAAGCAAAAGCAGATGTTTTCCTGGAAATCTCTTGCTTTTTTGATGATCCAACAGATGTTGGCAATTTGATTTTTGGTTCCTCTGCCTTTTCTAATCCAGCTTGAACATCTGGAAGTTCACAGTTCACGTACTATTGAAGCCTGGTTTGGAGAATTTTGAGCATTAGCGTATGAGATGAGTGCAAATTGTGCAGTCGTTTGACCATTATTTGGCATTACCTTTCTTTGGGACTGGAATGAAAACTGACCTTTTCCAGTCTTGTGGCCATTGCTGAGTTTTCCACATTTGCTGGCATACTGAGTGAAGCACTTTCACAGCATCAGCTTTCAGTATTTGAAATAGCTCAGCTGGAATTCCATCATCTCCACTAGCTTTGTTCATGGGGATGCTGCCTAAGGCCCATTTGACTTCACATTCCAGGATGTCTGGCTCTAGGTGAGTGACCACACCATCATGATCATCTGGGTCGTGAAGATCTTGTTTGTATAGTTCCTCCATGTATTCCTGCCGCATCTTCTTAATATCTTCTGCTTCTGTTACGCCCATACCGGTTCTGTCCCTTATTGTGACCATCTTTGCATGAAATGCTCCCTTGGTATCTCTAATTTTATTGAAGAGATCTCTAGTCTTTTCCATTCTACTGTTTTCCTCTATTTCTTTGCACTGATCACTGAGGAAGGTTTTCTTATCTTCCTGTTATTCTTTGGAACTCTGCATTGAAATGGGTACAGCTTTCCTTTTCTCCTTTGCCCTTCCATTCTCTTCTTCCTCAGACACCATTTTGCCTTTTTGCATTTCTTTTTCTTGGGGATGGTCTTGTTCACTGCCTCCTGTACAATGTCATGAACCTCCATCCATCATTCTTCAGGCACTCTTATCAGATCTAATCCCTTGAATCTATTTCTCACTTCCACTGTATAATCATAAGGGATTTGATTTAGGTCATACCTGAATGGTCTAGTGGTTTTCCCTACTTTCTTGTATTTAAGTCTGAATTTGGCAATAAGCAGTTCATGATCTGAGCCACAGTCAGCTCCTGGTCTTGTTTTTGCTGACTGTATAGAGCTTCTCCACCTTTGGCTGCAAAGAATATAATCAATCTGATTTCGGTACTGATCATCTGGCGATGTCATATGTAGAGTCTTCTCGTGTTGTTGGAAGAGGGTGTTTGCTATGACCAGCGCATTCTGTTGGCAAAACTCTATTAGCCTTTGCCATGCTTCATTCTGTACTCCAAGGCCAAATTTGCCTGTTACTCCAGGTATTTGACTCCCTACTTTTGCATTCCAGTCCCCTATCATGGAAAGGACATCTTTTGAGGGTGTTAGTTCTAGAAGGTCTTGTGGGTCTTCACAGAACCGTTCAACTTCAGCTTGTTCAGCATTACTGGTCAGGGCACAGACTTGGATTACCGTGATATTGAGTTGTTTGCCTTGGAAACGAACAGAGATCATTCTGTCGTTTTTGAGACAGCATCCAAGTACTGCATATCGGACTCTTTTGTTGACCATGATGGCTACTCCATTTCTTCTATGGGACTCTAGCCCAGAGTAGTAGATATAATGGTTATCTGCATTAAATTCAGCCATCCAGTCCATTTTAGTTTGCTGATTCCTAAAATGTCGATGTTTACTCTTGCCATCTCCTGTTTCAGTTCAGTTCAATCGCTCAGTCATGTCCGATCTTTGCAACCCCATAAACTGCAGCACGCCAAGCCTCTCTGTCCATCACCAACTCCCGGAGTCCACCCAAACCCATGTCCATTGAGTAGACGATGCCATCCAACCGTCTCATTCTCTGTCGTCCCCCTCTCCTCCTGCCCTCAATCTTTCCCAGCATCAGGGTCTTTTCAAATGAGTCAGCTCTTAGCATCAGGTGACCAAAGTATTGGAGTTTCCGCTTCAACATCAGTCCTACCAATGAACACCCAGAACTGATCTCCTTTAGGATAGACTGGTTGGATCTCCTTGCAGTCCAAGGGACTCTCAAGAGTCTTCTCCAACACCACCGTTCAAAAGCATCAATTCTTCGGTGCTCAGCTTTCTTTATAGTCCAACTCGCACATCCATACATGATCACTGGAAAAACCACAGTCTTGACTAGACAGACCTTTGTGGACAAAGTAATGCGTCTGCTTTTTAGTATGCTGTCTAGGTTGGTCATAACTTTCCTTCCAAGGAGTAAGCGTCTTTTAATTTCATGGCTGCAATCCCATCTGCAGTGATTCTGGACCACTCCCAATTTGCCTTGATTCATGCACCTAACATTCCAGGTTCCTATGCAATATTGCTGTTTATAGCATTGAACTTTACTTCCATCACCAGTTACATCCACAACTGGGTGTTGTTTTTGCTTTGGCTCTGTCTCTTCTTTCTTTCTGGAGCTATTTCTCCACTGATCTCCAGTAGCATATTGGGCACCTACCGACCTGGGGAGTTCATCTCCAGCGTTCTATCTTTTTGCCTTTTCATACTGTTCATGGTTCTCAAGGAAAGAATACTGAAGTGGTTTGCCATTCCCGTCTCCAGTGGACCACATTTTGTCAGAACTCTCCAACATGACCTGCTGTCTTTAAAGTGATTGAAGACCATCACAATGGTGCTACTCCAGATATGTGGCAGACTCAACAGCACATCCTCTCTACCTTTATTCTAGGCCTCACAATATTCTCACAAAATCCCCCAACCATGTTAGCCTGGAAAGGGGGTGTGGAGAGTCAATAATTAACTAAGAAAAAAGTATCATGGACAGCAAACAGTAAAAACTTTAAGACATGAGAATTAACAGATAGTTTAACACAGAATAATTACAAGTTGTGAATGTTTAAAAATATAAAAGCTTGAAATGTGTAAAAAACAATTTTTTTTTACCATTTACAAGAAACACAAGCAGAATTAGAATCAGTTAGAACTTCTAGGTACAAGAAACAGACAAGTTGAAAACAATTTTTTTAATTATTTATTTTTTGGCTGCACTATAAGGCATGTGGGATCTCAGTTCCCCAACCAGGGTTCGAACCCACATTCCCCTGCATCCCTGCGTTGGAAGCAGGGCATCATAAGCACTGGACTACCAAGAAGTCCCCTTAGTTGAAAATTTTTGATAAGAGCAATGGATGGTTAAAAGCTTATTAAATATCACTGAAAAGAGTAAGCGAACTACAAGACACATCAAAGGAAATACAGCACAAAGACAAATCAATTAAACAGTAAAAAACAAATGAAAAGGAGAGTGTGATCAATTGTACTTTAAGTCTAATTCACTGTTTCACTAACAAAGGAGAGGGATGGCAAAGTTGAACAAGAACAAGCATAGCCCTGCCCCCATGAGTTAAAAATTCTAGCAGCAGACTGACATTCATCACATAATCACATAAAATATATAAAATTAAAACGTAAAAATTTTAACTGTGATTGATAAAAGACATTACAAAAACTTACTAAGTACTTTTCTTAATTTAGACCATGAGTATAGAGCCCTTCCATGAAGAAATGAAGTAATATCTGAGGTATAAATCAAGTTATTTGGGAAAGTGTTCTAAAGCTGAGATAAGACAATGTGCCAAGGCAGGAGAAAATATGCTGTTTCTTAGGAATTCAAAGAAAAGTACATGGATGGGCTATGAGGAACATGGGGCAACAGAGGATGGAGATGTGTGATGAGAGGGGCAAGATCATGCAAAATCTTGCATGTTTGCTAAATGGATGTTTGCTCTTTTTTTAAGATTAGAAGACACTTAAGACTTCTAAGGAAAGCAGGTAAAAACTAGATTTTCATTTGGAAAATATATTTGTAAGTGACTAACTTTTCTTGAGAACCAAGGAATGCTGGGAATTCTTTCTAAAATCATTATCAAAATTACATTTTTATAGTAATCACATACTTAACTGTAAACATTAAGTACAAGTTAATCACAAATACAATAAATGATGTAAAGAAGGTCATTATGAATTCACTGTCCCAGCAGTGAACTTCCCTCTTTTACTGAGAGAAAAGAGAAAGGCTGTCACCAGATATCTTTGATTTTCAGACCTCTGAAATTAATAATGTTATGCTTTTATTTTATGTATTACAATTGAGATGAGCATGATGGACAGGGACTTTTATATAAACTCATATAATTCCACTCTCCTCTATTTCTAAAAATAAGTTAACTATTTTAGTTAACTTTTACATTTACTTTCAACTACCTTTATTGTTCAGAGTATATTCTATTTGAATTTTCAATTTCTTTAGTTTATTCTACAATTTTTATCACTTCCTAATCTTTCAGCAATTTGTATTAGTATTTTTATATTAATTTTCAAAAATTTAATCTACTTTAATTAAAAAAACAAACGCCTTATAGAACTTTGCTGAGAAGTGAAATTTTGTTTAAAAAAATAAAAAGCATGAAAGTGTTTCTCAAATTTCTCTCACATGTGTTGTGACCTACTTTTTTCTTTTTATTTTGAAATGATTATAGCTTCATAGGAAACTGCCTAAAACAAAAGTCATCTACTTTCTTATGTAACATCTGATAGAACTATAATATAATGTCAAAACCAGGAAAACTGATATTGGTACAAACTACAAATCCTATTTCACCAGATTTACATGTACTCATATCTGTGTGTGTGCACATGCATGCAATCTATTCAATTTTATCCTATGTCCAGATTCATGCATTCTATTCCATTTTATCCTATGTTCAGATTCATGTAATCACCACCACAACCATTATATAGAATTGTTCCATTACCAAAAAGATCCCTAATGCTTTCAAACCATTTATAAAAACCTTCAAACAGTGAAAGGGTATAAAGCTCCTTTTGGAAGAGGAAGATTCAGGCAGTCTGTGGATGAAGAAAGGTCAAAGGT
Source organism: Cervus canadensis (assembly GCF_019320065.1). Lineage (NCBI taxonomy): Eukaryota > Metazoa > Chordata > Mammalia > Artiodactyla > Cervidae > Cervus > Cervus canadensis. The sequence continues at coordinate 73,808,083 of NC_057393.1, read as the reverse complement.
TGAGCAGCATGCAAAATATTTTTGAGGGGCAGCTGCATGAGAGTAGCTCTTAGTTTAAGACAAAGACGGAAAGATTTTGTTGAAGCTTTGTTCTGTTTTGTGATTTCTTCTATAGCTACTTATTCAAAAAAGATCGTGTATTGCTCATGTGCATTAACTTTTGATAATATGTAATAATGAGAGGGATGCCAAGTTAGTGGGCTTCCTGGTGTGGTGGCTCAGATGGTAAAGAATCTGCCTGCAATGCAAGGGACCCAGGTTCAACCCCTGGGTTGGGAAGATCCCCTGGAGAAGGAAATGGCAACCCATTCCATATACTCGCGTGGAGAATTCCATGGACAGAGGACCCTGGCCGGCTACAGTCTATGGTGTCACAAAGACACTGAGTGAATTACATACCAAGTTAGGAGTGGAGCAGGCCCAACTTTATTTGTACTACACAGTGATGAAATTTTAAAGCAAGCCGACTTAAAGCCCAGTAACACCATAATTCAGCTGAAATAGGAGACTATATGCATCACTGCTTTTCTAAAACAAAATTCATCTGGTGTTCCAAAATTAATGTTCTTCAGATATGCTATATTTAAATGGACTCCAAATACTCCAATGAGAAAAAAAAAACATAAATAGCATTTATTTTAAATTTAAAATTATAGTAGTATTAGGGCTACACTATGTATCTGTACATAACAGTGCTGCATCACAGTAAGAAAAGGACTGCAAAAGATTTTATCCAAACCCATATATACCACTACTACATATATATTACTGACTCTACCTCAGAGATTATAAAAGATAAGATTTGTCTGCACACATACAATATGCCATAATACCAGGTGGAGGAGCGTATACCAGACAATTCCAGGCATTACTAAATCAAACGTAGGAGACGTACATTCAAAATGACAAAAAAAAATTCTAAATCTATAACTATTTCTTCACCCAAAAAAGTCAGCCCCCCTTTTTTTCACTGTGAAAGTGAATTCTTTTGCTATACCTTACCTTCAAATTCTCCTGAAAATTAAAAAAGACCTTGGAAACCATCTTATATTCTTTGAAATCCACAGGGAAGCCCCAAGATTATCACAACTATCTTTGGGCTTACCCAGTTCAGAAGTCACAATGGCTTGCCAATCTTTCATGGTTCACATTAACTATTTCAAATTAATGACCTTAAGATATCAAAATCACACTTAATTTATAAGGCACTACATGCACTGTAAGTTACCTATTTAATTTGGAAACAAGACTTTTGGAGCCCATTTACCAAGAAGGGAGGAAGAAAAGTAGGAAATTCTAAAAGGACAATCTGTTAACTAGAGATACCTATGGGAAATATATGAAAGTGAATGAGAAAAGATTATCACTTCTACATAATTATTTGAACTTTTCAATAGACAGTTACTTCTTTCCTCAGTTAACCATACCATGTCTCAAGTTTACTTATCTATAAAATAGGGATAATAAACATATCTACCTCAAAAGGATAATGTAAAAACCCTGACAAAATTCCTGGAAGTTTCTAAGACCTCAAAATTCAAACAATGTTATTATTACTTATACTATTACATGTAAAAAAGTAACTAAAACTTACATCATATTTTTTCAAACAGTAAGTAAAAATAAATATACTTTAAAACACTATCAAGAGAAATCTGCATTTTTCACACAACTCTTCACAGGTGCATTTAAATAATTATGTATTGGACAGCAAGGAACATACTTGTTGGATTAACAGTACTTACATAATGCTTAGCATGTAGCAAACTTTAAAATATATATTGAATGAATGAAATTATCATGTAACATATATATAATGCTGCTGCATTTTAAGTTACTTGCAACCATTTATAAACTAAAAAAATATACAGTGAAAGGGAAGCTACTTTTGTAAAGAGGCAAACATCTAAAACTCAACACCAAAGTAGAGTTTTTCCATTCAAGAGCTAAATATAATTTCTCAATGAGAACACATGGTAAACTAACAATCATATTTCTGGACAAGAAGAAAATATAATCAACAATATCTATCTATATTTTATATGGCTACTTGCTTTTGGCTGCTTTCAATTATATAGCAATAAAATAAAAATCCCAAGCAATTCCAACTGTAAAAAAAAAAAAGACATATATGGGCGAATACTTATAATGGGAAGGTCAAACCATCAAGAAAACGACTCCAAAATAATTTTAAGATATAAAGGTTTTTAATAAATTATTAAACATTCAATATCACAGTAATCTAAATCTATGCATCAATCACTGATGCTGAAGAAACTGATGCTGACTGGTTCTGTGAAGATCTACAGCACCTTCCAGAACGAACACCAAAAAAAAAACACCACATGTCCTTTTCATCACAGGAGACTTGAATACAAAAGCAGGAAGTCAAGAGATACCTAGATTAATAAGGAAAGTTTGGTTTTGGAGTACAAAATGAAGCAGGGCAAAGGCTAACAGAGTTTTGCCAGAGAATGCACTGGTCATACCAAACACCCTCTTCCAACAATACAAGAGACGACTCAACATATGGGCATCACTAGATGGTCAACACTTAAGTCAGACTGATTATATTATTTGCAGAAGAAGATAGAGAAGCTCTATACAGTCAGCAAAAAACAAGACGTGGAAGTGGCTGTGGCTCAGATCATGAACTCCTTATTGAAAAATTCAGGCTCAAACTGAAGAAAACAGGAAAAACCACCAGACCATAAAGGTACGCTGCTGCTGCTGCTGCTGCTAAGTCGCTTCAGTCCTGTCAAACTCTGTGACCCCATAGACGGCAGCCCACCAGGCTCCGCCGTCCATGGGATTTTCCAGGCAACAAGTACTAGAGTGGGTTGCCGTTGCCTTCTCCGATAAAGGTATGACCTAAATCAAATCCCTTATGATTATACAGGGGAGGTGATTAATAGATTCACGGGATTAGATGTGATAGTCAAGAGTACCTGAAGAACTATGGATGGAGATTCATATCACTGTACAGGTGGTGGTGACCAAAACCATCTGCAAGAAAAAGAAGTGCAAGAAGGCAAAGTGGTTGTCTGAGGAGGTCTTACAAATAGCTTAGAAAAGAAGAGAAGTGAAAGGCAAAAGAAAAAGGGGAAGACACACTCAACTGAATGCAGAGAGTCCCTTGGACAGTAAGGAGACCAAACCAGTCAATCCTACAAGAAATCAACCTTGATTATTAACTGGAAGGTCTAATGCTGAAAGCTCCTCCAATACTCTGGCCACCTGATGTGAAGAACTGACTCACTGGAAAAGACCCTGATGCTGGGGAAGATTAAGAGCAGGAGGAGAAGGGGGCAACAGAGGATGAGATGGTTGGATGGCATCATGGACTCAATGGATGTGTTTGAGCAAACTCAGGGAGACAGGGAAGAATAGGGAAGCCTGGCATGCTACAGATCATGGAGTGGCAGAGTTGGACATAATTGAGCAAGTGAAAAATGAATTTTATCCAGAGAATAAATCACTATGACCTTATGATGGGACTCTGAGCCACACATTATCAGTTGTGACCTCCAAAGGAAGTGATAATTAAAAGGTATTAGTCTGTCCCTCTGGGAGGGGCTACAGACTAAGTCAGCCATGTGAACAGTTTGTTATCAAGTCCCAGTAAAAACAATCAAAACCAAGGGCTTGACTTAGCTTTTCCTGCAAATTTTTAAACACTGTGGTCAAGAAGAGATAATGCTATTCATGATTCCACAGAGGGGTGATCAGGAGCTCCATGGGACTCTGTACCTTTGACAGATTTTCATTTACACCTTTTCTCTGCAACAAACTACAGGCTGGCGCGTAACAGTTTTCAGTAAGTTCTGAGTCCCCACCAGCAAATTACTGACCCTAACGATAGTTTTCAAAAACCCTTGAATTTGCAGTGATGTCAGAAGTAAGAGCAGTCTTGTAAAGACTGTTCAAAGCTGTGCAGTTAACTGAGCTTGGTGCAGCTGATGTCCAAAGTGGGGTTTGCATGACAAGTGCTAACTACCTCAACCATGTAGTCTGGGGAGAAAAAGAATGAGAGGGTAGGGGAGGATAAACCTTCTGATTCATGGTGCCAAAGGACCATTCACGGTATACAACTGTAGCCAGACAACCACCAGGTAGCAGAGCTGGAAGTTAGCAGTGGAATTTAGGAGGACGAATCTAACTCACAGAGATCTGGCACATTGAATACATACATGCACAAGTTTTTAAATGAGTTAACTACAGAACTCCTTGACTAGTAGTAACCGTAACAGCGAAAAAGAAAGAAAAAGCAACATTAGGCCTGACACCTGGTCAAGCCTGGGAAGAAAAACTTTACTAACTAGAATAAGCAGATTAGAGGGTCTCTCTTCCACGAGGAAGGCCAGAGAGGAAGGCCTATAAAAATGAGCTTTTAATGAAATGGGTCAGGCAGACTCAACAAATAATGCCAGCTAGGCACCAGGAGTGGGAAAGAACTTGTACTCTGACTCAAAAGGGCCATCTGACAGAATGAAGTCAAAACAGACTTGGGAAAATGGCCCTCCATCTTAATTGCTAAGGTTTCAACAGCACACCCATGGGCTTCCTATAGACCTCTACACCTACTAAAGTTCTTCTGGGGTGCTTGCAATTTGTACCAAGACACTATGACTGCCCTTGCCCTATGACTGATCACAATAAGACATATCTTAAAATATAGTTCTAATATTAATGTAATTAATATAATTCTCATTACTCCTTGTGTACTGCCTGTAAGAGAGAAGTGAACCTTACTATCGATAATATCCAACCCCACACAATGATAAACAGTCTTAGTACAAGCTTGTGAACTGAGTGACACAGAGTGACTGTTTCAAACTGACTTAAGAATTCCAATAAAATGAGTCAGGGCCAGTTATAACTAAGCCTGTTCATAATAGGATCTGATATATTGCGCAAAAGTCAATTCTGTTAGCGGCATAGCAAATTCCTCTGCAACACAGACTGGTCAAAGAGTCTGACACTGCTGATCAACTAACACTTTCATATATAAATATGTGTCTGTGCGTATACATATGTGTGTCTGTATAAAATTCTTCTCTATTACACCTTACCACAGTGTAAAGTGTAAGGTAAACATAATTCCATGTGCTATAAAGTAGGACCTTATTGCTCCGAGGTTTGTATCTATAAATCTTGTTGCTTAACCTTTGCAACTCTACATAGTAAGTACTATTATTATGAAGGTAGTGAGACATAGGGAGAATAATTATTGAAGTTCATTCAGATACTAAGAGTAAAGGGCACAACAGAGGTTTGAAACAGGAAATCCAACACCAAGGCTTATGTTCTTTAATACACTGCCTTCCTAGATGGCTGCTAGGCTTTTGCTGTCTTTTTCAGCCAACTGCATTCTCGAAATCTATTTTAGAAGATCTCCAAGGTCACATCATGCCATGTAAAATTCTGAGCAAACAGTAATTTAGACAGAATTAAAACAAAATCTTAAATAATACTTATTATATTTTACTTGGTCAATGTTTCAATTGTCAATTTTAACAGAAAGTCTTAATTCTTTTCACTTTTAAAAACAGACTTTTAAAATGTTGCATTAATATAAAAAGCAGATATCAAAATATATTAACAGAAACTTAAAACAAACTAATAAACTAACTCATGTGAAGAAAACTATCTCCAAAATAAAACTGCCAGATAAACTGATTACATTAGAATTTCTACTTTCTTGGAAAACAACAGTTGTTTTTATTAAAAAGAAATTATCACTAGGCATTAACCTTCCATTTTGAAGGATGATTTTGATTACTATATAATACTTTCTAATCATGTTGATAATTTTAACACCACTATAATCAAGATATTTCTACTTAAATTTTATTTGTTCATGTTTCTCTAAAGTATTCATAACTATAATCTAAAAACTGCATAATCTTTCAGATTATCTTGCAATACCAAAGAAGGACAATGCCAAAGAATGTTCAAACGACTGCACAATTGCACTAATCTTACACACTAGAAAAGTTAATTCTCAAAATTCTCTAAGCCAGGCTTCAACAGTGTGCGAACCGTGAACTTTCAGATGTTAAGAAAAAGCAGAGGAATCAGAGATCAAATTGCCAACATTCGTTGGATCATCGAAAAAGCAAGAATTCCAGAAAAACATCTACTTCTGCTTTATGGTTTACACCAAAGTCTTTGACTGTGTAGATCACAAGCTGTGGAAAATTCTTCAAGAGATGGGAATACCAGACTACCTGACCTGCCTCCTGAGAAACCTGGATGCAGGTCAGGAAGCAACAGTTAGAACTGGACATGGAACAACAGACTGGTTCCAAATTGGGAAAGGAGTATGTCAAGGCTGATTATTGTCACCCTGCTTATTTAATTTATATGCAGAGTACATCATGAGACACGCTGGGCTGGATGAAGCACAAGCTGGAATCAAGATTGCTGGGAGAAATATCAATAACCTCAGATATGCAGATGACATCACACTTATGGCAGAAAGCGGAGAAAAACTAAAGAACCTCTTGATGAAAGTGAAAAAGTAGAGTGAAAAAGTTGGCTTAAAGCTCAACATTCAGAAAAGTAAGATCACGGCATCCGGTCCCGTCACTTCACGGCAAACAGATGGGGAAACAATGGAAACAGTGACAGACTTTATTTTTGGGGGGCTCCAAAATCACTGAGGATGGTGACTGCAGCCATGAAGTTAAAACACACTTGCTCCTTGGAAGAAAAGCTTCGACCAGACTAGACAGTATATTAAAAAGCAGACACATTACTTTGCCAACAAAGGTCCGTCTAGTCAAGGCTACGGTTTTTCCAGTAGTCATGTATGGATGTGAGAGCTGGACTATAAAGAAAGCTGAGCGCTGAAGAATTGATGGTTTTGAACTGTGGTGTTGGAGAAGACTCTTGAGAGTCCCTTGGACTGCAAGGAGATCCAACCAGTCCATCCTAAAGGAGATCAGTCCTGGGTGTTCATTGGAAGGACTGATGCTGAAGCTGAAACTCCAATACTGTGGCCACCTGATGCGAAGAACTGACTCACTGGAAAAGACCCTGTAGTTGGGAAAGACTGAAGGCCAGAGGAGAAGGTAATGACAGAGGATGAGATGGTTAGATGGCATCACCGACTTGATGGACATGAGTCTGAGCAAGCTCTGGGAGTTGGTGACGGACAGGGAAGACTGGCGTGCTGCAAGCCACGGGGTTGCAAAGAGCTGGACACGACTGAGTGACTGAACTAACTAATCTCTCAGAATATTAATTCAACACCACTCACAAATTCTCAGATATTTGTTTCCTTTTTTCTTCTTTAATAGGACTTAATGAACAACTCCCTGCACATAACATTATGCATTTAATTTTTCTATCTGCATGACTATATGACTCATCCTAGGTATCTGATAAACAGTGGATGAACTAAAATAATTTTTACTTATTAAAAAAATTTTTACTTTTTAATAATTATTTTATAAGGATAATTTCCTAAGAGAAGAATTAATTAATCAAAGAGTAGAAACTTCTTTATGGTTCTTGCAACTTAATACTTTCCCCCCAAATTATGTCATTTGATGACACACAAGAAATGAAAGACATGCTTATTCATTGGAATCCTTCTTAGTATTAGACTTTTTCATTTAAAAAGTTTAATCTTTTACTATATATAATTTAATCTCATAAAATGCTTTATCTTCCTGAGAAATAATAATCCTAAAGGTATATTATTTCATTATTTACTAAGTACAAAGAACTATAAAACTAAGGATTCTAATTCTGAAAATGCAACAATCAATATGTAAAAACTCTCTAAACAAATTTATGTCAAAGCTCAATTACCAGAATATGGCATATCTTCACATTTCAGTAAAATTTGGTTAAAGTCATAATCTAACCAAGTCTGGCAACATAAGAGCTGGACATAAATGCCAAGTGTATCCCAAAGACAGGTGAGTTCTATTCTACCTTGAGAGGGTTTCTTTCAAAATAGAGAAAAGCATTTTCTAGGCAAAAAGTAAAAAGCATTTTCATTAGGCAAAATAACCAAAAGGAAATATACCGATGAAGGTTTATATGCTTATGATCTGATCACAATTCCGGGTCAAACCAATCCAGAATAACTTATTTAGTGAAGGAAGAGTTGCACTGGGAAAAAAGAGAAGTCAGAGCTTCTTAAAACTCATTCCAAAAATTCAGATCATCATTGTAGATAGGAAATTTTAGTTGACAGTGAAGATATTTCATTTCCCCCTATGAAAACTTAAGGAATCACATTCGCATTTGATTAGAACAAGGGTATTTATTCTAAACATTCTTGCTGTTTATTTATAACTACTTGCCATGTTTAACACTTGTAACTGACATTACTACAACGGGCTGATGATGCTCTCTTATACTCTGATCTTAATATAAAGTAACAGGCAGGAAATCTGCTGTAACTCCTAGTGGGGTTCTTTTTCACTAGTTGGGATAGGGTAAATTCATCACTTTAAGCATTCACTCACTGTCTTAACATGGGTAAGGCACTCTGCTAGAGTCCTAGGATGATACAAAGATGACCATGACATGATCCTGTCCTCAAAGAACTTACAATCTATTAGAGAAAGACAGACATGTAAACAAATAGGTATAATACAAAGTAGAATGTGCCAGTTGTTAAAACAGAGTTACAAAAACCATGTTCTAAAAGAGCACAAGATAGTGAAATTAATTCTGGATGGGGTGGTCTGGAAGGCTGGGCCAGCAGAAAAGTAGCAGAAAACTCAGCCCCTTAGAAAATGCAGCAGTGTTACAGCCCAGCTAGGTTAGGGTCAAAGCCCCACTCCCCACAGAAGGTTTTCCTAAAGGAGATGGAGCCAGGGCCCTAACCCAGTTAGGTAGGCAACTCGTTGATTTCAATTATGAATGCAACACTTTCTTTCCCTGGTGCAGATAAATGGGATTTCGTGAGTATTTTATTTCATTAAAAAATAAAATAAATTTAACAACATATTAAGTAACTTACATTTTTATGTAAGTTACCCTGGCCTCTATCATCGGAATGGCCTCAGGTGGTACCCTGATCGAACAGGACCAAGTAGAAAGAAAGACACCACTTCAGTATGTTATACATGCGGTGCTTCAATACATGCTATGCTACTGAGATCTTGGGGAGAAAGATGAAAGAGACAAGAGACACTTTCAGAGAAGTAACCTAGGTATTACTTTACTATCCCACATTTTTTTTTGACATTTTACTTTAAAAATTTTAATGTAAACTTTAGAATAGGTTAATGAGATAACAGGATTTTCTTTTAAGTCATGATTCCAAAAACCAGCAGGTATATTTGCTGGTTTCTATTGATTTCTTAGAATAAGGAGTAAACTAGATAATATAACCAATATGTAGTATTTAACAGGTACCACACGAGGTGTGAAAACAACTGGAAAGAAGATAACACAAATATATTTAGGTACAGAAGAACAAGAAAGCAGTGATATTGTGCAAACAATCACAAACATTAAATCTGTAGAGAGTAAGAAATAAAACTAACTCTCCACTATGTTTCATCCTATTGCTGCTTCATGTTTCCCTAAAATAACTCCAATTTGTATGTACAATATTTTATTCTGCTATATGAATTTTAAAACTCTCAAATTCATAACTACTGGCTGTAGATTTCCTTAAGTAAATTTCACTTTAGTGAACAAATAAATAACAGAATCTTAGTAACCTATATTACACATAAATGAATGTTTGCAAAGTCTTAAGAAAGTTAAAATGATTATTTTCTATCCTATACCATCCATTCTGATTTTTATTATTTGTTCTATTAATTTTTACAGCTCCCTGGAACAAACAAAGGAAACAGAAAGGAAGACACGTCCTACCTGAATTCAGTATGACATTACATTAGACAGACTTTCTTTAAATATAATAAACATACAATTCAAAAAAATTTCTCTCCTAAAACGAGCTGAGCAAACCACAAGACAAATATATCTGTAATAATATTTTAAATGTCATATTAAAAAAACACAAAACATATTAGAAAAACACAAAACTCTAATATGTAATTGAAAATAGTTCACAAAAGTACAAGCTGCTGATAAATATGATAAAAAATATTCATCCCATTAAAGAAATGCAAATTAGAACAATAAAATCGTATTTTAAAATACCAAATTATTTCCTAATTTTTTTTTTATTCAACCTTTTTTTTTTTTTTATTATTAGTTGGAGGCTAATCACTTCACAACATTTCAGTGGGTGCTCTTTTCAAGCTATGCCACTATTATGTCCCTCCTTAACCTGTGATGAGCACTAATCTGTACTCCATTATTTTATGCAGTCGTTTTAAGGATGTTTGTTAATAAAATAATACTGTATGTTAAAAAATAAATAAATAAATAAAATACCAAATTAGAAGATACAAAAAAGCAACACAATTTGTTCTTGAATTGTAAAAATTCCCTTTTTAAAAATGTTTGTTTGGGTTTTAAAACAAGATGTTCTGAAAGTAAGTAATCAATGCTTATAGGGAAGGAGCTGGAGGCTTAAGAGTCAGGGAGGGATGAGAACACTCAGTTACCGGGGACAGCAGAAGGGAAGGGAACTTTCCAGTACTTTGTGTAGAGTATCAGGATATTTTAGATTTTGTTGTTTTCAGGTTCATACCCTTTAGATTCTATTACTGTGACTCTAAATTTTAAAAATAATCAGATTCAGACAAATATTTATATATTTATAACAATGATACTGATCACACTTTTTTTCTAATAACAAAAATTTAGAAAAAACTAAATCACCAAACTAATTACCAAATAGATGTGAAAACAAAAAGAAGCGAAAAGCAATGGAGAAAAGGAAAAGACATAAGCATCTGAATGCAGAGTTCCAAAGAATAGCAAGGAGAGATAAGAAAGCCTTCCTCAGCAATCAATGCAAAGAAATAGAGGAAAACAATAGAATGGGAAAGACTTAGAGATCTCTTCAAGAAAATTAGAGATACCAAGGGAACATTTCATGCAAAGACAGGCTCAATAAAGGAAAGAAATGGTACAGCCCTAACAGAAGCAGAAGATATTAAGAAGAGGTGGAAAGAATACACAGAAGAACGGTACACAAAAGATCTTCACGATCCAGATAATCACAACGGGGTGATCACTCACTTAGACCCAGACATTCTGGAACGTGAAGTCAAGTGGGCCTTAGGAAGAATCCCTAAGAACAAAGCTAGTGGGGGTGATGGAATTCCAGTTGAACTATTTCAAATCCAAGAAGATGATGCTGTGAAAGTGCTGCACTCAATATGTCAGAAAATGTGGGAAAGCTCAGCAGTGGCCACAGGACTGGAAGAGGTCAGTTTTCATTCCAGTCCCCAAAAAAGGCAATGTCAAAGGATGCACAAACATCCACACAACTGCACTCATCTCACAGGCTAGGAAAGTAATGTTCAAACTTCTCCAAGTCAGGCTTCAGCAATACGTGAACAGTGAACTTCCAGATGTTCAAGCTAATTTTTAAAAAAGCAGAGGAACCAGAGATCAAATTGCCAACATCCACTGGATCATCGAAAAAGCAAGAGAGTTCCAGAAAAACATCTATTTCTGCTTGATTGACTATGCCAAAGCCTTTGACTGTGTAGATCACAATAAACTGTGGAAAATTCTTAAAGAGAAGGGAATACCAGACCACATGACCTGCCTCCTGAGAAACCTGTATGCAGGTCAGGAAGCAACAGTTAGAACTGGACATGGAACAACAGACTGGTTCCAAATTGGGAAAGGAGTACGTCAAGGCTGATTATTGTCACCCTGATTATTTAACTTATATGCAGAGTACGTCATGAGAAATGCTGGGCTGGAAGAAGCACAAGCTTGAATCAAGACTGCCGGGAGAAATATCAATAACCCCAGATATGCAGATGACACCACCCTTATGGCAGAAAGTGAAGAACTAAAGAGCCTCTTGATGAAAATGAAAGAGGAGTGAAAAAGTTGGCTTAAAGCTCAATATTCAGAAAAATAATATCATGGCATCCGGTCCCGCCACTTCATGGCAAATAGATGGGGAAACAATGGAAACAGTGACAGACTTTATTTTTTTGGGCTCCAAAATCACTGAGGATGGGTGACTGCGGCCATGAAGTTAAAACACACTTGCTCCTTGGAAGAAAAGCTTCGACCAGACTAGACAGCATATTAAAAAGCAGACACATTATTTCACAGACAAAGGTCCATCTAGTCAAGGCTACGGTTCTTCCAGTAGTCATGTTATGGATGTGAGAGCTGGACTATAAAGAAAGCTGAGTGCTGAAGAATACATGCTTTTGAACTGTGGTGTTGGAGAAGACTCTTGAGAGTCCCTTGGACAGCAAGGAGATCCAACCAGTCCATCCTAAAGGAAATCAGTCCTAAATATTCACTGGAAGGACTGATGCTGAAGCTGAAACCAATTTTGGCCACATGATGTGAAGAACTGACTCATTTGAAAAGACCCTGATGCTGGGAAAGATTGAAGGCAGGAGAAGAAGGGGACGACAGAGGATGAGATGGTTGGATGGCATCACCGACTCAATGGACATGAGTTTGGTGCACTCCGGGGTTAGTGATGGACAGGGAGGCCTGGTGTGCTGTGGTTCATGGGGTCTCAAAGAGTCGGACAGGACTGAGCGACTGAACTGAACTGAAATTACCAAACACTAGGGAGATGGATCATCATAGGATACAATATCATGCAGCCATTAAAAACTGAGGAGAAATAAACAGAATGAAACATTACCTAATAGAAAACCCAGAACCTACTTTTTTTTTCCCCAGGATCTACAATTTTAATGAAGCCTTAGCTAAAACTAATGATTAAAGGAAAGACTCTATTTTGTATCCTGCTGCTCTGCTGAGTTCATTAGTTTTTTCTTTAAGTTTTGATGTGGACCATTTTTCAAGTCTTTATTGAATTTGTTACAATATTGCTTTTGTGTTTTGGTTTTATTTATTTATTTATTTTTGGCCTTAGGTAAGCAGGATCTTATCTCCCTGACCAGGAATTTAACCCACACCCTTTGTACTGGAAGGGGAAGAGTTAACCACTGGACAGTGCAGGAAGTCCCTCATTTATTAGCTTTCACATTTGTGTGTGGTATGACCACACAAAGTCATACCACTGGCAAACAAAACTTTTACTGCTTATTTTCCAAACTTAGATGCCTTTTCTCCCCGTTGTCTAAGTATCATCCCTGTCTTGCTCTGGAAAAGCTTCCAGGTTTCCACAATTAATCTGTTAACTAAGCAGAAAGATATAAAATCAGCACATGAAAGTCAACTACATTTCTATACTTTAGTAATGAAAAATATGAAAATAACATTAACAAAACAATTCCATTTACAATAGCATTGAAAAAGCTGAATTACGTCGGAACTAACCACAGAGGGAAAACACTGGTACACTGAAAACTACAAAACACTGCAGTGTGTTAGTTGCTCAGTCATGTCTGACTCTTTGCAACCCTATGGACTGTAGCCCACCAGGCTCCTTTGTCCATGGAATTCTCCAGGCAAGAATACTGCAGTGGGTGGCCATTTCCTTCTCCAGGGGATTTTCTGGACCCAGGGACAGAGCCCACATCTCCTAGTTCTCCTCATTGCAGGCAGATTATTTACCATCTAAACTACCAGGGAAGCCCATAAAACACTGCTAACAGAATTAAAAAGACACATAAAATAAATGGAAAGATACATGTTTATGGACTGGAAGGCTCATTAAGAGATCAATACTGTCCAAAGTGATCCACACATTCAATGCAATTCCCATGAAAATCCCCACATTTCTTGCAGAAATAGACCCATCCTGAATCTGAAATGGAATCCCCAGGGACACCAAACAGCCAAAACAATCTTCAAAATAAACAAAGTTGAGGGACTTACACTTCCTGATTTCAAAACTTTCTATAAACTAACAGAAATCAAAGCAGTGTGGTACTGGCATAAAGACAGATATACATAAGAAAAAAACTGAATAGAGACCAGAAATAAAATCTTATATATATGGCAAAAAAAGTTTTGATAATAGCGTCCAGAATATTCAGTGGAGGAGGACAATGTTTTTAACAAACAATGGCAGAAAACGGAATAGTCACTAACAGAGGAATGGTGCTAAGCCTTATCTAATGCACGTACAAAAATTAACTAAGATGTATCAACAGACTACACATATAAGACCTAAAACATTCAAATTCTTAGAAAACATAGGACAAAAACTTCATGACAATGAAATTGGCAGTGATTTCTTGGCTATAACACCAAAGGCTAAGATAAGAAAAAGTGGGCAAATTTAACTTACTTAAAATTTTAGAATTTTGTGCATGGAAAGACACTATCACCCATGTAAAAAGGCAACCCACAGAATGGTAGAAAATGTGTTGCAGATCAAATCTAATAAGAAATCAAAATCCAGAATACTACAGAGAACCCCTAAAATTCGGTAACACAGAAACAAACAATCCAATTCAAAACTGGGCAAAAAATGTGAAGAATCATTTCTCAGAAGATATACAAATGCCCAATAAGCACATGAAAAGATGTTCAACATCACTAATCATTAGGGAAATGCAAATCAAAACAACAAGGAGATTATCACCTCAAACTCATTAGGATGACTATTAGCAAAAACTGGGGGGTGGGGGGAGCAAGAGTTGGCTAGAATGTAAAGTAATATGGCTGCTCTGACAGTAGCTGCATAATAAATTAAAAGACAGAATTACCATATAATCCAGCAATTACACTTCTGAACATTTACCCCAAAGAAGTGAAAGCATGCTCTCCAAGAGATATACATACCCCTAAGACCACGGCAGCATTCTTCACAATAGCCAAGCAGTGGAAGCAATACAAGTATACACTAATAGACAAATCACCAAACATGATATAGTATACACATACAATGGAATACCATTCAGCCTTATAACACAAAGAAAGGAAATTCTAACACAGGTCACAACACAGATGAACACTGCAGACAATATGCTAAGTGAACTACGTCAGTCACAAAAACACAACTGCTGTAAGATTCCACTTATGTAAGGTATAGCATAGTCAAAATCATGAAGACACAAAGTAAAATGATGGTTCCTACAGTCTGAGAAAGGAGGGAATGGGGGTTAATGTTTAATGGGTATAGAGTTTCAGTTTTGCAAGATGGAATAATTTCTGTACACTGAAATACAGTGAGAATGTACTTAATACCACTGAACTTTACACTTAAAAATAAGTAAAATGGAAAATTCTATGTTAAGCACATTATACCACAATTCCAAAAAACTATTTAATTCTATGCTTGAAAAAAAAGAAAGCAGAGACATATACTTTTTAAGAAAACATGTCAAAGAATTAAGTTAGAAACATTCCTTGGAGGCAGAAGTAGAATGACTATGATTTTCTAGTTTACACTATTTAGCACTTTCCAAGTTTTTTACAATGTGTAAAAGTGAAAGTGTTAGTCACTCTGTTGGGTCTGACTCTTTGTGACCATGGACTGAAGCCCATCAGCTTCCTCTGTCCATGGGATTCTCCAGACAAAAATACTAGAGTGGGTTGCCATATCCTTCTCCAGTACTTTTTTTAATTTAAAAAATTAGTTGAATTTTTAAAAATTTGGTGTTTATTTAAGTAGTTTTGTGGGGTTAAAAGATTTAACAGAAACAAATTTGTAGACTATGATAAAAATTATTATTAAATAGTATTTCCTAAGAGAAACTTTCTTCAAAATGAATAATTTATAAATATACATTAGGAATTCACCTTAATTTTAACTGTCTCTAAGAAAAGGCAAAGATTTTTCTGAAGTTCTGTCTATTCTTTAACTATGTTACTGGGAATACTTTTTGGTATTATTAATATTACTACTTTTGAAACTTTTCATTCAAAATTCACATACATGTGAAAATTACAGATTTCATCCATTTTTGAGTTGTTTATAAAATTAGAAAGCATAATAGTGATGGTTTAAAAAACTTCCTATTAACAATCCAAGAGAGAGGATGAGACAGCTGGATAACATCATCAACTCAACGGACATGAGTCTGAGCAAACTCTAAGGGACAGTGAGGGACAGGGAAGCCTGGTGCACTGCAGTCCACGGGGCTGCAAAGAGTCAGTCATGACTTAGCGACTAAACAATAAAATACTCATTCAACAAGTATTTTTTAAAAACTTATCTTGAATAATATTATCTTCTTTATTTTCCTAGAATATTCAAACTATCCTATCAAAACTATAGCTCATAAATATTACCTTTCATCTTTCCATATTATATTCTCCTTTTAAAATGCCTTTAATTCATTTTGTCCTTTCTCTCTTTCCCTATCTTTGCTTTTTACCCACTTGCCTCCTTATACTTTGAAAGGGTTAACTAAAAAAGAAAATTTTATTTTATTATTTTTATTGAGGTATAATTGACATATAACATTATACTATTCAGATGTACAACATAATTCAGTATTTGTTTGTATTACAAAATGATCACCACTAGTTAACATCTATCACCATACTTAGTTATAATTTTTTTTCTTGTGATGAGAACTTATAAAATCATCTCTCAGCAAATTTTAAAAATTTTTTTTCTTACTCATTTTATTTATTTATTTATTTCCATTTATTTTTATTAGTTGGAGGCTAATTACTTTACAATATTGTAGTGGTTTTTGCCATACATTGACATGAATCAGCCATGGATTTACATGTGTTCCCCATCCCGATCCCCCTCCCACCTCCCTCCCCATCCCATTCCTCTGTGTCTTCCCAGTACACCAGCCCTGAGCCCTTAAAAAAGAAAATTTAAAGCACTACAATTACCAGCAAATTAAACTATCCTTCCATGTAGTTAATTTATGTTGAAAATTTTCTAAAAGTACCTACCTTGATAATATATATACACCAAACACCTAAAGTAATGTTTCAATGCCTTTAACGTATTTCTTTGATATTAATATAAGAAAATTATTTCATTCAAACTGAATAATTATTAAATGCTAAATACTCTGCCAGAAAACAGGGATAATAATGGTTAAAGAGATGTGACTTTTTCCCCACAGAATTAATGATGAGAATTCACTGCAATCTATTGTTTTCTTGAATGGAATATCTCCTGATATGAAGTAAATTTTACTATCTTAACATTCACAACTGACCCTTAAACAACATGGGGGTTACAACTCAACCCACAAAGCAGTTTAAAGTATGTGTATTTAACTTTTCGGTTCATTCTCCATGCCTGCGGTCCCCCATTTGTCAAGTCAACCAACTGCGAATAGTGTAGCATAGGAGTACATTTTTATTAGAAAAAATCCACATACACGTTGACTCACACAGTTTAAATCCACGTTGTTCAAGGGTCAAATGTAATTCTTCCATAAATATCAAATATTATCCACAATGATTCACTCAATTGTGACAAAATTTAACAAGAAAACCATATGCTACTTAATGATTTATAAAAAGTATCCCACCAAGTGTCATTCAGCAAAATTCTTTCACATTGCATACAAATCAGTCAACTACCCCTTAGCAGTCATCAATTCAATTTATGTTTCCCCTAATTGAACAGAAAGAACTATCTGTGGATGAAATATGCTGAAAGAGTACTAACAAAAAGACATAAAATGTTTGAGAAAATGGAAGTAGTACTTTGAAATATCTGCCAGCTGCTTCAGAGCTTTGTTGTTTTTGTCTAGTGGCTAAGCTGTATCCAACTTTTTGTGATGTCATGGACTGCAGCCTGCCAGGCTCTTCTGTCCATGGGATTTTCCAGGCAAGAATATTGGAGTGGGTTGGCATTTCCTTCTCCAGGGCATCTTCTCAACCTAGGGATCGAACCCATGTCTTCTGCATTGGTGAGGGAGAAGCCACTACTCAGAAATATTAATCTATAATCACTAAGAAAACTCTAAACGTATATTTAGCTCTTAATTCTTTTAAAACAACTGAAAATGATTAATGAAATAACGAATACAGATCTTACCAATGCAGGCCACTGAATCTGTTTGCTCTTTGATCCCTGAGTCTGGCTAGGGTTGTTCCTTCTGGCCCAGATTAAGTGGTATTCCACCAAGAAGGTTGAAAAATCTTCATAAACTTTAACCCACTCTCGTTTATCCCACTCAAGATCATCAAATTCCACATACACCTAGGAAAAGAAAAGAAAACTCATAAGCAATAGAGTGTGATATTTTAAAATTTAAGCCATGAAGTTAAATTACAAAAGCCATTAAATCCATTATTCAAATTAACAGTTCTCTTAAAAGTGATTATTTAACTCTCTTTAAACAAATTATAACACTTACTTATTGTATAAAGGAAGATAAACAGTAAGTTTACCAAGAAAAGCAATTTACATAATATTGGTCAGTACAGATTGGCGAGTATCTACTAATTAACTATGTCGATACTGATGATTCTAGAAGCAGAAGTCAGGAAATGCTAAGGACCAAACAGTAATTATTTTAGGCTTTGCAAACCATATGATGTCTGTCTCAACTACGTATCTCTGACTTTCTAGTATCAAAATAGCCATAGACAGAATGTAAACAAATGAGTTTGGCTTTTTTACAATAAAACTTTTCAGTACAAAGACAGGAGGCAGTGTAAGGATGGTCAACATATGAAAAATCCATTAATGTAATATACCAGATTAACAGAACGAAGAGAACATGATCATTTTAACTGACAAAGAAAAAGCACTTGACAAACTGATCACTCCGTCATTACAAAAATAGTCAAAGAGAACTAGAGGGAAACTATCTCAACTTAATGAAAATAATAATGAAAATGAAAACTTCACAGCTGAATCATATTCAATGCTGAAAGACTGGAAAGCTTTTCCACCAAAACAGGAACAAGACAAGAATGTTATATTTGGGAAATCAAAGCTATTTTATTCTAAGTCATGCAGTCATTCACCTCTTCCTTTCCCACCCTCATTCTTTTTCATTCATACATCTGTTTCATAGAGCTGTCTTCCCTACAAGATTATTAATTACGCTGGAGGCAGTCTTGTTCTTGTGCTTTTCTTCTAGCCACCTTTTGCTCCCTTACACCTGAAGTGTTTGTTTCCACTTACTTAAATTCTGTTTGTTCTTCTGGCCTTGCTCAACTTCTTGGAGGATGTTTATAACCCCCACCTCTATTCAAACTTAAATGTGAACATATACAAGCAGTTATTTTTCATACAGTTTTATCAGCAGATAATCAAATAATGGGTACAAACTCATTGAGGGTAGAACTGTTTCAGGGTCCACATCAGTGCTGCATACACACAAAGTGCTTAACAAGTATTACAAATCTCATACTCTTGCAATCATGGAATTTTAAACATGGAGGTAAACTGGTAAAACATATGTTTGACCCGAGATATCTCTGCCCCTGCCCATTACTAAACTAGTTAGCTATGTTTATGTATTAGAATTGGGAGAGAGAGAAATACCTTGTTTAAGGATATACTCTCTGTTCATGGTTACCTGCACTAACTCATAGCAGAAGCTCTGTTGTCTTCTCCTAAAAATGTATCCTTAGAGGTTACGCCGAGGCCATATGATGTTATGCAAATATTTCAAATGATATTACTTTCTCCACTACTTTAAATCTTTCAAGAGTCTCAGTTACTCAATTGTGCATAAAAGGGTTTTGGGAAACACCAGGAAACTGAAGTTGAGACAAGGTTCGGGAAAACCTTAGCACTATTTTTGCTTTCCCCTCATCAACAATACATACACACACACAGATAAAAATATGGTCTTGCTAACAAAATATTTCAGTCAAGAACCTAAAGAACAATGGTGTATTTTTAATCTGAAAGGACATATACTCAACGTAAATTCTGCCAAATGCAAAGTCCTTGATGTAAAATTAAAAGTTTCATCTAGAAGTGAACTTTCTAAACTCATACTTATATTGCATAGACAGTGTTATGGGCTGTTTTAGGAATCTGCTAGCACCTGGGGACAAAAGGAAACAAACCAGACATTCTGCTTCTTTGCTGTAAAGCCAATTTACCTCCATATTATCAACAGTGAAGGATTTGAGAGTTTACTGTAGAAAATAGGTAGACAGGTGTAGGGTGTGTGTGTGTGTGTGTGTGTGTGTGTGTATATGCTAAGAAGCTAGCCTACTACTGTGTGTGTGTGTGTGTGTGTGTGTATGCTAAGAAGCTAGCCTACTACTGTTTCATGGATTCTAGCAAAAAGGACACAAGACCGCTAAGATAGGTAGGTAAATAGGTAGACAGGTGTAGGGTGTGTGTGTGTGTGTATGCTAACAAGGGTGTGTGTGTGTGTGTGTGTGTGTGTGTGTGTGTGTGTGCTAACAAGGGTAAGGGTGTGTGTGTGTGTGTGTGTGTGTGTGTGTGTGTGTGTGTGTGTGTGTGTGTGTGTGTGTGTGTGTGTGTGTGTGTGTGTGCGCGTGTGCATGCTAACAAGCTAGCCTACTACTGTTTCATGGATTCTAGCAAAGGACACAAGACCCCTAAGACTTCACTGCTTAGAGCAAAAGCTACTTATTACTTAAAACAGAGTATCAGCATGCTACTTATGTTGGTTCCTCCTGCCTCCCAACTCCCATGGGAAGGAAGTGAAGGGCCCAGGATGAACACCTGTATACACAGAAAGAAGAACAATGACCATGGAATAGACTTCCACTTTTATTTTAAGCAGAAGCAAGCATGCTCTTTGTTTCGGAAAGTCTTTGCCTCATCCCTCCTTGCCACTCACTGTAAATACAACCCTGAGAAAGGGCCCAGATAAAGAGCAGTCAGGGTTTTGCTTTCTTGGTATACATAGCAAGAGATACACAATGCCAATGTTAGATTACCTATACCACCAACACAGATAAGATTTTGTACCTTGCTGACTCGATCAGTAACAAACTTACTAACCTTACAAAATATGGGTATGTAAATGGGAAGAGGCTTAGAGAGGCATAATTTCTTTCAATCTGTAAACCTATCTAAAACACTGTAATTAACTACTTTTGTTTAATTATCACATTGCTTTGTATTAACTCCCTCCTCATTCATCTCTATTAGATCCTTCTATCCACTTAGTTCCCTGTCTTACTAGTTAAAATACAAGATCTTTGAGGGTAAAGATTAATATGCCTTCATCTTTTTTTGCATCTCTAGTGCCTAGCAAAGTAAGGTCCTTGTTAAATTTTTTGAATATCCACCACTGTGCAAAACGTATTATAAACAAAAATAAATGACAAATTTGGGGAAAAAACACTACAACACTAAAGAAAAAGGTACTAAAGGCAACATGAATACAGCTGATCTATTTACTGATTAGTCAAATCATAATCACGTGGATAAAAGGATGAAGAGTTCACACAGTAAATACCAGATTTCATATTAGAGCCAATCAAGAACAACACTGGAACTTCAGAAATTAGAGATATACATCAAGAGTTAACAGTCATGCATACACAGCAACAATTTACCATGCAGTGAATATAATGAGAAAAAAAGGCTAAACAAATAATTAACAAAAATAATCACTACATGATAGTAAATATGTGGAAAATACCTTATTCCCCCTCATGTATGATAAGGGGCTTGCGTAACTCAATGGAGCTATGAGCCATGTCATGCAAGGCCATCAAAGAAGGAATGGTCTTAGTGAAGAGTTCTGACAAAACATGATCCACTGGAGTTGGAAATGGGAATCCACTCCAGTATTCTTGCCACAAGAACCCCGTAAAGAGTATAAAAAGGCAAAAAGATGTGACACTAGAAGATAAGCCCTCCCACCCGACCCAGGTTGGAAGATGTCCAAAATGCTACCTGGGGAAGAGTGGGGGGCAATTACTAATAGCTCCAGAAAGAATGAAGCGGCTGGGCCAAAGGGGAAATAACAGTTGTGTACGTGTCTGGGAGTGAAAGTAAAGTTCAGTGTCACAAAGAACAGTATTGCATAGGAACGTGAAACATTAGGTCCATGAACCAAGGTAAATTGGATGTGGTCAAGAAGATGGCAACAGTAAACACGGACATCTTAGGAATCAGTGAACTAATACGTATGGGAATGGGCAAATTTAACTCAGAAGACAACTGTATCTACGACTATCGGCAAGAATCTCTTAGAAGAAATGGAGTAGCCCTCATAATCAACAAAAAAGTCCAAAATGCAGTACTTGGGGGCAACCTCAAAAAAGACAGAAAGATCTCAGTTTGTTTATGAGGCAAACCATTTATCATCACAGTAGTCCAAGTCTATGGCCCAACCACTGACGCCAGTTGGATGTGGTAGTGAATGAACAACAACAAATACTTTATTAGCTCAAGATAGTATAACAGTGAATTCTAAGAACTGCTCATTGGATAGTTAAAAAACTGTAATGTTTTTCTTTTAATATGTGCTTTCTACAACAGATATCAACATGCAGAGATTCTCAGTTTTACGTATGTTTAATAGGAAATCCCTGAAAGAAAAGCTGTCACACTGTTAAAGCAATCATTGGCAAGAAAAAAAAACCCCATAAATTGCGATCATGCCATTCAGTTCCTGCTACTTTGCCCATTAAAATTAACCTAACCTTTGAACTCTTCAAACACAGTTACTGTTTATGTACAGAATGTCTCTTTTCTACTACATGGCTTGATTGCTTCAAAGTAGCAAGTGGATTCTGCTCACTTGATTTCAAGACATGTATTCAGCTTACATGAATCTCTAATTTTTCTACAACCACAAAATAAAACAATGACCATAAACTGAGAAAAGCCCCATTCTTTAACAATATACTCTATTTAATGACATTTATAAAGAAAACCACAACAGTTTCTTCTGCAAAATCAAATGACACAAGACAAATCTAGTTATTTTTACCACGGTTTCAGTAACAGTAAGTTGCTGTCACATGAATTTAGTGCAGTTATCAGTTCAGTTTAGTCGCTCAGTCATGTCTGACTCTTTGCGAACCAGGCTTCCGTGTCCATCACCAATTCCTGGAGCTTGCTCAAACTCATGTCCATCGAGTCGGTGACATCATCCAACCATATCGTCCTCTGTCATCCTCTTCTCCTCATGTCTACAATCTTTCCCAGCATCAGGGTCTTTTCCAATGAGTCAGTTCTTCGCATCAGGTGGCCAAAATATTGGAGTTTCAGCTTCAGTCCTTCCAATGAATATTCAGGGTCAATTCCGTTTAGGACTGACTGATTTGATCTCCTTGCAGTCCAAGGGACTCTCAACAGTCTTCTCCAACACCACAGTTCAAAAGCATCAATTCTTTGGCGCTCAGCCTTCTTTATGGTCCAACTTTCACATCAATACGTGACTACTGGAGAAACCATAGCTTTAACTATCGGGACCTCTGCTGGCAAAGTAATGTGTCTGCTTTTTAATATGCTGTCTAGGTTGTTCATAGGTTTTCATCCAAGGAGCAAGCATTTTTAATTTCATGGCTGAAGTCATGATATGCAGTGATTTTGGAGCCCAGGAAAATAGTCTGTCACTGTGTCCACTGTTTCCCCTTCTATTTGTCATGAAGTGACAGGACCGGAAGCCACGATCTTAAGTTTTTCTGAATGTTGAGTTTTAAGCCAGCTTTTTCACTCTCGCCTTTCACTTTCATCAAGAGGTTCTTTAGTTCCTCTTTGCTTTCTGCCATGAGGGTGGTGTCATCTACATATCTGAGGTTATTGATATTTCTCCTGGCAATTCTGATTCCAGCTTCTCCATCATCAAGCTCAGCACTTCACAAATTAGTGCAATATAGCATCATCTTTTTATTTACTCCAAACGAAGGGTGAGGATTTACATAAGGTCATGTAAGAACTAATAGTTCCCAGACTTGATTCTGCCAAAACTAACCAGCAACACAGGCTAAAACTACTTACACTCTAAGAAACTTTAACTTTAAAAATAAAAGCACAGACTATACCAAGAATCATTTCTTTGTATATATTAATAATAAGCATTAGAGAAGCCAAGTAAGTCATGCACAAAGTTCATTAACTAATAAGGTAAAGTAACACATGTCTAATTTTACCACAGGTCTTCAAGGCTTTTAACATGCTAGTATTCACTTTACATTATTAATGGGAGAGTTTATACTGAGATTTCCCCAATTTCTTTGTCCATAACATCTTCTCTCATGGGATACCTAGCAGATATTTTTCTATAAACTAGCAGTAGGGGGTAAACAGACTAGTTTTTTCCACAAGATTTACCTATTTACAAAGCTATATAAATATTCTGGTAATAAGAAATCAATGTGTAAGAAAGGAGAGAGTTTAGCAGATGCAAACTATTATACATAGAACAGATAACAACAAGGCCCTACAGTATAGCACAGGGAACTATACTGAATATCCCGTGATAAACCATAAATGGTTTTATATATACATTTTACATATAGGCTTCATATATACACTTTATATAAAAGTAAGTAATCAAATAGAAGAATTTGATAAATGTTTTTATTACTGCTGGTATAGAGTTGTATTTAAAATAAGTTTTCTAGATTACTGGAAGAAATTGTGAAAACAAAAGTACAATCATTTGGGAAATTTCATTTATTAGTTAAGACAAAAATATATTAAAGAAAATAATTACATATAAATTACATAAAATAAGGAAATTAGGTCTCTTTTAAATTTCACTTCATAAAAAAGTAAACAATGTAACTGTAATTTTAGGTTCCTTCCAAAGTTATTAACACTAGGGTCAAAATCAATAGGCATTCACATGAACTAGCCCAAGCTTAAACAAACAGAATATGTTGAGGAATAATCAACACATATAAGAATTATTTAAAAGAAACAGGTTGATCTTAAAAAATAATTAACTGAACTTGGAATTAGAGCTGAAAAATAGTCTGGCATAATCCAAGGAATAACTGGCTTGAAATAACGTAAAAGGTTTCTGCTATTTTCTCTTTCATTACAGTCATCATTGTGAAGTGAAATAAAGTGAAGTTGCTCAGTCATGTCCAACTCTTTGCGACCCCACGGACTGGAGCCTACCAGGCTTCTCCATCCATGGGATTTTCCAGGCAAGAGTACTGGAGTGGGTTGCCATTTCCTTCTCCAGGGGATCTTCCTGACCCAGGGATTGAACCGGGGTCTACCCGCATTACAGGCAGACGCTTTACCATCTGAGCCACCCAACTTTTTAAACAAACAAGTATTATATTCTGTGTAGTTACATTAAATTTGCTAAGGTGAACTAAAATTAAAATCGTAAGGACAATTCCATAGAGGAGTAGAATACATATTCACACCAAAATAGTATCTTCCTAGAATGACAATCACAGTAAGTAAAATTAAAATATGCATTGTGATATATGAATCTAGGTTCTGAAAATTCTGAAACAGTCTGGGGATCACAGATAATCATTCATCTCCAAAGGGGTATTCAAATGTCTATCACAGTTAACAAGTATTATTGATAATGGAAAAGGCGGCAGTATCAGTAACAACAACAGGAGCCAGCACTTGAACAGGGCCTGCTGTGTGCATATATTAGGGGGCTCCGCAGGTGGTTCAGTGGTAAAGAATCCACCTGCAAAGCAGGAGACAGGGGTTCAATCCCTGGGTCAGAATGATGCCCTGGAGAAGGAAATGGCAACCCACTCCAGTATTTTTGCCTGGGAAGTCCCATGGAAAGAGGGGCCTGGCGGGCTACAGTCCATGGGGTCCCAAAGAGTCAGACAAGGCCCACCAACTAAACAGCAGCAGCAAGTGCATCTATTAAGCCATTTGACCACCACATATGCCCTCTAAGTAGGCACTACTGTGACCAACTTTCTCAAAAGTGGGAACAGATCCAGAGCAATTAGTTGCCTAACATCAAGCAGTTAGTTAACGAAAACAGTAAAATATCTTACACGAGGTTGAAGTCCTCTAGCAGCACAGGCATAGTCCCTACAAGCTGATACACACAGCATGTGATAAAATCATTGACTAGAGAGGGCTGAACCGGTAGCTGACTCCTTTGTGGCATGAAAGTGGAAGAACTAAACACTTCAAATGGCCTTAAGATTTTCCACATTAACTCTACAAGTTAGAGCCCTACAGTGCAAAATAAGAAAAAGGGTCAAAAAAGATAGCAAACAGTAAAATAGAGACCAAGTTTGCTTTCAGTATCTATACTATTTAATAAAGTGAGACTAAGCTTGCTTTCAATATTTATATTGCTTATTCCTTTATGAATTAAGTTACCTAAATAATCTTACTACTTGGTGAACAAAATGCATCAAGAATTGCAAACTATTCAAAGATGCTTAAGTTTCAATTACTTTTCTCTACATCCAATAAGAAAGAACTATATTCCTATCATGTCATTTAAGTTCCTTATTATAAAATTTGGTACGTGTACTACATGGCTTCTCACGTGATTCTAGTGGTAAAGAACCTGCCTGCCAATGCAGGAGACATAAATACTACTATCTTTTGGAAAGACTGAAGTGAAGTGAAGTGAAAGTCGCTCTGTCATGTCTGACTCTTTGAGATCCCAAGGACTATACAGTCCCTGGAATTCTCCAGGCAAGAATGCTGGAGTGGGTAGCCTTTCCCTTCTCCATGGGATCTTCCCAACTCAGGGATCGAACCCAGGTCTCCCACACTGTGGGCGGATTCTTTACCAGCTGAGCCACCAAGGAAGGCCAAGAATACTGGAGTGGGTAGCCTATCCCTTTTCCAGGGGATCTTCCTGACCCAGGAATTGAACCGGGGTCTCCTGCATTGCAAGCAGATTCTTTACCAACTGAACTATCAGGGTAGGGGGGTGGGCTGGAAAGATTAGGTATAGTATTTAATACAGTATCACTGATGATGATGATGATCTTAATCTGCATGTGCTGCCTCAACAAAATAACAAAAACAACAGAAACTTGTTTTCTCACAGTTTCAAAGGCTAGAAGACTGAATACAGCAAGGTTTACTTAAGAGAAGGACCTTCCCCTTGATTGCAGACAGGCTGCTTTCTCAGTGTGTGCTCACATGACCTCTTCTTTGTGGGAGCACAGACAATCTCTCCTTAGGAGACAACTAATCCAATCATGAGCGTCCCATCCTCATGACTTCACCTAGCCCCAATTATCTCCCTCTCCCGAAGACCATCATCTCCAAATTCCTTCACACTGAGGGTTAGGACATATGAATTTGAGGAGGACAGAAAACTGAATCCATAACATTAGTAATGATAACAGCAGCTAAAATCTGAGTGCTTACCATGCACTGGGTAAGGTTTTACAGAAAAGAAAACAGAGAACTTAAGCAACTTACAGCTTTTGGACAATTATTCAAATGATACACAACTGAACACGGCTAAGCTTAGAGCTCTCTTTTGAAGTACTGAATGGCTAAAAAGAAGGAAAACCATCAGAGCAGTTCTTTTTTAGCATACGGAGGCATTCTAGAGACCACAGTAAATTCTAGACAATACAAAAGATGAGTAAGAGCAGGAGCTTTACTAAACAAGGGGTGGGGAAGCTTTCCAGGAACACAAATTCTGAGATTGCTTTTAAAGCACGGGAATGAATTAATGTAGACAGCTCTTAGATGGGTTAAGAGAAAAGGAATTTCTGGGAGTAGTTTACAAAACTGAATGCATGAGTATGTAACCCAAGAGTTTGAAGGAGAAGTATAGCAACTAAAAATATAACGAAGAAAAATCCAAGTTAAATGCAAAGTCCTGAATACTACACAAAGGCATATTAATAAATTCCCAACATAATTTGTTTAGAAAAAGACTCAAAATTCTGATTTTAGTTTTTTGAGATATGATTATAAATTATATTACATATAATGTTTTATAGAAAAGAAGCCAAATATATGCAGAAGCTCCCATACCACTCCAATTCTAGGAGTACCTTTTAAAGTAGGTTGGAAATCTTATGAGATAACACAAATATCAATCATTTCTAAGTATGACAGCTTTTGATTTTTTTTCCCTTGGTATTTGATTACTAGCCTCTTAAACTCAATCCTAGAGCTCCACAAAACTCCTAGAGATTTATCTTTTGAAAATTTATGCTGGCAGTTTTCTACTTTCTATCACCTAACTGGCAAGCCATTCTCAAAATTTTTCTGTCACTACTGAGCGCCGAAGAATTGATGGTTTTGAACTGTGGTGTTTGAGAAGACTCTTGAGAATCCCTTGGACTGCAAAGAGATCCAATCAGTCCATCCTAAAGGAAATCAGTCCTGAGTGTTCATTGGAAGGACTGATGTTGAAGCTGAAACTCCAATACTTTGGCCACCTGATGCGAAGAGCTGACTCATTTGAAAAGACCCTGATACTGGGAAAGAGTGAAGGCAGGAGGAGAAGGGGACAACAGAGGATGAGATGGTTGGATGGCATCACCGACTCAATGGACATGAGTTTGGATAAACTCCAAGAGTTGGACAGGGAGGCCTGGCGTGCTGCGGTCCATGGGGTCACAAAGAGTCGGACACAACTGAGCAACTGAACTGAACTGATTATTGCTACCAACTCCAAATCCAGTGACTCCTTTCAGAGTTTTCTGTTCCACCTGAAAGATGGTTTGTTCCTTCTTCTTGTAATTTAATAAAAAAACTGGGTCTTTCCTCCTAGTCTATAACAGAGACTATACTATGTTCCTGTCTATAACCATGTGGTCTTTCATTAACTAGGCCCCAGAAAACAATGTAATAGGCAATTAGTCCATCAGATTGCTGAGGTAACTCAAAATCATCACTAATATTCTTTCTAACAGATCTGTCTTTCCAGGTAAGTAGCTTCTCAAAGAGTTAGCCAGAGGTAAAATATATCTCTTTGACACTCTGAATTAAAAAACCCAAGTCCTTCTATTCCTTCTTTTGACAGTACTGAAAGCCACCTCTGCTTTCACTTTTTTGGTATCGTTAGTTTCCTCCATTTACCTTCTGAAACAGATTTTTAAGAAAGCTACTATAAAAATATAGACTTGTTATAACAATGTAAGGTAGTGCTGAATGTCCTTTTTTACACTATTTATAAAGAACTCAGCACTGGGGCACTGGTAACAGTTTGTAAAATTAAAATATGCTTCTGTTTCTCAATCTGTTCACATTTGTTAATAAAATATTTAACTAACTATGATAAAGAAACATGCCACTTACTTGATCAATGAAGAAAACTAATAGAAAAGAGTGTGTCTTCAAAGGCAGAAACAAATATATTTGAGTGAAAATGAACAGTGTCCTAAATATAGTATTTTCCTGTAGGGCAGTAGTATTGCTATCCATCTGAGATACAAAAGAACTAAAAAATGAGCTAAAAGGCTCACACAGAGTGAAGAAAGATGTTACAAATTCCATTCCCTAAAAGTAAATGCACTTTACCCAAAGGTAAACTCTCTCATCTTAGGTCAAAGCTTACTGACAATAGTATACAGATAATAATAAACTACATTATCTAGTTTCCAAGTCCAAAACAGATTATAAAGGCAAACAAGCAGAGTCCTTGAAGACATGCTTTCACAGCATTCTAAAAACCGTAAAAAGTTTCATAGAGACTTTAGAAAATCTACACGTGGACTCAAAATTAGTCAAAAAATAGTATTACTGTATTACAATTCATTATTAAATAGACATTTAATTGAAAAATACATGCAAAGCACTTAAAAAATTTGTATCATTTACTGTATACTTTGTGTACACAAATCAAATGTGTATATTTAACGCTTGTCCCCTCTACTACTAGTTTGTAATATCTATTTAATGAGCGACACAGGGAATGTCTAAATTTATATTCAGAATAGTCTAAGATCATGCAAAAATACATTTCAGAAAACTCTCATGGAAATAGCTAATGCATTTAACACTTAAATTCTATAACATTTGTATACCAACTTTATTCATAATTGCCAAAATTTCAAAGTAACCAACCAAACTGTCTTTCAATAGGTGAACAGATAAATAAGTAGTGGTGCATTCATACCAAAAAAATAATAATAATAAAAAAAAAGATCGATCATCAGAATGAAAAATTGCTTTCAATCACTGTTAGAATTCACTACTAGTGTATTACTAAACATTATTCAGTCCTTCTTTAATACTTCTATACTTCCAGTCAACCAACACAGTATTAAGTATCAGAATTTTTAAATGAATAATTATACAAGGCTCTTCCTATCAACCTAAGGTCTGAAGACGGTGCCAATGTAGAGTGATCTGAAGAGCACTGGGGAAAGAAATTTCAGCCACCTAGCTTTTGAGACATCAATGGCACGTAAGTAGTTAAGTCATCAAAAATTATAATTAAAACTAACAGAACTTTTAAATAATGGTACCGGAATATTCACTATCAGAATAAGTACACTCATACTAAAATTGTGCACTCATTTTCAGGTAGACATTTATTTTTTCTACTGCAAAAAGAAAACTATAAGATTCCAAGTCTTTTTATTTTTCTAACTGAAAGCTAGAGCCTACTATCCTTGTAAGGCATTTTAGATAAAAGAGTTACTCTAGCATAGGAGAATGACCTAGTTATGTTTCATCCCTATCATTGGCTGATACCTCTATAAAAGCACAGCAAGTGTCACTACAGGTCACTGCAAAACCATTATTAGGTTGTCTCACCTATAGATGCCGTACACCAAGACAGTTATCACCACAGATTCTTGACACTTAGGTTACGGAGATCATTTGGACTTCCTTAGGCCTCAGTTCCTTTGATATTAAATTGATTCTGAAACCATTTAAATGTCCTGGGCTGTCAAATGTGTTTTCGAGAATAGAGCTATGTGTGATATTTCTGTAAAAATAAAGAAGATAACCTACCAAGCAAGGATCAAAATATGGACCATACCTTTGCTTATTTCCAGGGATCTAGAACATCTATTTGGAGAAGATGGCACCCCACTTCAGTACTCTTGCCTGGAAAATCCCATGGATGGAGGAGCCTGGTAGGCTGCAGTCCATGGGGTCACAAAGAGTTGGGTATGACTGAGCGACTTCACTTTCACTTTCATGAATTAGAGAGGGAAATGGCAACCCACTCCAGTGTTCTTGCCTGGAGAGCCCTAGGGACGGGAAGCCTGGTGGGCTGCCGCCTATGGGGTCACAGAGAGTCGGACATGACTGAAGCGACTTAGCAGCAGCAGTAGCAGAACATCTATTAGGACATCTACCTAATAGGGCTAGAAAATCTACTAGTAGATCTTGTGCAAAGAGTTGGACACAATTGAGCAGCTGTGTGCGCATAGGTGAGTGCACACGCACACACACACAAACATGTAAAGCCAATTTGTTGTACATTTGGAACTTCCCACAACTAATTTTTTTGCAAAAAATTTATAATTGTAATTTTCTTTTCCCCTCAAGGATACTGTGGCTATCAATATGTTTCACTATGAATTTACTGAGTCACATCTAAAACACACAATTACCATTAAGATTTGACCTTAATTCAGTTATAAAGGATAGTTCCATCTGGCAGATAAAAGTATGAATTATAAAATTTATGAGAAAAAATACATGAGGAATCCCTCTTCTCACAAAACAAGCAATCTGCACCTTTGAGACTGCATGTGCATTCTGATTAAAAATACCTATATCCCTGACAGAAAAGTGTTAGTCGATCAGTCGTGTCCAATTCTTTGCGACCCCTAGAACGTAGCCCGCCAGGCTTCTCTGTCCATGGAATTCTCCAGACAAAAGTACTAGAGTGGATTGCCATTTCCTTCTCCAGGTGATCATCTTGACCCACGGATTGTGAGCAGATTCTTTACTGTCTGAGCCATGAGGGAAGTCCTATTCACAAAACTGTTCACTGAATTATTCAAACTTCATAATAACCCAAAGAGCTACGGCTCCCATTTCAGTTCAGTTCAGTCATTCAGTCATGTCCGACTCTTTGCAACCCCATGGACTGCAGTACGCCAGCCTTCCTTGTCGATCACCAACTCCTGGAGCCTACTCAAACTCATGTCCATCGAGTCGGTGATACCATCCAACCATCTCATCCTCTATCATCCCCTTCTCCTCCCACCTTCCTTTCCCAGCATCACAGTCTTTTCAAATGAGTCAGTTCTTCACATCAGGTGGCCAAAGTATTGGAGTTTCAGCTTAAGCATCAATCCTTCCAATTAATATTCAGGATTGATTTCCTTTAGGATGGACTGGTTGGATCTCCTTGCTGTCCAAGGGACTCTGAAGAATCTTCTCCAACACCACAATTCAAAAGCATCAATTCTACAGCGCTCAGCTTTCTTTTACAGTGCAACTCTCATATCCACACATAACTACTGGAAAAACCATAGATTTGACTAGACAGACCTTTGTTGGCAAATAATGTCTCTGCTTTTCAATATGCTGTCTAGGTTGGTCATAACTTTTCTTCTAAGGAGTAAGCATCTTTTAATTTAATGGCTGCAGTTACCATCTGAAATGATTTCAGAGCCCCCAAAAATAAAATCTGTCACTGTTTCCACTGTTTCCCAATCTATTTGCCATGAAGTGATGGGACCGGATGCCATGATCTTAGTTTTCTGAATGTTGAGCTATAAGCCAACTTTTTCACTCTCCTCTTTCACATTCATCAAGAGGCTCTTTAGTTATTCTTCATTTTCTGCCATAAGTGTGGTATCATCTGCATATCTGAGGTTACTGATATTTCTCCCGGCAATCTTGATTCCAGCTTGTGCTTCATCCAGTCCAGCGTTTCTCATGATGTACTCTGCATATCAGTTAAATAAGCAGGGTGACAATATCTAGCCTTGACGTACTCCTTTCCCAGTTTGGAACCAGTCTGCTTTTCCATGTCCAATTCTAACTGTTGCTTCCTGAAACCTGCATACAGGTTTCTCAGGAGGCAGGTCAGGTGGTCTGGTATTCCCCTCTCTTTAAGAATTCTTCACAGTTTGCTGTGATCCACACAGTCAAAGGCTTTGGTATAGTCAATAAAGCAGAAGTAGATGTTTTTCTGGAACTCTCTTGCTTTTTCGATAATCCAACAGATGTTGGCAATTTGATCTTTGGTTCCTCTGCCTTTTCTAAAACCATCTTGAACATCTGGAAGTTCACAGTTCATGTACTGTTGAAGCCTGGCTTGGAGAATTTTGAGCATTACTTTCTCAGCGTGTGAGATGAGTGCAATTGTGTGGTCATTTGAGAACTCTTTGGCATTGCCTTTCTTTGGGATTCAAATGAAAACTGACCTTTTCCAGACCTGTGGCCACTGTTGAGTTTTCCACATTTGCTGGCATATTGAGTGCAGCACTTTCACAGCATCATCTTTTAGGATTTGAAATAGCTCAACTGGAATTCCATCACCTCCACTAGCTCTCTTCATAGTGATGTTTCTTAAGGCCCATTTGACTTCACATTCCAGGATGTCTGGCTCTAGTTGACTGATCACACCATCATGATTATCTGGGGGGGTTTTTATCAGGAATTTTGCAGACTCTTATGTTTATATGAGAGGCAAAAGATGTAGAACAGATGAAACAATTTCTAAAAAGAAAAAGCTGTATGACTCACACTGCTTGGTTTTAAGACTCACTATATAAAGCTACAGTAAACAAGACAGTGTGGTATTGTCAAAGACATATACACAAGTCAATGTAAGAAAATAAAGTCCAGAAACAGATCCATACAGAACTGACAACTGATTTTTGAATAAATGTACAAACACAATCAAGGGAGATAAGTCTTTTTAACAAACTATGCTGGGGTAACTGGTCATGCACATGCAAACAAAACAAATCAACCCCTCCTCAAGAACCCTTCAATCCATATCCCACAGTACATATAAAACTTAAGCCAAAACAGGCTACAAATATAAACCTAAAACTTTCTGGAAATGAAGAAATAACAAAGTCTTTGTGGCAAAGACTTGAACCGACACTTCACAAAAGACAATACACAAATGG
Organism: Cervus canadensis; assembly: GCF_019320065.1. Lineage (NCBI taxonomy): Eukaryota > Metazoa > Chordata > Mammalia > Artiodactyla > Cervidae > Cervus > Cervus canadensis. The sequence goes on along the minus strand of NC_057393.1, from coordinate 73,774,255 downwards.
CAAATAAGCTAAATGAAAAGATACTCAAAATCATCAATCACTGGAGAAACCAAATAAAAAATGCAATGAGATACCATTACATACCTAACAGTAGAACTAAAATTTCAGTCTTGTGGAATAAAACTTGTACTTCCACAAAAACCTATATATAAATGTTTAGAGCAGTTTGATTTTTAATAGACAAAAGTTAAACACAAATAGGGAATGAAAAACCAAATCTGCAAAAATATGGATAAAATCTCAAATGCATTAGGATAACTGAAAGAAGCCTGACTCAAAAGGCTACATATTATGCGGTTCTATTCACAGAACATGGGGGCAGCGAGACACAAAACAAGGACAGAGAATTGATTATTAGTTATCCAGGGTTAAAGAAGGTGGAGGATTTGAAGATTTAACTACAAAGGAGTGGTAACAAAAGGAAATTCTGTGGGACAGTAATTACACTGTTCAACAGTTATCCTACTACATCTTGTCCTAATTCAAAGAACTGTTTTACCAAAAAACGTAAACTTAAAAAAAAAAAAAGTAAGAGGAAAATTCAGCTAAAAAGGTAAAGAAGGAAAGCGCAAGATGGATGACTATGTCAGTCTCTTCTCCCAAAGTGAAAGTAAATGTGTTAGTCCCTTAGTTGTGTCCCACTTTTTTGGAACTCATGGACTGCAGCCCACCAGGCTCCTCTGTCCATGGAATTCTCCAGGCAAGAATACTGGAGTGGGTTGCCATTTCCTTCTTCAGGGGAATCTTCCCTACCAAGGGATCAAACCTGGGTCTCCTGCATTGTAGGCAGATTCCTTACCATTTGAATCAACAGGGAAGGCCACCTTCTCGCAAAGGAATGATGTTATAGAACTATCCTGACTGGTATTATATTACAAAGCTTCATGTGCCTTCTGGGGTAAAGAACAGAAGAATGAGATGGCAATCAAATATCCTAATGGGCCAGAAATACCTGCAATTATACATTATCACGGTACAAGTTGACCCCAGGATGCTTTTTCCTTGAGAAAGAGAAAAAAAGAATGTAAGTCCTCTAACATACCCACCTCCACCATTCCCATTTGTTTTTGCTTTGAAAAAGCAAAAGTGGAAATGGGGGGAGGGGGAGGGAGAGGGAAATGAAAGAGCTATGGAAATACTTAACAAACTGAAATTAAACACATGTAGCTAGTAATATAAATGCCATAAAGCTGGTAATGTAACAACTTGCACAGAAAGACAAGAGCATGCCCTGAAATTAAAAAGGACATAAATTTCAGGTCCCAGAAAGTTTAAGATAGGCAAACATATTTATAAACTTGCAAATGTTTTGTTTCCAGGAGCTCTTAGAAAGGGTTACCCCAAATTTTTTGGAAAACAAGTGGCAGCTCTTCATCCCAGGCACAAGGGGGCACCGGAGCACAGAGCACCCGGTATGCCTTGAGCTACACCTAAGGATTTCCCTGCGTTCCGCCAAAAAGAGGAACCCAACAGGCGGCATACTTACTGCATGTCCATTTTTTTCAGCTGAAAAATTTCACAAAACTGGATTTCAATGTCTGCAATTTTCAACAAACTCATGGAATGAATTTCTCTTCCCATCAAATCCTATTAACAAAAATTGTTTTCGTCTCTTATTTATTTATTTTTGCCTGCGCTGGGTCCTCGTTACCGCACACAGGCTGTCTCTGGTTAGGAGGAGGCTACTCTAGTTGCAGTGCACGAACTTCTCACTGTGATGGCTTCTTGGTGCAGAGCATGGACTCTAGGGCACTAGGGCTTTAGCAACTGGGACACACGGGCTTAGCTGCCCTGTGGCATGTAGGATATTCTAGGACCAGGGATAGAACCTGTGTCCCCTGGTCAGAGTACTAGATCCCACATGCTGCAACCAAGGGTTCGCACTGTTGTTTGTTTCTGTTGTTTAGTTGGTAAGTCCTGTCCAGCTCTTTGTGAACCCATGGACTGTAGCCTGCCAGGCTCCTCTATCCATGGGATTTCCCAGGCAAGACTACTGGAGTGGACTGTCAATTCCTTCTCCAGGGAATCTTCCTGACCCAAGGATCGAATCCCAGTCTCTGCACAGCAGGCGTTTTCCTCAGCGCTTAGCCACTAGGGAAGAGTTCTCATGTCACAACTAAAAGATCCCAGGTGCCACAAGTTAAGACCTGGGGCAGTAAAACAGTTAATTAAAAAGTATAAAATGGCACTATTTTATATATTTGCATATACTTTCATACGCAAATAAAAGTATTTGCATATAAGCTATGCACCCCCATTAACTTTAAATCATCTCTAAATTATGTATAAAATCTAATACATTATAAATGTTATGCAAATAGTTGTAAATACAATGTAAGTGCTACGTAAAGTTATCAGTGATAGGCAATTCAAGATTCATTTTTGGAGCTTTCTAAAATTCCCCTCATTTCCCACCCCAAGTTTTTTCAATTCTTCGTTGGATGAATCCAAAGATATAGAACTCTCAGACATGGAAGGTCATGGAAAACAGACTGTAATGATTCAGTAGCCTAATCCCCCATAAGGTAAATGAGAGTTTGTTTTTTTTTTTAGGGGAGGAATCATCATTTAAAACTCTTGGATTTAAATCAATGTAGTAATGCTTTCAATCACTACAGCTATTACTTCTACTGCTTTCAAATTTGTCATCTTTGGCCAGTGAGAGCCTCTTCAATTAGTTTCTGAATCTTCTAGATATAACCATAGTAGTCTTGGATAGTTTCCTTGCTTCTACACCAGGGCATTAACCTGTCCCACTCCTACCTCAGACCTGAAATCAGTTATATACCCAAGGAACCCTAAAACTTCAGCAGAAAATGGCATTCAGAGACAACAGTCTGGGTTCTAGGAGTTCTCATTACTCCCCAACTGGTCAAGTATACTAGTCAGACTTAGGATATCTTTATATTGATATTTCTATATATGATTTTACATGTTTTTGTAAATGGCATGACTCTTATTCCTAACTCATTTCTCCCATATTGAAGATCCTGTTATACAAAAACATCAACATAAATTCATTTGCTTGGCTGCATGATACATATATAACAGTCTAGGGATAATACAAAAACTACTTAATAAAAATATCTGTTTCATTTTGTTTTCATTTTTAGGATCTTTCTTTTTTTAATGATTCAAACTTGTTTTAAAATAATGTAAAACATTTACATAGTTTCAAAGTTATATCTAAAAAACAAACATGTGCACAGAACTCTATATTCCTTCTGTCCTTGTTCCCTATGATTACACAGTTTCTGGTTAATTCCAAAGTTAAAAAACTAAAAGCAGAAATGCACATAAACTATGAATACAGGTAGATAAGTAACAACACATTATAAATTTTTCTATATCTTATTTTTATTTCATAATAAGTATACTGGCCCTATAATGAAAAGGACATCTTTTTGGGGTGTTAGTTCTAGAAGGTCTTGTAGGTCTTCATAGAACCATTCTACTTCAGCTTCTTCAGCATTACTGATCAAGGCACAGGCTTGGGTTACTGTGATACTGAATGGTTTGCCTTGGAAACGAACAGAAATCATTCTGTCATTTTTGAGATTGCATCCAAGTACTGCATTTTGGACTCTTTTGTTGACCATGACGGCTACTCCATTTCTTCTAAGGGATTTTTGCCCACAGTGGTAAATATAATGGTCATCTGAGTTAAATTCACCCATTCCAGTCCATTTTAGTTCACTGATTCCTAAAATGTCGATGTTCACTCTTGCCATCTCCTGTTTGACACTTTCAATTTGCCTTGATTCATGGACTATGCCACAGCCTTTGACTGTGTGGATCACAACAAACTGTGGAAAATTCTTCAAGAGAGGGGAATACCAGACCACATGACCTGACTCTTGAGAAATCTGTATGCAGGTCAGGAAGCAACAATTAGAACTGGACATGGAACAACAGACTGGTTCCAAATAAAGAAAGGAGTAAGTCAAGGCTGCACACTGTCACCCTGCTTATTTAACTGATATGCAAACTATATCATCACAAACACTTGGCTGGACGAAGCACAAGCTGGAATCAAGACTACCGAGAGAAATATCAATAACCTCAGATACGTAGATGACACCACCCTTGTGGCAGGAGTGAAGAACTAAAGAGCCTCTTGATGAAAGTGAAAGAGGAGAGTGAAAAAGTTAGCTTAAAACTCAACATTCAGAAAACTAAGATCATGGCATCCGGTCCCATCACTTCATGGCAAATAGATGTGGAAACAGTGGAAACAGTAACAGACTTTATTTTTTGGGGCTCCAAAATCACAGCAGATGGTGATTGCAGCCATGAAATTAAAAGACACTTACTCCTTGGAAGGAAAGTTATGATGAACCTAGACAGCATATTAAAAAGCAGAGACATTACTTTGTCAACAAAGATCTGTCTAGTCAAGGCTATGGTTTTTCCAGTGGTCATGTATGGATGTGAGAGCTGGACTATAAAGAAAGCTGAGCATTGAAGAACTGATGCTTTTGAACTGTGGTGTTGGAGAAGACTCTTCAGAATCCCTTGGACTGCAAGGAGATCTAACCAGTCCATCCTAAAGGAGATCAGTACTGGGTGTTCACTGGAAGAACTGACGTTGAAGCTGAAACTCCAATACTTTGGCCACCTGATGTGAAGATCCAACTCATCTGAAAGGACCCTGGTGCTGGGAAAGATTGAAGGTGGGAGGAAAAGGGGACGACAGAGGATGAGATGGTTGGATGGCATCACCGACTCGATGGGCATGAGCTTGAGTAAACTCTGGAGTTGGTGATGTACAGGGAGGCCTGCGTGTTGCAGTCCATGGGGTCACAAAGAGTCAGACACGACTTGAGCGACTGAACTGAACTGACTAGCCAACATGACACAGAAGATCCTGTTTATTTGCTTGTATAAGCGAAAGCAAAAGTGACAGTTGCTCAGTCCTCTCCAACTCTTTGCAACCCCATGAACTATACAGTCCATGGAATTCTCCAGGCCAGAATACTGGAGTGGGTAGCCTTTCCCTTCTCCAGGGGATCTTCCGAACTCAGAGATCAAACCCAGGTCTCCTGCACTGCAGGTGGATTTTTTACCAGCTGAGCCACCCTGGAAGACCGGAATACTGGAGTGGGTAGCCTATCACTTCTCCAGTGGATCTTTCCGACCCAGGAATTGGGGTCTCCTGCATTACACGTGGATTCTTTACCAGCTGAGCTATTAGGGAAGATTTAAAGAAAAAAAGGTCAGTGTCAAAGAGGTGGAAATAAAAGTGTCACTACGAAACCCAAAAGACTGGCCCAGGGTAAAACAAGTTTTACCTACTACTCCCAAATCCCTATTTCCGATCCAAGTTGCATGAACCTTTTAAAACCTTAGAAATATGCATCCACAATACATTCTAGGTAAGCATAATTTAGCAAGATCAACAATGGAAAAAGGGAGATCTTAAATTCAGATGATGAAGTTACAGAAGTGATTTCATGGAAGATATGGAGTGATGTTCAATGTTCTGCATCATTACTTTCCAGGTCACGTATTACAGTGTATACAGAATATTCTTTGGAATAAAGAACACTGAGACTTCGGCAAAAATTGATTGAGCCTCAGTTTTCAAATTAGCAAGATAGAAGTAGTAATAGATACTATAGAGGGTTGTGGTAAAGATTAAACATGATATGGCAAGAAAAGAATTCAAAGTAACTGACACATGTTGGCTTCTCGTTTTGTCCTTGAAGCATGATGTACTTCATAAAGACTAAAAAGAAAATGTTTGGCTAGAGCTTTATCACCATGATCAAGGCTGCACTGCACTGAAATGTTAGACATGATCCATAAAATAGTTATTCAGGAAAATTAAAATGAATTTAATATTATAAGAAGCATCAGAGAAATAGGCCAGTTTCACTTTAAAGTAAGAGTGGGAAAGGGGAGGGGAGAAGACACACACCCACTAATATTTTTAATGTTTTTTTAATAATCCAATGGTTAAATCACATTAATACTTAACCTGTATTTAGTATTTTAACATAAAAAGTAAAATTCTCTTCATATATAAAAGGGAATTTGTTATCAGAATACAGCAACATGTCTTTATCTTTCAAAAACAGGCAAAGGAGGAGAATTACTGAGTAGCAGAGATGCAAGACATCCAGAAATCCACAAACCTAAGGGTGACATCTTTCCTTTCCCAGCATCAGGGTCTTTTCCAATGAGTCAGTTCTTCGCATCAGGTGGTCAAAGTATTGGAGGCGGGAAAGAATGAGGGCAGGAGGAGAAGGGGACGACAGAGGATGAGATGGTTGGATGGCATCACCAACTCGATGGACATGAATTTGAGCAAACTCTGGGAGTCGGTGATGGATAGGGAAGTCTGATGTCCATGGAGTCACAAAGTCGAACATGACTGAGTGACTGAACTGAACTCAAGGGTGACATTATGGAAATTTGGGAAGGAGCACAATCAGACGCAATAATATTTACAAGTATATAATGGAAATTGGCCATATGGAGAATTTTTGTTAAAACATATGGGTACTAATTATTATCAACAATGAAACTGGTGAAAAGAAATAATCAACAAATTTAGGCAATTCAATTTGAAATTGTAAGTCACTGCTATTTACCATCTGCAACAGGTGAAAGTCTACACAACATATTCTTGCTCTCAAGGAGATTCACAATCGTATTTCAAAAGGGCTGCAATGAATATTTAGATGGCAATCCTTATTAAAAACACCATTATAAAGCACTTCAAATTTAAGTCCATATAATACATGTACATACATTTCTCAATTCTTTTTTAACATCTAAATTCTCTCAATTCAACTCTATAAAGTAGATATTAAGTACATTTTATAAATGAGAACTTTAAGACAGAAAGGTCATAGGAGTTATCCAACATTACACAGTCAACATTTGATAGAGCCAGAACTCAAACATAAACGCTACTATTATAATAGTACACAGAGTTCCAAAACGAAATACTATTCACAATGTGAATGAGAGACCAAAGAGCAAAAGTTAGTTTTTAATTATACAGATGTGGATAATTCTAATGAGAAATGGAAGACGATATTCCCTATGAAAATATGAACTCTACTAAGAAAAGTATTATCTTACCAATATTTTATTTCCCAGGGCCTGATACACTTTAGGAACTTAAATAATTTTAGTGGATTGAATTAATGAAGGTGATGAGTGAGTGAAATAGTATGACTACATATAATTTTCAAATACCAGATTTTAAAAGGACATATATAAATAATGGAAGGAGGGAAATGTATCTAAAAATGTTTATAAAATTAACACAAATTTCCTAAGAATAGTAAATCAGAATAAGCTAAATTTTATAAATGATACAAAGGAAAACCAAACGGGTCCACTGGCTGCCTAAGAGATGAACTAGGAAGAAACAAGAATACTGCATGGAAAAGATGATGTAATGTTAACAGATGCAGAGAGAATAAAGAACTACTCACACCTTCTCTTTTGCATCCATCTTCTCCACCAAGGAGAATTGAGTAGAAAACTGGAAAAGGTAGAAGAAACATAGTTAAAAAGTAAATGAAGTTGAAATGAGTAAAGAAGACAGTGAGAGAATACCTATCTACTTTTTAAATTATGTTTTCTCTACAGAACCTGAATTAGGCTGCACCTCTAACGTGTATAACCTGTAAAACAATATAAGAAAACAATTTCTAAAACACTAATTTTGAAAAGAAAAGAAGAAAATTTTTAAGAAAATTATGTTTAAAAAATATATATACCCTTTGAGTTTAAAAGATTATTGACAATCCATTAATGATCTGTATCCGAAATATAAAAACTTTTGTTTGAAGATGGCTTATGAGCACTAAAAAAATTAAAAGGCTATCCCTGGAGCATATTTCTTTTCCACCACAAATTATCCTAAACTTATTTATCAGTATATTTTTTCTTTTCAGGTAGACTAGGGTAACACTAGATGTTTTTAATTAAAATATTGTAGGGAAAGGTTCTGAAAATCTTTAGGAATAAAATTTTAAAATATAAGGTCATTAATAGTAAGTACAACCAGGTACTCATAACTGTATAAACAAACATAATTTACAATATTAACCAAGAACTAAAGTAAAACTGAATGTCTTCAAAAGTAATTCACGAGGCTCTATCTTCATACTTTAATCAAGATACTCAGATGACTCCACAGGATTCAAATTTAAGAAAAATAACATGTTGGATGATAATTTTAAGAAAAAAACTCGATTGGAAAATAGAATCAACTAATACTAAATTAACAGCAATAGCCATAGTAGCAGATTTCATGAAAAGAAAGATTAAGCTAAAGTAAGAATTTGGGAAAGCTGATAAACACTCCAGCTTACAGCAGAGAAGCCCCCAAAGGGTCAAAAATTTGTTGAGGGTAAAGTAGGTCTAATCGAAAGAATTAGTCTATTTAAGCAACAGCCAGACCCACTGATCTCTCCCTGGCACTAGCCTAGCAACTGCCTCCTCTCCCACTTTGGCAGAAAGAGAGTTTTTCCCCCTAGAAACAGATTATCAGAGAGTCTCTCAACCAGAGCTGAAATCACTATTGAAATAGGATGACAAAGTGAAAGTATACAAAATGAGATGTTGAGAACCAATCCCTTCCCTCCAACACTCAGTCTTTTTACCCAAAAGGGTTCAACTTTTGAGAGCCAGGGAAAACACTAATTTGTTTCTCTGGGAAACCTGACCAGTTTAAGATAAAAGACATTCAAATATACAGACATCAGGTGCTCCCCAAGGACATGATCTGATCTCCAAGCAGGTGAGACTACAGTCAACAAATCCTGCCCACATGCTAAAAGCTCCCACAGTGCTTTCTAAGATTAAGTATGAGGAGTCAAAAAGAAACATCAAACATTTTATGTGGAGAAAACATGAAATATAAAACCCAGAGACTGGATTACACAGAGAAAAAAGCAAAAAAATAAGACTCTGAAGGGAGAAGAAAACAAGCAAAAAACACACAAAAGCTAATATTAATAGTCTCAATAATATAATAGAAACAACATAAAAAACACAAAGAGGATCATAAAAAAATTTTTAAATAACCATTCAGGGAACAAAAAAGTTTAAGGAAATAAAGAGCAGAAATGAAAAACATATAGAAAGTTAGAATATATAGTTGAAAACTTTTCCTACTAACTGGAACAAAAAGAGAACAGTAAAGAAAAGATATGGTAAGAAGAGGACCAGTATGGTCCCATATCCCAGTACAAAATTTCCAGAAAAGAGAAAAAGAATTCAGAAAAGACAGAATTAAAGCAACAATTCAAGAAAGTTTCCTGGAATTGAAACTCCAAGATCCCATGTTGAAAAGCAACTCCTGGAGAGCCAAGCACACAGATGAAAAGAGATGTACATCTAGAAATGTTATGGTGAAATTTCTAAGCACAAACAAAAGAGAAGATTCCACATGCTTCTATCTTATAAAAGAATCACAAAGCAGAATGATATGACTTTTCAAAGCAACATCAGAATCTGGAAGATATATCAGTGCCTTCAAAACTCTAAGGAAAAATGCCCCATCTTTAATTCAGAATTTTATATCCAGTCAGACATGAGTCAAGTTTGAGGGTAGAATACAGATACTTTCAGAAGAACTAGCCATTAAAAAATGTCCAAACAAGCAGCCCTTTTTAGAGAAATTACTGGAGGATACAGTCCACCAATACCAAAGAATAAGCCAAGACAGAATTTAGGAACATAATCTGAGAAAAAGAGGGGCAAAGGAAATGCAGTGCTTCACATATAGTAAGCTTTATATAATGTCTGTTTCATAACCGTTTTTACTGAGCAAGAGCCTGTGGGGCCCTCCTAAATACAAATCCCTTCCATGTCTTTGTTTCCAGTTTGTAGGAAATAGTTTCATTCAGACTCCTTGACTTTCCCTGAGTTTCAAAGGGCAGATTCAAACAACTGCTCATCAGGGAAGGGATTGTGAAAAGTTGCTCAGTCATGTCCAACTCTTTGTGACCCCATGGACCCCCATACAGTCCATGGAATTCTCCAGGCCAGAATACTGGAGTGGGTAATCGTTCCCTTCTCCGGGGGATCTTTCCAACCCAGGGATTGAACCCAGGTGTCCTGCATTGCAGGCAGATTCTTTACCAGCTGAGCCAGAAGGCAAGTCCAAGAATACGGGAGTGGGTGGCCTATCCCTTCTCCAGCGGATCTTCCCACCCAGGAATCGAACTGGGGTCTCCTGCATTGGAGGTGGATTCTTTACCAACTGAGCTATGAGGGAAGCCCAGAAACAAAGGAGGAGCAATCAAGAAGCAAGAGCAGCAGTAAAACAGGGTCCTGATTCCTCAAGGAACACACATCATAATGCCTTACCCAGGTGGAGGATAGTAACTTCAAACTGAGCACAAGATGCCGAGAACACCACCCTGTCACCACACTACCAATCAAGCAGTGGAAGATAACTGAGACTGATTCCACCTCCCGCCCTCCCATCCCAGTAACTCCTGCTTTAAAAACTTGCATTGTTGAGGAGAACTTTCAGAGCAGGTTTTTGGACTAGAGTCTGCCATCTCCCTAGGTTTCTGGCCTCCTGGATAAAGTGCTTTCATTTGCAACCAAGGCCTATCTCTGAGCAGTTAGCAGCTGAACCTGAGCTCAGTAATACCTCCAGTCACAATTTCTTTCCAGCTCATCTAATACCACCAGATTATCTTTCTTAGAACAGTTCCTTTCATCATCTCACTTTAATGTAAAATATACATTACTACATTCTGAATCAAGATCAAGCTTCTACATCTCATATTTATAGCTCTCCATTACATCTTCCAAGGGTCAGCAAACAGGTCCTACAAACCAGTTACCTACTTTCATACGTAAATTTTTATTGAAACACAGCTACTCTCACTGACGTATGCACTGTCCACAGATGCTTTCTCACGCTGGTATCAGAGTTGGTTGGGACATAGTCCATAAGACCCACAAAACATAAAATGTTTAATATTTGGTCCTTTAAAGGAAGTATTTGCCAATCCCTGACTAGTTCAATTTCTTATCTGTATCAATCGCATATACATACTCAGCATGTCTAAATTGGAACTCACTTTTCTTTTCAGAGACTGGCTCTTCTCAACTTCATTACTTTATGAATGTTTAATAAAAACCTATTGCGACTTTGTTACATGCCAAACACTCTTTTAGTAAGTTGGTATGCAGGGGACAAAAAGAAAGCCTTAACTCTTATAGAACATAATTTGTTTCAGAGGGCAATAAACCAAAAATAACCTATACACGTAAGTATATGTCAGTTGGTGATAAGTGCTATGAAGAAAAACAGATATTTAGGGTAATACAATGACAAAAGACTGGGGTGATATTTTAGATATAATCTTTCTAATGAACAGAATCTTGAATTAGAACGTAAAGCACAGGAATGCTTTGGGGGAAAAGCAATCCAGCAGCAGAGGGGAACTCAACCCCAAGAGAGGTGCTTCTTTAAATTTGGAATGAGTACCTGCCTTGCCTCACTCTAGTCCCAAATTCTGTTGTTAACCACATATATACAGAATACATAAAGGAACCCCCTACCAATCAAAAAGAATAAGCAAGCAATCCAATTACATAGGGACCTCAAGAAAGATATATATCCAAACAGCCAATAAGCATATGAAAAAGTACTCAACAAATTATTCAATGAAATGTAAATTAAAATTAAAGAAAAATACTATTACACATATCTGAAAATAGGCAAAATTTCCAAGTGAATACAATTTTATTCGAAAACCAAAAAATCTGGAAACAACCCAGCTACCTGCAATTTGGAAAAGAGCTCAATTTTATGCCAATAAAAAGAATAAATTTCTGGTAGATCCAATAACATTAATGAATTTATCAGTTCCCTAGGGCTACATTAATACAGCATCAAAACACTATCTATTATAACAAATCACATTAATGAAACAGAAAAACCAATAAAACTGGGAGTGAAACCATACAGGACCCTGTGGGGCTCCTGAGCATAGAAGTTCTGTTTCTCCCATGTCACATTTGTAGAGACTAGGTTTCAACCTCCATGATCCTTCCTGAGTTCCAAAGAGCAGCTGCAAATAGTTGCAAAAGATGCAGAGACAAGGGACAAACAGTCAAGAAACAATAGTGCAGTCTGGGGGCAGGGTCCTGGTTCCACCTCAAGGTATACACATAATAGGATCTTTGAGCTCTTCTGTAGACTGTACATGCGTGCTGAGTCACTCCAATCATGTCCGACTCTGCAACCCCAGGGACTGGAGCCCACCAGGCTCCTCTGTTCATAGGATTCTCCAGACAAGAATTCTACAGTGGTTGCCATGCACTCCTCCAGGGGACCTTCCTAATTCAGGGGAAGAACTTGAGTCTCTTAACTCTAACCTGCATTGGAGATGCGTTCTTTACCACTAGTGTCACTTGTAGAAGTTGTTGTGTTCAGTCACCAAGTGGTGTCCAATTCTTCACCACTCCATGACAGGCTTCCCTGTCCCTCACCACCTCCTGAAGTTTGCCCAATTTCATGTCCATTGCATCGGTGATGCCATCCAACCATCTCATCCTCTGTCACCCTTTTCTCCTGCCTTCCATCTTTCCCAGCATCAAGGTCTTTTCCAATGACTCGGCTATTCGCATCAGGTGGCCAAAGCATTGGCTTGTAGAACTAGAACTTGCCAGAACTGGAGGAGAATGAAGCATTTTTCATTCCAGAGAGAAGGTGACAATGTGATAACCTTGAGAGGCATAAAAATTCATTAGGAGACCAACTGAGGCTAGATAAAAGGAATGAAGGCCCTTCACATATCTTTATCCTTATCAGCCCTTGAGCCACTGATAAAAAACTCCTCACCAAACCCCCCCGCCCCAGGTTGGAACACACAGTTTTGAGGGCATTAGCCCACTACGACACTCCCTTAGCCTGGCAAAACAATAAAGCTCTTCTTTTCCATTTCACCTAAAAGCCTTTCTTTGAGATTCAATTCAGCATTGGCATCGGCAAGGGGTACATTGTATTTTGAGCTTGATAGTAGTTACATGAATAGATAAAAAACGTATTTTTCTTTAAAGATCAAAGAATAACACTGAGTCATCAAAAAACTGAGTTACCCTGCTGAGTTTGTGATTAACCTCTCTACCCAAAACTTTATTTCCTTTTTTCTCCTGCCTCTGCGCTCTCACAATTCAGTTCAGTTCAGTTGCTCAGTCCTGTGCAACTCTTTGTGACCCCAGGGACTGCAGTATGCCAGGGTTCCCTATCCATCACCAACTCCTGGAGCTTGCTCAAACTCCTGTCCATCAAGTTGGTGCTGCCATCCAACCATCTCATCCTCTGTTGCCCTCTTCTCTTCCTGCCATCAATCTTTCCCAGCATAAGGGTCTTTTCTAAAGAGTCCATTCTTTGCCATCAGGTGGCCAAAGTATTAGCATCAGTCCTTTCAATGAATATTCAGGATTGATTTCCTTTAGGATGGACTGATTTGATCTCCTTGCAGTCCATGGGACTCTCAAGAGTCTTCTCCAACACCACAATTCAAAAGCATCAATTCTTTGGTGCCGAGCTTTCTTTATGGTCCAACTCTCACCATGACTACTGGAAAACCATAGATTTGACTATCCAGACCTTTGTTGGCAAAGTAATGTCTCTGCTTTTTAATATGCTGTCTAGGTTGGTCATAACTTTTCTTCCAAGGAGCAAGCATCTTTTAATTTCATGGCTGCAGTCACCATCTGCAGTGAATTTTGGAGACCAAAAAAAAAAAATAAAATAAAATCTGTCACTGTTTCCATTGTTTCCCCATCTATTTGCCATGAAGTGACAGGACAGGATGCCATGATATTAGTTTTTTGAATGTTGAGTTCTAAGCCATCTTTTCACTCTCCTCTTTCACTTTCATCAAGAGGTTCTTTAATTCCTCTTCGCTTCTGCCATAAGGGTGGTGCCATCTGCATATCTGAGGTGACTGATATTTCTCCCGGCAATCTTGATTCCAGCTTGTGCTTCATCCAGTCTGGCATTTCTCACGATGTACTCTGTATATAAGTTAAATAAGCATGGTGACAATATACAGCCTTGACATACTCCTTTCCCAATTTGGAACCAGTCCGTTGTTCCATGTCCGGTTCTAACTGTTGCTTCTTGACTTGCATACAGATTTCTCAGAAGGCAAGTAAGGTGGTCTGGTATTCCCATCTCTTTTAAGAATTTTCCACAGTTTGCTGTGATCTACACAGTCAAAGGTTTTAACATAGTCAATGAAAGACAAGTAGATGTTTTTCTGGAATTCTCTTGCTTTTTCTATGACAAAAGGGATGTTGGCAATTTGATCTCTGATTCCTCTGCCTTTTCTAAATTCAGCTTGAACATCTGGAAGTTCACGGTTCATGTACTGTTGAAGACTCACTTGGAGAATTTTGAGCATTACTTTGCTAGCATGTGAGATGAGTCCAATTGTGCGGTAGTCTGAACATTGTTTGGCATTGCTTTTCTTTGGGACTGGAATGAAAACTGACCTTTTCCAGTCCTGTGGCCACTGCTGAGTTTTCCAAATTAGCCAGAAGTGTAACTGAGCACACACAAATGTTGATTACCTAATGGCATTCACAGTTGTCAGAGAGACTAGGGCTGTCTAGGAGCCAAAGCAAAAGATAATGAGTTAAATAAGCCAGTATCTTACTATGTAAGATAAAAATATGTCAACAATTGCACTGATACAATAAATACAGCCATTTAATTTGAAGTCCTACAAGTGGCATGTATACACATACTTCAGAATCACTTTCTGTAACAAGGTAAGACAATGAAGTACAAATATTTAATCTGTGATTTCATCTGAAGGTAAGTTTAGAGCTGTGCTAACTACTGTGCTAACTACCCATCAGCCACAACTGCTGAGCCCGCAGACTCCAGAGAATACATGACCGAACTAAAGAGCCCATGCACTGCAACTTCTGAAAGGCCACAGACACTGGAGCCTGTGTGACACAATTAGAGAGCCCATGTGCCACAACTACTGAGCCTGTGCACTCCAGACTCGACAGGCCACAGCTAGTGGGCCTGCGTGCTGCAACCACTGAAGCCAGCATGCTCTGGTGCCTATGTGCCACAATTACTGAGCCTGCACACCACACCGAGAGAGTCCAAGCACTGCAAATGATCCTGCAAAACGCAACAAGGATCCCACATGTGGCAACTAAGACCCAATACAGCCAAAAAAAATAATTAAAAAAAAAAAAAAAACCTCACTTGAAAACCATTGCCAAGTTCAGGTCTTTTGCACATAAGCTGCTCGTTTCTCCTTGCTTGGTGCCCTGAAATAAACGCTAAATTTTCCTTTACCATGACCCAGTGTCAGTACACTGGCATGCTGAGCAGTGGTGAAAAGACCCAAATTGGGTTCAGTAAGAAGAACAGAATATATTCTTTGACTATGATATGGTTTAAATAAAAGAAGTAACGATAAGACCACAATACAGCATATACATCCAAACAATCATAAAATAGTTGCTAAATAAAATATCATTGAAAAATGACTAGTTCAGAGCTATCTAAAAACCTAAGTCATTTAATCAGACTAAAAGAAATATCATTTTCAAACAGTTAATATCATTTTTCAATATATGGCTTTATCTTCAAAAGATAATGAGAAAATAGGTCAAAGACAAGCACTCTTCAATAGCTGATTCATAGATAGCTCAGTTGGTAAAGAATCCACCTGCAATGCAGGAGACCCCAGTTTGATTCCTGGGTCGGGGAGATCCCCTGGAGAATGGATAGGCTACCCACTCCAGTATTCTTGGGCTTCCCTTGTGGCTCAGCCGGTAAAGAATCCACCTGCAATGTGGGAGACCTGGGTTCGATCTCTGAGTTGGGAAGATCCCCTGGAGAAGTGAAAGGCTACCCACTCCAGTATTCTGGCCTGGAGAATTCCATGGACTGTATAGTCCATGGGGTCACAAAAAGTTGGACACGACTGAGTGACTTTCACTTTCACATACAATTATTTGGCCTTTAACAAGTCTGGAGCTAAATAACAAAATAGATTATTTACTTGTGTTTTGCCTTTTATATATATGAGTGATGAAATAAACTTACTTCTGCCTATATTAACAATAACATCTTAAAAATATGACATTCTATATTAATATGTATAGATTTATAAGAATGGTATCCTGAGAGTAGCAAAATAGACACAATTTCACACTGTAGGAAAATTTTATGAAATAGTGGCAACTACAGGAAAGGAGGAAATCTTAGATTAATTTAGTAAAACAGTTGGTTAAACTCCTTTCTGGTGGGAAAAATGCCCTTCACAGCTGCCTTACGTTGAAAAAAATTTTCTCCCTTTTGATAGGAGATAAAGAAATCAGGAGGTAAGATAATGGCAGAGGCTCTGCATATGTGTTGTATGTGTGTGCACCCATGCAAGAGAGCGATAAATGCTAAGACATCTAAATAAATTCTTTTAACTTTTGCCAAGTAATTAAACTTTTCTCCTTCTAGTCAGATTAAAGGCTGAATGCAAGAAAGTCACAAATATTTTGTGATGAGAATTAGCGAATTTAAAAATGACATCTTGGGCTTCCGTGGTGGCTCAGCTGGTAAAGAATCCGACATGTAATGTGGGTTCAATCCCTGGGTTGAGAAGGAAAAGAAAAAAAAACAGGACAAACACTGATAAATCCCAGGTCAATAGGAAAAAAATTAAAGATTGATTCTAACCAAACCAATGGAGAGAGGACCGGAGTAAACAGCAAACAATAAATACGAAAAGACTGAAAGCTTCACACTTCTACAAAGGAATTTAGACTTCTTACAATGTGAGCTGAATACTCTATGTTCTTCTAAAATTATTGATTATTGAGAAAACCTTATCTAAACTTTCTTACTGGGTTTTGTTTTAAGAAGCACATGACTCTATGTGATGTATTTTCTGATTTACAAATTCCAATTTAAAGATCAAATTTAACCAGATCACAAAAGGGCAGGTGCTCAAACCATTCTCACAGTTTCTTCATGGCTCTTATAAGCACCCTCACCAAAAGAAGATTGTGATGCTAGTAATCTGAGGTAAAAGAAAGACAGAAATGCAGAAAAACACTTTATCAAATAAAAAAGAATTATTCTGACACTGAAAGAAAGCAAGCAAGCTATGTTGGATAAACTGAAGAACCACAGCTTAGTTTTCCCCAAAACGCTTTAGGAGTGAATTCGATTAGATGCCTTTTCTCCTACTGCTGCCCACACTACAATCTAATCCCCTCTTTTTAAGATCCAACTCCATTTTACTGGTTTTGAAAATGAGTAGAGCTTCCCTGGTGGCTCAGTGGTAAAGAATCCGCCTGCCAATGCAGGAGACACGGGTTCAATCCCTGATCCAGGAAGAACCCACATGCCACAGAGCAACTCAGCCCATGTGCTGCAACTACTGAACCTGTGCTCTCAAGCCCGTGCTGTGCAACAAGAAAAACCACCACGATGGGAAGCTCGTGCCCCACAGCCCAACCAGAGAAAGCTCACACGGCAACCAAGACCCAGCAGTCAAAAATAAAGAAATTTTAAAAAAAGAAAGAAAATGAGTAAATGTAGCAGCATGGGCATGAGTAATAAAAATATGGTTATTTACTTAAGAAGGTAATTTTTCTACATATAAAGTTACCTCACTAAAACTTTAGTATATGTAATATCACAGGCACAGTGAAGATAAACTTCATTAGAATTTTACCTGTAACTGTTTAACTTTTGCAGCAGCAGCACAGAAAAGTTTATTGCAAGGAGATGGGTGGCTCATGGCCTGAAAAGCTGAGAGCTTCAAATTTTACCTATAAATTTTAGTGTCCTATCCATATACATATTTTTAAAAAGTCCCAGCTTATTAATAACTTTTTCAACCTAAAAAATTTCATATGTGACTTGTATCAGGAGACACTAATATAAAAAGTTCCTGTAATTTGATAACATTACTGAAGAAATAATTACCCATATTGCTTTCTTTAAAGTTTTTATGTACAAATGTATAAAATTGGCTTTTCCTGCAGTGTAATTGATACTGGCCATTAAGTCTGGTTCACATGGATTCAACAGAACTGTAGCATAGATGTTAGACTTTTTAAAGTTTTAGTTTAATGTAGTTATTCTTAGACCACCTGATAACTCTAAAATCCTTTTTAATTTTTTAAGGTGAAAATAAGCTATACCAACTCATTATCAACTGTAATCCTTTAAAGAACTAGCTCAATATATAATCTTAAGGCATACATAGTTGTTACAAAACCAAAAGTAGAACTAAATATAACATTATATTTCTTAAATGTTCCTTAAAATAAAATTTTTTACCCACATCTGACACAATGAAAAGCAATACGATATTCCATGGAATAGAAACACCTGCAAGGAAAGAATCTAGTCTGGCAACTGGTAGTACTATAAAATTAACACCTGATTCTCAAACATTATGATACTCCTTTTCCTCCTTCCTATACATTCAAAGGATGTGACTAAAGGAAACAGAGCTTCGAGTTCATGCTGAACACCCTCACCTGCACAGCTGAATCTCTTACATCCTCTAAAAAGAGACTGTCCTTCAGAAAACAATCTTTAACATACATTTATGCAGCATCCTGCTCCTAGTTATGAGTTCCAGATATGGTAAGCATTCAGTGATACATTAATCTCTATGTAAAAATTCTATACTTTTGAACGGCATTTACAACCAAATAAGAACACTAAAATAAGAGAAATGTGCAATGTTTACACTGCACAAGAAAAAAAAGACCAAGGCAATAAAAAACATGCTTTAATCCTGAATGACAATTTCATAAGCAAGTTTTTCAATTAAGCAAAACACTCAACATACAGAAATTTCTTGTTTTGTTGTTGTTTTCTAAAATTACATTTTAAAACTACCTTAACTGTAATCCTTGACTTGGGAAAAATGACATATCTCATTTTATCAATATTTTCCAAAGTGCTTTTAATATTTTAGAAAGATTTTGGTATTACAGAAAAAAAAAGTTTAAATTTCTTTGGTATGTTACTAAACCACTAAAGGCCTGTCAAGTAACAATTGCTGGCAATTTCTCAAACATCTGTTAAAGGTCAGATTTCCAATGCATGGAACCAATCAATAAACTACACAATTCTCCTAGCACTATAAGAAGCTAAACAAAGAACACTATTTTACATAAGAAGAGAAACAGAACCTTAGCTTTGTAACTAATAACTTATAGCAAAGTCTATCCCTTTCTCATCACAGAAGTCATACATTTAAAATCATAAGTTTTGTACATAAAACTCTACAATTTAGTCAAGAATTTGTAACTGACTTTTTAATTTCACACTCCACAGAAGGGCTGAATGTCCAAATGAAATTTTAGGGATAATTTTAACATAACAAAAATATTTATAGCAATGATTTTTTATGAGTATGAAAACTTTAATAGTAGCAACTTAATTGAGTGATTCATTTTGCAACTAATTCACATTAGGGGATGACTGAGTTTACAAGAAGATATACCATTAAAACCAAATTTGTCACAGAAACATTCAGATTTTTATATGATAATAGAGACTGATGTCAACTACTTTGAAAAAATTTTTGACCCAAGTCATCTTGAACACATTCTTTACTCTATGACTTGATCAATTTAAACAAGTAACAAAGCACCACAGGTTACCAAAGAATACAGGTAGTATCACAAGAAGCATTCTCAGTATACATATATAGATAAGGCTACTTCTCCAAGGTCCAAAAAAATAATCTACCAGATACATTTAAAAGAATTTTGTATCAGGCAAAATGATACAACAGATGAACATGTTCCAGGCAAAGGATAAAGAAAAGCCCCAGAAGAATTAAGTTCAAGAGAGTGACCATAAAAATGAACAAAGAACTCAAGAGAAGATTGCACAGAGCAAGAAGCTAGAAAATTTTAACAAAGGGATAGAAAATGTACAGGACAACCAAAGATGAAGAATACAATAACTGAAATGAGAAATATACTAGACTCCACGGGTCATCAACCTTGACACACTAAAAGGATCATACACCATCAAGTGGGATTTATCCCAGGGATGCAAGGATTTTTTAATATCCACAAATCAATGCAATCTATCACATTAATAAAGAAAAACTATCATCTGATCATCTCGGTAGATGCAGAAAAAACTTTGGTCAAAATTCAACACCCATTTATGAGAAAGAAGGCACAGAGAGAACAAACCTCAACTAACATACTCAACAGGGAAAAGCTGAAAGCATCTCCTCTAAGTTCCAGAATGAGACAAGGATACCTATTCTCAAACTTTTATTTAATATAGTATTAAAGTCATAGCAACAGCAATTAAAAAGAAATAAAAGGAGCGCAAACTATTAAGAACTGTTCACAAATAACAAGATACTACACACAGAAAGTCCTAAAGACATTGCCAGAAAACTATTAGGTACGTCAAAGAATTCATCAAGTTGCAGGATACAAGGTTAATACGCAGAAATATGTTGCATTTCTATGAAAAACAATGAATAATTATAACAACAATAAACAATTAGAGATAAATCATAGAAATAATCCCATTTACCAATGCATCAAAAAGGACGTGTAGGAATAAACCTATCAAAGGATGCAAAAGACCTACACTAGAAAAACTATAACACACTGATAAAAGAAATTAAAGATGACACAAAAAGATGTGAAAATATACTGTGTTCTTGGAATAGAATTGTTAAAATGACCACATTAGGCAAGGAAACCTACAAATTCAACTCAATCCCTATCAGAGTAATAACAGCATTTTTTTTCACAGAGCTAGATCAAATATTAAAATCTGTATGGAAATACAAGACTCTGAATAGCCAAAACAATCTTGAGAAAGAAGACCATGAGTGGGGGAATCGTGCTGCCAGACTTCAGACTATACTACAAAGACTCAGTAATTAAAACAGTGCAACACCAGCACAAAAGCAGACACACGTATAAATGTAAGAAAACAGAGAGCCCAGAAATAAACTCATACACTTACAATCAATTACAGTCAACAAAGGAGGCAAGCATATGCCATGAACACAATCTCTTCAATAAGTGGTGCCAGGAAAACTGGACAGCTATCTTTAGAACATTTTCTCACATCGTACACAAAAATTAACTCAAAATGAATTAAAAGATCTAAATATAAGACCAGAAACCATAAAACTCCTAGAAGAAAATAAGTAAAACACTCTTTGACATGAACTGTAGCAATTTTTTTTCAATCAGTCTCAAGCAAAGAAAATAAAAGCAAAAATAAACAAATGAGATCTAATCAGACTTAAAAACTTTCACACAGCAAAGGAAACTATGGACAAAACTAAGAGATAATCTACTGGATGGGAGAAAATATTTGTTAGTTGTATGACTGGTAAGGGTTTCTACTGAAAATATATATTAAAAGCTCATAAACTCAAAATCAAAAAATAAACAACCTGATTAAAAATTGGGCAGAAGACCTGAATAAATATTTTTACAAAGAAGACAAACACAGGAACAACAGGCATATATAAGATGCTCAACTTTGTTTTTTTAAGATGTTCAACTTTGTTAAACACCATAGAAGTGCAAATTTAAACCACAATGAGATTACCTCACACCTTCCAGATTGGCTATAATCAAAAGACCACAAGTAACAAATCCGGTGAGGACGTGGAGAAAAAGGAACCTTATACAGTGCTGGTGGAATGCAAATTAGTGTAGCCACTGTGGAAATCAGAATGGAGGTTTCTCAAAAAACTTAATGGAACTACCAAATGACCCAGCAATTCCCCTCTTGGATATATATATAATATTTGAAAAAAATACCAATGCTCACAGCAGAATTACTCACAATTGCCAAGATATAGAAGTAATCAAAGGGTCCATCAACAGATAAATGCATAGTTTATAGGTATCTACACACACACACTGGAAAACTACTCAGTCAATAAAAAGAATGAAAATTTTGCTGTTTGTAACATGTACAGCCTTGGGAGGGTATTATGCTAAGTGCAATAAGACAGAAATAGAAATACTAGATGTTATCACTTCTATGTGAAACTTAAAGAATGAAACAAACTGGTGAATATTAAAAAAAAAAAAACAAAACAGACTCATAGATATGGAGAAGAAACTAATGGTTACCAGCAGAGAAAGGGAAAGGAGTAGTGAGAATGTTTTACATGTAGCTGTAACTGTGATTTAAATGATTATAAAACTCTAGTAGAGTAACAGAAGTTTTATTCCCTAAGTTAATGTGCATCAAAACTCACTAAAAGAATAAAATAGATAAATCTTATAAAGGATTTTAAATAGATTGAAGAAGATCATTTCATTATGAAGAATTCAAAGATCATTTCATTACAAAGAATTCACCACACACTGAAAACTAGGAACAGTGTGTCATAAATCAAAAAAGAAAAAAGAAAAAAAACAACTGAATATTTTTAAAGCTCTAGTGTTTAAAATTTACTCCATAATGAAGAACCAAATTTTTCCTATACAAAGGCAAGGTTTGGGAATAGACAAGAAATTTTGCCTTGACTGTAAGCAAAGATATGTGTTGGAATAAAACTATTCTCTAAGGTTACAACTGATCATAGTTGTTGTAGTTGTCCTTGTTGTTTTCTTAAACATACTCACCTCACCAGATACTCTGGAAACAAAACATGAAAGGAAATTGAGAACAATGCAAAAAAAGAAAAGGAAACAGTAAGGTTAAGAAACTAAAACTCAAAAAAAACAATTGGTGACTAAAATACATTTTAATTTTTTTTTATCCTGGGCTTTTATTTTAGTAAAGTACTAAAGTACTTTAGAACTTAAAATTATTATAACATAACTATTCATGTAAACCTCAAAGTCTAAAAAGGAAAAAAATAGTCTTTGTCAGAATAGGCTAGGTGATAGAACTGTAACAAAGACCCACAAAACCTCTGCAGCTTAAAATAAAATTTATTTCTTTTTCATGCTCTTTGTCCATTATTGTTGACAGGAGGGTGTTGTTCATCTTTCTTACTCAGAGACCAAAACCTATGGAAAAAGCAGCATCTCAAAATTCTACCAGTCATGATCCAAAGGATGACGAAGAACAAAAATGACAGCTTTAAAGAATTTCAAACTTAAATACAGCAGCATTATACTCGAAAGGCTATGGAGAAAAGGGACCCAAGTACACTGCTGACGGTACTGGAAACTGGTGCAGTCACTGTAGAAAACACCATGGAGCTGTCTTACAAACTAAAAATAGAGCTACTTTTGTGATCCAACAATTCCACCCCCGGGTATACACCCAGAAAAAAGTGAAAAGGCTAATTGAAAAAGATACATGCACCCCAGTGTTTATAAGCAGCACAATTTACAACAGCCAAAACATGGAAACCTGTCAAGTGTCAATCAAGACACGATTAACTTAAAAACATGTGAGATATATATGTGTGCGTATGTATGCATACACACACATAGACACATGTGCACAATGAACTATTATTCAGCAATAAAAGGAAATGAAATATTGCCATATGCAGCAACAAGCATGAACATGGAGACTATTATGCCTTTTTAAATCAAAAAAGAAAAACAAATATTAATACTATGTGATACCACTTACATGTAGAATCTAAAAAATAATGCAAAGAAATCCATATACAAAAGAGAATCACAGAAGAGAAAACTACCAAAGGGGAGAGATAATGGGGAGGAACAAATTAGCAGTAAGGGATTAACAGATCTAAATCACTACAGATAAAAGAGATAAGCAACAAGGATTTACTATAGCACAGAACATAATACCCAATATCTTAATAACCTATAATGCAATATAATCTGCAATAAGAAAACCAATATATTGTACACCTTAAACTACCATAATAAATTAACTATATTTCAATAAAAAATCAGCATCATAGAATTAGAAAAGAATATACTTGTTTTCTTTCATACATCATTTTTTCTAACAACCCATTTATTGGTCAGAATTAGTCACACAGTCCCAAGTAACACAAGGGGACAAGGAAAAGCAATCTTGTTCTGTGCCTTGTAGTACAAAATATATCTGGTGAGTAGTATTAACAAGCAAAAACAAAGGCATTTCATTTGAAGACAAAGCTCAAAGTTGTCTGCCAGGAACTCATTATGAGCCAGAGCCTACCCTGTTCTAGAATGTCCACCAGTTGAGAAAACAGGACCCTGGTATTTCAAATTAATATGATGGCGCAATATAATCACAAATAAAAACACACACACAAAAACAGTGTGTGTGTTTCATCACTGGTCCTCTTAATTATTACAGTATTGAATTTGTAAAATTAAGAGTAATATCTATGACTCTAATACTCCAGCTGTGACTTCCTCAACAGTATATAAATTCACCCATTCTCAATTTCTTCACAGTGAGGTCATTTACATGTTCAACAAACATACTCAGATTTCCATTAGGAGTTACTTACTAGTCTTTGAACAGATAAATATTACCTCATCTCAGGATTAAAAACTCAACCCCACTTCTAAATATCCAGAGTCAACACTAAGAATAAAAATGTTTCTTCATGAATAACTACTTACAAAGTAGTTTTGAAAAAAGTTGGAGTACCAGAACAATTTAACTGGGGAATAAATAGTTCAACAACACAGAGTGGGGAAAATGGATTTCCAAATAGAAAAAGAATAAAGTTAGATTCTTACACCTCACACTACATACAAAAGTTCACTGAAAATAATTTAGAGGTTTAAATGTAAGATATAAAACTATAAAATTCTTAAGAGAAAAATCTTTGTGACCCTGGATTAGGCAATGGTTTCTGAGATAAAACACAAAAAGCACAGTAACAACAATAAAAATAGGTGAGAGTCACCAAAACTAAAAGAACTTTCTGCTTCAGAGGACATTATCAACAAACGGAAAAGCACCAGAAGAGAAGAATGCATTTATAATCATTCTTTGATAAGGAACTTGTACTATTAAAATGCGAAAAAATGTCAAACTCTTGAAAATATTCTGCTAAATGAAAGATAACATATGCAAAAGGCCACATATCATTTGCTTTGGCTTATATGAAATGTTGGAACAGATACTCATACAGACAATAAGTACATGACTGGTTACAACAGACTGGAGGTTCAGGAGGCGATAGGAGGTAATGAGAAGTGGCTGCTAAATGGGTCTAGAGTTTCCTTTGGAGGTGATAAAAATAGCTTGTGTTCACTGTTGCCCAAACTTGAGACACTAAAATACCAATGAATTACATACTTTAAAGGAGTCAATTTTATGGCATGTGTTGTTGTTTTTGTTTAGCAGCTAAGTTGTGTGCAACTCTGCAACTCCATAGACTACAGCACAAAAGGACTCCCTGTCCTTCACTATCTCCTGGAGATTGCTCAAACTAAGGTCCATTGAGTCGGTGACGCTATCCAACCTTCTCATCCTCTGTCCCTCCCTTCTCCTGCCCTCAATCTTTCCCACCTTCAGGGTCTTTTCCAGTGAGTCGGCTCTTCCCTTCAAGGGGACAAAGTACTAGAGCCTCAGCATCAGTAATTCTAATGAATATTCAGGCTTGATTTCCTTTAGGATTGACTGGTTTGAACTCCAGGTAATCCAAGGGACTCCCAAGTTTTCTCCTGTACCACAGTTCAAAAGACTGAGATGACTGTGGCTCACATCTTGAACTCCTTATTGCCAAATTCAGACTTAAATCGAAGAAAGTAGGGAAAACCACTAGACCATTCGGGTATCACCTAAATCAAATCTCTTAAGATCATACAGTGGAAGTGACAAATAGATTCAAGGGATTAGATCTGATAGACAGAGTGCCTGAAGAACTATGAATGGAGGTTCATGACATTGTACAGGAGGAAGTGATCAAGACCATCCCCAAGAAAAAGAAATGCAGAAAGGCAAAATGGTTGTCTGAGGAGGCCTTACAAATAGTTGAGAAAAGACAAGACTGGAAAGACAAAAAAGAAGGAAAATATACCCATTTGAAGGCAGAGTTCCAAAGAACAGCATGGAGACATAAGAAAACCTTCCTCACTGATAAATGCAAACACATAGAGGGAAACAATAGAATGGGAAAGACTAGAGATCTCTTCAAGAAAATAAGAGATACGATAACGAAGGAACATCTCATGCAAAGATTGCCACAATAAAGGACATAAATGGTATAGATGTAAAAGAAGCAGAAGATACTAAGAACAGGTGGCAAAAATACATAGAAGAATTAAACAAAAAAGATCTTCATGACCTAGATAACGCCGATGGTGTGATCACTCACCTAGAGCCAGACATTCCGGAATGCAAAATCAAGTGGGCCTTAGGAAGCCTCACTACGAACAAAGCTAGTGGAGGTGATGGAAGAACAAAGCTAGTGGAGGTGATGCAAGTCCAGTTGACCTATTTCAAATCCTAAAAGATGATGCTGTGAAAGTGTCGCACTCAAACACGTCAGCAAATTTAGAAAACTCAGCAGTGGTCACAGGACTGGAAAAGGTCAGTTTTCATTCCAATCCCAAAGAAAGGCAATGCCAGAGAATGTTCAAACCACCACACAATTGCACTCATCTCACACGCTAGGAAAGTAATGTTCAAAATTCTCCAAACCAGGCTTCAACAGTACGTGAACCGGGAACTTTCAGATGTTCAAGCTGGATTTGAAAAAGGCAGAGGAATCAGAAATCAAACTGCCAACATCCACTAGATCATCGAAAAAGCAAGCAAGTTCCAGAAAAACATCTACTTCTGCTTTATCGACTATGCCAAAGCCTTTGACTCTGTGTATCATAACAAACTGTGGAAAATTCTTAAAGAGAGGGGAATACCAGACCACCTGACCTGCTTCCTGAGAAATCTGTATGCAGGTCAAGAAGCAACAGTTAGAACTGGACATGGAACAACAGACTGGTCCCAAATCGGGAAAGGAGTACGTCAAGGCTGTATATTATCACCCTGCTTATTTAACTTATATGCAGGCTGCTGCTGCTGCTGCTGCTAAGTCGCTTCAGTCGTGTCCGACTCTGCGCGACCCCTTAGATGGCAGCCCACCAGGCTCCGCCGTCCCTGGGATTCTCCAGGCAAGAACACTGGAGTGGGCTGCCATTTCTTTCTCCAAGGCATGGAAGTGAAAAGTGAAAGTGAAGTTGCTCAGTCATGTCCGACTCTTTGCGACCCCATGGACTGCAGCCCACCAGACTCCTCTGCCCACGGGATTTTCCAGGCACAAGGACTGGAGTGGGCGCCACTGCCTTCTCCGCATATATGCAGGCTAAAACATGAGAAATGCTGGACTGAATGAAGCAGCGGCTGGAATCAAGATTGCCAAGGTAAGAATCAATAACCTCAGATATGCAGACACCCACCACCCTTATGGCAGAAGGCGAAGAAGAACTAAAGAGCCCCTTGATGAAAGTGAAAGAGGAGAGGGAAAAAGTTGGCTAAAGACTCAACACTCAGAAAACTAAGATCATGGCATCCAGTCCCATCACTTCATGGCAAATAGATGGGGAAACAATGGAAACAGTGACAGACTTTATTTTGGAGGGCTCCAAAATCACTGCAGCCATGAAATTAAAAGGCACTTGCTCTTTGGAAAAAAAGTTATTGACAAACCTAGATAGCATATTAAAAATCAGAGACATTACTTTGCCAACAAAGTCTAACCAAAGCTATGGTTTTTCCAGTAGTCATGTATGGATGTGAGAGTTGGACTATAAAGAAAGCTGAGCAGCGAAGAATTGACGCTTTTGAACTGTGGTGTTGGAGAAGGCTCTTGAGAGTCCCTTGAGACTGCAAGGAAATCCAACCAGTTCATCCTAAAGGAAATCAGGCCTTAATATCCATTGGCAGGACTGATGCTGAAGCTGAAACTGCAATACTTCAGCCACCTCATGCAAAGAACTGATTCACTGGAAAAGACCCTGATGCTGCAAAAAGATTGAAAGCTGGAAGAGAAGGGGACAACTGAGAATGAGATGGTTGGATGGCATCACCGACTTGATGTACATGAATGAGTTCAAGTAAGCGCTGGGACTTGGTGATGGACAGGGCAGCCTGGGGTGCTGCAGTCCATGGGGTCGCAAACAGCTGGACACGACTGAGCGACTGAACTGAACAATTCAAAAGCATCAGTTCGTCAGCAATCAGTCTCCTTTATGGTCCAACTCTCACATAGATACATGATTATTGGAAAAATCATAGCTTTGACTATATGGACCTTCATCGGCAAAGTGATGTCTCTGCTTTTCAATGTGCTGTCTAGGTTTGTCATAGTTTTCTTTCCAAGTAGCAAGTGCCTTTTAAATTCATAGCTGCAGTCACCATCCCGTCATTTTGGAGCTCAAGAAAATACAATCTGTCGCTGTGTCCACTTTTTCCCCTTATATTTGCCATTAAGGGATGGGACCGGTTGCTGTGATCTTACTTTTTTGAGTGATGAGTTTTAAGCCAGCCTTTTTACCTCCTCTTTCATCTTCATCAAGAGGCTCTTTAGTTCCTCTTCGCTTTCTGCCATAAGGGTGGTGTCATCTGCATATCTGAGGTTGCTGAGGTTTCTCCTGGCAATCTTAATTAATTTCAGCTTATTATTCAACCAGTCCAAATTCTGCATGATGTACTCTGCATATAAGTTAAACAAGCAGGAGCTAATATACAGCCTTGTCGTACTCCTTTCCCAATAGGGAACTGAGTAGTTCTATGCTAATTCTGTTGCTTCCTGACCAGCATACACGTTTCTCAACAGACAGGTAAGGGGGTCTGGTATTTCCATCTCTTTAAGGATTTTCCAGAGTTTGTCATGATCCACACAATCAAAGGCTTTAGTGTAGTCAATGAAGCAGAAGTAGATGTTTCTCTGAAACTCCCTTGCTTTCTCTATGATCCAACAGATGCTGGCAATTTGGTTTCTGGTTCTGCTTTTTCTAAAACCAGTTTATATCTGCAAGTTCTCAGTTCATGTACTGCTGAAGCCTAGCTTGAAGGATTTTGAGCATTAGCTTGCTAGTATGTGAAATGAGTGCAACTGTAGGGTAGTTTGAACATTCACTGACATTGCCCTTCTTTAGGACTGGGATGAAAACTGACCTTTTCCTGTCTTGTTGCCACTGCTCAGTTTCCCAAATTTGTTGACATACTGAGTGCAGCCCATTAACAGCATCATATTTCAGGATTTGAAATAGCTCAGCTGGAATTCCATCACCTCCACTAGTTCTGTGAAAGCAATGCTTCCTAACGCCCAGTTGACTTCACACTCCAGGATGTCTGACTCTAGGTGAGTGATCACAGCATCAGGGTTATCTGGGTCATTAAGGCCTTTTTTATATAGTTTTTCTGTGTATTCTTGCCACTGCTTCTTAATCTCTTCTGCATCTGTTAGGTCCTTATAATTTCTCTCCTTTATCCTATCCATCCTTATATGAAACATTCCCTTGATATCTCCAATTTTCTTGTAGAAATCTCTAGTCTTCCCCATTCTATTGCTTTCCTCTATTTCTTTGCACTGTTCACTTAAGAAGGCATTTTTATCTCACCTTAGTATTCTCTGGAACTCTGAATCAGTTGGGAATATCTTCCTCTTTCTCCCTTGCTTTTAGCTTCTCTTCTTTCCTCAGTCATTTGTAAAGCCTTGTCAGACAACCATGTGCCTTGCATTTCTTTTTCTTTAGGATGGTTTCAGCCATCGCCTCCTGAACAATGTTATGAACTTCTGCCCATAGTTCTTCAGGCACTCTGTATACCAGATCCAATCCCTTGAATCTATTTGTCACCTCCACTGTATAAACCTAAGGGATTTGATTTAGGTCATACCTGAATGCCCTAGTGGTTTTCCCTATTTTTCAATTTAAGCCTGAATTTTGCAATAAGGAGCTCATGATCTGAGCCACAGTCAGCTCCAGGTCTTGTTTGTGCTGACTGTACAGAGCTTCTCCATCTACAGCTGTGAAGAATATAATCAGTCTGGGATTTCATTTTTGACCATCTGGTGATGTCCATGTGTAGAGTCGACTCTTGTGCTCTTGGAAGAGGGTATTTGCTATGACCAATGCGTTCTTCCGGCAAAACTGTTAGCCTTTGCCCTGCTTCATTTTGTACTCCAAGGCCAAACTTGCCTGTTACTCCAGGTATCTCTTGACTTCCTACTTTTGCATTCCAGTCCCCTATGATGAAAAGGACATCTTTTTTTGATGTTAGTTCTAGAAGGTCTCACAGGTCTTCACAGAACCATTCAACTTCAGGTCCTTCAGCATAATGGTTGGGGCAAAGACTTGGATTATCATGATGTTAAATGGTTTGCCTCAGAAGTAAACTGAGATCGTTCTGTCATTTTTGAGATTGCACCCAAATACTGCATTTCGGACTCTTTTGTTAACTATGACTTTTGTTGACTGGAGGAGGGAATGGCAAACCAATCCAGTATTCTTACTTCGAGAGCTCCACAAAGAGTATGAAAAGGCAAAAAGATATGACACCAGAAGATGAGCCCCCTATGCCGGAAGGTGTCCAGTATGCAACTGGGGAATAGCAGAGAAATAGCTCCAGAAAAAATGAAGAGGCTGGGCCAAAGCAAAAACGATGCTCAGTTGTGGATATGTCTGGTGCTGAAAGAAAAGTCCGATACTATAAAGAACAATATTGCATAGGAACCTGGAATGGTAGGTCCACGAATCAAGGTAAATTGGAAGTGATCAAGCAGGAATGAAAAGACATTAATATCTTAGGAATCAGTGAACTAAAATGGACAAGAATGGGAGAGAATTTATTTCAAATGACCACTGTATCTACTACTGTGGGCAAGAATCCCTTAGAGGAAATGTTATTTGTAATACATAAAAACAAAGCCATTAATGTTTTTAAAATAGGTATACCCTTATTTTGAAATGCCATAAAGCCTATAGTAATCAAATGACAACAAAACTAATGTGGATAGTAACAAACAGCAAACAAATTCAGGAACTATGCTTTAAAATCAAATATACCTATTAGCTTCATAACAGAACATGAATGAAAAAACTATTTTAGTTAGATAAATTATATATTGATTGACAAACATCAATCACTTCTCAACCCTTCCACAAAGCATTTCAAAAGGATTATCACTGTACCTCATTTTAAAAGCTCAAATATTAATTGAGGAAGTTAAGAATAAAAAACAGGGATTAAGAATAAAAGTAGGATTAATGCACTAAACACCTGTGAATGACATATTGTAGTATATGACTTTAGAATTAGCACCGCTGGCTTCCCTGGTGGATCAGAGGAAAAGAATCTACCTGAAATGCAGAAGATCCAGGCACAATCCCTGGATCAAGAAGATCCCTTGGGGAAGGGAATGGCAATCCACTCCATTATTCTTGCTGGAGAATTCCATGGACAGAGAAGCCTTGTGGGCTACATTCCATGGGACAGCAAAGAGTCGGACATGACTGAGTGACTGACTCTTTCACTTCTTATAAAAATGGCGATACTCTATAGTTGTAAGAGGTTCCCGAAATATGGTGGTTTCTGAGGCATGAACTTTAAATTGTATATCCAATATTTATCTGACCCTGTTTTCTTAAAATAAGAACACTACCTTTGTTAAGGAAAGCAACAGCCTTTCCTAAATTCCTAAATTCCCCATCCTTCTTGGTGACACAATGTCACAGGGGCTTCCCACCTTCAATGAAGGAGACCCAGGGTTGGTCTCTGGGTGGGGAAGATCCCCTGTAGAAAGAAATAACAAGCTGCTCCAGTTTTCGTGCCTGGAAAATACCATGGACTGAGGAGCCTAGTGGGCTACAGTCCATGGGGCCACAAAGAGTCAGACACAACTTAGTGACTCATTGCAGATGTATTCTTTACCAACTGAGCCACTAGGGGCTTGACGGTAACAGATGGTATTTACTAATAATTCAATTATATCATTCATAAAAATCACAATAATAATTATCATTTCCTAGCTTCATAGCAATGATGAAGATAATTGAAACATATCTCAGAAGGCAAGGCACATGATGTAATTTAAGTGAATTTTGAAAGAGGATAAAAGTGATGCCAAGCAGGGTCCTGTGGGGAAGGCTTTCTGTACCCCATTCCTTGTAGGCAAGACTCCACCCTTGATGACTTCTAATTTCCAAAGAGCAGAATAATTACTAATCAGAAGAAGAGCAGCTAGGAAACCATCTAAGTCAAGATTAAAGTGACCATAGATGCTCATCAAAATTAGGAGACTGGACAACCTAAGACTCACTGGAAAAGACCCTGATGCCAGGAAAGATTGAAAGCAAAAGGAGAAGGTGGCAGGGAGAAGATGAAATAGTTAGATAGCACCATGGACTCAATGGACATGCATTTGAGCAAATTCCAGGAGATAGCTGAGGACAGACAGCCTGGCATGCTGCAGTTAATGGGGTCACAAAGAGTAGGACACAACTTAGCAACTGAACAACAACAAATGATAGTAGAAAGACAGTGAAAAATCAATGAAACCAAAAGGTGGTTTTTCAAAAAGATCAACAAAACTGACAAACCTTCAGCTAGAAACAGTAAGAAAAAGAGAAGACTCACATTACTAAAATGAGAAATGGAAACAGGACACCACTGCCAAGTCTTCAGAGACAGAAGGATGATGAGAGGATTCGACAAAACAACTGTAATTCAACAAGTTAAATTAGATACCCTAAATAAAATGGACAAGTTTCTTGAAACACAAAACCTACCAAAACTAAATCAAAAGAGGAAAAAAAAGAAAATGCAAACACACCTCTAAGTAAGGAGGATTGAATGAACAGTCAAAAATCTCTCAACAAAAAGTTCTGGACCTGATGGCTTCACTGGTGAATTCTAAGTAAGACTAAAATGAATCCTTCTCAAACTTTTCCCAAAAACTGAAGAGAAAGGACAATCTCTGAGCTTATTTCAACCAGGCCAGCATTACTCAGATATTAAAGCCAAATCAAGACACTATAAGAAAACTATAGACCAATATCCCTTATGAATGAGGATAGAAAAAATCTTCAACAAACAACTAGCAAACTGAATTCAACAGTACATTAAAGGATCATACATGAAGTGAGATTTATTTAAAGAATGCAAGGATGGTTCAACATACAAAAATTGGTTGATGTAATAAACTACCACATTAATAGAATGGAAGGAAAAGGTCCCACAGGATCACCTTGATTGATGCAGGCGATTGTTGCAGTATCTGAAAACTTCAACATCCTTTCACAATAAAAATAATAAAACAGGAATAGATACAAAATACCTCAGCATAATAAAAGCCATATATGAAAAACTCATTGAACAGCATATTCAGTGATGAAAGGCTAAAAGCTTGTTCTCAAAGATCAGAAACAGGCACTTCAAAGGAGGTATTTCATTTGCAACAGCAAAAAAAAAAAGAGTACCTAGGAATTAATGTAACCAAAAGGAGACAGACTTTCAA
Organism: Cervus canadensis; assembly: GCF_019320065.1. Classification (NCBI taxonomy): domain Eukaryota; kingdom Metazoa; phylum Chordata; class Mammalia; order Artiodactyla; family Cervidae; genus Cervus; species Cervus canadensis. Next base: position 73,740,857 of record NC_057393.1, on the reverse strand, counting down.
AATAAAAACTATACAACAATGTTGAAAGAAATTGAAGAAAATATCAATAAGAGGAAATACATCTGATGTTCACAGTTAGAAAACTTAATACTGTAAAGATATAAATACCATCCAAAGTGCAGATTCAATGCAATCTCTATTCAAAAAATCTCAAATACACTCTCTTGCAGAAATAGAAAAAAAGCAATCCTAAAAATTCAGAGGACCTCAAGGGATCCTCAGAAGCCAAACTAATCTTGAAAGAGAAAGCTGTAAGACTTAAACTTCCTAATTTCAAAACACACAACAAAGCTACAGTAATCAAAATGGTGTGATACTGACATAAAGAAAGACATAAAAGACTAATGGAATAGAGGTCCCAGAAGTAAAACCTTGCATATATGGTAAAAGAAGTTTTAAAATGGCATCAATCACATTCAAGGGAGAAAGGATGGTCTTTTTTTTTTTAAACAAATGATGCTTGAGAAACTGGATAGTCACATGCAAAAGAATAGACTTGACCCTTACATATTTTACAATTCAAAATGGATCAAGGATTCACATGCAAGATCTAAGAACAATAAACTCTTTGAAGAAAACATAAGACAAAAGCTTCATGACATCAGATGGGATGATTTCTTGGATGTGATTACTAAGGCAAAAGTAAGAAAAATAAAATACAGGCAAATTGGACTTAGTAAAAATTATAAAATTTTGCACATTAAAAGAGACTATTGATAGAGTAAAAATGTAAACCACCAAATGAAAGAAAATGTTTTTATATCACATATCTGATAAGGGGTTAATTTCTAGAATATACAGTAAACTCCTAAAACTCAACATTATAAAATCAACATGGCTTCCCTGGTGGTTCAGTAGTTAAGAAACCACTTGACAATGCAGGGGATATAGGTTGGATCCCAGGTCTGGGAAGATCCCGTATGTTGTGGCGCAAGTAAGCCCATGCACAACTACTGAGCCTGCACACCTAGAGCTGGTGCTCTGCAACAAGAGAAGCAATTACAATCTCTGATTGTACTCTGGTTGCTGCACACAGCAACCAAGAGTAGCCCCCACTTGCCACAATGAGAGAGAGCTTCTGCACAGCAATGAAGAGCCATAGCAGCAGCAAACAAACCACCGAATTCAAAACTGAGCAATGCGGCTTCTCTGGTGGCTCAGTGTTAAGGAATCCACCTACCAATGCAGGAGACATAGGTTTGATCCCTAATCCAGGAAGCTACCATATATCGTGGAGCAACAAGCCCGTGCATCATAGTTACTCTGCCTATGCTCTAGAGCCCAGAAGCTGCAACTACTGAGCCCGCGTGCCACAACTACTGAAGCTCTCATGCCTAGAGCTGATGCCCCGCATCAAGAAAAGCCACCACAATGAGAAGCCCGCATACCGCAACAAGAGAATAGCCTCTGCTCACTGCAACTAGAGAAAAGCCTGTATAGCAATGAAGAACCAGCACAGCCAAAAACAAATACATAAACTTATTTAAAAAAAAAAAAAGTGCAATGGACTAAGTAGACATTTTATCCAAAAAAGATGTAAAAATGGCCAATAAACACATAAAAAGATGCTCAATATCACTATTCATTAAGGAAACACAAATCAACATCATAAGGACATACTACTTCACACCCATTAGGATGACTAATATCCAAAAAACAGCAAACAATCATTGGTGAGAACGTGGAAAAATTAGGAACCTTGCACAGTTAGGCACGTAAAACAGTAAAGCCATGTTTACAGTGTTAAATATTTTGGCAATTCCTCAAAACAGTAAAAACAGAATTCTATGATCCACAATTTGGGGTATATACCCAAAAGAATAGAAATCTTGGTCTCAAAAAGAGATATATACACCCATATTCATAGCAGCATTATTCTCAGTAGCTGAAACATGGAAGCAACCCTAGTGCCCACTGACAGAAGAATGAATAGCAAAATGTGATATATACATGTAATGTTTGATGGTTTTCAGGAGGTTGAAGAGAAAGGAAGTATGAGGAGTTACTCTTTAACAATCAAAGAACCTCAGTTTTACAAAATGAAGAGTTATGCAGATGGATGATCATTATGGTGGTACACAAGATAAATGTTAAGTATTTAATGGCACTAAACTGTACACTTAAAAATAGTGACTGACAAATTTTATGCTATGTGTAATTCACTACCAGAAAAAAATTCTTAAATAACATCACAATGATGTACCTCTAAGCAACCAGTAAGGATGTCTAAAATTTTAAAAAGCTCTGTCCAATGTTGGTGAGTCTACAGAACAACTAGAATTCTTATGCATTGCTGGTACCAATTGTGTTGGTACGTTCAGAAGTCTGGTATTGTCTTAAACACATTAAATACCATATGACACAGACACTCTAATGCTAGGTGTTTTTTTCCCCCAAGAGAAATGAAATAATATTTCCACAGTAACTTTAAATGAACTATTGATCCATGTTAACAATATAGATATATCACAAAATAATAATGCTGAGCAAAAGAAGCCAAAAAAGAAAATTTACTTTACGATTATATTCGAGCAAAATTCCAGAAAATGCAAACCTGTCTATAGTGAGAAAAAGCAGTGAATAGCTCCTAGTATTAGGGGGTGAGTGTAGGGATTTACAAAGAGATTCCAAAGCAATTTTGGGGATTATGAGGTGTTTACTTTCTTTTTTCTTAACTGAAGTATATAGTTAACATACAACATTATAATTGTTTTCTGTGTGCAGCATACTGATTCAATATTTTTACAGATTATACTCCATTAAAAGTTATTACAAGATAATGGCTATAACTCCCTGTGCTATACACATACAGTATATCCTTGTTATTGATCAATTTTAAATACACAAGTTTGTATCTTTAAATTCCATAAGCATATCGTGTGTCTGCCATCTCTTTCCCTACTTTTAATCCAGTCTGTCCTCTGTATCTGTGAGTCTTTTTTTGTTGTGCTATATATCCCTTTGTTTTAGTTTTTAGATTTCACATATAATGATATATAGCATAACTCTTTCACTGACATATTTCACTAAGCATAATATTCTCTAGGTCCATCCACATTGCTGTAAAGGGCAAAATTTCATTTGCTTTTTTATGGCTGAATAATATTCTGTGTGTGTGCACAAATGTATATAAAACACAAGAAGGTATGTTTATTTTCTTGATTATGTTAGTTTTATCTTGGAATCATGTATCTTTATATGTGCCATTAAAATATTTACAGTTTACTCAAGTTACAGCTCAGCAGAGCTGTTAAGCATTCTTAGATTTTAAAAATCACAAACAAAAAAATTTCCATTTTTTTTCCACCAAATAAAATTTCTTAATTGTCTCTTAAAGAGGATTATTAATAGTAGGAAAAGAGATGTAAAAGGTAAATCTAAAGTATTGAAAAACAAATGCTCAGCCAGTTCAAATGCAGCTAAGACAACACACAACAAAAATATGTGTATACATATTTTCATTCATACTAAGAAAAGATGGGGGAAATCAGCATATGAAACATTCGCATGTCTAAGAATTGAACAATGTAAGGGGAAATACGTATTATTAACTAAAGTACAGATTTTGCTTAAATTTCACAAAATTTTATGCTAGTGTCCATTATTTGTTTCCATATCTTACTCAAGACTCCACATTGTATTGAATTGCATTGAGCAGACTCAGCTGCACTCAACAAATTTGAAAAATTCTTTTCATTTTTAATCTATTACAAATATTTTCTAAATTTCCTTGTTATGGCTTCTTAGATGCATCCATCATTTAAATGTGGATATTTAATTTCCAAATACATGGGATTTCTTAAGTATCTTTTATATTACTAATAATTTCTCATTTTGATACTGATTTCTCAATTTAAATGCTTTCTTCTCTACAGTCACCCCCTGTGCTTTTTCAGGCTTCCAACTTTATTGAGGCTTTCAGTGGCTAAGTCAAAGATCTCCCTTAGAAAATGCCACATTGCACTTGAAAATATTTGAGTTATTTTCAAGTATCTTTTGATATTCATCTCTCATGTAATTCCACGGTGATGAGAGGAAAGAATAAATAGGAAAAAAAAAACCACAACAGGAAAGACAAATGTATATTAAGGTTTGGACATCAGTTAAACAAGGCAGTACATAGCCTATCAGCTTAAAGTAGATATAGTTATGGGTCATTATACGTGAAGCCCAAGGGAACCACAAATCAAATACAATAGATTCACAGAAACCAAAAAGAAAGGGATTTAAACACACTACAAAAGAATATCAAACCAAAGAAAAAGGAAAAGAACTACCTCAAAAAAACTGTAAAATAAGAATAACAATGTCGATAAATGCATACCTATCAATAATTACTTTAAATGTCAATGGACAAATCACAAAGATGGTTCAACATGGCAAATCAAGGTAATACAGCAAATTAATATATGACAAAAAATAATCATCCATAAAAATCAAACAAACAAAAAAAGGCATCTGACGGAATTCAACATCCATTCATGATAAAAACTCTCAACTAAGTCCACAGGATTGCAAAAAGTCGGACACAACTGAGTGACTTTTATTTCACTTCAAGTGGTGTAGGGGGGAGACACCTCAACATAATAAAAGCCATTTATGACAAGGATGCCCACTCTCACCACTTCTATTTAACATAGAATTGGTATATTATGATTCACAGCAATCAGATAAGGAAAAGAAATAAAAGGTATCCAAATTAGAATTGAAGAGGTAAAGCTGTCACTATTTGCAAATGACATGATCCTCTACACTGAAGACCCCAGTGTCTCTGCACAAAAAATATCAGCATAAATAATTTTAGCAAGATATCAAAATACAAGATTAATATATAGAAACTACTGCATTTCTACACACTAGTAATGAAATGTTAGATACAAACAGTAAAAACAACAGCAACAACAATAAAAAATCAAGGTTAAAATCGCATCAGGGAATGCCCTGGTGGTCCAGTGGTTGTAACTCCATGCTTCCACTGCACGAAGGCATGGGTTCAATCTCTAGCCAGAGAACTAAGATACCAGCGTAGTCAAAAATAATAATAAAAAATAAAATTACATTAAAAAAGCTAGGAATAAACTTAACCAAGAAGATGAAAGACATGTACTCTAAAAACAATAAAACACTGATAAAGGAAACTAAAGATGATTCAAAGAAATGGAAAGATATCCTAAGCTCTTGACTGGAAGAATATTGTTTAAATGGTCATACTACCCAAAGCAATCTAAAGATTTAATGCAATCCCAATCAAACTACTCCAGACACTTCTCACAAAACTACAACCAGTCTTCATAAGTTTTATATGGAACCACAAAAAGACCCAAAATTGTGAGAGCAATTTTGAGAAAAAAGAACAAAGCTAGAGGGAAAACCCTTCCAGACTCTGGATTACACTAAAAAGTTATAGTAATCAAAATAGCATTGTTATCAGTACAAAAAGCAGACACATATCAATGAAACAGAACAGAGCGCCCAGAAACAAACCTGCACACCTACAGACAATTTTTGACAAAGGAGGCAAGAATACACAATGGTGAAAAGACAGTCTCTTCAACAAGATATTGAAAAGGCTGGACAGCTACATGTTAAGACAGTGAAATTAAGAGTATTCCCTCATACCATACACAAAAATAAAATGGTTTAAAGATCTAAATCTAAGACATGACACCAAAAACTCCTATGAAAAAACACACATGAAACATTCTGTGACATAAATCATAGCATTATTTTCTTACATCAATCTTCAAAGGAAAGAAATAAAAGCAAAAATAAACAAATGGCACCCATCAAACTTAAAAGCTTTTGCATAGCAAAGGAGGCCATCAACAAAATGAAAAAAAAAAAAAGAAAAACCCACAGAATAGGAGAAAATATTTGCTCACAATGTGACGGACAAAGTGTTAATATCCAAAATACAGAAAAAGGCTCATACAGCTCAGTATCAAAAGAAAATAGACAAAAAAAAAAAAAAAAAGTGGCCAGAAGACCTAAACAGACATTTTTTCAAAGACACACAAGTGGCTAACAAGCACATGAAAAGATGTTATACTCTTGGTAAGAATGTAAATTGGTGAGGTCACTATAGCAAGCAGTATGGAAGTCCCTCAAAACACTAAAAATACAATTAACATATGACCCAGCAATTCCACTCCTGGGTGGGTGTGTGTGTGTGTGTGTGTGTGTGTGTGTGTGTGTGGTGTGTGTGTGTATGTGGTGTGTGTGTGTGTGTGTGTGTGTAAAATGAAAACTGTAATTCACAAAGATACATGCACTACAATTTTCACAGCAGCACTGTGTACAACAACTAAGACATGGAAACAAGCCAACTGCCCATCCAAATGACTGGCCTAAGAAGATCTGGTACATACACGTATGTGTAACACACTCACACACACAGAACAGAACATTACTCAGCTTTAAAAAAAAAAAGCAATATTGGCACTTTAGCAACATGGATAGACCTAGAGAATATTAAGTTTAGTGCAATGTCACACAAAGATAAATATTGCATGATATCACTTACATATAGAATCTAAAAATAATAAAAATGAGCCTATATACAAAACAGAAACAGATTCACAGACAGGGAAAATAAAATTATGGCTACCAAAGAGGAGAGGAAGGGAGTGAGGGGAGTAAGGACTAAATTAGGATTATGGGATAAACAGATACAAACTGCTACACATAGAGTAGATAAGCAAGAAGGAGTTACTGAATAGCACAGAGAATTATACCCAACAGATTGCAATAACCTATAATGGAATATAATCTTAAAACAAACTGTAAATCAACAATACTTCAATATGAAAAAAGATAAAAGGAAGCAACCTCAATATACAACTGAAATTTCAGGCTTTCAGAAATAAAATGGAGGAGAAGTGTTTAAAAGCATTAAAAATACTTGATACTTTAAAAGTAGCCAAATTAAAAATAAATAATTTTATTTTTTACAAACCACAAGGCTGATGGTACTATTTCCATCTACACATAAGCAAAGGAAGGGAATAAAATGCAGTGATTTCACAGTGAAATATGAAAGCAATATTAACCAACACAGTACAAAGAGAAATGTGGACAGATTAGAAAGAAAGAATCAATTTATTGATGAAATCTTAAAGGTATCTACAGGTAATTACGGCAGTGTTATTTAAAACAGTAATAAAGTATAAGCAGACAATTACAAATAATCATCCAAGAATTCACATTTGCCTTTGTAATACCTCATATGATTCGACTTACATTTTTTTGCAGAGGTTTCTACTTCATTATTAAAATGCATTTTCTAAGTACCCTCCAAGTAATAGTAGATGCAGCTTTCACACAGTTTGTACAGACTACCATTTAGAAACCCAGTGAACAACTAACTCTCAGAAAGAAAAGTACCACTAGATTTTTACCACTCTATTCCTGGATCTTTTGATTCCAGGTATCTTTCTTAAATTATCATCGTTTATTACACTGTTTACAGAAGTCTCCTGAACAGTTACTTGAATAATCAGATTTATTAAGTGGAGATAAAAGGCACTAAGATAAGTGCTTTATATAACTTAATTCTTCTAACACTTGAGTAAAATATTTTTTACATATCTCAGAAAGCCAAGAAAAAAGATCATTTTTCACAGACACACACACACAAATAGCAATTATGAGTAAGATCTTCCCCAAGTCACCTAACTCATCCAGGGAGGAGGAAAAGTGGCCGTGGTCAAGAAGTATCTCCTTGGAGGAATCATGACTAAGAAGCAGAATAACACAAAAAAAGTGAATTCTGCAGTCACAGAACCTGGGTTCAAACACAGTCATCACTTACAACACATAAGACTTTAAGCAATTTCCCAAGACTATGTATTTCTGAGTTGCCACATTTGTTAAATGGTAATAACAGCGGTGACTAATTCGAAAAGTTTTTATGAGGATGAAATACTTCAACACTTGTAAACTGTTTAGCATTAAGATAATGCCTGCTGGAATTTTCCCTCGTGGTCCAGTGGTTAGGACTCTGCACTTCCACTGCAGGGGGCGCAGGTTCAATCCCTGGTCAGGAACTAAGATCCCACATGCCATGCACAAAGATAATGCCTGGTACAGAGCAAGCACTGTATAAGTAGAACTATCCCCACTATAAGCCAATCATTCTTCCCTTCCTATTGCCTTAGATAATTTTAGGTCCCCTCAATCTTCTTGTTTTGCATTCTCTTCTCTCTCTATTCTTCTATTTCACTTAAAAGCTCTCTTTTCAGCTTTCCTTTTCCAAGCATCACCTAATTTTTCAATAAAATCACATAGCAGCCAGCTGGTGACTCAAAAAGTTAATTCCAATGTATGGTGATAGTGGAGAAAAATCAAACTTTTGCTCCTTTTGTATTACTACACTCAACTTTACTCTCAGTATTTAATCTCTTCAAGTTCTGTGGCCTCAGTTATTTTATGGATTTAGTCACCTTCAATAAACATTTCCATTGTTTTGTTTCTCTCATTTCTCTTCTCACTGATACACTGCTGGTGTCCTTGAAACATGGAGAGGTAAGGACATAAATATTACCAATATTTTATACATTTAAGAACATGTATGTAGCACCGATTATTTGTTAATAAGCACTATTCTGAGGCCACAGATAACTAAGAGGATACACATACACAATAATAACTGATGAGATCAACAAGAAACAGTCATACTCACTAAAACAAAAAATATTACCCAAAGATTCAGGGAGGCTAATCTAGTACAAAGCTAAGTTTTCCCATTATTTGTTAAAAATCTTAATACATGAGTTCAGAAGCAGAGTCCTGGGAGGAAAAAAGTAAATAATGTTTGGACCTACCATGGAGTTCTTCCTAATTCTATCCTCATATTGGTCATGTAACAATTGGATACGCCACTCTTAACAAACCTAGGATACCAATTAACTTGTAACATAGTTAATTACATTAATGCACATGCAAAATACAGACAGTTGTGCCTGTGTGTGTGGGTGGGTGTATTCTCCATACATATTTGCTCTTTTGAACTATTAAATCTAAAAATTTCTCTAAAAAGAGAGGCTTGGTTCACTATACTCCCTGAAACTTCTCCAGCTCAGAATGTTAGGTGTATGTTAGTGTGCATAAAACAGATGCACCATAGCTTAAAATATAACCGACTAGAAAACGAAAGGAAGACTTTAAAGAAAAAATGGAATAAAACTGAGTGAAGTATTTCCATGCCAAACTTACTCTTATTTCCAAGGTAATATTCATATTATTTCCCTCTCTGGAATGTAGTCTCTTCATTCAATGACTAGCCTTTATAATCGAGCTCCTCCATGAAGCCTTCCTATCATAAAAAGTGTAATAGCACACTCTCATAATGCCCCAGCTCTTAATTTCCGTAACACTTAACACCACCACATAATTAATCCTTAATTGTCGAATGGCCCTTTCCCTCCTGACATCAATTAGGCAGTATATCTCTAAAATGGCTTCTCCAACAATCCAACACCAAGTGGGTACGCTAGAATTGGGGCTTCCCTACTGGCTCAGTGGTAAGGAATCCACCTGCCAATGCAAGAGATGCAGATTCGATCCCTGGGCTGAGAAGATCCCCTGGAGAAGTAAATGGCAATCCACTCCAGTATTCTGGCTTGGAAAACCCCATAAACAGAGGAGCCTAGCGGGTTACCATCCACAGGGTTATAACAAAATAGTTGGACATGGCTACTAAACAACAAATCCTACAATTCAATTCGATTCTGACACTAACTACAGGGAGTCAGCATCAAACTCCACAGGTTGAAGGGCTCAGTTCCACAAGACAGTCATTACTTCAGTCATCAGTCAAATATATGAGGTACCAAAATACTTCTGACTGGCCAACTAAACATTGGCGATTACCCTGACCCCCTTTCTCGGGTTCACTTATTTCCTAGAACTACTCACAAAAGTCAGGAAAGCACTTGACTCAGCACTACAACTGGTTTATTAAAAAAGAAAATAACTGACCAAAAGCCAGAGGCAAGAGAAGAATGCGGCAAGATGAACGGGAGCTCGAGCTTTCGCACTTTTCCTGCGTGTATCACTCACCCAACATCTTGATATATTCACCAACTCAGAAGCTCTCCAAACTTCAGCTTAGGAGTTTTTAATGAAGATCTCAATGTAAGAGCATGATTGTGACCACTGGTGATTAACTCAAACTTCAACCCCTCTCACCTCCCCAAAAGCTGGGGGTTGAAACTTCCAATCTTCTAATCAAGGCTTACTCTTTTCAGGGACCAGCTTCCAACCTAAACCTACCTAGGGACTCCAGAGGAGTCATCTCATTAGAACAACACATGCTCTCAACATCTTTTGTTGCTGTTTAGTCACTAAGTCGTGTCCAACTCTTTTGTGACACCATGAACTGTAGCCCACCAAGCTCCTTTGCCCATGGGATTTCCCAGGCAAGAATACTGGAGTGGGTTTGCTATTTCTTTCTCCAGGTGATCTTCCTGACCCAGGGGTCAAACCAGCATCTCCTGCATTGGCAGGCAGATTTCCCCCCCCCCCCCAATGAGCCACCAGGGAAGTCTCCTCATCACCTTTATCACTCAGGATATTCCAAAGACTTTAGAAGCTCTGTGCCAGGAAGCAATGACATAAACCAGGTATTTATTAAACCACAACTGTACACTATAGCATAAATTAACAGTTGAATGTTAGTCATCCCCCTCCACTAAGAATATGAATGCTTTTTTTTTTTTTTTGAAATCTGAATTCTTGAGAGTGGGTTTATTTCTTAAATTTTGAATTAGCCTACAATGCTAACCACATATTAGGTATTTGGTGTTTCTTAATTCAATAAATTTACTGAGAGGTAGTACCTAACAAAAATTGACCAAAGAATATTCTGATTTTGTATTTGCATATTGGAAAGTTCTCTTCTACTGACTTTATTAGGTTTTTCATTATGAAGTATTGTATCTTCAAGAATTAGAGCTTCATTTCAGAAACTTGTAGGACATTTCATTGTATTTTAACTAAAAAGAAAAAATTATTAAGCACCCATTAGCTGCTAAACGATGTTCTAGGTGATAAGAAAACAGCCGTTACCAAGATAGCAAAAAGCCATTTCATGAAGCTTAATTCTAACACATAAAAATAAAGAAAAGGTTTAGTCCAAATAAAATTACAGATAAGGCAAGTAGAGCAAGACAGGAAATAGAAAATGTTGAGGAAGGCAGGCACTTTTAGATAAGGTGGCCAGAGGAGACCAAAATCAGCAAGCATACTAACATTTCAACAGCCCTAGCTGGGGAAAACGAGTCAGGGATACCTGCGGGAGGAGCATTCTAGGCAGAGAAACAAGTGCACAGGCCACAAGGAAGGAAAACACCCAAGATGTTCAAGGAACAGCAAAGAGGCCAATGATGTGGCTGGAAAAGAACACGTAAATCAGAGAGTAACAGATGACGAGCTCAAACTGAACTGATGGGGAATAACATATAATGTACAGCTTTCAGGCCACTTAGGGCTGTCAATTCTTAACTCTAAACCAGTGTGAATGCCTCTGGAAGCATCTGATTATGGGAGTGACATAATCTGATTATCTGCTGTAGATACTTACATGGGTAAGAAGATATAGAAGGCTAGTTAGGTATCTACTTATTGCTAGTAACTAGTTAGCCAGCTACTGTAACTAGTTACAAACTACTGGAAAATCTAGGCAGATGATGATGATGGCCTGGACCTAGAGTGACAATAATGGAAGAGGTGAGATGTACTGGAATTTTGGATGTATTCTAAAGGCAATACCAAAAATATTCTGCTCATACTTTGGTTATGGGATGTGAGAGAAGGTTGTCAAGGATGACTTCCAAGGAACTGAATTAAAAAGATGGAGTTGTCATTCACTGCATGGTGAAAACTCAAAGCAATGCAGGTGTAAGGGGCTAGAAAGAGGAGCTCAACTGTGGACATGTTACTTAGATGACACCCATTAGATACTGAAGGTAAACAATGAAGGGGGTGTTTAAATGTGAGTCTGGGGTTTGGAGGAAAGGTCCAAACTAGGATATGAATGTGGGAATTATCAGCATGCAGATGGTCTATCTCCCAAGGACAAAAGTTTAGGTAGAAAAGAGGTCCAAGAACTGACTGCAGTAGAAACAAGGAAAATTAGCACAAGAGACCTCAAAGGAGAGGCAATTGAAGCAAGAGAAAAATCAGATGAGTATAGTATCCTAAAAACAAAGTGAACAAAATATAATGGAAAAGAGGATGATTAGTCATGTTAAATACCACAAATAGGTCAAGAGGAGGCATGAAAAATGACATTTGATTTAGAAAAGAGCAAGTCACTGGTGACTTTGATCATAGCAGTTTCCCTGGAATAATGAGGTTAAAAACCTGCTACAGTGGATTCAAGAGATAGTACCACTGAGGATATTATCCTCAAACTGAGGATAGTATCAAAAGCCTTGTAAGTCATGGGGTAAAAGATACAAAACAGACTATTTTGCAAAGCAGGGATTCCAATTTCCTTCTAATTACCAATAAATTTCTTCATTTGTGACACAGTTTCTCTGTTGTTGTTAACATTTTAGTTATTTGTATGGAATTGGTATTACTTCTCTGGTAGTTCAGATGGTAAAGAAATCTGTGAAATGCAGGAGACCCTGCATGTTCAATCCCTGGTCAGAAAGATCTCTTGGAGAAGGGAATGGCTACCCACTCCAGTATTCTTGCCTGGAGAATTCCATGGACAGAGGAGCCTGGCAGGCTATAGTCCATGGGGTTGCAAAGAGTCAGACACACTGAGCAAGTAGTTTCTTTTACTTTAAGGTACAAAATGTAACCGTTTTATAAAAGGAGAAACACAAGATACATCAACTTTCAAACAAAAATCTTCAATAGACTCAACAAAAGCAGGGTACATGAAGTGTTAACAGACACATTCTTCAGAAGCAAGTTTCTCAAGCTTGACCTTTTTCAGAGCCTCCCACAGAGCACAGCACATCACAAAAGCACTCAAAGGTTTATAACTTCCCTGACCTCAACTCAGTTCTTCCTCACGTTTCCTTATTATTTCTGCAGAGCTTCTCAGAAACCCCTTTTCCAACAGAAAACAGCTTAAGGTATATATAGAAAACTATAAAAAAAAAAAAAAAAAGAAAGAAAACTATACAACAGAGGAAGAAAAAATAAGTTTTAAAGGGTAAAAAATAGTACTGCATTTAGATTAGATCGCCCCTTTTGTCCTGTAGTCAAAATCAACATATTTCCAAACTCTTTCATTTCCTTTGCACTAAGTGAGCAGTCAAACTTCATTGAGCCTGTACATTTTCCTTCTAACGTAAAAGGGCACTCTAACATGAATCATAACATTCCACAGTATTTAAAAAGACAAAAGTAAAAAAGGTAATAGCTTATGCTCTGAAGAGATTAAATCTTTCTTTCTATAACTGTGGCATTAATATTATAACTAAAAAGAATCAGCAGTGTAAGTACACTGTCCATAATTCTGAAGTATGGGAGAAGGTGGAAAGGAAAAACACTAATATAAAGAAACCTGGGATTAATGTTTTATTACAATAGAAAAAAAGATCATTTTCATTTAGAAGATACTAAGATAAAAAGATGTCAGGCTCCAAAATCACTGCAGACAGTGACTGCAGCCATGAAATTAAGACACTTGGCTCCTTGGAAGGAAAGCTATGACAAACCTAGATACCATATTAAAAAGCAGAGAGATTACTTTGCCAAAAAAGGTCTGTATAGTTGAAGCTATGGTTTTTCTAGTAGTCAGGTATGGATGCGAGAGTTGGACCATAAAGAAGGCTGAGTGCCAAAAAAGATGCTTTTGTACTGTGGGGCTGGAAAAGACTCGAGAGTCTCTTGGACAGCAAGGAGATCAAACCAGTCAATCCTAAAGGAAATCAACCCTGAATATTCACTGGAAGGACTGATGCTGAAGCTCCAATACTTTGGCTACCTGATGTAAACGACCAACTCACTGGAAAAGACTGATGCTGGAATGACTGAAGGCAAGCAGAGAATGCAATGGTTAAATAGCATCACCAACTCAACGGACATGAATCTGAGCAAATTTCAGGACAGTGGAGGATAGAAGAGTCTGGTGTGCTACAGTCCATGGGGTCGCAAAGAATCAGACACAACTTAGTGACTGAACAACAAGTTCAGAATTTTTAAATTGATTGTCCACTGATTGTTCATTTTACCAGTCAAAACTGCTTTAAAAAAAAACAAAAAGTCCCTCAGAACAAAGTTTAAGAAAAAGTTTTGCCAAAATCTGGATTATTTTCTCTCTATGTAAAACACAGCAACAAAAAACACTAGGCAAAAAATTAGTACCTAATATAACTACCATCACTTGAACTCTGCATTTTTGGAATTAATAATGCTGGGCATTTTTCTCATACATTTTTTAATTTCGCAGGTAATTGCCCAAGTCAAGAACATAGAAAAGTGCAGCCATTTGTTGTTTAAAATGGAAATTTTGATCTACTACTTCCTAAACCCCACCAAGGTTCAAAACATCAAAAAGTTGGGAAAACACACATTAAAAAATTATAGTGTACATAAAGTCAGTTTCCTATTCTCCAAGTTTCAACCTTCACTATAGTAGTATTAAGAAGTAAAAATAGAACAGTTCTCTAAAATGTAACATAGGTGAGAAATCAATTAAGAATGGAGTCTACTGCAGAAGACTTTTATTAAAGATTTTTATTTTATTAAAAATAAAACCACTAGAGAATGTGTGCATGTGTGAGTATATGTATACACATATACATACACATTAGTAGACTGTAATCTTATGTCATAAATATAGCATTTTGAAAAAGAATAGTATTAAAAAGGATTGATAAACTTAGGAAATAACTTAAATACACCTTAATATTAAAAACTCTGATATGTACCTCTTTGAAAATAAACTGCTACATATATAACCTAAAAGTAAAGCTCTATAAAATAAAATTTAATTTCCACTGATTACAATTATAAAATGAAAAACATATTAAGGAAACAAAACAGTCAACAGACTATATTGAAAATTTAAGCAAAAGATTTAACATGCTTAGTAACATTATCAATTCACTTTTTCTTTATGAGAGTTTTCTTATAGATAAGCTTTACTATAACTTTGTTAAGCCCATTAATGAAAAGAACTAAAAAGTAATTACATGAGCTAAAAATATACGCAGGGGAAAAGAAAGGGAACATTATTTTTAATATAAAAATCATTTCGGGGGAGACAAATCAGTGACTTATAAAGGTATGCATTAATGTTTCAGGTATACCCACATGCCTTTAAAATCAAAATACAAGTGTCTAAAAATGAACCTAAAAAAAGCTCAAGACCTACATAGAAGAAAATTACTGCAGAAATTAAAAAAAAAACAAAAGTAACAACGGGATACCGCATGCTATTTGAAATTCAGACACAATAATGCAAAGATACTCTTTCCTCCTGAATTTGTCTACAAGGCTGCATACAGTCTCAAGCAAAATTATACTAGAATATTTGTGAGAGGAGAGAAAATTGAAAGAAGTGACAAAATTAATTTTTAATTAAATACACAAAGTATTATACACATAACAAAGTGGGATTTTACTCCTGGAATGCAAAGACGGTTCAATGTACAAAGAAAAAAAAATCAATGCAATATATCACATTATAAAAATAAAAGGAGTAAAAATGATCATCTCTGTTGATAGAGAAAACGCATTTGACAAAATACAATACCCTTTCATGATAAAAAGTACACAACAAACTAGGAATAAAATGAAACTACCTCAACGTAATAAAGGCCATACATGAAAATTCCACAGTCGAAATCATACTCAACAGTAAAAAAACCTACTAAAGTTTAAGACAAATATGCTTGCTCTTATCACGTCTATTAAATATGGTGTTGAAAGTTCTAAACAGAAAATTAGACAAGAAATTAAAAAGAAATTCAAACTGGAAAGAAGAAATATTATGTTTGCAGATGACATGACATTATACGGAGAAAACCATAAAAATTTCAGAAACACAGGAGAAAATAATTGTTAGGGAAAAAAAAGTCAGCAGTGGCAGAATACAAAATCAACACGTAAAAATCAGTTATACTTCCATACACTAACAATAAGCAATCTGAAAAGGAAATTAAGAAAATTCCATTCACCATATATATATGTGTGTGTGTGTGTGTTTACTAATTACAAAAATAATACAATACCTAAGCAATTAATGTAACCAAGGAGGCAAAAACTTGTACACTAAAAAATACAAAATGCTGCTGGAAAAAACTAAAGATACAAATGAAAGAAATACTGTGCTCACAGACTGGAAAACTTAATATTGTTAGGATAGCAATTCTACTTAGACAGACTTAGAGATTCAATATAATCTTTCATGGTATGTACATGCAAGAGAATGTTATTTGGTCAGAAAAGTGAAGTTCTGATTCTTGCCACAAGATGGATGAATCTTAAAAAACACTATAGTAACTTAAATAAGACAGAATAAAATTCACTAATTGTATGACTCTACTTGTATGAAATCCAGCAAATTCAGAGACAAACAACAGATTACAGGTAATGAGGAGCTAGCGTAGGAGGGAACTGAGTTATTAATGAATACCGAGTTTCTTTTGGGGAAGACCTATTATGACAGTGGACAGTGGTGACTGCACAAGAATGTGAATGAACTTTATACCATTAAACTGTATACTCAAAAATGGTTTAAATCGTAAGTTTTCTGCCAGGCATATTTTATCACAATAAAAAAAAAGAAAAAAATTTACATGCAAGAATTCCCAATATATTTTTGAAAGTTAAAGAAGTCTGCCTTCCCTATTATTAAGATTCTATAAAACAGCAATTATTAAAATACTCTAATCCTGCACCACAAAAAAACAGATAAATGGAATATAGAAAATGGTCCATAAAGATTCCTAAATATCAAAATACAGCAAAGACAAAGGAGACATTTCATATCAGTGTGGAGTGGGGGGGAGTTAATGTTTTAAAATATAATCTGGGGTTAGAGTACTTTTTAAGACACAGTATTATGAAGTCAATAAAAAAACTTATTCATCCTATAAATGATAAGCAAAACCAGAGGAGAAACATATTAAAAACATTTAAAAATAACAAGCAATTAGGAAAAAAAATTACAGCACATGTAAAAAAGGAACATATACTTTAAACATAAACAGAGTACCTATAAATCAGAAAAACAAATCACAAAAGGGGCCAAAATATAACCAAGCTATTTACAATTTTTTTTAAATAAGGTCAATAAATACATGAAACTCAAAAACACATAAATGGGAATCAAAGTAAGGTACCATTCTTTGGGCAAATTAGGCAAAAATTATGACTAACAGTAGTCAATAGTGATGAGTGTGAGAAAACCAGTGTTCCCATAAACTGCAGCTGTCAACAGGTACAACCTGTATGGAAATCAGTATGCTTTTTCAGCTATCAAAATTAAAGGCTCTTCAATCTATCTTCAAAATATAGTTATGGCCCTACATGTTCAGATATGAAGGGCCAAATGATTTATGCCATTTTAAGAAAAGGTCTTGAGCACCCTTGGATTTTGTTATCTGAAAGCGCCCTAGAACCAAGCCCCCAAGATACTTAGGGAAATGGCACAAGTACTAAAATATTCATTTCAGCCAACCACCAACCAATCTCTAGGCACAGCACAAATCTCTTAGTCTGCTATTACAATTTGGCCCTAATTTTCAAATTATGTTTATTATTGTTATTTCGATATGAACCCTCTCTGAAGCCAAGTCCTTTGCTTTTCCTCATATCACTCGTATCTTGGGGGCAAAGGGGTCATGCCATGGGGCATGCAGGATCTTGGTGCACCTACCAGGGATCCACCCCATGACCCCTGTAGGGGAAGAGCAAGGTCTTAACCACTAGACTGCCAGGGAAGTTCCTCCTCATGCCATTCTTTCTACCAAAATCATTTTATACCTATTCTACTATATTATGCCAGTCACTCTTCAGGGACCAAAATATCTTGTTTCCTCAATAAATGCATCCTTCAAATCTGTATCACTTCTATGGATCCAACCAGATAAAATCTGCCTATAATTTATTAAGCACTTAAAATTGGCAACCGTGCCCGACAATATTTACATGTGATTAAGGCTCTATACTTTACAAAACACACGTCTTAAAAACACTACCTGTCATTAGAAGGTGCTCAAGTATTTTTTGAATAAAAATATTTCAGTACATATTCATATTAAATATTTGCTCATATTAAATGAGTGTATTTACTGAATATGCTATTTCATTCACACAATGACCTTGTGAAATGGTCAAAGCCAAGTAATTATTACTTTAAATCTTCTATTTATTACTGACATTTTACTGCTAGTTCTATCAGCTATTTAATTTCCCACTACGATTATAAATTTGTCTATTTTCTCTAACAGTTCTATCTATTTCAGCTTTATGTACTTGAAGTCATGTCACAGGTACTTAGAAAACTTATATCTTCTTGCTGAATAAAACTCTTGTCATGGTAAAGAAAGCCTCTTCATCCCAAATAATGCTTCTTTTCTTAAACACTGTCATTAGATCATGCATGCACACTAAGTCACTTCAGTTGAGTCTGACTCTTTGTGACCCTATGGACTGTAGCCCACCAGGCTCCTCTGCCATGGGATTCTCCAGGCGAGAATGCTGGAGTGGGTTGCCATTTCCTTCTCCAGGGGATCTTCAGTACCAGGGATGAACCTGTGTCTCTGACATCTCCTGCACTGGCAGGAGAGTTCTTTACTACTAGCCCCACCTGGGAAGCCACATCACCTATCTTTAATCAGCATCTGCATGGAAGCTTTCCCCCATCTTTTTACAGCCACCTTCAGGTATGCTTTGGCTTCCCTGATAGCTCAGTTGGTAAAGAATCCACATGCAATGCAGGAAACCCTGGTTCGATTCCTGGGTCGGTTGGGAAGATCCTCTGGAGAGGTGATATGCTACCCACTTCAGTATTCTGAGGCTTCCCTTGTGGCTCAGATAGTCAAGAATCCGCCTGCAATGCAGGAGACCTGGGTTTGATCCCTGGGTTGGAAAGATTTCCTGGAGAAGGGAAAGGCTACCCACTCCAGTATTCTGGCCTGGAGAATTCCATGGACTGTATAGTCCATGGGGTCACAAAGAGTCGGACACAACTGAAAGATTTTCACCTAAGTATTCTTATGCTTTAGATGGATGTTTTTATAAACAGCAAATAAGTGTGTTTTGTGGGTTCTCACCTCCAGGTTTGATAACCTGCCTTTTAATAGAAATGTTCAATTATACTTAATGTAATTACTGATATATCTGGGTTTACATTAAACCTCGTATTTTGTGCTTTGTCTTGCCTTTCTTCTGTTTGTCTCTCTTATTGCCTTTTATTTTTATCATTCCAACTTTTTCTCTTCTACTAGGCTGAATAATAAGTTCTCTGTTCTTTTAATGCTTACTCTAGAATAGTGTAGCCAATAGATCTTTCTGCAATGATGGAAATTTTCTTAGTTGCTTATAAGGTAAATAAGCAGGGTGACAGTATACTGCTTTGACATACTCCTTTCCCAATTCTGAACCCGTCCATTGATGAGGAGAAAGAGGACAAGGAAAGAGGAGTGGGAAAAAGCTGGTTTAAAACTCAACATTCAAAAAACGAAGATCATGGCATCCAGTCCCATCATTGATGGCAAAGAGATGGGGAATAAGTGGAAACAGTGTCAGATTTCATTTTCTTGGGCTCCAAAATCATTTCAGATCATGACTGTAGCCATGAAATTACGACTCTTGCTCCTTGGAAGAAAAGCTATGACAAACCTAGACAGTGTATTAAAAAGCAGAGACATCATTTTGCCAATAAAGGTTCGCATAGTCAAAGCTATGGTTTTTCCAGGAGTCATGTATGGATGTGAGAGCTGGACCAGAAAGACTTGAGTGCCAAAAAATGGACTTTTGAACTATGGTGTTGGAGAAGACTCTTGAGAGTCCCTTAGACAGCGAGAAGATCAAACCAGTCAATCCTAAAGGAAATCAGTCTTGAATATTCATTGGAAGGTCTGGTGCTGAAGCTGAAGCTCCAATACTTTGGCCACCTGATGTGAAGAGCTGACTCACTGGAAAAGACCCTGATGCTGGGAAGACTGAGAGCAAAAGAAGGGGGTGACAGAGGATGAGATGGCTGGCAACACTGACTCAATGGACCTGAGTGTGAGCAAACTAAGGGAGACAGTGGGACAGGGAAGCCTGGCGTGCTGCAGTCCATGGGGCCGCAAAGATTTGGACTAAGGGACTGAAAAACAACAAGTGATAGTCATTTTCACACCTCTCCTAGCCTTGAAAAATTCTAAACTCTCTTCTACAAATGCTGACTCAGTTTCTACTTCATGTTCTACTGTTTCTACCTTCTCTGGCATGAGACAGGAAATCTTCTAAATTTACAATGCACTTTTTAAATATAGCAATAAAAAAATACTAGAAGACATCTGAAATGAAGATGCTAAATTAAACTTAAAATTCAAATATCTGCCATGTGAAAGTCGCTCAGTCATGTCCAATATACAGTCCATGGAATTCTCTAGGCCAAAATACTGGAGTGAGTAGCTGTTCCCTTCTCCTGGGGATCTTCCCAACCCAAGTCTCAAACCCAGGTCTCCTGCATTGCAGGCGGATTCTTTACCAGCTGAGCCACAAGGGAAGCCTAAGAATACTGTAGTGGGTAGCCTATCCCTTCTCCAGCAGATCTTCCCGACCCAGAAATCAAACCAGGGTCTCCTGCATTGCAGGCAGATTCTTTACCAACTGAGCGATACCAATATAAATAATTCCATATAAATAATAAAGGGATTAAGATTTGAACCACAAAAATAAACAGGAAGCAAAGGACTGACTTTCTAATGCTAAATTAAGAAGATGGGAAGAACTAAAATAACTAAAGTCACTAAGTGACTAAAAAAAAAAGAAGCTCCAAAAAGGATTTGAAGCTTGGGACTGCAAAAATCAAGAAAGCAAAGGTTCAGGGAGGCTATTTATCATAGAACTGGAAGGGTGCTTTTTCCTTTTTAAGCGTTGAAAGTGTGAAGTACTATGTTCATTTTAATCAATTTGAACTACAGGATATCTTCACCAAGAATTAAATGTAGCTGATCAAAACATCCAAGTACATGAAGAAATATACTAAATTATTTTAAGTTCCAATACTGTAGCCTTTAGATATTTCTTTATTCTATTTCAATTTATTTGAGCATAAAAATCCAAATCCTATGACTTCATTTTTGATTATCCAGAAGAAACACTGCACAGAAATTACATTATTTACATAGAATTGTGGTCTCTGTAATAAGGTAACACAATAGATATGTTATTATGAAATGTTTCACTAACTCATAAATAAAGCTATTGGGACAGACTTGAAATTCATTTTTGCTTAATAGACACTTTATTCCAAGACAGTACAGGTTTTAAAAAGAAACTATCAACATCACAACTCTAGAACTACAGAACAGGAAAAACTCTGAACTCTAGACCACTTTCATTCACTAAATGGAATAAATGAGAAAACCAAGGCCCAAACTATAAGCGCTTAAACATTTTAAGCAATCTTTCTTTGTCATCAGTTATGTATTATTATGTATACTTATATATTTAGTTCCTATTTATTCAAATGAATTTCAAAATATGTTCTACTAAGATCTGTTTTGTTTGGCTGACTTGAACAAATACAGATGAAATACTAAACGTGAAATCCGTAATTTATTAAGAAATATGTAATCCAAACTTATTAATTCCAAAGAAGCCTACTAGCCAATAAACCCCAAAAGGCCAAAATATCTGTACTCACACTTTTTATTCAAAGATCTAAGCACTTATCTACCCTCCTCAAATTCTACATGGCTCACAGTTTCAACTGGTTGCATCCAGGAAACAGGTCTAGACCATGTTGCAACCTTAGAATTTTAGCACCAAGTCCAACCAAACAGTAAATGAACAATAAACTGTTTTCTCTTAATTAACCAAGTATCCTATAATCAAATCAATAGGTTCTATATAATAAAAGAAAAAAAACATTTTGAGTTTACTAATGTAATTTCATAAAATAGCTAAAATACAAAACTACAAAATTCTACATGAAAAGATTCTACCCAACTAGATAATTTCAGAGACTGTTTCAACATCTTAAGCATTTCAATATTTAGTAAGCAATAATCTTAAATAAAATATACAATCCATACCAATTTGTCAGATTAATAATTTTACATCAAACAAAACACATTTATTAAAAATCCACATTGAAAAAAATGTTTATTGGAGTATTAGGCAGAAATTAATTACTGTCAAATCTTGAAAGAAATCAGCAGTGTTTGGTACCAGCAAACTGCCACCATTAAAAACTTGGCTAACAATGACAGAGTAGAAAAATACAACATTTATGGTATATATTTTAATTTCTAAAATATTACTACTACCTCTTTGCTGAGATTTCTCTTTAATAATGGCACACTTTCTGACATAAAATTTCAGGTATTTCTTATTTTAAATTACTAAGAAAACTAGGTATTTATCTTTAATATAAATCAAATTTTTAAAGCTCTGGAATACATCTGGACACAACAGAGTAGAACATATCACCCTTCTTGAAAATAACAACTGAAGTTATTCAAAGTCATATAACAAAAATCTAATGTCTCAACCTTAAATAACACATGAGTGTGAAAAAAAAAGGCTATATTTCAAATGCTTTCAAAACAAAATAAAAGAGGCAAAGAAATATTACCATGTGTATCAGTTATGGTGCTTTCAGTACCAAAGAAAAGAAAACACCAACAAAAACAGCAATAAAGTCATTCTTCGTAATGAAAAATTTTCCAAGTAAACTCAATAACGATATTTAGGTTTCAGAAAAACAATGTGATCAGTCTTATTTTTTAGGTGCCTTTTCAATACTGTTAGCCTCTACATTTCAACTTTGTCCTCAAATTGGTGTACCTTAAAATAGGAAAACAGCTGTGGCAATTCCAGTCTAACACCTACACAGTACTCCTTGGCTTCATTCTGATTGGACTTATTTAAGGCTTATACCCATCAATGTAATCAAAGGAGTTAATTCCCTAACTGGTTTAGGACTACCATCGCCCACTCTTTAGTCAAACCACAGGATAATGAATAGGGGAAGTAACCACTTAGGTACACAGTTTCACACAATAAAAAAGGAGATTCAAAATTAAGAGGAAATGGTAATTGACAATTGAGATTGTTGGTAAGAACAAGAAATTTATGATAATTAATTTGCCATTCGGTAGAAAATTTACTAAACACTTCTACTGTACTGTAAAGTAGAAAGAAAATATGGGTTTCAAAGATGAAGATATTCTTTGCACATAACTTACAATCTTCAAAAAGTAATACATTTAACCTACAAACATTGGATAATGGCCTATATACTTTCAATTATGTTGAAAAATCTAGACATTTTTCCTTTCAAATGCAGTATCATCCCTGTATGAAGCTAAGAGAAAGACTGGAGATCTCTTCAAGAAAATTAGAGATACCAAGGGAATATTTCATGCAAAGATGGGCACAATAAAGGACAGAAATGGTATGGACCTAACAGAAGCAGAAGATAAGAAGATGTGGCAAGAATACACAGAATAACTAAACAAAAAAGATCTTCATGATCACTCACCTAGAGCCAGACATGCTAGAATGTGAAGTCAAGTGGGCCTTAGGAAGCATCACTACAAACAAAGCTAGTGGAGGTGATGGACTTCCAGCTAAGCTACAAGTCCTAAAAGATGATGCTGTTAAAGTGCTGCACTCAATACACCAGCAAGTCTGGAAAACTCAGCAGTGGCCACAGGACTGGAAAAGGTCAGTTTTCATTTCAATTCCAAAGAAAGACAATGCTAAAGAATGCTCAAACTACCAGAAAGATGCACTTATCTCATACGCTAGCAAAGTAATGTTCAATATTCTCCAAACAAGACTTCAACAGTACATGAACTGAGAACTTTCAAATGTTCAAGCTGGATTTAGAAAAGGCACAGGAACCAGAGATCAAATTGCCAACATCCCTTGGGTCATAGAAAAAGCAAGAGAGTTCCAGAAAAATATCTGCTTTATTGACTACGCCAAAGCCTTTGACTGTGTGAATCACAACAGACTGTGGAAAATTCTTAAAGAGATGGGAATACGAGACCACCTGACCTGCCTCCTGAGAAATATGTATGTAGATCAAGAAGAAAGAGTTAGAACAGGACACAGAACAGGCTGGTTCCAAACTGGCAGAGGAGTATGTCAAGGCTGTATCTTGTCACCCTGCTTATTTAAATTATATACAGAGTACATCATAAAAAATGCTAGCCTGGATGAAGCACAAGCTAGAATCAAGACTGCCAGGAAAAATATCAATAACCTCAGATATGCAGACCACCCTTATGGCAAAAAGTGAAGAAGAACTAAAGAGCCTCCTGATGAAAGTGAAAGAGGAGAGTGAAAAGCTGGCTCAAAACTCAACATTCCCAAAACAAAGACCATGGCATCCAGTCGGTCCCATCACTTCATGGCAAATAGATGGGGAAACAATGGAAACAGTGACAAGACTTTATTTTCTTGGGCTCCAAAATCACTGCATATCAAGACTGAAGCCATGAAATTAAAAGACGCTTGCTCCTTGGAAGAAAAGCTATGACCAACCTAGACAGCACATTGAAAACCTGAGACATTACTTTGCACAACAAAGGTCCATCTAGACAAAGCTGTGGTTTTTCCAGTGGTCATGTACACATGCGAGAGTTGGACTATACAGAAAGCTGAGCGCCAATGAATTGATGCTTTTGAACTGTGGTGTTGGAGAACTCTTGAAAGCCCCTTGGACTACAAGGAGATCCAACCAGTCCATCCTAAAGGAAATCAGTCCTGAATATTCACTGGAAGGACAGATGTTGAAGCTGAAACTCCAATACTTTGAACACCTGAAGCGAAGAACTGAGTCATCAGAAAAGACCCTGACGCGGGGAAAGATTGAAGGCAGAAGGAGAAGGGGACAACAGAGTACGAAATGGTTGGATGGCATGACTGACTTGATGGATATGAGTTTTAGCAAGCTCCGGGAGCTGGTAAAGGACAGGGAAGCCTGGTGTGCTACATCCCAATGGGTTGCAAAGAGTCGGAAACAACTGAGCGAGTGAACTGAATGACAACATTCTGTTTTAAATTAATGGCATCAAAATATGTGCCAGAATTTATCTATCACAGGTGAAAAGGGGGGGAAACAAAAGTTTCTTTAATTTTACACAGAAACATACAATTCACACCATTTGTTGTTTTTTTAGTCACTGTTGTGTCCCACTCTTTTACGATCCCACGGACTGTAGCCCACCAGGCTCCTCTCTCCATGGAATTTCCGAGGCAAGAATACTGTATGGGTTGCCATTTCCTTCTCCAGCGGATCTTCTCCACCCATGAACTGAACCCATGTCTCATGCATTGACAGGCAGATTCTTCACCACTGGGCCATGTGGGAAGCCCAGTATACAGTTTAGAATATTCAAAATCAATGTTTTATGGTTACCTACTACATGGTCACTAAGTGACCATGAGACAATTCCCGTATGTACAAACTTAAATGTTTGGTCTGCAAAACACAATGCTATGATTTTTGGTTCCTTTTGGGTACTGGAAAAAACCTGATATATTTGGCAGTTATAAATGTTCAACATGTATAACAAAGCAAGAAACTTTCTAAACAATGGAGCTAAAAAAAAAAACGTGCTGAGGGCTCAAAATCTATTTTACTTCATCAATAACTTGGCCCTCCTGAATAAAAAGAGTTCAGATAAAGTCTTTTGTTGGTTAATATAATTCCAAAATATCCCAGATTTTTCAAGCCATTTCTTAAACATAACCAACAAAGTATGTGAAATTATCCAAGCACAGCTGTGTAAAACTTCTACAAATCTACTCATTTACTTAAGAGATCAGATAGTGATATCATTAAAACTTGCAGCATAAACATTTTAGCCTCAATTGATTTGTATCAAATCATATGTTCATAATGTAAGTTTTTTTTGCTGCCATGGTGTGTTGGGCAGAATGCCACCCCCAAAATATTCATGTCCTAATACACGAAACCTGTAACTATGTTAAACTTCCACGGCAAAAGAGACTAGAAATGGAATTAAGGTTGTTAATCAGCAGATGTGGAGATTATCCTGGATTATCTGGGTAGGCCCAATATGATCACAAGGACACGGACAAGTATTTAAAGGGAAACAGGAGAGTCAAGAGGCTGATGTAACTGGAGAAAAACAGAAAGATAAATTGCTGGCTTTAAAAGAGGAAGAGGACCATGAACCAAGGAATGTGGGCTGCTTCTAAAAACTAGAAAAGGAAAAGAGATCATCTCCCCTAAAGCCTCCAGAAAAGAGCAAGCTCTAATCACACCTTGATTTCCGCCTACAGAAACCCACAGGTTAGACTTATCATCTCCAGAACCATTAAAACATAATTCATTTGTATTGCTTAAATCAGGCAGAGGTCCCAACCCTGTTAAGGAGCCAGGTGGCATAGCAGGCTGGCCAGCAAGAAGCTTCATCTGCATTTACAGCTGCTCCCCATCACTAGCAATAACGTCTGAGTTCCACCTCCTGTCAGATCAGCAGCAGCATTAGATTCTCATAGGAGCACAGACCTTAACCCTGAAGTCAACACAGAATATCCTGAGATTGCCACAAAATAGAAATGAAGTGCACAATAAGTGCAATGTGCTTGAATCATCCCAAAACCACCCCCACCCCACTCCCATGGAAAAATTTCTCCAAAACCAGTCTCTGGTGCCAAAAAAGGCTGAAGACTAGTGGTTTAAATCATCCAGGTTGTGATAACTAGTTAACAGTAGTACACGAAATTAAAGTGAAAGTTGCTCGGCAGCGTCTGACTCTGTAATCCTGTGGACTATACAGTTTATGGAATTCCCCAGACCAAAATACTGGAGTGGGTAGCCGTTTCCTTCTCCAGGGGATCTTCCCAAACCAGGGATCGAACCCAGGTCTCCCACACTGCAGACGGACTCTTTACCATCTGAGTCACAGGGAAAGCTCCACAGGAAACTAATGCACATGGAAATTCTTCATATATAAGACCAAAAATAAGAGAAAGGAACTAACTTATGAGACATAGTATCCCCTAAACTTCCATGGTGGTCCAGTGGCTAAAACTCTGTGCTCCCAAGGCAGGAGGCCTGGATTTGACCCCTGGTCAGGGAACCAGATCCTACATGCTGAAACTAAAGAACTTACATGCCCTAACAAAGATCAAAGTACTTGAGTGCCACAACTAAGACCCAGTGCAGCCAATATTTACTGGGCTTCTCTTACGGCTCAGCTGGTAAAGAACCTGCCTGCAATGCAGGAGACCTGGCTTCGATTCCTGGGTCAGGAAGATCTCCTGGAGAAGGAAATGGTAACCCACTCCAGTATTCTTGCCTGGTTAATCCCACAGACAGAGGAGTCTGGGGGACTACAGTCCATGGAGTTGGAAGAGTTGGGCACAACTTAGTGACTAAATCATCATCATCCCCTAAACTAATTATCCTCCCAAATCATGTGCCATAAACACATGCACAGCTAAGATTACAAACGAACCTGTTACGTTTTAAATTACATATACATGCAATAACAAAAAAAAACAAAATGACCTATTTGATAGTATTTTTCATGTAACTGATCAAGCTCCTTTGGCTTTGCTTCATTCTGCAGCCACAAAAATATACCATCCAAATTACATTTTCGTGATGCTAAATTGTCTCAAGTTTCATTTAACTTAGGTAACATGAATGTAAAGAGATATGAATATAATAAAGTTTGAAAATAACTCTAAATCCATAGGTTCCAGGCTAAAAACTCAGATTATTCTGTAAATTTTTTTAAGACAGTTAAAGGAAAACTGTAAAAGGTTCACAGTTACAGTATAGTTCAAAACACATTTCTGAGGTAAAATTTGCACAAATGAAATGCAGTTAGTAAGTGCACAATTCAATGAGTTTTAATATATGTATGCACACATGTAATCAACAATCAAGATGCAAAACATTTCCATCATCTGAGTAAAACTCCTTCCTGCTCTTTCCAGCCCATTTCCTCCATCCGCATATACTTTTCATTTTTAAATATCTAATCTATTACCTTGCCTTTTCAAACACAGTATTTGAAAACTCCCCTCTCTTTATATCATTTAAATTTTCACATAAGTTTTTAATATATTTAACTTTGATAAATTGACTGTCACCAGTGATACTCATAATTTAAAACTATATCTCCCAATTTTCATCTACTAAAAATTTGTGGAAAACAAAATATCATTCCATGTTTGTTTTGAAACCATTTAAAAATGCTAACCCATAATCTATCTTCCACATAAAGTCAAGACAATTACGTATCAGAGTAAAAGGAAGAAAAATAAAATCAACACACGCTTTTTACGCAAATTCACTGAACCGCCAGTCTGTAGCACCGTTAAGAAATGTTTGGGTTTTTTTTTTTTAAAGCTGATTCTGTTTTTTTCAATGAGAATAACCAACCAGAATCTCCAAAATTACCTCTATTCTGTAAACATGCTTTGCAATATTAAGCCGACATTAATACAGGCAGCAAGAAACCATATCACTGACTACATTAGTGAAATTGGGCTTAAGGAAAACAGACTCAAAACCTCCAACAAAAATATTAGGTACGTACACGTATAGATACTAAAGAAATTTCAGAATTGTAAACCTGCATATAAAAAGATAAAAGTTGCCAAAGTTTAAATATTCAGTGAAAAATACCCCAGTATATTACCAATAAACTTCATGGATTATGTATTCATAAATCAATCTTTCAAAAGCTATCAATGCCCTGCCTCTATTTGGCTCCTTAACTCCAATCTGTCCCCTAGTGAAAATGTTACTGGAACACTAACAGCGTATCCCGTCTCAGAATCTTGCATATTCCTACACTACTAAAAGAAACTATTGGCAGTGTCACATGTAAGTAAAAGCAAGCAAAGAAAAAGCCACTTGAAGGTTTCGCGGGGGTATTAAACGTTTTAATTTACAATACCTCGTTTCACTTAAAGTCATATAAAACCCAGGAACGGGTGATTTTAAAGAACTATTCCCTTCTTACAACAACAAAAACTATGGGGAAAAAAAAATCCAAAGGAAAGAAGGGAGGGAGGGAGGGACAGATTAATTTCCACGATCCTCCAAACCTCAATTTTCCACTTGCTTCGTTTCCGGTTAGAAAACCAAGCATATACTGTATTAAAAAGGTTTACTCAGGACACCTGCCGTTGCCAAGGCCTTTGCCTCGAAAATACAGACGAATCTCAAGACAGGCTGGAAAACCAAAGACCTCTTTTCTTTCCTACCCCCCTACTTCAGCAACCTTAAGGGTAAGTTTTAAATCTCCCCCTCTGCACTGTTAGAGAGTTTTGCAAACAGACGCTGGTGAAGCCGGCCCCTCACCGCCACGAGCGGCCCGCCCCCACCCCCACCTGCACGCGCGGCGCCGGGCTCGCAGCCCCGCCTTTCCGTAAGGTCTCCGCGGCCGCCGGGGCACCGCAGGGGAAGCCGCGGCCGAACCCCACCCGGACAGTGGCCGAACGGCCCTGGCGGGCGCCAGGGAATCCCACCGGATCACCGCCTCCACAGGAGAAGCTACTCGTGGGGGAGGTGGAGACGCCGGCAGGGAATGTGGGCAAACCCGCCCCAGAGCGCAGGAGAGGGGCGTGACCGCCAGTTGGCCCGGCTGAGCCAGGTGCCAGAGGTAACCCCACACGGTGCGGCGGCGGGACCACGAGTGGGGGTGCGGCCGCGGGCTGGAGACTGAGGGGTGTCCGCGCTCTTACCGCCAGGTCGGGATTGCGGCTGTCCCTGTGTGACACCGCTCGGATAACCCCCGCTCGCCAGCCCCGCCAGCAGCGTCCGCTCTCCCCGCGCTCCAGCCGCGCCTCTTCGCCGAGCGCCAGGCACAGGAACCGCTTCCCCACAAGCTCCGGCCGCGTCTCCACCGCCATAGCCGTCACTGCCAAAGCAGCCGCCGCCTCCTCGGCTGCCAGGGATCAACGAAACCCCGCTCCTACCGGCTGTCCATGCTGAAGACAGCGGACCCGGGGAAGGCGGCGGCCCCACGAGCGAGCGCAGACTCGGGGGCGCACCGGCCGCTCTGCCCAGAAGGGCACAGCGACCTCAGTCACTCAGTCCTCAACACTGCCCTGTACTCTCCGACCTGCAGCCTCTAGCTACAGCTCCACAAATGAAAGAAAGAAATTGACAAATTTCCACACGCCGTCTGAGACCCCGATGCAGCTCCGGCCGCTGCCGCCACCGCGCCGCGGCCAGTACTACTCCGCCTCCCCGTCCACTAGCGAGGCTGCGAGCGCGCCGCGCGTCTCCTTCCGCCGGCGCGGGCTGGGGGAGGGAGCCGCGGGAGAGGGTCGGCGCAACCACCGCGGACGGAAAGTAGTGCCCGACGCGGCGGCTGCGGGACCAGACTGGATTTGAAAAAAGAAAAGTAGGGGCGGGAGAAGGGACTGTAGTCCTTCAAAAACGTCATGTTTGGGGCCCACTTCTCTACTCGTCGCTTCCTGAGAAGTGGGGGGTTGGGGTGGGGGGTTGAGTGAGGTGAAAGTGAAGTGTGTTGGTTCCACTCTGCGTCGCAAAACAAACTCCAGATTAACAGCCGCATCTCCAGAGTGATTCCCGCCCCCCCCCTCCACCGCCGCCCCGAACAAATGGCGCCCGGCAGTCTGAGTTAGCCCGAATTCTGCCTGAATTAACAGTCCCGCAGTCCCAGCAGCAACGCAGAGCAACATTTCCAACTGAAAACTAAGCCCACAGAACTCAGTCAGTGCAGAAACAGAGTACACGTCTTTAAATGAAAATGAAAATATTGTCATCCTTTCATATTTCCTGTTTGGGGCGACACTCACTACACGCTCAATGGTGTCCGACTCTTTGCGACCCTATGGGCTATAGAGTGGAATTCTCCAGGCCAGAATTTAGAGAGGGTAGCCTTTCCCTTCTCCAGGGGATCTTCCCAACCCAAGGATCGAACCCACGTTTCCCACATTGCAGGCGGATTCCTCACCAACTGAGCCACAAGCAAAGCCCTAACACTCACTACGGGTTTGAGCTATTCAGAGATTTACACCTCGCTACTGCTTTAAAAAAGCCAAACAGCCGGTTGAGGACTTTTGTCAACATTCTTAAAATTCACGAACAGTTTCTCCGTGCATTTGAGTACTTTTAATAGTAGTACATACCCCAAACTCGTTGGTCTGACAATAAAAACGGTTTGAAAAGGCTCCGGATTCAGTTGTTAGAAAAATATCGTAGAAAGAAAAGGGTTTTAGCCAATCATAGTTCAGGAGAATAATGTTTACTTCCCGTCCAATCACAACAGGACGTTGTAACCCATCCTGCACACATCTCCAACTTGGAACAATTACTCCTTTGATCTCACCGTTGAATTCTAAATCAAGCATCCATACTGATGTCAGTGAGAAATCTTCTGACATACTTTTATTAAAGATAATTTTTAAAATCCCAGTTGTGGGTTTTATTTCCAGGGCCACTAATGATTACAGCAGCTCCCAAAATTCTTCTAGCACAAAAAAAATCTATTCTAAATTTCAGTTTCTTAAAGACTTTTCTAAACCTCCACGAAAAGTTACCTTTTTAAAGGAATTTAGAAATCTGAATATTTTAAATAGACATAAGGCTTTTGTGCACTTTCTTACAACACCTAAGCTGTTTTTGAAATGGGAAACTACATGGCCACTTCTAATAGGTTAAAAACCTAAATTACAAGGAAGAGTTCTTTGCAGATTTTAATCATCATGGTCTAATTCTGCTAATCTAAAGGCAATGGCACCCCACTCCAGTACTCTTGCCTGGAAAATCCCAGGGACGGAGGAGGCTGGTACGCTGCAGTCCATGGGGTCAGGAAGAGTCAGACATGACTGAGCAACTTCACTTTCACCTTTCACTTTTATGCATTGGAGAAGGAAATGGCAACCCACTCCAGTGTTCTTGCCTGGAGAATCCCAGGGATGGGGTCACACAGAGTCGGACACGACTGAAGTGACTTAGCAGTAGCAGTAAAGGCCAAATGTAGAACTGTAATAAAGGAAAACCATGTCCAGAAATGCAAACTGGCAAGTTGAGAGAAAAACCTAGTTTTATCGTGCAATCTTTAACTTCCAAGTCCACTCTTTCAGTACGTACTGTATAATACTTAGCAAATCACCTTACAGGCTAAGATTTCTAAAATCTCAACTTGGATTAAGGAACCAGTAAAATAACCTGGTGAAAATAATCTAACATGTGGAAAGAGGGGAAAAAATAAGATTGACATTCAGATACCAAATTATCAATGACTTGCTTTGTGATCTTTGGCATGACACAGATGCTTAACTGAAACTGCCTGCTTCCTAAACTCAGTGATATTCTAGGAGCAAGTGAGAAAATATAAATAAAGTCGTTTGAGAAAAGCTGCAAATAACACTATTATCACATAAATATCATTCACTTTTAGGAGAGATTGTCAGGTTGCCTTACATAAAGGTGCCAGCTGACTTAAATTTTGTAGGCAAACTCCTGTAAATGGACCCCTAGGAACCCCCAGACATGTAGAATGCTGTCCTTTTGAGTGTCCTGAAAAGCATGCAAATCAAAGTCAAAACGTTTCAAATGCAGAAACAAAAGTTTTTCAGATGGTCGTATAATATATCTTCATTAACATTTTCAATCCAAACATCTTATGTACTGACAACTATATTCCAGATAGTAGTCTATGAATCCTTTGACTACAATTAGTACCTAGGGTTTAACAAAAACAAAAATCACTAATTTGTGGATATTTTGCTTACGGAAAAACTTGAAATTCATTTTTTTTTTTTACTATAAAATAAAAAGGCCTTAATGGATTTTTGTTGTTTGCTGGCATCCTTTGCTTTCTTTCAGGCAGTGCAGCTGACCCTTGAACAAAATGAAACTGAACTGTGGAGTCACTTACACACAGGTTTTTTCAATAAGTACTACAGTACTACACTATCCAGTTGAATCCACAAATGCAGAACCTCTGACACCAAGGGCCAAATGCTAAGTATTCCGGATCTACTGTACTGAGGGTCAGCATCCCTAACCCCCAAGTTGTTAAAAAAAATTCAACTGTATTTACATTATTTTTGCCAGCAAATCATAAATGTAAACATAATCAAATGTGTAAAGTATAACACGGAATACAAATAAATGTAAAGTCAAATCTGAAACCTTAAAATATTTGTTCCACTGAATTCCCTTACATCCTTTACTTTCATAAAGATAGTCAGAAACTGTCAATATTGGTAAATGGAAAGAGTTATACTAATAGTACTAAAATTATAAGTTGTAGTACTTCATTCTATCAGTCCTTGGAAGGACGGATGTTGAAGGTGAAACTCCAATACTTTGGCCACCTGATACGAAGAGCTGACTCATTTGAAAAGACCCTGATGCTGGGAAAGATTGAGGGCAGGAGGAGAAGGGAATGACAGAGGATGAGATGGTTGGATGGCGTCACCCACTCAATGGACATGGGTTTGGGTGGACTCCGGGAGTTGGTGATAGACAGGGAGGCCTGGCATGCTGCAGTTCATGGGGTCGCAAAGAGTCAGACACAACTGAGCGACTGAACTTAACTTCATTATACAGGCAAAGACAGTAACAGAGAAGTGTTTAAAATAAGTTTACAGAAGCTGAAAATTTAGATATATAGACTATAGCTTCTACTCTTTCCATTCCCAAATCCAAATATGTTTATAAATATATCCATACACATGTATGTTATCAATTCAGGCAAATTTCCTACATCCAAATGCACTGTAGGATTATTTGGTTTTTAAAAAGCCACAAAAATTTATTGGTTTATTATATAAAAAAACTGACTTACAAAGAAAGATAACAGATTCATTACAATATGGGCCACAGTTACCCACATATAAATAATTAATAGTTCATCAAGGTTGGTTTCAAAACAGCCAACTAGTTATTAACTTCTTTCTTTTTGCTGAGTCAAAAAATTATAGAAAGGGCCAATTAACTGTTTTAACATATGCCAGTATCCTGGGTCACTACATGTGTCTGTTTTAAACATCAGAGATAAAACGGATAAAAAAGTTCAGTGCATACACAGATGGTCCCCAACTCAAGAATGGTTTGACCTAGGATTTTTTGACTTTAGGACAGTGTGAAAACAATATGTATTCAGTAAAAACCTTATTTTGAATTCTGAATTTTAATCTTTTCCCAGGCTAAGAGCAGTACAATACTCCCTCCTGATGCTGGGCCTTGGCAGGAAGCTGCAGCTTCTAGTCAAGCCAGGCAACAAACACAAAGGTTAACAGGTGATGTACACTTAAAACCTTTCTATACTCATACAACCATTCTGCTTTCCACTTTCAGTATAGGATTCAATAAATTACATGAGATATGCAATACCTTATTAAAAAATATGCTATGCATTAGATGACTCTGCCCAGGCTTATGAAAGTATTCATGTTGAACTGAATGTAGGTAAACTTAAGCTAGGATGTTCAGTAGATCAGGTGTTTTAAATGCATCTTCAACTTAGGATATTTTCAACTTCTGATGGGTTCATCTAGAAGTTACCCCATTGTAAGAGGAAGAAGATCTGTATCTTGTAACAATATTAGCCACCATTTTTGGAACAGTTATGATATATTAGACACCGTGCTAAGCACTTTATATAAGTAATCTCATTTTACTTTATTCAGCTCATTTTTTTTAGCCTCGCCTCAAGGCATACGGGATATTACTTCCCCAGCCACCAGTGGTGAAAGTGCGGAATCTTAGCCACTGGACCACTAGGGAAGTCCCATGATTTTAAGATGAAGAAGATGTGGTTTACAGAAGTTTACTTGCCTAAGATTACACATTAAAGAACTGGTATTCAAAACCAGACTTTGTTAAGTCCAAGCCCCTGTATTAGGCTAAAAAGTAAGTTAAAAGAAACAGGAAAGTCAGATACCAA
Source organism: Cervus canadensis (assembly GCF_019320065.1). Taxonomy (NCBI): domain Eukaryota; kingdom Metazoa; phylum Chordata; class Mammalia; order Artiodactyla; family Cervidae; genus Cervus; species Cervus canadensis. The sequence goes on along the minus strand of NC_057393.1, from coordinate 73,705,791 downwards.
GCTGTTTCATCCTTATTGAACACAGATTATCCACAATAGATTTACTTATTTTACACTTATTATGTGTCTCACATCCTGCAAGATTCTGGAGATAGGGCCTCTATCCTTTAAGAAGTTCAGTCTAAGAAGAATGTACAATAGAAATGCCTTGGTTGGTTTAATAGTTAAGGAAGTATTACTGGAATGGCATACAAGGTAAATTTAGTGCATTTAAAAAAAATTTCAAATCCATTATAACTTGCACGTTTTTATTTACTGTCAAATGTAAAGCTTGGATTGGGTTATAAAGTCTTAGACTCATACAAGTATATCCAAGAACTGTGGAAGCCAATATTAAAATGAAGAAAGTCAACAATTTCAAGTGAATTCTGCAAATGGAATACCAAGAACAGAATGGAACATAAATTTATGTTAAAAAAAAAATTTGTTACCATGTTTATTATTAAATCTTAAATAATTTTTTTTTTTTTTTTTTTTTGGCCACATCATGCAACATGCTGGAGCTTAGTTCCCTGACCAGGGATGGAAACCCATGCCTTCTGCAGTGGAAGCAGAGTCTTAACTACTGAACCACCAAAAAAGTCCCAAACCGCTTATTTCAGTATTTCCTTAAGCACTTATTTAAACTGAACTCTTCAATCACATTTACAATAATATAAAGTAACTCAAATGTCACTTCCTCAAGGAAGCCACCTGATCCCAAGATTATCAAACCACCAAATATGGATTTTCAAAACTTTTCCCATTTGTCTTAGCACTCATCACAACTGTATATATAACATTTATTGTGTAAATGATTGTTTTATATTTGTCTCCCCTGGCAAACCGTTAAGTTCCATAAAAGCAAGGACAGTTTATCTTGTTCATAACAATACTCCCAGCATCCAAGACTTGTGCGTATTAAATACTCAGTACATGTTACTGAATTAACGAATAGCAAAATATATATATACTATATACCTTTTTCTATTAATAAATCCAACCCATCTAAGAGAACTTACAATCTCTAAATTGAGAGCCATAATCATAAATAAGAGTTCATGCTCTTTCTATAGGGTTATTCATCACCTTTATAACAATGTCTTACATACATTATCTCATTTCATCATGGAGGTACAATGCAAAGCCTTCATAAAACTTGAGCTTCACCAGAAAAGCAAGGTGGTTCTTGGGGATAATTTCTAAAGAAGAGACACAGAGAAAGAGTTACAATCCACCAGAAGAGCTCACATTGTTACTAAAGTACCAATTTAATGCAAATCCCAAAATGATCCTGTAAGTAATATATATGTAAAACACCAGCCTATTCTTAGTATTCCAAAGAGAACAGTCTCAAATAATGTCTTTGACAGAGCCAACATATCAATATAACTTTGTCTTCTTGATGCTAAGTACATACCAATATAACTTTGTCTTCTTGATGCTATGTGGAAGGAGCAAGAGGGAGAGAGAAGAAATGAAGGTAAGAAGATAGAAAAGGAGGGGAAAACAAGAAATCTCTACTGGGCCTTCACATTTGTTACCTAGTTTCTAATTTATATTCTGGATGCACAGGATCTATCTTCTTTTCAATATTTTTCTATTAAAAATAAGACTAAATCTGATTTTTAATGATAATTTTTTTTTTAATTTAGAAAGAATGAGCATAATAGCACTGAAAATATCCAAATCCACTGAATGAGGAACTATAAGAAAAAAAATAAATGAAAAGCTGCCACTGAGCATACAGCAAGTCTTCCCAGAGTTTCCCAGAGCACTTTGTTGTGTGTTCATCACCCCTCTCAGAAATGCATCCACTATTAACTTTCATTAAAATATGCTAGACGGCAGTTTGCACTCTGCGTCTTCAACTTAACACTAGCTTCTTCACTTAACAGGTTACATTCCTAAAGGGTTGTATATCTGTCCTCACAAGCCTTCACTATGCTACAAGTAAGTAGTGGCAAAACTGAAAGTCCCAAAGAATGGCTGTTTACATCCATCAAACTTAGTTAAGTAAAACAGTATCTACACTTGTATTTGAAGCTATAAATGAGGAAAACTCAAAGTAAAACCTAAGTTAAAAAGTAATGACTCAAAAGCTCAGCATGCTAACTATATTCTACTGATGTTCCTTTCCAGATGAAAGTTTATGATCAAGAACACACAGTTTTGAGGCACATTTCTTAAATGAATGGCATTTGGCTTCAAAGAAACAAAATGAAAACAAACAAGGCCTAGCAGTGAAATATGAGAAATTTGTAGTCATTTCTTTTTTTGGCATATTCTAGAAAAAGCCACATGATTACATATAATGGGATTTACATGTAGTGCTACATAACATAAACATGTGATAAAAATAAATTACTCTACACAGAGGGAAGCATTGTCTTCTCCCCCCATGTGTGCTTCACTATTACAGGTAATTTATTTATTCAATTAAAGAGTGTATAAAATAGTGCTCCAATTCTAAGGCCGATGTTCACAGAAGCTCAGTATTTAGGGGGCCCCTAGATTATTTTCTTTATAAATCACAATTGACACACATAAAAAAGAGACCTCAAAAAAACTTTAACTACCAACTTAAAATTCAAATCAACATCCCGAAAACATTCTGCTACTCCAGGGCACATTTTGATATTACCTATGATTAAATGGCCAAAAGAAATATTCAGAAAGCTAACCAACTTCTCTTTTCACAAAGTATGCAAAAACTAAGGTTAAAATGGTCAATCCCCATGCCACAGAGCCATTTACAAACTGATATTTTATACATCAAATGTACAAATATGAAATTAGTGGTCACACACGTGTGTGCTCAGTTGTGTCAGACTCTTGGTGACACCATGGACTGTAACCCAGGCTCCTCTGGCCATGGAATTTTCCAGACAAGAATACTGGAGTGGGTTGCCATTTCCTACTCCAAGGGATTTTCTCAACCCAGGGATTGAACCCACGTCTCCTGCATCTCCTGCGTTGGCAGGTGGACTCGTTGCCACTGAGCCACCAGGGAAGCAGTCACATATGTAGTGTAATGAAGGAGCAAATGCCCAGGAAGTCTATGTTACTACTATTGCTAACTACTGTACACTTTGGGCAAACCCCTCTGCTTTTCTAGGAATGTACAGAAAAATATAGGCTAACATCATCAACTAAGTTTCTAAGAATTTGCTTCTAAGGCTTCTGAATAATCCAGCAAGCAGCCAAGTACACTCTCCTGATACATGGTAGGTTCAAACCTGAAAAATATTAAAGGACCAATGTGCTAAGCTGCTTCAGTCATGTTTCACTCTTTTCAACCCTATGGACTGTAGCCTGCCAGGCTCCTCTGTCCATGTGATTCTCCAGGCAAGAATACTGGAGTGGGTTGCCATTTTCTTCTCCAAGCGATCTTCCCAACCCAGGGATTGAACCTGCGTCTCTTTTGTTTTCTGCATTGGCAGATGGGTTCTTTACCACTAGTGCAATCTGGGAAGCCCTTAAAAGATTGATAGAATGTAATAATCTTGCTTAGGAAAACAAATATTTTTAGCCTGAAAGTTTCTCTCTCAAAGATCTCACAGAAGACACACATATTAATCATTAACACATGCAAACTAACAATACAGACCAAAGAATTTCCCAATTAAACAGTTTTAAACCCTTGTAGAAATGCTTCCTTCCTCTTCTCTCCAAATTTGCCCTTAAAACTATCATATTAAAATAATCTAGCAGAACTAAATTCAAATGGAGAAATTTTTAAGAGACATTCTGCATTACAAATAACCTTTATATTAGAAACCTTTACTTTGCATACCTTTATATTCTTGTTCGTAATAGCTAAAAATCCATTTTTCAATTACTCTAATTACAAAAATTATGTGAAAATCATTTACTTTTACAAAATCATTTACTTTACTTTTACAGCTAAATGTGCATGGATGTTTCTTTCCCCACTTGCACTTTTTGATATTCACTAGTTTAAAATTTTGACACAAATAAGCCAAAATCTTCGTTTCAACCTTAAGCCATCCTTGGAAAATACGTGAGTATTCTTCCGTACTTTCTTCTGGTGGTTTTATGTTTCAAACTTTTATAATTCCCTCAAATGAGAAGGTCGTGTCTACCTCCGAGGGAAGGAAAGGAAGTCATCCTGGCCCCAAACAACAGAGGTCAACCATTTAACAGGGGAAAAGCAGGATTACTGAGAAGAGAAAAACACAGAGCCTGTCTGAAACTAACACTGGTCTAGGATGAAAAATAAGGTCTGCTGCCCACCACCACAAGGCTAAATAGTTCCCAGGGCCTCGAGCCTACCACAAGGCAAACAAGCTCCCGGTAACACGCATTACCACTCTACTAAAAGAGAAGGAACAAGAGTACAGAGAGAACCTCTCTGACTCTCAGATGTACAAGTAAGGCTTAAGGATAAAGGTGGAGTAAAAACATTGAGTTAAACTTTTCAGCAAATCAACTCTCACCTTAAGCATGAAGTGAAGACAGAAGTACTTAGAGTTGACAATACACTGAAGGTAACCAAAGCAACAAAAAAAACCATAAATCATCAACTTCAGACAAGCCTGCTTCAACTCCCCATACTAACAATTTAACAGAACAAGAGTCATGCCTACTCCTTGGCATAAATACTATATACTTCAGTCTCTATCAGCATGCAAATGACAGCTGGCATTTGATCGAAAAGTGTAGGCCTCACCATGGGGGTGGTTTCCTTGGTCACCGAGGTAATGCGTGCATGCTGGGTTATCATTACCTTTTTTATAATTTATACAAATACATCCATCCAAGTTCTTTGATTTGTACTATTCCTTCAAATAAAGTAATTTCCTACCCTCCTTCCAAAAAAATTCTACATTACACAAAATCTGAAAAGCAAGCAAATCATGTAAGTCATATGTTGGAACTATCCAACCAGCCAAGAAATTAAAAATTATTATGAATAATGATGAAGGCTCAAATGGAGCAGAAAAACAATATGCATAATAGATGGCAAGTCAGAGACAGAAAGTACAAGGGTTGAACAGAAATGCTAAAAGAGTCAAACTGAAATGCTCAAAACAAGAACTGCACTAAAAATAATTTTTAAAGTCTTTGGTAGGTTCAGACTTAACAGAGCTGAGAAAAGAATAAATAATTAGAACAATTAGACATTCATACATTAAAAAAAAAACCCTTCATCCATCACACCATATACTAAAAATAATAAAATTAATTCAAAATGAACTATAAACCTCAAGTATGTGAAAAGCTAAACATCTTTAAGAATAAAACAGACAATTTTCACACTGATTGAGGCTAAGATTTCTTAAAATCCATAAGATTCAAAATTATACACTAGTGAAGTTAAAAATTCCAAAGGTCATATACTAGGAGAAATTATCTACAAGCCACACATCTGATAAATGATTGGTATCCAGAAAATTTAGGGAACTCTCAAAACTTAATTAAAAAAAAAAAACAAAATTATTGAGCAAAAAATTTGAAGAGATATTTTATCAAGTAAGAAATACAAATGGCAAACAACTACATGAAGACACTCAATATCACTGGTTATTAGGGAAATGTAAAGAAAAACTATAATGATATACTATTACACATCTATTAAGATGGTTAAAATTAAAAGAAAATGAAAACTGGCAATACCAAATATTGAGGAAGATGAGGAGCAATTAGAACTTTCATCCAGTAGTAGCTGGGAGGAATACAAAATGGTACAACCACTTTCCAAACTTGTTTGATGGTTTCTTATAAAGTTAAACTGTTCAGATAATTCAGCTATCACTTGGGTATTTGTGAAATAAAAATCTATGTTCACATAAAAATCTGTTCTCAGATGTTCACAGCAGTTTTATTTGTAATTGCCAAAAGCTAGAAACTACCAGCTCAGCTGGAGAATGAAGAAACTTTGGAAAGCCACTTAGCAGTATATATGAAATAATATGAATGAATCTCTGCAGTTCAGGGTCCCCAAGGCATCTACAGGTTCAATGATTAACTAGACTTATGGGAACTTGGAATGTTAGGTCCATGAATCAAGGCAAATTGGAAGTGGTCAAACAGGAGATGGTAAGAGTGAATGTCAACATTCTAGGAATCAGTGACCTAAAATGGACTGGACTGGAATGGGTGAATTTAACTCAGATGACCATTACATCTACTACTGTGGGCAAGAATCCCTTATAAGAAAAGGAGTAGCCATCATAGTCAACAAAAGAATAAAAAATGTAGTTGTTGGATGCAATCTTTAAAACAACAAAATGATCTCCGTTTGTTTCCAAGGCAAACCATTCAATATCACAGTAATACAAGTCTATGATCTGACCAGTGATGCTGAAGAAACTGATGTTGAACGGTTCTATGAAGACCTACAAGACTTTCAGAACTAACACCCAAAAAGATGTTCTTTTCACTACAGGGGACTGGAATGCAAAAGTAGGAAGTCAAGAAATACCTGGAGTAACATGAAAATTTGGCCTTGGAGTACAGAACGAAGCAGGGCAAAGGTTAACAGAGTTTTCCCAAAATAAGAAAGCTTTCCGCAGGAATAGAAGGAACATACGTCAACATTAAAAAAGCTATATATGACAAACCCACAGCAAACATTATCCTCAATGGTGAAAAATTGAAAGCATTTCCCTTAAAGTCAGGAACAAGACAAGGGTGCCCTCTCTCACCACTACTATTCAACATAGTTTTGGAAGTGTTGGCCACAGCAATCAGAGCAGAAAAAGAAATAAAAGGAATCCAGATAGGAAAAGAAGAAGTAAAATGCTCACTGTTTGCAGATGACATGATCCTATACATAGAAAACCCTAAAGGCTCTACCAGAAAATCATTAGAGCTAATCAGTGAATACAGTAATGTTGCAGGATATTAAATTAACACACAGAAATCCCTTGCTTTCCTATACATTAACAATGAGAAAACAGAAAGAGAAATTAAGGAAACAATACCATTCACCATTGCAACAAGAAGAATAAAATACTTAGGAGTATATCTACCTAAGGAAATGAAAGACCTATATATAGAAAACTATAAAACACTGATGAAAGAAATCAAAGAGGACACAAATAGATGGAGAAATATACCATGTTCATGGATTGGAAGAATCAATATTGTGAAAATGACTATACTACCCAAAGCAATCTATAGATTCAATGTAATCCCTATCAAGCTACCAACGGTATTTTTCACAGAACTAGAACAAATAATTTCACAATTTGTATGGGAAAAACAAAAAACCTTGAATAGCCAAAGCAATCTTGAGAAAGAATGGACCTGGAGGAATCAACCTGCCTGACTTCAGACTCTACTACAAAGCCACAGTAATCAAGACAGTATGGTACTGGCACAAAGACAGAAATATAGATCAATGGAACAGAATAGAAAGCCCAGAGATAAATCCACGCACCTATGGACACCTTATCTTTGACAAAGGAGGCAAGAATATACAATGGAAAAAAGCACCACTCTTTAACAAGTGCAACTGGGAGAACTGGGCAACCACTTGTGAAAGAATGAAACTAGAAGACTTTCTAACACCGTACACAAAAATAAACTCAAAATGGATTAAAGATCTAAATGTAAGACCAGAAACTATAAAACTCCTAGAGGAGAACATAGGCAAAACACTCTCCGACATAAATCACAACAGGATCCTCTATGACCCACCTCCCAGAATATTGGAAATAAAAGCAAAAATAAACAAATGGGACCTAATGAAACTTAAAAGCTTTTGCACAACAAAGGAAACTATAAGCAAGGTGAAAAGACAGCCCTCAGAATGGGAGAAAATAATAGCAAATGAAGAAACAGACAAAGGATTAATCTCAAAAATATACAAGCAACTCCTGCAGCTCAATTCCAGAAAAATAAATGACCCAATCAAAAAATGGGCCAAAGAACTAAACAGACATTTCTCCAAGGAAGACATACAGATGGCTAACAAACACATGAAAAGATGCTTAACATCACTCATTATCAGAGAAATGCAAATCAAAACCACAATGAGGTACCATTACACGCCAGTCAGGATGGCTGCTATCCAAAAGTCTACAAGCAATAAATGCTGGAGAGGGTGTAGAGAAAAGGGAACCCTCTTACACTGTTGGTGGGAATGCAAACTAGTACAGCCGCTATGGAGAAGAGTGTGGAGATTCCTTAAAAAACTGGAAATAGAACTGCCATATGACCCAGCAATCCCACTCCTGGGCATACACACCGAGAAAACCAGATCTGAAAGAGACACATGCACCCCAATGTTCATCGCAGCACTGTTTATAATTGCCAGGACACGGAAGCAACCTAGATGCCCATCAGCAGACGAATGGATAAGAAAGCTGTGGTACATATACATCATGGAATATTACTCAGCCATTAAAAAGAATTCATTTGAATCAGTTCTAATGGATGAAACTGGAGCCCATTTTACAGAGTGAAGTGAGCCAGAAAGATAAGACCAATACAGTATACTAACACATGTACATGGAATTTAGAAAGATGGTAACGATAACCCTATATGCAAAACAGACAAAGAGACACAGATGTACAGAACAGACTTTGGGACTCTGTGGGAGAAGGCGAGGGTGGGATGTTCTGAGAGAACAGCATTGAAACAAGTATACTATCAAGGGTGAAACAGATCACCAGCCCAGGTTGGATGCATGAGACAAGTGCTCGGGGGCTGGTGCACTGGGATGACCCAGAGGGATGGGATGGGGAGGGAGGCGGGAGGGGGGATCGGGATGGGGAACACATGTAAATCCATGGCTGATTCATGTCAATGTATGGGAAAAACCACTACAGTATTGTAAAGTAATTAGCCTCCAACTAATAAAAATAAATGGAAAAAAAAAAGAAAGCTTTCCTCAGTGATCAGTACAAAGAAATAGAGGAAAACAATAGAATGGGAAACAACAGAATGGTCATAGCAAACACTCTCTTCCAACAACACAAGAGAAGACTCTGCCTTCAGCTTGGAGGAGGCCAAGGTGCAACTTTCTTCAGTTGTCCCGAATCTGGGTTCATCCAACACCAGCCACCTCCACCATGCTGCCTAAGTTCGACCCTAACGAGATCAAAGTCATGTACCTGACATGCACCGGTGGGGAAGTCAGTGCCATGTCTGCCCTGGCCCCCAAGATCGGCCCCCTGGGTCTGTCTCTAAAAAAGGTCAGTGATGACATTGCCAAGGCAACTGGTGATTGGCAGGGTCTGAGGATTACAGTGAAACTGACCACTCAGAACAGACAGGCCCAGACTGGGGTGGTACCTTCTGCCTCTGCTCCAATCATCAGAGCCCTCAAAGAACCACCAAGAGACAGAAAGAAGCAGAAAAACATTAAGCACAGTGGAAACATCACTTTTGATAAGATTGTCAACACTGCCCAGCAGATGCAGCATCCGTCTCTAGCTAGAGAACTTTCTGGAACCATTAAAGAGATCCTGGGGACCTCCCCGTCTGTGGGCTGCAATGTTGATGGCCACCACCCTCATGACATCATAGACGACATCAACAGTGGTGCAGTGGAGTGCCCAGCTAGTTAAGAATGGCGAAGGAAAAAGAAAAATAAAAGGATTATTTGATAACGAAAAGAAAAAACAAAGAAGACTCTGCACATGGACGTCACCAGATGGTCAATACTGAAATCAGATCGATTATATTCTTTGCAGCCAAAGATGGAGAAGCTCTAGACAGTCAGCAAAAACAAGACCAGGAGTTTACTGTGGCTCAGATCATGAATTCCTTACTGCCAAATTCAGACTTAAATTGAAGAAAGTAGGGAAAACCACTAGACCATTCAGGTATGACCTAAATCAAATCCCTTACGACTATTCAGTGGAAGTGACCAAACAGATTCAAGGGATTAGATCTGATAGACGGAGTGCCCGAAAAACTATGGACAGAGGTTCCTGACACTATATAGGAGGCAGTGACCAAGACCATCCCCCAAAAAAGAAACACAAAAAAGTAAAATGGTTGTCTGAGGAGGCCTTACAAACAGCTATGAAAAGAAGAGAAGGGAAAGGCAAAGGAGAAAAGGAAAGATATACCCATCTGAATGCAGAGTTCCAAAGAATAGCAAGGAGAGATAAGAAAGCTTTCCTCAGTGATCACTACAAAGAGATAGAAGAAAACAATAGAATGGGAAAGACTAGAGATCTCTCCAAGAAAAATAGATACCAAGGGAACTTTTCATGCAAAGCTGGGCACAATAAAGGACAGAAATGGTAAGGACCTAACAGAAGCAGAAAATATTAAGAAGAGGTGGCAAGAATACACAGAAGAACTATACAAAAAAGATCTTCATGACCCAGATAATAATGATGGCGTGACCACTCACGTAGAGCCAGACACCCTGGAATGCGAAATCAAGTGAGCCTTAGGAAGCATCACTACGAACAAAGCTATTGGAGGTGATGGAATTCCAGCTGAGCTATTTCAAATCCTAAAAGATGATGCTGTGAAAGTGCTGCACTCAATATGCCAGCAAATTTGGAAAACTCAGCAGTGACCACAGGACAGAAAAAGGTCAGTTTTCATTCTAATCCCAAAGAAAGGCAATGCCAAAGAATGCTCAAACTACTGCACAACTGCACTCATCTCACACGTTAGCAAAGTAATGCTCAAAATTCTCCAAGCCAGGCTTCAACAGTACGTGAACCGTGAACTTCGATGCAAGCTGGATTTAGAAAAGGCAGAAGAACCAAAGATCAAACTGCCAACATCCTTTGGATCATCGAAAAAGCAAGAGAGTTCCAGAAAAACAACTACTTCTGCTTTATTGACTACACCAAAGCCTTTGACTCTGTGGATCACAACAAACCATGGAAAATTCTTAAAGAGATGGGAATACCAGACCACCTGACCTGCCTCCTGAGAAATTTGTACGTAGGTCAAGAAACAAGCTAGAACTGGACATGGAAAAAAAAAAAGAACTGGACATGAAACAACAGACTGGTTCCAAATCAGGAAAGGAGTACATCAAGGCTGTATACTGTCACCCTGCTTATTTAACTTATATGCGGAGTACATCAAGAGAAATGCCGGACTGGATGAAGCACAAGCTGGAATCAAGATTGCCGGGAGAGATATAAATAATCTCAGATATGCAGATGACACCACCCTTACGGAAGAAAGCGAAGAACTAAAGAGCCTCTTGATGAAAGTGAAAAAGGAGAGTGAAAAAGTTGGCTTAAAACTCAACATTCAGAAAACTAAGATCATGGCATCTGGTCCCATCACTTCATGGCAAATAGATGGGGAAACAGTGGAAACAGTGACAGACTTTATTTTGGGGGGCTCCAAAATCACTGCATATCAAGACTGCAGCCATGAAATTAAAAGACGCTTGCTCCTTGGAAGACAAGTTATGACCAACGTAGATGGCATATTAAAAAGCAGAGACATTACTTTGCCAACAAAAGTCTGTCTGGTCAAAGGTACGGCTTTTCCAGTAGTCATGAATGGATGTGAGAGTTGGACTATAAAAAAAGCTGAGTACTGAAGAATTGATGCTTTTGAACTGTGGTGTTGGAGAAGACTCTTGAGAGTCCCTTGGACTGCAAGGAGGTCCAACCAGTCCGTCATAAAGGAAATCAGTCCTGAATATTCACTGGAAGGACTGATGCTAAAGCTGAAACTCCAATACTCTGGCCACCTGATGCGAAGAACTGACTCACTGGAAAAAGACCCTGATGCTTGGCAAGATTGAAGTGGGAGGAGAAGGGGATGACAGAGGATGTGATGTTTGGATGGCATCACCGACTCAATGGACACGAGTTTTAGTAAACTCTGGGAGTTGGTGATGGACAGGGAGGCCTTGCATGCTATATAGTCCATGGGGTCACAAAGAGTTGGATGTGACTGAGCGACTGATCTGAACTGAGAGTTGTAAAAACTCAAACAAAAACTCAACTTTTCTCAGGTCATAGTTTAATACAGGAAAAAGATACAAATTAAAATCATTAAAGCGAAGAGGGGCTTAACGCAGGGTCCAGGAGACACCAAGCTTTCAGCTGTCCCCACCCAGTGGAGTTGGTTTCACAGCGCTTGTTTCTCCCGAGAGCTTATGATAATATGTATGAATACAAGCAATCAGGTAAGTTCACCTGAGGTTCAATGTCCAGCATTTTTATCTGAGGTCTGAAACATAGGTAGGGCTAACTATCTGCATGGCTAACTTTAGTCTCCAGCTCCTCTACAGGTCAAACTGATACCACACACAGCCACACTGTCAGGAAAAGCAACCTACGGTGGTCAAAGGCCCCCAAGTAAACAAAGACACCCTTATTAAGCAGGACATTCCAGGGCTTACAGGTTACCTCCCAGGAGCTGGACAAGGTCAACCCCTAGGCAGCTTTAGGTACAACTGAGCTATTTTTACTCAAAATACTTCTGACATCAAATCTGTGAGGTTTTTTCCTCACACCAACTAATTCTCCAACTCTCCAGACACCAATTAGGTGTCCTAGAATTCATTTCAATTCTGACATTAACTACTCAAGTCAGCATTAGACTCCCCCAGGCTTTGCAGCTCAGTCTCACAAGACAGCCCTCACTTCAAATGCCAGTTCCAAGTATTGGGTCCCCAGGTTAACCATATTTCTGTTCAGCTTGGCTACAAGGTCACAGGGGCGCCCATAAACTCCACCCCCATTCAGGTGCATTAAATTATTAGAATGGTTCACAAAATCACAGAGAAAGCAATACTTACTTACTAGTTTATTATAAAGGATACAAGCAATTAGTCAGATAAAAAGGCGCAGAGGGTGAGGTCCAGCAGGTCCTGAGCACAGGAGCTTCTGTCTCCACAGAGTCTGAGTGTGCCACCCTATCAGCAAGTGAACATGTTTCTCAAATCTGATGCCCTCTGAGCCCCACAGTTTAAAGGCCTTTATGCAGGCTCTACTATTAATTAGTAGAAGTGATTAATTAAATCATGGGCCACTGATAACTGAACTCAATCTCCAAACCCTCTCCCTCCTTGGAGGTCCAGGGATGGAACTGAAAGTTCTAACCTCTAACCACATTGTTGGTTCCTCTGACAACCAGCCCCCAACCTGAAGCTATCAAGGGCCCAAGAGTGCATAAAGTCAGGCATGGTTAAAAAAAGCTTATTATGAGTATGTTCCTTTCAAGAGTTTTTAGGAATCCTAGACCAGGAACCAGGGACAAAGACAAAACATGTATTTTTACTATGCCTCAGGAATGCTGTTCCTCTACTACACAACCTCAGACGCATTGTACTAACTGAAAACAACCAAACCCAAAAGGCTCTGAAGTGCAGGATACCATTTATACAGTATTCTTGAAAACGCAAAACTATAGCGACAGAAAACAGACCAGTAATTGTCAAGGTCTAGGATGTGGGGGGAAGGCTAGTCTCATCAATGGCACAAGGTAATATTTTACATCTTTACTGTGACGGTGGTTACACATATACATGTGCTTACCAAAATTCACAGAACTATACACAGAGAACAATGATTTTTACTGTTTGTGAATTGTACCTTGATTAACCTAAGACAATCAGTACTACAGTCACCTAAGACAATTTCATTCTTTAAAAGTGACAGATAATAAATATCATGCAAATAATAAAACAAATGTTTTTTCTAAATGGAAAGCAATAGGAAATTATTTCTCTGCTCTGTAAGTTCCTTATAAAATTAATGTCTGCACACAGCCAAAGGGAAACATTTTGATTCATCAGCTGACAGGATTATGGGTGACTATACTGTTGTGCTTTAAGCTCCGTTAATATTGTCTGCGTAATGGTAAATAAGCTTTTTAAATTTTTTATAGTAGGTGACAGTGTAATATTGGTAGGCAAAATTCTACCACGACCCTCAATGACTCATGTTCTTGTACAATCATCTCTCCCCTGAGTGTGGGTAGGACTCACAACTTATTTCTAACCAATGAAATATAGCAAAGGTGATGGAATATCACTCCCACAATTATGTTGTTGTAAATGGCAAAGGTGAAAATACTTTGCAGATATAATTAAGGTCCCTAATTGGTGGCTTTAAATTAATCAAAAGGGAGATTTTTCCCAGGTTGGTCTACCTGATAAGGTAAGCCCTTTAAAAGAAAGTCCAGACATCAAGGACTTTCTTACTGGCCGTGAAAATGCAAGTTGACCTGTGTTCTACAGGTAGAAGGAAATGAATTCAGCCAACGAACACGTGGACTTGGAAGAACATCCAGAGCCTCAATGATACCTTAGCCCTAGTCAACCCTTCTGATTTGCAGCTTCGTCAGTCCCTGAGCAGAGGACTCGGCTTAAACTTTACCCAGACTCCTGATCATGGAAACTGATGATAATGTATCTGTTATTTTAAGCTGCTAACTGTGGCAATTTATTATACAGCAATAGAAAAGTGGGCTTCTCTGGAGACCAAGGTTCAATCCCTGGTTCTGGAAGATCCCCTGGAGAAGGGAATAGCTACCCACTCCAGTATTCTTGCCTGGAGAATTCCATGGACAGAGTCCAAAAGGCTACAGTCCATGGAGTTAAGAGAGTTAGACACGACTGAGAAAGCAACACACACTAACAGAAAAGCAATCCAGTAATTAAAATTCTTTTCTGAAGAATCTTGGCTTTAACCATGGCTCATCTTGAATTAGAGGAAATGTCCTATTCTTGTTAGGCATCAATTTTCACCAAAGAATGTGAATCTTAACATAAGCTTCACTAAACAACAGTTCAGATTCAATCCATAACACAGAGGATCTGTATTTCAGTGAGTTGCCAGCAAATAAAATCTCAATTCACTGCTGCTCAATACTTGGGGAAACCTTCACACAAAGCAGTGTTTTTATGGAGAACTATCTGCAGATGCTTCATATAATCCATTAGTTACTGTAAAACTTGCGAGAGGGGGGTTATTATCAAAATCTCTAAGGAAATAGATGACTATGGTATTTTAAACATTTAAGACATTTTGACATTTTAAGAAATACTTATTTTGGAAACAAACCATAGAAAACAAAATTGAATCAAATTCTTTTGGCCAACAGTAACAGCTATAAGGAAATTTCTCTTTTATCTGTTATACTAACTAATCTGCAACAGAGGGTTAGAGGAAGAAGTCATTACAGAAATGGAGGAGAGGAAGGATCAAGATGGGAAGATCTCTAATGAATTCTACTGGGAAGTGGGGTTTTATCATTTATCATCATTTATCATTTATCATCTTGGCTCCCCATAAAGCTGGTTTCACTGGAATTCATCATGGATGGGATTCCACTGGCCATTTTGTGGAATGCTACAAAAAACTGATTTCATTTCTTGAAGCAATGTGGTTTAAAATGCTTTTCACACTACATTACACAGTGTCCTCAAGAACACTGTCAAGGAGAACTTTGTGTTCTTAATAAACATTAGGAAGAGTCCTGCTTTTTCCCAGCAGTCGCTTTGTTTTTACCGTATGGCGGCAGTGTGTACTGATGGTGGTGGTCACTAAGCCGTGTCTGACTCTTTATGACCTCATGGACAGATGCCTGCCAGGCTGCCTTGTCCATAGGATTTCCCAGGCAAGAATTCTGGAGTGGGTTGCCATTTCCTTTTCCAGGAGATCTTCCTGACTGAGGGATTGAACCCGAGTCTCCTACACTGCAGGCAGATTCTTTAACAACTGAGCCACTAGGGAAGCCCATTTTACTGTATAGTTTAGTTGCTAAGTTGTGTCAGATTCTTGCGACCCTGAGGACTGTAGCCTGCCAGGCTCCTCTGTCCATGGGATTCTCCAGGCAAGAATACTGGAGTGTGTTGCCGTGTCCTCCTCCAGGGGGTCTTCCCAACCCAAGGGATCAAACCTGCATCTCTTATATCTCCTACACTGGCAGGCGGGTTCTTTACCACTAGGGCCACCTGGATATCAATATAAATACTGCCAAAGCCCATCCATACTAGAAAGGCTTCCCTCCGTCCCCTCCCCCAACTTTTTTCTTTTAAAACTGGGTCTGAAAATTTGGTTTGGAGTACACAATTTAAATTTATGCCTTGGATTGCTGTATTTCACACTATCATCACAGAATCTTTCATGGCTGTTTTCGACAGCAGCTTAGAGCTACAATCCTCCTCGGTGGAAAAAACAGGTTTGGGCTCCAGACTCTTTCCAGACAAATAAGGCAACTTTCAGAGAGCTTTCTAAGCAGCTGAATCAGAGAGCTGCCACAACACTCCCTTTGAGAGTCCCCAGAGGAAGTTTTCTTGCCAACTTCAGAAACAGCTATGTGTCACCACAAAAGAGAATTCATTCTAAACTAAAAAAGAAAAAAGAAAAAAAAATCCAACTTAGCAGAAATTCCTTGCCCTAATAGAGATTTTATTTTTAAATAATACATAAAGTAATCATTACTTTTTCTTTGAGAGGCAAGCTTAATTTCCAAATAAAAAAGTTGCTTCTAATACCAAGTCTGAATGACGTTAATCAAAAAGGAAGGTTTTCATCTACAATAACAAGCTAAAAGATCATTTTTAACACTAATTAGTAAATAAAAATAAGCATTTAAAATGTAAAAAAAAGCACAACAAATTACATTTTTATACACCAAGCTCGAAGTGGTTAAGTCCAAAATCCGGTGGTGGGAGGATCTAAACAATTAAAAATAACTCAGACAAGTAACTCACCACAGTACTGCCTGAATAACCCCAATACTAAGTCTTCTTTGTTTTAAAACTGTGTGATTCTAACTAAAATATAAGTCTAGAAAACAGCTTCATCTTCGAGAGCAGTGTCAGATAAAAGTATTAGCTTTCTTATTTAAAGGAGGAAAAAAGGACCATGACTTAAAATTGTATGGATTTCTCTCCCTTCTTTTCTTTACTTATTCTTTTCCTTATCTTCTTTTTTCAACACCATTGATAATTTTAGAAAGTTCTCTGGGTATGGTAACCTGATAAAATTATACATTTATAACAGGAAAATTTAAATAATATTAAAATCTAGACTGACATCTATGTAGGACTCACAGATTATTTTTAAGTAGAAGGGAATAAAACATAATTTCAGAAAGTACCAATTATTTAAATTAAAATAATACAGTCAAAAGTACCTAAAAGGAAAAAGCATAAATGTTCTGCTTTCACACATAAATTGATTTGTGGTTTATCCATCAATACTTTGGTAACCTGATGCAAAGAGGTGACCCATTGGAAAAGACCATGATGCTGAGAAAGACTGAAGGCAAAAGGAGAAGAGGGTGGCAGAGAATGAGATGGTTAGATAGCATACTGACTCAATGGACATGAATTTGAGCAAACTCTGTAACCAGTCCATCCTAAAGGAGATCAGTACTGGGTGTTCACTGGAAGGACTGATGTTGAAGCTGAAACTCCAATACTTGGCCACCTGATGTGAAGAGCTGACTCATTTGAAAAGACCCTGATGCTGGAAAAGATTGAGGACAGGAGGAGAAGGGGATGACAGAGGATGAGATGGTTGGATGGCGTCACCGACTCGATGGACATGAGTTTGGGTAAACTCCGGGAGTTGGTGATGGACAGGAAGGCCTGGCGTGCTGTGGTTCATGGGGTCGCAAAGAGTCGGACACGACTGAGCGACTGAACTGAACTGAACTGGGAGACAGTGAAGGACAGGGAAGCCTGAGGTGCTGCAGTCTATGGGGTCTGAAGGACTGAACAATAACATTTTCATGGATCACACAAGTGGCCACCATAAATAGAGGTAATAATGTTAAACAAGAGTAGAAAAGTCTGATAAAATTAGAAGTCTCCCAAACTACTTTAGAAATGTTCTTTTTCTAACCCGTATCTCCAAATCACATTTCAAAAAAAGAAAAGAGAGAAATGTGACATCAGGAAGTTTTTTCTTCCTGCAAGTGATCAGAAGCAGGGTATATGATTTCTTGGTAGTCTGACTTTCAACTACTTTTCAAAATACAGATGATTATTGATCCATAGTAAAGAACTACAAAGCTCCATTATAAAATAAATTTCTAGGTTCCAAAAGTGAAAATATATTAAATTTTAAATGTCACATTTTAACTCCATACTTTCAAGAGGTAAACATATTTAGATTAACTTCCTGATATTCTGGGCAAGACTCAACACAATATGATACTAAAATAAAATAATTTAGTTTTAAAAGACACTATTGTGGGTGTGAAGAAATCGTCACTAGCCTCCCATTGGTAAAAGCTGTGAATTGCTATCAACTTTTCTGATGACAATTTGGCAGCACCTACAACAACGTTTAACATATATCTACTCAAACACTGGGCTTCCCTGGTGGCTCAGATGGTAAAGAATCTGCCGGCAATGCAGGAGATCCAGGTTTGATCCCTGAGTCAGAAAGATCCCTGGAGAGGGAATGGCAACCCACTCCACTATTTCTTGCCTGGAAAACTCCACGGACACAGGAGCCTGGTGAGCTACAGTCCGTGAGTCTGCAGATGAGTCGGACATGACTGAGAGACTAACATACACACATTCTTAAACATGGCCATTTCCCTTCTAGGAATTTTGTCCTATTAAAATACATGGTCAAATGAACAAGAGTAAACACATAGTAATGCTTCCTGTAGTAATGTTATTGACAGAGAAAATCTTAAGAGGCAAAATATATACTGATGTGTTATAAATTTATAGATGAAGAAACAGAGTCTCATACTGGTGTAAAGATGAAGGCATACCACATATATATTCTAAACAGTTTCCAAAAGTATAATACCTTCACTTCACTTTATTCCTCAAAGCTGAGATCAAATGTCATTGCCTTGAGGAAGACTTCCTAAAGACCCATCTTTCTTCTATGTGAAGTGACCTCCTATGAACTTTTATACCAAAAGCCCAACATATTTTAGTACTTATAACATCCTAAAGGAAATCAGTCCTGAATATTCATTGGAAGGACTGATGTTGAAGCTGAAACGCCAGTCCTTTGGTCACTTGATGAGAAGAACTGACCCACTGGAAAAGACCCTGATGCTGGGAAAGATTGAAGGCATGAGGAGAAGGGGACGACAGAGGATGAGATGTTGGATGGCATCACCGACTCAATGGACATGAGTTTGAGTAAACTCTGGGAGTTGGTGATGGACAGGGAGGCCTGGTGTCCTGCAGTCCATGGGGTTGCAAAGAGTCGGACACAACTGAGCGACTGAACTGAACTGAACACCATGCTTTAATTATTCACAAAGCAGGGACTATGTTTTATATCTGTTTATCTAAATACCAAGCACAGTGCCTAGGTATTAAAGAACAAAAACAGAAACTCATTTCCTGGAACTGTTCGCTAAAAAACCAAGTAGCAGTGAGTACCAAGCACTCAGACTATAGTCTCTAAACACCAAGTTTCTTTGAACAAATGCCTGATTCCAGGTCTGGATCAGGACATTTACATGATTCTGGAGTGTCTTATCATTCCAAAAAGCAAAGAAGCAATCAAGGGCAACTAAGGTCATGTTAGGAAAACGTAAGAGCTAACTTGAAGAGTCTTTCACTAGCCAATCTGAGTGTCTGTTAGATAACAATGGGCTAAAACATTAAATATTTGTAAATCCACAAATTCATCAAAGGATACTAAAATTAACTTACTCACCATCATCCGAGGATCCTAAGGAACCAACTCGTTAGCTTGAAAACTGATAAACAAGGGGAAAAAAATTGAACATTTATCCTTCCTTTTTTATTAAACTTCATTTTGGGGTAACAAATAGTTGACAAGGAAAATTTCTCTACTCAAAAATATTTTAATAATTAAATATGAGAAAGATTTAATTAAAAAAAGAGTATCACCATTTTGCAATTCCTAATGAATTAACAGATCTATACAATAACCATCAATGGCCACCAATAGACATGTGCCCCTTAATGGAAATATGCAACCCAATTTATGAGGTAGCCGAGCCAAAGAACTCAAACCTCTAAATCTAACCACCAATCTGTAGGAAATGCAGGGTCACAGGAACAAGTTAAATGATATCACAGGTATGCAATTAGTCAAATCAAGACTGAGGAACCTCTACAGGATAAACAACCTAATTTCTTCAACAAACTTGGACCTTTATAAGGTGCTGTCATGAGGGGATGGGACTGGCCAGAAGACTACATAGAAGAGAGAGTCTTCTGTTACCTTTTAGTAATTTATTCTGTAACACTCATGATGGGATCTCTGCTTCAACCCTACTCTCATCCACTTGCAAGGGTCTCTGGCCCACTTTTATATACTATTGCTTGAAGCTGGCTATCCCGACCTCAGTGCTAAAACTTCCCTTTATTTGTGAAGTCCTGAGATATTCCCTTAAATTCAAAAGACATGGAGCTTCACCTCCATTTTTCTCATCTCTCCTCCATAAGTTTCATTATTTCCTTCTGAGTTGTGACGACCTGAATTTCTGTTTCAAATTATCCATGCCTCCTTCCATGCAAGATGGCTTTTTATCCCCACCCAATGCCGTATGACTTGCACAACAACAGTTGGGTTATACTTCCCTGATTGATTTTCGCGTTTGCCATACGACTCGCCTAAGCCAA
Organism: Cervus canadensis; assembly: GCF_019320065.1. Classification (NCBI taxonomy): domain Eukaryota; kingdom Metazoa; phylum Chordata; class Mammalia; order Artiodactyla; family Cervidae; genus Cervus; species Cervus canadensis. Next base: position 73,685,308 of record NC_057393.1, on the reverse strand, counting down.
TATAACGTGAGTGGAAATGCCAGGTCTGAGCAAATGCTTTCATTGCATGTTTCTACCAGTTCTGTTTAGTCAGAAGAAAAGCATGTCCCAAATAAAAGAGTTTATTCCTTCAGCCTGAATCCTGGAAATGAGAAGATGACTGAAGAAGATCCCCAGCCAGGTGCAACTAACATAACCTGAGCAAGAAACAAGGCGGGAGGGAGGATCGGGGTGGGGAACACATGTAAATCCATGGCTGATTCATGTCAATGTGTGACAAAAACCACTGCAATACTGTAAAGTAATCAGCCTCCAACTAATAAAAATAAATAAAAAAAAGAAACAAACCCACACTGCTGTAAACTACTGAGATTTTAAAGTTAGCTGTTACTGCAGCAAACCGAGCCGAGCAAAACCTAGTACGTGGTAATAAAAGAGAGACAGGATTTTTAAATAGCTACAAAAGGTTTTTCTTAAAGTAGTCCACAGCTTCTTTTCCTTTAGAACTTAGTTCATCAAAAAAAAAAAAAAAAACTCAAGAAAAATGAAAACATATTTCCACACAAAAACTTGTACATGTATGTTTATAGAAGCATTATTCATAATGTCCCAAAAGCAGAAACAATCCAAATGCCCACTGGTTGATGCACGGATTAAATAAAATGCTGTCTATCCATATAGTAGAATTTTATTCAGCAATAAAAATGAATTAAGTTCGGATGCAGGCTACAAATGGTTGAACTTGGAAAACATTTTGCTAAGTCAAAACAGTCAGTCAAAAAGACCACGTACTGTACAATTTCATTTATGTATATGTATGAAGTTTCTTTGGGGAATGATTAGGGTGATTTAAAACTAATTGTAAAAGGTGGATAACTGTACATATGCTAAAAACAACACAATTGTACACTTTAAAATAAGGGTAAGTTACATGCAATGTGAATTATAAGACTGTTATTTTTAAAAGTCTATAAGTGGATATTTTTAAAAAGTTATACCAGTATAAATGAAATAAACCAATTTTCTGCTCTAAAGCTGTACAAGTTTACTTTGCAAACTAGGAGAACATACTGGCGTAACAACCTGAGTAAAAAGCCCTAAGTACCTAGAAAAGAGTACATAAATAGCATACTTCAGAAAACATTCAGGATACAAGCTTGGCGTAAAAAAGATTTTTAATTGATTCTAAGTGTAACTTTCGGATGATATGGATTCAAAAAACAAGCCTTCAGAAAACAAAGTAACCCAGAAACCTTTGTTCAAGGTCAAAGCAACCAATTACTATGAGCTGTTCTCTACACAGGTATAGTCAAGTTGTTCTTCACTTTGGAAAAATATAAATCAGTCAATAGTAACTGAGCACAGTGGGCCGTTAAGATACATAAAGGTTATCTCTCAGTCATTTGCAAATCCTCAAATTCGTAAATAAAATGGTGGCACCTAATTTTGCCTATTCAATGAAGTAAAGTAACCATAACAAAGTTAGGCAATTGTTGGGAAGAAAAACAGAAAGTCATCACATATTCTGAGTAAAGTGATCATATCCAAGACGTGAGTGATTCACTCCTACACATAAGGCTCCTAATTTTGTGCCTGAATATAATTATAAAAATTACTAGCTCCTGGGCCTTCAAGGTCTCAAACAACTGAAACACATAATACAAGAATGACATCTCTGCACACAAAGCATGAGGATGGGAAGAGAGACAGAGACACACACCAACCAACCACACCTTCTTCCTTTTCTCAAGAACTTTACAAACTAGTCCAGGAAACTAGACAATCAAGTAATGGTGCTGTCACGGAGTCTGACAATAATTTAAAAACAAAAACGTAACCATTTTGTGCCAGACCCATACTAAGCATATTACATAAACACTCGCTCATTTAATTTCTGACAAGGCCACAGGAGAGGGCTTGTCTAGACCGCAAAGCATCTGACCAAAGATCACACACACAGTCAAGCTGATGAGGTCAGAATCCAAGCCGCAGCATTCAGCATAAAATCCTCACTTTTAATCATTAAGCTACATTGCTTAATGACCTTTAAAAATACATTATCAAAAAATAAAAAATAAAAATACATGATCAACATTGGGATTAGAAAGCACACATGGGGACTTCTCTGGTGGGCCAGCGGCTAAGACTCTGGGCTCCCTCTACAGGGGGCCTGAGTCCAATCCCGGGTCAAGGAACTATATTCCGAATGCCATAACTGAGAGCCAGAATAGCCAAGTAAATAAATGTTTTTTAAAACATAAAATACATCCTCAAAAAAAGAAAGCACAATGTGAGGAGAGAGAGACAGAAATGAAAGAGTGATACGGTCATCATGACGAAACATCACAAGCAATACGACAGACGCAGTGGGATTCAGAAGAGTCCGATTCTGGCAGGCATACCGCAAGTAAGTAAATGAAATGACTCTGAAAATGTACCGAGTCACTAATCTAATAAAAATAGAAAGAAAGGAGACTGAGAGCAGTAGTTTGCAAATGGGGCCAACCATGTCTGTGTAAGAGACGGCTTATCAGCATCACAGCCATGGCCTTTAATCTCTCATCCACAAGAAGCAGGGGGCTTCAGAGAGCTTCAAGTATTTGAAACAATCCCCTTATCTGATAAAAGCATTGAAATTAGTTTTATTTCCAAGACACCTGCTTACAAAATATTTAACGTTTTTCAGCCCCCCTAAAGAATGTAAATTTTAATTTTGCCTTTCCTTAATTAGTGAAGGTCATCACCATAAATGCAGGGCAACGTCCTGGGGCGTTACTGAAGTTAGAAGTGTGGGGCTGCCTGGCTCAACAAACAAACCGCCACGCTTATTTCAACACCTTGTCTGTGCCTCACAATTTTCACATCCTCCCTGGCTAAAAATTTTAAATTATTACAAACAAGGACACTTCAATTCTTTGATTAATTAATAATGCCTTATAACAAAATAGACATTTTATATAAAGAAGGTGAGACACTGATCAAAATAAAGATTAAGCATATCAAAGAAAATCCCTAGTTAACAGTGTAGAAATAGATAACTTCAAATCATTCATTAGAAATCCTAAGAAACAAGAAATGTATCATATATTGACAATTATACAAAACCTGTAATTGTTTTAGTTCAAAAATGAAGCATTAGCACAATATGATTTCTTAATAGGACTCATATTATTTTAAAGTATTAAGTGCATATAACTATGAGCAATAAAGTGATAAACACACAAAAAAACCCACACAACAACACACTCCTGGAAAAAGGAGTTACCAACCTATTACCCAATACCTGAATAAAACAGATAAAGAGACATAGTATTATTCAAATTCTTTAAAAGTCTTAAGTTATTAATTTTTAAGCTTTAATCCACAAAAATCAGATAACAGAACTTTTCTAAAATTTATAGGCAAAGTGACTGAAGACCGATGCTAACTGTACTTTGATTTTTAAGTTAAAAAACCAGACGTCACATTCAGTTCCTTCTCCTTATACTTACTCTTAAAAGGTACTAAATCTAAGATTCTTTTCACGGTTAAAAAAAAAAAAGTATCACAATTTTAGTATTTAAAATCTAGCCAAATTGGCCATTAAATAATTTTTTTAATATGAGTAAGTAAAACTAAAATACAACTTCTAAGGAAATGTTTTTCTTCCCATGTTAAAATAACATGCCAATGGCTACCAAGGAAATATACTTTAAGAACATTCATTTGCACAGATTCCAATTATGAAATGTGTTGCAATAACATGGAATGCATGGAAAACACTTGAGGTGAGAATCATTTTTACAAGTTTTGCCAATTTGGGAGTATTATGCCTTCTATCTCCTTACTTTGACATAAAATGACCTCTAAAACATCACCAGCAGCTCATTATCCACTTACTATTGAAGCTGAAGTTTGTTTCCCCTCACTCTGTACTCAGTGAATATTCAACAGCTGTTTTTATGAATAGGCTAGAGGTTAAAAAAAAAAAGCTAGGTCTTTAATCTCCCTCCACCCACAACTGCCAATATAATAAATTGTTTTCTCAATTCATCTTTCTTGTTGTTAAAGGAAAGAGAATCAATACCTGGGGATAAGAAGATCGAACTCTGAATCCAAAATCTACAATACAATATTCCAGGAATATGAGCTGCAAAGCTCTAAGCAGCAATAGCAATTATAAAAGTAGAATAATAGCTAGTAATTATTGAAGTTTTTTGTACAACGTATCAAGTAAAGTGAGTGTGTGTTAGTCGCTCAGTCGTATCTGACTCTCTGCGATCCCATGGACTATAGCTCACCAGGCTCCTCTGTCCAAGGAATTCTCCGGGCAAGAATACTGGAATGGGTTGCCATTTCCTTCTCTACGGCATCTTCCTGACCCAGGGATCGAACCCAAGTCTCCCGCTTTGAGGGCAAATTCTTTACCTTCAGAGCCACCAGGGAAGTTCATCTGTCTAAATACTTTAACATAATCAACTCATTCCAGCCTTACTTTCCTTTTTCTAAAGTCATATAATTAACATCATCCTTCTTTGTTTCATTTTTTTAAAGCACTTCCACATTTTTCTTTAACTCACATCTGTAGGGTCTTGAACTATGGAAACAAAAACAAACTATCCTAACTGCCTAAATTTCAACTGGCTCCGTTGTTGTTGTTCAGTCACTTAAGTCACTCCCTGCGACCCCACGGACTGCAGCACGTTAGGCTTCACTGTCCTTCACTCTCTCTCGGAGTTCGTTCAAAGTCACGTCCATAAAGCGGTGATGCCATCCAACCATCTCATCCTCTGTCGCCCCCTTCTCCTCTTGCCCTCAATCACTCCTTTCGAAAGAAAATGGGAAAAGAGACTACTTCAGCAGAGTTGCATCCAGCAATTTAGCAAACGGTAACAGCCTAAGATGACAGTGCCAAACGTGGAACAGGTCTTCCCATCTCCACCTTGGCCTCCCTACCCTCGCTCTCCTCTCCCAACTCCCAGGGTCTCCGGAGACCAGAGCCCACCACCTTCCTGCTGCAGCCCAACCCTCCAGGCCTCGACTTTCCCACTTGACCGTAAGGCTCAAGACCGAGTTGGGGGACAAAAGAATAAGGTGCTGAAAGGCATCAGTCACTCTTCAAATTCCCAACTCGCTGGGGAGGTTAAAAAAAAAGAAACCCGAGGTAACAGGAGGTTCTGCTTCTAAGAAGTGGCAGAGACGAGGCCGGCAGGGCTGGGATAAAGTAGAAGACAACAAATCTACAAGAGGCGAAATAAGGGGTAAAGAGCGACACAGCGGAGGTCCTGAGGAAGTCCCAAGAGTCACAGCAAGAAGCTGCTTGCCTGGTTAAAAATGAGGGGAGGAGGGCAGCAAATCATTAGTAATCAAAGATATCTGAGGAAAAATATTTTTATAATATGGGATTCATAACGGAAAAACAATTTAAGAGATCTCTTGCGTGAAAATTTGGGGAGACAATGGACTAAATGACCTCAACGATCTGCGGTGGATCTAACAACATCTGATTCTTTGCCTAACCAATGCTTCTACCCCAGAAATATGTCACTCCACCCTCGCTCCAGTGCCTTCCTCCTTTCAAATTGCACACTCACAACCTACCAGCTACTTTTCATTACCACTGGAATTAAAAGAAACCAATTGTATTAAAATATAGTTATCAAAACAGTACAAGAAAATGTGATTTGATAACACTGTATGTGCTTTTTAAATCAACTCAGTAAACAATAAGTGAAAACAGTGGATACAGTGACAGACTTTATTTCTGGAGGCTCCAAAATCACTGCAGATGGTGACTGCAGCCATGAAATTAAAATACGCTTGCTCCTTGGAAGAAGGTGATGACCAACCTAGATAGCATATTAAAAAGCAGAGACATTACTTTCTCAACAAAGGTCCATCTAGTCAAAAGTTATAGTTTTTCCAGTAGTCATGTATAGATGTGGGAGTTGGACTATAAAGAAAGCTGAGCACTAAAGAATTGATACTTTTGAACTGTGCTGTTGGAGAAGACTCTTGAGAGTCCCTTGGACTGCAAGGAGATCAACCAGTCCATCCTAAAGGAAATCAGTCCTGAGTGTTCATTGGAAGGACTGATGCTGAAGCTGAAACTCCAATGTTTGGGCCACCTGATGCGTAAGAGCTGACTCATTTGAAAAGACCCTGATGCTGGGAAAGACTGCAGGCGGGAGGAGAAGAGGACGACAGAGGACGAGATGGTTGGATGGCATCAGCGACTCAATGGACATGAGTTTGAGTAAACTCTGGGAGCTGGTAACGGACAGGGAGGCCTGGCATGCTGCAGTCCACAGGGTCACAAAGAGTTGGACACGACTGAGAGACTGAACTGGACTGAACATAGCAGACCTACCACAGTTTCAAAGTAATGATGTGTGGTATAAGTAACATTTCAAGACACCTGCAAAAAATTTAATGTGATATGAAAATACCTGTGATTTCTATCCATGAAAAGTTAAAACTGGTACAAATAATACTGTGGTTTGTTTCGTATCGGTACATTCATAGCTGAAGTTTATGCTAACTTTCAGGAAAACATTAGTAGAAAAGAAGTTATTTTTCACCTTCTAAGTTCATTGCCTCCTGAACTCTATTCAGAAACCTAATTTGTGAACCCCAAATTAAGAGGCTTTGGTTAAATCCCTGATTATTTTCTCTCCAGGTTAATATAACAGCCTTGGGACGGCGCGCCCTGCCTCCAATATTTCGTCAAATCTATCCTTCACCCTGATAAAGGATCACAAAGGTTCATCTTCAAACAGTACTCCCCTGCTTAAGATCCCTGGACCGGCCCCTCACGGCCTGTAGGACTGTACGGCATTGACAGATGCACTCTCCTGACTCTGTTTCTCTAAGACAGTACTTCGACTAGTTTCCCAGCATTACACTGAACTTTCAAAACTTTCTGCCATGTTCTCTTTTCTACTTGTACACGACTCCACTGAAGTGTGTGTGTGTGACAGTCGCTCAGTTGTGTCCAATTCTTTGTGACCGCATGGACTATACAGTCCATGGAATTCTCCAGGCCAGAACACTAGAGTGGGTAGCCTTTCCCTTCTCCAGAGGAATCTTCCCAACCCAGGGATCAAACCCAGGTCTCGCACACTGCAGGCGGATTCTTTACCAGCTGAGCCACAAAGGAAGCCTATCATCCTCCAAAGCATCAGTGTCCTTTCCCGCAAACAGACCAATCTCTTCCTTGCCTATGAACTTCAAAATCAGTAAAGATTTTTGCCTGGCATATTATCCTGGGCTGTGGTTATCTGCACATATCCTTTTCCCCATACATGACAGTTTCTTTTTCCCCAAATTCAGTGTTCCCCCTGCTGCAAAAAGTGGTCTTGAGTATTTCTGAACTTTTCTAAACCAAAAATAATATCTCATATCCTGATTAGAGTTCAGTTTACAAAGGGATTTCTTACGTGTCCTTGTTTAAGTCTTATGAAGACAAGCAGTCTAAAGGATTACCTTAATAAGCCTATAAAAATAAGCAGTCTAAAGCTTTACCTTTGTTTTGTAGATGAGGAAACAGAAGTCCAGAGAGATAAATGATAAGACCTGAGCAAGTCAGTTTAACAAGCTGCTGCTGCTGCTATTAAGTCACTTCAGTCGTGTCCGACTCTGTGCGACCCCATCCCTGAGTTGGGATTATAAAATGCAAGCTCAAAAAAAAAAAAAATAAATAAATAAATAAATAAAATGTAGGCTCCTTGGTGCAACACTTACTGTGAATGTACCAGGCCCAGGACAGGTACAAAAAAAGCATGAGAGTGCTTCTTTTTCAAGAAACTATTCAACATGGTACCAATATGACCCTATGAGCAACAGCTTTTTTTTTTTTTTTAATACAGTAGTACAAGTCCTTTGCCGTACACCTGAAACTATCACAACATTGTTAACCAACTATGCTCCAATATAAAATAAAAAATTTTTAAGTATAAGTCCTGTAACAAAATTATAACATAAAGCTAAACATTCCCTAATGTTTAAAAATACAACCAGTTTTCCCTTTTAAAGTTTTTAACTACATTATTCTATTATTCTAGACCTCTGAAATAAAAGTTTCTTGTAAATACTAGTTAAATATTACACAACTAACAAGGGGTTATTACTTCCATCTCTAGAAAGAGAAACTAAAGTAATAGCTTAACATTTTAAGAATGTTCCAATTTAAAACTGTCAGGTAAGAATTCGTGACATTTATTACCCTGCTAATTCCTATTTATTTTGATCAAGTTGTTGAAATTTTTCAACTCAATTTTCACATGTTATAACATGGCCAAGAATTTTGGTTCCCAATAGATCTCTCTTTTGAAATTTGAGGCTTACAGAACATTGAGCTTTCAAGAGGGTGCTGCATGGACAGTACAGAACAGAATTCAATTCAATGAAGCAAACATTTATTCTTATATGCAAGGCTGGTAATGCAGGATGTGATGTGGAAGACCTAATTCCCGCTTTCGAGAAGCTTACTAGGAGGGATGGCAACCATAAAAATATCTATAATTTTTAAAATATGATGCTTATTATGCTTTAAATGTGATGCTTTACATATTACATACCTTAGGTAAACCTTCACGTAAGCAATTGGAGTAAAAAAAAAAATTTTTAAACATCCAAAATATCCTTATTTGGAATGAAAAATATACTGTATATACTACACAGGATGGATATTACATAGTGGTGGAAATCCATGAACTATAGTCACAAGTAACAATAGGGAAGTCTCAAAAACAGGATACAAGTAAAGGAGAAAAGTATTAGGGCAGGAGAGAAGGAGAACGTAGAGGGTCCGCAAGGAAAGGAAAGATGAGGAGTTTCTTCAAGTGATTTTTAGCGAGAGTACATGCTTTCTTAGAACCAGGAATAATTTTTTTTTTTTAAAGGATGGTGGTAATTACATAAAGGAATTTCAAGGTAAGGGAAGGCGAGGAAAGGAGGCAAGCCCCGGTGGAAGGCTAGAGCTCGCTTGGTGCTGGGTATTTCCCTTCCCCTGTTAGGTTAGGTTCCGGTGAAATAGTTTCTCCTGAGGGCACAACTTGTTAAAAAGAGCATTTCAAAGAGTATTTGGTGTATTTCCAAATGGTTTCTTTTTCCTTCCCCTGCCGGCTTCCAGCAGGGAGGAACTTTTCTCCCACATTAAGATCTGATTCTCCTGCAGCTTTTAACTCTCAGAGTTGTCCACCCTGGGCTGGTTGGTTGATTGATGGCTCAGGCTTTCCTACCCTAGCACTGATCCTTGCAGAGGTTTCCACTCTGGTGAGTGGTAATTCTCTGTACTGCCTGCCTCTCTCTCCAATTTGGGAGAACATTCATGACCTCATTTCTCTGAAGCATCTAAAAAGAGCTGTTAATTTTTTTAGTTTGTCCAGCTTTTTACTTGTTGTTAGAATACAGTGGCAACTCCTAAGCTCCTTCTTCCATGCCAGACTGGAAACCAGATATTCTTGAGTTTTGTGATATGTTTTTAATTAATGGTTTTTTAACAAGTGCTTTGTATATTAAGAATATTAACCTTTGGTTTTACGAATGTTTTTCCCCAATTTGTCATTTGTCTTGAAATTTTGTTTATGTTGTTTCTGACGACATAGGAGTTTTAAAGTCTTATGCAATCAAATCTTATGAAATTTGCCCTTTTGGTTTCTGATTTTACAGCACGCATTGACAGGCCTTTTCATTATCAAGATTACATTGCCTTTACATGTGTTCTCTTTTTATACTTTCGCGGTACTTTTAGTTTTTACATTTACAGTTCTCTCCATCAAGAATTACTTTTTCTTCAGATTTTATTAAATGGCTAGCTGGCTGTCACAAACTCATTTACTAAATTTTACATCATGTCCCAACTGATGTAAAATTCTACTTTTATCTTAAATGAGTCTCATTCAAGACTTGACTCTCAGCAGACAAAAACAAAAACCCAGCAATAGAGATAGGCCTCGTAAGGCAGTGGATAGCTGGAGACAAGTGATAAAAGAAGACTAACTTTACACTGTTCACCCTTTCGAATTTTACTCCATGTGCTTTGAACTACCACTCAAAACTATCAACAAAAATTGTTTAAAGTTCTGCTTAGTGGACATAATAGAATTACCAAATATTTCAGTCCTCTGTAAATTACATAACAACCCAATGTGTACCTGAGCAATACCTGAAATCATAGATCTACCTTGATTTCAAGTAGGTCAAGAACTATGATTTAAATGAACAGCTAAAGTACCTGAAATATGTCTAAATCCTTCATCACTGCAACCAAAGCTACTACCTCATACATGTAACAGCCTCAGATACGTGCATTCCCTAGACCCAGCCACCGGCAGATGCATTTTGCTTTCTTCATTGAATGTTGGCTAGTAACTATCAAAAACTTAATTCAGAATCTAATCTTTCTATTCTAATACAATCCAATTATGGTATTTTCAATACTATTTCTTTATAATTTGATTCAGATGCCAAAACTGGCCTGTTGTAACCATAATACCATAAAACAAACTGGCTAACACGTAAAAAACATTCATCTAGCCACAGATGGAAAAACAAAAGATTTTGTCTTTTAAGTTATTCTCTTTAAGATCCTCATGTCATTTTCTAAACAACTATTAAAGGTAGACTATACTTTTAATAAACTATAAAAGTTAGTCATTTTAGCCTTTCTATACATAAAAATATTTTCAAGCACTTGAAAATACTCCTCCAACAGAAATGGGAAGGTGACCTAGATTCAGTTTCATTAGTATACTCATTAATTATATAGATTAGATACTATCTCTGTACTCTGTAATTCTCTTACTATCTGCTCTCCGAGGTACCTTCCCACTCTTTTTTCCCTAATAAATCAGCTCCTTTAACATGTAGGAGACACATATTCCACGTATCTCCCAGGAACTCTAAAAGTGAAAACGCAGAAGAAAAATCAATTCTTTTTAATAGTATAATTACCCTTACTCTTTAAAACCCCTTGCATTTGATTATCATAATATTATCATCCTCACTTAACAGGAAACATAGATACACTTGCCAAACATCACATGAATGGCAATTAGAAATAGGTTTCCTGATAGAATGTCCTTTGCCCTAAATATACTGCATCCCACCATGATTAAACACAACACCCAAAGAAAAGAGTCTATGCAGAACACAGTGAAGGAACCACTCAAATGAATATTAGCAATATGCTTTTTTAAAAGCAATTAAGTTTAGTATTTAAAGAAACAATTTTCCATCTTCTAAACAAGAAATGGTCTCAAGTATGCCAAAAGAGACCACCCTTTAAAAGGCAGCAGGTCATGTATTTCCTTTTCTCCCATGTCTCTGAGCCTTGCCTTACACGATGAAGCACTAACCTAATGGCCATCTACTACCAGATCTCAACTATCAAGGCACAGCCCAGTACACCCACTACTAAAATCTGGGTTCTTCTCATGTAAGGCAACTCTTCAGATGAAATTAAAATCTGTTTAGACTAAGAATTCTCAACCAAATCAGGCTTGATGTTCCCCTTTCATAAAATATTTGCCAGCTTCTGCTTTATCACCCAGAAATGAAATTAAAAACAATCTCCCTACAGACTTCAAACAAACCCATGTATCTATCCTAAATAAAATATAGATGGAAAAGTGAAATAAAAATCATTTAAAATAAGGCATGTATTTCAGCATGTTAATCTTGAAACAAAACTGAACTAGAAAACATACAAGAGTAATTACCAGCTAACCACGACAGCTATGAACGCAAAGTACTTTGTGACATAATTTTCCAAAACTGTAAACAACTCCTGATCAAATTGTGAACAAAACAAATCTTTCTTTCACAAGTTGCATCTAGAAATAGACACTGGAAAATTCAGTAGCGGTTAAAACCATGCTTTATACATAAAACAGAGGTTCTAGGTTCAGATAAGTACAAATATTACACAAATGTCAGGCAGTGTGTTCTTAAATCTTGCAAAACATGGGAATATTCTTTGTTCAGGACAGCCTGTGCACCTACAAAGAGTATATAGCAACCCATCAAATGCTAGTGGTTTGCCTCAATCATTCCAACAACCCCCAAAGAACACCTCCCAACCTCCCCCTAGAGGGAACCTCCATCTGGACCCACTGCCTTAAACACAATCGGGCTACCACAGTATAATGTAAAGAACACTTGGGAAACATGCTTTCGAGTTCTATCACCTATAAGTTACGTGGTCATTGGCAGTGAGTTCCCTAAACCTCAGTTTCCAGTGTACTAAACAGGAATAAACACTACCTGGGCTCTGAGTTGTAAAAGTTTTAAAAAACATTATTTGAACTTTTACTGGGCAATTACTCTATCCTAGACAATAGGAAAACACAAATAACTAATATACCATACCTGTCCTTAAACATTTTACCATTCAGTAGGTCAGACCTAGGTAAAACATAACTACAATATAAAGCAGAATGACAGGCATTATATAGAAATTCAAGTAATTGATTATGGGGGCCTGGAGAAAATGAATAACTATGAAAATCAGGACATCTTCATGGCATAGGACACTGAAAGACTCTTGACAGGCAGAGAACAGGACACAAATTATTAAAGAAAAAATGAAGTACAGGCATAGGCACGGAACATGAAAATATAGCTTGGTTCAGAGAAGAAAGGTAAGGGAAAAAATACATTAGAGACTGGAAGGGCAGGAAAAATTAACGCTGTAAAAACATTTCAGGATCAGTTCATGGAGGAATCTGAATGCCATTCAAATACTTTGAGTTTTATTGGGCAAGAGAACTTTTTAGAAAACTGGTGTTTATGTGGCACACCTGATTTTCAAATAATGCTGAATAATGGCCAAAAATTATTCCAGACAAATGCAAATTTTCATTAATGAGATCCCTGAAATATATATGTCTTAAAATGCATAAATAAGCAAAAAGAGCCTCAGTTCAGTTCAGTCACTCAGTCATGTCCAATTCTTTGCGACCCAAGAGTAAAAAGCCTACCCAAGAGTAAAAAGGAGTTTCCGATTTCATTCCTTGCATAACAAAAACATTACTAATGTACTGAACCTGGGACCTTAAAAGAACTCAAGATAATCTCCTATTCGTTTTTTATTTTCTCTCAAACAAGTGGCAGAATTTTATAAAATGTATTTAGCGTACTTCATGTCAACCCTGGAAGACAAGAGGTAAACTGCAGTATTACTGACCTCTTTTTACTACAGGGAAACCGAGGAAGAAAAAGAATAAATTACAGTATGGTCACAAAATAAACTATTATATTTCCTAGAACTTTTAATTAAAGGCTTAAGCCCACGTTTCATCCTTTATTCTTCGTACCATCTGAATACTAGAATTATCTTTTATTACCGTCTTAACAGGAAAAAAAAAAAAAAGATGCGAATTAAATTTCAAGATCACTTCCTCGATTCGGTACTGCCACCAAAAATATCAGTTTAAATTCTGCCTCCTGAAATTAAGATACCTGAGAGACCTGCAAGGTTCGACCAGTAACCCAACTTCCCCAAAAACAGACAGCTATAAATAGCAAGTCAGGTCAGGAATCCTAAATCCAACTTTTACTCTGAATATCTGGCAGGTCAGAGGTGTGTTTGTAATACAGGCTTTGCGGATGTGGTGATAGGAAGATGTCGTAAGAGGCCCAGAACAGTGGTATCTACACACTCACGACTGCAAACTTGAAATCCAAGGCTTTCCTCCTCTGCCCCTCCCTGCATTGCATCACAAACCAGGAGACTCCTGACAGGCCTGAGCAACGATTCTCCGACCTCTGCCTGAAAATGCGGTGCTTTGATGATGTCCAGGGCCTCAGTGAACACTGAGAACACCGATGTAGCTAAACACATCTCAAAATTTCTCCTCTCCAGAATCTAGGGCCTGGTCCAAAAGGACTCTGTCAGACACCGTTTCCACGACTACTATTTTGTTTTTCACACAGATATTAACAACCCCCAAGTCCCCTTCCTCGGCCTCTCACCACCCTCTCCCCTCTACGCCTGGTGGGCGTTCTGGACGAAAGGAGCCAGAACCCGGAGGTCAGAGCCAAGGATCCAGGCGGCAAGGCCGTACGGCGCGGGCAGGGGTCCCGGCAGCCCAGCCCCCGGAGCCGGGCAGCCCAGACTTGGCCTCGGCCAACGCGCCGCCGCCGCCTATCAGCGGAGCGTAGGGGCGGGGCTGGCTGGCTCCGCGGCGGCTCTGCCGGCGGGCGGGGAAGGGTGGGGGGGGACCGGCCGCCGCGCAGCTCCGGCCGCCGCGCGCAGACACCGGGCCCGGCTCCCGAGGGCGCCAGCGCGGCCCTGGGGAGTGCCAGGAGCCGGAGGGCGCGCGGCCTGCCGTTGGCCGCCTGGTCCGCCACCCTCGGCACCCACCCGCCCCCGAGGTGGGGTCCAAGCCCCCGGGAAGATGGTGTCCTGGATCATCTCCAGAGCCGTGGTGTAAGTGCCGCTCACGGCGCCCCTCCGCCCCCACGCGAGGCCCCGGAGGCCGGGGGTGGCGGCAGGGCCCGGGAGGGGAAGGGAAGGCCCGGGCCTGGGCGGGGTGGGCTGGCCCGGCCTCGGGCCTGCCCGCGGTCTGGGAGCCCTCGGCCTCCTCACCCTAGTCCACGTCGCTGCGGGGCTCCCTGCGTCGGCCGAGGGCCCGGCTGCTGCGGTGCGGCCGGACTGCGTGCGGCTCGCCGGCCCTGCTCCCGCGGCGCTGGGTGGGCAGGCGCGCAGGGCAGGCGGCGCGCGCTCCCTGCTCGCTCTCCCCGCGCTGCGCGGCACCGCCCTGCGGGCCCGGGAGCGGCGCGCCTCGCGGCGGCGCCCTGCGCAGGCTCCGCAGAAACTAAGCGCGGGAGGCTCGGCGATCCTCCTGAGGATGCCGTGGCAGCGCCGAGCCTTTGTATCGTGCGTTGCGGGTCTCCCAGGGCGGCTGATTGCCTCTCGGTCACGTGTGGTAGGAGGAGAGATTTGTCTAAAAATCCGAGACCGCTCCCAGCTCAGATCCCTAGGAAGGGCCTCAGTTGCCCCGAGATTTACAGCTTATCGAGAAAGGAGCTCATTATTGAATGGCGACACTCGCCTGCTCGAACGGATCCCAGAATTTGGCCCTGTCGTGGTGGAAATATTTGCAAAGGGATTGAGAGGTTGCAGGTGCCTGTGGCCTTTGTTCGGATTATCCATTCATTTCATTGTGCTTTTACCACTGTTACAGGCCCATAAGAAAAAAATTAGTTGAGTTGTGGGGTTTACTCTGTAAAGATTGGACTGCAATTTAAACTGATTTTCTCCAATCCTTCTTGATTTAACCCCCACCTGGAACACGAAAGTCACGAAGTAAACAACAGTGACGTAGATATAGCCAGGGGCCCATGGATTCATTAATCATGATCTCTGTAGGAGTATTATCTCTGTACCTTTCTGAAATGTTTTCAGGTGGCAGGCTTCTCCGATTAACTTTATAATGTGGAAAAAAGAACATTGCCAGATTGCTCATTTATTTCTCAGTCAGAATTAGCTAATTTTTCTGTTGTTTGGTGTTTTGATTTGTTTTGGGTTTGTTTTGTTTTTTCTTTGAGAGTGAATCAATCGCTTGGTAGCCCTGTTTAACTTGATTTGCAGTAGCATTCAAGATGTGTCATTTGATTGTCTGAATGCAGTTTTTATCTTCCTCCGTATAGTTTTTAGTTTTAAAGCTTCAGAGGGGCCCATCTTCATTTGTACAAAACTAAAAATCAAGAAATAATACCACAGATGTCTTAAGATTTTGTTTTTTAGTTTAGGTTTTTTGTTGTTGTTTTTTTTTTGTTTTTTGGGGGGTTTTTTTGCCTTTTGGGGCCTTCTTTTAAGTCTATGTTTTCATAACACAGACATAACTTTCCTGACCTGGTAGATGTCTACCAACTGTTGTGTCAGTGCTTGGAAAATCAAGTATCCAATTAAGACATTGTCGTGTTGTTTTGTTTGTATTTTTTTTATTCTCGGGGTTCCTTTAACCAGTTCTTTAACTGACAGAGAATTGTGAAGCACTCATTTAATTTGCATTCATCAAAGTCAGATTTTTGTTTTTGATCATTAACTATGAGTATGAATGTCTTCTATGTGCTATGTAGAACACAAGGATTAATCATATATGACCAATCTTAATGGAACTGACAGTTGCAATACCAGATACCTGCAGTACAGGGTGAAGTCTGTACAGTACAGGGTGAAGAGTTACACGCAGAGCTATAGGGTTTAGACAAGGAAGGGATTGTATCTGGTTGGAGAATCAGAAAAAGCAAGGGCGATTACATTTGAGATGGGCCTTCAAAGACGGACTGACTTTAGACAGCTGAAGATGAAAAAGGAGAGGATTCCAGATAAACGGGTCACTGTGAGCCAAAGAACAGAGAAGGGAAAGCCCAGATTAGTTACGGAGGACTTAGAGACTGGAGAGAGAAAGCTGGAAAGGTAGGCGGGGGCCTGTTTTCAAGGAATAGTCAAGGAGAAGTGATAGCTATTATTAGGCAGCCGTGGATTTGCTTTAGAGGATTCTGTGCCTTAGGTGAGATGGTTGTGAATGGTGAGACTCTGAAGATGGGAGACCCCTTAAGGAGTTCCCTAACTGGAGAGAGGATTAAAGCCTGCAGTGCTAGAATTTACAGAATTAAAAGTGCAAGGCAAAGGAAAGGGAGATAATAGTGAGGGAGAAAAGGTCATGAGAGTGTATTTATCAAGTGTCAGGAAGTTTATCTCTTGAGCCCTTGAACTATTAGCATATTAAAAAGCACACTTGCCAGGGAATATAAGCATCATTATATTTTGTCCTCTGCTCCTCAGTTTCTCTAAGCACTGCGCGTTTTCTACTCCCTTGATCACACAGAAGAGTAAGAACATGAAGGATCAACCCCAGGGTTTATACAAACTTGGAAACCTTTTCACACTCACAAATAGAATTTACTACATTGTTTCTAATCCTCTGGAACAGCCAGCTGGTCCTGAGCCTAAAGAAAGATCAGACAGTTCTCTCCATGTGAACCTTGGGCAATACGAACGAGGAACACAAGGACCCTCTTTAACCTGAGCTCCCTGAGTGCGTGAGCACTTTCTCCCTCGCCCAGTGGCAGACCCTTACTAGGAAGAGCACTGACTTGGTAATCAGCCCTGGATGCCAGTTAATGGACCCGGGCAATGTACTAAATCTGTGTTTCATCGTCTTAAAAATGATTACAATATTTACTACTTAAAACTGTTGTCAATATTTAGTTTAACTAAAACACACCAAATGTGCCTGACAGTTGTTATGCACTTAAAACTTAGTATATAGATAGGGTTTTTGTTTTTATGAGGGAGAGAAGTTAGATGGTGTAGCAAGAAATATCACTGGACTGTCATCATCATTAATGTTATCCTTGGAAACCTGGAATTTAGAACTAGCTTTGGTTGTATTAACCAGATGCATGACCTTTAGTCAGTTCTCACTGATTATAGACCTCTGTTTCTTACTCTGTAGAGGTAGAAGGGTCTGGGAATCTCCAAACTGTTTTGTCAGCTGTAGCATTCTGCGATGCTGTAAGGATTTTCATTTTTCTTCCAGTCTGTTTAAAATTAGCTTGCTTTATTTTTACAGGCAAAATTGAAAGGTTAGTTAGCAATTATTAAGTGATAGTAATCTGAGACTACCAAATGATATTATATGTAATATAATACGTGATACCCATAACCTTCTAAAACATGATTCTTAGAGGTTGAGGGAAATCCCATTTTTCTGATTTGTGTCTACAGCATAGCTGGTCATTATGATCAGGACTGAACGCAAATTGTCTGAATTCAAATATCAGCTGTGCCATTTAGTATTGGCTGCTGCCTACCCCATTGGATTAAATGTGTTCATATACATAATGTTCATTCTCCTCCATCAGGTAGATAGTAAGTATTCAGTAATGTTAGTAGTTATTATCAGAACAAGGAAGAACATATTCACCTACAGTCTCAGTGTACTGAACATTTAAACTATTTTCAGTTTACATTTTTCTTTGTCTTTCTGTGTAGGTTACATAGTGGTAATTAAAAGTATAGTAAAAGTAATTTTTACACTGCCATTTATTGTTATATGATAAGCATCTCCTACATTGCTCTGAAACCTTATTTTATATCTTCCATTTGCTCAGGCCACTATTCATAATTTTCATAGCCATTCTTTGATCTTTTAATTTTCCTTTTAGACCATTTCTAGTATCTCATTATCATAGGTAATGCTATAATGTAATTATAATACTGAATTGGATATCATTTATATATATTTTTAAAGTGTTTCCTTAGGATAAATATCCAAGAGGAGTATTTCTGAATCAAAGGTTATGAATATTTTTGTGACCTTTAATGTCAATGTCCAAATTGCTATCCAAAAAATAATTAATATTTTACACTACCACCAGCAAGGTATGAGTACTGTCTCTATCACAGTGTAGCCAGATTGGGAAGGTTTAATTTTTTTTAATGTTTTCCTAATGAATATAACATTGTTTTCTTTTGTATTTTTCTTATTAGCATTAATATTTGTCCTAATATTTATTATGTCATATACAAATAATCTATGCACTTTACCCATTAATCTCTTGCCTACTTAATAATTTACTTGTTTATCTGAACTCCTTACCTAATAAATCAACCTTAAGTCCTATTTGATGCAAGTGTGTTTCTACATCTAACTATACTTCTCTTTAGTTAAGTTATCCAGAGAGTTTATAGTTTTAATGCAGTTTATAGTTCAACTTGTTCATTTTTTATTTTGTGATTTTTTTTTCACTTCTAAATATAAAATATTTACTCCAAATATTTAATTAGAACTATTTTCTCATATAGAATTTTTAGATAAATTTAGAGACTTCCCTTTAAATTCCATAAATCTGCATTTCCCTTTTTACATCTTAACACATTTTAATTTTCCTCTTACTGTAATTTTATTATCTGGCAGTAGTAGTAAAACCTCAGTTCTCTTTCTTTAATTGGTCCTCTTCCATTGTATTTAGTGAGTATCTTTAGAGTCTAAATTACATCCCTTAAAAACCACACTCCAGCAGTTGTTTCCAACATCATCTGTTTTCCCTCTCCACTTTATCTTTCTTGTCAGCATGCAAACATGCTATTATTGCTCCCATCTTAAAAAAAAACAAACACCTCTCTTAATGTGCTCTACTTTCCATCTCATTTACCTATTTCTCTTCCTCTCATTAAAGCAAAAGACTCCTCAAAAGAACAGTCTACATACACCTTCACCAGTCATCCTTTGGGTCACTCTTGAACCCATACCAATTAGGCTCTACCATCAACTCCTCCACATGGCCAAAAGGGTTGGTCCTCTTCTGACTTATCAGCAGCTTTTGATACAATTGCTCTTTCTCTCCTTGAAATACTTCCTTCACTTGGATTCCCAGAAACCTTGCTTGCATTGTTTTTTTCTTAAACTCACTGGCCACTCCCTACTTAGTCTCCCTGGCCACATTCTTCCACATGCCCTGAATTATTAAAATTGATGTGTCCAGAGGCTCAGCCTTTTTCTTTTCTATCCATACCCCTATGAGGGCTCTCGTTAATTTACATCTTCAACCTAGACGTCTGCTGAACTCATGATCATATGTATTTTTAACTGCTTGAGTCTGCATGGAAACATCTGTCGGGTTGGCCAAAAAGTTCATTCTGTAAAACATTACAGAAAAACCCAAACAAACTTTTTGGCCAACCCAATAGAAGTCATCTTGAACTCAAGCTATCCAAAACTGAACCCCTGAATTGCCTTTTTGACCTGACTTTGGCAGCCTGCCCCAGCTCAATTATTGACAACTCAGGGCTTCATTCTGTTCAGTTCAGTTCAGTTCAGTCGCTCAGTCGTGTCCGACTCTGCCACCCCATGAATCGCAGCAAAACTTGGCATCATCCTTGATTCTTCTTTTTCTGTTGTTCTCTACATTGAATACTATGGTAAATCTCATTGACTCCATCTTCAAGATCTATCCAGATTCACCCAGTTCTCATCACCTTTACTTAACATTACTCTAGTGCAAACCTGTTTCATTCCTGAAATGTATTATTATAAAAGCAACCTGCTTCTACCCTTTGTGTGTATATTTGTTAAGATTATGACAGGATTAATGGAAAACATCTTGAGTAATTTTTAAATCATTGGGAACTTTGAGGGCAGTCACAATTTACTAGTGATTTTTCTTCCTTTTGGTAAAATCTCAATAATAGCTAAAATGACTGTTGTTGTTTAGTTGCTAAGTCATGTCCAACTCTTTTGTGACCCCATGGACCATAGCCCGCCAGGCTCCTCTGTCCATGGGATTTCCCAGGCAAGAATACTGGCGTAGGTTGCCATCTCCTTCTCTAGGGGATCTTCCTGACCCACGTGTCCTGCATTACAGGCAGCTTCTTTACCACTGAGCTCCCAGGGAATTCCGATGGCTAAAATAATTTCTTTCAATTAACTTAACGTAGATTTTAATAATAACTTTATTTACCAGTTTTGATGAGCTCATCATGTAGATAGCTTAAATGTTCCTGAGTGATTCTAAGAATAGGATACTTACTGCTTTTAGGTAATGAGAAATAAGGAAAATAGGAGCAATGATATTTTCAAAGAAATTGGAAAAGTTAAAAATCTTAAACATGGAATTTTCTGTGCATGTCCTGCAACAGGTCATTTTTGCTGTCTTCCTTAATTAAGAAAGAAAACACATCCTAAACCTTTGGGTCTTGTTTTCATCACACAGGCCAAAACTTCCAACAAGATTCCTTTGTCAGCCTTCATTTCAGAAACAATTTGCTTTTGTCCACTTTTTGTCACTGCTGCTATATTAGCTATCTCTTTTTCCACTGTATTTTTTTTTTTTTTTAATTTGTCTCTGCCATGTGGCATTTAGGATCTTAGTTCCCCAACCAGGGATCGAATCTGCGCCCCCTGCATTGGAAACATGGTGTCTTAACCACTGGACCTCCACTGGATTTTTTAAAATAATTTTAGCACAGAGATTTTTATATTTTTTTTTTCAGTATAGATTTAAATGTTTAAATAAACAGTATGTGTGCTTAGTCGTTCAGTCGTGTCCGACTCTTTGTGACCTCATGTACTATAGCCTGCCAGGCTCCTCCATCCGTGGGGATTCTCCAGGCAAGAATACTGGAATGGGTTGTCATGCCCTCTTCCAGAGGATCTTCCCAACCCTGGGATTAAACCCAGGTCTCCCACATTGCAGGCAGATTCTTTTTTTTTTTTTTTTTGCAGGCAGATTCTTTACCATCTGAGCCACTAGGGAAGCACAAACAAACAGTATATTACAATAATAATAGTATAAATGGGTAACTTAAATATCTTAAATATGATATTACTGTTTGGTCATCACGTGGAGAAGATCACTGCTGAGTCTCTGTTACAGGAACATGAGCTTATTTCTGTCATTGGTCATGCATTTGCCTTAAACCGCCACTTTCGTTGAAGATAAATGACAAAGATAAAAATTGTTATAAGTGTCTTTATGTTTACAAAACTGTCTGTTAATAGTTTAAGCATAGTTATCCCTATTACTGAAGCAAATTTACCAGCTTCAGGCATGTGGGAATTAACAAAAGCCACTATAACTAAAATTCAGGTGAAATGTCCTACTAAGATACTATGGTCAGAGACAATGGTTGCAATTGGAATGGAATTATTTAACAATGGCTAGAGATTATTTTAAGTATAACTCAGACTAGCTAATGTTAAAATATTATACACCTCTTCATATTGATATTCAAACTATTTTTTGTTTCATTGGAAAGTGAAAAGTGAAGTCGCTCAGTCGTGTCCCACTCTTTGCAACCCCGTGGACTGTAGCCTACCAGGCTTCTCCATCCATGGGATTCTCCAGCCAAGAAAACTGGAGTGGGTTGCCATTTCCTTCTCCATATTTCATTGGAAGATCCTTTAAATATGTCAGAGTTTCTTAAGCTAGCACTACTGAAATTCTGGACTGGATAGTTCTTTCTTGTAGGAGGCTGTACTGTGCATTGTAGAAGGGTTAGCAGCATCCCCGGCCTCTATTCACAGGATGCCAGTAGCACCTCCCACAGGTACAACAGCCAAAAATATCTCCAGATGTTGCCTGGTTCTGTTGGAGTGATGCTCTACAAGATACAATGCCCTCAGTGTCCCCATCTGAAAATGGCTTTGTTGTTTACTATTTCCTGCTTCTGTGGGAGAAATTATAAGCCATAATGATATGGAAAGTCATAAAGCATCTTGGGATATCTTTTAAGAATTTTCTAGATAAAATATTGTTGCTGATCATTCTCACATTTTTAATACTATTTCAAAATTAATTTCTATTTCAGAATGTACAGAGAATTTCCCCAAATTGATGACAATTGTTGGTGCAGCACACTTTGAAAATAATTTTTGTAATCTCTTATTCTGCATACTAACTCTCATAGTCCTTATTTTCTAAATTTATAAATGAAATGTGGTTTACAAATTCCAGTTTTCCTGGCCCCGAAGTTGTTAGCATATTAGCATTTGAATGCAGAGAGAAGGGTTACCAGCATGTTGCTTTCTTTGCTATTAACAGTCTCATCAACTCTACAAAAGCAGAGCAACGTAAAAAAAGAAAAATCATGAAAACAAAAGTCATAAGAAAAATCTAAACCCAATAGACTTGTGCTGGCCAGTAATTCAGAATTTAATTTCAGAATGTATTCAAATATTTCATTGCAGAGAGCATTAATATTTTCAAGTAATAATATGCCCATTTTACTGGTTTTTGAAAGAATTATTCTCACCCATGTATAAACCCAAGCATTAGACTGTGGAAAACTTCCTTAACCTTTATGTCACATTTCTGAGTAATGTATTATATACAGTTTGCTGGGACTTTTACAGCAAAGTACCACCAAACTGGATAGCTTAAACCACAGAAAATCATTGTGTCAACAGGTTCTTCCTTCTGCGGGCTGAGAGAGAATTTGTTGCATGTCTCTCTCCTAGCTTGCACCCTGATCTCTGCTTTCATCTTCACCTGGCATTCTCCATTTGTGCCTGTTTCTGTGTCCAAATTTCCCATTTTTATAAGGATACAAGTCATATAGGATTAGAGCCCACCCTAATTACCTCATTTTAACTAGATTACCTCTGCAAAGACCCTGTCTTCAGATAAAGTCACCATATCTTTTAAGGGGGACACAATTCAACCCATAACAATCTCTTTTATAAAAACAGGAAAACTAGTATATGGCAAGGAATAATTTGAGGGATTGGATTAGAAAAGTAGGGGGGAAAATCTAACAAAATAGCTGTCTACACATAATTTGAGTTGTCACTTGAGAGAAGGAATACTAATTTTTCTATTTTAACTGAAATGCAAGGCTAGAGCAATAGGTCGATGTTATAGGGAAGATAATTTTATTCATGTAAGGGAAAACTTTGACACCTGGTGTTGTTCAACACTGAGACTGACAGTCTCAAGAAAACAGTATGTTGTTCTCCATCACTGGAAGCATGAAAGGAAGAGTAGAAAGCTAGTTACGGATCTTGATTATATTACTTATACGCTTCCTACAGAGAATCATAGATAAATTACTGTGAAGCATTTCGTATTTAATAAAACTACTTAGATATTTAAATGAACACATTAACCTTGTATTGGACTTCCCTGGTGGCTCAGCTGGTAAAGAATCCACCTGCAATGCAGGAGACCTGGGTTCGATCCCTGGGTTGGGAAGATCCCCTGGTGGAGGGAAAGGCTATCCACTCCAGCATTCTGTCCTAGAGAATTCCATGGACTGTAGTCCATGGGGTCACAAAGAGTCAGACACAACTGAGCAACTAAGCATACACACACATTAACCTTGTATTAC
Organism: Cervus canadensis; assembly: GCF_019320065.1. Taxonomy (NCBI): domain Eukaryota; kingdom Metazoa; phylum Chordata; class Mammalia; order Artiodactyla; family Cervidae; genus Cervus; species Cervus canadensis. The sequence goes on along the minus strand of NC_057393.1, from coordinate 73,661,505 downwards.
AACAATATAAGGAATAATTAATAAGCAGCATTGTTTGGCATTTACAAAACAGCGTGATTATATACAGCACTGAATAAGTTACATGCTAAAGCTTCTGCTAACATCACACTTTTTCATTATCAAACTATAATCACCCATCTTAAGGGCTCCTACCTAGCCAAAACTATAAAGTGGATAAACTGACTTTAATCTGTAGAGACACCATCATGCTGGTACCAAAACCAAAGAACACCAAAAAGAAAAAAGAAAATTACAAACCAATATGCTTGATGAATATAGATTCAAAAGCTCTCAGCAAAATATTAGGAAACTGAATCCAACAATACTTTAAAAAGATTATACACTATGACCAAATGGGATTCATCCCAAATTCTTAAGGACAGTTCAGTATATGCAAATCCGTGTAATACACCACATTAACAGCAGTCAAAAACCACAGGATCATCTCAGTAGATGCAGAAAAAGTATTTGACAAAAATTCAACATCCATTCATGATAAAAAAAAAACAAAAAACTCTTACCAAAGTGGGTAAAGAGGGAACATATCTCAACATAATAAAAGCCGTTTATGACAAACCCAAAGTCAATGTAATGTTCAGTGGTGAAAAGATGAACGCCTTCCCACTAAAATCCCACAAGGATGCCCACTCTCATCACTTCTATTCAACAAATTATTGGTAGTCCTAGCCACAGCAATTAGACAAAAGACACTGAAAGATTTCCAAATTGGAAGGAATGAAGTAAAATTGTCACTATATGCAGATGACATGATACTATATATTGAAGGATTCCACACAAAACCTACTAGGTAAATGCATTCAGCAAAACAGCAGGATACAAGATTAACATTCAGAAGTTGGTTTGCTTTTCTTTACACTAACAATGAAATATCGGAAAGGGAATGTTTAAAAAAAAAAAAAAAAACCTTTAAAATTGCACCGAAAAAATAAAATACCTAGGAATAAACCTGACCAAGGACGTGAAAGACTTATACACTGAGAACTATAAAATATTGATAAGTGGATAAACTGATTTTTTTTCTTTAACATTTGGGAGGCCCACAGCAACAATGAACAGTAGGTTTCCTTAAGTGTTGACTTAAAGAATATGGGAATAGAAGAGAACAAACTTAGGGATATTTGACTAATGGTTATCATTGCAGCTGAGATCAGTTCTTCCACTGCTTTATGCCTTGGTCTTTGCTTTCTATGGGAATACTGACCCACCTCACTATTGCTGAACAAACTTTCCAGTTGTTCATTTGATGTTTGTTTATTTACACTGTATTTTTTAATCATTAATTTTCATCAACCTTAGTTTCTGTTTCTGATTTTCTGAAATATGGGCCTTTCCGTTTTTACTTTGTATACCTAAGCTAATTTTGCCAGTATAAATGATAATGGTGTTTTTTTGTTTGTTTTTTTTTAATGATAATGGTTTTAAGGTGTTTAATAGATGGTAAAAGTATAGGACAACCTTTTCTCTAAAGATATACCTCTTGGTCCATATAGAAGAACTTTGCTAGTGGATAAATCTTAAACAATCTAAAATTAGTAAAATGTTAAATAAAACTATGAGAAAAGTAGTCTGAAAGCTCTGTGTAAAGATATTCTGACAGTCTATCTGGTCTTTTCCTTCTCTAAGTAAAAGTTTCAGATGTACAAATTAGAAATAAACTTTTTCTCTCCCGTAAAGTTTATGCATTGTCATTATGATTAAATATTTTTAGGAACTTATAAATTCCACCTCTTGTATTGTTTTATATGGTAAATAAATCTGATACAAATTATACTTTATTTCAGTTGATCTCCTGAGTTTAAAAAATGTACTGTCTAGGCGTAGGGGATTAAGAGCTACAAGAATATATTGTACAACGCAGAGAATATAATCAACATTTTATAATAACTATAAATGTAGTATAACCATTAAAAACTGTGAATCATTATGTTGTACACCTGAAACTTGCATAATATATTCCATCAACTATATCTCAAAAATAAATAACTTTTTTAAAGAAATGAAATGTACTGACTTCTAGTAACTCTATATCAATTACCTTTAATGCTTGCTGGTGACAAATCTTACTATGCTTTAACTGAAATAACTCATCTGAAACAAAGACCACTTAAACATAGGTGGCAAGCCATTCTAAGAGTAATAGTTATAATAAAAAGAGACCTTGCTTACCTTGAATGACTGAGACGTACAAAGAAAACGCTGAACATGATATAACCTATAAGCTAAAATTGACACTGCCTGTTTAAATATGTGAAGGAGAAGAGGGCAGAGGCTGAGATGGTTAAATAGCATCACTGACTCAATGGGCGTGAATCTGAGCAAGCTCTGGGGGATAGTGGAGGACAGAGGACCTGCTATGCTGCAGTCCATGGGGTGACAGAGAGTTGGACACGACTTAGTGACTGAACAACAACAAATCTAAACTGTGGTGAGAGGAGGAGATGTATGAGGAAGGACAGCATTCAGTTTGGCTCCCCAGCTTCAAAGTCTGTCATACTTCTCTTGTCCTCACTTCTGTGTTTTTCTCACCTTTTTGTCTGGTTTTAATCCTCTTCCCTTCTCTCTCCATAGCGGGAAGGAGAAAATGGAATGGTCTCTGTCATATGCAGAGATACAGTAATTTAAAAGGCTGTAAATATAGTCTCCAAACCAACAGAGAAAAAAGGAGGCTAGAGGATTATAAAAGACCAAAATAAAGAGGACAGGGGGTGAGAAACACATGGACAAAAAAAGATAGTAGAAATGGGTTCAAATATATAGATAAAGATAATAAATGTAAAAAGATTCTATTCTTCTGTTCAAAGAGACTGTAACAATGGAAAAACCTATGAAGTTATAAAATGTGGTTGAAAGATGAAGGATCTAAATAAATGAATAGCTCTTATTAATGAATCAATATTAGTTGATGGTTATTAATTCTTCCAAAATAGAATTCCCTGGAATTCCAGGAAGAATGTGTTGTTTTTGCTTTCATGGAACTTGATAGACTAATCCGTAGTTCATGGGGAAGAACAAAGGTTAAGGAATCAGTAAAACAGCAACAAAAAACAAGGAAGGAAAACTTGTTTTATTACATTTCAAGATTTATTATAATGTTGTAGTAATTGGGACACTGTAGTATTGGTGCATTGCTTGACAGTACACTTAAGGAAACACAAGCAAGAATCCAGAAACTAACCTAGGCATGTAAGGAAATCTGATATGACAGTAGTATTCAAAATCAGTGGGCAAGGAAGGATAATTAGTGTTGTGACAACTTGGTTATCTCAGGAAAAAGGAGAATGTGACTACAGCCTTCAGTTCAGTCACTCAGTTGTGTCCAACTCTTTGTGACCCCATGGACTGCAGCACACCAGGCCTCCCTGTCCATCACCAACTCCCGGAGCTTACTCAAACTGATGTCCATTGAGTCGGTGATACCACCCAACCATCTCACCCTGTGTAGTCCCCTTCTCCTCCCGCCTTCAATCTTTCCCAGCATCAGGGTCTTTTCAAATGAGTCAGTTCTTCACCATCAGATGGCCAAAGTAGTGGAGTTTCAGCTTCAACATCAGTCCTTTCAATGAATATTCAGGACTGATCTCCTTCAGGATGGACTGGTTGGATCTCCTTGCTGTCCAAGGGACTCTCAAGAGTCTTCTCCAACACCACAGTTCAAAAGCATCAATTCTTCGATGCTCAGCTTTCTTTATAGTCCAACTCTCACATCATACATGACTACTGGAAAAACCATAGCTTTGACTATTCGGACCTTTTTTGCAAAGTAATATGTCCGCTTTTTAATATCGTGTCGAGTTTCATCATAACTTTTCTTCCAGGGACCAAGAGTTTTTTAATTTCATGGCTGCAGTGATTTTGGAGCCCAAGAAAATAAAGTCTGTTACAGTTTCCGTTGTTTCCCCATCTATTTGCCATGAAGTGATGAAATCAGATGCCATGATCTTAGTTTTCTGAAAGTTGAGTTTTAAGCCAGCTTTTTCACTGTCCTCTTTCATCAAGAGGCTCTTAAGTTCCTCTTCACTTTCTGCCATAAGTGTGGTGTCATCAGCATATCTGAGGTTATTGATATTTCTCCCAGAAATCTTGATTCCAGCTTGTGCTTCATCCAGCCCGGCATTTTGCATGATGTACTCTACATATAACTTAAATAAGCAGGGTGACAACATACAGCCTTAATGTACTCCTTTCCCAATTTGGAACCAGTCTATTGTTCCATGTTCCATGTCTGGTTCTAACTGTTGCTTCTTAACCTGCACACAGATTTCTCAAGAGGCAGGTCAGGTGGTCTGGTATTCCCATCTCTTTAAGAATTTTCCATGATTGGTTGTGATCTGCAGAGTCACTTTGGCATAGTCAATAGGCAGAAGTAGATGTTTTTCTCGAACTCTGTTGGTTTTTTGATGATCCAACGAATGTTGGAAATTTGATCTCTGGTTCCTCTTCCTTGTGTAAACCCAGCTTGAACATCTGGAAGTTCACGGTTCAGGTACTGTTGAAACCTGGTTTGGAGAATTTTGAGCATTATTTTGCTAGCGTATGAGATGAGTGCAGTTTTGCGGTACTTTGAGCATGCAATGTCCCAAAGACATTGCCTTTCTTTGGGACTGAAATGAAAACTGACCTTTTCCAGTCCTGTGGCCACTGCTGAGTTTTCCAAATTTGCTGGCATATTGAGTGCAGCACCTTCACAGCATCATCTTTTAGGATTTGAAAAGCTCAACTGAAATTTCATCACCTCCGCTAGCTTTGTTCTTAGTGATGCTTCTTAAGGCCTACTTGACTTCACATTCTAGCATGTCTGGCTCTAGGTGAGTGATCACACCATCATGTTATCTGGATCATGAAGATCTTTTGTGTATAGTTCCTCTGTGTATTCTTGCCATATCTTCTGCTTCTGTTAGGTCCATACCGTTTCTGTCCTTTATTGTGCCCATCTTTGCATGAAATGTTCCCTTGGTATCTCTAATTTTCTTGAAGAGATTTCTAGTCTCTCCCATTCTACTGTTTTCCTCTATTTCTTTGCATTGATCACTGAGGAAGGCTTTCCTATCTCTCCTTGCTATTCTTTGGAACTCTGCATTCAGATGGGTATATCTTTCCTTTTCTCCTTTGCCTTTAGCTTCTCTTCTTTTGTCAGCTATTTGTAAGGCCTCCTCAGACCACCATTTTGCCTTTTTACATTTCTTTTTCTTGGGGATGGTCTTGATCCCCATCTCCTGTACAAGTAAGACTAGAGCCTTACATCACAGCAAACTCAAAAGTAAATTTTCAGTGGATTGCTTCCTGAGATGTGAAAAGTAAAACATTTATGACATAACAATATAGGTGCTGCTGCTATCCTCATTTTGCCTTTAAGAAATGTGAGGGTTAGGGACGTGATATAACTTGCCCAAGGTGATAACATACTGAGAGGCAAAGCTAATTGGCAGTCTCGCTCTAAAACCAGACCTTAACCAACATGCTATCCCACCTCCCTGAAATATAATGTCCACCTGTTATTTTTAAAATTTCACATCAGCATAATTGGGATAGGATTTACATATAATAATTTCAGTGACTTTTGTCAAATAATTTACTCTTGCATCACCACCCTTACACTCTTGCATCACCTCCCCTACCGCCAGTATAAACACTGATTTTACATTCTCAGCAATGGGAGCTGAATTTTCACTGCATTGGCAATAAATTTGTCTTTGCCAATCTATGTGGAATAAAACCCACCTAATTATATTAAATATACCTCTCAGGATATAGAATTTTAAAAACTCAGTTTAGAAACTAATATTGCTATTTTTTTAATTTCTCAGTAGCTTGAGGCCAGGGGAGGAAGGTGTGATGGAAGAAGCCAGTATTAGAGTTATGGCCCAACATGGGCAAAAATGCGGACAGTTTCATAGTATATATAACTCACAAAGTATGATATTGGGATGGTATAGGAATTCTTTAAAATCAATAAGAAAATAATCTAAAAGAAAGATGTACAATTGAACCAATAGCAACAAGACAGGGAAAACAACATACAAAATTCATTAGTTTTCAAAGAAATGTACATTAAGACCACATTGAAATTCCATTTCATGCTTTCTAGCTTGCAAAAATTAAGAAGTCTGAAAATACCAGGTGTTGGCAAGGATGGGTAGAGCAACAGGATCTTTTATTTGCGATGCCAGTAAGAAAGTAAGATGCTTCAACTGTTTTGGAAAACACTTTGGCCCTAATTCATAGTATTAATCATACTATATAACCAGAAATTCCACAACTAGGTAATATTTGGCATGGAAACCAGGAGATATTTGCAAGGATATTTATAGAAAAGTTCTTAAAGCAAAAAGCTACCAAAGGGACTTCCCTGGTGGTCCAGTGGCCAAGACTCCACACTCCCGATGCAGGGGACCCAGGTTTCATTCCTGGTCTGAAAACTTGTTTCCAAATGCCACAACTAAGAGTTTGTGTGCCACAACTAAAAAATCTTGTGTTAATCATGTCACAGCTAAGACCCGGTGAACCAAATAAATACAGTTTTTAAAAAACCTACCAAGAATACTAACTTACATGGACATGAGAATGGGTAAATAAATCTTGGTCTGTTTACATAATGGAATATTACTCAGCAGTAAAACTGAATGAGATACTGCTTATAAGCATCAGTCTGGATGACTATTTGGAAAACCCAAGTGTGTCTTGGGGGCGGTGGGGAAGCCAGTATGCTTGCTTTTAGTGTGACAGCATTTTAAAGTGTCTAGCATGTGCTCTGCTCTGTAACTTCAGTCATGTCTGACTCTTTGCGACCATATGGCCTGTAGCCCGCCAGGCTCCTTCTTGCCAGATCATGGGGATTCTCCAGGCAAGAATGCTGGAGTGGGTGGCCATGCCTTCCTCCAGGGAATCTTCCCAGCCCAGCGATCTAACTGGGGTCTCTGCAGTGGCAGGCGGGTTCTTTACCACTAGCGCCACCTGGGAAGCCCAAAACTAAACAGTATATAGAGATATATACATATATGGCAAATCTGTTTTTCAAAAAAGAGAATAATAAGCACAAATTTTAGGACAGGGGTTAACTCAGTAATCTGAGAGAAAGGGACTCTGGGACAATTGTGTTGGTGGTATTCTACTTTGAAGCTGGATGAGTGATGCACTTCATTATGCTCCTAACTTAGAACTATACATCATATATTTTCTTTATAACTATTATATTTTTTAAAATGCTTAAGGGAATTCCCTGGTGGTCCAGTGGTTAGGACTCCACCCTTTCACTGCCAAGGACATATGTTCGGTTCCTCCAGGAACTAACATCCCACAAGCTGCATGGCACAGCGCCCCACCCCCCCCCCCAAAAAAAAATAGCATAATACTTACAGTGAGTCAGGATTAAGGTATCTACAGTAACTACAGAGACAAGCTAAAGACCACGCAGAGCAGACACCAACAGAAAGGAGACACTGCCCCTGTCCCAGCCTGTATGTTTCTGGCTGGTGTTGAGGCCAGTTTTAGTGCTAAGCCAGGCCCCAGAGGGAGGGAGGGAGGGAGCTGCACCTGTCATGAAGAATATGTGAAAAAAGGCCAGAACCTCTGTGCAATTGCCAGGCAGGCTGTCTCTAGTCCTTCTCCCCCCTCCCGCCCCCGCTCAAAACTGGTATGAGTCCAATGAAGATGTCAAGTTCCTTATATATTCGAAGGATTTTTGAGCTTCTAAAAGTAGGTGCATAGATGGCCACTTAAGAGCACCCCCCTGGCCACTATTTTCAGATAACAGTATTTTTCTTGTCTGTCCACTTGGTATATGGTATGTGACTATAAAAAGTAATTTGGTGTCTAAAAAAAAAAAGTGCCAATCAACATGGCTTCACATAACTACTTCCGGATTAAGATAGACCTAAGAGTATTGATGTCAAAATGTAGAATAATTTTCTTAACAGCTGCTGCTTTGTGTTCTTAATGATGTTACTTCTCTGTTTTGATAGTTTATCTGGTCAAAAAATGTTGCATTGCTTGAAGTTCCCTAATCCCTACACGAGAATAATACAGCTTTTGGTTACATGTTTTAGAGTCATTCTCCACTATTACAAAGCAGAGACAATAGTCCTAGAATCTGGAGTGGGTTTGAACTTATCTATGGGAGCTAACGTGTAATATTAACATTTTTTATCATTGTGTAGCTCTGATTCCTTAGGCATCCTGAGCATCATTTATAGAAGAGGGGGAAATGGAAAATATTAGAGTCGTCTGTGTTCCGTGTGGTCAGCGGCGCTGTGTGGTGACCTGGCTGAGACGTCCCTCGCCCGCGGATGGCCAGGATTCACCGGCTTACTGGGCTGTCCCCTCGATCCTTTATCACTCTGTGCGCTGTGCTCATTGGCCGATAGAGGAGGACGTTCAGAGCCTCACGGCACCTCGGGAACATAGTTATGAGACATTAGCTTGTAGATATGCAGATTATGTGGTGATTTCTAGTTTGAAAATGCAAAGTAAATAAATCTAGATTTAACTGTAGAAATTATCCATATTCTTGCACTACCCAGTAGTCACCCAGAAACATCAATAGGATTGCCAGCTAGTTTAACACTTTTTTTAAATGTGAAGAATGTTAGCCTCTTTGAGGAATCTTGGAGGATTTCATAAGAATCTGGTTTAAGAAGGGGAAATTAGAAAATGAATCATCAGTCAGCTTGTACAAGAAAAGGAGTACTGCCCAAAGCCCAAGTGCATACTGGTGGAATAAAGGAAGTGGGTAATTTTGGAATGTTTCTTATTAAAGATGACTGGAAAGCAACAAGGTTCTGCTCTATAGCACAGGGAACTGTATTCAGTATCCTGTGATAAACCCTAATGGAAGAAAATATGAAAAAGAATTACATGTTTAAGTGAATCACTTTGCTGTACAGTAGAATTTAACAAATTACAAATCAATTACACTTCAATAAAATAATTCATTTTTAAAAGACTGGAAATTCATGAGATAAAATGGAACTTCTAATGTAAACAAGAAAAGGTTTGGAAACTGAGATTTTTTTAAAAAAGCATGTTAGTCTGCAAATGGGCTCTTAAGTAAGTGACCATTCATTCGTTTTACTCCTAACCAGACTCTTGTTCATTATTGTTTTGTCAGTCAGTCTTATGTTTTGCTAGCATTTACTCCTTCAATAAAGGGACAAAATTTCCTAACATTACTCACTCTTTAAAAAGGAGTTGTGTATGATGGGATATTTTAAAATTACAGCTTTGAAGCAGAAAACAACTCAACAGATTTACAAATGTTGAAAATTGATGACATCATTTAATTTGAGAAACATGGTTGATAGTGATAACTCACCTCTTAAAATCTTAATGATTTTCACTAATACACGCACACTACTATATGTAAGACAGATAACCAACAAAGACATACAACAAAGGGAACCTTACCCAATATTCTGTGATATGATATGAGATGTGATGTAATAAGATATGAGAAAAGAACCTATTGATAGAAAAGATGAATATTTATGTGCATAACTGAGTCACTTTGCTGTACCCCTGAAACTAACAACAACTTAAATCAACTGTACTCCAATAAAATTAAAATACTTAAAAATTTATTTTTACTGTAACTGAACACATGATAAATTGAGTATCTGTTTTCACATAGATGATTTAGATTCTTCAGTTAAAATAAGAGCTCACCAAGCACTATAGTAGTTTTAAAACACCTTTCCCAGAGCCCAGTCACAAAGATTGTAATAATGGATCTGGGGTGGGGCTGGATATCCTTATTTTCTTAAAGCTCCCCAAGTGATTAGAATGTGCAACCAGGTTCAAAAACCATTATAGTAGAGGTTATGAGATAGAAAACCTAATGGTGATTTTTTTGAGAAATAGTGTCAGGAAACACAGAATTGAGCTGCTGGAATACCATTGCCATTTTAGAACAAGCAAACAAAAATTGTAAAATATCCTTAGTTTAGTTTTCAATGATTCGATGATTTTGACAAAAAATTTTAGGAAAATCTGAGTAAAAAATCTTACTCACAAAAAAAAATTTTACTCACAAAAAATCTCAGTAAAAAATCTGCAGAAAATATCTGCAGCTAAGCAGCAAGCAACATTAGTGGCCTATAAAGAAGTAATCTTTCCAAAGCTGGTCTTTTCAGATTGAGTTACAGAAGTATTAGAGGAAAGGAATGCAGTGGCAGGAATATCTGGATTTTATTACAGCATTGTCTGTCATGCTTCAAGAAATTCAACTTGGAAATGCATTTCATATTTCCAGTTTGTATGTGAATGAAGTCTAGCAAACAGCAAAATATCACATTTGTCAGCTTGACTGAATTGCACATTTGCCTCAGCATGCACATCTATGGTGCCTTAAAAAGATCATTTGTAAGATCTGTCAGTATGGAGCTTTGTTTATTTTTAGAGAAACATATCAAAATCATTCCATGCCTTTAAAAGTTTCCACAGCATTAATACCATATATTAGAATATGGTATACATCTTGGTTTTTAAAAAAAGGTATGCATGCTCAGTCGTGTCCTACTCTTCATGACCCAATGGACTGTTTTTTTAAAAAAGAAAAATAGGTAATGAAAATCTGGAGAGGGTGAGAAAGAAGCATCCGGGCAGATTTAATCTTTCATAGCAACCTTTCATAGGGTTGAAATGCTAGCCTTTCCTAATCCTGTTCCTAGAGGATTAGTGTAGGCCCCAGCATTTCTAAGTTAATATTTCATTTGTTCCTTCAGTTTTATTGTCTGTTAAATTTAAGCAAAATGTAATTTAGGGTATTTACATTAAATTTCACGTATTTTAAGATTTCATTTTTGTATACTTTTTCTGTCACTCTCTACTAATAGTACAGAAAGATATTTGGATTAGCAGACATTATCCCTAGTTATTTCTGGTCAGTGGATCTGGGGCTGAGTTTTAGATTTCTACTTTGTTCTTTTTAGTAGTGTTTGTGTAATAAATATAAATCATTTCTACTAAAAACAGTGTTTTAATTGACGTAGCGGTGATTTACGACCTTTCATGTTTCCATCATTATATTTCTTCTTCTCTCTATACTACAACCTGCTCACCACCAGAAATCTAATTTCCATCATATGGTTGACCTGTTTTAGCCATTTCACCCTCCCCTTTCTTCGCCTCTGGTAACCTCTGCACTGTGCTCTGTATCTACATTTTTTTTTTTTAATTTCGTTTGTTTATTTTGGTTTTTTGTTTTTTAATATTTGACATGAGTGAAATCATATGGTGTTTGTCTTTGTCGTTACTTAGTATAATGCCTTCAAGGTCCATCTATGTTGTCACATATGGCAAGATTTAATCTTTTGTTATGGCTCATAAACATTTATTCTGTATCTTGGCTGCTATAAATAATGCTGTCCACCAACTCGTGGACCTAAAGTAGGGTCACTTTAACAGTTTGATCCCTGAGTCTAACAGATTACTAACCCTAACCCATCTCCTTTGGGTAAGACCTCAGCTCCTCACTTTCATCTCTCTGGGCACATTCAAGGGCACAGGATGCTACACATATAGTCAGAGCCACTAACTGCAACCCTGCAATCCTCTTGCTCCAACTGATGTTGCCTTCCTCTGTGTCTTATTATGCCCACCAGTGCCCCCCAGCCATGCACCAGGCAGAAATGAGCCTCCCTTGACTTCCAGTCTGTGCTCACTGCTACCAAGGCCACCTGGAGTTGCTTGCTGCTTCCAGTTATCTATTGCTGCATAACAAACCACCCCCAAACCTTAGTGGCTTTAAAAACGTGTTATCTCTCAATTCTGTTCTAGGCAAGAAAGAACATAGGCTTTCCTTAATCTTTCTAAAGTTAAGATGACATGGCAAGCTTCTTTTATTTGCAACAATGTTTTAAGCTGTTTCATGCATTAGAAGCTTTTTGGTACATTGCAGTTTTTTTTTTCCAGTACTAGTAGACCTGAGGTCTTAAATGTAGTGGTGGAATAAAAAAGTTTGCAGGTGTCATCTTTAAGTATTTAACTGACAGCTTTTTCCCTTGTATGCAAATCATACTTTATTTTTCTCCTTTTCTCTTAAACTGACTCAAGTTCTAGGATGATTTGATTAAGTTGACTCAATTTGGTCAGTAAGAAAGTAAAATTGATTCTAAGTTAAGAGAAGAATAGGCTATTTGTCAGTTTTTAGGTGATCATGACTCATACTAGTAAAAGTAGCTAACTTTCAGTTTACTGAAAAGGTTGTCTTGATTGTTAAGGATTAAATTTCTCAGTAAACAGTTTTACTTAATCAAGTTTAAACATTTGGGTGGAGAAGAGAATGGGTTTTCTAGAAGTGATTTTCTCTGAGTGACAAATTTGGGCACACAATTTGTTGTGATGCTGTCTATATCTAGCATACAATATTTGGAAGTGTTTCATTTTGTGAATCTTGTTTTTCTGTGGCTGATATGTATGTGTTTCTTAAAAAATACTGGAATTTGTCCAGCTCCTCTTTTGTGCCTCTTCCCTGAGGAAAGCTCAATGGTATTTAAAGTACAGTTCAGTATGTTGCTCTGGAATCTAAAAAACAAAAAAAAAAACACAAAAAAAAAATAGAGGAAAAACATAAAAGGTAAATCTTTGGCAATCAACCAATAAGAAAACCATTCCATGAAAAGAAAAATTTAATGAAACAAATACACTTTAAATATGTTGAGAGAAGATGCTCTCCACAAAACTGAGATGAAGCAAACATGAGGAAAACAACCACCAATCCAAATGAACATGACTTTGGGAAATGTGGCCATTTTTGCATGTATTTTGACATTAAGACTTCCGCTACTAAAGGAAGACTTGTTACTGCTTTTTTGACTTTATGATTTAATAAACTGATTAAAAGATAACTTTGTGTGTCAAATGGAGAATTTAAATTGCTGATGAATATGTTTAACTCAGTGATGATGACGTTCAATGTACCAAAAGAAAATGCTGCTGCTGGTATAATTTTCTAATCCTAAATGGCCACTGCAGTTTTTTAAGGCCATGAAAGTAAATCATAGAACCATCGGACTATTTTTTTAGTACTTGCTAAATTTCAATTTCTTTAGTGTTTAGCCACTGTCTCATTTTCTGGCCTCAGCCCAGGCCATAGTCATATATTAGATTATGCATATAAATAATTCAGTCCTGCTTTGCTGGGTACACTAAAGGAAAGAGTTTATTAATTTCTGTAAATATATCTTGAACACCTATTATGTTTCACCGGGTATTCTAGACTTTGAAGAACAGAGCAAAATTTTGCATGGTTTTTGTCATAACTGAACAACCAACATAAATATAGCAAGTGGAAAGTCAGTGAACATATTATTGGGCAGTAATAGTAGCTGATATTTGTGGACTATGTACCATGTGCCTAGTATTGTTACATGGCTTAGCTCATTTAATGCTCACAAGGTAGTCCCTATTACTAGTGCATTATAGAAAAGCAAAATGACACATGAAGGTCAATGACTTGCCCAAAGTCACACTGTTGGTAGTGTCACATGAGGTATATGTACAAGATGCCCTGAGAACAGAGGGGAAGGGTTCTTACCAAGAGAAAGCAAGGAAATCTTAAGAGAAAAATGGCCTTTCAACTCCCTCTTTGAAGTTATCCTCCTTGAGAAGAGGCCCCAATCAGAGGGAAGAAATATGCCAACACATAGAAACAAAATAATGTGACTCTCAGGGGTAAGCAAGTAGTTCAATATCATTGGAGCTATCAAGATGGAAAAGATGAGATTAGAGAGGTCAGAAGAGTTAGATCAATTAGTATAGCACAGCCTGGTGAATTGTTTTCTTATTGAGAAAGTAAGGAAAATGTCAGAAAGCTTTTAAGTACAGTTTACCTTGAACAACACGAGTTTGAATTGCATGGGTCCACTTACAAATGGAGTTTTCTTAGCAGTGAATGGTACAGCACCATGTGATCCAGGGTTGATTGTGTCCAGGGATATGGAAAATGCAGATGTGGAGGAACTGGGTAGTAAGTATATGGTGGGCAACTAAGTTATATGAGGAATTTTTGATTGCCCAGAAAGTGAACTCACCTAACCTTATTATTCAAGGATCAAGTGCAGCGATATTATTAATAATAGGGGGCCTGAGGGAAGTGATGAGGGCAGATAGTTCCTATGAAAAATAAGAAGGGTCAGAATTAAGGTTGAGTAAGTGGTGAGGATGTGGGGACAGACATGACTGTCTGTCTGTGAGAGAGATCCAAGGATCATTTGGACAGAACTTGGTGATTGGATGTGAGGAGAAGAAAGGAGTTTCTTAGTATTATAATAAATTTCAAAAGTAACATTTGGTGAAACTAAGGGGAAAAGTACCTTTGTTGTCTGTTTGGTTTTGGGTGGCACCGCAAAGCTTGCAGGATTAGCTCTCGGGTCTGGGGCCTTCACAGTGAAAGCGTGGGGTCCTAACCACTGGACCACCAGCGGTTTCCCCTTTAAGATTTTGAGGAAACTTCCCGATTCTTCTTGTATGTGTATGCATCAGGGTTCAGTCCAATGCCACTAAAGCAAAGGTTATCTGATTTCCCTCCTCCTTTCTCCACACGTTAGTTAAAAATAAACAATAATTGAGATCAACAGCCAGCAGAAGAGGCTGTCGCCTGCCGTGCTGTGGTCGTTATCATGGTAGATTAATCTCAAGGGCTGCCTTATTAACAAATACAATGAAGACAGAATTGGCCATGTGAAAAAAATGAAACTTTGCTTTTTAAATTGAACAGTATTTATGGGTCATACTTTATCTTATTATGTTTGCAATAGAATTTTTATCTAGTCTTACGGGTGACTTACAGTTTGAAATGTGGGTAGTTAGAGAAGGCCTCTGTGAGAAGTTGGCATTTGAGCAAGGACTTGAAGGAGGTGAAGGTATTAGCCCCGCAGAAACTGGGGAAGAGCTTCCCAGGAAGGGAGGTGACCAGATGCAAGCTCCAGACGGGGCTCTGCCCAGCACTGGGAGGTCCGTGTGGCTGGGCCAGAGCAACAGTGTGACCAGTTATGTAGACCATTGTCAACAAAACTGGAATTTACTCTTGAATGAGATGAGTTTTGACCAGAGGAACAAGATTTTATTTTAAAAGACCTCTCTATCATGGAGCATCTACTAGAGGGGCAAAAATGGAAGCTTGGAGACCAGTTCAGAGGCTCTTAATAAACCTGTGAAGGATGGGTGGTGCCTGGGACCAAGTGGTAATAATCATCAGATTCTGGGTTTATTTTGAAGATTGTTAAATGCAGAGGTTTCTTTGACAGATTGTGGATATTCAAACTGATGAAACTGGATGAGTTTACCTAGGGATTGAGTATATCTAGAGAAGAGAAGAAAGTTGACAGGTCATTCCTAAAATGTATGTGAAAATGCAAAAGGCTAGACAGTCCTGAAATAGAAGAGCAAAGAATAGAAGAACCAAGTGGAATGACACATTTAATCAGATATTAATAGTAGGATGAGTTGAACAGATAAAGTTTATAAAGGTATAGCAATTAAGACAAGGTGGTATTAGAGCAAGGATGGACACATAGGCCAGTGAAAGAGGTTAGGGTCTAAAAAAAGTCCCATACATCTATTATGGATACTTGTTTTATGACAAAAGATAGTACTTACAGAGCAGTGAGGAAAGGTTGTTATCTACAATACTGTGGTGTTCCCATGCCAACGGGACATCCATAGATCCATACAAGCATAGCCCCTAACTCAGACAATCACAAAAATATTAATTCCAACCTGATTACAGAAAAAGTAAAACAGTAAGATTTCTAGAACATAGTATAGAAAAATATCTTTGTGACTTTGTAATAAGGAAATTTAGTCTTAAACAGAGCACAAAAAGTGTTAGTCATAAAGATATCTAAACTGAAACAGACTAAAATTACTTTTTTTTGTCAAAAGACATCATTAAGAGTAAAAAAGAAGGCAAAGTGGGAGAAAAACATTCATCACATATGAAAGTGAACATTGGCTCATATTCAGAATGTACAAAGAAAAATGGACTAGAGATTTTACACCAAAGACAGGGAGGAAGACACATGCAAACAGCCAGGAAACCTAGGAAAAGATGCTCGGACTTCTCTTTCTGGAATGGTGGCAACGTGATGTGATGCAGAACCACTATTTCTGTCCCCTATGTGTATCTTTGTGAAAAGAACTAGAGCTTCCTGGATCTTTATTTGTACTACTTTTGTACCAGTAGATCTTTACGATTGAATAGAAATTAAGATTGTTCAAACTTTAATCTAAAATTTGATTGGCTATATGTCTAAGAAAAATATGAACAAATTCCTGAACGTAAGATTGCTATTACTATTTTGAGGAACGCTCTCCTACCATAAGTATCCATAAGCATGAGTAACATCAGGCAGACTCATGCATAATCTCTTTTTTTAAGAAGTAGATACAAAAAAAAAAAGAAGTAGATGCTTCAGCCTTCCTGCTAGAACTTACAGGTATAAGAGGGGGCAGTCAGAAAAATGCACGCAAGGACACTAACCTATCTTGAAAGAAACACGATTACTGGGGAAGAAAATGCACACAAAAAGCATATTTTAATGTTTCAAGTTGTGTGTGTGTGTGTTTTTTTTTTAAAGATATAACCTAAAGGTAGAGGCTACCCTGTGTGGCAGTTACGGGTTGTCATGAGAGGAAGGTTCTCATCAGATGGCACTGGGATCCAAGGTAACCAGCATGTGTTTAGCAGGGACTGGAAGTGATAAGGATAGAAAAGCATCTGTGTTTAGAATGCTCCAATGAGCAATCAGCACTCTCCTGAGATGACCCTTTCCTGTTGCTAGGCACTCATTTCTGTTTCTGGAGTGGGTGGCAACATTATGTAATGCTGAACCACATTTCCATCCTCTTTATATATATATATATATATATATATCTTTGGGGAGAAGAATTAAAGCTTCCTAGTATTTTATTTTATACTATTAAATTTTTAAGATTGAATAGAAATTGGCATCATTCAAATTTGGCCTAAAATTTGAATGGCTGTACATTTCAAGGGGGAAAACCTATTTCTGAATATAAGATTAATTTTTAAGAAAAGCTCTTTTACCATAAGCATCAAATAATGTTAGGAAATACTCTCATGTATAATTGGTAGTTTAGGTGGCTGATTTACATAACTCACATCACATATAGGCAACTCCCATATTTCAACTTATATCCTCTGGCCCCAGAAATGCCTCCTAAGAGACTGATTTCCTTTCTTCTTATAGACTGTTCTGACTGTCCATTTTAAAACAAAGCCTCTGAAAATTTGAAGAGCAATTTAGAGTTTCATTTTCAGTGGCCTGGTGGACAAAAATGTAACTGTGATGGGCACTCCCACTGAGAACATAAAAAATGCTAGATAAAATATTTAATAACATTTCAAAATATACTATTGATGAAAGCTACGAGGACCCTGAATATTCTTATAAATAAAATGAAAATAAAACACAGGTTGGCAACATAATCTAAAACTTCGTAACCATTCAGTATTATGTAAGGAAAATATTATTGTATGTAATGGCTGGGAAATGCAATGTTTGATAGTGATCTGCTCTAAAAATCAAAATAAATGCCTTCTGTTTTTTAAAAAATACACCACCAAACTGACTAGGAAGTACGTTATTCAGAGGCCAAAAGCCCAGCAAGGTAAAGGGAACACTGAAGCTACCTTTCACTCACAGGCATTTCCTGAAACCGGATGACCTTGTTTTGGTTTTCCTGTTCTCATGGGGCATGTTGGGACAGCAAACACCACCAAGGATTCATCCAATATGAGTAGTATAATAGCATAAAACTAGAAACCAAAGAACTAAAAAGAACTGGGCCACATTCATTCCAAAGAAGAAAAAAAAAAATGGCACAGGTAGGACACATATAAAGTACAGAATAAAATTTAAACCTAAATGCATCAGAATTACAATAAACATAAATGGACTAGCAGTTCTAATTAAAGACAGATTATAGGTAGCATAACAGAACAAATCTAGTTACATATTTTCAAAGGGATGTATTTAAGCAAAAACATACATACTTAATCATTTGAGGAAAAAAATACTTAATGAAAATACTGTTAATATGGCTTTCATTCTTTCTTACCTTCTTTTGTAGATGTATTTCAATTTTTCATTGAATAATGTTAACACTACAGAAAATTTAAGAATATAATAAACATCTATCTATAATACCCTTGACCTAGACTCACCTGTTGTTAACAGTTTGTAATGGTTGATTTATATATGTATACACACACATACACATATATACGTATATTATGCAATAGTAATAGCTTTCTGTTATCCTTGGTTTTACTGAACCTTTTAAAAGTAAGTTGCTTCAACAAATGGTACTAAACAATTAGATGCCCTTGTGCAAAAATAAATAAAACCAGGGGTGGGGGCAGGAAGATAAACAAAGACTATATCTTTCAACTAGAATGACCTCAAAATGGATCACAGACCTAAACGTAAAATGCAAAACCACTGGACCACCGGGAAAGTCCCAAAGTTATAGAGATTTTAAATGGCAATGGTTGCCAGGGTTTGGGGGTGTTAAGTAGGCAAATCACAAGGGTTTTTATAGGGTAATAGAACTATTCCTTATGACTCTATAATGGTGGATTTATGACATTAGGCTTCCCTGGTGGCTTTCACGGTAAAGAATGTGCCTACAATGCTGGAGACACGGGTTCGATCCTTGGGGTGGGGAAGATCCCCTGGAGAAGGGAATGGCTACCCACTCCAGTATTCTGGCCTGGAGAATTCCATGGACAGAGGAGCCTGGTGAGATGCACTGTCAAAACCCATACAACTTTATAGTACCAAGAGTGAATCTTAATATATGCAAAATTTTAAAAAGCATTTTGGAGGTTGAGGGATACAGGATGGAGTGCAGAATATGACAGAACTATGTTACAAATACATTAAACAACTTTGTTGAAGGGAGTGAGGGAAAAGGGTGAGGATTTAAGTAACTTTGGAAATTACTAGGAGCTATAAGGCTAAAGTAAAAAAGAACTGCATTTACCACTCTACTTGATTAAGTTGTATCACATGACGGTGTGGGTTAACAGTTCTGAAATCACTATACATGTATACTTGAATCGAACACTAAAGTAAATTTTTCTCACTGTTGGAACAGCAGCTACAGATAAGCAAGGTGAGAAAGCTACATGATCCATGTAGCAAAGAAGAAAGATGAGGGAGGGAGGGAGGCATTGCAGGCAAGAAGCAGACACTCCAGGACAAGTAGAAATACAAGAGGCATGTTGAGGACACCATGTTGAAACAGATGGTTTATATAAGGCTGCTGCTGCTGCTAAGTCACTTCAGTCGTGTCCGACTCTGTGCAACCCCATAGACGGCAGCCCACCAGGCTGCCCCGTCCCTGGGATTCTCCAGGCAAGAACACTGGAGTGGGTTGCCATTTCCTTCTCCAGTGCATGAAAGTGAAAAGTGAAAGTGAAGTCACTCAGTCGTGTCTGACTCTTAGCGACCCCATGGACTGCAGCCTACCAGGCTCCTCCATCCATGGGATTTTCCAGGCAAGAGTACCGGAGTGGGGTGCCATTGCCTTCGTTATATAAGACAGTGGTTTTCAAATTATGCTCTCTTGAACTCCCACATGGGCTGGTTCACAAGAGGGCAAGGTGGCCAGCTATTCAAGTCTTTAAGCAAGTCAGTACAGTGAGTGTAGGAAGTACAGTTAGGAAATACAATTAGGAAGATTGATCTGACAGTGCAGCCAGAGGCTGTGTTGGGAAACCATTCAGTAGATAGGTTGAGATGACATGAACATAAATGTATCTTCAGCCACTGGTTTGAAAATAAAAGCAGAGGGTGAATATGTGGATGCTCACCAAGGAAAAACCAACATTATAATTTATGAATAAAATGGGTTACAAATTGGATAGATGTTGTAGGAGGGGAAAGAGGAGTCAAAGATCCATACACTGATAGTAATGGGTAAGGAGGGTCGAAAGGTACAGAACTTACAGTTATAAGTAAATCATAGGATGTAATGCATAGCATGGTGATATAGTTTATAATACTGTATTGCATATTTGAAAATTGTTAAGAGAGTAGGTTTTAAATGTTCTCACAGAAAGTTCTTGTAACCATGTATGGTGATGGATGTTAACTAGACTTATTGTAGTGACCATTTTCCAGTGTATGCAAATATCGTCATCTTGTACATTTGAAATTACTATGTTAGATGTCATTTATGTTGTTGTTGTTCAGTCATCAAGTCATGTCCGACTCTTCATGACCCCATGGACTGAATATTATTTATTCATCAGTTAAAAATAGAAATAAAGGAAAAGAATTAAGTTTTTTAAAAAAAGGACAAAAGAAATACTGTCTTGCTGCCACATATGGACAGATGAAGAGAGGTGAGCCAGTCCAGACTGGCAACATAACAGGACTTCTTTATGGCAACTCAGTATGAAAGGTCTTGTAGAGTCTTCAGTTTTACAAAATATCTTCATCATAATTATAATTTATGAATAAAATGGGTATTTTTTAAGTATTTTATTTATTCATTTATTTGGCATGCACGATCTTAGTTCCCTGACCAGGGATTGAACCCACACCCCTTGCAGTGGAAGCACAGTCTTAACTGCTGGACCGCCAGGAAAGTCCCAAAACAGGTACTTTTAAAGCATTAAAAAAAGAACCTTATATTGAATTTAAATCCAGTGGTACTAGATTATATGGGAATATGGAAAATATGTTGAGTCCACATTCTAGAGGGAAATACAAAGTGGATTGAAGCGATTAACTTGAATCTGTAAACCTTTATCTGCGGTGGCTGACGGTGGGATTACACCTCAGGTTGCCAGTGAGGATGAACACACAGCAGACCTGAGAGTTGTCTTCTCATTCACACCTCAGGTGCTAAGGTCAGCTGGTTTCTTAGAAACCACTAAGCAGGAAAGCCTCTGTGCCTTGTAGGATGCCTGTGTTAAATTGAAAAACCCTAGGCTCTGTGGCACGGCTAACAATCCCATAGCCAGAGTCTGGGGATTGGCTTCTGGTGAAGTAGCTTTCTCAGGGTATAGTATTGTTAGGTAAGGCAGAGACTGTTAACCATGTGGCTTCCCAGTGGTGAAGATAAAATCCCCAGCAGAAGACCTGTTATTCCTCTGACCTGGTGACATGAGTCCCAAACCAATGGTTCAGCTTTGTGAAGAGTAAGAAAGTCACCAGAGATTTACAGCCCATCCCCCCACACACACACTGCCAATAAAATAAACTCCATATGAACTAAACATAGAGAGAGATACAAATATTTACCTGCTCTCAGCATAAGAAAGGCTTATCTAATATAAATGCAGAAATTTAATACAAAGGTTCACAAATATGTAACATACTCATATTAGCAAAATTCATCAACAAAATCAGTATTAGTTATGATATAAAATAGACCCAAAAAAAGGCCTAGAACCAACAATACTCCAGTTGTAATGAGCACACCCAGCACCTATATCTTGGTTTCAGATACATTTCTCTAGTAAAAGAAATGTATTCTTGGAAAAATAGCTAATTGGAGCACTCCTTGGAGAAACAGCTAATTCTAGTAATGGGACAAGAAATATGCAAGATGAACCTTGACCATCTTTTAGTATCACGCAATAACAAAGTGCTCAAAAAAGATAAAAATAAAAACAATGATGGGGGTGTATCAAAAGGACACAAAAGTCAACTAAAAGAGATCTCAGTGACCAAATCTAGAACAGTTTGAGCAACAAAATAAAGTACTATTGTGTTAGAGCCCAAAATGTATAATAAATATCCATGAGTTAAATAAATATCCATCATTTATATCAGTATGGATATAAATGATGGTTTAATCAATGAATAGAAGAGAATAGAAAAATTTCCCATGAAGAAAAGTCACAAATAATTTATGTAAATACTCTGCCTTCATAGAGATGGAGCATAATTCTCCACTCCTTAAGTATAGGCTGTATATAGTCATTTCCTTCCAAAAGGTATGGTATGGGAAGTGGGGCAGTGTTTTGGCGGGGTGTATTTAGTAACTTTACCTGATAATTTCCTCTACAGCCACATGATCCAGGTTGTCATCAGTGATAAGGGTTGATCATATGTACCCTTGATAATGTCATGAAAATGACACATTATCTTATGTGGTGTTCCTCCCCAAAACACCTACCCTGGTCCAACCTTGACAAAAACATAAGACAAATACCAATTGAGGGACCAATTGGTCAAGTAATACCAATTACTTGCTGGTCAAGTAATTACCAATACCAATTGCTGGTCAACTAATTACAAAATTACTTGACCGGCAATCTTCAGAACTATCAAATCATAAAAAATAAGGTTTAGGAAACTTTTAGTGTTGCTTGGGGTGACATGGTGATTAAATGTAATGTCACAAATGGAGTGGGATTCCAAATGGTATCCTAAAATTTGTTGTTTAGTTGCTAAGTCATGTCTGACTCTTTGCGATCTCATGGACTGTTGCCCATCAGGCTCCTCTGTCCATAGGATTTCAAAAACTAAGCAAATCTGAGTAAAATATGAACTTTAATTAAGTATAATATATTGTTAGTAGTTCATTAACTGTGCAAATGTACCATACTACTCTAAGATTTTAATAAGAGGGGAAACTGGGTGTATGGTACATGAGAACTGTCTGTTCTATCATTATAATTTTTTGTAAGTCTATACTAAAATTAAATTTTTGTTTTAAAAAAGTAAATTGAAGACATTATGACATTTTAGTCCTGATTACTGTGTCTCCTAAACAAGTGCATTCTTTTTTTTTTTTTAATGCATTCTTTTGTATAGCCACAAGATTAACATCACCTAAAAAAAATAACAATAAGATATTAACACCTAAAGTACAGTTTGTATTCAAATTGCCCAAGTTGTTCTAATAATACCTTATGTAGCTGCATTGTTGTTTTACAAATAACAACCAGAACAAAAATAACAACAGATTTCAATCAGGGATAACACACTGCATTTAACTGGCATTTTTTTTCTCTGTCTCCTTAACATGAAACAGTTCTCTCATGACAAGGAATTTTAACCCTTTCTTTTCAATGGACATATCGGCTGTCCTTTGTTTAATCACTTTTGTATTTTTTTTTTAGGGAGCAAAAAGCCATAAAGTCAGAATTGGTGGATTCTGTACCATTTCTCAAGAGTGGGAATAGGATCATCTAAAACTGCTGTTCTGAAACAGTGATATTTCCTAAGAGCCAGAGAGCTTGTTAGTGCCCAACTGTCAGGCTGGTTTCCTGCTGTAATAAGTGATGTCAGAATTAAATGAGGTGGTGGTATAGTTCTTCTAGCACATGTTTGCTTTCTTTTTTCTGTTGATGAGTTGCCCAGGATAGTATAAAGTTCCCTCCTCTCTGATTTGCTTGTACAAAGAAAGTACTTAGACATCCTCTTATCAGCTGACCACCTCCAAGAGAACACAGAGATTATCTTTAGATGCTTTCACAATGTTTAATTTTTATGTTCTGGTGGTTTGATTTTTATAATTTCTGTTATTGATTATTTCTTAAACAAAATAAGGAGACGAAACCTTCTTTAAACATCCTTACTCAAAGAGTAACATGCAGGGTGCCTATGAAAAGAGGGAGAGTTCTCAACATAAATAGAAAGATTGTTCTAGCTCTAAGGAATGGCATGAGAAAAAAATTATTGAACTGGAAATAACAGACCTATTAGAAAGATGTGAACAAGTGAAATGAAGGAAGTGGTTTAAGAAGTATGAAAATAGACTGTTTTGATTCCCAAATCATCACAAGCTTATTTTTAATTAAAAAGCAATGGGGATTCACAGTGGTGTCCTTCCTTCTAGAATATACAGTGCCTGTCACAAGTGTGCTATCACTGCTATCTGTTTTTGTGTAATGGAGAGAAATTAACAGATTATTTGAAAGCAAATTATTCAGTTCACTTTAGACCGGTTGGAGCCCAGTAAAGAGTTGTTATGCCTGTTTGTGAGGGGGCTATAGATGACTACAGTATGGATTGCACAGTAGATATGAATGCACAGTGGGAGGACTTGGCAGCAATTTTAAATCTGAGTTCAATTCAGGGAAGTTCACTTGGAGGTCAGGATAGAACCCATGTTTATGGCTTTTCTTACTCATCTCCTTTTTATTTGTGTAGAGGCGTGTACTTCAAGAGAGGAAGTTTTCTCAACATATTCAGAAGTGGTTTATGTGTGATTTTTCTTCACCAGAAGCTTTTTTTAAACTTTAGATTACAGCCGAACTCTCCTTATCTTTAATGTTGATGGGGCTAATGCTGAGTTTGGGTTTTAACAGATCCTGTGTTTAAGGGGCTAAATAAAGAAATAGTTTCTCTGAGTTGAGAGTTATTCAAGAGTCAGGGTCAACGTCAGATGATGTGAGTAATTCTTAACTCCATCAAGTATAGCCACTTAACCAGTTTGATAGGAATGTAGAGTATGTGAATGTTGATTAAACAGTATTCTTTAGGTACTGTATACCCAGCCAAAAAATGGGTTTCATTTCTCCAAAGAAGACATACAAATGCCCAACAGGAACATGAAAAGATGCTCAACGTCGCTAAATATTAGAGAAATGCAAATCAAAACTACCCTGAGGTATCACCTCACACTGGTCAGAATGGCCACCATTAAAATATCTACAAATAACAAATGCTGGCGAGAGGGTGTGGAGAAAAGGGAACCCTCCTACACGGTTGGTTGGAATGTAAATTCATGCAGTTACTATTTGTGGAGAACAGTGTGAAGATTCCTTAGAAAACTAGAAATAGAATTACCATATGATCTGGCAGTCTCACTCCTGGGCATGTATCCAGAAAAAACTATAATCCAAAAGGATACATGCACCCCTTTGTTCATGACAGCAGTATTTACACTAGCCAAGACGTGGAAACAGCCTGAATGACCACTGACAGATGAATGGATAAAGAAGATGTGGTACACATACAACAGAGTACTACTCGGCCATAAAAAAGAATGAAGTAATGCCATTTGCAGCAACATGGATGAACCAACAGATTATCATACTGAGCGAAGTAAGACAGTTAAAGACAAGTATTATATCACTTACATGTGAAATCTAAAATATGACACAGATGAACTTATTTACAAAACAGAAACAGGCACACAGACCTATGGTTACCAAAGGGAAAAGGGAGGAGGGATAAATTCGGAATTTGGGATTAGCAAATACAAACTACTGTTTATAAAATATAATATATAAACAAGGTCCTACTATATAGAACAGGGAACTAACTATATTCACTATCTTACAATAAACCATAATGGAAAATAATATGAAGAAGAATTATATACATGTATGTATGGATATAAAAAACTGAGTCACTTTGCTGTACAACAGAAATTAGCACACTGTAAATCAACTCTACTTTAATAAAAATGTTAGAAAATGGATCTCAGATATCTTTTTATATGCGACAGTAATACATTAGTGGGTCACAATTCACAATTACTTAGATAACTTGTGAACATTGATTTCATTCAACTACTAATGTTGAAGATATTTGCTATGAGTTACACATTGTATGAATTAACAGAGTTTTTTGAAATAGAGCAAAGAACACAGGTTTTAAAATTGGAAGTTCTATATTTTGTTTTGGCTTCGATACTTGGTGGATACTTTATTCATAATATCAATTAGTTTCTGAGCCTTATCATCTATAGAGATAGAACAATAATACCTATCCTATGTGTGAGTTTCTTATTTGTAGTGACAATTAGAATGGAAAAATTAGACCTGGTAAACGGGAATGCTGTCGATTTTAGGAAACGTCTTTTAGTTATGTATGGCATTCTACACAGCACTGTCCACAGGAAGCCTAGTTCCTTGAGGGCCTCAAAAGCTGGTGATTCTATAGGATATTCTGTATTGAGTTCAGCATTATTTTTAAATATTTTTCTTTAGTCTGGGTCTACCACACAGTAGACCTGGTAGTTGGAGGGTGAGGTGATGGGCAGGGGAGAGAGTAAGAGGATGATGAAATACTAGTCTGATTTGCTGTGGATTGATTTCTTCCCTTTAGTGTTATCTTTAGGTTTCCTTTTAGAGTAGAAATTAGAGCTCTGAAGTAAAGTTAGAAGTTTAGTTCTGACGACATGAAAATTCCAAGCTTCATAGCTCTTGATGACTATAATTAAAACATGTATAAAGTCTTACAAAGGAATTTTTTTTTTTACTGTTTTTTTTTTTCTTCTTGGCAGTTTTAAACTTGTATCACTGGTTAAAGAATTCAGGGTTTGGGCTTTTCTCATGGGTTTTTTATTCCTAATTGTAATTTTCATACTTTCTTTAAGACCACACGTTTTACTAAATGGGAATTCTCTACTAGAGAACTCTTAGCAACAGATCTTTTCTTGAAATTTGTATAAGACAAAGTTACATATTATTTTGCAGTAATCATGCATGAACTTCTGCTACCTGATGGCTGCTTAAACAGTAGCATAATGACTCATTTAGCATGGATATACACAGATACATGGATCATCACTGGACCCTGTACCAGCTGTAATCATTTGGCCATAAACAGGCACAAATTTATTATTTTCAAGGATTTACTAATTTTTACCACTTTATATAATTCTTTTTCCTTATAATCTCTTAACATTTATTTTAGTGCTTAAGTAAGGACACAGTTTGGCAAAAGTCAAGATAGCCTATAGTCATTTTCACATTACTTTTAAAAATACACTTTGACCTCCTCATATGGACTGCATATTGCTTAATCATAATCAGCTTTAATCCAAAACTAAAGTAACCTAATGTCGTGACACCTTAGTTTCTTGAAGACGCAGAATTCAGAAATTCAGATTCTTCAGCCCCACTTCCAAAGATTCTCATTCCCAGTTGATCCTTGTATCTGGACAGATTTGGGAGCTTCTAAACCATTTATAGAGAGCTTTTCAAATAGTTCAAGGGTTTAGGATTCCTCAGAGGATTCTACAATCAGTGAAACTAAATTAAATTCTCTAGGACAACTTAACGCATTTGTCTCATTTATTTGCATTCATCTCTTATTTTTTCATGATCCCAAGAAAGATTTCCTCTGAAGGGAAAAATACTACTTTGAAACAATTCAGAAAACTACTGTTATAAAATAGATTGTTTCTAAAATTCCCTCGTGTTTAAGATTCTGATTTTATTTTAAAAACTCAGAGTCTGTGTTAATGTTAGAGACCCAATCTTCAAACAGAATTGATCTATTCGAACACAGAATTAACTATGATAAAGGGCAAAATACATTTGCCCTCTTTATCTTACATGAAGCCTTTTATAAATATAAACTTGGTTGCCAGAATAGCCTGCCTTTTTGTTTTCATTAAATCCTGTGAATTCTTTCTATGTATAGTATTTCATTGTCCTCCTGATAGAAGCACACTATAGTTTCACTTGGCTAAAAGACATGTAGGCAGTGGAGTGCTGGGAATGCTTAACAACTGGAGCAAAGGGACTGATTCATATCATTTACCAGTTTCCATGATGTAAATACTCCCAACAATAATAGCCTGTTTCACGCTGCCAGTGTGATGTCACCGAATGTGGAGCTGGGAGGAGACACCCACCGAACTTAGTATTTCCACTATATACATAGAATAGGCAGAAATAACTGCAAGAGCTTAGCAAAATAGAATAAGGTAATTAGGAAGAAGTGAGGAGTTTGAGTATTTACCATTTGACTATTCATGTGTTTTCTATATTCAAATTAGTTAACCATAAGCTATTCTAGAAATTACATGCTTCTTTGGTGAAATAGTGTTTCAAAATGAGAGATTTTTACTTTACATTTTCTACTTTGTTTTTCAGATTACCTATACATTTTAAACAACAAAAACAGTATTTAAAAAGGAGCCCTCCAAAATATTTTAACATGTGGCTAAGTTGGGGAACTACCCATGGTTCCCAAACTCGGCTCCCCAAACTAAAAAATGCCTTTCTTGGTTCTCTGGTACCATAGAGCTGAATTCTGTGCTTAGCCGTTGTGACCAGTACATTTTGACTATTTATTTATGCTCTGTTGTGTTTTTTCAAATTATCTGAGAAATCATTTGCCAAATGTATGTTAGAAAATAAAGAAAAATTAGAGAATTAAGAATAGGAAAAAATAGCAATCAAAGTAGAAAATAAAAACCTGTGAATACAAGAACTGTATAAATATGCCAATCTTAAGGCCTGTCTGTGATGGTTGAACAGCAAATTTTGCCTATCGGCTTCCTGGCAACTAGTCGGGAGGGAAAAAAGGAGCGATATGATTCTTATCAGATAGAAGGTAGGGCATCATTTTCTCAAAGAAAGCTAAGTACTGAATTCCAAGTTAAATCTCACATATTAGATTTAATATACAGGAATATAATATATTACACAATATATAATACACAATGCTCTTAATACTATTCCCCTGTTATTTATAGTCATGGGTTTCATATGGCAGTTTCTTATACTGTACTTCAAGAAGAAACAAGAATGTATTATTAAAAAATAATAATTCCTTTAAAGTGACTTTCCCTCAAAGAAGATACGCGTGATGTTTAAGAACATAACCTGGTAGTCGAGCTTGATCCCAATTTAGGATGACACCACCTAGAGAAATAAAGGTTTAGAACAAGGATGGCCAAAAACAAACAAAAAAAAAAGGCAAGTTAAATCCACTTAGCGTCTGTCCTTTGTTGTGAACTCATGTTGGTGCTGTGTTGACAAGTTTCCGAGACAGGGTCGGCAGAAAAAAGTGCAGTGAATGAGTAGCAGTTTCTCTCTTGGTCACAGGAATGAGCAGCTGAGAGACCTCTGCATGTTTACTATCCTTAGGTCATGTTATTTTATGTGCACTTCACTGGTCTCAGTCTTTAGTGTAAAGTGAATTACAGACAGATGGGGTTTGTTTATACTCTGTGATGAGGGCCCGGAATGTTTTATTTTGCATTGCTCTTTAAGAGTGTACATGGTATCTTGTTAATTATGACAGACTCGCCGTAACGAGCCTGGTACATCTGTCTTTCATCATTCTGATTTTTGATCCTATGTTCTGTTTCTTTAATATTAGCTATTCCATTTCAGTTAATCTTTCTTCTCATTGAGTTTGTCCTGTAATGTAATAGAACACCATAACATTTTTTGTTTGTTTGGGAGCATGATTCTGAACGCAGTGCAATAAGGAGAATTTGCCAACCGAGCAACCCCAGGTGCCAATGAGTATGGTCATATTACGTATTGGTGTTTTATGGTTTATTATCAGCAATAAGCTATTTGTTATGCTTACTTTTAGCAAACTACAGTCACAATTCTAATATTAGAGCAGTAACTTGTAATACAAAGACAATTCAGGGGAAATTAAGATCTGAAATTAAATGTTAGCATCATTGTAATATTTGGGGATGTTTTCCTCTTTTAAGTATCAATTTATGCACCACATGATTGTTCTAATCCATATATTATCTACAAAACACAGTTCATCCACTGGAAAAAATGCCCACTGACTCTCCTACTGTATTTTACTTGTTTGACTTCTGTGTTATTACATAGTCCTTAAATGGGTATTTTATACATTCCTTATAAGAATATAATATTACTTTTCCAAAGAGCAATTTGGCAATATATATCAAAGATCTTCAAAATCTCAGCCCCTTTGACTTAGCTATTCCAGTTCTACGATATGTCATTAGGAGATAAACAGTGATTTTTTTAAGTGTGGATTTTGCAGTAGAGTGCCTGACTTTGAATGTAGCCAATAAACTTACAAGATATTTAACACTGGATTTTTTTTAAACTTCTGTAAGGCTCAGTTTTTGCATTTGTAAAATAGGTATGAAAATATCACCTATCTCTAGGTGTTAGTATGAGAACTAAGTTGAAATGATATATCAAAAGTGTTTAACATCCTGCCTAATATGAAATGTTGATAAATAATTGCTATTATTAGTAATTATAGAGACTTATAAGGATAAAAGTCTATGTGCTCTAAGATGTCAATTGATTATGTTTAAATTATGATATTTTATAACATAATATAGAACTTTTTTAATATTGGTCTTTAAAATGTTAAGATAATGTTGTAAAAGATTGTAGAAAAACTAGAAAAGATAATGCCAAAATGTTAAGGCTGGATCACTGTTAATTTTTAAAACTACATGATACATTCTCTTACATAAATCATACCAATGTTTTCTTAGGTCAGTGTCCTAAGGCACTAGAAATAAAAACAAAAATAAACAAATGAGACCTAATCAAGCTTACAAACTTTTGCACAGCAAAGGAAACCATAAACAAAATGAAAAGACAAGCTACAGACAGAGAAAATATTTGCAAACAGTGCAACAGACAAGGGCTTAATCTCCAAAATATAAAAACAGCTCATGCCCCTTATACAGAGTGAAGTAAGCCAGAAAGATAAAGAACATTACAGCATACTAACACATATATATGGAATTTAGAAAGATGGTAACGATAACCCTATATGCAAAACAGAAAAAGAGACACAGAAATACAGAACAGACTTTTGAACTCTGTGGGAGAAGGTGAGGGTGGGATGTTTCAAAAGAACAGCATGTATACTATCTATGGTGAAACAGATCACCAGCCCAGGTGGGATGCATGAGACAAGTGCTCGGGCCTGGTACACTGGGAAGACCCAGAGGAATCGGGTGGAGAGGGAGGTGGGAGGGGGGATCGGGATGGGGAATAAGTGTAACTCTATGGCTGATTCATATCAATGTATGACAAAACCCACTGAAATGTTGTGAAGTAATTAGCCTCCAACCAATAAAAAAATTAAAAACAAACAAACAAACAAACAAAAACAGCTCATGTAACTCAACAAAAAAAACAAACAACCCAATCAAAAAAATGGGCAGAAGACCTAAATAAACATTCCTCCAAAGAAGACATACGGATGGCCAATGGGCACATGAAAAGATGCTCAACATCACTAATTATTAGAGAAATGAAAATCAAAATTACACACCTGTCAGAATGGCCATCATTAAAAAGTCTACAAATAAGTGCTGGAAAGGGTGTGGAGAAAAGGGACCCGTCCTCCTACAATGCTGGTGGCGGTATAAGTTGGTGAGCCATAATGGAAGACAGTATGGAGGTTCCTCAGAAAACTAAAAACAGAATTATCATATGATCCAGCAATCCCACTCCTGGGCATATACCCAGACAGAACTATAATTCAAAAAGATACATGCACCCCTATGTTCATAGCAGCAGTATTCACAGTAGCCAAGACATGGAAACAACCTACATGTCCATCAAGACGAATGGATAAAGATGTAGTGCGTATATACAGTGGAATACTACTCAACCATAGCAAAGAACAAAACAGCATCATTTGCAACAACATGGATACAACTGGAGATTATCATACTAAGTGAAGTAAGTCAGAAAGAGAAAGACAAATACTATATGATATCACTTATATGTGGAATTTAAAACATGACACAAATGAACCCATCCAGGAAACAGAAACAGACTCACAGAGAACAAACTTGTGGCTGCCAGGAGGTAGGGGTGGAGGAAGGATGGACTGGGAGTTATAGGTCAGTAGATGCCAGCTTTTATATATATAATGGATAAACAAGATCCTGCTTTATAGCACAGTCAACTGTATTCAGTATCCTTGGATAAACCATAATGAAAAAGGATACATGTGTCTGTGTAACTGAGTCATTTTGCTATACTACAGCAATTACAACATTGTAAATCAACTACAGTTAAAAAAACTTGCTAATAGAGGGATTTGCTTTATTAACACTATTCTATTTGTGTGTGACTTTATTTTTCATTTTTTTAATTATTTACTTTTGGCTGTGCTGGTTCTTTGTTTCTAGGTCTTTTCTCTAGTTGCGGCAGGCAGGGGCTACTCTTCATTGCAGCGCGCGGGCTTCTCACTGTGGTGGCTTCTCTTGGTGCGGAGCCTGGACTCTAGGGCATGCAGGCTTCAGCAGTTCTGACACGTGGGTCCTGGGCTCCAGAGCACAGGCTTAGTCGTTGTGGCACATGAGCTTAGTTGCTCTGCGGCATGTGGAATCTTCCTGGATTCAGGGATCAAACCCGTGTCTGCTGCATTGGCAGGCGGATTCTTTACCACTGAGCCACCAAGGAAGCCCTTTCAGTGTTTTTAAAAGAATGACAAGAGTAATAAAAAGGAAGTTTAAATCCTTGGAATTAGTGCTTTGTAATTTGTTTAAATGTTAATTAAATTGATCAGTTTGTTATTAAAATATTATTGATGCATTTTTTAAAGTTTGAAAGACTTTGAGTGATATATCAGGCTTGTGAAAAGTTTAGTAAAAATCATAACAAATACATTTATAAAAGAAAGATGGGTAATTAGCCTCCAACTAATTAAAAAAAATAAAATAAAATAAAAAATTTAAAAAAAAAAGAAAGATGGTTTATTCAGTCATGGAATTTCTTGGTGATTTTTATTGTCTTTTTTATGCTTTTGTATATCTTCCAAAAATTCTGCAATAAGTTCTTTTTTAGAATCTTAATCAGAAAAGTATTTAATCAATTTTTTATGAATTGATGCTTAACTTTTATGCTTTGATGACATTAATTCTAGTATTGAGTGCACCCTTATTCATTGCTTCTTAGATTGCCCTTTGAACATGTAATTTTCAAACAATTTTGGTGGAAGATGGATTGTGTCTTAACATCTGTCCAGAAGATAGCTATTTCAAGTATTTTTCATATATGAAAAATGATACAAGAACTGTCTTCACTACTGCATTCCCATAAATTTTATTTCCTTTTTTAAACAGTGTTTTTCAGCATAGCCAGTGTTCATATAGGCAACTTTACCTTAATGGGAGGAAAAGGTATGAGTATTTTGGCAAAGTTTTCACCT
Source organism: Cervus canadensis (assembly GCF_019320065.1). NCBI lineage: Eukaryota > Metazoa > Chordata > Mammalia > Artiodactyla > Cervidae > Cervus > Cervus canadensis. The sequence continues at coordinate 73,628,626 of NC_057393.1, read as the reverse complement.
CTTTAGGCAAAAATAAGATTAAGAGGAAATGAGCAACTATTTCTTCCTGCCTCTGTAACTGAAATGATATTCATATTTATAGGTCAAGTTTATTTGTAGTAAATACTCTCTTTATAAACTGTAAATTTATCTTGTAGGTGGCCTTCTAAAATAAACTTTATTTGATTTTGTACACTATGTGCTCATGCTTTGGCTTTATGCCTGACCTCCCAGGTTGCAAACATCTACAGTAGAGCCCAATATTAAAGAAAATGAACCCAAAAATTAACTGAGAAAATATTACAATGTTAGTAATAAATTATCCAGTAATATTCTCATTGGAGCAATAATAAATTATAATATGAACAGTGGTGGTCTTTAAAAATTGTCCCACTATTCACTAAGACATTTAATCTTTCCCATGTTCCAAATGAAATACATTATTGGTTTCTACTCTTTACAACATTTAGGTGTTAGGGACATAATATTTGTTCATTTGACTGGTTCTATTCAATACAGAGGTTAAAAAATAAAGGCAAAACACCCGTATGCATAGCACCAACTGGCACCAAATCTTACTATATGTAAGAAAATTATTTTCGAAGTGAGTTATATATACATTAAGAATTCAAACAATCTAAAATAGAGTATGCTAAAGGAAAAATGACTAATGCTAACAAATTCTAAAATTCACAATAAAAGAAATTTAGAAGTCTATGGAAGAGGGTGGGATCTTGGTGGGGAAAAGTTAATTTAGCCAGGAAAAAAAAAATAGAAAAAGGAGAGGGAGGGAGGGGAGGATAAGGAGGAAAGGAGACTTTGCAGGCAGGGAGCACACACTCCAGGACTGAAGCAGAAATACAAGAGGCATGTTGAGGAAACCCTGTTGGAACCGATGGTTTATATAAGGCAGTGGTTTTCCAAATTACGTTCTGATATGAGTCCCCACATGGGCCGGTTGGCAAGCAGGTGAAGAGGCCAGCTATTAAAGTCTTTGGGCAAGGTGGTACAGCAGGTGTGTTAGGAAGATGGATCTGACCATGGAGCCAGAGCTGTGCTGGGAAAACCATTGAGTAAGTCAGATGAGACGGCACACGCCCAAATGTATCACTGGCCACTGGTATATCAATAAAAGACGATGGATGCATGGGTGCTCCCCAAGGAGAAACCCGAGTTACAGATTGAATGCGTGATATAGCAGGGGAAGGAGAAGTAAAAGATTCATACACTGATAGTGATGGAAAAGTTCATGTTGAATTTAAATCCAGCTACTAGTACTAGGTTGTATGAGAATATGGAAGATAACACGTTGATTGTGTCCCGGTTGTAAAAGGAAATACAAAGTAGACAGAAATGATTAACTTGAATGTGTAAACCTTTATCTGCAGTGGCTGACGGTGGGATTACACCTTAGGTTGGCAGTGAGGATGAATACATAGCGGACCTGAGAGTTGTGTTCTCGTTTACACCTCAGGTGCTAAGTCAACTGACTTCTTAGAAACCACTAAGCTGGAAAGCCTCTATGCCTCTTGAAAGGTTAGACTGAAAAGCCCGAGGCTCTGTGGCACAGCTCACAATCTCATAGCCAGAGTCTGGGAAGTGGTTTCTGGTGAGGTAGCATTCACAGGGTAGTATTACTAGATAACAGAGAGTGTTAATAATGTGACTTTCAGTTGGCGAGGATAAAATCCCGAGCAGGAGAAGACTTGTTGTTCCTCAGGCCTGGTGATATGAGCCCCAAATGCATGGTTCAGCTTTCTGAAGGATGTCACCAGGGATTTATAGCCCATCCCCCCTCCCTCAGATAAACTATAAATGAACTAAAAACCTCTCTTTCTTTATATCTCTCATATAAAGATATAAATATTCACTTGCTCTCAGTCTAAGAATGCATATTTAAATAGAAACACTTATTTGAAAGTCCTTAAATTAGTATGTGTTACGGGCTGAATTGTGTCCCTCTCCCAAAACTTGTATGTTGAAGTCTTAACCTGCAGTATATCTCAGAATGTGACTGTATTTGGAGATAAGATCTTTAAAGAGGCAAGTAAGCTAAAATGAGGTATTCAGAGTGGGCCGTAATCCAATATGACTGGTATTCTTACAAGAAGAAGAGATTAGGACACACACACAGACCAAGGTATGACCACATGAGGACACAGTGAGAACCTGACCATCTACAATCCAAAGAGAAATACCTCAGGAAAAAACTAAACTAGCCCACACCTTGACCTTGGACTTCCAGCCATCAGAACTATGAGACGATAAACATCTATTGTTTTAACCATCCAGTCTGTGGTATTTGGTTATGGCAGCCCTGGCAAATGTAATACATTATGTATTTGAGCAAACTTCATAAACAAAATCAAAAGATAATAACCTAGAAAGATATTGGCTAACATACAAAACACACAAAGGGCCTTGAGTCACCTACATTCCAGTAACAGTGAGCACACTTAGCACTCAGATTTTAAATACCAGACAGTCTTAAATACCGCTGTCCGATAAAAGAAACCAAGACTCCATGGAGAAGTGGCTGATTCTAGGGACGCAACAGGAATTATTACATGGTATGAGCCAGGTCCATTTTTTTTTTGAGCCAGGTCCATTTTATAGTGCCAGAAAGTAATTAGTAATTGCTTAAAAAAAAAAAGTCCCTCCCAATTATAGAGGTAAATCGAAGGGACACAGGAATTAACTGAAAGATCTCCCAACGTTCAAAGCTTTTGAGTAACATATAGATTAAAACCTAAAAAGTGTAAAATAAGCATACAAGTCCATATTGATGTAAATAAATTATTGAATAAATGGCTGGGGAATAATAGACAAATCTCCACGCAGAAGAATTCCGAATAATTTATATAGCTACTGCACCCTCAAGGAGATAGAGGTCAGCTCCTCACTCAAGCATGGCCCGTGCGTAGTGACTTCCTTCTCCAGACCGCAGCATGGAAAGCAGGCTGGGCGGGGGAGTAACCTCACAACGGCAGGTCGAACGGACGCCACTGCAGCCTGGTGTTCAGGCTTGACGTCAACAGTGAAGCCGTGCTGATAGTGTGTGCCCTCGATATCATGTGATGTGATGGAACTGTGCTTCTGGGATTTTCCTCAGCAAAACCCATACCGTACCTAATCATAAGAAAAACATCAGACAGATGCCAGTAGAGCAGTTTCCTATAGTGGTCAGTTCAGTTGCTCAGTCGTGTCCAACTCTTTGCGACCCCATGAATCGCAGCACGCCAGGCCTCCCTGTCCATCACCAACTCCCGGAGTTTACTCAAACTCATGTCCATTGAGTCGGTGATGCCATCCAGCCATCTCATCCTCTGTCGTCCCCTTCTCCTCTCGCCCTCAATCTTTCCCAGCATCAGGGTCTTTTCAAATGAGTCAGCTCTTCACATCAGGTGGCCAAAGTAGTGGAGTTTCAGCTTCAACATCAGTCCTTCCAATGAACCTGAGGACTGATCTCCTTTAGGAAGGACTGGTTGGATCTCCCTGCAGTCCAAGGGAATCTCAAGAGTCCTCCAACACCACAGTTCAAAAGCATCAATTCTTTGGCCCTCAGCTTTCTTCACAGTCCAACTCTCACATCCATACATGACCACTGGAAAAACCGTAGCCTTGACTAGACGGACCTTTGTTGGCAAAGTGATGTCTCTGCTTTTTAATATGCTGTCTAGGTTGGTCATAACTTTCCTTCCAAGAAGTGTCTTTTTAATTTCATGGCTGCAGTCACCATCTGCAGTGGTATTAGAGCCCAAAAAAAGTCTGCCACTGTTTCCCATCTATTTGCCATGAAGTGATGGGACCGGATGCCATGATCTTAGTTTTCTGAATGTTGAGCTTTAAGCCAACTTTTTCACTCTTCTCTTTCACTTTCATCAAGAAGCTCTTTAGTTCTTCTTCACTTTCTGCCATAAGGGTGGTGTCATCTGCATATCTGAGGTTATTGATATTTCTCCCGGCAGTCTTGATTCCAGCTTGTGCTTCATCTAGCCCAGCGTTTCTCATGATGTACTCTGAGATATATATAAGTTAAATAAGCAGGGTGACAATATACAGCCTTGATGTACTCCTTTTCCTATTTGGAACCAGTCTGTTCTGTGTCCAGTTCTAACTGTTGCTTTCTGACCTGCATACAGATTTCTGAAGAGGCAGGTCAGGTGGTCTGGTATTCCTACAGTGTAGTTGATCTATATTCCTCAAAACTGTCCAGATCATTTCCCAAGGAGTCTGAGAAACTGTTGCAGCCAAGAGTCCTAAGGAGGGACAACAACAACTGTAAATATGCTATCTTTAATGGGATCCTGGGACAGAAAAAGGATGCTAAGTAAAAACTGTAAGAAATCTGAATAAAGTATGGATTTTGTGAAAGTCACTCAGTCATGTCTGACTCTTTGCAACACAGTGGACTGTAGCCTATGGACAAGCTCCTCTGTCCATGAAATTCTCCAGGCAAGAGTACTGGAGTGGGTTGCCATGCCCTTCTCCAGGGGATCTTCCCAACCCAGGGGTTAAACCCAGGTCTCCCTCATTGCAGGCAGATTCTTTACCATCTGAACCACCAAGGAAGCCTGGACTTTAGTTAATAATATAGTTTAAATGATTTATTAATTATGACAAATATACCATACTCATACAAGGTAGTGTTAATAGGACTTAGTGGGAACTATTGGGAACTATCTATACTATCTTCCCTACTTTTCTGTAAAAATAAAACTATTCTAGAACTCCTTTTAAAAATAAACCAAAACAGGAAAGTAGACAACAGAATATCATACACTTCATGTATCGGAAAAACAGTAAACACTTGAAAAAAAAAACTCGAACTACTAACACATATGAGATGATTATTTTTCTCTTATTTAGCTGGCAAACTTTTTAAAAAAATCATGATACACATGATTGGCAATGTATAGGAATGTAAAGTAGAACTCCTTCTCTGCAGGGCGCATTTGGTAACAGGCAAAAATGTCTATACTCTATGAAGCAGCAACATCACAATTAAGAAGTGAATATCAGTGTGCACAGAAATTTTTTTTGTATTATGTGCAATAGTGCGAAGACATCTGGTACAAACTGCTCAAGCTACTATGGGAACGCACTTCCTCTAAGTTTCCACACCCCACCTGGGAACTTCTTGGAAAAAAAATTTTTTAATGACTGGTCAACCTATAGCTGTGATCCAAGGATAAGAAAAATGGCCTAAAAATACTAGCTCTTTATTGGCATAGGATAGGAAAGTGGACTGAAGTTCCCTTATGTCCAAGACTTTCTCCTATCATCAACATCCTGGGGCTAATCAAACTAAGACCCCTACTTCCCCAGAGGGACAATCCCTGCTGGGACCAATCTGCCCTTGTTATCAGGGCCAATTTGAGCACTATCTGGTCTAAATTTTGGCTATGAAACTATGACCATGGAAAAATACGATTTTTGACAGTGTGGTCACAGTATTCTTTAGACTCCAGAGAAAGTTTGAAGAAAATTCCGTTTTAGAATTCTTGCCCTGAGGAAATAACTCCTCCTGTGCCTCAAGAGAGGCTTCCCAGATGGCACTAGTGGTAATGAACTTGCCTGGCAATGCAGGAGACATTGGAGACGCTGGTTCGATCCCTAGGTTGGGAAGATTCCCTGGAGGAGGGCATGGCAACCCACTCCAGTAGTCTTGCCTGGAGAATCCCCAGGGACAGAGGAGCCTGGCAGGCTACAGTCCATGGGGTCACAAAGAGTCGGACATGACTGAGTGACTAAGTACAGCACAATAGTAGAAATCTGGAAATTAACCAAAAGCCTATAAATACGGGACTGTTTTAAACCATGCGGATATCATTGTGGAATGTAGTGAAGGTATCAATACTGTAGACTAATATCTGAAGAGAAAAATTCCATGATGTATTATGTGAAAATGCCAATGTGTACTGTGTCATATCATTTCTGTGTCTATATATGTGTATATACACACACACATTCCTTGGATCTGGGATTTGGTGAAATAATTTAATGCTATCTGTTAGAACTAAATCCTGTTAGTAATTGTCATTTTATAAATGCTTTGTGTTATTTTAATATATATTATAATAAATATATCAAGTATTGTTTCATAGCACTGTCATAATTAGAAATCAGAGTGAAGGACCACCTTTTCCATTATCACAAATTGTGTGTGTGTATGCAAACATTATGTCTGTTTTAGTTTTGCATCCCATGGATAAAAAATGGGATTTGCATACACTAAAGTGTTGCCTGTGGTAATTTCTGACTCATAGTCTGAGGACAATTTTTATTTTACTTCCTGCAATTTTGGACATTTTCCAAAATGTTCAGGGATCCACAGAATATTTTTTGTGGAATAAAAGATTTTAAATGGCCATTTTTAAAATAAATCTTTTTTTCCTATAAACCTGTGTAAAATATTAAAACTGTCCTTTTGTTTTCAAAAAATATTTTTTTACTTTGATTTTCTGAGTGGATTTAGTTTATACACCAAGTTTTTGTACATTCACACTGTCATGTGTTTTTCATGTACTAGCTACTTTTCTATTAGGTGAAATTTTCATGAGCTATTAAAACCATTGTTATGTTTGATTTGTCCTCTTGCACTTTTTGCTTTTAGGTTGGTGTTTGGAATGCTTTATCCTGCATATTATTCATACAAAGCTGTGAAAACGAAAAACGTAAAGGAATATGTAAGTATAGTTTTGTGAGTGATCAATTCTAGTTGAATGTTTCCACTGTATACAATACGAGAAAAACATTATTTTAGAAACAGCTGGAATAATGTTTTGGGGTAAAAATGTTATATAAATGTAATGAAGTTCGTCTTTTTTTAAAACTAATTTTGAATATAATTCCAAAGTGGAATTTCAAAAATAATTTGCTGTCACTTGGCATTTAAACAAGTATGATTCCCAAATGAGTCATTGGATCTCTATTCAACCTCCAGTAAAATAAGAGGTTGGGAAATCGTCTGTTTTTCAGTCTTTTTTTTTTTTTTTTTTAATTTTTTTATTAGTTGGAGGCTAATTACTTCACAACATTTCAGTGGGTTTTGTCATACATTGATATGAATCAGCCATAGATTTTACACGTATTCCCCATCCCGATCCCCCCTCCCACCTCCCTCTCCACCCGATTCCTCTGGGTCTTCCCAGTGCACCAGGCCCGAGCACTTGTCTCATGCATCCCACCTGGGCTGGTGATCTGTTTCACCATAGATAGTATACATGCTGTTCTTTTGAAACATCCCACCCTCACCTTCTCCCACAGAGTTCAAAAGTCTGTTCTGTATTTCTGTGTCTCTTTTTCTGTTTTGCATATAGGGTTATCGTTACCATCTTTCTAAATTCCATATATATGTGTTAGTATGCTGTAAATGTTCTTTATCTTTCTGGCTTACTTCACTCTGTATAAGGGGCTCCAGTTTCATCCATCTCATTAGGACTGGTTCAAATGAATTCTTTTTGACGGCTGAGTAAAATTCCATGGTGTATATGTACCACAGCTTCCTTATCCATTCATCTGCTGATGGGCATCTAGGTTGCTTGTTTTTCAGTCTTATAAATGTATCGGTTTACCTGGAATAGCTCTATAGTCCCAAAATCTTTTCCTTCCTTCACAGGCATTTTGTCACCTTCTAATTGATTAAATATATAGATACCTTACGACTACTGACAAGTACATTCTCTTTTTCTTCTTGAATCATACTATGTTGTAATGATTTCCTCTTCAGTCATCAGTCTTTCTTTTCTCTTTCACTTTCCTCTTCCTCATCTCTTAGCTGTTGGTTTGTTTTTTTTTGTTTTACTTTCACTAATTTTTAAATGTTTATTATAATAAATTCTTCAAATATTGTGTTATGGTACTGGCATACTTTAGTTTTTAGATACAAGCACTTTTCTTCAGTTAACAGTGCTTCTCAAGCTACTTGTGATACAGGACCACTTTGGGTTTTTGTTTTTTTTTTTTTAATAATTTCCATTGTGTCGTAGACCAATACTTTTTAAAATAAATTTTAAAAGTAATCACTATAAAAATGAAGTCAAACTCCGAAAATATACAAAATACTGCCGAAACTTTTATCATTAGATGTAGTAGATCTGAAATTATTGTCAATTTTATATTTAAAGCAAAACAGTTAACACTCCACAACCTTGCACTAGTCCACAGACAACGCTTTGCCTTATGGTGTCATATTTTAATTGAAATTCTGTTTTAAAAGATAAAAATAAGACTTGCTCTTCATTTCTAAACACCACAAAAGTATAAGCTGGGAGTATACAACTTGCTGCTAATTAATTGTACTGGCCAATACAATCCTCATTTGAAAAGTTTCTGATAGTGTTATTAAATGAGATTTTTTTTTTTTTTTTCTGAATCTACTTAATTGTATATTTGAAGTACACAGGGTGATATGTTCCTCAACTCTGGGTCCATCTTACCTATGAAGTGTTATAAACCAAGGATAAACAATAACTGGTATATCTGAGTGTCTCTGTGTACCTATCTGTGCTTGAAGTATTCTCACTCCCAAATGTACAATGTTTTTGTTGGAAAAAAATTACAAGTTGAAAATGAAGTTCTAGTAATATGAGGATCTTGTCAGCAGCCACACAAATGCCATCCCCTAAATAAAAGATAAAATTTTGGAAAAGGAAATATAAAAGTATGTATGTGTTAGTCACTCAGTTGTGTCTAACTCTTTGCAACCCCATGGACTGTAGCCCTCCAGACTCCTCTGTTCATGGAATTCTCCAGGCAAAAATACTGGAGTGAGTTGCCGCTTCCTTCTTCAAGGGATGTTCTCAACCCAGAGATTGAATCCAGGTCACCTGCATTGCAAGCAGATTCTTTACCATCTGAGCTATTAGGGAAACCCATAACAGTATAACAAATTACAATAAAAAGAGGCCCTTCATGTGTAAATTAATGATAGAAGGGCAGAAAAAACAGTATTATTCAAGGATTGACCTAAGAACCATTATGACAGTATTATTACATTTCTTACTATGTATCAATTTAATTTTGTTAATGTTTTTAAGGACTTAAAAACATAGATTTGTGTTTTATTCCCTTAGTGCAACACTCAAAATTTTACTACTGCATTATTCTATAAATTTGGTGTTAGTAAGAATGGTCTAATCCTCAAATTTTAGTCCTGCTTCATAAGTTAAAGTAATTTAACCGATGGAAGAGAATCCATTAACATTCTTATTCAAACCATTGGAAAAACTTTAAGACTTGACATGTGCTTATATGTTTATATATACACACATACCTATGTACATACATATTTGGCTATATACTTCGCATATTGCCTTGCACATCTTTTTAGAAATTAACTCATAAAACAAAGAAAGAATTATCTGTACATAATTTTGCTACAGTATTATGACTCTGAAACAAGTTCTTTAACCATCCCTTTGGGAATATCAGAATCATGAGTAATTGAAGGGAAACTGGGGAAGCAAAAAGGCAGGTGGCTGGAGTTGTTTTGATAATTACATGGTAATCAAATCTGCTTCACAAATTACACAAGAGCTAGAGTGAAACGGAAAAACAGTCAGGCATTGAAAGAAAAACGGCAGGAATCTGCTTTTGACACAGAAGTATGATACTACCCTAAGACCTCCTGGGGACCGAACTGTCTGCCATCAAGTCTGCTGAAGAGACTAAGCAGAGATATCATACTAGAAAAATAACCTCTTAACGTTTACGTAATTTCTACCAATTTCAAAATACTTTTTTTTTTCTTTTTTTTTTTCAAAATACTTTTATGTATTATTATTTCCAGTTGCTACTATAACAGTTGCCACACATTTACTGGCTTAAACCAAAGCAAATGTATTCTCTTCCAGTCTCAAAAGTCAGAAATCTGAAATGGAGCCACAGGCCTCATTCCTTTGGGAAACTCTAGGGGAAAATCAGTTTCCTTACCTTTGCTAGCTTCTACAGGCAGCCCACACTCCTTGGCTTACGGCTGTATTCCTCCAGCTTCAAAGCCAGGAACATTGGACTGAGACCTCCTCAAGCTGCTGTCTCTCTGGTTCTCCTGAGATAAAAGAAGGTTCCGAAGTCCTCTTCCCCTAATAAAGACTCTCGTGACTACGTTGGACTCACCTGAGTGATCCAGCCTCCTCGCCCCATCTGAGGGTCAGCTGATTAGCCACCTGAATTCCATGTGCAGCCTGATTTCTCCTCTAACACGCAACCCGACATATTCACAGGTTCCAGGGATTGAGACAGGGCCATCTTTGGAGGAGGGAGACGTTATTCTTCTGCCTAATACAATATCTCAGTGGCCCTCACTCCAATTCCATAAAGTAGTAAGGAATATTGGAATATCACAGGCTCTGTGAAGTGAACTAACTTGCCCAGGGTCACATGAATCATTAAGGCAGGAAAGGTATCAGATTAGAAAATAAATGAGGATTTTTCTCGCTTGAAAAGCAAAAAAGTTGAAACAGCTTTCACCACCAACCAGCGAATATGCCTGTGATTAATTCCAAGGTGAATCTTCCGAGACCCCAGTTATGTGGATATTTTCCAAGAAGAGCTGTGAAACAGCTTAACCAGTATGAGGGCAGGACCCATAAGCATCTAAACCAACTGTAATCAAAATGGTTAAAGATAAAATGAGAAGTTTTTGAAAGTTCTGTATGGTCTTGGCAGTTCTTTAAATATTTCCAGCCTAAATTTACTTGTGACAAAAATGTTGAGTATCATTTTCTTAGTGAGCCTCACCTAAACTTAAGTCATCTGATTTTACCCCTGATTTATAGCAATTTTATCAAAACTCTGTTCTCACAAAGTTTTCTTGTAATTCCATCCAAATTTGTTTTCTATCTGGTAGTTTCTTAATAAGAGTAACTTTCTTAAAATTTCCCTGTTATATTCTTAATAACCTTTTATACTATCTGTATTGTATTTTTTGTGTGTGTGTTTGTTTTTCCCACCGGATAAGCTCCAAAGAGAGTTTTGTTGTTTTGTTAATTGCTATATTCCTATACCTAGAACAGTACATGTTACATAGTAGGTACTCAATATTTTTTTAATGAATAAAGAAGGAAGAAGAGTTGACTTCTAAGTATATAACAAATATTAAATAGTATTTACAAGAACATGTCCCTTTCTTCAGTGGATGGGTCTAGTTTCTCAGCTTTGATTCTGCTCCTTAAGGAGTACACAGACCAGTCTGACTTATCCCTAAGTCCAGTTATTCTGTGATGTTTGGTTAATACCTAAATTCTACTGATATCTTCTACTTCAAAATTATTCTCAGAAAGCAAACGTTTTTGGTTAATTTACTTCTTCCCACCCTAACTGCTACCATTACCTTTAAGCCTGCAAATATTGTAGATTGCACCTGATAAAACAGATGCTGTATTCAAATCAAAACAAATGAAAAGTGCTATGTATTTTGGCAACCTTCCTTTCTTCCTTTGCCTATTTTTAAAATGGAGCTTTCCTAGGATATAATTTCCTGTATAGTGTGGCAGCTATGGCCTACTTAAAGTCTTTCAGTCTTGCAGTAATTGAAATGTAAACTTACTGAAGAACTAGTATGGTTTTGCAATTTTTTTCAAGCCTAGACCGTCTCACGACTTGAAAATAGAGTGTTTACTTCCAAGTTGTGTATAATTGCTGTAGCTTTTCTAGGAAACCAGTGTTCTTATTCTAAGAATGTTGGGGAAAGTGGCAATGAAAAGACTGGGTCACAGTACTTAGAGATCACAGACATTTGGTCCTGAGATTTACTGTGAGCAAGAACAAAGAACAGGGAAAACTCTGGGAGGTGACTTTCTGAAAGGCCCTCTAAACCCTGTTGACTTAGTGTTTGAAAGTGACCTAATTTTTGACTGAATATTTGGGTGATATGAAGGTGAACAAATATGCCACATGCTTGTCATTTGGTAAAATCTTAAGTTGCCTACTACTAGTTCTGTCTGTCAGAAATTTGTCTACCAGTTATAAAGGGGAAAAACGTAGTAAAGAAACTTTATTGCCAAATGTGTTCCCCAGGCATCTTTTCATATTTTGGATTAAAAACACTCATCTGATTGAAGGGTTTTCATAATTTGAGAAGTATGAAAATTTAACGAATTAAAGGGATTTTTAAAAATTTTATCTATTTTTAATTGAAGGATAATTGTTTTAAAATATTGTGTTGGTTTCTGCAATACATCAAAAACAGGGATTTTTTTTTTTAATTTTTTGAAAATTAGTTTTGTCAGGCTGCATTCCTATTTATTTTTTATTCTTTTTTTTTTATTTTTTTTTTTTATTTTTTATTCTGATCTACTTTTAATTTACTTTTTGAAAAAAATTTTACTTTGGGTTTTTATCAAAGCTTTACTTATTTATAATTTTAAAATCAAACAGTTGTTCAAAGCTTATTATGTAAAACAACAGTTCCCCACTTTCCTCCTCCCTGTTTCTAACTTTCGAGGAAACTACTTTCAATTCTTTTATCCGAATCCGTTAGTATTTATCTATACATCTAAATACATGCCTGTATTGCTGTTTCTTAATTTTTCAGATGTATCTCATCAGTTGACTTCCTTCTGTTAAAGATGATTTGTTAGTTACCCAATGTCATTATATACTTGCATAATTTCCCTATAGCCTTCCACTGTCATTAGAATGTAGACTTCCCTTGTGGCTCAGACAGTAAAGCGTCTGCCTACAATATGGGAGACCCGGGTTCGATCCCTGGGTCAGGAAGATCCCCTGGAGAAGGAAATGGCAACCCACTCCTGTACTTTTGCCTGGAAAAGGCCATGGACAAAGGAGCCTGGTAGGCTACAGTCCATAGGGTCGCAAAGAGTCGGACACAACTGAGCGACTTCACTTTCACTTATCATTAGAATGTAATTTGAGTTGGATCAGTATTCAGTATTTATGTTATTGAGGCTAAATTAGAAAAAAGCAATAGAGTCTAGAGATAAAGAACAGGGCTGCTTGGCTTATCATCTTGGCCTTACTAGCTGTATCTTTGAACAGGTTATTTTTTGGCCTCACTTTCCTTATCTGGAAAAAAAGTACAGTAGTGGTACTTGCCTCCTCTGGTGGTTGTGAGGATTATATGAGTTAATACAACAAAGCATTTAAATCAGTACCTATTATATAAGGTTTTTCACCATAGAAACACCATTTGCATCTGATGTCTACAGTATCCTGCCATGACCATTCTTTTTCTTCACAGTAATTTGTTATTCGTTATCTTGTTTTTCTGTTTTGTTTTGTTCACTTATTTGGCATTTTCTGTTCTCTTTGCTTATTTAGACCCACACTCTGACAGATGTGTGAATTTCCTCTCCGTGTATTCTCATCCATTAGATAGTCCAGACTGACTCTTAGATCCTCAGATTTTTTAATCTCCTGTTTTCCTCTTTCTTCTTTTATGTCCTCATTTTGATGCACGCCTTTCTTCCTGAGAAGGCTTTTTGAGAGGTGTTTTTTTTTTTTTTTTTTTGAGAGGGTAGGCTGAAAGTATTTTCCTTCAGAATTTTGTCTTTTAACTTCTTGTGTTGCTGTGCAGCCATCTGACACATTTGGCATTTGGCATCTTACCTGCTTGTGGGAATCTTCTGTGTCCCCATTGTTTCAAATTTTCAAGATGACGTGCCTTGGTGTAAGCCAGTTACAATCAATTTTGCTAAACCTTCAGTCATCCCTTTTAATCCAAGAATGCTTTGTCCTTCAACTCTGGAAATTTGTTTAAAATTATTTCTTTAAGGATTTTCTCTACTTCATTTTCATTAATTGTTTTATCTGCTACTGCTACTGCTAAGTCATTTTAGTCGTGTCCGACTCTGTGCAACCCCATCCCTGGGATTCTCCAGGCAAGAACACTGGAGTGGGTTGCCGTTTCCTTCTCCAATGCATGAAAGTGAAAAGTGAAAGTGAAGTCGCTCAGCCATGTACGACTCTCTGCGACCCCATGGACTGCAGCCTACCAGGCTCCTCCGTCCATGGGATTTTCCAGGCAAGAGTACTGGATTGGGGTGCCATTGTTTTATCTGAGGTTCCTTTTATTCAGTTAGAAAGCCACTTGGACTGATTCTCTAATTTTCTGATCTTTTTTCTTCTCTTTCCCAACTCTTTTTTTGTGTGTGTGCTATATTTTATGGTAGAGTTCCTCAATCTTGTCTTCTCTTCTGTGTTTTAATTTCCGATGGTTTCTTTTATTCTCTGAATGTTCCTTTTTCAATAGCGTCCTATTCTGACTTTGTTTAAAATAGCTTCCCTTTTGTCTGACGATATGAATGATAGCTCTTTAGACATGTTCTTTCTACATTTCGGTCTCTGTTTTTCATGTATGATTTTTTCAAAAGTTAGGTGATCCTCAGTTCCCTACTCATATTTGAATATTATAATGAAAAGCTGATTCAAAGTCCTGAACCCATGAAGAGGCTTGCTGAATGTAATCTTCACTACAAGGTGATTTAACTAGGCAATTTTATTTGTTCCTAGGACTGCCATAAGGAAGTGCCACAAACTGAGTGTCTTAAAACAATAGCATTTTATTGCCTTGCTGTTCTGGGGCCAAGACGTGGGCAGGGCCACTTTCCCTCTGAAACCTGTTGACGAGAACCCTTTCTTGCCTATTTCTAGCTTCCAGTGGTTGGCTAGAAGCAGTCCTTAGCGATTCTTACCTTTCAGGGGCAGCACTTCAGTCTCTGCCTCTGTTATCCCATGATGCTCTCCCTCTTGTGTCTTTGTCTCTGAGTCTCTTTTTTTTCTCCTTTTAAAGACACCAGTCACATTGGATTAAGGGCTCACCATACCCCAAGATGACCTCATCCCAACTAATTATATCTTCAGTGACCCTGTTTCCAAGTGGGGTCACATTCTGAGGGTTAGAACTTTGTAGTAGTCTTGCCTGGCTACTGGAACAAAATGCCACACAATGAACCGCTCAGGCCACATTAAGTTTCTTCTCACAGTTCTGTAGGCTGCAAGTTCAAGATGAGGGTGCCATTAGGGTTGGTTTTGGGGGAGACCTCCTTGTAGCTTATAGACATTCTATCTGTGTCCTCGTATGACCTTTTCTCTCTGCATGCAGGGAGAGAGATTTCTCTAGGATCTCTTACTCTTCTTATGAAGTGGGGACCCATCCACTTATTGAAGTGGAGCCCCATCCTTTGAAGTGGGGCCTCATCCTTATGACCTTTTTAATCTTCATCACCTCCTTAAAGTTTCTATCTCCAAATACCATTACTCTGGGGTTTAGTTAGCATTTCAGCTTGCAAATTTTAGGGGAACACAGTCTATAACAGACTTCAGCATATCTTTCTGGGGGACACATCTCAACCCATCACAGTCGTTTCCTCAGAAAATTATCAGTGTCTATATCTTCAGGTGTTTTCTTTTGTGCCAGGCAGATTCTTCACAGAGAAGACTCTTCCAGTCTGAAAGGCACTTGGTTGCTGGCATTCTGGTGGGAAAATAAGGATTGAGGCCCTCAAATACTCAATTTATAATCTGCTACTTAATCCCTGTTGGCCTTACTCAACTGCACCAGAGATTTGCAAATCCAACAATCACTCTTTCCAGAGAATAAGCCTCAGGGGGAGGGAGGGGAGTCACCAGAACGCTAGAGTGGGAGGTCATCCAAGGATCTACCTGCCCCTCACAGTGTCCTTGCAGCCATCCTTCGTTTGCCCTGCTCCTCACAGTATCCCTACAGTGATCCTCCATTTGTCATTTTTTGGCCAAGAATTGTGTTACCAATTTTTTAACCTTTTGGAAGCTCTTCAATGTAAACTTGGGTTGCTTCTCACTTTTTCCCACTGTCCGCTCCTCAGTTTTCTCAGCTCTTCAGGTTCAGTTACTACTCATCCATTTCTTTCCTGGGTCCAAAAATGTTGATGCTCTCTTCTGTATTCTTCCTGACTTAAGTCTTTCTGAAAAATCACTTTACTGTTACTTTAATGACATTTGTAAAGGGGATACAATTAAATGTGTACATTCTGGGATCGCAAAGAGTTGGACACAACTGAGCGACTAAGCGCACACACACATTCATTCTACTATGTTTACCCGTATTTCCAAATTGACTTTAGGAGTGGGATACTTGTGGTTGATTTATATTGTCATATCAAATAATACTTGTTTTACCATTAACATTGGTTTCTTAAATGTGTTCACATAGGAGATAGGTTTGAAATAGTAATACATATTATTTTTTTCAATCCTTAACAATTTTAAAATGTAATTTTAGCTGACATGCAATGAATACACATGTATCTTATCTTGAGATAGTTGTTCACAAATCAAGTTGTGATAAAATCAGTTTCTGTTTGGGACAGTTAAAAAGAATCACTTGGGATAGTTCATTATTTTTTTAATATTTATTTACATTTTTTATTTCAGCTGTTTGGATATGCATTTTAATATTCTACCATTTACCTTTTTAATGTAAATTAATTTTTTTAATTGGAGGATAATTGCTTTACAATATTGTGTTGGTCATTATTCTTTAATGAAGTAAATCCACCTTTATTTACTTAAAGTAGGTGATGAGTATGCTTTGTAAACTTAATTTTTTGTGTTGGGATTACTTATTTTATATATAATGCATGTTAGTATGTAATTTCACTGCCTGAAGTAATTGATCCTGTTGTAATCATCAAGTGACATACTTTTTCTTATGTCTTCTGAAAATAATTTCTTCAGGATCATTACAGTGTATCCTCTTTAGGAAACAGGTGTTAAATTTAAATTAAGATTTATATTATCGGGGTTAAATAAAAGCTTAACACAATTCCTTCTAAACTTTAAAAATGTAGATAATTCCTGATGGTCCAGTGGTTAGGACTCTGGGCTTCCATTGCAGGGGGTATGGGCATGATCTTAGGCCAAAAAAAAAAGAAAAGGCAGCTAAAATATAATAATGTGAATTAGAGTACTCCTTGACCTTTACAAAGTAAAATGAAAGCATTCCCACAATTTTCACGCTAAGATGGAGCTAGCAACCACAGCTGTCCAATGCAAATGCTTCATAAAACATACACAAAGAAAAAAATTCTCCCAGTAACATTTAAACCTAAGAGGCTAAGTCAGGCTTTTGCTAATATCTAGGAAGAATTTTACCAACTGTAGTGCCAATGGAAATAGATTTTAAAAATCAGGGACAGAAACTGTTGTTTCCATTAAAGGAAATGTTGTTAAATAGTAAATTGGAGGGAGGCCTAGCCACCTCCACCCTAATCCCTAGTGATGGAACAGCTTAAAATCATAAAAGCTACAGCAACCAAAAACACCAAAAAACTCAGCTGCCAGCAGCCTCCCTGCTGCAGGAAAACCATGTTCAGAAGCAGCCAGTTCTGCCTCCCCCATATCTGTTCACAAACCATAGCCTCACTACTAGAAAACCCCCCAATAAGTTCCAAAAGGGAGAAGTAATAATTGAGTACACGAGAAATTCAAAAGTACAGTACTAGGCAAATTCAAAAGTAAAAATGGCAGTAATATATTTATTACAATTTATATTCTTGAATATTAACAGTCTCGAATGCAATAGTGTAAACACTTTTATTTTGAACAAGCAGGAAGAAAAATGAAGCGTTCGATTCACAGAGTAACAAAAATATCAGAATTAAAGCAATCTGTAAAGAAAGTAGGATAAATAAAGCAATAAAAATGCAGAAGTAAAATAAAAACAAAATCAAGAGAATTACAATATTTCTAAGAGTTGTTTCCTTGAGTAAATCTAACAAAAGGTGAAGAGGAGAGTAGAAAAAGAATTGACAAAATAAATAGGACAGGGTTTAAGTGACAGAAAATTAAAGAATGGGGGGCTTTAAATGAATGCCTAACATAGTTCTTCCTATAATTTTAGAGTAAATTTTTTTTATTTAAAGATGGAATGTTTTCTAATAATGTAAGACATACCTGAAAAAGTGAAAAAAAGTGTTAATAGCTCAGTCGTGTCCAACTCTTTGCAACCCCATGGAGTATATAGCCTGCCAGGCTCCTCTGTCCATGGAATTCTCCAGGCAAGAATAGTAGAGTGGGTTGCCATTCCCTGCTCCAAGAGGATCTTCCCAAACCAGGGACCGAACCCATATCTCCTGCATTACAAGCAGATGATTTACCACTGAGCCACCAGGGAAGCCCTAATCTTTCCTTTTCCTTCTTAGCTAGAGTTTATATTATTTAAGCAGAGAGGTTTCCTCTTTCACAGAATACCAGGATCTACCTTTGGAGTGTTCACATATGTACATCATCTTTCCATTATGTAACTTCAGTAATATAGTGCTTCACCAGCTACAGCTATAATCATCATATTGTCAGCCAGATTGCCATCACGCTGTGAAAGGTCCTCCTAAAAATATAAAAGCTAGAGCTGTTCCTGAAGACTTTAGCTAAGTAAGAAAAATAAAATCTGTCAGAAAACCTCATGTAATTTTAAAAGCTCACAAGTGGTATGTTACTTCAGAAATATAATAGATTGTAAAAAGATTGAAGATTTTTTAATAACTATAAAAATTTAAGATATATAGAATTATATAGACTGATCACTCTTCTTAACCACAGATTCAAACTCTGCAAGTAAAATTGAAAAATTCATCAAAAGGTCTTGAAAAGTCACAGAAATAGATGGAGTTAAGTAATTTTATTTGAAAATATTATATTAACTTTCAAAGGTTTGCAACAGCATCTTTTAAATGAAGGTTTAACACTTCAATGTTATTGCATTATATTCTTTCTTTAAAAGATTGTCAGAATAAATTATTAGAGCCAACTGAGGACGTTTTTGCCAATGATGTGATGTTTGAATATAATTTCAACCTGCCCATCAATGTTCTTACTTTCTCTGTAGGAAGCAGGTTTAGACATACTCTTAGGGAGAAAAATCTAAGGGCACTTCCACCTTGGGCAGGGAGAGGGTTTCCATCCAGTGGTCTGTGTCCAGATAGCTCTGGACCCTAGAATGGGACATCCTGCATGGGACTTCTGGGCAGAAGAGCCTATAGGCTGCCGTACCCTGGGTAGTTTACTCAAAGCTTTTATCTTTTCAACTGATAGCCAGAAACAGTGCCTCTGAGAAGTGGGCTAACGGCTCAGTTCCTTCTATTTTTTGAGGTTCTTTTTTAAAAAAATGATGATGTGTCTAAACAGTGTTATGAAAACAAGGGTGTATTTTAATTGTTTATAGTGAACAAATTCTCAAACTGAGTTCATCTTGCTTCCAAACCCAAGGCTGTTTTTACATTTTCTTCATGAATGATACCACCTCCTTCTAACTGGTATTTTCAGAAAAAACACAGGGCACCTCCCACCGCAGTCCTTGTCACACTTTGAGGAACACTGGAATCTCCCTGGGATCTTGTTTACAATGCAGATTCTAATCAAGTAGTTCTGGCCTGGGCTTGAGATACTGCGTTTCCAGCAGGCGCCCAGTTGCTGCCAGTGCTGCTGGTCTGCACACCACAGTTCAGGTAGCAAGAATTTTGTGCATGTTCTCAGCTCTGCTTATACGTTACAAATTCACAGAGCTTGCCTTCTAAACACCCTGCTGCCCTCTCTCTTCCCTGAGATGATGGAGCCTCAGAATCTGCATAATTGCTTTTAATCCCCAAGTAATTCTTATCCACAGCCAAACTGGAAAGCATTGCTAAGAGAGGTATCTTACTATATTCTGAAAAGTGAATAATTACCACATTGTGCTTTTTTTAGTATAAGTTTATTTTAGGCAGAGGGGCACAACATAACAAATAGATTACTTTAGAAACATCTGTATGTAAATGGACTAACAACTTGGAATATATTATTAAAAAAATTAAAACAAAATTTCTGGTCACACTGTGTGGCACATGGGATCTTAGTTTGACCAGGGAGCAAATCTGCACCCCCTGCAGTGGAAGCTCAGAGTCTTAACCACTGGACCACTTAACCACTGGAAAGTCCCCAAGAATAATGTTTTAATGAAGTTAAGCATATACTATTGGGGGGTAAGGGTGTTCTCCTAGTTTCCATACATGACATTTCTACATCAAGGAAGTTTCTCTTTGGAATCATCCGCCTTTCTTCCTGTACCTTCCCTCCCACCTTTTTGTTCCCCTCACTGTGTTTACTCACAGTGATCATCCTGTCCTGCCCACTATACACATCCATCCGCCCCATCCCCCAAGTATCCCAGGCCCTGTAACTTGCCTCTGTCTCTTCACTCAAATGTGAACCTCAGTTCTCTATGTGAGGCTGACTGCACATGCTTTTGAAGGAAAATAATTTGATAGCACAGACTCACTGTCAGTCATGACAGATGTATTCTTCCTAGAGGTTTTTTTTTTGTTCTTCCAGTCTTTGCTTCTCGAGAAGATGCTGTTTTCCCATGTAGTATTTAGGCAGCTTCTTACTGTTTGAATGATTATTGTATGTTTGACATATGCTATTGAGCCTATAAAGCTACAGCTTGTATAAAGAAAGTGGTATCTTTCACTTGAAGAAGGAAAGTTTTCTTCTACTGTGTTAGTCATAATCTTGCCGGTCATCTGGAAAAAAGAGTATACCTTTCAGTGGCTATATTAGTTCACGTGTGGAAATAGCAAGGTGTAATTGATCGTGTAAAGATTCATGAGAAACTAGGGGACCTAGGTGCCTAAGAAGTCGTGCCAGCTGTTGGGAATGCCTCAAGTTAGAAATGCAGTGGCCCAGGACTTTGAGAACACTGAAGGAATAAAGAAGGTAAGATGGCAATTTAGTGTGGAAGCATGACAATTAGGATGGCCATTTAACCCAGTTTACTCCTTTCTATCTGCATAGGCTCTGTCCCATGCTAAAATCCATGAGAAATTCTGTGCGGTTCTATTAAAAGTGAATTGTGTCTCTAACAAATATTTATTATTCCAAATGAATCAATAGGACTTCAAATAATAGAAAAAGTGAAGTGCGAATTATCAGCCAGTGT
The DNA here is from genome assembly GCF_019320065.1 of Cervus canadensis. NCBI lineage: Eukaryota > Metazoa > Chordata > Mammalia > Artiodactyla > Cervidae > Cervus > Cervus canadensis. Next base: position 73,607,730 of record NC_057393.1, on the reverse strand, counting down.
GGATGCAAAGAGTTATTTTGTACTAAGAGGTCATTCCTTCTTAAATTCTGCTCCTGGGAGCAATTCCCATAGCAGTTCCTGCTTTTTTATCTTCTTTTCAACACTCCTTTTAAATTAATTATCATCTAGCTTTTAAACATTTCTGTGTTTTTTCCTTCTCTCAAGTTCCTCAAACTTACTTGGGATCAGGGATGAGATACATGGGGCTTCTGTGACTCAAGAGCATTGAGGAAAAGCCAGGGTAATCTTGTGAAAGAGTATCATTTCTAGTTGCAGTCTGCCCCATTTTAATTCATTTTAACACCAAATACATCTGTATAATATGAGATTTTCCTCCTCAAAACAACAGGATATTCTGTGAGGTCTTTGGCAGTGATGTCTGGAAACTGCAGGTAAACCATGATGCAAGTTCAGCATCTGAAAGTATTAATATAACTGACTCCCAAACATCCTAGTTCCTGGCAAGCTATAGAAAGTTAAGACAGTGGGGCCGTGAGGGAGGAAGCACCCCAAAGCCAGGGAAACGCAAATCAACCCTAGTCTACCATACTTACCCCCCAACACATGCCCCCTCTTTTTTAAGAAAAAAGTATTTTCAACCAATGTCTCTATTCACTGTGGATTGAACTTCAACTAGCTTATTTTCAAGCATGCTTCTAACTTGGCACAGCTCTGGGAAAAATCCCATAATTGAGCCATCTGGGTTGGATAAAAAAGGGCGTTTTTCTATTTGATTTCTCACATTTTGTTCCTCTTTGTTTTTAATGGGGAAAAATCATTATGAAATAACCAAATTATTGCATAATGTCACTGAAACAAGAGAAACCTTTTCAACTCGATCCTGTTTCTAAAGAAATCTCTATTAGAAGTTCTCTCTGTTGTCTCTGAAAGTGATGTAGAATGAATCTTTTGGATGAGCTGACTTGAGGGAATAACTAATGGTCAGAAAATAAAGTTCTCTTTGGGTGGTCTGAAATTCAGCAGTGTTTATTTCTTTTCAGACTCAGCAAGGATATTTTTTTTTTCCAGTGAAGCATATTTTAGCATTTTATGCTCTGGATTTACTTAGTGTGGTTATAATTGAAATCATTAGGCATATGTAATTTTTCATTTTTTCTGAAAAACTGGCATTAATTGCCTATGATTCAAATAATCTGAAATTAAGAGACACTGAAAAGTTTGTTAATATCTGATAACTTTGATAACAACTTTGATAAAATAGACTATGTTATATGTTATGAATTCCTTTTTGCAGTCTAGAGTTATTTGTTTGAATTGTTCATCAATTCAGACCTTAACATTAAGAAACTGTCAGTAAAAGCCTTCCTGTGTGTTTGGTTTATTAGGTACAGGGATGGCTAGGTCCTAGTAACATGACGATGAACAAGACAGTATCAGTCCCTATTGGTTGTTAAGAAGACTCTTGAGAGTCCCTTGGACTGCAAGGAGATCAAAGCAATCAACCTTAAAGGAAATCAGTCCTGAATATTCATTGGAAGGTCACATGCTGAAGCTGAAGCTCCAATACTTTGGCTGCCTGATGTGACAAGCCAACTCTTTGGAAAAGACCCTGAAGCTGGGAATGATTGAAGGCAGGAGGAGAAGGGGGGCAACAGAGGATGAGATAGTTGGATAGCATCGTCGACTCAATCGACACAAATCTGAGCCACCTCTGGGAGATAAAGGAGGACAGGGGAGCCTGGCATGCTGCAGTCCCTGGGGTGGCAAAGAGTCGGACACAACTTAGCAACTGAACGGCAACAACATTGGTTGTAATAGTCAAAAGGCAGAGGCAGATGTTATGCAAACCTTTACCGAGATACACTGCAAGGGAAAGTAGGTTATGTATGCACAAAGAGTATATATGACCTTTGGAGGGGGTGGAGGCTCTCCTTTTCCTTTAGGAAGACTTTCCTTTGGAAATGAAAAAATGTCATTCATACAAGGCAAATGAATAATACATAGTATATTAAAATATTACTAGCTGTATGTTGGATCAAACATTGTGCTGGTAATCACTTATTATCCATTTATATGTCTTCTTTCACTCATCCCTCCCATGAAAACTTCTTCTGCATAGGAATGCCTTGGCATCCAGGTTTGTGACTATATCATGTCAAAGCATTTTGTTTGTAATAGGCCCTGAGTAATATGTGTCAAGTTAACATATCTTTTGTGTTGTTGTGCATGTACAATTTAGTTGTACTTGCACAAGTACAACTAAACCACAAGGCTGCTTATTGTCACCCTGTTTATTTAACTAATATGCTGAGCACATCGTGAGAAATGCCAGTCTGGATGAATCACAAGCTGGAATCAAGATTGGTGGGAGAAACATCAACTACTTCAGATATGCGGATGATACCACTCTAATGGCAGAAAGTGAAGAGGAACTAGAGGAATTAAAGAACCCCTTGATGAGGGTGAAGGAGAGTGAAAAGGCTGGCTTAAAATTCAGTATTAAAAAAACTAAGATCAAAGCATCCAGCCCCATCAGTTCATGGCAAATAGAAGGGAAAAGGTAGAAGCAGCAACAGATTTCTGCTGCTTGGGCTCTAAAACCATTGCAGATGGTGACTGCAGTCATGAGATTAGAAGACAATTGCTTCTTGGCAGGAAAGCTCTGACAAACCTAGACAGGGTGTTAAAAAGCAAAGACATCACTTGCTGGCAAAGTGCAGCAAAGGTCCTGCGCAGCCAAGCTTTGATCTTCCCAGTGGTCACGTGTGGTTGTGAGAGCCTGACCTTAAAGAGGGCGTAGCACATAGCACCAGAGAATTGATGCTTTTGAACTGTGGTGCAAGGAGATCAAACCAGTCAATCTCGAAGGAAATCAACCCTGAATACTCATTGGAAGGACTGATGCTGAAATTGGGGCTCCAATAATTTGGCCACCTGATGGCAACAACTGACTCATTGGAAAAGACCTGATGCTGAGAAAGATTGAAGGCAGAAGGAGAGGATGAGATGGCTGGATGGTATCACCAAAGCAATGGACATGAACTTGGGCAGGCTCCAGGAGATGGCAAGGGACAGGGAGGCCTGACCTGCTGTAGTCCATGGGGGTCTCAGAGTCAGACATGACCAGGCAACTGAATAACAAATATCATTTAACATACATTATTGTCAATGACGTTATTATCATAATACCACAGTGCTCATAGCATAGCAAGAATAAGTTATGTAAAGATACAATTTGAGAAAGATGCCTTTGAATTAACATGCCCTCACCACAATTCTCCATAACTCTTGTGAATGTACAGCAATGTGCCTCACATGAGAACATGACATTCCCCAATATAAATATACCAGTGCATTACTCTCAACTTCTGTGATGGAAATCAGGAGGATTGTTTTACAGTTATAGTTCACTTTTTGTTTGCTTTATTTGTTTGTCCTGGGATCTAAATCAATTGCATTGCAAATTCTGTCTCAGAATATTAAATCGTAAAAACTTGTTTTGTTGAAAAATGTTTAAAAACCATGAAATGAGGCCTACTTTTCTTTTGGCATCAGGAATAGGTAAATGCATACCTATTAAATGGAGCATGGTCTTTTGATAGTAAATTTAGCCTATGAGTACATTCATTTTACAGTATTCACTCAGGCTTAAAATATCCTAATTCCTTTGGGAGAGTAAAGCAAGAACGCTATCACATGACTGTCTGGGTTTGTGAAACGCTAAGTCTTACAAAAGCCTTCTGGATTGTGAGTAATAAAGCAAGTACTGGCTTGTTAAGTAGGATAATCTAATCCATGCACTGTATAAACCAGAATGTAATTTTAGATACTGTGGTTTTATATCATAGATGACTCCGTTTTAGAAAGAACTTGCCTAACTATAAGAGTATATTTTCTTAGAAAATAAATTTATTTTGATATTTAAACGATTTTAACATTTCATTTGGGTAATTTTTATTTGCAAATATTTTATTTTTAAAAAACATCCATCACATTTCTCTAGTTATGAAAAATATGGTGAAGAAAGTGTGTCCCAATATTGATAAATGATTGCCACTTTATTGTGACCACTTCCAAAGAACTTTATTACAAAATAATTAGGAAAAAGAAGGAAATTATATTATTGTTCATAAGTTAGCCCAGGTCACTAATAATTTAATAAATATTTCTTAACATTTATTTTGTGCTTGGTACTGTAATAGTCATTAGGTATGCTCTTGGGAAAACAAAACCAAAGTCAGCAAAATAGGCCATTGAACAACTGTTTTTCATGTAGTCTTCCCACTGACTTTTATGCATTTTACTCTGAATATTTTGGCTTACCACTCAGAATATAATTATTTTAAACTTTATGTGTATTTCTAATGAGCGTCTGTATCTGATTTCTTGGCCAACTGAAAGTACCAAGGGATTTCTGTAAGTCACATGTACTGACATTACAGACAATAACAAATTTATACAGGTAGAGGCCACACTAGCCAAAGGATAATGAAAATAATTTAAAATATTATTTCTCTGGCTTTGCCCCCGTCTGCTGCATGAGAGCATCGTTCTTACCTATCTTCCGGTTTCTTCTTTTTGGCTGCCCCAGGTCTTAACTGAAGTATGTGGGGTCTAGTTCTTCATGCAGGGATCGAACCCGAGCCCCCTGCATTAGGTGCTCAGAGTCTTAGCCACTGGACCACCAGGAGAATTCCCCCCAATATTTCTGAGAGTCCCCTGAGGATATCTCAGGCAGAGTTTCTTAAAATGATGCTCCTCTCCTCCATTTCCAGGTCATTGTGGTGGCAGCATCCAGCAGTGCCAACCAGGGCATTAGCGGTGTCACAGGTGGCAGCCAACAGCCCTGTGACTGAAGTCCACCTAATTCTGGAACCATGGTTCTTTCAGTTCCCACAGAGGTTAGATGATAACCTTTTACATTAGGGTAGGCTAAACTGCTGTAATTATAAGTAAGCAGGTAAGTTGCTCACTCAATCATGTCTGACTCTTTGCAACCCTTGGACTGTAGCCCGCCAGGCTCCTCTGTCCATGGAATTTCCCAAGCCAGAATACTGAAGTGGGTTGCCATTTCCTACTCCAGGGGATCTTCCCAACCCAAGGATCGAACCTACATCTCTTGCATCTCCTGCATTGGATGCAGATTCTTAAGCTGAAACAAAAATGCAGTGGTGGGGGGAATATAAAAACATTTGTCTTTAGCATAACAGTCCAGGTTAGTGTTGACTTCATCAAGAAATGTTTCTCAAACAACCGTGTAAGAAGAAATGGGGCTCTGCCCATCTGTAATATGTAGATTCCAAGGTTGCTCTGCTCCCTGCCCTCCCAGCCACAGGACGAGAGAAGAGCCTGTGGGGAGATACACTCAAAAGCCTCAGCTAATATTCTACTGGCGGGAAGTGGACACATGGCCCTACCTCTTTCAGAAATGGACCGAGAAGCACCAGCTCCGGCTGGGCAACTCCCCAGCCAGCCTCTGTTATTTGCCTTTTTGTGAACAGCAAGCTGTCACCTCCACCCCTGTCCTGTTTCACCATCCTACACCTTTCATTGTAGCCGCCTCTCTCTGACACCCAGAGAAGCCGAGGGCATCATTGGTCACAGATTCTATTCCATCTCTACCCTAGGCAGATCCCTATTCCATCCATATAAACAAATTTCGTAAACCTTCACTACTCTTTTGAAATCCACTCTCCTTCCCACCATCCCCAGCGTTAAAGATGACCTGCCCTCCTACTGCAGAGTAAAGACAGAGGTCCTCACCTATGAACCACTGCAGCCTCTTCCCAACATGGCCCCTCTCCTTTTGATTCTATCTCAGAGGAAGATGCACCCCAGCTTCTTTCTTGATCTCACTCTTCTTTCTCATCTTATCCTTGTCTATCTCATACAGGATCGTGTTCCCATTAAGTATTCCTGCTTCCTCATAATTTGAATCTCATTATCTCTCCAGTAAAATGTTCAATCCTTGAGGCTATAAGCGTGCTTTCATTTAGCCTCATGCTATTTTTTATTCTCCCCATTTTTCTTTTCAAACCAGGCCTCAAAAGACTCCTTTATATTCAACTGTCCGTCTTTCCTTCTTGTCTAAGCGTTTTGCAGTCTTTACAAAAAGGAACACACTAAGCTCTGCGTAGTTTCATATTCATTCAACAGTTCATACATTTATTGAGCTCCTTCTCTGCAGACACAGAGGGTTGAGCAGAACAAAATAAAAGCTTTGTTCTCTTGGAATTTACATTTTAGTAAGGAAAGGCAAGGAAAACATTTTAGTATTTGTTAGATGTGTCTGTGATATGTGCTAAAGAGAAAAATAAGTCATGATAAGGGAGTTAGAAGGACATTGTTATTTTTTTTTTTTTTTGGTTTTTTTTTTTTTTTTAATTTTTTTATTAGTTTGAGGCTAATTACTTCACAACATTTCAGTGGGTTTTGTCATACATTGATATGAATCAGCCATAGATTTACACTTATTCCCCATCCCGATCCCCCCTCCCATCTCCCTCTCCACCCGATTCCTCTGGGTCTTCCCAGTGCACCAGGCTGGAGCACTTGTCTCATGCATCCCACCTGGGCTGGTGATCTGTTTCACCATAGATAGTATACATGCTGTTCTTTTGAAATATCCCACCCTCACATTCTCCCACAGAGTTCAAAAGTCTGTTGTGTATTTCTGTGTCTCTTTTTCTGTTTTGCATATAGGGTTATCGTTACCATCTTTCTAAATTCCATATATATGTGTTAGTATGCTGTAATGTTCTTTATCTTTCTGGCTTACTTCACTCTGTATAAGGGGCTCCAGTTTCATCCATCTCATTAGGACTGGTTCAAATGAATTCTTTTTGACGGCTGAGTAAAATTCCATGGTGTATATGTACCACAGCTTCCTTATCCATTCATCTGCTGATGGGCATCCAGGTTGCTTCCATGTCCTGGCTATTATAAACAGTGCTGCGATGAACATTGGGGTTCATGTGTCTCTTTCAGGTCTGGTTTCCTCAGTGTGTATGCCCAGAAGTGGTATTCCTGGGTCATATGGCAGTTCTATTTCCAGTTTTTTAAGGAATCTCCACACTGTTTTCCATAGTGGCTGTACTAGTTTGCATTCCCACCAACAGTGTAAGAGGGTTCCCATTTATTTTAAACGGGGTAGTGAAGAAAGGGCTCTCAGATAAATATTTGAGCAGAGACCTGAGGGAAGTGAGAAAGCTATCCACATGGATAACTGAGGGAAGAGCATTTCAGACAATGAAACAGCAAGTACTAAGGCCCTGAGGCAGGAACATATCTGCACCCAGGAAGGATAGTAAAAGGGCCTGATGTGACTGGAGCAGAACAGGGGAAGGAGGGACGGAGCAGATGAGGCCAGAGAGGCAGCTGGAGCCAGAACCACAGGGCCTGGTAGGCCAAGGTAAGAATTCTGATGGGGGCCAACAGAGGAGTTTCAGCAGAGGAATGACCATATAGTCCAGTAGTCATGTCCAGATGTGAGAGTTGGGCCATGAAGAAGGCTGAGCACCTAAGAACTGATGCTTTTGAACTGTGGTGTTGGAGAAGACTCTTGAGAGTCCCTTGGACAGCTAGGAGATCAAATCAGTCCATCCTAAAGGAAATCAGTCCTGAATATTCATGGGAAGGATGGATGCTGAAGCTAAAGCTCCAATATTTTGGCCGCCTGATGTGATGAGCCAGCTCATTAGAAAAGACCCTGAAGCTGGGGAAGATTGAGGACAGGAGGAGAAGGGGGTGACAGAGGATGAAATGGTTGGATGGCATCATCGACTCAATGGACATGAATTTGAGCAAACTCCAGGAGGTGGTAAAGGACAGGGAAGCCTGGCGTGCCGCCGGTCATGGGTTCACAAAGAGTTGAACACGACTTAGTGACTGAACAATGACAATGACCTGCTCTTTAAGGAGAAACTCTGAGTGATGTACGCAAAAAGAGCCAGAAAAGCAGAATGATCACTTAAGACACTGTGAGAATAATCTGGACAGAGCTGATCATCATCTGGATTGGTGAGGTGTCTGTGAAAGTGGCAAGGAATGATTTTGATTGCTGATATATTTCTAAGAGTTGACAGGCTGTATAGTGCTGGGACCTACCACCTGCCCCTCCAGCGGAGTTTCTCCTCCACGTTCCACCTTTCTTTGCCTTGCTTTAGGGCCCGGGAGGCTGAGCCATACAGGTTGCATCATTTCTGACTTCCCTTTGGGTTTGGCTCATGAGAGACTCCTGCGGAAAATCCGAAGTCTGGGTGAGCATGAGGTCAGAGTACAGTTTTCCCGGCTTCCTCCCTGCCACCAGAGGTTGCTGTGAGTGTCCACCTGCGACCACACCTTGATGGTTACCCTGTGTGGATGCCAGGAAACCTGTCCTTGTCCACCCGTCTTCACACCAGGCGAGTAATGCCGGTTCCTGCAGTCACCAGCTCAAGGGTGAACCACTATTCTTTATTGGTTTTCTTGAACTTCGCCCACAACTATATAAATAGTCCCTTTAATAAGCTTTCCTCAAACTCTTGTGCTCTTGATTCATACTGGGAACTAGGGCGTCTAATGCAGTAAAAACAGCAGAACATTTTGTTTATCACTGTTATTTACTTGTTTTTCTCTCCAGTAAAATGTTCAATCCTTGAGGACAGAAGCTGTTATATTCCTGTTTCTAGTCCCATGACGTGAAGTAGGTAGAGCTTATTATAGCTGTATCAATGAGTTTTCTATGTAATGATCACACCTGAGTCCTTAGGAATTGTCTACATTATATTTTATTTGAAAGATGAATCAAAAGTAGGATATGTGTGTGTGTGTGTGTGTGTGTGTGTATCCATCTTAGTGCTCATAAGCTCCACCTCGTTGGATAATTCAATTCCCTGGGGTCAAAAAGACTTTTAAGAAAAAGTTGAGTAAAGCTTTTTGAGTCGAGTAAAGAAAAAGCTTTCTTCTTCTTCTTTTTTTTTTTTTTCTATACAGTATGCCCTTGTTGGTTATCCATTTTAAATATAGCAATTTGTACATGACCTTCCCAAACTCCCTAATTATCCCCCCCCCCCCCCCCCCCCCGAGCCCCGGCAACCCTAAGTTTGTCTTCTAAGTCTGTGAGTCTCTTTCTATGTTATAATTAAGTTCATTTGTATCATTTCTTTCTAGAGTCCACATATGAGGGAGGTCATAGGGCAGTTCTCCTCCTCTGTCTGACTGACTCACTCAGGGTGACACTCTCTAGGTCCCTCCATGTTGCGGCAGATGGCATTGTCTCATCCTTTGTAATGGCTGAGTATGTTTGTACTGCATCTTTATCCATTCCTCTGCCGATGGACATTTCATTTGCTCCCGCGTCTTCACTGTTGTAAACAGTGCAGCAGTGAACACTGGGGTGCATGTATCCCTTTGGATCATATTTTTCTCTGGATATATGCCAGGAGTGGGATTGCGGGGTCATATGGTAGCTCTATTTTTAGTTTTTTAAGGAACCTCCATACTCTTCTCCATAGTGGCTGTACCAATTTACATTCCCACCAACAGTGTAAGAGGGTTCCCTTCTCGCCACACTCTCTCCACCATTTGTTTGTGAATTTTTTGAGTAGCTTTCTTATTCATTGTTCTCATGAAGATATCTAAACACTGGTATGTTGATTTTACCAATTGTTTCTGAACTGGAAAGAAATTGAATTTGTTCCCACTTTCTTAAGAACATAAATTTTTTTTCCTGTAACTTTAAAGGTGGATTATGATATATTACAGCTGCCTGTTAAGTTACTGACTTTTATTTGCATAACATTTTAATAGCATTTATTTCTATTAGATTTGGTTATATACAATCATGAGATTATCAGTTTGCATTGTTTTCCTACCAGTTTTTTGGTTTTAGTACTACATTTTGTTACTGATGTTTTCTGTCCATCTAAAGAATATTTTACCTTAACATATTTTTAATTATCATTTTGTGTCTTGCTCTTTTCTTTCTTCCTTTCTTTTTGACCTTGACTTCATTCTGTTATTTTCTTTTGGCTAGACCTTAAAGAGTAGGCTGAACAGCCTTGAGGTATAGTTTTAATAAAAGGTTTGCTGAGTAATCATTTGGTGTAAAATCCCAACCAAATCCATTAATAGGAAAAAGAAAGCAATATCTTTTCAAGGTTAACTTTCTTCATACTTGCTCACATTCAATAACACACACTCACTGCACTCATTTAATTATTACCTCAATTCAACTATAGTTTAAGGTCCATATTTCTAACAAGGAAAACAAAAAAATACATAAATTTATGAGTAGATTGTCAAAGAATATAGTTGTTAAAGATAAATTAGAACCATGGAGTTTTGCTTATATAAAATTGAGCCAATACCTCAGGAAAATGACTAGGAATACACTATTAATTGTATAGTTTGTTATTGTTTTTTAACTAAAAAAACAGAGCCTTCTTTCTCTTCTCCTTTTTAAATTTTTGGCATCATTTAACATTCTCACAACCTAAATAAATATAGTCTTTTTTTTAAGATAAATGTTATATATGTGAAAAAACTTATATATCTGGTGGGTTTTAAAATGAATTTAAGGAACTGCTCTGATGATCCAGTGGCTAAGACTCTGTGCTATCAATGCAGGGGGCACAGGTTCTATCCTGGTCAAGGAACTAGATCCCACACTCTGCAGCTAAGAGATCACATGGCAGAGCTAATACCTGGCACAGCCAAAAATTAACAAATAAAAATAAATAAAATGAATTTGAAAACTGAACAAGTACTTGCCTTCACTGAAGTCAGGGTGCTTTTGGAATGTATGGGACTCTAGCAGCTCAAGTCTATTTGAGAACTAGTATCTCAGGGAGTATCACCAAGCATTAACTACCCGTACAGTTCCTTTCACCTCTATTCAACTCTGTCAGGTAAATTATGACTGTTTGTGGAGTGTTGTTTTTCATTCTTATCCATTTCGAAGATCACAGCCATAATGTGAAATAGTAAAATGGTGAAAATATGAAATAATGAAAAAATAACAAGCATTGACTTAAGTCATTTATTTTTCTGAAAGTTTCCTAAACTTCCTATGAGAGACCAGTTAACTTAAGCTGCCACTTTCCCAGGAAAGAAGGTGGTAAGGTTTACACTGAAATCCTCGTGTTGAGTGCAAGAGGGAGAGGGGGAGAAATGAAAAGATTGATCTGACAGCAACCTCTTGTTTGAAAATCTGCCTTTTCTGGCTTCATTGTAGACTATGGCCCTGTGCCCATTTCCCAGCTCAGCCTCTTGCACAACTTACTTATTTTGGCCCTCAGTAAAAGGAGAGGAGTTTGCTGTGTTATTTATTTTTGAACTCTGCCCCATGGAGCACTGGGATTTCTTAGAGTCTCCTCAAGAGCCCTACAGTGAGTAGAGTGGAAGGACCAACAAGAGCAGGGTGTGTGTTTTTTTGTAGTTGTTTTACAGTTGTTTTCAATAAAGACTTGTTTAGTTCAAAAAAACTTGATCACCTCCAGGGTCCCTTCTAGCCCTATAAAAGTACACTGTTTTGTTTCCAGGTTTTTCGCTTTCATTTCTCTTTGAGAGGATAACCTTGTGAATACAGTTGAAAGGTAAAAGTACTAAATTAATATTTGATTTGGAAAGGCTAAATGAATGAACTTGTGTGAGAGCTTCACTTTGCTTTTAAAAGAAGGGGAGGCAGCAAGAGAAAACACACAGGATTTTAACCCTGGATAAAAATCTCCATACTGGGACAAAAAGCTTGGAATTGGCAGCAGTGAGGGAGTAAAGTAACTCATGAAAAGTGAAAAACTGAAGAGAATATTTAGTCTAACTCTTTTTTAAAATTTGAGATGATAATCATAAATTGGTTTCATTGTATTTTAAATGTAGATAATGTGCTATTTTGGAGAAGGAAATGGCAACCCACTCCAGTGTTCTTGCCTGGAGAATCCGGGGGACGGGGGAGCCTGGTGGGCTGCCGTCTCTGGGGTCGCACAGAGTCAGACACGACTGAAGTGACTTAGCAGCAGCAGCAGCGGCAATGTGCTATTTGCTTTGGGCAGTTTATTAAGCTCTTAAGTGAAGTAAATTGGGCTTCCCAGGTGGCTCAGTGGTAAAGTGTCTGCCTGCAGTGCAAGAGACACGGGTTCAACCCCTGGGTTGGGAAGATCCCCTAAAGAAGGAAATGGGAACCCACTCCAGTAGTCTTGCCTGGGAAATCCCATGGACAGAGGAGCCTGGCAGGCTACAGTCTGTGGGGTCACAACAAATCAGACACGACTGAGCAAGTACACACACACACACACATACACACAAGGTAAATTACTCTTCATATGTCACAACACATTGTTTCAGAAGTTATTCATGGCTGTTAGTTGATTTGTCCAAACAGAAAACTGTTAAAGCTACCTGAGTTATAGTTTCATATTTATAAAATACCCAAAGAAGCATCTGTATTAAAACTAAATAGGTCAGTTTTTTAACTAATTATAGAGACCTAATTTTTTTTTTTGTCAACTTATTGTGATGAGAATAGGGAAGTAGTGGTTATTCTTGGACCTCACGTTCAGCAATTCCTCACATTCCTTTCTGTACATGGTAAAATTGGATAACAGCATCAATTCGAGAGCCAGGCAGCCTGGATTCAAATTCTAGCTAAATGAACTTGAATAAGTCATTTTACCCCTCTGTGCCACCAGTTCCTGATAGTTATATACTTATGTATAAATGTTGTGGGGGATAAGTGAATTAATATATGTGATGCTCTTAGCACAGTCTCTGGCCTATAGTCGGCATGATTTTTTGTGTTAGCTATAATTATATTATTGAGAAAGCAGAGATTTTAACCCTTAATGAAAATCCAACCTATGTGAGTGATAAAAGAGTCTGTGTGCTTAGGGAGGTGGAAAGGTATAAATTTGTGAGAATGAGTTCAAGAAAAATGAATATGGCACCATTCTGTGAGAAGGATTGCTACAGAGACACAGAGTCTCAGGGACCTTATAGGATGCTCTAGTCCAGACAAGAGGTAAAAATATCCGGAATTACTCTCTTAGTCCATTCAGACTGCTATAACATAGACAGACTAGTTTATAAACAACAGAAATTTATTCTCACAGTTCAGGAGGCTAAGATGTCTAAGATCAAAATGCGGGTAGATTCTGCGTTTGATGCAGGCCCTCTTCCTGGTTGATAGATGGCCGTCTTTTTGCTGTGTCACCAATCACATTCGTGAGGACTCATGATCTAATAACCTCCACATTTGGGGTTAGGATTTCAAAATACGAATTTTGAGGGAACACAAATATTTGGTCTATTGCATCGACTCTTACAGTATTAGAGAAGAAGAAGGAAAAGGATATGTAAAAGATTACAGGCTTACATTTAGGGGAGGAGGAAGGAGATACTAACCTTAGACTTTCAAAGTGGGTGACTAGCATTATGGATGTAACAAATCCAGGATCAGTCTTCGGTTTCCAAAGACTGATATATTGAGAAATAAAGAATGCAAGATTTAAAAGACTAATAAAGATTAAATGTGGTCATATCATACTATATGGTTTCTATAATAATTAAACAGTTAATAGTCTTCATAAGGAAGCATGTAATAAGATCTTTTAAAGAATTTTCCTCTAGTTAAGAAAAATATGTCCTATTTTTTCATTTAGGTTCCTGCATTATACTGTATTAAGCCTAGAGGTTTGTTATCGTTCATTTCTTGTGTCCCAGGACAACTGATGTGGTGATATGAGGAAGTCAGGCATAAAACCTGTTGGGAATTAAACCATCGCCTTCTTCATTTAATCCAGCATACTATGTATGATATATATGACTATTCAGAGTCACAAATAATGTTGGTCTATTATTTCATAAGTATTTTTATTATTTGCAGGTTCGATGGATGATGTACTGGATTGTCTTTGCCCTGTATACTGTAATTGAAACAATAGCAGATCAAACAGTAGCTTGGTAAGTTCTAGCATTGAGAAATGTCCATAATGTAGACTCTTATCTGGTGTCCTGAGTTCTTATCCTGCTCTTGCTGTTAACTAAGAGAATTTTTTTAATAAATTTTTTAAAATTTTATTTGTTTGGCTATGTCATGTCTTAGTTGCAGCATGTGAGATCTTTGTTGCATCGCGGGGCATCTTTCCTTGTGACGCGCAGACTTCGTTGTTCTGCGACATGTGGGTGGGATCTTAGTTCCCCAAACAGGGATCAAACTCATGCCCCTGCAGTGCAAGGAGGATTCTTAACCACTGGACCACCAAGGAAGTCCATCCCTAACTAAATGAATTTCATCAGTCTACCCGATTATCCCTTGTATCATTTCCTTTACCTGGTTTCCCCACAAGGACATCACCTTCCTTATGGAATCCCCCACGTATAGGCAGTTCATCCTCCCGCCCACATGCCACTTCCTCCCGCCCTCCTCCCACACACCTCCCAGGATCTCCGAACAGAGAAAACATGGTTGTCATCTTTTTTCCACACTGGTGACTGCAGACTATTTTTTCTTTATTAATATTTCCTAAGCAAACTCCCATTTTGCTTCTGCTTTTAGCACTTCCCTCCCGTCCTTAAAATTATCATCCACAAACATTCAAACTGGATGACATCAAGTCCACATGGCCACCACACGCTCCCAACACAGCTCCTTGACTGCCCTATTCCAAACAGCATGAAGCAGGATTGAAACATGTTTCTAACCTCAAGGATCGAACATTTTACTGAGAAGTCATACTTAGTGGAACAACCTCAATCTCCTTGAGCCATATTTCAGTAGTGTATTTCCAGCTGTACCTTGCCATCACTTGGAGAAGTCGTTTTTTCAAACTCTAAACTTTTACTACCTCGCCACTATCTTCAACCACCCTTACTGCACAAACCCCCAACTTAAATCAGCCCAACAACACTCCTCTTTTCTTCTTTACCCAGGCTACCAACTGAGCTGAAAAGAAATCGCTCGGTTGCTCATATAGGTATCAATTTGAAAGTCACCATTCCTTTTACTTGCTTTTGGTCAGTGGCTACTTCCATTCCCTCCTGTTTCTGTTTCAGATCTTTACTGTTCTCTGCTTTAACTGTCTTTCTGACTTTTTAAGTCTCATCATATTCTCATAGCACACTAGGTCACATTGGATGGCTCAGAAAAAAATAGAAGTCATGAGACTTAAATGTTCTTCACAACCAACCCTTATGTATCAACTTCTCTGTATCTGCATCCATCTTTCTCTTCCTCCTTCTGTCCCACAGTTCATTTTTCTGTTATATTTTGGTAAAGGGGTTTGGGAAGGTTTTTTGTTTGTTTGTTTGTTTTTAAGTGACAGAACAGGTTCTAAACCATGCTAGGCATTCTAGGGCTTTTAAGTTTCCATGTTCTCTCTTTAAATGCATCTTTTTTCTGGTTGAAAATTTACATGTATATAGTATTAAAAAGTAAACAAAGTAGAAAAAACTTGTCATGAGCAACGAAAGTCCAGAGACTCCCCTGTAACTGCACTGTGCGGAAACCCTTCATCATCTATACAGCAGTCGGTCCTCACTGCCCCCTGCCCACCTGTCTCATCAGAAGAGCCCAGATTTTTTATCACGTATCTTAGTAGTGCATCGGTCACAGGATGCTTGTTCCCTTGTGCTATATTACTTAACTTTTGGTATGGCTACAAACAACCCTAAAAGCACAATGGGTTAAAAAAACAAACATTCATTTCTTGCTCAGGGTACTTGAAGACAAATAGTCAGCTGCCAGCCTTGCTGAGCTCAGCTCAGTTTTAAGCATTTTGTTCATGGACCAAGGCTGAAGAAGCAGATATTCTCATGACAGGAAGCAGAAGTTGAAAGCAAGAGGTTGGGGGGTATTGAAGTGAGGGAGTCAAAGGACATTTAAAGCTTTTCTTTGCATTTAGCATATGTTGCACTCACATTCTGTTGCGCAGAGCAGGTCACATGACTAAGCCCACAGTCCTTGCTTGAGGAAGTGTAGTCAGCCTATGGGAGAGGATGCTGAAAAACCCAAGTGGGAAAGGGCACGGGTGTATAACCCTAATTTCAGGTTACCACAATGGAAATTCCGTTTTCCTTCCAAGTGAACAACTTAGGTCTGTCAAGTGCTGCAATTCTGGCCAAATGAAATTGGAGGGGGACGTTTTCTGGGAGCTCTAAGAGAAGGAGATGTGCATATGGGGTAACGTTGCACACTTGAAGCTTATAAATGCTTAAAAACACACCTAACACTTGGGAGGTATGTCCTGCTGATGCCATGGCAGCTAGGCTCTGCAGACAGGGTGGGTGCACCTTACTGTCCTGGTTAAATGCTTTTAATGACCTCTGCCAACAAAGGTCCATCTAGTCAAGGCTGTGGCTTTTCCAGTAGTCATGTGTGGATGTGAGAGTTGGACTATAAAGAAAGCTGAGCACCGAAGAATTGATGCTTTTGAACTGTGGTGTTGGAGAAGACTCTTGGACTGCAAGGAGATCCAACCAGTCCATCCTAAAGGAAATCAGTCCTAAATATTCATTGGAAGGACTAATGCTGAAGCTGAAACTCCAATACTTTGGCTACCTAATGCAAAGAACTGACTCATTGGAAAAGACCCTGATGCTGGGAAACATTGAAGGCCGGAGGAGAAGGGGACAACAGAGGATGGGGTGGTTGGATGGCATCACCGACTCAATGGGCATGAGTTTGAGTAAACTCCGGGAGTTGGTGATAGACAGGGAGGCCTGGCATGCTGCAGTCCACGGGGTTGCAAAGAGTCAGACATGACTGAGCAACTGAACTGAACTGAACCGAACCTGAACTGAATGACCTCTCTGAACTGCTCCAGTTAGTTTGGCAGCTTGTCTGTCTTTGCCTATAGAGAGCAATCTTGGAGCTTCCTTGGCTGTCCAGTGGTTAAGACGCTCCCTTCCAATGCAAGGGGTGCAGGTTTGATTCCTGGTCTCAGATCCAACATCCATGGAGGTGCAGCCCAAAAGTAAACAGTTTTTTTTAAAAATGTACATGAATGGAACAACTGTGAACTAGAAGTTGTGAATCGCTGCAAGGGGACAGGCTGCTCTGATCTATATAATTAGTGAGATTCATTTGTCAGTTCAAACTTAGTTGTTTTCCTGATCACAACTTCTTACCTGTGAAAGCGTAACACAGTGACTGAACTTTAAAAAAAATTTTGTGTGTGATTTCCTCATTGTCTGTAGTTTATTTTCACCAGCATTCTTTTCAAATTTTTTCTTGTCAGGTTCCCCCTCTACTATGAGCTTAAGATTGCTTTTGTCATATGGCTACTCTCTCCTTATACCAGAGGAGCAAGTTTAATATATAGAAAATTCCTTCATCCACTACTTTCTTCAAAGGAAAGGGTAAGATGTATAAATTATTTCCACAAATCATTTGTTAGAAATGTGTTTCATCGTCACATGTTGCATGCTATAAAATGAGTGAAAACTATTGTATTAAGGGGGAAAGTCCTAGTTTTCAGCTTCTTGACATTCTTTTTAAATAAAATTAATATCTATGGGCTTGATTTTTTTTTCCAGGAAATTGATGATTATATTGTCCAAGCTAAAGAACGAGGCTATGAAACTATGGTAAACTTTGGGCGGCAAGGTTTAAATTTAGCAGCTACTGCTGCCGTCACTGCAGCAGTGAAGGTAATTTTTTATTTACCTTTTTTTTAATCCAGTGTCACATTGCCAGTGAACAAAGTAGGGTGGCTTTTTATTTCAGATCATTATAAATTTTGGCACAAATTTACCTTCTGTTTATTTTTATAATATTAGAAAACAACAAGTAGACTATTTTAAAGATATTTTAACATGTCTCTATAATTGTTGGGTATTTTGAACTCTTAATTGATGACAGAATGAGAGATGGTAATAAAACATACTGGAAAAATGTCATTTTGTCATAATCTTCCTACTTTATAACCTTAAAATAGTTTTGAGTAAATAACCTTTAGTAAAGATGACCATTCTTTCTTTCTCTGTCTTTGGTGTTTTTTTCCCTCTCTCTCTCCATGGCAATATCTTGGTAGGATTTCTGGCTTACATCTGCACCCATACTTCAACCAATTTGAGGTAACTGATTATTCAAAATAAGGCATGAAAAATTTCTGTTCTTAAAACTTAAGATTTTACTTAGCCAATTACTAATGTCATGCGTTGTGTTTTGCAAGCCAAATTATCAAAGGAATGCCTTCTGTGAAAATCCGCATTATGGCTTTTGGATTTCTTTGCATGTAGTAATTAGTGTGGTTGATTTTAAATCCCATGGCATTATTGGTTTTGGTGTGTAGTATGTGGAAAGAAAATAGGTTTCAGCTTCAGAAAGTTCTGAGTGTGACTTCCCAAATAACCATCAGCCTTTTACTTAACTTCTGCTTTGGGAGGATGGCAGGGAGGAGAAAATGAGGCAGAGGAGAACTAAAGTCCTTGTCTGCTATATAAAAAAGTAGAGGTTTTAAAGTGGTTGTCCAGGGGGATGGAGAGAGGGGACCAAAGGTTTATTGCTTTCTTTGTTATAAAATTTAGCATTATTTAACATCACAAATCAAGTACATGTTATTTATTTACACCCCCAAGAAGATGCTTTATGAATTTTCCGTACTTAAAAGCAACATTCAACCTGACTCTGTGGTGAAAAACTAAAAACTAAATTTCAACATCAAAAATTGTTTAGGAATATAGACATTATAGAGCACTGTTTTAGGAAACAGACGCACACAAATCTCATTTGCCCTCTTCACTTCAACACTTAAATATGGTTTATAATCCTACCTACTCTGTGAGACTCGTATTGTAACTGTTTTGTGGGATATTTATTTTATTTTGACTTACTACTTCCAACCTCTGCATGAGGAAC
Source organism: Cervus canadensis (assembly GCF_019320065.1). Lineage (NCBI taxonomy): Eukaryota > Metazoa > Chordata > Mammalia > Artiodactyla > Cervidae > Cervus > Cervus canadensis. The sequence continues at coordinate 73,588,934 of NC_057393.1, read as the reverse complement.
CAGAAACCCCAACTGTATTATCTTTCCTCATTCCTTCGTTTATTTTTATTTTATACATACTTTGCTTGCTGCCATCAGTATTTAACATCCTATATGTATATTTAACAGATATTTAATGTATTGACCATCTAGGTATGTATTTAATGCCTACTATATGGTAGGTGCTTGGGATGTAGCAATGAACAAACAGATACAGTCCTTACCCTTTCAGGCCACTACTGTCAAGCTGAATGTCTGTATCCACTAGCTGAAAATTTTACCTCATCTTTGGTTGCTTAGAGCCTACCCCTTGCCCTCCACTATTAAAAAAAAGCATTATCTAGTAATTCCCTGGTGGTCCAGTGGTGAGGATTCCATACTTTCACTGCAAGGGCCAGGGTTCAATCCCTGGTCAGGGAACTTAGATCCCACAAGCCTCAGGGTGCAGACCAAAAAAATAAATAAAAAATAAAATAAGCATTATCTTACTGAAACACCTTTTGGTAGAAAGACTATAAAAATGATCCCATACTTATATTTCTCTAACTTCTTTGTGATCTATTGCTTGTCTTTATTTATACATTTAACAAATTAAAATCACCTCCCCACTTCAAAGGCAGGAAACAGCATAAAAATTATCTAAGTTACCATTGCAAAACAAACCCACTGTAACTTGAATTCACTTTGGAACTCTCTCTTTTCGCTTGTGATCTTGTGATCCTTTTGTTGTCAAGTTCACTGTGTATAGTGAGCTTGATATGATGAGGCAACCCTCATCATTCTCCCGATGAGCAGAGGAATGTTGGCATCAACCATACTGGATTGTATTCATGAGAAATGGTTGTTAAATATGCTGAACACAGCATAATGTTAACACTATTTGCCTCAAGTTTTACTGTGCCTGTTTTAAAGTAGGGGAAATTAGTTTTATCTCTGGAGATGTCAAGGAAAGGCAGCAACTGTGATGGAATAATCACTGAACCAGACATTTCCTACTAAAGAATAAATTGAAACTGAAATAGGAAATAGGTCAAGTTTAAGGAGAAACTGCAGGAAAGCTAACAGTAAGACTTGAGAATTATTAAACTTTTTTTTTTTTTTTTTACAATATATGGTTTGTTAAAAATATCTTTCAGACTAAAAATACTGAACTCTCAGTGTGACCTTTAAAGACTGGCAATACCCCTGGCTAGGTTTCCCAAGTTGAATCGCCTGAGCATGTTAAAGATGAAACTAGGAAATCTAATCAGAACATTTATTACACCGTAAAGCAATTTTCTGAAAATGTTACTCAGTTCTGTGACCTCATTACCCGGCATCTGTTCACAAGGTCAGTGTCCAAGTTTATTTTGGCTGAGCAAAGCACAAACATATGAAGGAGCTTCAAGGATTTTGCTGAGGATGTTCAACGTCCCGTAGCTTTCACATGAGAAATGCCAGCGGCGTTTGTACAGACGAGCAACACTTCTGCTGAATGAAGGACAGACGAAGAAGAAAACTGTTAGTCGTATTAAGCACCTCTTAGGATTTTCTCTAGCAGCCTTTTCTTGGTGAATTCTTTAGCAGATATTATTTTTTAAAGAAATCAATTATCACAGAAATGAGTGCCTTCAGTTAAAATTTCTGAAATCTTATTGACTGTAAATAATGACGGTTATGTCAGAAATCCTGACATCTTGCTGTCTGTTTTTATGGCTTTCTATTTGTGAAAGAATTTGAGGAGATTCAGCTGCTTAGTATCATCTGTTTAAAAAAGAGAGCACTTCTTCAGACAATGGAGAAGATCATATTTTTTTTTCTCTGCAATCTAGGGAAGCACAATGTTATAATGAAAGTTGAATTTTGTAGCAGTTGAGTTGTCAGCATTTTTCAGCCCTGATTCTGTCACTAATTAGCCATGAGATTTAGGGCAGTCATCTGCACTGATCTCTCCAAGTATCCATGTTCTTACATGTAAAATGAAGGGGTAAAAACTGACTTCTAAAACTCCTACTCGAAAATGATGGTTCTCAACTGGGGGCAATTTTGGTAATGTCTGGAGAGATTTTGGGTTGTCACAACTGAGGCAGAGGTGCTGCTACTGGCATCTTAGGGAGAGGACAAGTATGCTGCTTCCAGAATGGCTTCTCAACACACAAAAAATTATCTAGACCAAAACAGTACTAGTGCTGAGGTCGAGAAACCCTGCTCTGAAAGTATAGTAAGTCAGAAAAGGCTTAAAGGATATGTAAATATGTACAGGTAATTTGGATGATGGGTTATAGATCATCTTTCTCTTTTACATTTTTCTCTGTTACAAACATTCTTCAATAAATATATATTGCTTTCATCTTAAAACCACGAAAGTATAGTACTCACTTAATGCAAATGCAGTTAGTTCCATTCTCGGCTTGATCAGATTGTGTTAAATATCTATAAGGACAAGGCATTCCCCTAAAAACTGCAGACTATCCTTATTCTCAGTTATAATGTAGTATGTCAAGGATCAACAAGAAATAGAGCTTAATGACTACTCATTATTGATCAGTGTCCTAAAAATTATTCCATGAAGAATTGTTTGTATGCTTATAAGATTAAAAAGCATTGCTGATTGTATTTTTTAATTCTTAATTTAAAAATTCTATGAGGATAAGTTGAAGATTTTATACAAAGGTAATGATAAGCACAGTAAATTCCTCTTATTTAACACAAAATATGGGGCTTCCCTGGTGGCTCAGCGGTAAAGAATCCACCTGCAGTACTGGAGATGCAGGTTCAATCCCTGGGTCAGGAAGATCCCCTGGAGTAGGAAATGACAACCTACTCTAGTATTCTTGCTTGGGAAATCCCATGGACAGAGGGGCCTAGCAGGCTATAGTCCATAGGGTTGCAAAAGTCCATGGACACAACTGAATGACTAAACAACACCACAGTAATTTTAATATAATATTTAACCAGGAAACAAAATACTTAAGCAAAGCAGAATGGTTGGGTATAAAGAGGTTAGAATTAGTCATACATCATGGTCCGTTTTTACAGATGCCAAACATAGACTTGGATTCTTGAGTAGACATGCAAATTTTCAGCCATCAGTGAGCTTCTGTGTGGGGCCAGCTTGGGAAGCTGCTTGTCGGCTAGAGCATTCTTTCCAGAGCTTGGACCCAGCCCTCCCACCCAGCCTACCTCATTCTTAGTTTCTTAAATAGATGTTTTGGGCTCATCTAAATTCAAACTCTGAGACCTCTGAGCTCCCTGAAGACAGGAACACTTGGTCTAATGATGTAAAATGTTCTACAGAATACTTTTAAATGACTTTTGTTTTCTCATTATAACCTTTCTGTTACTTTTCTCTTTGATTTTTAGGACTAAATTTAACAGACACAGTGTATATACAATTCTGTAGAGAATAGGATCTAAATGCCGGGATATAGAATTACCTTGTGGATAGTAACTCCCTTCTGACTTACCAAGACTGCTGTTTCCACACATATTTTCCTCCTCAGACTAGAACCTGTCTTCATTTTTCTTATACTTTTTAGCTTAATAGTGTATAAACCAAATGCAAGGAAATAAATCAAGCATTATTAATTTAAACAAAATATAAATACCTTTTAGTATTGTTTTGATAAGTGGCTATAATTTCCTGCTTGTGCCCTCAAAATGTAGAAACAGTTTTTCTTTTAATGATGGGAGTAAGGGATTTAGATACTGGAAAGATGATGAAGAAATAGGTCAGAAATTCTTATAGTGTATTATGTTAACAATTAAAACTTCATTATACCCTCTGTGATGACTTCTGGGATGGGGGGTGGTGGGAGGGAGTTTCAAGATGAAGGGGATATATGTATACTTATAGCTGAAATTAACACACTGTAAAGCAATTATCCTCCAATTAAGAAAAAAACTTCACTATTCCATCTATGACTGATTTTGTAATATAAAGAAATTTTTGAAAAAAATGGAAATCACTCATCTGCCTACACATTATACTGTTTTCATTTTTTAAATATTTATTCCTAACTGTAACCATACTGTGCACTTGCACCTATCTTTTGCATGATTTAGAATTCTGAGGTGGAGGGGAGGCATTTCCTCCTAACATTTTATTGCAAACATGATTCCCTTATTAATGGACTTTTTGTGCGGAATATATAAAAACTAGAGGGAATAGCTCTGCCTTTAAATGCAGTTATTTTATAATGACACCTCTCCTTTAAAGTGTTCACATTGGATACTTATAATTTATGTAGTATTTTGAAGTTTGCAGTTGTGTAGTAGTTTCCCCGCCCCCCGCCGTGACGGGGTTGGCGGGGGTGCTATTCTGGGCTCATTAGAAAACATACAGTGAAAAGAAATGATTTTTCAAAGTGATAATGGCTGCTGAAGTGCTGTGAGTCCTCAAGGAGGGTACACAGCCTCTTTTTGCTTTTCCCTATATGGTACCTGGCCTTTTTTTTTGAGGATTGATAATACCAGGGCTAGAGGGTTGATTACTTAAGAGCTGCTCCTGACTGTATATAGATCACACGCATCTCGGTGTTGGTCCTTGCTCACCTTTCATGGAAACCTGAAGCAACCTCCTAGTGAATGGTGTAATCTACCCCTGTAGATACCCATGACCATACTTGTGGTTTGGTGCTGAACCTATCCATATAAACTCAATATGTTTACATTCAAACATGCTGCTATCTATAGAGAACTCTGTAGCAGTCATGAGTAATGAAAAAAAAAAAGGCTTAAAAAGAATAGTTTACTTATTACATATTCAGTATCAGTCCTGTACCAGCTACACTCAGAGATCAGAGGAAGCCTAAGATTTGTCCCTCTCTTCTAGTTTCTTAAAATCTTGCCCCGAAGGCAAAATATATAAAGCACAGTCACAGAACTAACATTAATGTGTGAGTTCATTTGTGAGATACACCCTAAGTAATTAGTTGATGATAATCATTAAAGATACTGAAGTCTGTGGATGATTAAAGCTAGACTGATTCAACAGAACTTTGACTTATATGCATGCTGAGATGTACTTTATTTCTTGAGTGGGAGGGTTTGGGGGTTAAGAATATAGGATATTATGGATGTGTATTACCATCTGTTTAGCGATGGCAAAAAAAGTCAAGAATTGCTGAAAGGACACAGAACTACAAAGATCGGAACACAGAAAATGACAGTTCTGCGAAAACAAAGCATCTGTTTCAGACGAGCACTGGTCACTTCCTTTTAGGGTGTGTCTGAAGTCTTTTGTCATCCTCTATTTAATAAATAAATGATGTCTGATAAAAAAAAGTATAATAAATTAAACCTTGTCAAGAATGTTTAAGGATATGTGGAATCCAACTAATTTTATTGAGAATATAGATCCTTTTGGTGGCTCAGACAGTAAAGAATCCATCTGCAATCAGGAGACCTGGGTTCGATCCCTGGGTCAGAAAGATCCCCTGGAGAAAGGAATGGCAACCCACTCCAGTATTCTTGCCTGATGAATTCCATGGACAGAGGAGCCTGGCAGGCTACGGTCTATGGTCGCAAAGAGTCGGACATGACTGAGTGACTAACACTTTCACTTTTCACTAGACCCTTTAATTATGCTTTATCATAATTCAAAGACTGTGGTAGAAATTACAAAGCTTAAGTGGGCTATGGAAATGGTGTTCAGGTTTGACATTATAGGATATCACTAAGAGTAGCTAATCCAAGACTCATGAATCAAGACATTTTTCTTCAATGTAAAATACACATTAGCAGTAACATTGAGATGTTTGTAATGCCTTCGGCTTTGAAATTTAAAGATGAACCATTATGGATGAGTTTCTACAGTACCATTATAAGTAGAGGCAATCAAAAATTCACATGTGTGGGAAGAAGAAATAATAAGTGTAAAAAAACCTTTAGAAGAATATTTTTAATCCATCTATAAATAAGAAATGAGTCATCTGTATGCTATGCAAATTTTCAAAGTGGGTAAATTTAGAAATTATTTTTTTCTCTTTACAAAGCTTTATACTTTGAAAGGAAATGTATTTATGTCTGAAAAGTTCAGAAATGTTCCTTTCAAAGCTGTGCAATGATGAAAAGCATTGACCATTCTGCAGTGATGGAGATACTCTCTACGTGCACAGTCACTAGCCACATGTGGCAATTGAGCATTTGAAATGTAGCTTGTGCAATTAAGGAGCTGAATTTCTTCTTTCTCTCAATTTTAGTTAACTTTAAATACCCACTTGTGCCTAGTGTCTACCATATTGTTAAGGCTTTAAGTCAAATTGTATAGTAGTAGATATGCTTTGCCAGATGATGAATTCATTAACTGAATATCGTTTCATACTCAAGATTCTTTGGCTCTTAAATTTTTTTGTGTGGTGTTCTAGGTAGAGCCATTACCATTCCTAACTTGACTTAGCTTTGAAATAGCATCTCTTTTACTTTAAAAAAAGTTCTTGTGAATCATAAATATAAGCCTCAAAGTGCTAATTCTAGGAGAGAGCAATATTATGGATGATGTTTATAGTCAGGATAAGTTCATGATACTTTTTTTTTTTTTTACATTTTCAAGTTAAATTTAAAACAGAAATGTTTGGGAGTGAAATGTACTGATGTCTACAACTTGCTTTGAAATGCATTAAAAATTGATTGGTGGTTGGATAGATGGTAAATTAGTGATAAACTAGATACAGCAAAATATAAATGATATATGGGTATCCACTGTAGAAGTCTTTCAACGTCTCTGAAAGTTTCATTATGAAATGAATCAGCTTCATGATAAAATGTTGGGGGAAAGTTAAATGCAAACATATTAAGTATTTTAAAATGCACCTTTTTTCTTGGATCTATTGCTTCTCTATTAAACAGAGCCAAGGAGCAATAACTGAACGTTTGCGAAGTTTCAGTATGCATGACCTAACAGCTATTCAAGGTGATGAGCCTGTGGGACAAAGACCGTACCAACCTCTCCCAGAAACAAAAAAGAAAAGTAAACCAGGCTCCGGTGAAGCAGCAGGTGTGCTTGTTTTGTTTTCACGTATTGTTCTGTCATAGTTGGGATCTTGAGTCAAGATGGGTACCAGCTGTCTGAATTTGGGTAAACTAAATTTATCTTTAGTTTGGCATCACCGACTCAACGGACATGAGTTTGATTAAGCTCCAGGAGTTGGTGATGGACAGGGAAGCCTGGTGTGCTGCAGTCCATGGAGTCGCAAAGAGTCAGACATGACCAAGCAACTGAACCGAACTAAAATTTATCTTTAAGCTTTTGTTTCTGTTCTCTAAATAAGGCTAGTGCTTGCCTTTTGTTGACTCTGGAGAGAATCCCACTAAGAAAGTAGCAACAGCCCCATGTGCTGCCATGAATTTCTAGACGCAGTGGATGTGGCCGTCTATGACCACCAGCACCAGTCCTCACCTGTGCTCTCCGCTCTTGTTACTCAAGCTGTGTAGCAACATCTAAAGAGTTTAAACCCTCTTTACTGTAAGTGCTGTGAACAAATAAGGATATTGAACCATAAGATGAAAAGTTTTAAGCAGTGACAAAAGAGCAGTTTGATAATAAGATTACTCCAATGTCTTGAAATTATGAATTGTAGACCAAAAACCCACTTGTTCTAATATAAATTGTAAGCATGTCATGGTTGATATGTTCTAAAACTTTAATAAATTGTGATCTTAGAAACATGCACACAAACAAAAAGACATGGTTCTTGTAGTCTTTTTTTTTTTTCACATGTAAGAAAATTATAGTTCAAGGCTCAACTGAGAACTAAGATCTTCAGGACATTTCTTATTAGTGTCTTATTAGGTCCATAAAGTATAGGGCTACTGGATCTTTTTTTTTTCCCCCAAGTAGAAGTTTTCTTTTGAAGTACACTGAAAATCATTCTTTATAATTAAAACCAACTTGAAAAGAATAGTTGCTTCTTATAAAGAAAAAATAATGAAATTTCTTCTAAGTTCTCCCTAGAATAACTTAAAAAAATTGGTGGCTATTATCTAAAAAGTAATAATTAAGTACTGGCCATTGAGTAAGGTACTAATGCCTTTAAGAATGAGTAAACTTTGAACCTTGAATCATCATCCTTAATACTTTAATAATGTAAAAGTAGCTCCTAATATAAGGCATTTTCTTAACAGGCATTTAAAAAATTAGGTGTACTGACATTGAATATGGGATCTGCTATATATATTTTGGACCAGTAATCTGAATCCTTTCTCAGTAGTTGATTCATAATTATACCTTAAAATTGGTTAAGAACTATATTCCAATTATTTAAATGAAAATAGAATTATAAATTTGAAAATCCATGACACCATTTTTACGGGATCTGTCTATTAAATTTAAAATGCTAAAAAAAAAATAAAATGCTGTGACTAAAATATTTTAAGGTAATAAGGTGCTCATTAGTTCTTCTGTTAAATTTTAAACTGTGAATTAAAATAACAAGAAAGATGGGAAACAAACACTCTCATACACTTTTTATGAATGTTTAATGTATAACAATCTTTTTGGATGACAGTCTAGTAACAATTATCAAAATGTATTCTCTAACTCAGCAAGAAACTTCTAGGAATAGTCATAAAGAAATAATCAGGCAAGTGTGTTCATTTTATTGATGTTTATAGTAACAAAATATTGGAACAAACCAAACTCCTAAGAGAATAGTTAAGCAAAAGGGCGGCTATTAGCAGTGAAAAATAATAATGTCAGTTTATATTGATACTTACTGACATGAAAACATATCCAGATTGAGAGGGAAAAACAATAGTAATGAAACAGTGTGTTTGTTATGATCCTGTACCATAGAGGCACAATAGACAGATGGATGAAATGGATTAATATACATAAATGTATTTTTAAGATTTATGTATGTAGAAGACAGTCTGAAAAGGTATTATGAAAATGTTAACAGCATTTAGCTCTGAGTTGTGGGCTTCTATTGATTTTTTTTTTAATTAACCCATTACTCTTAAAATCAGAAATAAAATAACTCTTCTTCTTTTATTAAGGTATTCATTTTCTTATATCTTGAATTTTTTTCTATTTTATTTACTTCTAAAATTTCTCAAGAAAGAAAGCAAGTTGATAAGTTTTTCAGTGTGGGAATTATATTTACATTGCAAAGTCTATTTACTAGTTCATGTAATCAATACATTTATCTCAGAACACAAGCAAATTCAACTGTTTGAGAAAGTAGTTCCCTCTTAAAAGCTAAATGGCTTGCTCTGAGCAGTTTGAGGTTGGCTGATCAAGAGAAGTCTTGCTTTGATGAAGTTATTCTAGTTCACATGTTGTCACTATGGGAAAAAGAGCTACCTCCAAATGCTTTTTTGTAAGAAAATAGACACCTTGAACATGATGTTCACTTCCTTAGAAAGAACACCACATTCTCATAAATGGAAATATTTTTTCTGCAAAGAAGCTGCTGCTCTCATATTAGTTAAAAGTGCTTCAGTATTCATTTTCAATATACCAGCAGATAAAGGGAGTTGTTTTGTCTTGTTTTCAATGCTTTATATATTTATTTAACCCTGAAGATGACTATGCAGGTTAAATATTTTTATCCTTATTTTGTAGATGAATAAACTGAGACCTAAGGAGATTAAATTACTTGTCAAAGACCACATACTAAGTGACAGAAATGAAGTATCCAAGGTTCTTCATCTAATCCTCTCTCTTTTTACTTTATGAAGAGACTACACTTAGTGAGACACTTGGGCTGGAACAAGGACTGCAAACAATTTAGCAGGAGGGGACCTTAGAAATGCTTTTAGTCAAAGAAGGCCAGTAAATGACATCCCTTCGTGCCCATGGCAGATGTTGCTAATGGATTGCGGCACTTCCCATCTGGCTCAGAATCGCACTCAACATAGCACCCCAGACAGCTCTACTGGCTCAGGGTTGGCATTCCTGTATTAATAGTAACCTATTCATCTCCCACTGCCTCAACACCTTACCAGATAAGAAAACTGAGGCCCAGAGAGGCAAGACTCACTCAAGTTCTTACAGTAATTGTAGCAAGATGCTCACTCGTTTCTCCTCTCATGGATCCAGGGCTTCTTCCAGCATGATAGCTAAGGCTTCCTCCTCCCAAGTCAGACCTTCCATGATTCTGCATTTACGTTAATACGTGAAACTGCTTCAAACATGCCTGGTCTTTGCTAAGTGCTGGATCAGTATTGGCTATTATTATTATAAAGGGGTGGGAGGGAGGAGAGACTTAAAATATACCAATTCTAAGATGTGCAAGCTATGAATAAAACCTGGTCAGTCTGCATAAGCGTTTGCTCGTTTCTTAAAATGGTAACAGAGCACTGGGTTGAAGCTGGCCAAACAGCTGCAGCCTCAGGCCTCAGGGCCCCTGGCAACACAGACTTCTCATTCTTGGGTTCTCAGTCACTGCCCCTGAGGAATGTGCATGGACAGCACCATCCTGAGGACCTTGTCCAGTCTAGATTGATGATGGAAAACAGCTGACCGTAGCATCACCTTTGTTCGCCAGCAGCACCCCACCAGCTTCACCTTGCCTGGGCTTGGCAGACCTGCTCAGCCAGCTTGCTGGGTTCCTGTTCAGATAGAGCATCTAGATTTGGGCTTTTCTCATAATCTCGGGTCTTCTCCTCTACCAAAGACTTTAAAATTATTGGACAACTCTGATTAATACTATTTCCACCATGCACATCAGAATTTTCATAATGCTTATTTTCAGGCTTTTGAGCGGAATAGAAAATGCATGTTTTAGTGAAGATATTTGATTTGACTCCTTTCTTTTTGATGCAGTTTAATCTTAATAACTTGCTAAATTAAGCTGGTCAACTTCACCTCCTAACAAAGCCCAAGCTTGGCTACTTTCTGCTCAATCCTTGGACTCCATCATTGCTGACTTGGACTGCAGTAACCTCCCTGCTTCCAGTCTTACCACTTATGATTCATTCTCTAAAGTACAAGAAGACTCTTACAAAGAACCAAAACCTAATCATGTTACTCTCCTGCTTAAAATGCTTCAATGCCCTCTCCCCTTTGTTCTCTGATGAAGTCCAAACTCAGCAGCATGTGGTATATTAGCTTCCCAGCCTTGGCACCCCACTGCTTCCGGTGCTGGGTGTATAGAATCACGAGCCTTTCAGAATTCAGCTTGGCCACCACCTCCTACAAGAAGTCTCCTCTCACAACCCACTTCCCTTATCTTCTCTTTATAGCATTCATTACAGATGACTCTGTCTCCTCTACTGGACTGTGTATTTCTCAGGGTAGAAAAGGACAGTTATGTCTTTTTAACATTGTATCCCCCATAACTTAGTGTACTGCCTCACACATAGTAGTATTTTAAAAATACTTGTGAGGACTTCCCTGGTGGTCCATTAGCTAAGAATCTGCCTTCCACTGCAGGGGACACGGGTTTGATCCTTGCTGTGGGAAGATTCCACAAGCCGTGGGTCAGCTAAGCCCGTGTGCCACAAGAAGAGAAGCCACTGCAATGAGAAGCCCATGCAACCACAACTAGGGATTAGCCCCTGCTCTGCTGCAATCAGAGAAAGCAGTGAAGACCCAGCACAGCCAAAAATAAGCAAATTTAAATTTAAAAATTATTTTAAAAATTGTGCAATAATGAATCAATCTATCACTTTTCCTGAAACAATAATTAGAAAACTAAGATATTTTTAGTTGAAATTAGGAAACAATAAGATGTATATATACATATATATATAATATAACTATCATTTTGAGTGAAATTCCAATTCCTAGTCATATAAAATGAGAGGTAATTAAAATCGCAAGGGCCATGTTTGCCTCATCTTTTACCTTAGAGAACTTTTTGATCACAGTGGTTTCCTTTCTGATCCTTTCCTTGATTCCTTATTCTGTGTTTTACCTTAGTTTTATTATATTGGGATTGGGAATATTATATAAGCAGCAGCAATAGAGAAAAATCTAGAAGTGGCAATCTAAAATAATTTTTTTCTGGTTTACACAGAAGTAATAATATTTTTTAAATAAAAATTTGGCAATTTTTTTAAGAAAGAAAAAGTGAAGAAATTTAAAATCACTTAAAAGCCCACTTTCAACAGATATTATGGTTTCATTTTTGTTTTTCCTTCCTTTGTTTCTATATTTGCATTTTTTTCCACTTAATACTGTACCAGGGGGTTTTTCCCAGGACTGCTGACCCTACTTCCTCTCCTAGCCATACTGGTCTCACAGCTCTTCCACAAAGTTGTGCTTCCCCGTGACCCAGGGCCTTTGCATGTGCTGTCACTTCTGCCTAGCACACACTTCCTCCAGCTGCTGCAGGAAAGCAGAGGATCTTGGCCTGTGTAATGACTGATTCTGCTTCCAAATCCTTCCTGATTTCTGGACCAGAAGTCTGGCAGCATAAAATTGGACTTCCTTAATATATAATTATGGAGAAGGAAATGGCAGCCCATTCCAGTATTCTTGCCTGGAGAATCCCAGGGACGGAGCTGGGCTCTGTCCAGCCTGGTGGGCTGCTCTTAATATATAATTAAAGATGTTTATCTTATTATGAGACCCGGAAGCTTAATCACAACTCTTCATGGTTTGCTTAGTAATGCTCAAGCTATTCATGTCCTGTGAGAGCAGATGAATAAACAATTTATTCAGTGTACTTTTCTTCACATGCAAGAAGTCCATCTTTGCCCCCTCCTGAGCCTGATACCATCCAAAGAAGGTAGCTATGCTCCTTACCTTTATTAAAGTAGAATTTGAAATGTAATGGGGCCTTGTAAACTCACCCCTGTCCTTTTTTTTGTTTTCTTTTGACCTCATCCTGTGGCTTATGGGATCTTAGTTCTCTGACTAGGGATGGAACCTGGGCCCTTGGCAGTGAAAGCCCAGAATCCTAACCATTGGACCACTAAGGAATTTCCTCACCCCAGTCTTTATAATCTACTTACTATTCCCCAGTTGCCTTCGATTTAGGCCCCTCTCTTGCTCCATCCAAGCAGTGGTTCTCAAAGTGTAGGCCCCAAACTAGTACCGAAGCATCACCTGGGAACTTGTTAGAAATGTAATTTCTCAGCCCAACCCCAGCCCAGCAATGTGTGTATCAGTGGGTTCTCCAGGTGACTCTAATATATTCTAGGAAGTTTGTGCGTTTGCACAAGTTTATTGAAATTCTAATAAGCTTTGAGAACCACTGCTTCAGGAATGGGAGGGAGTATTCTTCTCCCTGAATCCCATTCTCAGGGTGCTCTCAGAGTTCCTGACAATAACCAGCCTGGCTGCCTGGTTATTTGCCTGCTGGTCAATGTTAAGTCCTCGCTGCTACACATAGCATCCTGTTAGCACACCCACATGATCTCTTACTGACCTTCCTAGTGCTGGCTGTTTTCTTTGAACTGACATCAGTCATCATAGCCTGTGGTGTTTCTCATTACTGTAGCCTGTCTGGCTGGATTTTATCTTAGCAGCTGCAACAGTGTTGGTTTAACTTCTCTATCACCTGCCCCCAGTGAGTTTATCTTGCCCAAAGTTCTATTCCCTTTGGGTCTTATATGACTCCTTAAGTCCACTCTACCAAGTCTGGTCTTGACAAAAGGACCCTAAGTTCCTAATTAAAGTCAAAGGTACAAATGACAGACCAAAACACATTATTGCTTAGGTAGTTTAGAATTCGCAAAAAGGAGAAAGGGCAGGAAGAGACTTTTCACTATGTATCTGTTTATATTCTTTGATTTTTGAGCAAGATAACTGTTAACCTACTCAAAAATATTTCTAATTATTCTGCAAAATGCATAGTAAGAATAGGAATTGCCAGGGGAAACTTCCTGGAAGAAATGAGCCTCATCTAGACTAGTGCAAGGGGTGAAGATCAACAGCGAAGGGCAGGGAACCCATTCCAAATGAAAAAAGGGAAAGGAGTAAGCAGACAAACGCAGACTGTGCAGAGAACTGTGGACAGACGGGGTGAAGAGGCGGTGCTGACTGGTATCCTTTTACTAAAACATGCTGATTTTCACAACTCATCTAGGTTACGGAATTCCACTGAGAGACGGAGATGAGAAAACAGATGAAGAAGCAGAGGGGCCATATTCAGATGACGAGATGTTAACACACAAAGGGCTCCGAAGATCGCAAAGCATGAAATCTGTGAAAACCGTGAAAGGCCGAAAAGAGGTGAGTCAAGTGTAGAGCTGTTTTCCTAATGATTAGTATTAAGAGATTTCCCTGCTGCATGCTCATTTAGGATATTAATGATCCCTAAATGAAGGATTGGAATGATACAGCACGGGTTATATTTAAAATTATTTATTCCGGTCAGATGGATTAAGATCTCTGGCAATTTAGAAAATGATAATAAATTCCTAGTCTTTCACTATAAGTGGAAAACAGTATTCTCACGTAGCAAAATCAGACAATTGATGGGAGTACCCAGTACCAGCCCTCACATATATATAAAGAAAGCAGCTAACAGTATCAAGTACATAGTTTTGTTTTAAACCGACTCTATATCGGGTTTAAATAGTAAAAGTTTATTCGTAATAATATATTGTCTTTGTGCCCAGAAAGCAGTGGAGGATTTCAGTGAAGGCCTCAGGTCTTTGTGGGCAGTGTTCACGGACATGTACCAAACAAAGTGTAAATAATAGTTTATGATTTTATTTATCACTAGTGATAATAATCTGTGCATATATGTAACACAATACCAACTACACTTTGTGCTGTCTTTTGAGTGCACACTTAGAGGACAATTGATTCTTTATGTCAGGAAAGTTTAAAAATTATTACTGTGATGATGATTATGAAGTCCTATCTAATTTCAAAATCTGATTCATAATGAAAACACATTTCTCTCTTCAGGTGCGGTATGGGTCACTAAAATACAAAGTAAAGAAGAGACCACAAGTGTATTTTTAGCCATGTACACATCAAGTATCCCAAGACAAATTATGCTAATACATCAACTTGTTTTTCTAACATCATATATTCAGGATGTATCCATTAAAACCGTTCTTTAAATTGTGGTGGTGATAGGGTTTACTTTCAATTTAAATAGTTTTTATTTCTTTAACAACTACTTCCGAATCTTGACTACTAAAGGTAGTTATGCAAAAATAGATAGATAGATCAGAAATAAAAGAAAATTGTGTTATCTGTTGTCAGATTCTTCAAAACATTAAGTGCCTGAGATATAAGGTGAAACACAGATTCACAGTATACTTGAAAGATGGTTCAAGCGACATCAGCCTTTGTGATCTTGTATTGTGTTTACCTCCATTTCTGTTGTAACTATCATATGAGGATAGTAATTAAATAGGCTTCTGATCTAGCAGTGATAGAACAAGGGTATAATATAAGATAAAATATGTTTTATATACTTTTCAAAGTTTTACTTTGTTAATACTTTCTAGTTTTCCCACCATCCACTGAAAGTTTTCAAGACAACTATTTGAAAACCAGGTATCTACATAGCACTTTCATTCCTGACTAGTTTTGCACACTTGAAAATTGTTTACGTATTTTACAACTATACATTTAAGTTTTATTAACACTGTCTTTACTGTTATTTGTCATATTCTGACTTGTCAAATTTATGCCTTGAATTATATCATCTCTTTTCCTGTGCGTTTCATTAGTTATATTCATTTAATTTTAATGATAAAAAATAGAGCTCATAGTTCATTTTCAACTATTTCTACATATCTTTCATACAGATAAGTTCTTTAAAAATTACCAGCTTCCCATATTTAGTTCTACATTGTAGCTGAATTTAGCATGTTTTTGTTAACACTGGTTTCATTTTCAGCTTTTAAAAATGGTAGCTTTTGTGAAATGGAATCAGAGACCAGTATAGCAGGTAGATATCTTCTAATTCATGAAATTAACCAACAACCAATCTATTCACAAGCTTGGCACTGACACGGGCTGCTGATTTATAAATCTGGCATTGACTCTACCCACTTGAATCATTTCACTTCTGGCTGAGATAATTTCCTGAAGATCCATGCCAATGCAAAATACAAATGTTGTTAATCTTACGTATTAGAAGTTATTAGAATAGATTTTAGAAAAATATTGTGTTTTTAATCCAAGAGATTTTGAGTTACCAAACTTTGAAGCTTTTTAAGTGGCATAGATAACTATGCATTATGAACCCCAAGGCAGTATATTTCTGATGATGGTTTTAGTAACCAGTAATCAAAATTATATCATTATACAAATTTGTATGATTATACTCTTTCATATAATTTACTTGATTATTCTGTTTACCCAAAAGAAAAAAAACAATGAGAGAGATTTGTGAGATCTTTGACCTTTCTGCCTTTCAAGAAATGAAGCCAGCTGGGAGTGTATATTCAGGACCCACTCTGAGTGTTGGTAAAGAACAGAATGTTTACTCAGGAGTACCTTACTATAATTCATACATTTCTCTTCATGCAAGTCTTAAAATGTCTTCCAGATTATCTCATGTCTTCCAGATTATCTCACATTCTCAATAAGTAATACCATGTAAAAACTTCATTAAATTTATTTTCCCCCAAAGTTTAATTCTATGAGTATCTTCATCTATTTTATCTTGACTAATTCAAAATTCCTATGAATTCTGGTTATAAACTCTGGAAGAGAGTTTAACGTAGATTGCCTAGGAACACTTGACTTCCCAATATAAACGCTGCATGTGCCATGCTTACCTTTCCTACACAAGGGCAGTGTCATCTCAAATTGCCTAACAAGGTCACGTAAGTGACTTTGTATCAAAAACATTACTTTTAGGGGCTGATTTGCACCACTTTATTTTATTTAAGTCTAATTTCAGTATTAAGCCTATGCTTTCATTATCGTAAACTCACAAATACTGTCCTAAATTGGAGGAATTATTTATCCCTCTACACGGCGAGAGTCAAAATGTTTAACCAAGAGCAATACTAGTTTCAAAGAGATAATGCAGATCCTTCTATGTAATCATATCTCAAGGCTTCCTCTGATACATTTGTTATAACCTTCTGTACAGCAGTGTCACTTCGCTGTTCTATCATTTCCATTCTGTCCTTTCATTTCTTACATTTTGCTTCTTTTCTGTGTGTTTTAGCATGCTTTCATTTGAATTTTGTATAATAAACTTGTACGTCTTTGTTTCTTTTAAGGTGGAACAGGTCATTTTTTTGTTTCTCTGCTTTTAAGTCTAATTCTTATAAAGAGAGGTGTGTTTATCCCTAGACCACAGTGCCTTGCATCCCACCACCACCATTCGGTGAATGGGCATTAGATGCTGCACAAGCCTTTAGAACACTATTTTGGTAGCTATTAAAGTTTATCCAGAAACTGTACCTGGTGTCTCAGTTTATTGTCATTCAACTTGTTCCTAAATATTAACTATTTCCAGGGTTTGTTCAGAAGGAAGAATTGATCTGTTCTTTAGTTTACTGTATTTTTTTTCTGGTGTAAAAATGAGCCAGAAATAAGCCTTATGGCTAAGTAATTATTTAAACCCACATAATCCCTGCATAAGATTCCCTCCACACACTTCACTATATGTATGTGAATTTGGATAGAAAATAATGTTGCCAGCATTACCAGTTTTAAATACTTGACTATACAGATTGATGGAATAAAATTATTAAAATGTTTTCAGGGAACTTAATCCATATGTCACCACCAAAGATTTCTACAGTGTTATGAGGTGTGTAAATATTCCAAATTTCTGTAAACATTGGTTAGATAAGAGGTGTTTTTCTTTTTTTTGGAATAACACAGTTTGTACTCTGGAATGCTTGAACTTTTGTGTTATTAAAAATAATACAACACTATCTTAAATATTAGTAATTTGTATTTTTAATTGGAATAGGCTAAATTTTTATTTTGATTTTTTTTATCAGGAAAAATAAGTTAATATGTACTGAAGAGCAATTTCCTATGTTTTCTTCTGTGTAAGTTGATTCATTTAAAAGCAATTGGGTAAATTTTGAAAAGATTATTGTGGTATGTAGTGTGTGTTTCTTAGTAAACATCACTTAAGAATAAAGCTTTCTGAAAGGAAAGTACAACTTTTACTCTATTAATGTTTCTAAGATTTAATCTTTTGGTAGTTTCCTGTATACAGATTTAATGTATATTAACCCTTTAAACATTGACCATGAATTAACATTTTCTCTTATAACACCTTTTAAATCTATGTACTTTAGTAGTTAAGAGAAAGCAATTTTGCAAGTTTTAATCTCTTTGTAAAAGCTATCTTTAGGCCCAGTATGAGGATAATTTTACAAATGTGTTTTTTGAAAACTTTAATATAAAATAAACTCATTTTACTAGTGATAACTTGTTTTTTTTTTTTCTGTGTCAGAGTGTTTATGTTAGGTTCCATGAAATGATATTATTTATTACTGTGTATCTTGACTTAAATAATAAACAATATATGCACACACTTAAGATTACAAATCATAGAGCAAATTATACAAATCATATACATTCTTTGAAATATTGCCATTTGCAACAATATGGATGGATCTAGAGAATATCATACTAGGTCAGGGAAAGCTGAATATTGTATGATATCGCTTATAGGCGGAATCCAAAAAATAATACAAATGAGTCTATATTCAAAACAGAAACAGACTCACAGACATAGAAAACAAATTTATGGTTCCCAAAGGGGAAAGGGGGGACATAAATTAGGAATATGGGATTAACAAATACAAACTACTACGCATAAAATAGATAAGCAAAAGAACTTACTGTATGGTACAGGGAGCTATATTCAATATCTTGTAATAACTTACAGTAGAAAATAATCTAAAACTATATATGTATGTGTGTCTAACTGAAAAAAATCATACATTCTGGAATGTTTATCCATAGAATTACAAAAGAAATAACTAAAATTTGGATGTTAGAAAAAGAACATGGGAAAAAACAACTAGTACAGAAACCCTAGTCATCGATTTATATTGTTAGCTGTCTCAGACACAAAATATAACACAAAATTCAATTTTATGTATCCTGGAAATGTTCTAGGGTTCCATCTGTTTTAAAATCAGATGTCTGTCTGCCTCACATTTAAGCTTTAGAGAGAAAGCCTGTGTTTTAAAAAGTTTCTTTGTGTTACTTCATTATGATATATGATGTGTTAAAGTATTGCCAAATGGAGTTATATTTTCATTTTTATTAGAATATATCCCCTTGTGATGATCCAAAGAAGTCAGAAATTTAAATAAAAATTCAAAGAACACAATGACTATATAAATTGCATCATTTTTGTCAGTGTTTTATTTTCCTTTTTAGTAGTTCACTGTTCTTGAGAAAGAGATTCATGGAACAAAAATCATGTCAGACTGATTCATTGTTCTCTGAAAAACAGTCTGCCCTTTTACCTACCCATCAATATTTTATCCTTGAAACACTCTCCTTATGGTCTCTTTTTGGTAGCATTTTCTAAATTGCTTTTTATAAGATGATGCTTTGAATTGAAATTTTAAAGCACAAGATTGATAACTGTCCATAAGTGTAGGATAGATACTGTGTTCAAAAAAGCAGGAAAAGTATCCTATTTACTCTTACTTTACCTGGCAATCCCAGTTAAGGACAAGGGGGAAGAATAAAAATACATGTATATGGTATTTTGGCACTATGTGTAAATCAAATTAGCATAATTTTTTTCATTCATAAATATTCCTTGAGGGTCTGTTGTGAATGGTAGCTCTATTATGTTTCTGCACAATGCCTATATCCAAGTAGGATAGCATAACAGTTAATTTAAGGACAATAATTCTTGCTTTAAAAATAACAAATTCACTGTTACCAAATGTTTGGATTGAGTATTATTCATGCTTTAATTTATCTTAGGCTATTGAGTACTTTGGTTTCCCTCAAAGCAGGTTTTGGTGTTTGGTTTTTGTTTTTTAAATTCTTGGTTCTCTTCTTTCCCTTACCTCTTACATCTGATACATTAGTAAGTTATTCTGACTCCAAAATATATATTGAATGTGACCATTAAACTCACCTCCCCTTCATTTTCCCTAGTTTAAGTCATCATCATCTCTCACCTGGAGTACTCAGGGCATAAGTTTTATTTAAGGCAGCATTTCTTGAAACTTTACTACATTTTTTATAGCCTTGCAAATTTTTCAAGGTGACTTTAACCTTGAGTTCCATAGAACTGTCACTGTTTCTTATCTTTTCAACTATATCATTGAGAATTACAGAGAAGTTTGTGAAGAGAGAAGGAAGGTAAAGAGCAGGAGCAGATAGTTTTGCACATCAGCCTTGGAAGAGAAGTTTTTCTCTTCTAAACATTGTTTAATGCTGAAATTTAGAAAAGGTTAGAGTATCTGACTGATTTGTAATGCATTTGACAGTGCTATCTCAATGTATTGTGGAAGAGTTTGGAATAAATATGGAGATTTTTTTCTTCCTCAGAATGTTTGACTTAACTTGTTACTTGAAATTTGAGTGCTGTAACAGATCATGGTGGTGCCCGGAGTCAACAGTTGGTATCTATTAATCAGAGTTCTCCAGAGGAATGAAACCAGTAGTGAACCCGAGCAGGAGCCTGTGGTCCTTGCACCCTCACCACATCCTCTGCCTGTCTTGTGTCTGTGGAAAACTTTAGTCAAAGAGTAAGTTTAATCAGAGAAGTGAGAAATGTGGAAACAAAGGAAAACAGTCAAAGGAGACTAAACAGTAAGAATGTAGTCACTAAGCATGGCCAAGGACCTTTAGTTATTTCTCAAGGGCCCTAGATAATATTCTGAGCCATATCCTGTGAGCTGTCTTGGAGACACTGAAACCCCAGGTGGGAGAAGTTAACTACATGATGGCCAGACTGCACCTAGGACATGAGCTGCCACAATTCTAAGAACTGGCCACAAAAAAATGGGAACAAACGGACCCTGGAACTGAAGATTAACTGAACCTAAAACAAGCAAGATGATGCTGGTCAGACCAATGATGACCAATCTGAAGATGACCTTAGAGAAGACTGTGCTGTTTCTGCATGTAGCTCTCCCCATCCACCCACCACCACCACCCCACTACCACCCCCTCTATAAAAGCTCTCATCCCCTGCTTGTCAGGGAGGGGTTGGGGGCAAAAGTGGGCCTCTGGACAGATGTCCACCACCCACCCGGTTGCCCACATCTGAAATAAAGCGAACTTTCCTTTCCACCAGCCTGGCCTGTTTCCTGGCTTTCAGGCAGCAAGCAACCAGACCCCACAAACTCTTTCAGTAACAGTAATATGTGTGTGCATATCTATATGTATTGGGCTGGCCAAAAAGTTCCTTTGGGTTTGTTTTCCTGTAAGATCTTATGGAAAAACCCAAATTAATTTTTTGGCCAACCCCCCAAAAAAATATATATATATAGAAAGAGAGAGATTTTAAGGAATTGGTTCATGTAATTGTGGAGGCTAGCAAGTTCAAAATCTGCAGGGCAGGATGGCTGACTAGAAACCAAGGAAAGAGCTGATGTTGCAACTCCACTCCAAAGGCATTCTGCAGGTAGAATTCTCTCTGAAGGCCTTCAGCGAGCTGGATGAGGGCCACCCACACTATGAAGGATAATATGCGCTACTTGACATCTACTAATTTAAGTGTTAATCTCATCTAAAAAATACCTTCACAGTAACATCTAGACCAATGCTTGAGCAAATGTTGGACTGCAGTGATGTATCCCTTGACACATAAAATTAACCAACATAGTATCCTTAAAATTAAGTTCCAAAGGAAACTCTATTTACCCTAAAATATAAAGTTGTTTGTCTGATTCAACATATAAAACTCCCAAATCTTGCATTTTGTTAGTGTATCTTACAAAGAAAGGGAATGTTGCAGCACATGCTTTATTTGAAAGAGGGAAATTATGCCTCATGAGGCTTGTGATGCCCTGTGTGTTAGATTGTGATAAATAAGATTTAAATATCATTTGTTTCCATACTTTGGGAAGTATGTCTGTTTTACAGATAGGGAAACCAAGACTCAACAGTGATCAAACCCAAGCACAATAATTGTAGCTTCAGATTCTTGTGTTGTTAATTCTGTTATACTTGGTTATCCTGGCTATCACAGAATACTTAAACAGCTAAGGTAGAAATGGTTCTTACCATTTCTGCAGTAGATAAAAATTTCAGATTATCAGAAGATTAAAATGGATTGAAGCTTTTTAGTAACGTAGTTAGTAGTAGATTGGGCTCTTAGGGTAACTTGGCAAGGAGAGAAAGGATGCTTTTGAATTGAATAGGAAAAAGACCACATTTACTATCAATTATTGGCTGAGACAAACAGGAAGAGATCTGAAGAGAGGATGTCACTCAGACGGTGGAGTATCCACTCAGGAAGTGCTTTCCTTCCTCACCTTCCCACCAGCATTTGCTCCACCACTTTCTCTCTTCAAACCACACCTTGTAAAGCCTTTTATGTGCTCTGTTCACAAGAATTTTCGTGTTGTTCCATACTAGGTTTTAACTAATAAAACAGAAAAGGGCCAAATGACTTTTTACACAGGCGATGAACTTCAGTCTTTTCAGTAGAAAGCAAGTACAGTGGGATATAGAGCAGGCAACAGTTTCCCTATGTTCTAGGAAAGTGGAACTGTATTATTTTTAGTTTACAACACGTTGTATAAAATTAAAGCTTGCAGGGCGCTCCCAGGGAGGGAAATTAGACAAAGAAAGGAAGATTCGGGGAGCTCTTTATTTTGCTATATTCTGAGAAGGGGTCGGGAAGAGTTGGACAGGACTGAGCGACTGAATTCAAAATATAACCCATTTAAAAAACCAAAATTTTTAAAGTATAATTTAATATTAAGCAACGTAAAGAAGAGGCTGTGGTTGTTTACCTTAGAATAACAAATCCTAAAATTAGAAAAGACTGTTGAAGAGGGGGGAACCTTAATTTTGTAAACTTATTAGAAAAAAGGGTGAGGGTCAGAAAAGCAAGCATACATAATTGTCTTTAAAAGGATATATATCTTCCGAAGTGCAAAGTAAAGTTATATAAGATCTGGTTGATATTTGACCTGATGGTCTCAAAGCACATTAAGACTGCAGCAAGTAATAATTGCTTCCTCATTTAGATTAGACAATGAGTTCTCTCTGCAAGCTGCTCTCCTCTAAATAGATTGTCGAGAGTAATTGAAACAAGTTATACTGGGAAGTGGAGTGACCGATTCCTCAAAGTGTGAGAGCAGAGCTATGGTAACCTCTTAAGCCTGGCCTTCATCCTGTTCCTATTTAGGGAATCCGCAGGGCAGCCCGTGAGAGAGTGCAGTCTGCAGCTCGCCAGCTTTATTGTTTAGACTTGAAGGGAAGGTCATATGCCCTCTTTGACAGAGAGGTTTATGGTCTCTCTCTAATTAGCAGCACCCTCCACCAGACAGACTGTTGGCCACATTCCAAGAGCGGGGTTTGGTAGCAGCCACTGATGAAGGAGAAAACAAGGTTATTTACCCTGTGACTGTAATTCTTGGCCCAAGTACTCTCTTTAAACTCAGACACGTTTTCTTTTGTTCCAACTTGCCTTTGGAATTCTGAGTAGGACGTGAAGGGAGGAAAATGCGACTCTATATCAATATTTAGTAGTGTAAGCAACCCGTATGTTGGCCTCGAATACTTTTTACTATTCTAGGGCTGCACGGTTCAACATCAATTACCATCCCTCCCCCCAAAAAAGGCAACATATTCAGAGCGCTGCTAGTAAACGTAAATGCTTGAGCACATGCCCACACACAACCTCAGAAAAGGAAGTTAATTTGCAACATCTATAAAATAACGACAGTTTTACATTAGGACACTTAAGAATTCCCAGAGGTAAAGTGTGATTGGGTTTTGCTCTCACTGGAGTGTTAAAAAAGAGTCCCGGGATTATATCTGGCTCGTTCTGTTCTGCCGGTTCCGACGGACGGTGGGTTAAGCTGATAGAAATGCTTTTTGGTTGATTTAAACCAGATGCTCCTACTATTTTTGTCCGGTTTGCAGGCGTTGCAGCACTGCAGAAGGCAACACTGCCCCCCTCGGCCGTCCGCCAACTGAGGGCGCAGGAGCCTAGTCTCCACCAGCTTTACCAGCGGCCATAAAAACCTTTTAAGTCCCCCTTATTATTCCAGGCACATTCCAAGGGGGTTGAGTCACAGGGTTCACTTGGCTTTTCTCCTGCTCTGAACTGCTTGTACCAGGTGGAATACGACATCCAATTTCGGGGAAAAAAATCCATAACCGGTCAAAGAGCGCTTTAGGGCAACCCCCAAATGCAAGCCTACTGTAACTTCTTCCGCACCTGGCGTCCCATGGCCAGACCAGGATCGCGTGGTCAATACATCAGGGTTTTTCTTTGGGGAATCCCATGGTGCTGCTGCTAAGTCGCTTCAGTCGTGTCCGACTCTGTGCGACCCCATAGACAGCAGCCCACCAAGCTCCTCTGTCCCGGATTCTCCGGGCAAGAATACTGGAGTGGGCTGCCATTTCCTTCTCCAATGCATGCATGCATGCAAAGTCGCTTCAGTCGTGTGGGAATCTGTGCGACCCTATGGACAGCAGCCCAACAGGCTCCTCTGTCCACGGGGGGAATCCCATAGAGCTGCTCTATTTTCCCTGCGGGTTTGAGAAGCTCCGAAGGCTCCGCGGCCGAGGGGCAGGGGCTGGGTTGTAAACTTTTCCTTTTGGCAGTACTTTTTGGGAGAGTTTGGAGGCCTAGGCGGGGAGCCCAAGGGGCTGAGGTTCCGCCGGCTTTTAAGTCAGCTCCGAGGGAAAACTCCCAGCCCCTCCCACGCGTCCGCCCAGACTCGCCGGCCGCCAGGCCCGAGCGGCCCGCCCGCGGTGGGCGAGTGCGCACATCTGGCCGCCCAGAAGCCACATCTGGAACGTTAACTCCCGCACCCAGATGTTCAAGGAGCTGGGGTAGTGCAAAAGCCCAAAGGGCGGGGCTACCGCGGCTGCAGCTCCTCCCCGTAGCCCAGACAACTGGGGTCCAGACTCGGGAGACGCCCCCGGCGGGGGAGAGCAGGGCGGGCCGCGGAGGTGGAGTTTGGTGGGGCGGCTACGGCCGCAGGCTGGGCTCACGCTCCTGGAGCCACGCGGAGGGGCTGGGGGAGGGGTGCTGGTACGATGGAGGCAGGTGGGAGCTGGGACGCGGAGAATGGCCAGTGCGCGGGGAGGCGGGGGGAGAATTGCTGGGGCCGCGCCAGTGCCTCGCCCCGCCCCGTCACGGGGTCCGCCCCTCTGCGTGGGATTTTACAACCCTAGTCCCCAGGAGGCGGCGGAGGAGGGAGGGGCCGGCGGGCGCGTTTCCTGGGGGGAGGGGCGCGCTGACTTTGCCGGGGACTGAGGGCGGGGTTCCCCCTCCTTCTCGCCTCGGGTCCAACACTAAGACACAGGCGTTTTCTCCTGCGGAGCGACTAGCCTCTACCTCCCCTGCACTGTCCCGGGACGGAGAGAGGCGTCCCCGCCCAAGAGGCTAGCCAGGGAGATTGCTCCTCTTCCCCTCCCCCCTCACCCACCCCTAACCGGGCGAGGGAGGAGCTACACGTCCCTCTATAGAGTTTTTTCCAAAAGCAGAGCTTGGGACTAGGCCGCTGCGTGCCGGCGGCTGAGCCCCTCTTGCGTTTGTTTGCCCGCAGGAGTTTTGACGTCTCGCTAAGCAACGGTGTTTGCCAAGGAGTCCGGGCTGTTTCAGAGAGCTTGCGTCTGTTGGATGCTCCAGTTTGAACAAATCGTTTCCATTCGATTTATTTAACCAAGGCGAGGGCAGGCTGTTCTTTTTTTTTTCAATTGTCCTTCATCCAGGTTGTCCTTACATTTTGATCTAAGGGTGTCATAACACCCTAGGCCGTTGCGTAAATGTTTTGTGACAATTTTTAAAACCAGAGGAGGAAATATCCTAAAGGGGGGAGGGGGGGGAATCACGACCTACAGGAAAATGATGTTTAAAAATGTTGGTCCTTTTCCATCTGTCATCCTCAGTCATCACATAGCCTCTGCCAAAATAATATGTCCATTCGCAGCCTTCAACCTGAGGCGAATCTCCCCCAACTTGGAGCAAAGAACGAAAACAGGCCTACTGGTCACCAGCTGAAACTGAGTCAGCTCTAGCGTTTCCTTTCCCAAGAATTGCTGACTGAAAATAAACAAAAGCATACAAAATATTAAGTGCTCAGGGTACAGTGCTCTCCCATTGCTTTGTGGCAAGTTACTCTACCTCAGGGGCTTCCCTGATGGCTCAGCCGGTAACGAATCATGTAACACAGGAGACAGGGGTTCAATCCTTGTGTGGGGAAGATAGCCGAGAGGAGGAAATGGCAACCCACCCCAATATTCCTACTTGAAGAATCCGGGCTACAGTCCATAGGGTCGCAAAGAGTCGGACACAACTAAAGTGACTTAATACCCATGCACACTACCTCTTGGTGCCTGGTGCCTCAGTTTCCCCATTCCTAAAATGTCACCTGTACGTATAGTATAGAGGTGGTGTAAAAGATTTAGGATTAATGAGATAGTGCAAATCAAGTGCTTAAAGCGCAATGCATAGGAAAAAACTCGATCGTAACTGTCATCATTGTTAATGAAAACAGGCTCTGTTTATCAGTAAAGTAAGAGTTAGGCAATGGCGGTTGGCTCGCTCCTTTAGTTAGTTTTTCCACAACCTGCAAAAAAGGCAGATTTTTCTTTCTCTGACCGTGACTGACCTGACTTTTCAGCAGAGGACGGAACTGGAACAGAAGGTGACCATGATTCTGACTGGATGAGAGACGTGTGCCCCCTTGTGGGCCTCCTGTTATGTTCCCAGGGACGTCCCCCGAGAGAGGAGGAGGATGCTGGCCCTTGTGGTCAGGGCTGTAATCCCACTTTCCCTCAAAATGTCTCCCATGCAGTTTTCTGTCATCAACTTCCTTGAGAAATATTTTCCGAATAATAATGCAGCTCTCCTCCCTTCTCGCCCTAGATTCCTCTCCCTCACACTCCACATCCGTCTGTCAGCCACTCCTGTCAGCCCTAATTTATAGATGTGGATACATCACAAACCCCATACCTTCTTACTACCTCCTACACTAGCAACAGTCCAGATATTATTTCTTGGCAAACCTACGGCAATAAGCTCCTAATTACTCTCCCCACTTCCACTGCTTCACTCTACATTTCATTTTTCACACAGGAGCCAATGCTTTTAAAGTAAAAATGAAATATGCTCACTCTCTTCCTGCTCAAAATCTTCTAATTGTCTCTCATCACACTTGGAATAAAACCACACACCTAGCAATGGCCCATATGATTTGGCTCTCATCTGATTCTCTTACCTCATCCTCTGTCACTTTCTTTTTGTTCATTCCCTCTCCAGTCACATCAGTCTTCTCACTGTTCCTCAAAAAATGTCAAACCAGCTTCTGCTTCAAGATCTTTGCATTTACTGTTTCCACTGTCTTCAACCCCAATTCTTAGCATGGCTTTGCTCCTTACCTCAATCAGGTGTCTGCTCAAATGTCACCTAAGAAAAGACCTTCTGATTATCCCGTGTAGTATAGATGCAACATAGTCATAATTCTTCTCTAACCAGTTACCCTAGTTTATTTTCCTTCATATCTCTTTACTAAATCTCATAAATGTTTGCCTGTTTACTTGATTATTGTCTGTGTTATCTTTAGAGTGTATGATGCATGCAGATAGGGACTTGGTTGATGCTGTTCCTAATACAGTCAGATAATCTCCAATCTAAAACAGTATGTCTTATAAAAGGCACCTAATAAAACACTTGTTAAATGGATGAGTAAAGAGTCTCATACCTGGGACAGCAGGGAGGTAATCAAGTGTCCCTCAATTAGTAGAAGCCTAAAAAAGTTTCATGCTTCTCTACCTTCATGGCTTTATTCCTCACTGGCTGCTGATCCAGGATGAAACCTAACTAAGTAAACTTTAAACCTATATGCATATAAATATGTGAATCAAACTATACTCACCCAGCAGAGGAGGGATGGAGAGAGAGAAAAAAAACCAATGTAAGTATTGTGGTTAATTCTGTTTACCACTGAACTCAGCAAGTGCATTTACTGAAATAAACATGAGATGGAAGACATGAATCTGTACTCTCAGTTCCTCTGTGCTCTTCATCATATGATCAGTGTGCTGTGCTAGATATTTAATGGCTTCCCTGATAGCTCAGTTGGTAAAGAATCCACCTGCAATGCAGGAGACCCCTGTTCGATTCCTGGATCCAGAAGATTCACTGGAGAAGGGATAGGCTACCCACTCCAGTATTCTTGGGTTTCCCCTATGGCTCAGCTGGTAAAGAATCCACCTGTAATACAGAAGACCTGGGTTCAATCCCTGGGTTGGGAAGATCCTCTGGAGAAGGGAAAGGCTACTCACTCCAGTATTCTGGCCTGGAGAATTCCATGGACTGTATAGTCCATGTCGCAAAGAGGTGGACACTACTGAACCACTTTCACTTTTTAGATATTTAAAGATAAGCTGATTGTCTGAACTGCATGGCCCTCAAATGCAAGCCAGTTGGGAAAAGAGTTTGAATTTACCACAGTAGTGTATGGCCTTGGGCAAATCACTCACCCTTTTGGTGCCTCAGTGTTCTCATCTGTGAAAAGGGCCAGTGATACTGCCTCCTGAATAGGATTGTAATAGGAATTAAATAAATGATATTTGTAAATTCTTAGAGCAGTAGTTGGATTATAGTTAGCTGTATAAGAATATTTTTTTAAGAAAACATGTCAAATGTTTGTATTTGATTTTCTCATTTCTCAATAACTTTATAATATAAGATATCACTCTACTCTGATTAGTACTAGAATTTTCATTATGGTTTTAGGCCAGTAATTTTCATTTTAGCACCAAGCTAAATGAAGCTAAATTTTATAGCCATTTCTACTCTAGCATTTATGCTTAGCTATAAATTCCAATTAGGCCTAAATAACCCAAACTTTGCAAAAAAAAAAAAAAAAATTGTACCTTCAGGGGGTCACTCATTCTATTATAGTTGAATAAAAGATGTTCCTTACTTTTTAGTTTTTTAAGCTTTTCTTGTCCAGCTTTTCTATAACATAATATTGTTATTTGGGAATTGATTGTCAGTCAATTCTACGGAAGAACAAATACCAGTGCTTTTCCTAAATGTGTGTGCCAAGTCATCCTTGAACCAGAGAAACTGGGCCAGATAATCTAGAGAAGGCTTTTTAGCTCTATTTTTCTGTGGTTTTCATGAAAATATCTCAGAAATGAGAGGCTTAGGACTTAGCACTATGTTAACTGTGCCTGGTTGCTTTGTGAATCATGGACAACAGAGATGGTTTAAACTCTACTGTATTGTTTGGAACAGACTAGATTCATATTCAGATTCAACAAGAACAAAATCTGTTTGAATTGAAGACAGTATGTCAATATCTTTTCAGGCTCAACACTTACCAGTGTTTCCAAGGCCTCATTCACACATATCTGCATCAAGGCCTCTTAAGAAAGAACTGGGGACTTCCCTGGTGGTCCAGTGGCTAAGACTCAACACTCCCAATGCAGGGGGCCCAGGTTTCATCCCTCATCAGGAAACTTTATCCTACATGCTGCAACTAAAGTTCAAATGCTACAACTAAAAAAAAAATTACATATATATATAATATATAATTACACATATATGAATATATCCTGCATGTTGCAAGGAAGACTGAAGATCATGAGTATCATAACTAAGACCAGGAACAGCCAAACAAATAAGTAAATATTATTTTTTAAAAGGATGGACTGGAAACCCCTCCTGCCAATGTTTGTTAAAATCTCCTTGACATTACATATGATAAACTTGCCTCCTATAATCTATACCTTAGTTATAGTGAAGTGAAGTGAAGTCGCTCAGTCGTGTACGACTCTTTGCGACCCCATGGACTATAGCCTACCAGCCTCCTCGGTTCATGGGATTTTCCAGGCAAGGGTACTGGAGTGGGTTGCCATTTCATTCATATATTCATTCCTTCAATAAATAGTGAGTGAAAGCTTAATATATACTAGGAATTGTGCTAGGGCTGGCCACTTGATTATCCAAGTTAGAAATCTAGGAGTTAACTTAAATACACTCCTGACCCTTGCTCCCAACATATTAGATCAGCCACCAAACTTGTGTCAATACTACCCTCTAAATATCTCTTGAATTTTTGTTCACCTCTCCACTCATTTCCCTTGTCATGATGTTGGTAAAGCCCGGCTAAGCCCAGCTACTGTAGAAAGCAGAGCATGAGGTATTTTAGTGAGGAGGGACCAGCCCTGCATGGAGGAGTGAGGGGGAAGAAGGGCCGAGGCAAGGGAAGTTGTGACTTGGTGAGATGCACTGTATTACCACACTGGTAACTGTTGTATAATGACACCACCAAAAATAACTCAGCAGGCATAGGACTTCTCCACGAGAGAGAGAGAGGAAGGGAGTGTACCTGCTGCCATGTCTCCTGGTTCCATTTGCCCTTAGTGAATGTTTACTTCTCAGAGAACTAACTGCCCCCCAATTTCTGGGCTGTATCATCTGACCACGTGGTGACTTGTAGGAGGGCAGATCCCACGCCCAAGTTGTGATACTTCATCCAGTTTCAAAAGTAGAGCAGCAGCTTGGCACAGATGAGGCTCTTATCAGACAGAGAGAAGAGACAAAGGATTTGAGAAGAAACACAAGGTTTAAGTCTTAATATAAGCGAAGACTTCAGCATTTTTACTTTAAATTCTTGTAACTGCCCACTGAGTAGACTTTGCACCTGTCACTTCTTCCCTTCTAATTCTTTCTTCATGCAGTACCTAGACTCATCTTCCAGATTCAAATCTTTCATCAGCTCTCCCCAGTTTATACCATGGCATGTCAGATTCCACTGTATCCCCTGGCCTGCTTATCGGTCTTCTTATTAAAGACAATTTTACCAAAAGAATCAGTAAGTCCTCTCAAGCTTTCATTAGCATTTATTGGGTTTTTTTTTTCTGACTCAAAAATTAAAACGCTGATTTTGGAAAATAATAAGAGTCTTAAAAAGGAAATAAAAATCAATTACCTTTAAGGAGAAAACTTCTGTTAACATTTTGGAGTACTGTCTGGCCATGTTTTATCTTTGCATATATATGCATTTTTTACATTCTCAGGCATATATTAAATAAAGTTATACTTCAAAAAATACTACATTGAAGTTTATATTCAACCAAAAATATGTCAAGACCTCTCAAATTGTTCAACTTTACTGCAATTTTTCATTTCTTTATTTTATTGTCCTGTTACTTAAGTATTACTTTGGCCACCTCATGCGAAGAGTTGACTCATTAGAAAAGGCCCTAATGCTGGGATGGATTGGGGGCAGGAGGAGAAGGGGATGACAGAGGATGAGATGGCTGCATGGCATCACCAACTCGATGAACATCAGTTTGAGTAAACTCCGGGAGTTGGTGATGGACAGGGAGGCCTGCCGTGCTGCGATTAATGGGGTCTCAAAGAGTCGGACACGACTGAGCGACTGAACTGAACTGAACTACTTAAGTATGCTTTGAAAATGTATGTTTACATTTCAGAAATAGAGCACATTAAAAAAGCTCTCTGGTGGAAATAAACTCTCTGTAAACATACCTTCTTTTCAATATATTTTCCTGCTTTGTTTTGAATAAAATAGCTTAATAAACAATAAATAGATTAATCTAAAAATCATAATGTAACTATTAACATTTGTTCTGCTACACTGGGAAAGATAATTTAAGGCAATTATAATATGCTGCTTTCCATATCATGGCCTAAAACTTTATACAAAATTTGCCCTGTATTAAGGACTTAACATCATGAGAAACGCTGGGCTGGAAGAAGAACAAGCTGGAATCAAGATTGCCGGGAGAAATATCAATAACCTCAGATATGCAAATGACACCACCGTTATGGCAGAAAGTGAAGAGGAACTAAAAAGCCTCTTGATGAAAGTGAAAGAGGAGAGTGACAAAGTTGGCTTAAAACTCAACATTCAGAAAACTAAGATCATGGCATCTGGTCCCATCACTTCATGGGAAATAGATGGGGAGTCAGTGGAAACTGTCAGACTTTATTTTTTGGGCCTCCAAAATCACTGCAGGTGGTGATTGCAGCCATGAAATTAAAAGACGCTTACTCCTTGAAATTAAAAGACGCTTACTCTTTGGAAGGAAAGTTACGACCAACCTAGACAGCATATTAAAAAGCAGAGACATTACTTTGCCAAACAAAGGTCTGTCTAGTCAAGGCTATGGTTTTTCCAGTGGTCATGTGAGAG
Organism: Cervus canadensis; assembly: GCF_019320065.1. NCBI lineage: Eukaryota > Metazoa > Chordata > Mammalia > Artiodactyla > Cervidae > Cervus > Cervus canadensis. The sequence goes on along the minus strand of NC_057393.1, from coordinate 73,556,792 downwards.
TTTCCATATGGATGTGAAAGTTGGACTGCGAAGAAAGCTGAGCACCGAAAAATTGATGCTTTTGAACTGTGGTGTTGGAGAAGACTCTTGAGAGTCCCTTGGACTGCAAGGAGATCCAACCAGTCCCTCCTAAAGGAAATCAGTCCAGGGTGTTCATTGGAAGGACTGATGCTGAAGCTGAAACTCCAGTATCTTGGCCACCTCATGTGAAGAGTTGACTCATTAGAAAAGACCCTGATGCTGGGAGGGAGTGGGGGCAGGAGGAGAAGGGGATGACAGAGAATGAGATGGCTGGATGGCATCACCGACTCAATGGACATGGGTTTGAGTAAACTCCGGGAGTTGGTGATGGACAGAGAGGCCTGGCGTGCTGCGATTCATGGGTTCGCAAAGAGTCGGACACGACTGAGCACTGAACTGAACTGAACTGAAGGACTTAACAAAAAATTATTTTATAATTCTGTTATGTGTGCTCATTCTCTCAGTCATGTCCAGCGCTTTGCGATCCCATGGACTGTAGCCCACCAGGCTCCTCTGTCCATGGGATTTTTCAGATAAGAATACTGGAACAGGTTGTCATTCCCACCTCCAGGGGATCTTCATGATCCAGGGATTGAACCTCTGTCTCCTGCTTGGCAGGTGAATTCTTTACCACTGAGTCACCTGCGAAGCCCTTTATGATTCTATAAATACCAATATAACATTTTAAATTTTTTATCAATAAATTGGTATATTAGTATCACAAATTACTGTTTTTTCCTAACCTGTCAAGTATGGACTGTCCATAGCAGTTGATGAAAGTGCTGTGTATTTTTTTTAAAAATCATTGTCAAGCCTAGGTTTTGAAAACAATAGCAGAGAAAGTTAATCTTTAAAAATCATTAAGCTTTATTAAAACTGCATCAGCATATCCACACACACAAAAAGCTACTAAATAGTGAATGCTTGTGTAATTTAAGTTTTAAAAGTCTAAAGTTTAAGAAACTATGAAATCAAATTGAATCCATATTAGTATGAAAACCCTTGTATGAGGTCTATTAGAGCAACAGAAACAACACCATCCTAACTTTTCTAAAACTTATTTTAAGCCATCACTTCAACTAGATAAAGCTTTTAGAATGCAAGTAAAATCACACAAAAATGATCTTAGAAAAGTGCAGTTATAATTTTGAGTACTGGGACATTTAACTATTTAGTCTTTATTTAATGACTGAAGTCTTTGTTCATTGAGAACATATTAATATATTTCTAAATGAAAGACATCTCTTGTCTAATGATTTGCTAGAGAACCACTCATGGTTCATTAGATAGCATTAGATTATTTTACTTCATTCAATTAGAAAAAAAATCTGTATGTTGGCCATGTTTCAATTCACACATGATATTATTTTCTTAAGCCTTCAATATAAGGGTATAAATTATAGAAAGCAAAGCATAATGTCAACTAATATTCCAATTATATTCAAATGACTCAAACTATAAGTAATCGTTTTTAAAATCTAAGTTTTCAAAAGTATATTAAACAAAGCATAATCTGATTCACATTAACTGCCAGCTCATTTATACTTAAGAATCAAGTTTTTTTAGTTGCAAAAGCAGATTAAAATTTTTCCCCTGCTCTTAGAAACAGAGTTATGATGTACATAATGAATCTAAGTCAGCATTCACAAAGGCTACCGGAAATTCTATCATCTTTCAGCCCAATGTCAGGTTAACCATAATTATGCAGAAACAATTCAAAATTAGAGTTTACAATGGAAATGTGAACAAGTCATAACTTAGATATCACCAATGTTGGGTTCTATCACACTGTTTCCCATCAAATACAACAGATGGCAATATACAACAGACAGAGTTTCCAGAAAACTAAAGCTATCAGAGCTATAAATAAGCAATGTATTATATACTGGAACACAGCAAGGCCAAAGCATTAATGCTATTAAAAAGGGAATAGGATGTGAAACAAACGTCTCTAAAATATAAAACATAAGCAGATCACAAACCAAAACATGTCACTTTGCATTTATTTATAAATCTATGTTTTGATAATTATTTTTATAAAGAAAACATTTATTTCTACACTGTGTCAGGCAGTGATTTTTTTTTTTCTGCCTCCCTGAATACGGTGCACTCTTCAAACCCTTTTCCTGGCTGGCATTATCACATCAAGATTTCTCCTTGCTGCCACCTCCTTCTGCAGCTCCTGGTGCGGCTTGATGCTGGTTCCCTGCGGACCCGGTACCGCCTTTGTGGAGCGGCTGCTGAGGAGACTCCAGCGCTCGCCATGGCGGATGAAAAGGGAGTCAAGACTGAGAACAACGATTGTATTAATTTGAAGGTGGTGGGACAGGATGGTTCTGTGGTGCAGTTTAAGATTAAGAGGCATACACCTCTCAGTAAACTAATGAAGGCCTATTGTGAAAGACAGGGTTTGTCAATGAGGCAGATCAGATTCCCATTTGTCAGGCAGCCAATCAGTGAGATAGACACACCTGCACAGTTGGAGGAGGAAGATGAAGATACAATTGATGTATTCCAGCAGCAGACAGGAGGTGTCTTCTAAAAAGGGAACCTGCTACTTTACTCCAGAACTCTGTTCCTCCAGACCAAGAAGACATTCTCAAATAGAAAACTACAATTTGGTTCCACCACATACTGACTACTACAGTATAGTTTCTCTATTCTTTCATTTTCCCCTTCCCCATTCCTTTATTGTACATAAAGTAACTGGTGTATGTGCACAAACATATTGCGTTTTTTAAAAAACTAAATTGCCAGTGGTATGTTTTGATCGACATCAAATGGGGAGGGGATGGGGAAAGTTACTGATTCTGTGAAAATACCCTCTTTTCTCCATTAGTGGCATGCTCATCAGCTCTTATTTTTATATTCCAGTAAGTTATTTTGCTCTCACTGTTTAACAAAAAAAATAACAACATAAAAATTCTTGCATACCTTGTTCAATTGGTGAATTTTAATGTTTTTTACTTATCATTGTAAAACCAAAGACAATTTTATATCTTTTTTGTATGTAGCTGTTACTTTTTTGTACTTTTTGTATATAGCTGTTACATGTAGGCTGATCTATCTTTAAGTAGTGATAAATGGCTTCCTTTGTGACTAGGCTGTTAAAGAATCCACCTGCAATGCGGGAGACCTGGGTTCAATTCCTGGGTTGGGAAGATCCCCTGGAGAAGGAAAAGGCTACCCTCTCCAGTATGCTGGCCTGGAGAATTCCATCAACTGTATAGTCTCTGAGGTTGCAAAGAGTTGGACACAGCCTGAGCAACTTTCACTTAAATTACTCCAAAAGAAATGAATCCTAGATAATTTTCCATTTAAGTCAAGTGTCTTGTTGTTTAAATAAGCTTCTTGTTTAAAATGAAGAAAACAAAAAAGATTTCTCCTTAAGAAACATTTAGCAGGCTCTTGAGTTCCTTCTTCCTCTGCCCAACTCAGGGCTTCTGCTAACCTCTTTCTATCCTCGGGGGCCTGTCCTCCTATGGATGAAGCCGTGGGGGTGTCGGGCGGGGGCATGCTTGAGCTTCTGTGTTGCCTGTTTACCACCAGTCACAGGCAGGCCTTGAGGGATGGGGCTCTTTCTGCTAATGCTTCTAAGCCATACAAAACTAATGGAGTTCCACCTTAGTTTTCTCTTAGTGTAAGGGAAGTCTTACACTTCTCGCTGCCTGTTCCCAGAGGAGGCAGCCACAAACCCCACTGTTCTCAGTCTAGCCTGAATCTATCTGGATGTTTCTATCACCTCCTCACACAGACTCCACCCCAAAAGGGGTAGACTGTGGGCACCTGCATCTAACTTCCTTCTTCTAATCCCTCCTTTCATCCCCCCTCCCTAAACTGAAGCTTTCCCTAAACTTCCCTTTTGAACTTGGAAGGCTCTGCTCTTACATCATGTCTTACTTCTGTGCAAGGTGACCTTTGCCCTTTCTCTTCCCTGGGGCCACAGTGGTGGACTGGCTGTGAAGGAGCACAATTTATGGGAGGAATAAAAAAAAAAAAATACACATCAGTTCAGCATGTTCTAGATAATCCTCATTATGCTATGGTAAATGTTATCCAACATTGCTGATAACTATACAGTTTTCAAAGCACTTTCTTATCTGTTATCTCATTACTGTCATGTTACAACAGATAGTTGGGTTCCCAGAAAACAAACTCTGAGACAGAAATTTACATTTACGAAGTTTCTGGGGGCAAGGGCTCTCAGGAATAGCATCTGCAGGGGACTGAAGGAAACAAAACTGGGCAGATGAAGAGGTTGGACTGTGATGCGTGGAACAGAGGGCTTGGCCAGTCTCACACAGAGCTCTGGAGTTGGGATAGCACTTCATATTTTTACCAAATTGAGGCAAGAGGGCCTGTCCTTTACAGTTCTGAAATTACAGTCATTGCATATGAGCTGCTTCCTGGGAAGAGGATGTGACCTTGGGTAGGGCAGCTGCTTTTAGCTACAAGCAATTCTCTAGAGGAACTAAGATGAGAACTGTTAGCCAATGAGCCCCAGGCGGCTGGAGAATGAGTGCTGCAGCCCTGAAGCGGGGCTTGGGGAATCATCAGGGCATCCACTGTATTTTACCAAAAGTGAACCTGCTTCCTGCCCTTTCTCCACAATTTATGCATGGGAACCTGGGACACTGGGAGCATAACAAGATCAAGTTCTCAGAGCCAATGAGTAACTTGCTGTGTTAGTAGCTCAGTCGTGTCCAAGTTTTTGTGACACCATGGACTATAGCCCACCAGGCTCTGCTGTCCATGGAATTCTCCATGGATACTGAGTGAGCTGAATTCCAGTATCTTGCTGGTTGAGTTCCAGCAAGAATACTGGAGTGGGTTGCCATTTCCTTATCCAGGGTATCTTCCTGACTCAGAAATCGAACCCCTCTCTCGTGTATTATAGGCAGATTCTTTACCATCTGAGCCACAAAGAAAGCCCAGTCAGTAACTGACATATTTTATTTGGCCTGCAAAATAATTATACCATGTATATCTTGTTAACCTCCCTTTTGCTGGCTCTCTGTGCACCAATGCTGAACAGAAATATGGAGACAGAGTTATGGAGAAGAAGGAAAGACTGACTTTATTTCTTTGCCAGGCAAAGGGGGAACACAGTAGGCTAGAGCCTCAGGAACTATGCCCCCTGCCCCACCCCTGAGTGTGTGTGTGGGGGGGGTGTGCACACACGCGCTTGCACACCCACACACACACTCAGTTGCATCTGACTCTTTGCGACCCCATGGACTCTAGCTCATGAGGGTCCTCTGTCCATGGGATTCTCCAGGCAAGAATACTGGAGTGGGCTGCCATTTCTTCTTCCAGGGGCTCTTCCCAACCCAGGGATCAAGTCTCTGTCTCCTGCATTGCAGATGATGTCTTTACTACTGGGCCACCTGGGAAGCCCACCCCTGAGGAATAGGGAAAGGATATGTAGTCAGGCCTTCTTATACTGTTCATAAGGTTCCAGATGAACCAAGAACTTCCAGATGTACAAGCTGGATTTAGAAAAGGCAGGGGAACCGGAGATCAAATTGCCAATATTCATTGGATCATAGAGAAAGCAAGAGAATTCCAGAAAAACATCTACTTCTGCTTCACTGACTACGCTAAAGCCTTTGACTCTGTGGATCACAAAAACTGGAAAATTCTTAGTGATGGGAATACCAAACCACCTTACCTGCCTCCTGAGAATCTGTATGCAGGTCAAGAGGCAACAGTTAGAACCAGATATGGAGCAAAGGACTAGTTCCAAATTGGAAAAGGAGTACAACAAGGCTGTATACTGTCACCGTGTTTATTTAGCTTCTGTGAAGAGTACATTATGTGAAATGCTGGGCTGGATGAAGCAGAAGCTGGAATCAAGATTGCTGGGAGAAATATCAACAACCTCAGATATGCAGATGATACCACTCTAATGGCAGGAAGTGAAGAAGAACTAAAGAGCTTCTTGATGAGGGTGATAGAGAATGAAAAACCTGGCTTAAAACTCAACATTCAAAAAACTAAAGTCATGACATCTGGTTCCATCACTTCATGGCAAATAGAAGGGGATAAAGTGGAAACAGTGACAGATTTTATTTTCTTGGGCTCCAAAATTTGTGTAGACAGTAACTGCACCCAGGAAATTAAAAGAAATTTGCTCCTTGGAAGAAAAGCTATGATCAACCTAGACAGCCTATTTAAAAGTAGAGATATTACTTTGCCAACAAAGATCCGTGTAGTCAAAGCTATGGTTTTTCCAGTAGTCATGTATGGGTATGAGAGTTGGACCATAAAGAAAGCTGAACACCGAAAAATTGATGCTTTCAAACCGCAGGTTAGAGAAGACTCTTGAGAGTCCCTTGGACTGCAAGAAGATTAAACCAGTCAATCCTAAAGGAAATCAGTCCTAAATATTCCTTGGAAGGACTGATGCTGAAGCTGAAATTCCAATATTTTGGCCACCTGAAGTGAAGGACTGACTCATTGGAAAAGACCCTGGTGCTAGGAAAGATTGAAGGCAGGAGGAGAAGGGGATGACAGGGAATGAGATGGTTGGATAGCATCACCGACTCAATGGACATGAGTTTGAGCAAACTCTGGGAGATGGTGAAGGACAAAAAGGCCTGGTGTGCTGCAGTCCATGGGATCTCAAAGAGTGGGACACAACTCAGTGACTGAACAACAACAAATGGTTTTTCCAGTAGTCATGTACAGATGGACCATAAAGAGGATTGAGTACTGAAGAATTGATGCTTTAGAACTGCGGTGCTGGAGAAGACTCCTGAAAGTACTTGGGTCTGCAAGGAGATCAAACAAGTCAATCCTAAAGGAAATAATTGAATATTGGAAGGACGGATGCTGAAGCTGAAGCTCCTATATTACAGCCACCTGATGCAAACAACTGACTCAGGGAAAAGTCCCTGATGCAGAAAGATTGCAGGCAAAAGGAGAAGGCGGCAGAAGATGAGATGGTTAGATAGCATCACTGTCTCAATGGACATGAATTTGAGCAAGTTCCTGGAGATAGTGAAGGACCGGGAAGCCTGGTGTGCTGCAGTCCATGGGTTGCAGAGTCGGACACCACTCAGTGACTGAACAACAACAGCAATGTGTAATCAGGCAGGCTATGTGATAAGGATCAAGGCAGTAACAGTCCTACATTCTTCTTTCTTGGCAATTTCAAAAGGGTGGGGTTGCTGACAAGATTAGGTGTGTTCAGGGTCTCAGGTGGTCTGTCTCCTAATCTTTTTTCTTCTTTATTATTTATTTATTTGGCTGCATCAGGTCTTAGTTATGGGCATATGGGATATTTAGCTGTGCGATGTGGGATCTAGTTCCCTGACCAGGGATCAAGCCTGGCCCTCCATGAATTGAGAGCGGAGTCTTAGCTGCCGGATCACCAGGAAGTCGCCAGCCTCCTAATTTTGATCAGCGTCTCTGGTCCCTTTGGTCTTCTCTCAGGCTGTTCTAACCTTGATCAGCAGCTGTTCCGATCTGCTCTTTGGAACTCAGGGAAGATCATGGAGGCCAGAGTCTTGCCTATAAGAAATGGCAGACAAAAGATGCCACCATGCCCGGGGCCCCCACAAGGCCCCACTCAGCATCATGCTTATGTACAAGGCCACTGAAATTCAGAAAGTTTAAATGATTCCTTCAAGTATTCAAGGCCAGCAAATCATGGAACAAAAATCCAGATCATCTAACTCCATGTCTGTGCTTTCTGTATCTCACATACTGACTTGGTCATGCCAAAGTTGCTGGGGATAAAGTAACTTTAGAACTGGAAGAGACTTCAGAAAGTAGTCTGACCCACTCATTTCTCAGAGAGCTAAAGTAATTCAAGGAAATGAGCTAGTAAATAACCTTTCTGGGCCTCAGTTTTCTTATCTATTAAATGCAATAAGCTGCCCACTTAAAACTGAGTGGTTTTAAGATTCAAATAAGATAATGGATGAAAAAGAAACTAGAAACTGATTAAAATGATACAGGAATGTCATTGTTTAGCCATTTAAACACTATGTTGTGGGTAAGAAGGGACACCCAGCTATTAACAGCAGAGCCAGGGCAGTACAGCAGAGTGTAACATTTTAAGTTTGGGGTATGTTTGCACAGAAAATGAGTTTGTGATTTAATAAATTCTGCTAGTTCAGATTCCTGTTAAAGTTGGACAAGTCTCCAGAAAAAAAAAAAAAAAAAGCAAAACCACTTTCTGGCAGGTTTTAATTAGAAAGGACATCCTAGGAAGTATTTGCTGTGAATAATTCTGATCAATATTCAGAATTCAAAATTGCATAACTTCCTATTCTCAGATAAATAAAATAGCACAGCTTAGTTTGCTTTGGTGTAAAGGAAACAGCAAAGTTCCTTCCTCTTAACTTTGGAACTGTTTGTGACATAAAAACAAAGGAGTCAAAATATTTCTGTGCTTTGTTGTGTTATGCAGGTTGAGTTCCTAACACACCACAATTAAACAAATTTAGGTTATTCTTTATCCGTGAACAATCACAACTTCTGTTGTATTGGATCTTAGTGTGGAGCTTGGAATTTAGGAGTTTGTGAGTTGATTGTTTTTTTCTCTTCTGGAAAAGTTACAGGTGAATTAATTTTCCATGTTTTTAACATCACAAAATAGGAAGTTCTAGTCATAAGGGTGCTCATAACAACAATAACAACTCTATCTTTTTAAAGGACAAAATTGATGTTATCTATTACTGCATAACAAGGCACTCTGAAACTTAAAACAATAGTTGTGTATCGTCTTTCACAGTTTCTCTAGGTAAAGGATTCTTTTTTTTTTTTTTTTTATACATTGACATGAATCAGCCATGGAGTTACATGTATTCCCCATCCCGATCCCCCCTCCCACCTTCCCCCCCCACCCGATTCCCCTGGGTCCTCCCAGTGCACCAGGCCCGAGCACCTGTCTGATGCATCCCACCTGGGCCAGTGGTCTGTTTCACCATAGATAATATACATGCTGTTCTCTTGAAACATCCCACCCTTGCCTTCTCCCACAGAGTCCAAAAGTCTGTTCTGTACATCTGTGTCTCTTTTTCTGTTTTGCATATAGGGTTATCATTACCATCTTTCTAAATTCCATATATATGTGTTAGTATGCTGTAATGATCTTTATCTTTCTGGCTTACTTCACTCTGTATAAGGGGCTCCAGTTTCATCCATCTCATTAGAACTGATTCAAATGAATTCTTTTTAATGGCTGAGTAATATTCCATGGTGTATATGTACCACAGCTTCCTTATCCATTTGTCTGCTGATGGGCATCTAGGTTGCTTCCATGTCCTGGCTATTATAAACAGTGCTGCGATGAACATTGGGGTGCACGTGTCTCTTTCAGATCTGGTTTTCTCAGTGTGTATGCTCAAGAGTGGTACTGCTGGGTCATATGGCAGTTCTATTTCCAGTTTTTTAAGAAATCTCCACACTGTTTTCCATAGTGGCTGTACTAGTTTGCATTCCCACCAACAGTGTAAGAGGGTTCCCTTTTCTCCACACCCTCTCCAGCATTTATTGCTTGTAGACTTTTCGATAGCAGCCATCCTGACTGGCGTGTAATGGTACCTCATTGTGGTTTTGATTTGCATTTCTCTGATAATGAGTGATGTTGAGCATCTTTTCATGTGTTTGTTAGCCATCTGTATGTCTTCTTTGGAGAAATGTCTGTTTAGTTCTTTGGCCCATTTTTTAGGTCAGGGATTCTTAAACGGATTGGACGGATGGTTCTGGCCTGCCGTATCTCTCAAGAGGTTGTGGGGGGATGTCAGCTGAAGTCTTGAGAAGGCTTGACTGAGGATGCAGGACCCACTTCCAAATGGCTGGTAAGGTGCTTGTTGGTGGGAGACCTCATTTCCTCTTCCGGTAAACTCTCCAGGGTCACTTAAGTGTTCTCAGAGTATGACAACTGGCTCCCTCAGAGTGAGCAACCCAAGAGAACAAGGTGGAAGCTCCAATGCCATCATGACCTAGCTTTAGAAATCACTCATCTTTGCCTACTGGTAATGTGGGTCAGCCCTCAGCCCTGATTCAGTGTGGGAAGAAACTACCCAAAGACATAATTTCAAGGAGGTGAGGCTCATTAGAGACAATCTTGGAGAAGCTGCTAGCTGATGTGTGAATTCCAGTCATTTACATTGTCATAAATCAAACATGGGCAGTGAGAGATGTCTGACAGTTCTCTTTACCTTTCTCCAGAGGAAGAGAAATGCCATGATAGTTCAAAGAGATTTGACATGGAAAATCCAAATCCTCCAAGACCGTTTACACTGAGAGTTTCAATCAGAGAGAGCTGAATGATCCATCAGGGGCTTCCCAGACGGCCAAGGTAGGAGACGCAAGAGACGAGGGTTCGATTCCTGAGTAGGAAATGGCAACCAACTCCAGTATTCTTGCCTGAAAAATTCCATGGACAGAGGAGACTGGTGGGCTATAGTCCAGGGGGTCACAACAGAGTTTGAGTGGCTGAGCACGCACCCCATGCACACACAAATGACTCATCTGGTTGCCTTCTCCACCATCTGAAATGGAGCTGATCCACCCTCAGAATTCCAAGCCAAGTGTTAAAATGGTTGTATGATTTAAAGGCATGTAGGCTCAGCCAGCAAAGGGAAATATCAACCGTGGTGTCTATAGTCAGCACTCATGTATGAGAAAATGTTCTCCCCTCATAGCTCAACTCTGCTAGAGCCATCTTACCATTGGTACCTCTTATGTCAAAAGCACTGAGTGGGTGCTGAGAGGACTACATGCTTAGAATATCTGACTCCCCAGACCCAAATTCCAACTCTAATCTCCAGTTGGAAGGGAAATAGGAATCTTGAATATGTCATGTCTGAAACAAAGCTCATAATTTCCGCCCCTTTAATACTCAAAGCCTATTATTCTTCTCTTAATAAATGCTACCCACCATCACCATCCACTCAGCAGGTCAGGCAAATAACCTGAACAATGTCCTTGAATCCTCCTTTTCCTCAATCCCTAAATCCAACTCTTCAGTACATTTTATTAGTTCTTTTCCAAAATCTATCTCAAATTCTTCCACTCTTTTCCATCTCCACCACCATCATCACCATGAGCACTACAACTCTAAACAAAGTCATTTCTACTGGAACGAAACATGAGTATTCTAACTGGGGACCTCATTCTCACTCTTGGGGTTTTCTTCTTTCCATTTTCCACTCACCCAATGGTGTGGTATGCTAGGAAGCCACCAGTCAGCACCATGTCACGGAGCACCTGATGTCTGAGATCAGAGAGAGCCTGCCTCCTTCCCAGTTTTAACCATAGAACTCTGAAAAATGTACCACCAATGTCTAGATCATCTTTTTCCTTGTACTCTCAGTTAGACTTGGAAATGAGCATATAGTCTCATTCTGTTTAGTTAGGATCACTGTAAGGAAAACCAGTGATCTTGGAGCACTGAAGTAGGTTTAATTATAGTTTACACATTACAATATTCATCTTAGTTTTTTATTGTGGGGTTTGGTGAGAAGTCATGTATGGATATGTTTTGCAGGGCATTAACCTTTTAAACGTCAAGTCTGTATATTGTCACCCTGCTTATTTAACTTATATGCAGACTACATCATGAGAAATGCTGGGCTGGAAGAAGCACAAGCTGGAATCAAGATTGCCAGGAGAAATATCAATAACCTCAGATATGCAGATGACACCACCCTTATGGCTGAAAGTGAAGAGGATCTAAAAAGCCTCTTGATGAAAGTGAGACAGGAGAGTGAAAAAGTTGGCTTAAAGCTTAACATTCAGAAAACTAAGATCATGGCATCTGGTCCCATCACCTCATGGGAAATAGATGGGTAGACAGTGGAAACAGTGTTAGACTTTATTTTTGGGGGGCTCCAAAATCACTGCAGATGGTGATTGCAGCCATGAAATTAAAAGACGCTTATTCCTTGGAAGGAAAGTTATGACCAACCTAGATAGCATATTAAAAAGCAGAGACATTACTTTTTGCCAACAAAGGTCCGTCTGGTCAAGGCTATGGTTTTTCCAGTGGTCATGTATGGATGTGAGGGTTGGACTGTGAAGAAAGCTGAGTGCCGAAAAATTGATGCTTTTGAACTGTGGTGTTGGAGAAGACTCTTGAGAGTCCCTTGGACTGCAAGGAGATCCAACCAGTCCATCCTAAAGGAGATCGGTCCTGGGTGTTCATTGGAAGGACTGATGTTGAAGCTGAAACTCCAATACTTTGGCCATCTCATGCAAAGAACTGACTCATTGGAAAAGACCCTGATGCTGGGAGGGATTGGGGCAGGAGGAGAAGGGGACAACAGAGGATGAGATGGCTGGATGGCATCACCGACTCGATGGACATGAGTTTGATTATACTCCAGAAGTTAGTGATGGACAGGGAGGCCTGGCGTGCTGCGATTCATGGGGTCACAAAGAGTCAGACACGACTGAGTGACTGAACTGAACTGAAATGAATCTTTTAAACAAACTAAGCTTTAATCCCCAGGGGATAGAAACCACTGACAGAATGAGGGGTGTGAGTCGGGGTGGGAGTCAATCTGTAACATTTTAAGTAAAAAAAAAGAAAGACAGCTCTGAGTGTGTATGACAAATAAAAAAACCACATGAAAATGATGGTCAATCTAGACCTTACATCAAACACAAACATGTGTTCTTTAAAGAAAAAGATTTAAGGGCAAATGACTTTACGCTTATTGTTTTGGGGGCTGCAGAGTCAGAAGGTCATCTTGACCAAGAAGACAGTCATATGAGTCATGGAAAAATTCAACAAGTATGTCCACATTACAGAGAAAATGACATGTATAGTAACTGAACTGCTCCTGCTGCTGCTGCTGCTAAGTCACTTCAGTCATGTCCAACTCTGTGGGACCCGATGAACTGCAGCCCACCAGGCTCTTCTGTCCTTGGAATTCTCCAGGCAAGAATACTGCAGTGGGTTGCCATGCCCTCCTCCAGGGGATCTTCCTGACTCAGGGATCAAACCTGTGTTTCTGATGTCTCCTATATTGGCAGGAGGGTTCTCTACCACTAGCTTCTTTACCACTAGGTTCTTTACCACTATGAGCCTGGGAAGCCTCATAGTAACTGAGAGAGGAACGTAAAAGCTTCTGGTGAAATATGAATTTCTCAGGTCTTTCTTATCTCACTCTTTATTTGAAGTTCAAAGAAGATATTGATGGTTGAATTATCTCTCCATGGATTGTATATACAATTAGAGGTTATAGTTTTCTTATAACTAAAAATATGAGGAAGGTTATTTATAAAACAGAAAAAGCGTGAAGCTAGGACCAGCTCTTTTGACCATATTAATAATGAAACTTCCCTTGGGTGGAATAAATGTAAACCAAACTTATACTAAATGAGTCATTGGAATGCTCTTACATTTTTCCTTCCAAATTTTGAATTTTCCTGTGTGAGTGTTAAGAAAGGCCATTAGAGTTGTTACCAAAGACTTATCCAAATCAGAGTATGATTCAGGCTTGCTGAAAATAATTTTTTTTTCTATTTGTGGTCCTTATTTATCCATTGATCTAAGTAAGATGTATAGTATAGTTTACTTTTAAACTCTCCTTTAAAGTCAGTGTGTATTCTGCTATTAAAATGAAGGGATGATTATTTACCATAAATCCATAATGATGCCATGCTTCAATGATGCCAGCCCCCAAAGCTAAATCAACATCGGAGATCTTCCATCCTAGTTCAAAACACTGTGAATATTATCTAGAACTACTTCCAGATATATTTTAAAATTCTAAAACAACAAAAAAAGACTTCTCAAGTAATTCAACTCTACTTTAATCTTGGAGCTCTTTAACACACTTAAAAATTTTTTTTTGGTTGCGCTGGATCGTCATTGCTACATGTGGGCTTTCTTTAGTTGCTTTGAGTGGGAGCTATTCTTTAGCTGCGGTGCACAGACTTCTCATTGCGGTGGCTTCTCTTGTTGCAGCGTGTGAGCTCTAGAGCGAGAGGGCTTCAGTAGTTGTGGCACATGACCTTAGATGCCCCATGCATGTGGGATCTTAGTTCCTGGACCAGGAATTGAACCCATGTTCCCTGCATTGGCAGGCAGATTCTTAACCACTGGACCACCAGGGAAGTCCCAAGAGAGTATTTACTCAAGTAAATATTATAATAACACTATTTGAACTTGTAAAAAAATTTGGGCATCACAGAGCCATGAGGTGAAAGGGCAGGAGCCCTGTTTATTGCTTTTTGGCCTTGGTTGATTCAACTGGGAGATTTAAAGGAAGGCCCAAAGACTCAAAAGACAACGTTTTTGCCAGCCCTAGACAAGTTTCTGCTGCTTTCCTACTGCGTGCCTTATATATATATTACAACACACTGACCACCTCTGAGTTTCATTTTGTCTTTTCAAAGCGGAAATGATACCACCAACCTCCCACAGTTGCTCTGAGACTTAAGCAAACTAATGAATGTGAAAGCACACCGTAATGTGCAAATATAAGCCATCATTAAACTCTTCATGTGAGGATGAGTATTTTGGGGTAGGTGCTGCCTGTTAAATAAAATATATCACTGTATTTGAAAAACAAATACATACTCAAAAATGTTTTTCCAGTCTTTAAATTTTAGGTTGAGTGTTTAGATAGGTGACCTATTTTTGAAGAATTATAAAAAAATGGGGGCGGGGGCTGTCCCGGAGGGAGGACACATATGTGTACATATAGCTGATTCACTTCATTATACAGCAGAAACTAACACAACATTGTAAAGCAATTATACTCAAACCAAAAAATGAAAAAAAAGGAAAGCGTAATCAAAAAATTCAAGGTAAAGAAGCATCTTAGGACAGATTAACTTGTTAGAGAATATAAAGAATCTTGTCTCAAAATGGAAATCAAGAAGTGTCTGAGCATTATGTGAATTGGTACATCTTGAAATGTCTTATTAGATGAAAGGAAAAGTGAAAGCCATATCTGATTTTTAGGAGCTTTGACATTATGCTTATATTTTGATTATTTAGTACTTATGATTTAGGTAAGACAGTCTGAATTCTGTCAATGCTTTCCTCAGCAATGCAGGCAACAAATCACCTTGACTTAATATATGTAAAAAGGGAGCTCTGCCCCAGGACTGGGCGGCCACTCTTCCAGATGTTTTTTGCTCTCTGCAGTTTTTGCTCTACCTCATCCAACACAATACCTCTCTTAGGAGTGAGCCATGTCATTGCAGACTAATCCAAGCCAGTTTTTTATTTCTCCCCTTCAATGTATTTTCCTCTCATTCCAGCATTGTTTCATATGTGTATGATGTGTTATTATAGGTGTGGATTATGCTGACAGACAACACATACTGATAAAGATCATCAAAGGATCCATGTCCCCAGCCTTGCATTTGCTCAGAAGATTGGTTGATGAATGTCAATGCATATGTTTTAAGTTAAAATAAAACGCTTAATGTATGTATCTTTTCAAAACTTAATCTCTTGCTTCAAATGACTTTTTTTATTGATTTTTTTGGTCATGCTGAACCATGTTGAATCTTAGTTCCCTAACTAGGGATTGACACTGAATCCAGTCTTAACTACTGGACCACCGGGGAAGTCCCCAAATGATTTTTTTGTTGTTAACTATGCAACTACCAGTCCCAATTGTGTCAAAAAAAGAAGGCTGCTGTGTGTTTCCCCAGGGGCTAAATCTAGGACTGATAATCTCAATCATAGAGACATAGATGCTGATTCCATACAGATAAGGAATTTCTAACGGTCAAAACTGTCTAAAAATGCTTTGTTGGTTGATAATCCTAAAATTGGAAGGTTTTCATCAGAGGCTGATACAATGTTTCTTAATACATGTTCATAATCCTCTCACCTATTCATTGACCTATTCATCAAAAAACATATTAAGCACCCGTTACATGCTCAATATCTGTTTGATACAGTGGGGTATTCCCTGATGATATCCTCAAGGAGATACAGCTTAACTTAGAGGACTCCAGGTTGGACAATAAAGGACAATAAAGCTGAACACAATAACTTGATTTTCTACTCAGAATGTAAAGGTCCATTTGAGGGCTTATTGGAAATGCAAACTTTCCTGCCCCACTTTATTAGCCTCCAACTAATAAAAAAAAAAAATGCATGAAGACTAATGAAAAATAAAAATAAAACTTTATAATATAAAAAAAAATCTTCATTTTAACAAGATCTCAGGGTGACCTTTGTTTGAAGAACACTGTTCTAGGTTTCTTTCTAACTCTGAGATAATATGTTTCTGTGACTCTACAGCCTTCTATGCCAGTAATGAAAGATCTTTGGAAGAGTGACTTCATAAGGTTTGGAGCCTTGGCCTGGCTTTCCGATATGGCAACATGCTTTAATGATGTCACCTCAGTCTAATTTCCAGGGCAGTCTGGAAAAGACCTAGGTCCACATGCCTTTTTCCTAGATCGGTCTAGTGGAAGCCTCTGTGCTACATCTCTGTTCTTCTCCAGTAGCACAGCATCTGCCTGACTTTGGGATTCCACATGTTGTTAAGGATTAAATCAAGCGAAGAAAGAAATCTTATTTACGTGGGATTCATACTAATGTTGATAATGCTCTGATATTTTACACTTATTGTAGGAAACCTAGATTTTTCTTAATAAAAGATGGAATCAATAGGACTTCCCTGGTGGTCCATTGGCTAAGACTCTGAGCTCCCAATGCAAGGGGCCTGGGTTTGATCCCTGGTCAGGGAACAAGATCCCTCATGCTGCAACTGAGACTAGGCACAGTCAAAAATATAAACTTTTTTTCTTAAAAAATATGAAATCAAGTATATGAATGCACACAATAAACATACCTCAGAAAGTGTCATCTTCTGCTAAACACCTCTCATCTGTCATCAGAAAAAAAAATTCACATGCCTCCCACGGCCAACAGCTCTAAAAGTGACATACCTCAACCATTCCTCAATTCTCACACCATTGTCACCCTATGTCTTCATGCTATTCATCTGCCCTCTGTCAGTTACTAGAGCTTTATTCTGCATTAGGATCTTTGCATGTGCAGTTCTCTCTGCATAAATCTTTTCCTGGGTTTCAATGAGACTTGATGTTCATCCCTTGGGTTTCAGTTCAGGTATTACATTTTCAAAAGATACTTCCCCAATTCCGCGCCCGCCCCCGCCCCCCCACCGCAGAAGGTCCCTCCATTATTCCCTCTCACAGTTCATAAGTACTTTTTTTGCTGTACTTCATTAATAATCTCTGTTTTTATTAGGTCTTTGACTTGTTTATTGTCCCTTACCCCTACTGGATTGGGAGGTCTGTGAGGGCAGACACCCTATATTATTCTTCATAGCATAGTGCAGTTCATAGTAGGCTTGCAATCAATATTTGTTAAATGAATTAATGGACACAGTAAAGTTACTGTGTTTTTTTTTTTTTCTCTGTGTTGGGTCATCCATGTGGCATTCAGGCTTCTCTATTTTGTGGCGCTGCATGGCCTGTGGGATCCTAGTTCCCTGACCAGGGATCGAACCTTTGCCTCCTGCATTGGAAGGCAGATTCTTAATCTCCAGACCACCAGGGAAGTCCGCAAAAGTCACTGTTTTATTTTAAAGTTTCATCTGCCTCAAATAAAGTTGTAGGCAATTATAATCACTTGCAGAAAAATGTCACAAACACGAAATAGAATAGCTTCAAACTTTGATCACAAAAGTAAGGTAATTATGAAAGATTAATATGATGAATTTTCTTTTTTAGGTTGGAATATCTCTTTGTCATCTGTAACCTTGATATTACTCCAGCTATGTTATAGTGTAATTTTTTCTATAAGTAGATGACATCATTTTAATCCAATTTTTAAAATTCTTTAAATCTCTGACAGTGCTATTAATCAAACACAAAGCCTATAAAATAAGCCTGGTGTTGTTTTGTCCTTTGCTGATTTCATGATTGTAATGCTCACCCTTGGCCCATGAGCACATTCATTTGGCAGAAAATCAGTTTATTTGATGGGTAAGAGCATCAAAATATTTCTTTTTCTTGGTTAAATCAATTCCCCTTCTGCAGAGATACAGTATAAATGGAGCTGATATGTCAAATAAACCTGTAGATACTATTTCTCTGAATTCTTCAAATGCTGTCTAGTTCATCTCTGAAAAATAGAGTGGATAACATGGAGGAGACAAATGTCAAATATAAATTAAATGAGTTGATCAGCCTGGTACATCCCTTGGCTGGCAGGACTCGTCTTTCCCTTCCTCTTCACTAAGTTATACATTTTTTGAGGCTTAAGATGTTGTCCTCTTCCATGGCAATGTTGCACACATACATGCTGACTGCCTGATTGATTTATAATATTAATAATTATGTGGCCTTCCCTGGTGATCCAGTGGTTAAGACTCCGAGCTTCCACTGCATGGGGCATGGGTTCCATCCTTGGTCAGAGAACTAAGATTCCACATGCTGCATGGCCAATATATATATATATTACCCGTTATACACATGAAGTGGTTTGGACTCCATGGAAGAGTGTTCCACATAGTACAAACTATTTAGGATCCAAACACAATTTACAATTCCTCTCCAAGCAAAAAACTTCCATTCAATCAGCTTCACTGAGCAACGTTAAGTAATGTATAATCGTTGCAACTAATACTCTATGTTGAGTGCATAACATATGCTAGGCATTGCTCCATATCATTCACATATATTATCTTATATAATACACTTATAGCATGCTAGTCATTGAAATGCATGTGAAAGATCAAATGTAGAGAATGGGCCATTATACAGAACTTTGTTGTTTGTTTTTTCCCTAGTCTTATTGAAATATAATTAACCTATAACATTGTGTTAGCCTAAAGTGATGAGTTGATACACATATATACGGGGAAATGTTTATCACAGTAAGGTTAGTTAACCCATCCTTTACCTCACAAACATTTTGCTGTTGTTATAGTGAGAACTATAGTTCTATAAATGAGAACTATATAGAACTATAGAACTATGGTGAGAACATCAAAGTTCTACTGTCAAAGCAATTTTCAAATATATGGTACATACTTTTAACTGTAGTCATCATTCTATACATTGGATCCCTGGAAATTGTTCAAACATGAAGTTTCACCCTTTGACGAACATTCTCCTGTTTTCCCCAACCATCAGCCTTGGGCAACCACCATTCTACTCTGGTTTTTTTTTTTTTTTCCAGTGGGTTTTGTCATACATTGATATGAATCAGCCATGGATTTACATGTATTCCCAATCCCGATCCCCCCTCCCACCTCCCTCTCCACCCGAATCCTCTGGGTCTTCCCAGTGCACCAGGCCGGAGCACTTCTACTCTGTTTTTGAGTTCGATGTTTTGAATCCACATATAAGTGAGATCATACAGTACTTGTCTTTCTCTGACTTGTTTCAGGTTGTATAGTGCCCTCAAGGTTCATCTGTGTTGTCGCAAATGGCAGAATTGTCTTCTTTTTTATAGCTGAATAATATTTCATTGGAGAAGGAAATGGCAACCCACTCCAGTTTTCTTGCCTGGAGAATCCCCACGGACAGCGGAGTTAGAGAGCCACAGTCCATGGGGTCACAAAGAGGTCACATGACTGAGTGACTAAGCACAATATCCCATTGTCTATACAAATCACATTTTCTTTATCCATTCATCCATCACATAGGTTGTTTTCATGTCTTGGTTGTTGTAAATACTGTTGCAATTAACACATGAGCATAGATATCTCTTTGAGATAATAATTTCATCTTATTTGGACATACACCCAAAAGAAAGATTGTTGAATCAAATGGTATTTCTATTTTTAATTTTTTTAGGAACTTTCATGCTGTTTTCCATAGTGGCTGCACCAGTTTGCATTCCTGCATGCACCAGGGTTTCCTTTTCTCCACAGTCTCTTCAGTATCCGTTCTCTTTGTCTTTTTGACAATAGGCATTCTGACAGATGTGAGGTGATATTTCATTATGGTTTTAATTTTCATTTCCCTCATGATCAGTGAAGCTGAGCACTTTTTCATGTACCTGTTGGTCATTTGCATGTCTTATCTTAAAAAGTGTCCACTCAGGTCCTATGCTCATTTTTTAACTGGATTTTCTTTTGCCATTATATAAATTCCATATATATCATTAGATATGTATATGGTTTGACTTTTGTTAACACATTTAACAAAAAAGTATGGATTTACCCTCCTTTCCTTAGGTCTTAGTGTTGGAAAACAGCCAATGCCATGTGAGCAGGAGAGAAATTTGCCTTTACTCATTTTCTACCTCGTGCTATAATATTATAATGTCTATAATTTCCTGATGAAGAAGTTGAGGTTCAGAAATGTTTAGGTCTCCTGGCTGGTGAATGTTAAAGTCAGGTTTGGGCTGTGGTTTATCTGATTTGGGAGTCCACAGTCTTTACAATCAGTCCATCCTAAAGATCAGTCCTGGGTGTTCATTGGAAGGGCTGATGCTGAAGCTGAAACTCCAATACTTTGGCCACCTCATGCGAAGAGTTGACTCATTGGAAAAGACCCTGATGCTGGGAGGGATTGGGGGCAGGAGGAGAAGGGGATGACAAGGATGAGATGGCTGGATGGCATCACCGACTCAATGGACATAGGTTTGGGTGGACTCCGGGAGTTTGTGATGGACAGGGAGGCCTGGTGTGCTGCGATTCATGGGGTCACAAAGAGTTGAACACGACTGAGTGGCTGAACTGAACTGAGTCTTCACAAATATTCTATAAACTCTCTCTAATGTTTATTTACATTTCTGGTAATTAGTTGTGGTTTCTTTTATTATTCCCCAAAAGTAATGTTTACTTCCTAAAAAATAAAATCTAGGAAATATCTGAAAGAACATTAGGATGAGAATCTAGGGACATGTGTTGTAACCAGCACTATCCTAAATGGACAAATGGGCTACAGTCCATGGGGTTGCAATGAGTTGGATACAGCTGAGCGACTAAGCACACACACATATCCTAAATGGGATGAGCCTTGAAAAGTTACCTAACTTTGATTCTTAATGAGGTATCTGGATAGAAAAATTCTATTTCATTCCAAGGCATTTACAAACACCTTCAGTGAAAAATAAAAAGGTCAGCTTGTGGTTCCATTATATCTCATCCATACAAATACCTATATTTCTTACTTGTTGTAAACACTATGTAGATATTATTTTACCTTTGCTAAGTAATTGTAATTTTCTAAGCCAATAATTTCAGAGAATAGTAATTTAGAATAAATTATCATAAAGGAAATATTTTACAAATGTACCTGTCATACTTTATTGCTCATATCAATTACAAACAATAGTGCAGTATCATACAGCTAGAAAAGTAACCTAGATCAGGAGTTTTTAACCTGATTGCATATTAGAAATACCTGGATATGGAATGAGGGGTAGGAATACTTTTGAAAAAAACATGATCTTAGAGCCTCAATAGACCAATTATATAAGAATCTCTTGGGTAGGGCCTCGCTGTCAGTATTTTTTTTTAAATGCCCCCTTCTCCATGAGTTTAATGTATAGCTGGAATTTACAACTGCTGATCTAGAATAAATCATTGTTTGCTGCACTACAGTATCTGATCATTGCTCAACTGCTTTGTCAAGAACCAACTAATTCAGTAATGCAATGGTTTAATGGACCATCAATTGTTAACTCAAAAATAATATTTCCTTATTCTAATAGTATCATTTGAACTCACAGAAGTTTTTCATCAGCAATCTTAATTTAGTTGTTATAGTTTTTTATGGCTATATTCATCTTTGAATCCTTAATAATTATAGAAGTAGAACTGCTCCCTATCTAAGTACTTGATATATTATAAGGTGAAAGGAAGATGAGCATCTGGCTGTGTGAAAAAAAAGAGTTGTGGATTTGGGATTTGAGTTTTGAAGTTCCCTTTTGAATTCTAATAAGCTGTCTTATTTTGAAATCTCTGTTTTAAAACTAAAACAATAATATAACTTTATATTTTTCTCCCAAATTCTTCAACAATTCTTAAATGTCAGCGTTTATTTCCACAATGAAATAAATGGGACTCAGAGGTTTTCGTTAACTTCTCTCCAGAAAATTCAGTAATAAAACTTAAATTTAAAAAAAAAACAACAAAAAAAAACCTTAAATTTATATTCACTGATACTGAAAATCTCTTATCACCGAAGGACTCTGAAAGTCATGATGAAAGATAGCTAGTTCTAGATCAGGACACAAAGGAGACTCAACTCTTTGGATGGCTGATTAAAGGAATTATCTCAAATTCTACAGTCATAACATTGGAACAGCTTTGGTTGTAATTTATTTATTTACATAGCCATCTGGTCTCAGGCATTGGAGGAAAGAAGGTTACTATATAATGCACAGATGAATCTGCAGTTCTTTGCACCAATACATTTGAAAGGCTTATTTAGGTCCTACCTTGCTGCCCAAGTTGACCCACTCTCTGTGTGCAGAGCCACTGGCCCTGGGCCATTGGTAGAGGCCAATCTCAGAACCATCCACTGAAGCCTCTTTTTTTCCTAAGCAGCAGGAAACAAGGAAAAGACTTCTCTAACCCTCCTTCAACCGTGAGCTGCCTGCCAGAACACATAGAGAACCCTCTCAGCGGGAGCCACAGCACATGGGCAGTATCCATTATATCCACCCTGTAAAATTCAAGGCCAGGAAGGAGTCTTAGGAAGGAAAGGAAAAGACAGGTGTAACCAGTGTTGCCTAAGTCCTGCTGCTGCTTTTCATCCTTGACCTCTTATTTGCAACCCTACTGTGGATTACAGAATTAAATGTAAATCAAAACATCCCCTCCAAGGACTTCACTGGTGGTCCAGTGGTTAAGAATATACCTGCCAATAAAAGGGATGCAGGTTCGATCCCTGCTCTGGGAAGATTCCACATGCCAAGGGGCAACTAAGCCTGTGTGCCACAACTACTGAGGCTGCAGGCTGCAGCTACTGAAGCCTGCAAGCCTAGAGCTCACACACTGCAACAAAGAGTAGCTCCCACTCACTGCAACTAGAGAAAGCCCATATCCAGCAACGAAGACCCAGCACGGTTGAAAATAAAATTAATTAATAATTCATTAATGAAAATCTTAAAAAAAAAATCCCCTTCTTAAAGAAGGAGGTGATGCCATCCAGTTCTGACTCTTCCTGTATTGATGTGCTGTGCTGTGCTTAGTCGCTCAGTTGTGTCTGACTCTTTGAGATTCCATGGACTATAGCCCCCCAGGCTCCTCAGTCGGTGGAATTCTCCAGGCGAGAAGACTGGAGTGGATTGCCATGCCCTTCTCCATATATTATGTATGTATGTGTATATAAGTAATATATATATATATATATATAGGCTCTGTGCTGCCCATCGTTTCATTCTTATCTGCCTGTATTGAGACATGACTCCTGGATTTCAAAGTGTTCCCATGAGGGGCAGCAAAAAAGATTTCCTCTGCAGTTTAGGGTGCTGCTGAGGGGGAGCACTCCTGTAATCCAATGGTCTTTTTCATGGTCAGTTTTTTTCTCCACTTGAATCTGAAGTAAGCTCTGATTAGAAAGCTGATCAAAATCAGGATGGTGAAAAACCACTTCTGGAACTACAAGGGTACTTTTGTTAAACATGAAAAGTCTTCATTGAAGGTCAGTGGAAGGGGAAAAAAGGCTGAGGAGGCAGTCTCCTCATTGAAAGTTGTGATGACGACAGCCACTGCGGATTTTGTTTGACTACTAATAAGGAATTTTCTTATTATAATACTTCACAGACGCTGTATTGAATTCATATACATGTATTAGCCTGCTTGTGGCAGTTGAGATAATGTGATTATCTTTTCTATATTCAGGGGAACTGAACCTGATCTTTTAATGAATAGATACAAGAATCTTGTGCTGTATTTCTATTCAAAGGAAATCTAAGTATATTGACTCAGAGAATTGTTTTTGTTTCACACATCAGATGTATTTTATATTTATTTTTTCAACAACATATATTTTTCTTGTTTTTTAGAATCATGCACAAGGATTCTCTGTATAATTTTAAAGGGGTAACAAAGGCCAATCTATTTTTTAAATTCTTATTTAATCTGATTTCTTAGTGATTCTGAAGAGCTTGCTTTTTAAACATGCTTTTATAAATTTGCATACTTTCTTCTTGGCAGTCATATCCTTCAAAGCAAGGACTATGTCATGAATGTCTTTTTTACTCTAGTAGTACTTTGGCACAATGGCATACACATAATAAGTTCACAATTAATATTTATTGGTTGGTTAATTTTATGTTACATATGAGACACAATTTATTATAATAACACGTTTTCATGCTTCCAGACCCTAGCAAACTTTTTGAAAAGAGTAGTTTTCTTTCTGTCTCAATTTTCCCACCTGTTATTCACTCTACATCCACTGAAAGGTAGTTCCTATCCTCACCAATCCACTGAAACAGACTCTGATAAGATCCCTAGTGACTACCTAGTTGAAAATCCCAGTGGCTACTTTTTTAAAAATGCATTTATTTATTTTAATTGGAGGATAATTACTTTACAATATTGTGATGGTTTTTGCCATACGTCAACATGAATTGGCCACAGGTATACATGTGTAAGCAAGGTGAAAAGACAGCCCTCAGAACGGGAGAAAATAATAGCAAATGAAACAACACCACAGAATTATTCTTCAATATACACAAGCAGCTAATGCAGCTCAACACAAGAAAAGTGAACAACCCATTCAAAAAATGGGCAAAAGACCTGAACAGACATTTCTCCAAAGAAGACACACAGATGACTAATAAACACATGGAAAGATGCTCAGCAACACTCATTATTAGACAAATGCAAATCAAAACCACAATGAGGTATCATCTCACACCGGTCAGAATGAGCATCATCAAAAAGTCTACAAACAATACATGCTGGAGCAGGTGTGGAGAAAAGGGAACCAACCCTCTTACACTGTTGGTGGAAATGCAAACTGGTACATCTACTATGGAGAACAGTGTGGAGATTCCTTAAGAAACTGGGAATAAAAAAAAAAAAAGAAACTGGGAATAGAATTGCCATATGACCCAGCAATCCCATTGCTGGGCATACACCACAAGGAAACCAGAATTGAAAGAGATGCATGTACCCCCAATATTCATTGCAGCACTATTTACAGTAGCTAGGACATGGAAGTAACCTAGATGCCCATTGGCAGATGAATGGATAAGGAATTTGTGGTACATATCCACAATGGAATATTACTCAGCTATAAAAAAAGAATGCATTTGAGTCAGTTCTAATGAGATGGATGAAACTGGAGCCTATTATACAGAGTGAAGTAAGTTAGAAAGAGAAATACAAATACTGTATACTTATGCATATATATGGAATTAATAAAGACAGTACCTAAGATCCTATGAGCAGGGCAGCAAAGGAGACACAGATGTAAAGAACAGATTTTCGAACTCAGTGGGAGAAGGCAAGGGTGGAATGATTTGAGAGAATAGCACTGACACACATACATTACCATATATGAAATAGATGACCAGTGCAAGTTCAGTGCATGAAGCAGGGCCCCCAACGCTGGTGCTCTGGGACAACTTGGAGGCGGGGCTTGGGGGGGTTGGATATTTTTTAGTTGATACTTTCCTAGACCTCTCCGTGTGTTCAGCAACTCTCTCATCAGTTGGTTCCATGTTATTTCATACTTCTCTGTTCCTCCTCAGTGTCCCTTGTAGAGTTCACTTCCTTTGCAGAAATACTGTGGTAGGTTCATCTTAGCCCCTCTTCTCTTCTTATTCTACCCTTCTTCAGTTACCTCATCCCACTAGCAGGACTTCAGTGTTATATGCTGGTGAATCTTGAATTTACCTATCCAAACCGACAAGGTATTTCCAAGCTCTTAAGTCTCCTGCATTAGCAGGCAGGTTCTTTACCACTAGCACCACCTGGCAAGCCCCTATAACAACTAATACTAGCAACCAATTCATTATTTTAAAAACTAGTAATAGAAAGAAAGAATTAAGCATTTGTCCTGCCTCTGCTTTATGAACTGTACTTCTGGGAATCTATATAGTAAATGAGGGAAATTTTTTTATTCTGGCTAATAAATGAAGTACCAATAGAATTATAATATCATCATTATGCAATCCTTAATGATTTAGTGAATCTACATATTGATCACCAATATCTACTTGCATGATAAAACAAGAGGTAAACAGACATTACTGTCTCCTAATGGAAACACATCCCATTCATCAAAACCCCTTGCGGAAGGGAATCTAATCTGAATAATTTTAAACCTGTTAGACTCAGCCATCAATTTATAAACAAAGAATGGAAGAACATGTTAAACAACACCATAGGGTTACAATAAACAAAATTCAATCTATGTCTACAGGACAAATGACTTGGTTTCTTCACCAAATAAACTATAAACCAAAGGGAGAAAAAAGAGATAGAGGGAAAGCCTAGAAAAAAAATTTAAAAGACCTAAGAAACATGTAGTGAATTATAATAAGTGAAATCTATTTGGATCTTGATTCAAACAAACTATTGAAAATTATTATGAGGCAGTTGGAATGTTGAACACTGTATATTTGATAGTATTAAATAATTATTATCAAATGTTCCAGGTATTAGAGAAGGAAATGGCAACCTACTCCAGTATTCTTGCCTGGAGAATCCCAAGGACAGAGGAGCTTGGTGGGCTACCGTCCATAGGGTCGCAAAAAATCGGACATGACTGAGTGAGCATGCATGCATGCATTAGGTGTGATAATATTATTTCAGTTATGTTTATTTAAAAGACACATCTTTTAGAGATACTGAAATATTTATAGATGAAATGGTATGATGTCTGGAATTTGCTTCAAAATTATATGAAAGGAAGGAATTCAGTGGGATGTAGTTGAAATAAGACTGATTATGATTTAAAGATTCTTGAAGCTGAATGATTGGGTAAAAGGATTCATATAAACGTCCCATTATATAAAGTTTTCCTTTTTTGAGAGTCTTGAGTCTCTGACTCTAGTACAGAGCTCTTTCCACTACTCCATTACATTGATCATGGAAAAATCAAGAACAATTCCAGAATTCTCTACATTTCTTTTTTAATTCAAAAGAGGTTTCCAAAACAAGAAGTAAAGACAGTGGTTAAAAATGTCAGCCCTTGGAGTTCATGAACCCTGTTTTCTCATCTGACTTTGCCAAGAAATTCTTATGTGGTCTTTGGTAAGATTAGATTTTCTGTCTTGATTTGGTTACCCTCCAAAAGTGGTCAGATGTCAAGGTCCTCATTATGACTTGTCGGCAGCCCTTCCAGCCTAGGAAGGCTCTGTCACTGCATAAAGATGATGCATAAAGGGAGCCTATTTTAGGAGAAAATTTTGATTTAAAATAATTATTAATACAATGGGTTAGATGAAAATGTAAAATGAAAAACCAGAGGGAAAGAAAAGATGCTTTATATGAAAGACTGTTATGCTATATGAAAGACTGTTACAGCTTTATAATTAGCAACTGTTTTTCACTGTAATATAGGATCTTATGATTGGGGTCCTCCATAACCATTTTTTTTTTACATGTAGTTGTTCTGTCTGCTTGTTATTTGAAATATAGCAATATGAAGGCATTCTACAGTGTTTCTAATCTGTGGTTAACATTAATTTTGTGTGTAAAGGCTGCTCGTACTTAGAATTTTAGATGTTTTCAATGCCAATATCCACAGACAGCTTTGCAAACAAATGAAAAACGATGTTCATTTGATGCTGATCCTTTTTTTTTTTTTTTTTGGTCTCTCTTGCCTCCTGCCCTAAATAAATGAGGTGGTAAAATAAGTGAAATCAACTTTCTCTTTCACCCACCTGGCATCAATTGTTTCCAGTTCCAATCATCTAGTTGGGGATAATTTGTCAGCCGAAGAGGTTGAAGGTCATCCCAGAATTCTCAGTTGCTTATGTAACAACCAGACAAAACCCTTCTGTATAGCTGTTCTTTCTTCATACCAACCTCTCCCATACATTTGGGCAGACATGCTTTCTCAACCACAAACATGCATCCTCTAATTTTCTTTCTCATATCTGTAAGTTATTTTGTCCAAGATATACTTATTCATCTGTTTCATATTTAGATTGCCTCCCGTAATATAATCTTTAAAATGCTGTCATAACTATTGGAAAATATTTTTTAATAAAGAGAAAATTACATGCTGGGTAATTATATAACAGGGCTGTTACATAGTCTACAGGGGGGAGGAGAAAAAGGGAGGGAGAGATTTGAAAACAAAATGGATTTACCAGGAAGTTTTGAAACATTCACAACTCACAAAAATTAATGGTGAATCTTGGGTTGAAACTTCTTGCTCTGGGATATTTATAGGAAATGTTGGCAGCTAAACAAGATGCAAATGATTCTTGGGTTGAAAATTAGAATGTGAAGAAAAAGCACAATCAGAATGTATATGTATGTGGAGGGGATACCTCAGAAATGTTCAAAACCAGTTGTTAGTAGATTTTCTACTGGGTCTGCCATAAATGTACAGAGACAAACAGTATTAGAATGGACCTGAGATTATAAATGTAGTGCCAGAAGTTCATAAATAATATTTGGAATTTAAAGCCCAAATATTCTTCATATTGTTCTCTATCATATAGCTTTTTCAAAAATAGACTCACACAAGTCATATCATAAGAATGAGGGCTTAGCTACCCTCCAAACTCTAGGGTCAAATGGTTAACTTAGCCAACCTGAACTTTGAATATTTATTTTTTAATTCACACACTACCAGAGAGCCCAGCATTTCAAAAAGTTTTACTGAGAATCTTAGCTATTCCAATAAGAACATTCAAACATTTACTGCAGTTTTAAATAAAATATCTTAGGAACTACACTGCAAGACACGCTTTAAAAACTTTAGGAAGTTGTATGAAAAAAAGAAAACTTTAGGAAGTTGTATGATTTTAATTAAGATAGAGGCAGATTCTGGATTAGTAGTCATCAAGCGGCAGAAATTGGCTGGATGCTCACCAACCTCTTTTCCCCTTCCTGGATAAATAAGAAGGCTCATGTCCCAGTTCTGCTTGCAATTGAGTTGGTTTTATTTGACTAGGTCCTGGCCAATGGACAGTGAAGGGAAGTAAATATACAGTTCTTCCAGGCTTATCTTTAGAACATCCTGGTTGACTCTCTCTGCTTTCTCTCTTCACTTAATGGTTGAGTAGATGGTCCAGCAGAATAGGAAATAGCAGAGCCAAAATGCAGAAGTCTCCTAGGTTTTGAGTCCCTGTCTGGAAGACAGCCTCCAAGGAGAGCTGCCCAATCTGTATTGTACTGGGCAGGGATGTAAGAAAGAAATTTTTTAACTATTATAGATTGTGGTAATCCTTTCACATTGTGAAGGATTATATATTCAATCACCATGACGTCCGCTTTAAATATCTTACAATTTTGTCAATTGTACTTCAATCAAAGTATATTCCCTTCTGGGGGCACTTGAGGACTGAGCCCTGAACCAGTAAGATCTGACACTATCTTCAGGTAGATAGTATTAGAATTGAAAAAAATAGAAATTTTTATTATTAAGCCACGGAGACTTGGGAGGGGTGCATATCGTTAGCTTCTAATATTGATTACCTTGAGGAACATCGTATGTTGGCATTTGGTACACCATTCTCTTATTTACCAAGAGCCCCTGTGCTCTTCGATGCTAGAATTTCCTCTCAGCATTTTAGAGAAGTGAATTTTAACCCCATGATTTAGCATTAATTTTAGGTTGTGGAAGTTTTGAAGCTTTCCAGTGTGTATATTTTGCTTGCACTTATCCCTCTCATGAAGTGTGTAAGTAGCTCTATTTTATAATTACCAGGTGTGGATTTTTCTCTTTAGGGAGTTTCTGTGTTAGGAAAAACCCAGTCCTTCTGTGCTTCTCATTTACTCTCACACTGCTAACCACACTCACACCACTTCTGACACCAGATGTGCGGGGTTTTCTCCCCCACACCAAACAACTCTGTTAACACAAAGCACCAAATCAGCTAGGCGTCCTACAGTTGAACTCAATTTTTACACCATCTACATGAAGATAGTGTCAGATCCTACTGGTTCAGGGTTCAGTCCTTAATTGCCCCTGGAAGGGAATGGCAACCCACTCCAGTACTCTTACCTGAAAACTCCCATGGACTGAGGAGCCTGGTGGGCTACAGTCCATGGCGTCACAAAGAGTTGGACACCACTGAGCAACTAACACTTTCTCTACACCTGAAATGCCAATTTGTTTTGGTTGTTACCTGTGCTTCTAACAAATTGGTTCTAAACTGGAGATTCCCACAACCTCTTCGTTGGGTTCAACTGATTTGCTACAGAGACTCATAGAATTCAGGAAAACCATTAAACCAGTTTATTAGATAAGGATCTGCTAAAGGATACAGATGAACACCCAGAAGTAAGAAATGCATAGGGCAAGGTGAGCGGTAAGGGTCTCAGAGCTTTTATGCTCACTCCAGGTACACCATTCTTCCAGCATCTTCATGTGTTCACCAGCCTATAAGCTGTCCAAACCCTGTACTTTGGGAACTTTTATGAAGGTTTCTTCATATAGATATGATGGATCATTAACTCCATTTTCTGCCCCTCTCCCCTTTCTTGTGAATGGGGAGTTAGGTTGAAAATTCAAAGCTTCTAATCATGGCTTGGTCTTTCTGGTGACTGGTCTCTATTCAGGAGCCTGCCAAGAGTCGTCTTTTTAGAACAAAAGACACTGCTGTCGACTAGGAAATTTCAAGGGATGTAGGAACATTGTGTCAGGAACCAGGGTCACAGATCAAATATTTGAACAAAAGAGACTCCTAGTGCTTTTATCACTTAGGAAATTACAAGAGTTTTAGGTTCCTGTGTCAGTAATCAGGAGCAGAGACCTATATACATATACATTTTTCCCCCTATCATCTCACAGTTTCTAATAACTATAACAGCATCTTGCATCCACTCCTCCATTCTCAGCAAAGAGGGTTCAGGATTCATCAGCTCTCCGCTGCCTGTTCAGCAAAGACTGTTTAAAGAACAGCTCTCGTAGTGTGTGCTTGGGAATCCCAAGGCTGTCATCTGTGTCACCTACCAATACAAAACCTTAACAACAGAATCTCTGGGTTCTTCACCATTCCCACCGTTATCAAGTTGTTGGCAAACCTACCTACAAATTCTTTTGTCCTTGAAACTGCTCTGTGTTGAATCAGTCTTTCTCAAACCAAATTCATTAGCAACTCAAAATCAACCTATTTTCCATGCTTCTCAATTTTCCTCACCCATGAAGGTTGTCATTTAGCTTGAATGCACAGTCTTGACCTTACCCAAAACCTTCTGATTCTAGGGCAGACTCCACCCTAGTAGAGTAATTAGAGTAAGTTTGACAAGAAGAGGCATTCTCCCAGTGCTCAAACCTAACCCAAAGCTCAGACCTGCCCTGGATCCTGGCAAAAGTCTAAAACAGAGATTCCCAAAGTTTAGAATGCGTTAGAATTACCTAGTGGATACTTGTTTAAAGCAAATTCCTGAACCTAATATCTTCAGAATTTTAAGGCATAAGGTTTTGGGTAGGTCCTAGGAATCTATATTTCTATGACGCCCTTCAGATTTAACTGTTCCTGATGATCCAAGGGCCATACTTTGAAAAATGTAGATGGGGTGATGTTGGATATCAAGTGACATATTTAAGATACCCTGGGGAAAATGTTACTTTGTGTCAAAATAAAATCAACTAAAATAGATTTATGACATTCTCAGGATTTTGATGTTTGCTCCCTCCTTTCCTTATAGCTCTGCCTACCTTGCTGACTCTTGACCTTGGCTTAAGATCTCTGAGCCATGACTCATGCCTCTTGTTATGTGTCCTTAGCTTTGCCTTTCAATGTTATTTCGGTCCTTACACTGTGCAAGGAAATCACCCAAAGTTCAGATCATTGAGGTGTGGGGTAAAAATTACTCTTTCTCTCCCAGACACAACTGACACAGCATTTCTCAAGTTCCTTGTGGATGGAAGGAGCCATGGGATTAATTCTGGCTAACGCAATAGGAGCAGAAGTGTTAATAACATATGTGGGATTCTTCAGTCTCTCCCACTTCTTCCACCACTTCTTTCTGGCCACGTTTCAGATAGTGCAGCTATAAGCTGGTGGAGTTTTCATCTGCTCAAGTCCTTCAGGGCCTGTGTGGAGCAGAGTCTTTGATTCATATGGAACATGAGGTCTGAGCAAGAAGTAAGCTTGTGTTGGGTTAATCCACTGAGATTTGGGGTGGTTTGTTATCACAGAGAAAACAAATCTGTTCTGACTAATTCTGACTAATTCGAAGCTATGTTGTACTGGAACAGAGTTTGCCCAAGGCCACCTCTGTGCTTGCTTACTTAGTTGACAGCTGCTGACTGCATTAGAGAATTAAACGCATACTGAGGCTGGTGATGTAATAAGTTGTCTTTATTTTGTGATAATGGTTTGATGAGCCCCTAATAAATATGGTTAAGTAAATAAATCTTTAATTTGAGATAGAAACATTCAGGGGAATTTCCTCAGCTCTTCGAATCTCACTGGTACAGAGCTGATGAATTATTGAGCATTTATCTTTTTTTTTTTTTTTTTTTTTAGGCCATACAGCTTGGAGAACCTCACATCCCCTACCAAGAATCAAACCTGGGCCCAGGGCAGTAAAAGTGCTGACTCCTACCCCTAACCCCTGGACCAAGAGGGAATCCCCAGGCATTTTATCTTTTTTTGGAGCATTTATTTTTTACTCTATTTCAAGCATTCAAATATGAAGCTCATTTGCACTGACTTTAATCTGAACAGAATTTTCTACATTTCTTCTGGGTCTTTGCTATTATGTAGATGCATAACCTTAATGTACTTTATTAGTTCAGAAAAACATTACAATTTGTCCCAATAAAATACATTAAACTGACTGAGTCACATATTTTAAAATTTAACTCCACTGAAGGTAGCATGAAATACAGGGGTAGTCACAGTTCTGAAGAGGCATGTAAATTTGTGCGGTGGATTTGTATTCTATGTGTCCTCTATTAAAAACTTTCATTGTCCATGTAAGGCAAGTTATGTTGTCTAGAGAGTCCTTGTTTTACCTTTGCAAACACTTAAGTTGTGCACTTAAAAGAATGGCCTCTACATAGATTCTGCTGTAGTGATTCTGATTCTTGGCCCCAGTTCAGTTCAGTTCAGTTGCTCAGTTGTGTCTGACTCTTTGAGACCCCATGGACTGCAGCATGCCAGGCTTCCCTGTCCATTACCAACTCCCCGAGCCTACTCAAACTCATGTCCATCACATCGGTGATGCCATCCAACCATCTCATCCTCTGTCTTCCCCTTTTCTTCCCACCTTCAATCTTTCCCTGCATCAGGGTCTTGTCAAATGAGTCGGTTCTTTGCATCAGGTGGCCAAAGTATTAGAGTTTTCGCTTCAGCATCAGTCCTTCCAATGAACATTCAGGACTGATTTCCTTTAGGATGGACTGGTTAGATCTCCTTGCAATCTTGGCCCCAGAGCAGGATGCAAAAACTGGCCATTTTCTTTTGTTTTCTCTAGCCCTTCCCTATTCCAAATGGTTAGTTGCTTTTAAAGGTTTTTGTTTGGTTTTGTTTTTTGGTTTTTTAGTTTGTTTGTTTTTGGCCTAGTTGTATGCACTCCTAGTCTGGCTGACATTCTGGGCTCTGATCCAGTTGAGTTTAACATTGTTTACTGTCAAGAGTATTCTTGGGAGATTGGTATTTTAATTAACAACATATTGATTTTAGATACTAGAAAATGTCATTTGACCCAAAATGTTTCTCCATTCTAAACCTTCTCAGCAGACTTCTCACTAAATCCTAGTCTCTCCCTAAAAATGATGCCGATATATTTTGGGCATATTTACATGTTGAATGTAGTTTTTCTTATACCACTCAATCAACATATTTAGTTCATCTTGGCTAAAATATTCCCCTTACCATAGTTTGCTAGTTTTTTTCCTTTTCCTATGTTTTAATTCACTTATATCACCAAGAAAATCTTTAGCTCCATATAGAGACAGGATAATTGCTTTGAACATAATAGTTATTATTAATAACCTGTAATGCTTTAAACCTTAACATGTTTATTAAGATAATCTAGTGGTAACTGTAATTATTTATTAAGCTCCTGCTTTGTGATCTCTCAGGGTTGCCCTTTGTAAATATCCCCTCCTTCTTAATATTTAGAATAGACAATTCTAACTCCAATATCAAAATGGGGAAAATGCATGGATGATCAGGTCATTGACTAAATTAGAGAAGAAAAGGCTCATATTGTCTAGGTTGGGTTCCCCAGCCCAGAAGAAGACCCTGAGATGAAGATTCAAGTTCAAGCAGTTAATTCAGGAGATGATCCTAGAAAACACTGAGAGGAAGAGGAGAAGTGAGACTGGAAACGGAAAGAAGCCAACAAAATGTGAGTTATGAATGAATTTCTTCTGTGGGTGACTGAGGCTCTGTCCCACTGGGGAACTCTGGGAAGGAATGGGGAACATTCTCCTGAGTTCTCCTACCTAAGAAATGCAACTGAGGTGTTTGCCCCTCAAGTTGGTTGAGGTTACTCCTGGGGGTACTAATTCTCTGGCACTTTCCACTTGCCCTGCATAGCTTTCCACTGCTATGCAGCCAAAGCAACACTCTCAGTGGTGGAGGAAGCAACCAGAGGCTGTAGAAGTGGATCCTGAGAGATGTGGGAGGGCCTCAGTGTAAGAAACTGCTACTTGTGAGAAAAGGAGATCAGTTTCACTAATAATCAAATACATGCAAGTTAAAATAACAATGGAACATTATTTTGACATACTTTTGATACATTAGAATAAAAAGATTTTTTATTTTCCTCAAAGCAGAGGATATTAGAAAGCTGGCACTCACAGGCTACTGGTGAGGGTAAAAGTTACCATCATATTACTGTGAAGGTCATTTGGGATATGGATCAAAAGCCTTAAAAATGTGCTTCTCTTTGATCCCAGGAACTCTGCTTCTAAGAATATATTCTGAAAGGATAATTACATCAGTATGCAGTCTTCACTGAATCATTGGTTATAAAAGTGAAATAACCAGAGAAATCTAAATGTCTAATAGTAAGTTATTGGTTGATCCTTAATTCACCCATCTAATCCATCCATCAAATGGAATACAGTGGAGTTCTGTGAAGTGATGAAGTAGAAATGATTACCTGGAAATAATTTCACAATATACTTATAAGTGTTTAAATAAAATTCTTCTATTTGCTAAAATATGTATGAGTGTGTTGTGTTCACATAAACATTCTGGTGCATATAAAAGCACCTATTGCTGATTAGTAGGAATATAGGTTTTAATTTTTTTCCTTTTTTAAATGTAGTTTTTGTAATTTCAGAGTTACTTATAATGGTATGATAATATAACAAAACTAAAATTATTTTTAAAAAGTGGACACATATGTAGTAGTTTTATGAAATTATTATACAATGCTCCTTGGGTTGTAATAAGTAATACATAAAAAATGCCAGCTGCATAAAATAGATGTAGAACAGTAATTTATAAGAGAAAGCTACTTCTGTGACCTAAAAAACATAAGGTATATATCAGTCTAATTTTAGAGAAAGTTTTTTTTTTTTTGTAAAATTGCAATCACCTGATTCTTTCCTAGAAAAATTCCACAGTACTATCTCTTTTCTTTATACAAAAATATGGGTCATAGTAATTTTGTTTTGAGTAGAGTGGTAGCTGATGTAATTTCATAACTTGGAGGAAAAACATATCATAGAAGAAACCAAAATTACCAGTAGCCTCTATTTAAAAGTTCATGTGTATCCTGTAGCTAGAAATGTGGAATATCAACAGAGAACATCTTTCCTCATAAGATCAAAAGGCTGTAGAAAATAATGCTGAGCAAATGTCATGACTCTTACTTCCTAAAATGAGGGCTCCAGATATTATCTAATTTATTTCTCACCAAAATCTCTTTGAGATTAGTACATTATTATTATTATTACTGCTGTATCACAGATGAAGTCCCTGAAAACTTAAGAAGTTTTAACCAATTTTTTTCTGTCTCACCTAAAAAAGCATTCATTTTAGGAATCAGAGATTTTTCTGCTTCTTAGGTTGATTTATTTTCTTCTAACACTGCACAAATGACTCAGAGATACAAGCTTCTTGTTCCAGGCTCCACTAATTGAGTTATGCCTGAGCCCATGTTCCCTCATTGATTAAATAAGCATAAGGAATATGTATAGATTAGGGCCGTTTTTCCCAAACTGTAGTGCATTAGAATCACTTGGAGGACTCACTTTTTGTTTTTTTAATAGAGATGTAATTGACATATAATGTGCAAGTTTAAGGCATACAATGTGTTGATTTGATAATTGGAGGGCTTATTAAAGCACAGATTGTTGGGTTCTAGCCCACAAATATTTTAATCAGTAGGTCTGGGGTGAAGTCTGTGAATGTGCATTTCTAGCAAGTTCTCAGGTAATGGTGATGCTGCTGGTCCAGTGACCATTCTTTGAGAATCACTGGCTTAGGCTTCATTAACTATTACTATTACTAGAGTTGGTTTTGTCTATCTGTCTATGGCTTTTTAACCACAATTTAGATTATGAATTTTTTATATATGTGTGTATATATATATATGCATGTATATATATTTGTGTCTCCATATAATAAATATTTGAGCTCTTTTCTGTGGGTGTAGATCTGTTTTTTATGTTATTTTAAACTGTCTCAGGTTTTCCCCAAATTATTTAAGTCTTTGTATTATTGTACCATTGGGTTGACATTACAAACAGTATCTCTAATATGAAAATTATTTGGGGTAATTATTTCGGGTAAGAGTGGTTTTTATAGTTAGCATTTTTGATTAAATAACATAAACTAATGACCAACTTTCATTGTCTTCAGAAATTAAGAAAATAATGTTTGATGTGCCACTCAAAATTGCACGTTGCATCCTGCTGTTTTCTAGGTTCTCTATATCATAAAGAATGAGAGATCAAATACTGTTGTTATGGAAACAGAAAACAAATACAGCAGAAGTGCCTGAAATATGTGCTACTTACTTGTTCCTCTCCTTTCCTCCAGATATCCTTGGAACTTGAAAGTAATTGCACAATCTCCCTATGCTAGAAGAAATCTTAGTATCTGGATCACAGACTACAGACTCTTTAAGTGAAAAGGAGGCCTAGTGAGGGCTATTTAAGATTCCCTGGTAGCCCAGCTGGTAAAGAATCCACCTGCAATGCAGGAGACCTGGTACAATCCCTGGGTTGGGAAGATCCCCTGGAGAAGGGCATGGCAACCCACTCCGGTATTCTGGCCTGGAGAATTCCATGGACTATTCCATGGGGTCAAAAGAGTCGGACATGACTGATCCACTTTCATTTTCACTTTTCAAGGTTTATTAAGCACCTTCCTTGTGCCTGAACACTGTGCCAAGTTGCTAGGGACACAGTAGTGATTAAGACTAAGCCCTCAAGAAACTGATAATTATGACAAGCAATCAAAAAATTTTATTTGTGTGGTAAGAGGTATGGTACTTTCTGCCTGTGAATCCAATGGATCAAAGCAGAAATCCTCTTTGTTTGCCGTGAGTGCACATTGCCCATTTCGACAAGAGAATGTCTTATCCTATCAAGTTAAGGACAAAGTTAATTTTATCCATACCATTCATTAACTTTTGTGTCATTTTGGCATTTACTTCTTTCAGACTAAAGGTTCTGAATCTTCTAATATTAAAAATATAAACATAAACACTAGCCACTGCTGATACTCCTAAAATGAGCTAAGTGGGTTTTCACTGACTAGCTATGAAATCTAAAGATTGATGTTGTTGCCTTTGGAGGCAGTTGTCCTCAGTGAGAGAAGATGAAACTGCTGTTGAGATTCGGTGGTTCGAGTGAAAATTTAAAGTGTTAGTCCCATCTGTCTCTTTTGTAACCCCATGGACTATAGTCCACCAGGCTCCTCTGTCCATGGAATTCTCCAGGCAAGATTACTGCAGTGGGTAGCCATTCCCTTCTCCTGCATTGCAGGTAGACTCTTTAGCGTCTGAGACACAAGCGAAGCCTTCCAGCCGTTAAAGTGATAGTCGTGTCTGACTCTTTGCGACCCCAGGGACTATACAGTCCATGGAATTCTCCAGGCCAGAATACTGGGGTGGATAGCCTTTCCCTTCTCTAGGGGATCTTCCCAATCCAGAGATCGAACCCAGGTCTCCCACATTGCAGGCAGATTCTTTACCGGCCGAGCCACAAGGGAAGCCCAAGAATACTGGATCCGCTTCTTCAGCGGATTTTCCTGACCCAGGGATTGAACCGGGGTCTCCTGCATTGCAGGCAGATTCTTTACCAACTGAGCTATCAGGGAAGTTCAGGGTAAATATCTGCAGGACCAGAACCCAGGGATCTTCAGATTCAGATCAAGGATCAGAAACTTCTGATGCTTAGCCTTTAACTTTGGAAAAGAATCAGGGGAGAACATCTGACAATTGGGGAGAGCTATATGCTCTTTCTCAGCAATGGGTTCCTCTTCCTTTATTTCTAGTTGCCTTCTTTATTTCTAATTGTGGAGACCATTTGGCTATTTGAGCTTTCTGTTACTTCATTTTTCTAATGACACATGTTCTTTGTTTAGCTTCATTCTCTCTCATAGGGCTTTGGCTTGAAATAGCTCAGGAAGGGGATTTCATGTCTTGTAGTTATCTCATTTTAGAATAGCCCTTTCATTTCTCACCGTAATTTTTAGCATAATACGTTAGTCAAAGTTGTCTCATTTGTTTCCACTTATTTCTGCATTTTCACATGGCTTTTTTTCTTTTTTGCTTATCTCTTGCATAGCACCAAATAAAAGTCCCCCCAAAACCATATAATCTCAACAAATTAAAATCATAAAAATGTTAGGACAATATGGTACTTATTTCTAGGCTTTCTCTCCTAAAATATTAATACCTTAGGTTTATGTTTCAATTCAAGGCACTGTTGCAGATATTTATCTTCCTATTATTCTTAGGAAGGAGAAACACTTACTATAATCCCAGTCTTGCATGTGGAGAATGAATGCTTTGTCCAGAGTTGCAAAGTTAGTGACAAAGTTAAACACAAAGGCTCTGGATTTTTTGATTCTTAACCTAGTATCCTTTGTAGTAGATGCTATTGCTGTAAAAACATGCTTTTATAACATAAAAATAGATATTTACAAGAAGCATTGTTTATAACACTGTTTATAGATTATGTTTTATTCTTGGCCAAAATTTATATAGGTTTTCTCTAAAATTTTCAAATGAATTTTGGTTTTATTTTTTTAAAAACTGCAGTGAGATGAATTCTATACAATGTTAAGTTTTGGCAGCATGACGGGCCCACCTTGGCAGATGTGTAAAATACTTCTGAAGGTTTGACCTTCACAGCTGTTTGCAGGTTATTAAAATATTCACATGAAGTAAGCCAAAGTTTGTATCTTCCCTGAGGTTGATCTTTGTTTTCTAAAAACAAGGAGCTACATGGAAAATTTGAACATGGCATATCGCTCAGTCGTATCCAACTCTTTGCAACCCTATGGACTATACAGTTCATGGAATTCTCCAGGCCAGAATACTGGAGTGGGTAGCCTTTTCTTTCTCCAGAGGATCTTCCCAACCCAGTTGAATCCAGGTCTCCCAGATTGCAGGCGGATTCTTTACCAGTTGAGCCACAAGGGAAGCCCGTATCATGGGGCAGCCATGTTATATTTGAAACATGGAAAAAGATGACTGAAGTCAATAACTTTCCTACCCATCATCTTGCTCTACCACTGGGCCTGTGAACTTCAATCTACTCCTTTGAGATAAAAGATCTATTATTACCATTAAAAGAAAACCAAACCAAATGTTATCCAGTTAGGGATGATGGATAAATATATTAGACAGGTAAGGTTTTTGAATTAATCTATCCCATTTAATTTTATCTCCTGTGTGGGCTTTGTGGTTAAGGGGGTTAGTTATAAACGAGGTCTAGTCAAGAGGCTAGAAGCAGCATGAATTCACTGAGCATCTGGGAGTTGAGAAGGCTAAGGAAAACTAATAAGCCACTGACAAACACTCCTACTTTAGGCCATCCTGCATTATTCACAGAAGGTCAAACGATTTGTAAAATGAGCCCAGCAGAAGTTGGCATGAAAAATTAAAGTAGAATATTTTTACCTAACAGAAACTTATCCAAAGAATATGAAAACACTGAATTCAAAAAGATACATGCATCCTTATGTTCATCATAGCATTATTCACAATAGCTAAGATATGAAAACAACCTGTCCATCAATAGGGAAATGGTTAAAGATGTAATAAATACATACTGC
Source organism: Cervus canadensis (assembly GCF_019320065.1). Lineage (NCBI taxonomy): Eukaryota > Metazoa > Chordata > Mammalia > Artiodactyla > Cervidae > Cervus > Cervus canadensis. The sequence goes on along the minus strand of NC_057393.1, from coordinate 73,516,501 downwards.
ACTGTATATATACAGTGAGTAATATTGCAATACTACTTAGTGTAATACTTCTCAGCCATAAAAAGATATTAATAAAATCTTGCCAATTGTGAAAACATGGATGGACCTTGAGGGTATTCAGTTCAGTTCAGTCGCTCAGTTATGTCCGACTTTTTGCGACCCCATGAACTGCAGCGTGCTAGGCCTCCCTGTCCATCACCAACTCCCAGAGTTCACCCAAACCCGTCTACTGAGTCGGTGACGCCATCCAACCATCTCATCCTCTCTTGTCCCCTTCTCCTCCAGCCCTCAATCTTTCCCAACATCAGGGTCTTTTCAAATGAGTCAGCTCTTTGCATCAGGTGGCCAAAGTATTGGAGTTTCAGCTTCAACATCAGTCCTTCCAATGAACACTCAGGACTGATCTCCTTTAGATGGACTGGTTGGCTCTACTTGCAGTCCAAGGGACTCTCCAGAGTTGAGGGTATTATGCTAAGTGAAACAAGTAAGATGGAGAAATATAAACACTGTAGGATTCCACTCATGTGTGAAATATTTTAAGAAACAAAGCAAAACAAACACATATGTACAGAGAAGAGATTAGTGGTCACCAGAGGTGACGGTGGAAGTGGGAAGGCAAAATAGGTAAAAGGGATCAACTGTATGGTGACAGATAAACTAAACTTTTGCTGATGAGCAAGCTATGTCTACAGAAGTCAAATTTTAATGTTGTACACACGAAACTTATATAATGTGGTAAACCAGTGTTGTGTTCAGTTGCTAAGTCGTGTCCAACTCTTCCTGGCTCCAGGGACTGTAGCCCAGCAAGCTCCTCTGTCCATGGAATTTCCAAGCAAGAATACTGGAGTGGGTGCCATTTCCTACTGCAGGGGATCGTCCCAACCCAGGGATTGAATCTGCATTTCTTGTATCTCCTGCATTGCCAGGCAGATTCTTTACCAATAGCACCGCCTGGGAAGCCCAAACCAGTGTTGTTATTGTTTAGTCACCCAGTTGTGTCTGACCCTTTGCAACCCCACAGACTGCAGCACGCCAGGCCTCCCTATCCCTCACCATCTCCCAGAGTTTGCAAAATTCATGTTCATTGCATCAGTGATGCCATCCCGCCATCTCATCCTCTGATGACCTCATCTCTTTCTGCCCTTGATCTTTCCCAGCATCAGGGACTTTTCCAGTGAGTCATTTGTTCACATCAGATGACCAAAATACTGGGACTTCAGTTTCAGCATCAGTCCTTCCAGTGAATATTCAGGGCTGATCTCACTTAAGATCTTCCCAACCCAGGGATTGAACCTGCATCTCCTGTGTCTCCTGCATTGGCAGGCAGGTTCTTTACCAATAGCGTCACCTGGGAAGCCCAAACCAGTGTTACCTCAGTAAAAAGCAAAACAGAAAATAACAGAAGCTGATAGATTGTAACTGACTTTATTTTGAAGCAAATATAGTCTATTAGTCTGTGTTGTCATGGTGTGTAAGGACTTTAAATAGTTGATGAAACAAGGGACAGTGCAACCCATAGAAAATGATGAGTTTATCAGAATGGATAATTGTAAATAAATTTTGGTTGAATAGAACTGCATCCTTCCCACAATCAATGCAATTTCTTGTACTCCATCTAAAATTTGGGCACAGTTACTTCAATACAATTCATTTCAATTCAAAGAGTTTGGGGCTATCCACTCTGTGATGGAGCAGCAGGGCTTCAGAGACAGAAGGCAACAGCTATTGCCCACACCTAGAAGAAAAGCCCTGCACCTCACAAAGCAGATTACAACTGAAGAAATCATGTGCAGCCTGTTCCAGAGAGAGACACAAAGTGCAGGAGTAACATTCCTTCTGATTTCTTTAATTTGTAAAGAAAATATTACTGGTGTTTTTTACCTCTGCACTCTACTTTAAAAAAAAAAAGAACAGATATATGTTTGGCCAATAAGCATGAAAAAAGATGCCCAGTGCTATTATTACTATTAGTCATCAGGAAAATGTAAACAAAATATCACTACTCACCCAGTAGAATGGCTAAAATGAAAAAGATGTAATAGCAAGTGTTGGTAAGGCTTTGGAGCAATTGAAACACTCATATACTCATCATACGACCCAGGAAATTCCAGTCCAGGACTTACACATGAATGTCCCTACCAGCTTTATTCATGATGGCCCAAATATAAACATCCAGATGTTTATCAGTAGGTAAAATGGATGGAACATTTTTGTATATTGTCATTCAATGGAATCTATAAAAAGGAATTAACTACTGATACATACCAAGAAAACAGATGGATCTCAAAAACATGCCAAACTAGTAAGACACAAAAGAGTACATAGTGTGTGATTCCATTTGTAAATAACAATTACCATCAAAACTAATCTATAATGGTAAAAAGCAGATCAATGGTTTCTTGAGGCTGACTTGTGGGGGTTCTGGGGGGAACTGACTGCCAAAGGGTAGAAGAAAATTTTTCTTTTTTAAATAATTTTATTTATTTTTGACTGCCCTGGGTTTTTGTTGCTGCACGTGGGCTTTCTCTAGTTGTGGCGAGAGCAGTGCTACTCTTTTTTATGGTGCGTGGGCTCTAGGGCGTGTGGGCTTCAGTAGCTGGGGCACATGGGGTCATTAGTTGTGGCTCCTGGGGGTTCTAGAGCAAGGCTCAGTAGCTGCGGTGCACGGGCTTAGTTGCTCCTTGGCATGTGGGATCTTCCTGACTCAGGAATGGAACCTGTGTCCCCTGCATTGGCAGGCAGATTCTTACCCATTGTGCCACCAGGAAAGCCCAGGGAATTTCTTGAGATAATGGAAATACTGTACAGTTTCACTGGGGGCGAGTATACATGGGTACATACTTTTGTTGAAAATCATCAGCCAATGCATAGAACATGGTACATATTATTACATAAAAATTAATACATCAATCAAGTGGATTGAAAAGAAAAATACTCAAAAAAGAAAAATACTTATATCTTTATGATTTATACACTAAAGTTACTTTTCACAAGATAACTTTTACATAGAGGATCCAGATTAGCCTCAGCATGGCGCCCAGCAGTAAAACAGTGGAAACTTCTATAGTTTAATGAAAAGTAGGCCACTGATGGCTTCCCCCATGGTTCAGCAATAAGGAATCTGCCTGCAATGCCAGAGACACAGGAGATGCAGGTTTGATCCCTGGGCCAGGAAGATCCCCTGAAAGAGGGCATGGCAACCCACTCCAGTATTCTTGCCTGGAGAACCCCATGGACCGAGGAGCCTGGCGGGCTGCAGTCCATAGTGTCTGCACAGTTGGACACAGCTGAACGACTGAGCACGCACACATGCACGCACGCAGGCCGCTGATACTGGGGGAATCTTCACTAGCAATTGCTACCGAGGTGACTCCTTCCCTGTCAAACACGGTGTAAGTGTGATGACTCAGGAGTTAAGCAGCAAGGATTTGATTCTAGCTCAGTATCTGCTGACTGAGTGACCTTGGGAGAGTTAATTTCTCAAAGCATCAATTTTTTTCATGAATAAAATAGGGATAACAATGATCTCCATGTTGTAGTGTGTGCAAAGATTAAACAAGACAGCGTATGTAAAGAGCCCAGGATATACAAAATAGTTCATAATGATTAGCTATTATTTCTGGCTTAACCCCCTATAAGAATATGGAGATCCAGAGGAGCAAAAACACAGGCCAGGAGCCACTCTGTGTAGATACACATGTATTTTTTTCCCCCTGGTTTTTGTTTTTCCTCCAATTGTACATAAGGCTGTCATGAAAGGAATATTGTTCTCCATTCCCAGGAGAAAGATGGAGGCTGGGGATATTAGGTTGAGCCTGAGAGACTGAACTAACAGAAGGCACAAGGCTGAATCCTCAGCTGTTTCTAATGGTTTTCCAAAACAGATAAATTTAATGGCAAGCAGCTGCCTGCTTTCCAACCATTTATCCTCTTCTCTTCACTGCAGCAGGAATGTTCTGGACCACACCAGGCACAGGTCAAAAAAAAAGCCCCCACCAAATATTATCTTATGCTCACATTTAAAATCACAAATCAAGAATCTGTGAATAATTTTGTATTCTGGTTTCAGATTCTAGTGTGTAAATTCAAGCTTTCCAACATTTAAGATCCCATCAACACAATCAATAGAGAATGGTGTATGTTTGCAGACAGTGTTACTGCTAAGTTTTAAAATGCCTACCCTATTTCCTTTTTACTTGTACGTTTACAAATTCTGCTTAGATTCTTGAAGTGAAAGTAAGTGGATTTTTAAATTTTTCTGTGGAAAAAAAGGATAATAATCTGGAAGATTCATTTATTTGGAAATACTTTCCCAGTAACTCAGCATTTACTAGGCATTTTGAATAGAATTTATTGGCAGAATTTTATTTTTTTAAATTTATTTGGCTGCATGGGATCTCAGTTGCAGCATGCTGGATCTTCCCTGCCACGTGGAGGATCTAGTTCTCTGACCAGTGATTGAACCCAAGCCCTCTACATTGGGAATGCAGAGTCTTAACCATTGGACTACCAGGAAAGTCCATAATAGGTAGAATTTTAAAAACTGATTTTATTTTTTTGATTTGAAAAATCTGGATGAGTTCTCAATTCTTGACGTGTTACAATGAGCGTGTGGTTACTTTATACGCTATTGTGCACACAAGTTTGCAAAAGAAAAAACAGGGAAGTAACATTGCTTAAATGGAATGAACTTCCACAATTGAATCCCTTTTGGGGTGTGGGCTTCCTGAACGCTTAAGATGGTGTGTTCCCATGGTGATGTGAAAAAACAGAGAAGATACTGAAACATCACTCGTGAGAATGTTAAGTCTGAGTATAAAATTGCCGACACCTGTAGGAACAGTGAAAACGTGTGACACCAGTAGCCCAAACCAAGTGAAAAACTCAGGCTTTTCTTGGCAAACTGTATCTGATAGATGTATCTCATTAGTTAAGTGATAGCATGAAAGAGAAGGCCTGAGCTAGCCTGAATGAACCAACCATGAAAAACTAAGATTTTCCCATTTTGTGACTTATTTAAGAACAGAGTTTTTTTTTTAACATAAAAATATCTGGTTGATTGTTTTAAGCAATGTGTAAGTTTAGATCCTCTTGATTATGATGTGATTGGAGGAAGCTGTAAGAAATTGAGATGATTTGAATGTTATCCGTAGGAAAAATACTAAAGAGAATAACTGCATGTTTAGGGAAGTAAGCCCCCTCCCCATTTACAGGGAAGCTTCATCCACATACTCAGAACTCCCAATCAGAACTTTCCTGGTGGCTCCGATGGCAAGGAGTCTGTCTTCAATGTAAGAGACCTGGGTTTGATCCCTGGGTCAGGAAGATCCCCCAGAGAAGAGATAACTACTCACTCCAGTATTAATCAAATGCCATGGCAAGACATTTTCAGACTCAAAGCATTTATCTCCCCAAATAATTTCTTAGGAAGTTGTGGGATGTTATGTTGCACCAAAACAAATGAGGAAAAAGAGGAAGACAGTACATGCAACTCAGGGGAATGGTGAAGGGGCTCCCCAGGGTGATGGTGAAGGGAGTTCCCAGGATGACAACTGTATGTCAAGCTTAAAGTCCATACTAGAGTTGTGTGACTCAAGGGCATATCTGTCATTATTTACTCAACTTAAACATGACTGGTGAAAAAAAAAAAAAAGACTGGTGAGCCTGGTCCTGTGCTTATCTCTACTTGGCTTTCTTGGGTCACATATAGAGGAAATGCCACCTCTTCTCTTCTCGCTTGGGTCAACTGGGGACATTTGTTTCCCCCATATATAGGACCACGTGGACCTGTTCCTATGAGCTGAAGTTTAGCCAGAGTAAGATTAGAAGCAGCATATTCCCACCTGAGGTCCAGTACCTGGCCCATACTATGCCCTGCCAAATATCCCAATGGTGGTGAGCCCAGTATTTCTCAGGACTCAAGGTCTGACCTCCTGTCTACCCAAAGGGCTTTGATAACATCTCAGTGACGATAAATCCAGACTATGGACCCAGAATCATACTATAAGCATCCTTCTGTAAATTCCCCTTTCCATTCAACATTGTCTTTGTGAAATTCATTTATGTTGATACACGTTGCTCTAGTTCATTTCTTTTCACAGTCATATAGTAGTCTACTGCTTTATTGTACTTTAACTTATTTATTTGGTATTTTGTCTGGACTTTTCACCTGTTTACTTTTTTGTTGTTACAAACAATGCTTCTATGATAATTTTTTGCATGTCTCCCTATAAATGTGTAAAAGAGTTTCTCTTTGGTATTTGCTTAGAGAAAGATTGCTAGATTATAGTGTTTGTGCATAACTTGAATATTTCAAAAGCTTCCTAAGTAATTTTCACCAATTTTTACTACTGCCAGCAATATATAAGTTTCTGGTACTCTACATTCTCACTAATACTTGGTTCTAGCAGACTTATTAAAGTTTATTATTAATAATTAAATATAGTAAAATGATTTCTAATTACTATCTTCATTTGCATTTGCATGTAACTGCTGAAGCTGAACATTCTCTCTGTCCATTCAAAATTCCTACTCTATGACTTGCCTGGCCATGCTTTTTGCACATTTTTCTATTTGCTTATTCATCTTTTCTTTTGGGTTTGAGGAAGTAACTTATGTATTCTGAATAATAATCCTTTGACTACAAGCATTGAAAATATCTTTGCCCACAGTATAGCCTTCCTCTTCTCTTTTATTATAGTGTTCTTTTTTGGTAAATTTAAAAATATTAAATTATAATAGACACAAAGTACACAAATCTTAAAGATATACTTCACTATATTTTTACAAACATAAATATATGGGCTTCCCAGGTGGCACTAGTAGTAAAGAGCCTGCTGGCCAATGAATGAGCCATAAGAGATGCAGGTTTGATTCCTGGGTGGGGAAGATCCCCTGGAGGGGGAGATGGCAACCCACTCCAGCATCCTTTCATGGAGAATCCCATGGATAGAGAAGCCTGGCGGGCTACAGTCCATGGGATAGCAAAGAGTGGGACACAACTGAAGTGACTTAGCATGCATCTTTTCCTTTATGGTTTGTGATTTAAGAAATCCTTCTCTAACCCAATGTCATAAGCCATTCTTTTATTTTTCTTCTAAACATTTTAAAGTTTTATTTTTGTCTACATTTCATGGACATGTTTTCTGTATGTGTCTATGTTTGTGTACATAGTTTAAAGTAGTTTGTAAATCAACTATACTTCAATTTTTAAAATTGCTCATTTCTAAACAAAAAATACTTATAAAAAAGAAGTAGTGATCAGTATTTTTTTCCATATAGATAACCATTTGTTTGAGCACTATTAAAGGCCATTGTTACCCTCTAAACCACAGATCTACCACTTTCATGCATGAAGATTCTATATATCAATGGGTTTAATTCTAGACACCCCAATGTGTCCCACAGGTCTCTGTCTAATTTTACCCCAATACCTACTCTCTTAATTACTGTAACTTTATCATAAAAATTAATACTGGGGAGAGCAAACACTGCTTTATGCTTTGTACCAAAAGCTTCTAATTGGGTATTGAAGCATGAAAGCACTCAAGGGATTCTGCATTCTCAGGTTGGCAAGGGAGAAACCGTGCAAGATTTGTGGTCACAGCGTCTGGCCTCTGTTTTGCCTTATCTGGGTATGTGGCTTTGGGTAGGTCACACTCTGTCTGGGCCTCAACTTTTTCATCTTAAAATATGTAAATTTGACTTGCTCCCTAAGGTTCCTACCAACTCAGGAACTCCTGACTTTATCATACCTGTCTTGCCCTATTTGCAACAACCTACCCCTTGTGCCCAATAAACAGCAGTGTGTTATGGAGTTTACCACTGGAAAAGAATGTCTCCAACCTATTATTTTTTGTGTCCTTGTGTTTGAGGACTGGCTTATAGTTTTTTTCCCTTTAAAGTCTTTCATAGCTTGTCAACTATCTGAGCTCAGAAGAGAAACAACCCTCATTGATTTCTCATAAATATCACATCTATTTTGTTCATACTTTTTAAAACAACTTGGTTTACATGGAGATTTTAGTTGGCCTCAATGAGACTGTAAAAATGCCTCTTCCTCTTTCAGAATGGGTTATTTCGAGTAGTGATATAAATGAAGATTGGCATGTAATTTGATCTTGGTCAGTTTGAACTAGAGCCAGCAGAAGAAACTTTCCTGCCCTTATAAAGCAACTTAATTTTATGGTGATGTGCTATAACTAGTGTGCTTTATTTTAAGAGCTTTATTCATTCATTTACATTTACAAAATAAATACTTGGTGGGTGGATATAATTATTCACAGTACTAAAGACTTGCTTAAAAATGAGGATTCACTATGGACTTCCTTTAAAATATTATTTATTGGAAAATATCATTGAATATATAGTAAGGCAGGTATGAAGTCAGGATTTTCTAGGTTGGAAGCAATTTTTGGAACCAGTTAAATCTCTATGTTTTAAGACAAGAAAGCCAAGTCTAGACAGAATAGCAACATGCCCAAAGACTGAACTCAGGGGATCCCTTCTGCTCCAGAAAACTTTTTGATGTGAATTGAGATTTATCTACTTACTTTTCTCATATTTTTAAATTGCAATGTTCTACATATATTCAAGGACAAATCCAGGTTTTGTGGAGTCTAATTCAATTGGGAGTGAGCACTTTTAGACAAGGACACAGAATATAAAATTAAGTATAAAATTAGTTATGAATATAAAATTGCATATTCAGAATAGAAAATATATCACAATAACTTACTGAAGACTTAGAGATTCCAACCCCTTTCTCTTAAGATCTCTTTAGGCAATTTACCAGAAATACACATGGTAATTTCCAAGCACTCTGCCTTTCCTCCCCTACTTGAACACGCCACAACTTCTAACATTGGTAGCTTTGTCAGCTTCATGGTAAAGCGTCTTCTGCACAATACCACGCACGTTACTACACTAATTTTAAGAGTGATCAACAAAGTAAGAAGCAGTACAGCACAGACAATAAAGGCATCTATATTTCACTTTTATGTCATAACAAAAGACTGAAAGCTCATTTGTTATCATGTGTAGTGGAATGCATGGACTTCAGCTAAAAATAGGATAAAGAAAAATGATACCTTTTATTCATTGTCTGTTTCATGCCAGACTCTGCTTTGTTTTTAGATGAGGAAACAGAGGCTTATCGGGAGATGTAGCTATCTGCATTCTATCACCCCAACGTTTCACCAATGATTCCAAAAATAAGTCTGTTCAAATGCTCTGTAGGGGCACTGGTGCATAAAATACAAAATGAGAAATGAGGCCACTTCTGGATGATGGAGCTCAGAAGCACAGAACATTTCCCCAAAGATACTAGACTCACATCCTTTTGGAAGTTTTCTTAACAAAAATAACAAACCATACAACTGGTCAGAGGTAGAGTTTGGGTTATTTCTCAACACTGTAGTCTGAAATACATTATATGACTATAGCATGTGATGTACCAGTGAGTGCCAATGTCGATATATTTCTTATCTTATGATTTTATTCTGTCAGTTAGTAGAATATATTAACACATTCACAACTTAATGGTTTCTAGGATATAATACTACATGTTTAACAATAAGCCACTTCAACACCCATTTTCAATACCTGTGGGATGAAAGATATTTAATTTTAAAAGAGTGTATCTTATACATCTGGTAAATACAGTGAAAAGTGAGGTGAGGTGTTAGTCACTCAGTCGTGTCCATGTCCGACTATTTGCAACCCCACCAGGCTCCTCCGTCCGTGGGATTCTCCAGGCAAGAATACTGGAGTGGGAAGCCAGACTTCAGCTTGGACTTCAGCCAAGGGATTTTCCTGATTTAGGGATTGAACCCAGATCTCCTACATTGCAGGCAGATTTTTTACCATTTGAGCCACAAGTGTAAATATTATAGTCCTCCTTTATTTACCGCTTTGCTTTCCATGGTTTCAGTCACCCCCATCAACAGTGGTCAGAAAATATTAAATGGAAAATTTCAAAAATAAACAATGCAAAGTTTTGAGTTGTGTGCTGTACTGAGTAGTGTGATGAAATCTATGGTCTTGCTTTGTACAGCCTGGGATCTTCATTGTTTGGTTCTGACATCCAGCTATTGGCATAATTGTGGCCCAAGGATCCAGGATCACCAGAAGCAGATGATTCTCCTGCTGTAGCAACAGAAGGTCAGTAGTAGCCTAATGCTATGTCACAATGCCTACATCATTAACTTTACTGCATCTCATCACAGAGGTGTTTTATCATCTCATATGATCACAAGAAGGGTGAGTATAGTATGATATTTTGAGAGACCACATTCACAGAACTTTTATTGTAGTATGTTGATATAATTGTTCTATTTTATTATTTGTTTGTGTTGTTAATCTCTTACTGTGCCTACTTTTTAAAGTAAACTTTGTCATAGGTATGTATATACTATGTAAGAAAAAAATACGGTGTATCTAGGATTTGGTACTACCTGCAGTTTCAGGCGTTCACCGGGGATCTTGGAATACATCCCCCTAGGATGTGGGGGCAGCAGTGTGTTGAGTGTACCAGAGCATGCTGTCTGAGAGTTAAACTAGTCTTGTTACTGCCCTTGTGACCAACTACTTTTCTGTAACTTGAATTCTCTCCTTTGGATACAGGCTATGACATTCTTAGCCTCTTTCAATGTAGTGTTCTTGGCTACGAAATGAAAATGTTAGAACTCTGAAACAGTCGGATTTTTTTTTTAAACAGAGGACTGATACATGAGAATGTTTATTTCGGCATTATTCATAGGGTGGGGAGGAATTGGAAGTAACTTGGGGAAACATATCGGGAGAATGAATAAGTAATTTGTGTTGCATAATTACCATGGGATGGTACTATTATAAGCACCAAACTAGATGTATATATTGCAATGCAGATAGATCTGAAAATATAGTATAGAGTGAAAAAAATATAGGAATGATCAGTTCTGTAGAATAATACCATTTATGGAAATTAAAAACATGTATTTTTAACACATAACAGTAAGTTTTTGACAAAGATAAGTGGATATTCAAATATGCACATTAAATACATGAAGGTGCTGCAGTGAGGGCTGGAACTGGGCATGGAGATCATGGAGGAAAGAGTGCGTTGGTGGTTTAAAGAAGGGTCTTAAAAAAAAAAAAGAAGGGTCTTGCATGGACCAATGGTTCTAGGGTACCATGAAATAAAAGAATTAACCCCATCCTGTGCACTTGAGATTAAAATTTCAAAGTTGTGGAACAGTCACTTTCTCAAGAAATACTATGAGCTTATACAAGTAAACACTAAAAATACTGAAAATAGTATGAAATATAAATTTAACAAATACAGGAAGTATAAACCTTTTCATGTAAATTAAAAATGATTGACAAAGGAGAGGTGAACTTAAGGAAACAATCAGGACTTTTATAATCAGGTCCTCAATTGACATATGTGAATGTAGGTTGAGTTTGAGTCTTGAAGAATTTACAGGAAATCCACATGCAATGATTGTGAAAGGTTAGATGTTCTCAGCATGGGACACTCCTCCAGCTTCATTGTGTTTCTCCTCTTTCCTTCTTTCAGCCAGAGCTATTTTTGGCTCTCCTTTCTCTGGCTTGCTTCTATAGCTGGTACTGGGCTTCCTCTTCCTTGGCTGCCGTCTTGGCATGCACATTATTGATATTTCTTCTAAAGAAGTAAATAGTTCTTGCTTTGACCACACGCAATGTAAGCTCACTCTCTCTGTCTGTCTGTCTGTCTCTCTTTCTCTCTCACACACACACACACACACACAGACACAGTGACTAAAGCTAACCCTACAGTTAGTGGCTTAGGAGTGAAATTTAATGCAAGGGTAAAAGAGGTGGTAAACATGACGAGGTGAACAAAAATGTTCCAGAGACTTCCAATAAGTTATTTGTTCCATAAAGAAAGGGGTGACTAGGACCAAAACTTTTTTCTTATTCTGTATCTTATCTCTATTCTCACAGCCTAAATTTAAGTATTTAAGTTAATTCTTGTAGCTCAGCTGGTAAAGAATCCACCTGCAATGTGGGAGACCTAGGTTCGATCCCTGGCTTGGGAAGATCCCCTGGAGAAAGGAAAGGCTACCCACTCCAGTATTCTGGCCTGGAGAATTCCATGAATTATATAGTCCAGGGGATCACAAAGACTTGGACACGACTAAGCGACTTTGACTGACTTACTTTCACTATATATTATATGCTTAATATTTTATCTAGAAAAAAACTCCTAATGGATCATAAACCCCATTACCAGGTAGAGACTGAACTTTAAGCTCCCAGCAACATTTTCTGTAACTGCAACTTAGTATCTTTCTTTTGGCTGTAGGTTTTTGTCTTTGTGTTTAGAGGCTTCCTAGTGTAAGCCAGTTTTACTACATAGAAGTTCAAGATCATGTTTGTTGCTTAAATGTAAAGAATTTGAAATATAATATTGCTATTTTACTTTTCTGGCATTAACAGGGAATGAAGACATTCAGATTAATGGACTTTGCAGATATCTCAAGGTTTTATTTTTAAAGGGCAATAATATTATTTAAGTTTTATGATTAGTAGTTTTGGTATATTACTTTGGAAGAAAATATTTTACACTGAATTTTTCACTTTTTGGCTTTACTTTACAGGGTATGTTAATTATCTATTCTACTTTCATTGATGGTGGGTGTCGTGAATAGTGAATAGTAATGAAGTGTTTGGTGGTGGCAGGTGTGGCAGTGTGGTGTGGGTTAGCAGCTAAACTGCCTGGGTTGAATCTTGGTTCTGCCAGTAACAAATTGTGTGGCCTTGGGCAAGTTATTTTACTTCTTTGTACTCTATTGGTTTACTATAATGATTAGATGAGGTAATACGTATAGAACAGTGCCTGTCATGTAGTAAGCAATACTTCCGTGTTTGTTTAGCAAAAATATACGCCAGAAAGTGTGATTGAGTGTATGTAAATCACCCTGGACTGCTGTGGTTCTCCCTTTAAATTATGTTGGTGTTTCATGGTTTCTCTGCCTTCTCTCTTTCTGTTGGCTGCCAGTTGAGTTCATTTCTACTACCTCCCTCCCTTATTAAGTGAATGTTTCTATTTTGTGGTGGCCTGAGAAATGAGGATATCAACTTATTAGAATTACATCTAAAATTAAGTTGGATGTTTTGAAGATCTTTCTTATGAATCATGCATGTGATCGTTAGTTCTTGGATGAAGAAACATCCATCTAACTTGCTCAGAAATGGTCCCTTTCCCTCCTTTTCCAATCAATTATGTCCTGAATAGTTGCTAAGTGTTCTCTAGTTAATAGGATTTATCATAACATTTTTCATTCTGTAAATATATTTTGCACTGAGTATCATAGTTCTTTACTCTTCCTTCCGCATTTATACGAATGCATATATGAAGTAGCAATCATTCAGGGAGAGCATAGAATTTGTGGGGCAAAGGGGAAGAGGAACAGATATCATGGCAAATGATGGCTGGACAGTTTCCTCTGCACGCCCCTATCTATTACTAATTATGGAGAACTTGCATAACTTTCTGCTAGCTTCTGAATCAACATGATTCCTTAAATGTTTTTTTAACCTAACCTGTCTTTCCTATGTGAAAGTAGGTACATAATTCAAATTCCAATTATGCTGTGTGAATTAAGGCAGAGCTATTGAAACTCATGTAAATCATCACTAGATTGACTCTCCTCCACTGGCTTCCACTCTCTGCCTTAAAAATACCCCAAACCAAAGAACAAATAAACCATTTTTCGGGAGTGATTCTTCTTGGCCTTGTAGTGAATGGAAAAAGTGAACCTCAAAGCAGTCTTAAAGGTAGCCAAGAAGACCTTAATTTAAGACATGGTCATAAAATTTTAGAATTGGAAGGTGAAAGATGATTTGGTTTAATTTCTTGATTTTTAGATGAAAAAACAGGCCAGGAAAAATTAAGCGACCTGGTAAAACTCACAAAGCTGGAACTTGACATTTTAAATGCTGAAGAGGCTACATTTTTCTTTTTTCCATGATACCTACTTTGCACCATGAGATATATTGTAATTGCACCAGTATGATTTAATCTCAGTTGTAAGTGATTTAAACAAAACAACAACAGAAAAACCAAGCCTTAACTAATTTAAGATAACAGGAAACATTATTGGTTCATATAATGAAGAAGTAGGGGGGAGGTTTGATTTTAGGCATGGCATGATCTAGCAGCTCAAATAATGTCAACAGAACCCATTTTCTCTATTATGAATCTGCTTCACTGTTAGTCTCAAACAGAGGCTTCCTTTAAATTTGAACAACAGTGGCAGCAGCTCCAGACTCTATATCTGCTCAGATTCAAGTTCAATAGGAAAGAACCAGGAATCCCAGAAATGGACTCATAACCTACTGGCTGATAGGGACTGTGTGCCATGTAGAAATCACAGAGGCCAAGAGAAATGTGATACATGTGTTGGCTTAGCTCACACACAGTGAGAATCACTATACAAATGATCTGAAAAAAGTTGATGTAAACATGCCCCTATTGTTTTCTAACAAACAATTACACAGCATTTACTCTGCCAAGCTGTTCCCAGAACATCACAAACATTAACCCATTTAATCATCTTAACAACCCAATGAGATAATTACTATCCTCATTTTAGAAATGAGAGCACCAAGTTGCAGAGAGGTTAAGTCATGTGTCCCAGGTTTATAACCTGTAGAATAGACACAACTCCAACCAAGGCAGTGTCACTCCTAAATACCTGCTTCTCTGCTGTGTGCACTGAGTGATTTAAATCTTTCTCTTTATCTAGTACAACCATCTTCTTAACTACAACAGTTTACTAGGCTGGGACTATGATTTTTCTTCCTTCTGCTCATGAGGAGGCTGCATAACAGAAACCAGTGCTTTACGGAAGGTGGACTGGCAGGCCCTGAGGTTAGGGGCCAGTCTGCTCAGCATAGGTAACACCTAGTTCTCAGTGTCCTGGGCTTCCTTTTTTCAAATCTTTTGGGCTCTTGTAGATTGTGTTCACATGCACATTACATTTGCTAATTCTGGGAACTGAGAAGATTTGCCAATAAGCTTCTTGGAGATGGATGACTTCTTAAATGTCAAACGCAACATTGAGCCATTAAATTGTGCTGTTTAAAATGTCAGGAAAAACCATTATTTTTGCAGACGGAGCTTCAGTGCAGTCTGATTTCAAGTCTATGAAATGACTCCTCTCTTTGATAAGAATCCTTTTCTTATTTTAAAGTGTTGCTGTTGTTTTGTCCAGAGAAGTGTGGTCTAAAAGGCAGCTCTGGCCTCTAAGCCCAGTCTAACACAAGGAAATAGTTTAATTCCAACACAAGGGAAATAGTTTAATTCCCATACTTGCCTAGTCTTTCCAGAAACTCCATTGACAGCTAGCCACTGTCCTGCCCTCCTTTCTCTTTCTCCATCCTCCTCCTTTAATAGCAGAGCTCCAAGTGAGGTTTCCTCCAGAATCCATTCCAGTTACATTGTTTTAATTTTTTTTTTCTTTTGGCCACCCCATGCAGCATGTGAGATCTTAGTTCCTTGATCAGGGATCGAACCTGTGTCTCCTGCATTGGAAGAGTCTGTGCTTCCCACTACGGAAGTCCTCCGGTTATATGGTTTTAAATCATTTTTCTGCAAAGCACAGTGGAGACTAGCAGAGTGGCACTTATTCCTCAGGAGGATAGTATAGCTGAGAGATTGAGAGAGGAGCAGTCTGCAAGTAGGTTCCAAATAATGACCAGTCCTAGTGGAGAGTTAGAACCTTGAAGGTTTGGATCTATTTCTCCACCCCTATCATTTTCATCCAGGTACTGTCCCGTGGTTAGGAGCCTGAATTAAATCAACAAAAACTAACCTGAAGCTTAGTATGTGTGGAAGTGGGTCTCCCAGCTGCCTTTGTGGTAGGGGGGATGGGAGGGGAAGGACTAATGTTCTCCCCATGGTCTGTGAACCTCCAGCCTCATAAAGTACTATTTTAGTACAGTCAGCTCCTCCTCCGCTTGCTTCCTCTCTCATCATGACCCAGCTTGATCATCTCAAAATTGCTAGGTTGTAGAGGATGACTCCCAATCCGTCTTTGTATACAAAATTATATGGTAAGGCCTACCACATAATTTATAAGACACACAATTAATTTGGGGAACAGGGAGTAAGTCTGTTTTGACATTGTAGGAGATTGCCATCTTGTGTCCTAACAAGACTCATGATGAGTAGATCATTTCACATGTTCTATCTTCACATTTATAAAGCACTTGGAACTATTATAGCATGGAGCCCAAAGCACTGAATTGCATGTCAAAAGGTTGTTTTTAGCCTAAACTCTAGAACTATCTAGCTGAGTGATGCTGAACAAATCAAATCAAATTTCTGATCCTTTTTTTTTTCTCTTATGAAATGGGGAGATAAACAGTTTTAAAGATCTGCTTCCTGCTTGGACAATCAAATATAGATCTATGAAAAAAATGTTTTTTAAAAAATTAACAATTATTTTTTTATCTTCACAGTCTCAGAAACTTAAATGAATATTTGCCCCTATGTAGCAGATAAGAAAACTAAGACACAGAGAGATTTATAGTCCATCCAACATCAAACAGGATCTTCAGAGAGATCCTATTCCCTTGCTCGATGCTTTGTCAGTGAGTCACTGACCTACATCACACAGGCCATGCTGGCTCTTCCACTCTGGGAGCAGCACGGTAAAGCCAGTGGGTATGAATAGCTTGGTTCCCAGATCGCTCAGCTGGGAGATGATATTTGGAATGATGGCTTCAAAACAATTCTGACCAAGCAAAGCATTAGTCAGCTTGGGAAAAACTTTATGACTTGGGAGGAACTTCTCAGGGAGGAGAGGTAACAGTATATTCTATTCATCCCAGGAGGACCATTTGCCATAAGTCAGTCAGGGAAGAATTTGTTTTGGACCCACACAAAGAAAAGGGAAGCAGTGAGGAAAAGCAGACCAGACTGCAAGTTAGGAGACTTCACGTCTAGTCTAGCTCTGCCAAAAACTTAGTACAGGGCAGCAGATAGACACTTTCTGCCCTTAACTTCTATGTCTATGAAATGGGAGGCTAGAAATAGATGGTCTCCAAATTTCTCTAAGTTCTGACATTTATTTTTCCTCTGTCACAACAGTGATTGGGAGCCTTCTCCTTAATTGCTGAAAAAATCCTAAACGACCAGAATGATCTTTCTCTCCATGGTTTGCCTCTCCCCTGGTTCTGTGCTCTCTTTAACTTATAAACATCTTCCTATAAAGAACCTAATCTGGGCTTGATTTGTATTATTGTATTTGTATGATGTTCTCCCTCCTCTCTTCTGTGGTGGACTCTTCGCAAACAGATTCCAAGTCATTCATTTTAGGGTCTCCTATAGCACATAGCAAATGCTGCCTTGTCTTTTTATTTCTTTAAGTATTTATTTGGCTACACTGGGTCTTAGTTGAGGCATGTGGGATCTAGTTCCCTGACCAGGGATTGAACCCAGGGTCCCTGGGTTGTGAGGGTGGAGTCTTAGCCACTGGACCACTAGGGAAATCCTATACTGCGTGGTCTTTTGTTTAGTAGAATTACATATCCAGGAAGCTTCAAGTCTATGACTGCTCAATATTCTAAGTATTATTCTTCTCAAAATTTGAATGCTAATTATGTAATAATTTCTTGTATAACTTTCGTGATAAGCTACTGATATGCAAGTACAGAATTCCTTCACGAAAGTGTACAATTATTGGTTGACTAGCCTATACTGTTTTTTTTTCATTAAAGAATAGCAACTTATGTGTGCATATGATTTTATATATACATATATATTTTCTCCTGTGCCAGTATATATATTTTATTGGATTAAAGAGGGGAACAATTCTTTTATTTATTTAAAATTTTTATGCTGTAGCTCTGATTGCAACTGTCGCCTAGTTTTTCCTACTATTTGTTTATTTTGAAGCCATTATCAGAACTGTAAAGATAAAAGGTCCCTTAAGGTCATCTGTGATCCAACCCCTTACTGTACAGTTGTGAAAACTGAGGCCCAGGCCTTCT
Organism: Cervus canadensis; assembly: GCF_019320065.1. NCBI lineage: Eukaryota > Metazoa > Chordata > Mammalia > Artiodactyla > Cervidae > Cervus > Cervus canadensis. Next base: position 73,498,480 of record NC_057393.1, on the reverse strand, counting down.
TCCAACAGAGAGGTTAAGGTGTCCCTGCTGGTCATAGCCAAGAGAGAGCTAGAGCAAGTGGGTCTCGCTTCTCAGCCCAAGACTTGTTTCCCTGCTATAGCACAGTAATATTTACAGACATTTAACATAACACACATACATGTTTGTATAAAAAGAAATATTTGTGTTTTGCTTACATTCTGTTACAGAAAGGTAGAGAAATTCAAGTATAAATTTCCCTCTTGAATGTCTCTGAAATGTGTATCTTTATGAATATTCTTCATTGGTTGAAGAAAATATTGCTAGGGAAGTACAAGATGTATCCTGTTTCTTTAGAAGCCTTGTTCACGCTGTGCCAAGCAGATAGAGTACAAGTGCTGGTTAATAATTGATAGTATGCATTCATCTCTATTTCTCTTTGACTAAAATATTAATTCTCCATTGATCCTCATTATTTCCTTTTTGCCCGGGCAATATACAATGTGCAGAGAGTTTGATGAAAGGGTTATTTCCTAGGCTCATCATGGCCCCCTGTGCTCTGCCAATAATTTACTGACTTTATTTACTTGTGGTGATGAGCGCACCATATAGGCGATGCCAGCTGCTCAGACTGTCTTGGGTGCCTTTTTTCTAGGGCAAGACAATGTAAAAAGCACAGCTGTTTTTCTAATTTAGTATGTGCAGCATGTGCCTGCATTTTTATTACATTTTTAATGGAACAATGCAGGTGAATATGGAATATAAAGAATCTCAGCCCAATTTCTATTAATAAATTGAATTTGTTTAAAAATATCTTTGTTTGGAGGGCTTGTGTGTGTGAATTCTGAAAAACAACAGGCTCTGGAAGATGGAACATAAAAGATTTGATTACTTAGATATTGTATAGTTGAATAATTTGTATAATTTTTGTACCTATAGATATACTTAATACATGCATAATTATGTATTTGCATAATTTGTATAATTTTTCATAAGTTATCATCTTAAGAGATAGAAGAAATTTAGTATGTAAACCATCCTTTATATATTAAAGGAGAGAACCTACTTACATTTTGATTTATAAAAAGGACGTCAGTGACTCATTTTTATTTACTATCAAATAGTTTTGAATTTTTATTTGTCTGAGGATATCTTTTTTCAAAATGTGAGCATATTGCCTATACTGTGAAGCCAGGAGGGTGACCTAATTAAGGAGGAACAATCACTTTTCCTGCTTCCTCATTTGGTCACTTTTTCATTTCTTTTCTGTCCCTTTGTTCCATGAAGGGGACTGAGTGCTTCAGACCACAAGACCCCACCAGCTAGCTCCTTTCATCCCTCCTCTTTCTGACTTTCATCTATATCTTCCTCTTTTTTTAAGAAAAAAATAGAAACATTTCTGCTTTTATCTTTTCTCACTACCTCTTTAAATCTTCTGTTAGTTTAAATGAACTCGAGAATTGCAAGAACTCTTGGCAAAGCCAAGTTTGTGGGCTGAATGGCTCGCCCATTACATACCCTTAGTTTCTCATGGATGATGAGCCAATGGACTGTGGAGTACTCGGAGCTCATAATGTACTGTAAGGGTGATGGATTCATACTAAATTGTTCCTACTCATCTGGTGGCCCAGTTTTTCCTGAAAGTCAGTGAGATAGACCTTCTCTTTGAACAGTCAGTCATTTATGCAATTTCTACATATTGGGGAGGGGGCAGGGAAGTCTTAGTAACTGTTCTACTCTTGAAAACTGTAGCTATATTTCTCTGCAAGTTACCACTTTAATGTATCAATCCTTTACTTATATAAGCATCCATCAGGATCTAGCAAAGAAATCAGAAACCACTTTTAAGTATTTATAACAGAAGAAATTCAGTACAGAAATTGTTTACATGGGAGAAACTTGGAGCAAAACAGGTTTATTAACGAGACAAAAGTGAAGGAGGCTGAGTTACAGATAAGCCTGAGAAACCAGGGTCACCTAGCAGAGACTGGAACCATGACAGCCCTGTCCAGCAAGAGCTGAAGCCAGAGAGGAGACCCATCAGTCACTTGAGAAGTTGTCCAAGTTAGGGGAGCTGTGGCCTCGGGTTTCCCCTACTCCCCATCTCCTCCATGATCTCATGCCAGTACCTCCCACTAGCCAGTCACTAAGGGCAGCCAGTAACACTGGAGCTCAGGGAAAGCAAACTGGAGATAAACCCCTCTTTGCTTGCAATGCAGATCAGAGTAGGATAGAGGCTGGTAACACAAGGAAGGGAGAGGAGAAAGCACCATATAGTGAATAATCTCAGGACATCCTCCTGAAGGTCACCATCTGACCCTAACTGAGCTCTCTTGAACCTCAATAGTGGGAAAAAAAATCTTCATGAAGGTTTACGAATCCAAGGGGGCAGGGATCATAGAATCTGGAAGTTATCTTGAGCCTGCCTGTGGTTCTTGGAGAACCTACTTAAGCTCCCTTCTCTTGGGACTTTCTATTTATCTTTCTCTTCCCTCCCACACCCACCACTACTTCCTTGCTTAAACTTTCCCTGTGGTCACTAGTCAGAATTATATAGGTTTTCTGGGGAAAACCTCAACTCTTCTTCAGCTGGCTGACAGCTTTGGTTTGGGGTTAGAATAATTGAGTCAAGGAGAGTGTCTGCAGAAGAGTTGCTCAAGTTTCAGAGGTGGGATCAGGCCTTTGAACATCTGCACAGGAAGTGATCCCTGACTGTTATGGTGGGTTTTTGTTCCATGTGTCACCACATGTTGCCAAATATTTGAATTATTTGGTTCATGTCTTTGCAAATCTAAATATAGATTTCTTTCTTTCTTTTTGCCTGTACCATGTGACTTGTGGGCTCTTATTTCCCCAGTCAGAGATCAAACCTGGTACCCGGCAGTGAGAGCGCAGAGTCCCAACCACTGGACCTCCAGGGAATTCCCCAGATTTCTTGAGGACAAAAACTTTGTCCTATAGAATTTTACATCTCATAACATGGTGCTACTCAAATATTAGGTTTTGCAATGTTTTTGATTGAAAGGTGAAGGTCCCTAGATGGGGAAAGATAAGCTCTACTGTCTGCTGTTTTGGTTAAGTTACATAATCTCTAAGCCTCATGTTAAGGCTTTTAAAGATAAAAGTTTAAGTATAAAGTGCATGCTTCTATAACCTGTCCAATTACATCACAAGCAATTTGAGGGCAGGGCCAATATCTTGCACTTTCATGTATAGCGTCTAGCACATTGTCTTGCAGAAATAAGATGCTCAATACATGTTTAATAAAGAAAGATCTGATTGAAAAATCAAAGATAAAGATCGGCCAGTCTGCAATGTGAAAAAGCTTTTAATGTTTACATTATTTAGAGTTTTCTATTTCTTTGTATTAAGTTTAGTTGTAAGAAAAAAAGTTAGAAATCTAGTTATCAAGGATTGAAAACTCAAATGCCTACCAAGGATCAAGCAAGTAATGAGAATTGAACCTGTTTAAGAAAAATATGTGTCAAAAAAAAAAAAAAAAAAAAAGGAATAGTGGGGATTGTGGAGAACTGGTGATTACTTTTTAGTATTTATTTATTTGGCTATGCCAGGTCTTAGTTGCAGCATGTGGGATCTAGTTCCCTGACCAGGGACTGAACCCATGTTTCCTGCTTTGGGAGCTCAGAGTTTTATCCACTGGAAACACCGAGAGGTGGTGATTCCTGGAGATTTTTAAGTGTCTACTGCAATGTGGGCAGCTGATGTTCTGTCCTGGCCAGCTGTCAGATAGAAGAGTGGCAGCATTATTGTCAGAACTTCTGAATATGTATATAGAATTTCTGTAGTCATGTTTGTGGTAATATTAGCCAGTTAGAGGATTCTGCTAAAAACAATACATACATAAAAAAAAGAGCTCATTGTAGACTTCCAGGTGTTCATAAGGTACCTTTTTAAGATTGCTTTGGCAATTGTCTCATGACTTTGGAGCTCTACCTGCCTCTGGCTTCCTTTCCAGTTTTAACTGGAATACTTTATCGATGCAACTTTCTGTTGTATTCAGTTGAGTTGCAGAGGTAACTACGAAACAGAAAAGAGTGCTGCTAGTTATTGCTGAACTTTGACTTTCTAGATTATTTTCTACAGCAAACCTTTAAAAAAATATATGAGCAATAACAGATTTTCAACCAACCAACAGATGATACAAAACATGTCCACAAAGGTTAGAGCCCACAAAGGTTATGTTCAGATGTGGTCAGCTCGGAGAAGGGCAGCACCCTGTTGATGAGGCTAGGCTTATGAGTCCTTGTGGCCAAACAACCAGTTCGTTTCATGCACAAACCCCCTCTATGTACCAGCAGAGAGCAGTGGTTCAAACAGGGCCACTTGCGTTTCATAAGATCAACTCCAATTTGCAGTTGATTTGATGTTGAGGGGAGCTAATAAAGGTAATAAATGAGTCATTTTCCAACATGATATAACTAGAATTGGTTCTTGGCCCAGAAAGATGTGAGTCAGTTTAGTCCTGATTCAGTTCCCAGTCTGATGCACAGTGACTCACTTCCCTATGTGATGTCATGTTTGTTCCTTGTAAGATTTGACCTCCTCTTTGTTTTGTTGTATTAGGGTTAGCTTTTTTTTTTAATAGAAGAAAATGAAAATACTGTAGAATAAGATGAAACACTCCAAGGAATACAGAATCAGACAAATAAAGAAAAGCTTGATTTTCTCACGATGAGCCTGAAGGAGTAATTAAGCTTTAAATGTCTATATTGTTGTTTCCATCTATTAGGATTATTAATTTCCAAACAGCCTAGCTATTAGCCAACATTTGATTAAAAACATTTTGCATGCAAAAGAAGGAAAATTGGTATAACATCACTTCAATTATTTGGTGGATGTATTTATACAAGGCAGCTGCGTCTGAAAAAAGTTAACAGTAGATGGTCAGATGACAGAGGACAATGGATTGATATTTCCAGAAACATATGTTAATTTATATACAGAAGGTAAATCAAAAATGGCACATTTGTTGTAAAATTCATGAGCATTTCCAGAATGTGTAGAATTTTAAAAAATACTGTAAAAAAGGGCTTTTTATGCTTATATCAACTGTGAATGAAATTTAGTATTTATATCTTATGTTGGGAGTCAATTTTGAAAGTGAAAGAGAAAAGCAACTGATGCATCTCAGATACCATAGAGTGAAATGAACCGACTTTGGTCTTTTCCTCAAGGCAGACCAAAAGCTCACCCTTGGCAGATAGCTATACTAATAAAGTCAAAGCAGTATAAGTTAAAGTTGTTTCAGTGAGAAGCAAGAGAAATCCCTTTTGGCTAACTTAAGCTAAAAAAGGGGAAATTCTAGGTGATGGCTGAGTCAAAGGAGTTGCCATATAACTAAGACTCACAGCACTTTGGGGGTCCTCAGGCAAGTTACTTCTGGATGTGCTAGGGCCCTGTCAGCTTGCAATTCTGCTCCAACAGCCTTCTGTACCCTGTTCTCATTGTTCATGTTTGACATGCCCAGAAGAATAATCCATCAATTGGCCCACCTTGGCAGGTGTATCTCCCCTTGGATGAGTCATCTCTGACAGAGGAGCTAGCTGCATAATTCTCATTGGGAGAATTGTTATGAGCTGGCCGTCATCCCAGCTTGTGTCTGCTACAGAGACCATTTGGTTTTTTCTCCTACTTCTTTCCCCTACAGCCCCAATCATAACAATGTTTTTTTTTTTTTTTTTTTTTTAAGTCTGTCCTGTAGATGAGTGCTTCTCAAAGTTTTATGCTCATATGATCACCTGGGAGTGTAGTTAAAGCACAGATTCTGATGCAACAGAACTGGGGTACTACCTGAGATTCTGCACTTAGAGTCAGCTCCCAGGTGATTCTGGTCCATGGACCACACTTGCAGTAGCAAGGGTATTTTAGCCACCTAAGTAATACCCATTCTCTCCTCTCATCTTCCTAGTAGCTCAGAGGTCTTTATCCAAGTATTCAGGTCCACCCGTATCCTGTGCATGTGCTGTAGGGAAAATAGGACATACTGTTAGCTCTAATGGTGGGTACCAATTGACTTAAGTCAATCAATTATTCAACATTATTTCCATGTCCTAGAATCTAGAAGAGTGGCTAGTGAGTACTAGGTGCTCAACAGTTATTAAATGAATAATGCATTGATGTGAGCATAGATATATGACATGAGTTTACCCAGTTAAGATGAATTTCAGGACACTGAGTTGGAATGCTCATCTGCAAGCCCCTCTCACCACTGGATGTGAATTCTCATGAGTTGATAGTGACTGGCAGGCTTCCTACAACTGTTAGGGAGTCAGTCTTGCAATGAGGCTGACACTGGAGAAGGCAGAGCAGAGACAGACAGAAACAGGCCACGGATAACACATTGAAACACTGGGTTAACTACTGTGTCCACTAACAGTCATTTGAATCAAAAATCACGTTAACTTTTAAAGCCAATTTCAGTTAGATTTTCTGCTACCACTTGAGTCCTAACTGACAATGAATGGGGAGATGTCTTATTCCATTCCTAGGAAGTCCCGTTTTGATGTAATGTGGATGCCTTTGTGGGTCACCATGGTCAGAAAGCATTTCATAACATCCTGTGGTGTGATTTAGAAAGACTTTCTTGTGGAGGTTTGCTGAGGAAGTGTCCACAGGAAGAGCAGAAGTCTGTGATCTCAGCCTCTCATCCCTCAGCTGGGATGTGGAAGGTTTATGTTCTCGACCCAGGGCCCTACTTCCAGGTTGCTTTCCAGATAGAGAGAGTGAGAGAATGATTTGTCAGTGGGGGTACAAACAGATTCAGGGGCACTAAGCAGCCTGAGCTAGGTGTGGGATATTTTCAGTTGCCCAGGAAAGCCAATTTGGCAGCTCTGGAGCTTTGAGGCCTGCATGGAGACCTGTAGCTTACCTGCCTAGGGATGGTAAGTCCTATGAGTTTGGGGCAGTCCATCCCCTGGGAGAAGGAGGAGGCCCCTGCTGTAGTTGGTCTGTCTAGACTGCTTCAAGTAACCTCCCAGAGTTATTTCTAGACAATTTTGCTTGTCACACATGCTAACCTTAACTCCTGACCTGGCCTGTCATTTAAAATCCCTCACATCCTTCGCCAGTCAGTTCAGGGTAAAGTCAATGAGTTTGTTTTCCAAGACAGTCACCATCTGGCCTAACCTAACTCTTCAGTCTTTTTTTAAATTTATTTTTGGCTATGCTGGGTCTCTGTTGCTGCTCAGGCCTTCTCTAGCTGCGGTGCATGGGCCTCTCATCGCCTAGGCACATGGTCTCAGTAGTCATGGCGCCTGGCCTTAGTTGCCCTGTGGCACGTGGGATCTTCCTGTACTAGGTATGGAACCCATGTCCCCAGCATTGGCAGGCAGACTCTTAACAACTGGACCACCAAAGAAGTCCCTCAGTCCTTCTTTTGTCACTTTTACATTATATCATAAACTCCAAGTGTACCAGACGACCTTCTTCACTCCTAACATTTCCTGTATCATCACTTTTCTGTGCCGGGAAGACTTGTGCACTATGCCTCTTCCTGGAATGCATATTGCGGTGCAGTCTGCCTACTAAATTTCCTCCTCATCAAAGCTTGCTCATCCTTTAAAGTTTCAGCTCAACTACTCCTCTCTCTGGGAAACATTCCCAGATCTTTAATCCACATACCCAGCATAATTAATCATCGCTGCCTTTGCGTTCCCACAGCACTCAGCGCACACTGCAGCTTATCACCTTGTTAAGCAACATAGCAGTGGCTTCCCCTAGATTATGAGTTTCCTGAGCACCAAGAGTTTGTTCTTATTTGTTCTTATAGCTTAAGCCCCACTGGGCTGCTGTCCATAGGATGGATCCTGCTGGCCCCACTGTGGGATGCTGCCTTTTATTCTCCTTTTATTCTCATTAGGGAGCTGCCTTACGGCCAAAATTTACTGAGCTGTACAGGCCTCTCCCTGGTGATAAGAGAATCTAAAGATGGACGAGGTGCAGCCTGTTAAAATGTTGGAATTTGTAACCAAGACTGAAGAGGGCAGAACAAGTTTGGAAGGGGACAAAATTAGGAAGAGGTGAAGCTTAATCTTCTGGAAAAACTTCCCACATGGTCAGTGGGACCTTGTAGAATAGCCATTGACACAGAAGATGATAAGATGATCTAGTGTAGAAATGGAACACTATAATAATTTTTTTTTAAAGTAATTATCCCTTTGACTGCGCTGGGTCTTTAGTTGCAACACAAGGGATCTTTAGTTGCAGCAGGTGGGATCTAGTTCCCTGACCAGGCATCAAACCCCAGGTCCCCTGCATCCAGAGCGAGAGCCTTAGCCACTGGACCACCAAGGATGTCCCCAGGAACAGCACAATACTTTTTAAAATAAAGATTTCCCTTTCTCTGACCTTTTCTTGATATGATTGTGTTGCTGTTAACTTTATTACTGAAGCTTAATCCCAAGGTATCAGGACGTACTCCAAACAGCTGTGAATGCGGCCATTCACTGATTTGCCCCCACCACTTGGACATAGGGGTAAGGCTTTCTGTTTCCACAGTCATGGAGCCTGGGTTGTTCCAGTTAAAGTACTAATGACAGGCACTTAAATTAGACCACACAGAGTTAAGGAAAATCATTGGCCCTTTCATTTTCATCAGGTCAACACACTTTAGAGGTTTGTAGTTATACACTTTGACTTCTATGGGTTTCTAGAACAACAATGTACTGTCCAGAACGATAAGACCCAGCAGGTGATGTGGCTTTTCTGAAAGTTTATTCAGTCACCTCAGGACACACCTAAAGGTAGGCTGATGCCAAAGTACACAAGTCACTGGGTGTGAGCCTGCGGGAGCAGAGAGCGGGAGGACTAATGGAGCCGTTGGCATGGTGACAGACTGCAGGCCCGGTCTGGCCTGCACGGCAGCTGCTCGTGTTCCCAGGATCAGAGCCAGCTGGTGGCTCACAGCAGTGGTTTCTGGGTCCTGGCTCCATCCCAAGACCAGCCCAAGCTCCTTAGCCCTGACCTGGCTGTGGCTTTGTTCTGTCTCCAAACTGTGGTTCTGCCCCCTGAGCCAGAAGGTGAAGCCAGGCCTTTGCACCCTAAACCATGCCCTTCTCCCAGCCTGACATACAGCCTGCTCTGGGTGGGCCTAGGGGCCAGAGGACAGGGCCAGGCCTTTGAGGTTAAACGTGGTCAGTCTAAGAACTTTTATTTAGTGGTTTCGCTCTCTGAAGTGGACTCAGTGGTACATTTCTCTGTTGCTGCCTGTGCGTTGGGCCCCAGGAGGGATGGAGCAAAAACCTGGCAGCACATTACCCTGACCTTGGGACACTCAGAAGGCAGCTCACAAATGGGACTTCACAACTGACCTTGTTTCCACAAGAAGTGTCATTTCAGCTCAGGGTCCCCTAAAGTGAAGTCAGGAATATCACAACATTCTCAAAATAAGATGGATTTTAATCTCTATGAGAACATTTTACAAACACTCCAAAGAAAAACCTCCACGATTTCAGTCTTTTGCCAAGTGTATCTAAATCATCTCTAGAATGTGTCCCTGTCTTTAGTGATCAGAATGGGCGGTCTTGCTATGCAAATCAGCTGCTGGTCCTCCTCAGCCCACTGCCATCCTAAGCTCCTAAGCTCCTCCCCTCCCGTGTGGAGCTCTGAAATATGCTGTTAGAACAGAGTCTTTATTTGCCTGTCCCCGCCTCGGTTTCTGTCTAATTCTCCCCGATTGTGAGAGACACAATAAAGGGGAAAATTTTTTTTTTGTTTTCAGTGCTTCCCTTTTACAAACTCTTTTTTTAGAAACCACAACCTCGGATCCCAGCAGAGGTTCCTGGGGGTTTTAAGAACATCAATCAGTTTCGCAGCTGGAGGCCGAGGCTTTCCTCAGGGAAGACTTTTTACATAAAACAGATTGTACTTTGTCCTTGCCAGGGCAGACAAAGGTTTAAATTAAATATGCAGTAAGCTGCATTTGGCTGCTCGCCAGAGCCTGGGGGAGGGGGAAGGGAGATCTTGTCCCTACTCTCCCCTTCTCTGTGTGGTAGTTGTTTAATTTTTTTCTTCCCCTCAGTGAAAGGAGCCTGGAGTTAAGAGATGCTTGCTCAGGGTTAGGGTTTTCTGCAAGTTCACTGCATGACAAGTCACCTAGCTTCCTGGGACCTCAGTTTCCTCTTCTGTATAATGAAGATTTGGAGATGATCTGGAAAGGTCTTCTTCATACTGAACCTTCTAAGTTATCTCCAATTCTGCTGCCTGGATTTCCAACAAATGCCCCAAACCTCAACTATGAGTAATGCATCTTCACTGGTCCTTGGGTGACTCAGGTGACCAGGCTCCTTTTTCCACAGATCCAGGGACCAGGAATGTCATGTTATAAGAGAAAGGCCCAATAAAACCTGATGAATGGCAACTGACTCTGTCTCTCAGTTTTAGGGGGTAATAGAGAGTGGTGGGGGTTGTCGGGAATTGAAGAGAAAGACCCTTCAAAGAGGACTGAAAAGAGAAAGTGTTAATCGTTCAGTTGTGTCTCTTTGAGACCCCATGGACTATAGCCCATGAATGAATGCAGGGCAAAGGCTAATAGAGTTTTGCCAAGAGAACACAGTGGTCATAGCAAACACCCTCTTCCAACAACACAAGAGAAGACTCTACACATGGACATCACCAGATGGTCAATACCGAAATCAGATTGATTATATTCTTTGCAGCCAAAGATGGAGAAGCTCTATAGTCAGCAAAAACAAGACCGGGAGCTGACTGTGGTTCAGATCATGAACTCCTTATTGCAAAATTCAGACTTATTTAAGTGGGGAAAAGAAAGAAAGTGGGGAAAACCACTAGACCATTCAGGAAGGACCTAAATCAAATCCCTTATGATTATACAGTAGAAGTGAGAAATAGATTCAAGGGATTAGACCTGATAGAGTACCTGAAGAACTATGGACAGAGGTTTGTGACATTGTACAAGAGACAGTGATCAAGACCATCCCCAAGAAAAAGAAATGCAAAAAAGCAAAATGGCTGTCTGGGGAGGCCTTACAAATAGCTGTGAAAAGAACAGAAGTAAAAAGTAAAGGGGAAAAGGCAAGATATACCCATGTGAATGCAGAGTTCCAAAGAATAGCAAGGAGAGATAAGAAAGCCTTCCTCAGTGATCAATGCAGAGAAATAGAGGAAAACAATAGAATGGGAAAAGACTAGAGATCTCTTCAAGAAAGTTACAAATACCAAGGGAACATTTCATGCAAAGATGGGCTTAATAAAGGACAGAAATGGAATGGACCTAACAGAAGCAGAAGATATTAAGAAGAGGTGACAACAGTACACAGAACTATACAAAAAAGATCTTCATGACACAGATAATCATGATGGTATGATCACTCATCTAGAGACAGACATCCTGGAATGAGAAGTCAAGTGGGCTTTAGGAAGCATCACTACAAACAAAGCTAGCAGAGGTGATGGAATTCCAGTTGAGCTATTTAAAATCCTAAAAGATGATGCTGTGAAAGTGCTTCATTCAATATGCCAACAAATTTGGAAAACTCATCAATGGTCACAGGACTGGAAAAAGTCAGTTTTCATTCCAATCCCAAAGAAAGGCAAAGCCAAAGAATGCTCAAACTACCGCATGATTGCTCTCATCTCACATGCTAGTAAAGTAATGCTCAAAATTCTCCAAGACAAGCTTCAACAGTACATGAACTGTGAACTTCCAGATGTTCAAGCTGGATTTAGAAAAGGCAGAGGAACCAGAGGTCAAATTGCCAAGATCCATTGGATCATCGAAAAAGCAAGAGAGTTCCAGAAAAACATCTGCTTTATTGACTATGCCAAAGCCTTTGACTGTGTGGATCATGACAAACTGTGGAAAATTCTTAACCTGCCTCTTGAGAAACCTGTATGCAGGTCAGGAAGCAACAGTTAGAACAACACACTGGTTCCAAATTGGGAAAGGAGTACATCAAGGCTGTATATTGTCACCCTGCTTATTTAACTTATATGCAGAGTACATCATGAGAAACACAGGGCTGGATGAAGCACAAGCTGGAATCAAGATTGCTGGGAGAAATATCAATAACCTTGGATATGCAGATGACACCACTCTTATGGCAGAAAGCGAAGAACTACTAAAGAACTTCTTGATGAAAGTGAAAGAGGAGAGTGACAAAGTTGGCTTAAAACTCAACATTCAGAAAACTAAGATCATGGCATCCAGTCCTATCACTTCATGGCAAATAGATGGGGAAACAGTGGAAACAGTGACAGACTTTATTTTTTGGGATTCCAAAATCACTGCAGATGGTGACTGCAGCCATCAAATTAAAAGATGCTTACTCCTTGGAAGAAAAGTTATGACCAACCTAGACAGCATATTAAAAAGCAGAGACATTACTTTGCCAACAAGGGTCTATCTAGTCAAAGCTATGGTTTTTCCAGTAGACATGTATGGATGTGAGAGTTGGACTATAAAGAAAGCTGAGTGCTGAAGAATTGATGCTTTTGAACTGTGGTGTTGAAGAATACTTGAGAATCCCTTGGACTGCAAGGAGATCCAACTAGTTCATCCTAAAGGAGATCAGTCCTGAATGTTCATTGGAAGGACTGATGCTGAAGCTGAAACTCCAATACTTTGGCCATCTGATGCGAAGAACTGACTCATTTGAAAAGACCCTGATGTTGGGAAAGATTGAAGGCGGGAGGAGAAAGGGATGACACAGGATGAGATGGTTGGATGGTATCACCAACTCAATGGACATGAGTTTGAGTAGGCTCTGGGAGTTGGTGATGGACAGGGAAGCCTGGCGTGCTGCAGTCCGTGGGGTCACAAAGAGTTGGACATGAGTGAGTGACTGAACTGAACTGGGCTGTAGCCCACCAGGCTCCTCTGTCCCTGGAATTTTCCAGGTAAGAATATGGGAGTGGGTTGTCATTCCATTCTCCGGGGATCTTCTCAACCCAGGAACTGAACCCACGTCTGCTGCATTGGCCTCATCCTAACTCACCTCAAGCCAATGATTGCCACTTGGGATGTGAGCTACTCCAGCTGCCAGTTCTTTATTTTGATATGAAACTTCTAAACTTTTAAATATTGGCAACTAATTAAAAAAAAATCTTGTGGGTCTCACAAAATAGACTAATAGGACTGTGGAGTAAATTCAGCTTGAAGAGGGTCAGTTTGCCAGGTTCATGGACTTTGAGAAGATAAGAATTTCTGTAGTCTCTATGTCACAAGCTGTTCAGAGAATCTGTGCATTTAAAGTGTGTTGTAAACTGCAGAAAATACTATAGATCTGAATGGTAGAACTTTAGGTTGTTCAATCATATTTTTCAATATAGAAAAGTTACACTGGAGGATAAGATTCAGGAAAATAACTTTACCCATATTCAGGCTGCCAATCAATTTTTGGCCTGAGAGTTAATGGTTTTTTTTGTTGTTGTTGTTAAAAATAATTTCTAATGTCTACTTCCATGTTAAAAAAATTTGACTTCATGTTTTTTGGGAAAACATTCTGTGTAATGGAAGACATATTCAAGCTTCAGAATTGTAACTTGCCTTCTGTAATAATGGTAGACTTGTGTGTTGTTATTAGCATATTATTAATAAATGAGCATATTATTTTAGTATATAATTGAATATGTTAAGATTTGTATTGTAAAGGTAATATGCATTTTAGTTTTCTGTCATTTGGATACCTGTGTGTTCTATAAAACTAACAGTTGCAATAATAAGTCTGCTAAAGAGAAGTAAATGAGAGAAGTTTTGTTCTCTTCATGTTAAACTTAGGCATAGTCTTTTTTATCTTGAGAAAGAGAGAATCAAATGCAAATGGGATTAATCCCTTAGAACATTCACTTAAGTGGCTAGATTAACTTTTGCTATTTTCATTGTATAAGAAATGCAAATTTGAATTTGAAGAATGTATTTGAAATGCACTCAATTATTCAACTACTATGCAAGTAACATTAGAACAAAGTAATTTATTGGGAAACAAGACAAAATGATTTTTCTTGAAATGCCATAACCTTACTAAGTAAAATAACTGAAGTGGCACCTAAATATAAAGGCATTTCCTTATTCATGGATAGATAATAATTCTCTTTTCAGTTTTTTCCTTTATCTTAGTAACCTATTAACATAAGGACTTCATTTTTTTCTCATCTAGAGTTTGTGCCATTTTCTTACCTTGTATCTAAGCTTTTTATCTTTTTGTCTAATGTATACAGTAGGTCTCTGGGATTTGATCCATTAATTTATAGCTTCTAACATAATTTACAAATATATTTTGTAGTTTGAAGCTTTCACTTTTAGTATAAATTGAAGGACACAAGTAAATAGAGTTTCTCTATAAGCAGAGCAACATGTGAAATATTTACCAAATGAGATGGCGCAAGTGTAATCAGAATGAACTCTGCCATGCTTAGGAGAAACACCAGCTGTAAACAACTGTTCCAGACTTACTGGTTCTTTTTAACAACAAGTTGCAACTGTGTAATTATTATTGCTAGAGTAATTATAGTATAGGGAAGCACTGTAACATTTGGCGGCTGTGCTAGTCTGGATAACTAACCACTAGCTGCCACAATAGACCAACTCTGAAGTCTCAGGGGCTTTACACAACAAAAAATGTCTTTCTTGTAAACACGAAATGATGTAGTCAGCAGGGATTTCCTTCCACCCAGAGGCCCCAGGCCCATCATCTTGTGGTGCTGCTATATTAACATGTGGCTTCCAAAGTCGCTGCAAAGAGATGGAAAAACGGGAGGGATCCTCCTTGGTCTTACCGATTAATCTTGACCTGGAAGTGATACCTGATACTTCTGCTCACCTTTCACTGGCCAGAACTAGACACATGGCTCCAACCTAACTATAGGGAAGGGTAGAAAATGTAGGGGAGGACATCAATTGTTTTGTGAATCTGCAGCCCAAGTACTGATGGTAATTTCTATTTTATATCACACATCTATTTACCTGGTGGTGCCTTGAGACCTTTGCTGCTGGCTCATAACCTGACTGTGACTTCTTTGCTTCTCTAACTAGTTCTATCATACTCTCTCCAGTCTATTTATGGCTCAGATACACAAAAGGAATGATCTGACTGGCTTATTTATCATCATTGTCTGTGGGGGCAGAGCTTTTGTTTAAAGTCATATGAAATGCACTGGCCAGTCTACAGATGACTACTCTTGATTATGTGCCAATACCTGTTTTATCCATCTGTGGAAAGGAGTTTGGAAATAAATTGCATAAAATTTTGGAGGCAAAATGAATAAATAAATTTAATACAATTGAATAGTGAAAATTTAAAAACATATGTAACATTGTTTTCATTGTTATTGTTATAATACCACAATAACTGCAAAATCAAAAGTTCTCAAGGTTTTGTAAAGAACTACAGCTTTACATTTTCCAAGCATATTCAAGTAGCTGCTATGTCAGTCCATAAACTAAAGTGTATAGAAAATTAACTTTGTTTTTTTCAATAGCTGAATTTAATTTCTGTTTCATGTCTCTATTCCATCAAGTGGGAGCAGCTAAATTTTGTTAAATTTCAGGCCTCCCTTACCTGCCCAGGGTTGCATCTAAGATTCAAGAGGTTTATGTAGCATCATGGCATTGGAAGGTACATAATCTTGCCCTCTGTATAAATCCCCCCTAGCTTTCATGAGCTACTAACCATGACAGAGACCACCACTTATCTACAGAATTGATGTTTTTAAGCTGTGGTGTTGGAGAAGACTCTTGAGAGTCCCTTGGACTGCAAGGAGATCCAACCAGTCCATCCTAAAGGAGATCAGTCCTGGATGTTCACTGGAGGGACTGATGTTGAATCTGAAACGCCAGTACTTTGGCCACCTCATGCGAAGAGCTGACTCATTGGAAAAGACCCTGATGCTGGGAAAGATTGAGGGCAGGAGGAGAAGGGGACGACAGAGGATGAGATGATTGAATGGCATCACCGACACAATGGACATGGGTTTGGGTGGACTCCGGGAGTTGGTGATTGACAGGGAGGCCTGGCGTGCTGTGGTTCATGGGGTCGCAAAGAGTCGGACACGACTGAGCGCCTGAACTGAACCTGGCTCATGTAGCTCTCTGTGTGCCCCTAACATGCTGATGCTTCCTCACCCACTACATCACGAGAAGCTCTGTTTCTCGGCTTGTCTTGCATTTATGCATCATTCTACTGCCTCAACACCACTTTGTGGCTTTGGGAACTCAGCAGGACTCGGAGGGGGCCATGAGCTAAGACATAGCGTGCAGGTTTTCCACCTACTCCTATATGTGCCGAACACAGGAATGTATAGACGCCTACAGCTCTCAGATTTCATCTGCAGAAGAGGCATAGTCTTCTGCTCTAGGATTCTTAAGCAAAGCTAGGCATTTTATTTTTCCTCCTTCTGATCTCAAGCAGAGGGCTCAGATTAGGATGGGAGTAGATCAAACTTGGGCTTCCCAGGTGGTGCTAGTGGTAAAGAACCCCCCTGCCAATGCGGGAAACATGAGACACAGGTTTGATCCCTAGCTTGGGAAGATCCTCTGGAGGAGGGCATGTCAACCCACTCCAGTATGCTTGCCTGGGAAATCCCACAGACAGAAGCCTGGTGGGCTATAGTCCACAGGGTCACAAAAAATTAGACACCATTGAAGCTACGTGGCACACAGGCAGGATCAGATGCAGGGGCTCATCTCAGGGGCACACTAGTGTCTTGGTTTTTCTTTCAAATCTCCATACTCTTCCCCATCAGACAAATCTTTTTGAGAACTGGCAACACAGGAGGCTCTGTCCTAACATGTCAGGTTTCTTTCTAAACCTTTTTGCTTTAATGCTTGGCCTAAGCTTATAAAATTTCTGGATTCTGCTGTGTCATTCTCTGAGACAATTAAGGCAGAACATCTCATGTAATGGAGAATGGTGATAACTACAACAGTGTAGATGGATGAAAGTATCTGTTAATATTTCAGAATTTCATTTGTCATTTAGCTGGCAGCCAATATTGCCAAATACTTGTCTTTTAGGAGTTTCTTCAGTCCATAAATAAGAGTTATTTGTCATTGTGCTGTGAGAAGTTCATTGGCTCAAGATTTAGAACATTTATGTTCTAAGTCCTAGTTTTTTCCATTTCTTTGGAAGCATAACTTCTATGTCAATAGTAAGTGCAATTCCAAATGTTTGTCTAGTTTATCTGTGGACTTTGATTCTCTGATTGTGTAGCATTGGGAAATTGACCTAGACTTCATGTTCCAGTTTTTACTATATATTCCCACAGCACTTTGTACCTCAGATACAGGGACTTATGTGGTTTAATAATAATAGTTAATATTTAAGTAGCATTTCTAATTGCCAAGTATTATTTCTAGTGCTTTGCATGTACTAGTTCATTTGTTATTTATTTATGAGATAGATACTGAGATACAATCCAAAATAGAGATAAATTTAAACGTACAGTCTGGTTCCAAGGTCAGTGCTCTTAATTACTGTGCTACACAGTCTCTTAAAATAGAGAATACTTTGAAGGAAAGAAATGAAAAATGTATTATTGTGTTAATTACTGGAGTACTTTCCTAGTTTAATTTATAAGTACCAGTCTTTCAAAGGTAAACTATGATTCCATTCTGCTTAAATTCTGCATAAATTATCCCAAATTTCACATATGCTGAGGAAGAGCTGAATAAATGCTAATATTACCATTATTAGTATTATTAAGCCATTATTTTTCTAAAGTGAATAATACATACATTTATTTAAACTCCTTTCAAAAACGGGTTTAGGCCAGAAATCAACACAAGTTACTCTTTTAACTCCCACTTGGAAATAATAATTCAAAAATAGAACTAACTGGATAATAATTAAGAAATAATTTCCCTTTTATTGAGTTCTGCACATTAAAGGTTTACCCTGGTTAAACAGTGCAATTGAAATATAACTGCGTGATAAAACTTTATTGCCATCTAGTGTCAGGAAGGAACACGGCAGCAGGGTTGCCTTTTCGTTCCTCTTCTGTTGGCAGCTTCCTTTATTGATGTACCTAGATCAATATCAACCTGCACTCCCAGGTGGCACTGTTTGATTGATGGTAAAGACCATCAGCCATTGATTCTGTGGCCTATTTTAATAATTTGATTTCAGAGTAACTCATTTCATGACATTTCTCACTTCCAAAGCATGGTTTATTTTATGAGGATGCTCTCGGGGGACTGTTAAGAATTGTCATCCAAGTTAGAAACAGTGTCTAAATAGTTTGAATGTGCTCAGCCCTAAAAGATTTCTTTACTTTAGCTTCAAGATGCTAAACATGGGAAAAATCTTCATGACTTATATTTAAATTGCTATGAAATGTTTCAGACACTCAGAAGAACATAAAGAATAAAAATTTATAAACCCACTGTATTAAAGATCTATTGCTATGTAACAAGTTGCCTCAAAATGCAGCAGCTTAAACAGCAAGGAAATGGCAACCCACTCCAGTAGTCTTGCCTGGAGAATCCCATGGACAGAGAAGCCTGGCGGGCTACAGTCCATGGGGTCGCAAAGAGTCGGATACGACTGAGCGACTAATACACAACACAAACCAGCAAATATCTGTTTTCTTACGGAGTTTATGTGGGTCAGGAGTCAGGGAGTGGCTTAACTGGATGGTTCAGCCTCAGGGTCTGTTAGACGTACAGGTAAACTGTATGCTGGGGTTGCAGTAATCTCAACCCACTTGAGATTTCCAGGCCCACTTGGGGCTGGAAAATCTGCTTCAAGATCACTCACTCATGTTGGCAGGTTTCTGTTTCTGGCTGGCTGTTTGCTAGAGCCTCAGTTCTACAACTAGAACTTTTTTTTTTTTTTTATTGCCCATGGACTTAGTTGCCCTGAGACATATGGGATCTCCCGGACCAGAGATCAAACCCGTGTCCCTTGGATTAGTAGGCAGATTCTTTACCACTGAGCCACCAGGGAAGCCCTACAAGTAGAACCCTCAAAGGACTTGCTTCTCCCGGACTCAGAAGTGGGGTGGGGGTCGGGGGGGAGGGGATGGGAGGGTGGATGTGAGGAAGAGTGAGGGAAGCCACAGTCTTTTTCTTTGAACCTAATCTCAGAAGTAACTTTAGCTTCTACCAGATGTTACTAGCCACACAAACCAGCCTCAGTTCCAGGTGGCAGAGGACTACAAGAAGGTGTGAATAATGGGAGGTAGTCACCATTGATCACTGGGGTCATCTTGATTGATGGCTGCTTACTAGACCATCATCAAGCTTTTTTAGTTTTTCTAATTAGAGTATCATTGCTTTCCATTATTGTGTTAGTTTCTGCTGTACAACAAAGTCAATCACTTATATGTATACATATATCTCCTTCCTCTTTAACCCACACCCCCCCCCCCCACCAACCCCACCCCTTTAGGTCATCACAGAGCACCAGAGTTGAGCTCTGCCTACCTAAATGGTAATCATCATTCTGAATTTTATGTTTTTCAGCACCATAAGTGTTTAATACTTGTCTTAGCCCATTCAGGATACTATTAATATAACAAAATACTACAGACTGTGTGACTTTTTAAAACAGAAATTTGTTACTGGAAGCTGGAAGACTGAGATCAAAGTGCCAAGTATGGTCAAGTGAAGGCCGGCTTCAGGGTCGCAGACTTCTTATCTTCATATAGCAGAAAGGGAAAAAGGAGCTCTCTTGTCCCCTTTTACAAGGCTAAGCTCATTCATGAGGGCTCCGCCTTCATGATTGAATCACCTCCCGAAGGTCCCACCTCCTGATATCATTGCATTGACCATTAAGATTTCAATGTATGAATTTGAGACAGACACGAACTTTTAGATCGTAGCAATACTATTACCATATATGTATGAATCCATAAAGGATATACAGTAGGTATTTTTTCAAGCTTTGTAGAAGTGGCATTTTAACATAAATATCATTCTGTCACACTGCTCAACATGTTTTCTGAGATTTATCCATGTTGATACCTGAAATTCTAATTTTCCCTTTAACCCATTTACAGTATTTCTTGTATGCATATAATATATTTTATTTTAAAATTTCCTCTACTGGACATTTAAGTGATTTTCTTTCCTTTTGTTATTCCTGCAATTATAATCTTTCTACTTGTCTCATATACTATAATTATTTAGTCACAGAGTCATGTCCTACTCTTTTGTGACCCCATGGACTGTAGCCCTCCAGGCTCCTCTCTCCATGGAAAGACAAGACTACTGGAGTGAGCTGTCATTTGCTTCTGCAGGGGATCTTCCTGACCTGGGGATTGACCCTGTTTCTCCTGCTTGGCAGGAGATCCATTACCACTGAGCCACCTGGGAAGCCCATATACTATAGTATTTATACCTAAAAGTACTATACAGGTATTCCCAGCTTGAAGGATGTGCGTCATTTACCTAGTTACTGGATGCTGCCAGATTTCTCACTCCTGGTTTTTTCTTCTGCTTCTCTTAAATTATCTCCAATTTTTCCTAGTGAAGATTGTATCTTATATATGTCCAAGTCCTTCAGTTCATCTCTCATTGCTCTTAACTAAATAAAGTTCATAATTTTAATGTCTCTGTCTCTCTGTGCTGCATTCTGGATAAGTTTTTCACTGGTATCTTCCAATTCACTAATTGTTTAGTGTGTCTGGACTAGTATTTTCCTGATTATTGCATTTTTAATTTCAGTGATTCTATTTTTGCTTCTAAGATTTTAAATGGACTCTGTCTGTCTTTCTCTTTGCTTTTTCTTTTTTGGCTTTTGCCTTACAAATTCTTGCTTCATAAGATGAAATGTATACCATACTGAATTACTGAATATACTTATTTTCAAATTTTGCAAGACTCAAATATTAATTTGTTTTGGATTCCATTTACATTTGGATTACAGAAGTTTTGGCTATCTTTCTTTGCATATTTTTCATGGCTTTGGAACTTTGGGTTGTGGACACATTTTGAGGCACGGGTATTCTGAATAAAACATCTACTCTCTTTCTACTCTCATAAGGATGAGATGGGATCTGTGATTTATACAAAGTAATGCTTATTTTGTAAGCTAACTATAAAGCTTTAATTAAGCTCCATGGAGAATTCCATTTTTTCACCCTTTTGTCATTAGTAAAATTTTGTTCCAGTGGGCCAGGCTTGTTGATGCTCACGAAAGTGATATGCGTCCCTGTTTGGGCTAAAGTGTTTAAGCAGTAGCGCAGGACAGGATGGTAGTAACTGCAATAATTACTGAGAGATATCGAAGGGGAGTGGACTTTCCTGGTGGCTCAGTGGTACAGTATCCTCCTGCCAATTCAGAAGACACGGGTTTGATCCCTGATCCAGGAAGATCCCCTGGAGAAGGAAATGGCAACCTACTCCAGAATTCTTGCCTGGGAAATCCCATGGACAGAGGAGCCCGGCAGGCTACAGTCCGTGGGGTCACAAAGAGTCAGACATGACGCAGAAACTGAAGGACAACTCCAAGGGAAAGGTCAATCTTGGGAAACCAGTGTTGTCTTTCTTAACCTTTTATAATTATAGCTCCATCAGATAAGAAGATTTGGTTAATCTTTATTTTCTGTTGTTTCTATTATGAAAACAGATTGTGTGTTCTCCCACACTGCCCTCCCCTGCCTAATATAATATTACACTATGATATGAAATAAACTTTCAAATCACACTCACCAGTCTGGAGATTCAGACACATTTTTGCTCCTTCTTACTTGAGAATGACTGTCTGGGAACACAATTTAACTGTTTCTTCCCACACAGAGGGTCTCTTTCTATGGCCAGTGTTGGGGGATCCAAGTTCTATTTTATTAAGGAAAGTAACAATTTTCCTTTTAGAGGTTGGAAACAACACACAATTCCTATCTCAAATTTTCAGACTTATTTTTTTAGAAAAAGAACATGTATTATGTGTAATGTATGTTATTACATAGTCACTGAAGGAATTTTAGAAAGTCTGGGAAAGTAGAAGATGAAATATATCTAGAAATCTATGTTTTACAATTAACTATTAATATTTTGATATATTATTTATATAGAAATCATTTTAAAGTAATATAATATCTACTGTTTTGACCTAGCAGTAAGTTGTGAATATTTCATATATCAACAAAGTACTTTTATAAAACATATTTTTAAATGCAAATGTTAATATCTATAGATTTAAAAATATCTTAGCAGTGTTTTTTCAGTTGCACTGAAGACTGATGGAGAGGATTGATCTATGCATTATTCATATACTGATTCATTTCTTCAGTGCACATTTTAAGTTGCCAGTTTGTTCTAAGAACATTGCTAGAATCTGGGTGTACAGAGCTGAGTCAGATGTTTTCAGTTTCATTTTCATTTTCACAGGCTTAGAGGCTAGTGGTTGGGGCAGGTATGTTAGCAGGTCGGTAATGTAATGCACACAGTGTAAGGCAGCACTGGATAAAATGGAGAACAGAGTAAATGCCCTGTTTTATTACCAGCCACTCCCCTCTGTTGTGAGAGGCACTGATTTATGTACTCTCAAGAAAGAGAAAAAACCCAAGATGGAGAATCTGTAAGGGAAGGAGTTCAGCCTCTTCAGCAGCAAAAGTCAGAAAGTCCAAAAGGCTACATCCTCATGGAAAAGGGCTTCCTAGGTGGCTCAGTGATACAGGATCTGCCTGCCAAGGCAGGAGACAAAGGAGACATGGATTTGATCCCTGGGTTGGAAAGATCCCCTGGAGAAGGGTATGGCAACCCACTCCAGTATTCTTGCCCGGGGAAATTCCATGGACAGAGGTGGGTTATAGTCCATGGAGTCACAGAGAGTCGGACACGATGGAGTGACTGAGCACGCACACATGCAAGAAGAGATCAGGCAGAAACCTTAAACATTTAAACCTGGTGCTGGGTGGAAGGAGGAAAACCAAATTTCCCCTGAAAATGGAAACCACAAACAGGTTCTCATTTTGATTTATGGTCTAAATTTGCTCTACCAATATGGGTCAAAAATTTCAAGGAGAGAATTTAAAGTGGTCTCAGTTTGGTATCGACTCATATGACTAGCAAAGACGAAGTCAAATTCTTTTGGAAAAACTTGACTTCCATCCAAACTGACATTAATTGATAAGACTCCATCAACAATAACTATATCTCAATTTCAGTGATGATATAATATGAAAAATAAACATCATAGAAACAATGAAACACAATTACTATTTGGGGAAGAACAGATCAAAGTGTCTTAGAATTCAGCCTGTAGGCTTCTAAAACTATCTCAGAAAAAAATAAAGAGACAACACTGATTGGAAGCAAATTATGGAAGTGAGTCCTCCATCTACTCTCTTTTTAAAAAATTGTTTACTCATTTATTTATGTGGCTGCTCAGGGTTGTAGCTGTGGCGTGTAGGATCTTTGATCTTTAGTTGTGGCATGTGGGATCTTTAGTTGTGGCATGTGGGATCTAGCTCCCTGACCAGGGATTAACCTGGGCCCCTGCACTGGGAGTGGGGAGTCTTAGCCACTGGACCACCAGGGAAGTCCCCCTTCATCTGTTCTTTTGTTGACACTAGAAGTCCAAGACACACTGTTCCAAATGTTGCTACTTTTACATGTCCCAGTGGCATCATGGCCAACCTAAGCTTCTCGAAGCTAGGAGCGTAATTCTCACCGTGAATATCCCAGTTCTTAGTCTACTGCTTAGTGCAAAGCATGCGTTTGCTTCGGTGGCCCTAACAGGATACCATAGACCGGATGACTTAAACAAAAGAAATTTATTTTCTTATAGTTTTGGAGGCTAGAAGTCCAAGATCAAGGGGCCAGCAAGGTTTGTTTCTGGTGAAGCCTCTTTTGCTAGCTTGTAGATGGCTGCCTTTTGCTGGGTCCTCACATGTGTTTTCCTTTGTGTGTGTATGGAGAGACAGCTCAAGTGTCTCTTTCTTATAAGGACATCAAATCCTACTGGATTCTGACCTTATTTATCCCTTATTGCCTTTTTTTCCCCCCCAGCTGGGCCAGGCAGCATGTGGGATCTTAGTTCCCTGACCAGGGATTGAGTCTGTTGTGCATGCCCAGGGAGCATGGAGGCTTAACTAGTGGACCACCAGGGAAGTCCCCCAGTTGCCTTCTTTAAAGGTCCTATCTCTAAATAATCACATTGGGGGCTTGGGCTTCAGCACATACATTTTGGTGGGGTGAGGTGGGGGACACAATTTAGTCCCTAACAGCATGTCTTCAATAAGTATTTGTTAAATTAACATCACTTATTTCTATAGGTGTCCCTATTTCTGATGGTTATATTCCCTTAATGTAACTTAGAACTGATCTTTTAGGTTTTTGTATGCATGACTGAATTTGATATTTTCCTTCCCCTTGTGGATCCTGAAGAAATTACTCTTTCAGGTATTCACCAATATTTCATAATTGTGAGTATATACAACACAATTTCTAGAATGCCCAAAATGAAAAGACAGAAATAATCAAATGTTGGCAAGGATATGGCGCAGCAGGAATGCTCACACATTGGTAGGGGGAGTGCAAATTGGCAAACTCTTTGGCAACATATTAAAGCTAAACACATGCACACACAAAGAATAAAAAAAAAGGAAAAAAAATAAACCAAACACATGCATACCTATGACCCCAGAAAATTTACTCCTCAGTATTTATGAAACAGAAATAATACATCCATATGTTCATCAGAAGATCCAGATGAAAATGTTCAGAGCAGTACTGTTCATAGTAGCCCCAGACTAGAAATTACCTAAATGCCCATCAAAAATAGATGAATAAGCAAATTCTTGGTATAGTCCCTCAATGATGTCTTATACAGGGATGAAAATGAATGATCTGCACCTATGGGCAGCCGCACAGATGAGTCCTATAAATATAATGGTAAGTGGAACACTACTTACTGTGTTTGTAAGTGTCCTGGCACAAGTGGGTGGTGGAAGCGGATCACCCCAGGTATAGGGAAATAAGGATGTGCACTGTGTGTAGAGAATTTAAAAACAATAATAAAACTGACTAAAAGTCAGCTTTTCTTTTTTATTATCAACATGTGCTGTTATTCAAAGCATTGTAAATTATCAGACACTCCTTCCTGTTGAGGTAGACCATTTCTTTCCTCACCTTCACCCACAGTTGCCCCATCACTGGAGTGAAAGAAGTCCATCATAAAAAAGTATATACTATATACAAAAAACAGGCAAAACTGGTCTATGCTGATAGCAGTCAGGATAGTTTTTTATCTCTTTGGGGGCAGTGCCTGAAATGGTGCAGAAAGGGATTCTAAGGGCTGGAAATATCCAGAGTATTGGTTACAAGGATGTGTTCAATTTCTGAAAATTTGTAGAGCTGTTCTTTTATTATCTGTGTACTTCTCTGTATATTAGACTCCAACAAATTTTTCTTTTAAACTACAACTTATTAGGTGTACTTAAGAGTGATCATTTTGCCCAGGAATGTATTTCTGGCTTGATTTTGGGAGGAAATCTTTCTGTCTGCTTTGATGGGAATTTCCATCAGGATCACTCTGTAGCCTGTGGCATATACGTTTAGAACAGACTCCTAAAAATTCAGCACAGACATTTCTTGAGTGCTTGTGACACCGAATAGGTATGAGCTCCCTGTTCTAATGATAAAATAGAGGCAAGAAGAGAAACTGTCTTACAAGGCACAAAACTAGACATTTACCTTGAAACACAGATAGCAGAAAACCTATAATCTCTCTCCTTTGCTGGTTCTGTGGAATGTGAATTCTTTTTGAGGTCATTGCCTTTGCAGAAGAGGGACGGTGTTGGAGCTGGAAGAATGAGAGTGAGTGGGTGGAGTCGATAGATGCCAAAAGAAGCTAACGAAGAGCAAGAAAGAGGAGAGAAGACTTTGCTTCTTCTATCCCCATTAACCAGGGTAGATAAAGAGATTAAACAGAACCAAACCATCATTCATTGTCACTGAATAACAGAAAAGACATCACTCCAACAAAAAAAGTAGGAAGGATGTCACCTCAGGATAAAGGGTTCTTAAAATTGAGTAAGTTTTACTTTGTGAAAAATCTACTTCATTGCACTTATTTTTTATATTATCCTACAAACTAGTAAAACTTCTGGTATTTGAGAATGACCTCTGCTCTAGCCTATGGGTCAGCCAATTTTTTTACAGAACGCGTGATAAAATAAACATCTTTGGCTTTGGGGACCACATTCTCTGTCGCACCTACTCAACACTACCATTGTAGCACTAAGCAGTAAGAACAATACATAAATGAATGGGTGTGGCTATGTGTCATAAAACTTTTGGACAGTAAAACTTTTGGACACAAATATTTTGAATTTTATATGATTCCTTGGGCCACAAATATTATTCTTGTTTTGATCCTCCCCCTCTTCTAACCACTTAAATTTAAGGCAAAAGCCATTTAATTTGTAAAACTTAGCTGCAAAAAAAAAACAAAACAAAACAAACAAACAAAAAAAACCCAACAGATGGTGGGCTGGATTTGTCCTGCAGGTCATTGATCAGATTCTGGAGCTTTATTCTGACATCTGCACCTTCATTCAAACTGTTTCCACTGCATGTCTTGTCTTCCTGCCTTCCTTTCACCCTTTGACCCTTTACAACAGCTCTTCTACTGAGTTCTGCCCGAGCCTTTTGGTGGATCTCCTTCACATGCTGACTTCTAGTGGCTCTGCCTTTTGCCAGCTGGAGGACCTTGGGCAAATTATTTAACATCTCGTTGTCTTAGATTTCTCACCTGTTAGATGGAGATAATACTAGTATCTGCCTCATGGTATTGTGTGTTCCTGTGGGCATTAAATGAGATAGAGCATATATGAGGCTTTTCAGGTGGTGCTGGTGGTAAAGATCCCGCCTGCCAATGCAGTAGACATGAGAGATGCTGGTTCGATCCCTGGGTCAGGAAGATCCCCTGGAGGAGGGCATGGCAACCTGCTCCAGTATTCTTGCCTGGAGAATCCCATGGACAGAGGAGCCTGGCGGGCTACAGTCTAACAGGTCTCAAAGAGTCAGACATGACTGAAGCGACTTGGCACAGCACACACAGTGCACATAAAGCACTCAGCACACTATCAGATGTACTAAATGCTCATAAGTGTTATTTAAGTTATTTAGTGTTACTTAAGTTAAGCACTTATGCTATTTGTGTTTTGTATGTAATAATTTTGTTCCTTCATTGAAAGCTTCCTAGTCTCTAATGTTTCTCTTGTGTTCTTGAAATAATAGCCTAGGGCTGTTTAAAGCAGGTGCCATAGATATTGAAAGTTAAATACTAAACTTAAGAAAGTTAAAAATTTCTAGAAACAGTAATATGGAAGGTAGGAGTCATAGTAGCAGCCCAGGCCATAACTACTCCTGGAAACGAGGGCAAGCTTGTATGGCATTCTCAGGCTCTCAGTTTGGTGGCTCTTCAAATTCCCTTTCCTTAATAAGTGTTTGTTCAGTTGTGGAAAGGTTAAGGGCTCCTTGTGGGGAAGGCAGAGCTAGCCCCCTCAGCTCTTGCTCCTTATTAAGAATAGTTCCCCTCTAGCTCCAAACTTGCTTACTTCCCCCAACAAGTCTAACTCACAGACCACCCCACGCAACATTACTGGGTGTTTAACAGCCACCTTCACACACTCCTGTGGGATCTTACTATTCCAAGTGACGTTTGAATGTATTCCTCTCAACCACATGTCACATTCTTCACAGAAGGAATTTTGATAAATACAGCATTCTCTGTCTGGTTCATTTCCTATGATAACTTAGTGCTTCCCTGCCTCCTAACCCAACTCATTGACCAACTGTTATCAGTTTTTGGTTAAAAACCTTTGCTCTGTAGGGAGGCAAACTGCAGTATCTATCTTGGATTGAGTCCTCTGGTTCAGCAGAGAGAGAGAAGGATCATGGGTAGAGATGAAGGTGTTTCAGAAGATTTTCTGTGAGATATTGAGGTGAACTGCTATTTGGATGTTTCAGAGGGACACTGGATTGGGTGAAAGAGGCAGTCTCTGCATTTCAGGATGGTTCTATCGTGTCTGAGAGCTTCCAGGGTGGGTACAAGTTTGCGACTCTGTCTGATGGGAGGGGACTGACAATGGGCTTCAGGGGGGATGAAAAGGTGCCCTCAAGCAAGTTTTCTCACGGAGAAGGCCTTGTCCACTGGGAATGAAACCTGGGAGTGGAGAAACAATTGATATGGAAAATGTATGGGGACTAGGAACATGGACTTTGGTGTTAAATGTTCTACCACTTACTAATAATTATGGGCTACTTCTATGTCTAGAAATAGAGATGATACTCTATAGGGCTGTTGAAAAGATTAAGGTTAATACATGTAAAACTTGTGGCAAGAGATGTTAAAATATCAGAAAGAGACATGGTCAGTAACATATGAGATATTTCTGGTAATGTGACCCCATTTGAATCTATAAAGAGTAGTCTGGCATTTAGACACATGATTCACATATGTTTCCATGTGCCTTGGGTGGCCATGAAATTAACTCCCTCCCCCTCTTTTATAAACCACATCCCTTTAATAGAAAACTGCAGCAAATCCATGCAATATGTGAAAAGGACCACTTATTTATTATCACTACATGTCAAAAACCATCTGGACCATTTTCTTGTAGCAGATGTTTGCCAAATTAACTTTGGAAACAGAGAATTCATGTAGGGTATTTCTGTTAGCACAATGAATGCAACTAGGACACATACAGATAAATTTTTCAAAACAATATTAAGCCATATTATAGTTAGGTAAAAAACCATGGTGGATGCACACATTTTTAGAATTTGCAGTATGCTCAGGAAACATCAATAACCTATCCTTGAACTTAAAAGAAATTCATGTAGAAATGATCTGAAATTCACAGCAGCTTAAAACATTTGACCTTGAAGATTTAAAAAACATTTATCTTGTCTGTGGGAATGGTAATTATTAAGTGTAAGAAATGGAATATTTCCTGCTGTATCAGTAAACAAAGGATGTCACAGTCATCAGTGATTGCAGACCTCCACTGTGAGCCAGTGAGCACTGAGGAAACTCAGGATGTGAAACACAGGATACTGGCCCCAGAGAACTGAGGTGCATATCAAAGGAATGATTTCAGTGAGCCCAGAATCTTGCATCTTCCCATAATAGAAAAGTGCTAAATTGCTTAACTGGAGCTATCTGGTTTTCATTTAATTCACAATAATCTTGTGACATTCAGACTACCTGCCTATTGTTGCAAAACTTCTATATAACCTGGCTTCACCCCACCATAGTAAAGAATCTGCCTTCAATGAAGGAGACCCCAGTTCGATTCCTGGGCCAGGAAGGTCCACTGGAGAAGGAATAGGCTACCCACTCCAGTATTCTTGGCCTTCCCTTGTGGCTCAGCTAGTAAAGAATCCACCTGCAATGTGGGAGACCTGGGTTCGATTTCTGGGTTGGGAAGATCCCCTGAGAAGGGAAAGGCTACCCACTCCAGTATTCTGGCCTGGAGAATTCCATGGACTACACAGTCCATGGGGTTGCAAAGAGTTGGACACAACTGAGCGACTTTCCCTTTCCCTTTCCAGCTCTCCTTGTCTTCTCTGAGCAGTTCTCTAAGAGTCACTTGAGATGCTGCCTCCCAGGGTTGAAGTCCGAAAAATTCAAGCTGAATAAAATATAATTCTCAACTTCTAGGCTGTGAATATATTTAACTGTATGTCCAAGGTAAGAGAAACCCAAGTAAGACGGTAGGCACTGAGAGAGGGCATCAGAGGACAGACAGACTGAAACCACAATCACAGACAACTAGCCAATCTGATCACAGGACCACAGCTTGTCTAACTCAATGAAATTAAGCCATGCCGTATGGGGCCACTCAAGATGGACAGATCATGGTGGAGAGGTCTGACAGAATGTGGTCCACTGGAGAAGGGAATGGCAAGCCACTTCAGTATTCTTGCCTTGAGAATCCCATGAACAGTATGAAAAGGCAAAAAGACAGGACACTGAAGATGAACTCCCCAGGTCGGTAGGTGCCCAATATGCTACTGGAGATCAGTGAGGAAATAACTCCAGAAAGAATGAAGGGATGGAACCAAAGCAAAAAAAACACCCAGTTGTGGATGTGACTGGTGAAGGTTACAGTAAGGTCCAATGCTGTAAAGAGCAGTATTTCATAGGAACCTGGAATGTTGGGTCCATGAATCAAGGCAAATTGGAAGTGGTCAAACAGGAGATGGCAAGAGTGAAAATCAACATTCTAGAAATCAGTGAACTAAAATGGACTGGAATGGGTGAATTTAACTCAGATGACGATTATATCTACTACTGTGTGCAGGAATCCCTTAGAAGAAATGGAGTAACCATCATAGTCAACAAGAGTCTGAAAAGCAGTACTTGGATGCAATCTCAAAAACGACAGAATATTCTTTGTTCGTTTCCAAGGCAAACCATTCAATATCACAGTAATCCAAGTCTGTGCCCCAACCAGTAACACTGAAGAAGCTGAAGTTGAATGGTTCTATGAAGACCTACAAGACCTTTTAGAACTAAAACCCAAAAAAGATATCCTTTTCATTATAGGGGACTGGAATGCAACAGTAGGAAGTCAAGAAACACCTGGAGTAACAGGCAAATTTGGCCTTGGAGTACAGAATGAAGCAGGACAATGGCTAATAGAATTTTGCCAAGTGAATGCACTGGTCATAGCAAACACCCTCTTCCAACAACACAAGAGAAGACTCTATACATGGACATCACCAGATGGCCAACACCAAAATCAGATTGATTATAATTTTTGCAGCCAAAGATGGAGAAGCTCTACACAGTCAGCAAAAACAAGCCCAGGAGCTGACTGTGGCTCAGATCATGAACTGCTTATTGCCAAATTCAGACGTAAATTGAAGAAAGTGGGGAAAACCACTAGACCATTCTGTTCAGTTCAGTTCAGTTGCTCAGTCACGTGCGACTTGTTGTGACCCCATGAACCTCAGCACACCAGGCCTCCATGTCCATCACCAACTCCTGGAGTCCACCCAAACACATGTCCATTGAGTCGGTGATGCCACCCAGCCATCTCATCCTTTGTTGTCCCCTTCTCCTCCTGCCCTCAATCCCTCTCAGCATCAGGGTCTTTCCCAATGAGTCAACTCTTCGCATCAGGTGGCCAAAGTATTGGAGTTTCAGCTTCAACATCAGTCCTTCCAATGAACACCCAGGACTGACCTCCTTCAGGATGGACTGGTTGGACCTCCTTGCAGTCCAAGGGACTCTCGAGAGTCTTCTCCAACACCACAGTTCAAAACCATCAATTCTTCAGTGCTCAGCTTTTTTTATAGCCCAACTCTCACATCCATACATGACCACTGGAAAAACTATAGCCTTGACTAGACAGACCTTTGCTGGCGAAGTAATGTCTCTGCTTTTTAATTTGCTTTCTAGGTTGGTCATAACTTTCCTTCCAAGGAGTAAGCATCTTTTAATTTCATGGCTGCAGTCACCATCTGCAGTGATTTTGGAGCCCAGAAAAATAAGGTCAGCCACTGTTTCCACTGTTTCTCCATCTATTTGCCATGAAGTAATGGGATGCCATGATCTTAGTTTTCTGAATGCTGAGCTTTGAGCCAACTTTTTCACACTCCTCTTTCACTTTCATCAAGAGGCTTTTTAGTTCCTCTTCACTTTCTGCCATAAGGGTGGTGTCATCTGCATATCTGAGGTTATTGATATTTCTCCTGGCAACCTTGATTCCAGCTTGTGCTTCATCCAGCCCAGCGTTTCTCATGATGTACTCTGCATATAAGTTAAATAAGCAGGGTGACAATATACAGCCTTTACGTACTCCTTTTCCTATTTGGAACCAATCTGTTGTCCCATGTCCAGCTCTAACTGTTGCTTCCTGACCTGCATATAGGTTTCTCAAGAGGCAGGTCAGGTGGTCTGGTATTCCCATCTCTTTCAGAACTTTCTACAGTTTATTGTGATCCACACAGTCAAAGGCTTTGGCATAGTCAATAAAGCAGAAGTAGATGTTTTTCTGGAACTCTCTTGCTTTTTCGATGATCCAATGGATCTTGGCAATTTGATCTTTGGTTCCTCTGCCTTTTCTAAATCCAGCTTGAACATCTGGAAGTTTACAGTTCATGTACAGTTGAAGCCTGGCTTGGAGAATTTTGAGCATTACTTTACTAGTGTGTGAGATGAGTGCAATTGTGCAGTAGTTTGAGCATTCTTGGCATTGCCTTTCTTTGGGATTGGAATGAAAACTGACCTTTTCCAGTCCTGTGGCCACTGCTGAGTTTTCCAAATTTTTTGGCATATTGAGTGCAGCACTTTCACAGCATCATCTTTCAGGATCTGAAATAGCTCAACTGGAATTCCATCGCCTACACTAGCTTTGTTTATAGTGATGCTTCCTAAGGCCCACTTGACTTCACATTCCAGGATGTCTGGCTTTGGGTGAGTGATCACATCATCATGATGACCTAAATCAAATCCCTTACAATTATACAGTGGAAGTGGGAAATAGATTTAAGGGACTAGATCTGATAGAGTGCCTGATGAACTATGGAGGTTCATGACATTGTACAGGAGACAGGGATCAAGACCATCCCCAAGAAAAAGAAATGCAAAAAAGCAAAATGGCTGTCTTAGGACACCTTACAAATAGCTGTGAAAAGAAGAGAAGTGAAAAGCAAAGGAGAAAAGGTAAGATATGTCCATGTGAATGCAGAGTTCCAAAGAATAACAAGGAGAGATAAGAAAGCCTTCCTCAGCAATCAATGCAAAGAAATAGAGGAAAACAATAGAATGGGAAAGACTAGAGATCTCTTCAAGAAAATTAGAGATACCAAGGGAACACTTCATGCCAAGATGGGCTCAATAAAGGACAGAAATGAAATGGACCTAACAGAAGCAGAAGATATTAAGAAGAGGTGGCAAGAATACACAGAAGAACTGTACAAAAGAGATATTTATGACCCAGATAATCATGATGGTGTGATCACTCATCTAGAGCCAGACATCCTGGAATGAGAAGTCAAGTGGGCCTTAGGAAGCATCACTATAAACAAAGCTAGTGGAGGTGATGGAATTCCAGTTGAGCTATTTCAAATCCTAAAAGATGATGCTGTGAAAGTGCTTCACTCCATATGCCAGCATATTTGGAAAAGTCATCAGTGGCCATAGGACTGGAAAAGGTCAGTTTTCATTCCAATCCCAAAGAAAGGCCATCCCAAAGAATGCTCAAACTACTGCACAATTGCATTCATCTCACACACTAGTAAAGTAATGCTCAAAATTCTCCAAGCCAGGCTTCAACAGTACCTGAACCATGAACTTCCAGATGTTCAAGCTGGATTTAGAAAAGGCAGAGGAACCAGAGATCAAATTGCCAAAACCCGTTGGACCATCGAAAAAGCAAGAGAGTTACAGAAAACATCTACTTCTGCTTTATTGACTATGCCAAAGCCTTTGACTGTGTGGATCATGACAAACTGTGTAAAATTCTTAAAGTGATGGGCATATCAGACCACCTTACCTGCCTCCTGAGAAATCCATATGCAAGTCAAGAAGTAACAGTTAGAACTGGACATGGAACAATGGACTGGTTCAAAATTGGGAAAGGAGTATGTCAAGGCTGTATGTTGTCACCCTGCTTATTTAACTCATAGACATGGACATGAATTTGAGCAAGCTCCGGGAGTTGGTGATGGACAGGGAAGCCTGGCATGCTGCAGTCTGTTGGGTCGCAAAATGTCGGACACGACTTTCTCCTGGGAGGAGAAAGGGTCTGGAGATTGAGTTCAGTCATCAATTGTCAATGACTTAATCAATCATGCAGATGTAATGAAGTCATCAAAATTCCCCAAAAGAGTGGAGTTTGGCGTGCTTTTGAGTTGGTGAACATGGGGAGCTTTAGGGAGAACCATGTGCTTGGTTGGAGAGGGCATGGAAACTCTGTGTCCTTCCCATGTCCCTTGCCCCATCTATGTATCTCTTCCATCTGGCTAAAACCACCCCCTTTATGATAAATTGGTAATCTAGTAAGTAAAGCATTTCTCTGAATTCTGTGAGCTGTTCTAGCAAATTAACTGAACCCAGAGAGGGGGTTACTGGAATATCCAGACTATAGCCAGTTGGTCAGAAGCACAGGTGACAATCTGAACTTGCATCTAAAGTGGGGTGGTGGTGGTAGCAGTGTTGTAGGACTGAGCACTTAATCTGAGGAATCTGATGTTATCTCCCAGTAGATTGTGTTAGGATTGAGTTACACTGCAGGACACCCAGCTGGTGTTGGGGAACTGCTTGGTGTGGGGAAAAAATCCACACTGAAATTGGGTGCCAAGTCTTATTAAGAAACAGAGTTACCTTCTGTTGATTCATAATGAGTGTCTAATTCCTTTTCATTTACAAACAAGCTGTGCTAATACCTGGGAATAAAAAGTCTATTAAGAATTACTCTCTGTATAAATTGTAGTACTATTTTTTTTTTTGGATCTGTCTCTTAAGGCAAAGGAAACAAAAGCAAAAAGTAACAAATGGGGTCTAATTAAACTTAATAGCCTTTGCACAGCAAAGGAAACCATCATCAAAATGAGAAGGCAACCTACTGAATGCAAGAAAATATTTGTCAGTGATACGACCAATAAGTGGTTAATCTTCAAAATATATAAACCACTCATACAACTCAACATCAAAAAACAAACAACCCAACTAAGAAATGGGCAGAAGACCTGAATATACATTTTTCTAAAGACATACAGATGGCTAACGGGCACATGAAAAGATGCTCAAAATTGCTAAATGCAAATCAAAACGAAAATGAGGTATCACCTCACACTTATCAGAATGGCTATCATCAAAAAGAACACAAAATAACAAATGCTGGAGAGGATGTGGAGAAATGGAAATTCTTGTACACAGTTGGTGGGAATGTAAATTGGTGCAGCCACTGTGAAGACAGTATGGCAGTTTCTCAAAAAACTAAAAATAGAACTACTGTGTGTGCTTGTGTGCATGCTGTCGTGTCTGACTCTTTTGCAATTCTATGGACTGTAGCTCTTCAGGCGCGTCTATCCAGGGTATTTTCCCAGCAAGGATACTGGAATGGCTTGCCATTTCCTCCTCCAGGTGATCTTTCCCACCCAGGGACTGAACTTGAGTCTCTGGTGTCTCCTGCAGTGGGAGGTAGATTCTTTACCACTGAGCAAGTTGGGGAGCCCAGAACTACCATATGATCTAGCAATTCCATCCCTGGTTGTATATCTGAAGAAAACAAAAACATTAATTTGAAATGATATACGCTTCCTAATGTTCATAGAAGCATTATTTACAATAGCCAAGATAGGTAGCAACCTAAATGTCCATCAACAGATGAATGGATAAGGAAGATGTGATACGTATATACAGTGGAATACTAGTTAGCTATAAGAAGAATGAAATTTTGCCATTTGCAACAAAATAGATGGACTTGGAGGGTAATTTGCTTGGTGAAATAAGTTGGACAGTGAAAGACAAATAACTGTATAATATCACTTATGTGTGGAGTCTAAAAAATAAAACAGATTCCCAGACAAGGACAAATTCAGGGTAGAGGATTAAGAGTTACAAACTATCAGGATATATGGTACAGCACAGAGAATATAGCCAATATTTTCCCATAACTATATATGGATTATAACCTTTAAAAATAGTGAATTATTATATTGTATACCTGAAATGTATACTATACATCAATTAAAAAAGACAGGGGGAAAAAAATAGAACTAGCCTTTGCCCTCAAGGATCTTTTAGTTTATTTGGGAATCAGATAAAGTAACACATTGAGTGTGCTAAAGGGCTAAGCTTCAGATGTGCCTCCTGTTTTGTGGAAGTCCAGACCAAGGGACCAGGGAGTGGGACTTGAAAGATGAAGGAAAGTCTGCAAAGCAAAAAACAGGCTGGGGGTAGGATGGAACATCATCAGCAGTTTGTGTTTTTGTCATCAACACAGACAAGACAATAGGATAATCATGACTATAAAATCTAATAGCTTTAAAAATGTTAATCTCTCATGTTTTCAACAGGCTTGTGTTAGCTTGAGACTTAATGTACCTTAAAATCCAGTATTTGCCTACCATAAAGTGATAGGATGCTAGAACGTGAAAGCATATTAAACATCTTAAGTTCCTTTCCAATATTAAAAACCTCTTTTTAAAATATGAAAATGGGACTTCCTTGGTGGTCCAGTGGCTAAGACTCTGTGCAGGGGGCTGGAGTTCAATTACTGGTCAGGGAACTAGATCCCACCGGCTACAACTAAGACCCCTCGCAGCCAAAAATAAATATTTAAAAAAACCCAAAGTAATTCATGTTTTTATAGAACATGTGGATCAGAAAAAGCTGAGAAAAAAATCATCTTTAATCCTGCTTCTGAACTGTCAGGACTATTTCGTAGCTAAATACTTGTAGATGCCTGAGATTATTCTCTTGAGGTAAATGAGGAGTCACTCCAAGATAGGAATTCAGACTTAAAGAAAATGCCCATTTCAAGGCTTTTCACTCAAACTGACAAATACAAGACAGCATTTACTTCTGGAAGCCTGAGTTCTGGAGTCCCAAGTTTTCTTCAGAGTCCACCATTACAAACTCTGAGACATGGCATGTTTCCAACCTTCCTAAGCTTTGGCTTTTTTGGCCAACGGGCAATTGCCCACAGAGCCGGGTGATCAACGGACTTCATTTGGCGGCAGCTGTGAAGACCGACCCGGGCAGCTGGAGGCGTGAAGAGCTCGCTTCCGGGAGGCGGCGGGCATCCTGAGGCGCTAACATGGTGCCCGCCTGAGGCGAGGCGGAGGGCAGGTACAGAGATCTGGCCACCAGTCTCCCCTTGCAGAGAGCACTCCAGTAAGACCCCGAATGTGTGTCAAAATCAGAGGCCTGCCCCTCAGGCCGAAGTTCGGGACAAGCAGAGGAGCCTCCTCCACACAAAGTCTGGGTGCCCAGCGGCTGCTCTGCGCTGGGCCCAGGGTCAGGCAAACCCGGGTTTGCTCAGGTCCCTGCAGTCTTCTGGGTCTTTGGCATGTGCGCCCCAGCTGATTTTCAAAGCTAGACATTTTGGGCGCT
Source organism: Cervus canadensis (assembly GCF_019320065.1). Lineage (NCBI taxonomy): Eukaryota > Metazoa > Chordata > Mammalia > Artiodactyla > Cervidae > Cervus > Cervus canadensis. The sequence goes on along the minus strand of NC_057393.1, from coordinate 73,461,521 downwards.
CACCTCTCAGGTACAGCTCTTAAAGGTTGGGGTACCTTGTGTGGGGTTCAAATCCTTTGCTCCTCAGAGGTGTCCTGGGTGCTGTTTCCTTCTGACTGAGGGTCTCCTGCGAATGCTGGCTGCGGGGAGGGGAGAGGGGCCTGTGTCCCAGCCTTTCCCACCTGCTTCCTGTGGACTTCTGCTTTGCCCCATGTGTAGAAGTTGCTCAGTTTTAAGGTTTTTTCCAGCGGAAGTTCTTCCATTTGTATCAGTGTGTGTGTTGTCATCTTGAAACTGATTTTTAAAAGGAAGTAGTTAGTCACATATATATTTTTTAACAATGTCTAAAGTAAGTTAATATTTCTGTCTTCTTCCTGAATAAGATTAATAATTTTAGAAAGTCTGCTTTGAGTAGCTTTTTCATCTTCTGTGCTATTTTTATCTAGTATTTTAATTCCATTTTGTTTTCCGTACAAAAGGTTATCATCATGTATTTATTTTTTAAAAAGTAAACTGTTTTTAAAAGCAGTTTTAGGTTCATGGCAAAATTGAGTGGAAAGTACTTGGAGTTCTCATATACCTTGTGCCCCCATCCTCATTATTTTTATAGTCAATTAATTCTTGCTTAAATTTACCCCAATGGGTTTTCTGTTTTTTGGTGTCCATGCATCCCTTACCTTCCTTCTGCATTTATTTTCACTAATGTGAAGTGAACCTCAATTCTAATTTCTAGAAATGCAAAATAAATGTATACATACTTTTTCAGGGGTGAAAACTGTTTGTTGGGTCTGTGGACTGACTTAGTCATTAGAGTTCCTGTCCCCCCCCCACCCCATTCTTGGTGAGTGAGGTCATTTTCATGGACATTGTTTCTTTTGAGAGTTCCATGCATGCCTGGGGTTCCAGACATCCCAGGAGACATGTTTTCAGTTTGCCTCTGTTCACGTTCATTGGTACTCATGATTCCCCAGTTATTTTTGTTGTAAATAGTTTTGGACTTAAAGAAGAGTTGCAAAGATAGTACAGGAAGCTCCCATACACCCTTCACCCAACTTCTATTACTGCAGCCCTTAGTGAGCATTTGTTTGGCCTTCAGTAATTTGTTAAACATTTCTGACTAAATTCTTAATGGCTTCTGTGGTGTCAGGTGTTAGTCCCAGTTAAGCAAAGGCCTGGGTCCTGTTTCTTCCTTGTGGATGCCTGTCTTTCCTCAGATTCTGTGTTGGTTATTGGCTCTGTGACCTCAGTTTTCTGATTTCATAAAAAATTGTTAATTTGCAGTTTCTTTAGCTTGTTCCTTGTTTAAGTGTAGGTGTGATGCTTTCCAACACTATGTCTTCAAGTGGAACCAGTTTTGGGGTTAGTTTTTTCTTCCAGATTTCTGTACTTCTCAGGTGATGGGAATTGGGAACTACATAGGCAGTCAGCATAGTTTTAGTGCTGCTGGTACAGTTGGCTATCGGTTGGTTTTCTGGCGCCTCAGACAGTAAAGAATCTCCCTGCAGTGCAGGAGACCCAGGTTCGATCCCTGGGTGGGAAAGATCTTCTGGAGAAGGGCATGGCAACCCACTCTAGTATTCTTGCCTGGGAAATCCCGTGGACGGAGGAGCCTGGTGGGCTATAGTCCATTGGGTTACAAAAAGCCGAACACGGCTGAGCAACTAACATTTTCACTTTTCACTGGTTGCAATCCTAGGTTAGTAAGCAGAGATTCTTTAGTTTCTGTTTATGGACAGGTAGGTGGGTTTTATTTGTTTTTTTTTTTTTTAATTTTAGTTTTGGTAGCCTTTGTAGAAAATAGTGATTACTAGTGACTCCATGGGGAGGTTCCCATGAAGATAGAAATTTCTTAGTGTTTTCTGTTTTGTAACTTATATGGACTGCCTATGCACCTCTATGGCACTTTCCATATAGTCTGTCCTACATGTGATTTTCTTCTATTTTATTCTGCTTCTGTTTGTTTTGTGTATTTTAGATTGGATGCACTTTGAATAAAGAGGACATAATTTCTACTTTTCTACACCATGTTATTGCAGAGGATATTTTTTCATTCAGCAAGTATTTTCTGATTCCCTGCTGGGTGCCAAGATCTAATCTAGGATCTGGGTGTACAGTAGGGAGCAAGCAGAGAAGTTCCTAACTTTTTAGTATTGTGAGGAGTCAGAGACAGAATAAATATGTGTAATTACCAACTATGGTAAAGAAAAGTACAGGGTGCTCTGAGGCCTAATTTTTGGTGGGAGCTTAGAAGGACTTCTCTGAGGGAAGGAACTTGTTTGATTTTTGGCCACACCATGCAGCTTTCGGGATCTTAGTTCCCTGACCAGGGATTGAACATGGGCCCTGTGCAGTGAAAGTGTAGAATCCTAGCCACTGGACTGCCAAGGAGTTCCCAGGAGAAACTTTTAAATTGAGACTTCATGGTGAAGAAGGGTTAGGTAAAGAGTGGGAGGGAATAGCATCACAGACAGAAAAGTACATGCTAAAATATTTTGGTGGCAAAGAGTGTGGAGCATTCACAGAACAGAGCAGTCAGTGAGGCTGGATGGAGTGAGGTGGAGTGTCGCATGAAATGAGCTAAAGGAGTGGTCAGAAGCTGGAAGGTACAGGGTCTTGGAGGAGTTGATATTTCATTGTAGTCTTGCAGCCATAGAAGGGTTTTGATTTAGTTTACATGAGTAGAGGACTGATTATAAGGGACAGAGAATGGGAATGAGCAGATGATCTGGGTGGTCCAGGCAAGAGAGAAGACAGTGGCCAAGACAAGGGTAGTAGTAACAGGAATCAAGGAAAGAAGTACAGTCTGGATGTGGGAGGGGCAGGATGATGCTGTGTTTGGGGAGGGACGAGCGGGAGGGGGATGAAAGTACCAACAAATCTTTTCCAGTTGATTCATTCATTTCCTCCTAAACGAGGGAAGAAAATGGTGATGTGAGTCTGGTGTTTTTTTTTTTTTGGTGGAGGGGGCATTTTCATTGAGCAGACACCTGCTCTACACTACATAAGTCTGGTTTGTTCCAGCTGCTGTGTTCCATCCTACATTCTGTCTTGGTCTAGTGAGATTTTCCTCCTCAACGGGATCGTTATTTGATTGGGGGTGCGTTGAGGATAGGGGAAGGACTATGTTGCTTCTGTCTCCTCTGTCCATGGGATTCTCCAGGCAAGAACACTGGAGTGGGTTACCATTCCCCTTTCAAGGGGATCTTCCCAACCTTGGGATCAAACCTACGTCTTTTATGTCTCCTGCACTGGCAGGCGGATTCTTTACCACTAGCACCACCTGGAAAGCCCACATAAAAGTTAACACAGTCCTTGGCTTGATGCCAAAAGTCATTTTTGAAATACATTTCTTTTGAGCACTTTGTTTCTTCAGTTGGACAAGAGAGATTTTACTTTCATTTGGGCTTAACCCATCTTTCAGTTTTTAGTCCGTTGGTAAACTATGGTGCACTTGGCATGTTGACGATCAGTTTTTCCTCTGCTCTTTAATTTTAGTCTGCAATAGAATCAAATTGCTGGACCAGCACACCGCCAAGCACTTTATCCAAGCCTGGTATTTGTGAGGTGAGCTACTGAGGAGCACACTGAAGCATTTTGCAGATGTGTGTTTTTTTCTTTTGCCTCTGTGGTAAGACATTTTCCTAGCTGTGCTTCGAATTTTTCCCATTCCAGTTTTGAAATTTCCACATGGGGTTTAGCCACTGGGTGAAGCGCTCTCAGATTCTGTGCTCACCATCATGCTGGCTTCAGCTGTGAGACCTTTGATATCTTTCTGTTTTTCTGAGCTTGGGTTTACTGCCCCACTGGCTGGCCTCTGCCTTTATTCTTTCCCAGTATTTTATGGTTGTAATGTATGGGCTTTCCCTTTCAACAGTTCTCTGTCCTCAGGGAAGCACTCTGTCTTGTCTGTTCCGTGGTTTTTGATTTTGACTCTGTTGCTTCCCAGCTGTGATTATTGCAGTTTGAATCACAGTGCCCCAGAGCATGGACCATTTTTCTTCACTTTTGCCTGTTTCTCTCTTCCTCTGCTCTGACATTGTTTCAGACATAGTTTTTAATTCAGTAGAATTTTTCTCATTATTCTATTTCTTAGTTGCTGATTCCAGTCTGTCTCTAAAATAAAGTCGATTTTGTCAATTTCTTTCTTTCTTTCTTTTTTTCCATTTGGCAATGTGGAGATTGCCATTGCTCTTGACAGCTGCTTTCCAATATGTCATTACTCAGCCTGGGAAGTAATTTTAGAATGTTGTGTGCCCCTGACTGTGGAACACTGCGTTACCAATGTCCTGAGGGTGGTGCATCTGAAGGTGGGGATGACCTGGAGGAGAATCTGTGATATTTACACAGTGCCTTGTAGTTCACAAGGGACCTTTAAATCTGTGATTTTGTTTGGTATTCACAGTAAGCCTAAGAGGGTGGCAGGGCATTATAATTTCCTGTTTTAAAGTCAAGGAACTTGAAGATCACAAAGTAAAGTGTTTTGCCAATGTTGCCTAGCTAGAAGGTGCTGTTTAGACTATAGGATCTTGTCTTTTCAATATCATTTATTATTATCATTTTTAATATTTGTCTATTTATTTATTTGGCTGCCTTGGGTCCCATTTGTGGCATGCGGGATAGTTGGTGCACCATGTGAGATCTTGCGCTGGGGAAAGCAGACTCTCCAGTGTGGCTCATGGGCCCAGTTGCTCCTCAGACATGGGATCTCCATTCCCAAAGTAGAGACTGAACTCACATCCCCTGCATTACAAGACAGATTCCTAACCACAGGACCACCAGGAGACTCCCTTCAATATCATTTAAATTTCAGACTGGAATGGACAGGGTAGATTTCAGGCACAATTGGATATAGGAACTCAAAACAACATTATCAGGAGCGAGTCTTTCCCTCTCTTGGCTCTGCCTTCCTCTGAGTTGATTTTCTCTTTATCCAGGTTCTTCCCTTGGGGGGACATGTGGCTTCCAGTAGCTCCAGGCTAATATCTTCCAACATAAGGGGAAGGAGAACATGTCTCTCCTGCAGAAAAACAGCAGTTTGCTTTGCATTGGTCTTAAATGAGTTCTATTTCTGAGCCAGTTACCGTGGTTAGAGGGGTGTGGTGCTGACTAGGCAGGCCTGAGTCACAGGACCTCCCCCGCTGGTAGAGATGCTATCAAATGGGCTTAAATCATGTGACAGGAGAATGGGAGGGAAGGGGTTCCCCAGAAGAAAACTGAGGTGCTGTTACCAGAATAAAAGCAAATGCATGGGACTTCTCTGGTGGTTCAGTGGTTAAAAGTCTGCCTTGCAATGCAGAGGGTTTGATTCCTGGTGGGGGACCTAGGATCCCACATGCCTTGGAGCAACTAAGCCTTTGTGCTATAACTGGAGAGTCTGTGCCCTGCAATGAAAGATGCCACGTGAGGCAATGAAGATCTCTTGTGCCACAACCAAGACTCAATGAAGCCAAATAAATACATAAGTATTTTTTAAAAAAAGTGTATACATGCTGAGTGGTCTTCTCTGGTAGCTCAGATGGTAGAGTCCACCTACAATGCAGGAGACCCAGGTTTCATCCCTGGGTCAGGAAGATGCCCTGGAGAAGGGGATGGCTACCCACTCTGGTATTCTTGCCTGGAAGATTCCATGGACAGAGGAGCCTGGAGGGCTACAGCCCATGGGGTTGCAAAGAATCAGACACAACTGAGCTACTAACACACACACACACACACACACACACACACACACACAAAATGCTGACATGACATGACATGAGATGTCCTGTGATATTTTCCATTTGCTCCTCAGATCTTCTCACTGCTTTGCTATATGTCCCAAGGATTTAACCTTGTATGAAGTGCACTGATGGACTTCCTTTTCCTCAAGTTTCCAATTATGTTTGGCCAATGGAACGCTCTGGCAGGAGATCAGAGTCAAGGAGAAGAGGTAGGGAAGAGTTTTTATTTCACCAACTCATTCCTGTGAGGCTACCATCTGAAGCTTAAGGTCACAGGTCCTGCCAGGCAATCCTCTTTACTTTGCTTGCTCTGTACCCAGGTTCTGCTAGCTGTTTTCCTTGTTTCTTCAATACCCTGGGATATCGTACAATCCCTTTTACTTTCCCTACCCTCTGCTCCCACTTTTGTAAATGGTCCTTTCATTATTCCGTCCACATGTTACTAAATTTGGGTGTGCCATATCTTTCCTGCCAGGGCCTGGTTGACCTCTACAGGCAGGAAAGTAAAAACTTAATCCATGGCACATGAAAAATGATTTGGACCATCTGTGGTATTGGGTTAGAAGTTGAGAAGGTATAGTGGGCTATGAAAACTATGATCAATGTAGGTGTGAAGGATGACCACAGAAAAGAGGGAGGAGTAGTTTTTTGTGATTTTATTCAAATCAGAGTTGTTAGAAGTTGCTAATAAATTGTGCTGTTTAAAAATGAAGTGAGCTGTCTTACGGGTAATGAGTTCACCATCATTGATGGTACTCAAATGGACAGCTCTAGTGAAACCCAACTTTCAGAATTTTTTTTTCGGAAGGGGATTCCTTCCTCAGATAGTCAGTGGACTAAATGGTCTTAAACTGACTTATTGGAAAAGACCCTGATGCTGGGAAAGATTGAGGGCAGAAGGAGAAGGGGGCGACAGAGGACTAGATGGTTGGATGGCATCACCATCTCAATGGACATGAGTTTGAGCAAACTCTGGGAGATAGCGAAGGACAGGGAAGCCTGGCATGATGCAGTCCATGGGGTTGCAAAGAGTCAGACATGACTTAGCAACTGAACAACAACAACAAAATGATTTTCAGAGTCCTTCTACAGTTCAGTTCATGAGGAACTGACTTTCCAGAGGAAATTTTCATTTTTTCTGTCCTTTGGATACCCACTGCTTTCTCACTGCCTGGCAGACTTTTTGGTGTTGAGACCAGAGTCTATGGGTACCCCTGCATTGATCAGTCTACACTGATCTCCTGGGTCATCCTAGTTCCTAGCATCCCCCAACACCCTCTGGTGTGAATGTCAGGAATCAGACGTGGTGAGTTGTGCTTTGTTATCTTGTCAGTTACATGTTAAAGACAATGAAAATCCTCACCCAAAATTTTATCATCACAAACTGGCAAATGTCCCCAAGTGGACACTTTGGGGAGGTAACTGCTGAGGCTCAATACTAAAGGTACCAAGTTGTCACAAAGAAATCAGCTACTACTCCTAGAGAAGTAAGATTACATGGGCATCAGGAATTCACTATATGATGACTATTGGTACTAACTTAAAATCTGACATGATGATCATAATCTCCTTGTATGTTCCTGCATTCAAAAACTGAATTAAAAATCTCTTCTAAGGTTTTATAGGTTCAATCAAGACCTTTCTCCTGTAGTTCTGTTTTTTTTAGAAGGAATATGATTCCTTAGAGACAAATTCTCCTACCCTGCAGGTTTTTATGAACTGATTATATCAGCTGGGACTGGTTACAAGTGACCCACTGATCTGGTCAACTTGGTTTAAAGTGGAGCTTACATCTGAAGAACCAGGCTTGGGAAGGACTATTTGCAGAGCAGCAGGAATCAGGAATCTTGGAAGGACACTGCTGCAGGTACAAATCAGTTCTCACTAAATTTCTGGCCATGAGTTATGATATTCCAGGTGTGAAATTCTGGGAAAGGAGTCCTAATGGGCCATTTGAGTCTCAAGCCCGTCTTTGGTTAGAGGACGGCAGGGCACCTTGATTGAAAGTCCTGCCAAAACTGTACACAGTGGACGAGGCAACCTGCCTGGAAGTTGGAAAAATGGAAACTGCTATCCACAAAGCTACTCTTACAGTGATTTGAGAAATTATCACATGAAACAGAGATTGAAACAGGTCTAACAATAGTTCTGTGATTGTATAGCCAATCCTAGAAAAGTGGATTATGGTTAATGTGGAAAAAGTCCCAACACATATACATGTATTTAAGAAATATCCACTGAGAGAAATACTATTTCAAAACATTGTGATTTCATTGTTCCTCTCACTCGTGGTTTTAGGATTATCTATAGGACAATGAGCTATTGCCAGTATAGTATGGGTCTAGAGCAGGGTTGACAAACTTTTTTTTTTGTAGTGGGCTACCTTGTAAATGCTTTAGATTTTGGAGACCATACAGTCTCTATTCAACTTTGCCATTGCAGTGTGAAAACAGCCATAATATGAAAGTAAATGGGCATGGCTATGTTCCAAAAAATCTACGTTTACAAAAACAAGCAGTGGTGAAATTTGGCCCACAGGTTACACTTTGCAGAGCCCTGGTCTAGAGGGATATTTTTATTGACTATGGTAGCTTGGTGGAGCCCAGTCAAAGTCAATGACTGCAGGCTCAATGTGAGTGACTAGTTTGTGTTACAGCTGAGCCCTTAAGCATGTTATGATGAGCTGTGGAAGACATGTCTGGTGTGGAGGAAAACACAAGGGACTTTACATCAGGTGGCCTGGGTTCATATCCTTGCTTAACCACTCTGTAATTGAGGGCAAGCTGCTAGATCTTCCTGAGTCTCCAGCAATGTAATTAGAACCCAACTTGAAGTGAAAGTGAAAGTTGCTCAGTTGTGTCTGACTCTTTGCGACCCCATGGGTATAGTGCATGGAATTCTCTAGGCCAGAATACTGGAGTGGGTAGCCTTTCCCTTCTTCAGGGGATCTTCCCAACCCAGGGATCAAACCCAGGTCTCCCACATTGTGGACAGATTCTTTACCAGCTGAGCCACAAGGGAAGCCCAGAACCTAACTTATTTATTTATGCTTTCCATATGACTTTAGGAAGGGAGGAGAAAGGAAACAGAGTGTCCAGTGAATATTATATGTCAAACTCCATGCTGAATATTTTTCATACATTACTTCATTCCTTATTTCATGGGTAGAAGGATAAAGAAGACCTGTTCCCCTTGCTTTCTTTACAATCCTCTTTCCAGCCTGGCTGCCTTAGAGCTGGGCAGACTCCCTTCCAGAAACTGGGTGGTTCTGAAGTGTATTGACAAGCAGGAGTTCCTATGGAGGGGCTGTTAGTCAGGCCCTGGGATAACACTTTAGGAACACGGGGATTTTCAGAAACATGATGATTTTACGTATTTGAAGGACTAAGCACCTTCTGCTGCATGGACCCAGAGGACAGAAGTAGAAACAGTAAGCAGCCAAAAAAGGCACGAACTGCCTGGCGAAGAGGGGAGTTTCCTATTGCTAGAGGTATACAAGCAGAGGGTTTCTGGTATGTTGGAGAGGGAATAAGATCTGGAGAGGGCTGTAGATCAGGCCTTCCAACTCAGGAATCCTTTCGGAGCCTGTGGAAGTTCAGAATAGACAGGTTCATGCACCAGTCCCCAGCTTTTTGGGCACCAGAGACCAGTTTTGTGGAAGACAATTTTTCCATGGCCGGGGGAGGGAGGATGGTTTCTGGAATGATTTAAATGTATTACATTTACTGTGCACTTTATTTCTAGTATTACTATATCAGCTCCACCTCAGGTTATCAGGTATTAGATCACAGGTTGGGGACTCCTGGATTCTTCTTTGAGCTGTTCCTGAAGATATGTTGCCCCTAAATATTAGCAATAGTCTACCCCTAGCTGTGGATAGGCTCTTCTCCTTGATTGAAGAGTAATTAACATGCCTTCTCTGGGCAAGGATATTAGTAGATAATATTTATTGAGCACTTAGAATGTGCCAGGTGCTCATAGATGCAGTGCAAATATTCTGTCTTCTCAAAGTTGCTTTAAGTGGTAGATGCTCATTGTTATGTCATTTTAGAGATGAACCAACTGAGGTCAAAGGAGGTTGTATACAGTTACCTAAGACCACACGGATAACTCCAGAGCCCACTCTTAATCCCAAAATAAAATCCCACTTGTATTCAAAATTAAATAATTAGGGGAGAGAGACCTTTCTGGCATGACATTGGGCTGTATTAGTGCTCCTAATGGCACTGACATAAATTCGCATTTGACAAGAAAATTGTATTTCAGGAGCTGAATGTTTGAATATTTAATGAAGACAAATGGCCACTGTTAGCAAAATTAAATAGTAATGTTTGAGCTGCTGGTATCCAGTTTAGGATTGCCCTCTCAGGGTAGGGAGCTTTCAAGTTTAGTTCCGGCTTTGACTGTTCCTTATCTGCATTATAACCTTGAGTCGAAATATATGTAGGGTGTTCACTGCAGACTCTGCTTTTGTGGAGGCCGTTAAGGAAGTGTCTCATCCTGGTAACTGGTGTAGGAAGGGGAGGAAGGGAATACATCAGCAAGTTCGAAAGAAGTCCTAAGACATGCATGCAGTTGGGTTAAAAAAAAATGCAAAAATTTATTTAGACAGCTGGGCTTGGGAGAGAATGGTCTTTGTTTGGGGAAACTGCTTAATCAGCCCTCTAGTGTAGAAGGCGAGGGCTGGAAGAATGATCTGCATGGCAGCATCTGGGAGAGGAGTTCAGGCCCTTTGGACTGATTCTCAAAAGCTGTGTTGACCATAGCTGACAGGTAGGTGGCATGTACATACAGTCTCTTAACCCCCGCTTCCCCTTCCTGGGAATAAGGCCACAGTGTGCTGGCTTGCTCTGCTGACATCTGACACATGCTGGGCTGAATGTTTGGGGCTTTACCATGTAAGGCTGTGCTAGAGATGTTAATTTTAACCTGATTTTCCTTGGATGTGAATGCTGAAAAGCTGAGGAAGGGGTGGCTGACAGTGATTTGCTATAGGCCTGGAAACATTTTAGATATGTGATTCAAGAGAAAAAAATAAAACTACAGAGAACACAGTTGGAGCTTCTATCCTGGAAAGCACAGTCCCCAAACAAGCCCAGGCTGCTGCTAGCTCCGGCTCTGTGGTGTGACCTTGGGCGAGGCATGTAGGTTGTCTCTCTGAGTCTTTTTTTCCCATTTGTAAAATAAGGGCAGTTGGACTGAATGATCTCTCAGGTCAGCCCCTCATGCTGAAAATTATGTGAGTCCTCAATATTTCTTTCTCGGTATTGAAGTGTTTATTCATTTTTAAAATTCTCTACTAATTTTAGAAGATATTGCAATTCAAGGAGAAGAGTAGTGACATGATCCTGGAAAAAAAAATCAGTGTATTTTCAGAATTAAAAAAAAAAAATGTAAATTCTATATGTCTGTGTGTTTCTTGCTCCCTCTTCTGTCCAAACTCTAGTTTACTCTGGGTATTTTCACATTTTGAAGACCATTGTATAAACTTCCTTACTGTTTGAAATCTGTGCTATTATTATAATTGTTGATATTTCCTGTCTCCTTTTAAAATTGAGGTGAAATTCAAATAACATAAAATTAATCATTTTCAGCTGTATAGTTCAGTGGCATTTAGCACATTCATAATGTTTTGCAAACAACACCTTTATCTAGTTCCAAAACATTTTCCTTGCCCTCAGAAAAACCCTACATCCATGAAGTAGTTACTGCCTGTTCCTTCCTCCCCTTAGTCCCTGGAAGCCATCAGTCTGCTGTCTATCTCTGTGGGTTTACATTTTATGGATGTTTCATATAAATGGAATCATACATGTAACCTGTTGTGACGGACTTCTTTCACTTGGCAAAATGTTTTTGAAGTTCATCAGCATCATAGCATGTATCAATACTGCGTTCCTTTTTATGGCTGAATACTGTTCCTTTTCATTGTCTGTATATACAATGATTTGTCTATCAATTCATTAGTTGATAGACACTTGTTTTGTTTCTATCTTTTAGTTATTATGAACAGTGCTACTGTGAATATATGTGTACAAGTATTTGAATACCTGTTTTCAGTCTTTTTGGGTGTATATCTAGGAGTGGAATTGCTATGGTAATTCTGTGTTTAACTTTTTGAGAACCTGCCTATTTTCTGCCACTGCACCATTTTATATGCCCACCAGCAATGTATGAGGGTTCCAGTTTCTCTACATTATCATCATGCTTGTTACTTTTTTTGAGTATAACCATCTTAGTAGATATGAAGTGGTATCTCATTGTGGTTTTGATTCTTACTGTGAGGAGATCACAAGATCCCACCACTGCAACCCAGTACAGGAATGAACAGATACCAGGCAAATCCTTTGGTAAAATTAATTTGAATCACCAATCTGTGCTGTATCCCTGGCCACTTAGTTTCATGCCTGTCTCAATCTTGTTCCTAGGGTACAACTCTGTGCCTTTCTGTGAAAATGTCTTTTACTGACCGTTTCTTTGTCCTTAACAGAAAATACTTTAAAAATCATATGCAGAAGAGGGTATGAAAGCCAAGAGTCAAGGAGGGAAATGATTTGGATTTGGTGAACATTCACTGAAATATACTGAATTCTTTTCTCTGGGTACACTCTAGGTGAGAAGTTTAATTACCCCTGGTTCTATGTGGAGTTGAGAGTTGAGAGCATCTTCCTGGACAGACGTCTTCTGGAGATCCAACTGTTTCAAACACTTGGTCTCTTACAGGGATCCTTGAAGCTGTTTTTTTTTCAAATAATTAAAAAAATTCATGTTTTTGTCTATGCTGGATATTCACTGCTTTGTGGGCTCTTTTCTAGTTGTGTTGAGACGGGGCTACCCTCTAGTTGTGGTGCTTGGACCTCTTATTGTGGTGGGCTCTTTTGTTTTTTTTTCCTTAATTTTAATTCTGTTTAACATTAAAAGCATTTTGTTTTGTAGTATAGCCGATTAACAATGTAGTGGTAGTTTCGGGTGAACAGTGAAGGAACTCAACCGCACATATGCATGTATCCATTCTTCCCCCAAACTCCCTTCCATACAGGCTGGCACATAATATTGAGCAGAGTTCCATGGGCTATACAGTAGGTCTTTGTTGGTTATCCATTTTAAATATAGCAGTGTGTACATGGAAAAGACTAGAGATCTCTTCAAGAAAATTAGAGATACCAAGGGAACATTTCATGCAAAGATGGGCACAATAAAGGACAGAAATGAAATGGACCTAACAGAAGCAGAAGATATTAAGAAGAGGTGGCAAGAATACACAGAAGAACTGTACAAAAAAGATCTTCATGACCCAGATAACCATGATGGTGTGATCACTCACCTAGAGCCAGACATCCTGGAATGTGAAGTCAAGTGGGCCTTAGGAAGCATCACTATGAACAAAGCTAGCAGAGGTAATGGAATTCCAGCTGAGCTACTTTAAATCCTAAAAGATTTGAAAGTGCTGCACTCCATATACCAGCAAATTTGGAAAACTCATCAGTGGCCACAAGACTGGAAATTGTCAGTTTTCATTCCAATCCCAAAGAAAGACAATGCCAAAGAATGTTCAAACTACTGTACAATTTCACTCATCTTACACACTAGCAAAGTAATGCTCAAAATTCTCCGAGCCAGGCTTCAACAGTACCTGAACTGTGAACTTCCAGATGTTCAAGCTGGATTTAGAAAAGCCAGAGAAACCAGAGATCAAATTGCCAACATCTGCTGGATCATCAAAAAAGCAAGAGAGTTTCAGAAAAACATCTGCTTTATTGACTATGCCAAAGCCTTTGACTGTGTAGATCACAATAAACTGGAAAATTCTGAAAGAGATGGGAATACCAGACCACCCGACCTGCCTCCTGAGAAATCCGTATGCAGGTCAAGAAGCAACAGTTAGAACTGGACATGGAAGAACAGACTGGTTCCAAGTTGGGAAAGGAGTACGTCAAGGCTGTGTATTGTCATCCTGTTTATTTAACATATATGCAGAGTATATCATGCGAAATGCTAGGCTGGATGAAGCACAAGCTGGAATCAAGATTGCTGGGAAAAATATCTATAATCTCAGATATGCAGAGGACAAAACCTTTATGGCAGAAAGTGAAGAAGAACTAAAGAGCCTCTTGATGAAAGTGAAAGAGGAGAGAAAAAGTTGGCTTAAAACTCAACATTCAGAAAACTAAGATCATGGCATTTGGTCCATTACTACATGGCACATAGATGGGGAAACAATGGAAACAGTGACAGACTTTATTTATGGGGGCTCCAAAATCACTGCAGATGGTGACTGCAGCCATCAAATTAAAAGATGCTTGCTCCTTGGAAGAAAAGCTGTGACCAACCTAGACAGCATATTAAAAAACAGAGACATTACTTTGCCAACAAAGATCCATCTAGTCACAGCTATGGTTTTTCTAGTAGTCATGTATAGATGTGAGAATTGGACTATAAAGAAAGCTGAGTGCTGAAGAATTGATGCTTTTGAACTGCGGTGTTGGAAAAGACTCTTGAGAGTTCCTTGGACCGTAAGGAAATCTCACCAGTCAATCCTAAAGGAAATCAGTCCTGAATATTCGTTGGTGACTGACGCTGAAACTCTAATACTTTGGCCACCTGACTCGAACAACTGACTCATTGGAAAAGACCCTGATGCTGGGAAAGATTGAAGGTGAGAGGAGAAGGAGATGACAGAGGATGAGATGGTTAGATGGCATCACCGACTCAATGGACATGATGAGTTTGAATAAGTTCTGGGAATTGGTGATGGACAGGGAAGCCTGGTGTTCTGCAGTCCATGGGGTTGCAAAGAGTGTGGACATGGCTGAGCAACTGAACTGAACTGTGTACATGGCCTTCCAAAAATCCCTAACTATTCCTTCCCTCTGGCAAACACAGGTCATTTTCTAAGTCTGTGAGTCTCCTTTTGCTTTGTAAGTAGGTTCGTTTGTATCATTTCTTTTCAGATTCCACATATAAGGGATGCTATATGATATTTGTCCTTCTTTGTCTGACTTACTTCACTCAGGATGTTGCTCTGTAGGTCCCTCTATGTTGCTGCAAATGGCATTATTTCATTTTTTTAATGGCTGGATAACATGCCATTGTATATATGTACATCTTCCTTATCCATTCCTCTGTCAATGAACATTTAGGTTGTTTTCATGTCTTGGCTCTTGTAAACAGTGTGGCAGCGAACATTGGGATGCATGTATCTTTTTGTACCATGTTTTTCTCCGGATACATGCCCAGGAGTGGGATTGCAGAGTCATATGGTAACTCTATTTTTAGTTTTTTAAGGAACCTCCATTTTGTTCTCCAGAGTGGCTGTACCAGTTTATATTTGTGTGGTGGCCTCTCTTGTTTTGGAGCATGGGCTCTCGGGCTTCAGTAGTTGTGGTGTGTGGGCTCAGCAGTTGTGGCCCGCAGGCTCCAGAGCACAGGCTCAATAGTTTCGGTGCCTGGGCTTTGTTCCTTCACTGCATGTGGGATCTTCCCAGATCAGGGAGCCGACATGTTTCTGCTACACTGGCAGGCAATTCTTTACCGCTGAGCCACTAGTGAAGCCCTGAAGCTACTTTTGGTACTACTTTATGCTCATCAACCCAAGAAGGGCTGCTTCGGCAGAGGAGGCCTGTGAATTTCTAACTGTAGTAGTTCCATCTTAAGGGGACTGTACTCAGCGGTTCCTCAGCCCAGAGAGAACGGTAGACACCTTCCCCTTCTGAGTTCCAGATTTACATGTGGCATGATCAGTGAGGTCTGGCAGGCTGGCAGATGGCTAAGGTTAGTAGGGATTAGTTCTTTCCCACTGCCATCTGAGTGACCTTTCATATCAGGAATTTCTTCTCTTTCCTTACACATCATTCCTCTTGCCAGTCAGTCAAGGCCAAGGTCAATATTTTTTTATGGACAGTTCACTTTGAAAAAATTGATGAGAGGAGGCTTCTCTAGTTTCTGTGGTAAATGAGATTTACCTACTCTCTACTACAAAATGAAGCATTGAGGAGTTAAAACTTACTTAAAAATTGGAAATAAGACAAAAAGATGGATAATATGTCCTTTTAACATCATCTAGGGACATAGTTTAGCAGATCCACTCAAGAAGTATTTAGGCAGAAAAATATACTCTGTTCATCCCAACCATTATTATTCATTGAAGTCTCATGTTAACATATAGATTTGGCAAATAATTTCTGGCCAATAGAAAAGATAGCCACAAAGATTATTGCTTTTTGCTCGTCTAGGTCATTAGCCAGTTTTGTATTTAACCTAGTGATCTTGTTCTAATGTTCCAAATACTTATGAAAATCTAGATCCTGAAAATGCTCTTTCAGTGAGCTTTACCATCTTAATGGTTCCCTAGTTAATTAACAAATTGAATAACCTCTTTGACACATGTTCATCTGATATTTGGATGAGAATCATGTTTTTAGCTTTTTGAAAATTATGTTTTGACAAGTGTTTCAGATGATTTTACTGGAAACTCGGGAGGATGGAACTGGGTCAAAGCTAGCATCAGTAGGGACTTCCCTGGTGGTTCAGTGGTTAAGACTCCACGCTTCCAGTGGAGGGGATGTAAGTTTGATTCCTGGTCAGGGAACTAAGATCCCATATGTCACGTGGTAAAGTCAAAAAAGCTAGCATTAGTAAAGTGATTATGTCCCGTGAAGATTGCCATTTTAGCTTTCCCAGACAAGATGATCGCAGATCCATTTGCTGTGTCTAGCTGAGCAATGCAGATTTTGGGGGTGGGGGGAGGCATCTGACTCTTTTCACTTTAAGGCTATGTCTTAGGGTATTTCAGAGCCTTACCTTCCATTGTGTAGGTGCATTTGTGTGTGCTAAATCATGTCCAACTCTTTGTGAGCCCATAGATTGTGGCTTGTCAGGTTCCTTTCTGTCCATAGGATTTTTCAAGCAAGAATACTGGACTGGGTTGCCATTTCCTCTTCCAGGGGATCTTCCCAGCCCAGGGATCAAACCTGTGTCTGCTTTATCTCCTGCATTAGCAGGCAAATTCTTTACCACTGAGCCACCTGGAAAGCCCCTGCCTTCCATTGCCAATGTTAATTCTGCCCAACATTGAGACTTCTGCTCCTGGTCTCTCTGTGCTCTTCCAGCACTTCAGGATTATTTCTTTTCCCAACCTAGATAGACAATTGGCAAGCCCTTTCTCTCCCAACTTCTTTTAATCTTTCTCTCTTGAGTGTGAGACTTCTATACTTAGGGGTTCTAAAAGCTGGATTTTCAAGCCACTCAGTCCTTGTTGACACTTCTTTCTCCTCCTGTGCCTGTGAGGCACACATGTGATCTGGCTGGAGAAGAAACGCTAGGGAAGAATTTTTTTTTACAAGAGCAGCTTGTTAGTTCTAAAGTAAAACCTTAGCTTCTAAAGAAAAACTTGAGTTTTTCTCATCTTTGGGAATGAATGATCCTGTGTGCTCAATGATATCACTGTTTCACTTGCTGTCATCAGTTCCTTAGGCTATTTAATCTCTTGGTCACTCGTCAGCAGCTTGGGCTGTTCTATTTTTCCTTTGATGTGTATATCTTCCCACAGGTCATACCAGGATTTTCTGGGCTGAAGGTTCATTTTGATATTCCTTCCTCTTTTCCCACCCCTGAGAGTCTTACTCCTCTTTCTTTTAGTTCAGAGTTAATTTGTGTTTCATCTCTGTGCTTTTTGGGTGGAATGAGCTCTTGAGAGCCAGATTATCCTGTCTTGATTTAGGCTGAGGAAAGATACATTTCATTTGGAGGCCTTCTTTCTTGCCTTTCTATTCTTCTCTATTCTCGTAATGTCTTTCCTGAGGCATCTCATTTCTCTCAGCATCTGGGATTCCAGGGGAGGCCAGGGCTAAACAGCTCTATACCTAGAGTTTCTGTCTGTCCCAGGTCAGCTCGGCTTTCCCCTCCAGCCATCTAACCACATTGACGGCACTCTGGGAGAATGCCAAAGTCCTCAGTTGTCCATCTTGGGGTGAGAGGTATTAGAAGGTCTGCTCTGCCCAGGCTTGTTAGAGTCTGAAGGAAGAGGTGACCTCACCTCTGCTTCTCAGGTTATCAGAATTTTTGTAATGGGCTTCTCAGCCTCAGAATCTGCCTGCAATGCAGGAGACCTGAGTTTAGTCCTTGGGTTAGGAAAATCCCTTGGAGAGGGGAATGGCAACCCACTCCAGTGTTCTTGCCTGGAGAATCCCATGGGCAGAGGAGTCTGGTGGGCTACAGTCCATGGGGTCGCAAAGAGTTGGACACGACTAAATGACTAACACTTTCACTTTCTCAGGGGGAGCAGGACACTGTCTTTACGCCTCCCCAGAAGCGCTTTTTATACTCTGCCATGGGATGTGTTTCTGTAAGCCTTATAGATCCCCCACAATGCCTAGAATAGTTGCAAAAAGATGTTGCTCAATCTGTGTTTGATGAATAAATGAATGAATCAAATTAGTGGGATTTATTTTGGCACTTGAGTTCCGCTTTGGTTAGAGCCCAGATTGGTTCACGTATAGCATTTCCATAGATCTAGCTTTGCAGCCTTCATTATTGAAAATGTTATTGTAATAGTAATTTAAGAAATTTCAGTAAAAATATAGATGCTGATATAAATATAAATGCCTGTATAATTAAAAGCTGGGGTCTTCTGTTTTTTTTTTTTTTTCTTATAAAAGTATTTTTTAATAAATTGATGTATTTCAATGTTGTTAACATGATAGCCCAATGCTATATCAAGGTAGCAAAAGTGAAGATTCCTGGTATTTTTTCATATAAACACTATGAATGACAGTACATTTGCATTCAACTTCACAAGAAATAAATCTTCAGGTTCATGAAGATTCTCCAACTGCTGTTAACACCTTTCAAACAGTGAAGATGCATATTGACTGCGTAGACAATGAAAGTCTAATATTTTGATACATGCTGTATTTTCTTTCAGTGACTAAGTTTAAAAGGCGTGGGTTCTGTTCAGCAAATTGGCCATACTGCCACTGTACCCCTTCCCTTCAGTATGGTTTAGCAGCTCAGTCATTAGACTTTCATTGTCTACCCGGGTCTTCTGTTTTTAACATTTTGCAAAACCCAATTTCTATCTATTTTGAGAAAATGCCAGACATGGAAGGTCTGTTAGGCTCATGTCAGACCAGAATGGTACTAACAACTTAGCCACTGTTTGTGGCTGAACCGATAGAAGGAGGTCAGCTGTGGAGTTTTGATGTTGCATCCCTGACTGAAGACTAATTAATGTTATTAAATGGTTAGATTACTTAATACAAAAGAAGAATAGAATCTTCCTTACATAGACTGACTGCACACTGAAAGTCAGTTTCTTTCTGTATGCAGACTGAAGAAAAATTATTTTAATTTTTAAGATTTCTTTCTTGCCTTTCTACTCCTTATTCTGTTCTCAAGCTGTTGTTGACGGGATCTAGGTTTTCCCAAATGGGACAACTTGAAACACAAATGAACTCATGCTCAATTGAAATATATGAGAAAAGAGAACAGCTCTCAAATGTATTTTGGTGATTAGCCATCAAGCCAGGAGAGAAAGGGCAGCAGTTGGCTGGAAATCATCCGTATGAAATCTGCATTCATTTAGCATCCTTCTTTATCCATATGTCACTTTCCTGTTTTAATCGAAAAAGTAAAACAAGTAAACACTTTTAAGCATGCATTTTTTTTGAGGGGGAAAAGATTTAGTCTTAAGATTATGCACAGTATTCATACAAGAGAATTTTGAAATATTTTAGAAGCAAATGAAATTAGATATTTGCAAATCCTTTACAGACTGAAGTGATGTGTACAAATAAATAAAATGAAGAGAGATTTCTCTAGTCATCTTTGGGAGATAAAAAGAGTACATTTAGAGGGATAGAATGAGTAACATTTTTATGAGAGGTTTATGAAACACTGCAGCTTTTAATTTGGATGCCGATGTACTTAGAAAAGAGAAAAGATGTCACCAAGAGAAAAGATGGAACAAAATATGACTCATATTATTTTTTTGTCTTTTTTTTTTAGTTTAAATAAATTGAATAAAAAACTTTATTCTGAAAAATTGTGACTCATAGTGTGCTAAAGAGCCTTCAGAGGTTATTTTGTCTGGTCTCTATTTTATACAAAGAAAATTGGTGCTTAGAGACGTTGAGTAACTTGCCCAATGTCACCCAATAACTTAATGGCACATCCCGGGGTTGAAATCTAGTCTTCTCTTAAATAAACCAATATCCCAGTAGTGTTATGACTCCCCAGCCCCCATTTACCTAATGTGGGCCAAGGTAAAGGTTTGGGAGAATCCAAAATGCTCCGATTGAAGACACAGAGAATTGCAGAATAATTTGCAATCCCCTGACCTTGCTTTGCAATTGCGGAGTGTGCAGCTCATTTTGTTTAAAATACGCTAGTCTCTAATGGATAGTTTTATGGCAGACTTATATTTAAAAATTTTTGTGTTAGACCTTTGGAAAGGAGTGAAAGTTCCCAAGGTCAATGCAGTTTCCTTGGATAGGCTTTGGCTGTAATTAAAATTTTCAGACTCTATTCTGCATTTAGATACATGTGAAACCAGGGCATTCTAACTTCATTATCCCACTATTTTGGTAGTTAAAAACTTGAACATTTACTTGATTATTCTGGCACATATCTCTGTGAACACATATCTAGTTGACAAACATTATCATATTTAGTTCTTTCTGAAAGTTTTTTAAGCTCTTAGCTTTTTTTATTTTATAAAGCGTTGTTTGTGTCTCCTGAAGATTTACCAATTTTGCTGACCATATTGTTGCCTAACTTTTTTCTTCTATCCTTTTGGCTAAATTAATAGATTTTATTCTATATAGTCCTCTGACCCTTTTCAGACCTTGCTGTTTGATTTTGAATGGGCAGAGATTTTCTCTATGGCTTAATTCATTTTTAATTGTGGTAAAACAGAGGCAAAATTTAACATTTTACCTATTTTTAAGTGTGCAATTCAGTGGCATTAAGTACATTCACAGTTTATGCAATGTTGTATAGCTAGTAATAGTTAATCATCTTCAGAACTTTTTCATCACCCCACACAGGAATTCTGTGCCCATGAAATAGCAATTTCCCATTCTTCTCTCCCCTCAGTCCTTGGTAACTTCTGTTTTACTTTCTGGATCCATGAATTTGACTAGTCTAGGCACCTCATCTCAGTGGAGTCATACAATATTTGTCCTTTTGTGGTTGGCTTATTTCTCTTAACACAATTGTTTTTTCTTTTAAAATTAATTTTATTGGAGTACAGTTGCTTTACAAAGTTGTGTTAGTTTCTGCTGTACAGAAAAATGAATCGGCCATACATATACATGTATCCCCTTCATTTTGGACTTCTTTCATTCAGGTCACCACAGTGAATTAAGTAGAGTTCCCTGTGCAATACAATATGTTCTCCTTAGTTGTCTATTTTATACATAGTATCAACAGTGTATATCTGTCAATCCTAATCTCCCCTTTCCTTCTTGGTGTCCATATATTTGTTCTCTACATCAGTGTCTTTATTTCTGCCAGCACAATGTCTTTTATTAATTAGTATTTATTTTTGTTAAACTATTGTTGATTTACAGTATTGTGTTAGTTTCAGATATATAGTTTCAGATTCTTTTTCTTTTATAGGTTATTACAAAATATTGAATATAGTTCCCTGTGTGATACAGTGAATCTTTGTTCATCTATTTTATATAGTAGTTTGTATCTGTTAATCCGATACTCCTACTTTATCCTTCCCCGCCCTGTCACTTTCCTTTTTGGTAACCATAAGTTTGTTTTATATGTCTATAAGTCTCTCTCTGTTTAGCACAATGTTTTTAAGGTTCATATGTATTGTAGCCCATTTCAGAATTTTATCCTTTTTTTAAGGCTACTTAGTACTTTATTTTGTGTGTATGTGTATATATTTATCTGTATATCCCCAGGTGGCACCATGGTAAAGAATCCACCTGCCAATGCAGGAGATACAGGAGTAAAGGGTTTGATCCCTGGGCCGGGCAGATCCCCAGAAGTAGGTAATGGCAACCCACTCCAGTATTCTTGCCTGAAAAATTCCATGGACAGAGGAGCCTGGTAGGCTACAGTCCATGGGGTCACAGAGAGTTGGACAAAACTGAGCAATGGAGCACACATAGGAACATTGACTACAGGTGTCTCTTTGAGTCCCAGCTTTTGATTCTTCTGTGTATATACCTAGAAGTGAAATTGTTGGGTAATATGATAATTCTATTTTAATGTTTTGAGTTAAACACCAAACTGTTTTCCACTACTGCAGTATTTTATATTCCTAACAGCAGTAAACAGGGATTCCAATTTCTCCATATCCTCACCTACACTTGTTATTTTCCTTTCCTTTTTTTTTTTTTTTGATAATAGCCATCCTAATGGGCATGGAATGGTATCTCATTGTGGTTTTAATATGCATTTCCCTAAGACTAGTGATGTTCAGATCTTTTCATGTGTTTGTTGGCCATTTTATATCTTTTTTGGAGAAGTGTCCCCTCCAATCCTTTGCCCATTGTTCTGGATCAGGTTGCTTTTATTTTTGCTGTTGAGTTATAGTTCTTCAAGCATTCTTGATAGTAATCCCTTATCAGATGTAATTATTTACAAGTATTTTCTCATTCTATGGGTTGTCTTTTCACTCTCTTGATAGTGTCCTTTGTACAAAAGTTTTTAATTTTGCTGAAGTCCAGTTTATTTTTTCTTTTGTTGTCTGTATGAGGCTTACAGCGTGTTGAGCATCAGGTAGGCTTGTAACTGTGTTTCAGCTGTAACGTCAGGTGTGCAAGGATGGTAGTGTCTGGGTCTCCGCAGCTGCGATCATCAGCCATAGATACTCTGGGTTCCACCTTGCCCAGGGAGCACCTCTTACTGACCCTGTAGAGATGGCTGCTTAAAATCTGGCAGAGGACAAACAGGCCCTTCTCAGATCGATAACCCAACTGTACCACCGTGCAGACCAGCAGTCACATGCCATAAAGCTGACAAGAAATGTCAGTGTGGATCTGGCTGAGTGTAAGCCAGAGCTGGAGAGGCAACTGCAGTACTGTGGCTGGGACCTGCATCTTAATCCTGGCTGGGCTATTTACTATCTGTATGATTATTCAGTTCTCTGTGCCTTTTTTATTGTAGGTAATATGGGAATAGGTTTGGCAAAATTCGTGAGTTCGTACACATTAAGTGATTGGAGTAGTGCTTGAAGCACTCCTCCGCGTTGTCTTTCTGTGTTTATTAACTCTGCTTGCTTTCCCTTGGATTTATTCTCAGGTACATCTCCAAGTGGTGATGAGATGACTCCCCTACTCTGCCCCTGCAGCTGCTGGCAAGCATAATCCTTAAAGCCTCTCAAGAGTCTCCCCATCCCTAGTTTAATGGTGGGATACGGACTGGTCCTATTGGTTATGTGCCTGCCTCTTAGACCAGTCCCCATAGTGAGTGTGACAACTTGCCAGTTTTTGCATGCCCCTTCCTGTGACCCCCACATAAAGAAGGGATATATGTATACAAATGTATAGATGTCTGCACTTTCCATTCATGACTAAAAAGATGGGAGTGTTTTTCCCTAGTCTTCTTATTAATTAAAAAAAATTCATTTATTTGACTGCAACTGTCTTAGTTGCAGCTCGAGGGTGGAATCTTCAATCTTTGTGGCATGCAGACTCTTAATTGTGTCATGTGGGGTTTAGTTCCTGGACCAGGGATTGAACTCAGGCCCCCTGCATTGTGAGCATGGAATCTTAACCACTTACTCCCAGCTTATTAATTTAAAGGTTGTTTAGACTACCTTAACTTTACCCACTAGTCTTCAATTCTATTGGAGATGTTTTATATAAAATTAATAGTGGTCATTAGGCATTGTTTTAGGTGCCAGCATAGTGACATTAAGGCTTCCCAGGTGGTGCTACTGGTAAATAACCCACCTGCCAATGCAGGAGATGCAAGAGACTTGGGTTCGATTCCTGGGTCAGGAAGATCCCCTGCAGGAGGGCATGGCAATGCACTCTGGTATTCTTACCTGGAGAATCCCATGGACAGAGGAGCCTGGTGGCCTACAGTCCATAGGGTCTCAAAGAGTCGGACTTGACTGAAACAACTTAGCATGCACACATAGTGAAATTCAAATGAAGGCTGTGTATGAGCTCTACCAGCCCAGCTTCTAAATTTAAGAGCTGAGGTTAGGTCAACTTCTGGATGGCTTTCTCAGGTCACTGGGCTCACTCATTCATTGGGATCCCATGCCCCGCATGTGTTGGGGTATAATCTGATGGAAGAGTAGTAGGTAATTTCATGAGATCTGTGTTTTGACTCTCCGTTGTCATACAAAATGTGTGATTCTTATTTTGTCACAAAGCAAATATGACTATGATTGGTTTTGCATTTGATGTAGCTTTTCTAGTGTATTATATTTCACATTGAATCATGTTTCGGACAGTTAGAGAAATAAAAATGGCTTTAGGAGTTTTATTCTGACTATAAAAATGATAAAGCCTCACTGTAAACAATGCAAGAAGTATGGGAAAGTATAAAGAAGAAAGAAAAATGGCCTCCAAATCTGTCACCCAGAGATAAATACTGTTAACATTTTGACAAATATCCTTCTGGATATCCTTCTGGGCATTTCTCTGTGCATATATATTGTTACCTGTCTAAAAATGCAAGAATGAAGGCTGCATTTCCTCAAGTGCCTTCTGGAACCCTTTGAAACGCGGGTATGATATATTGAGCATTTTCTATATGGACTCCTTAAAACAATGAAAAACAGTATTTGTCTCCATATTTATTGATCTGTGTATTTTTTCCTGTAGGAGCTACTGGGCTTCTTACAGAAAGACTGACATATCATTCTGATTTTCGAGTTCCTTAATTTATCCTTTTTTCCTATTGTTAATCTTTCTTGTTTTCCTTGGGCTTTTGTTGTTCTTTTTCTAACTTCTGAGTCATACATTATGGCAACCTAAGTTGAGTCCTGTTTTTTGACCCTCCTTTAACCACCAGAAGAAACTCAAGAGTTCACACTAAATAAACATCTCTCTGTTTTGATAACTCTTTAACTTGGAGTAGAGAGACAATGGGAGAGGCTGGTGACCTTTTCACATAGTCGGCTGTAACAGATGGGATTGCCATTTACTTGTGTTTTGGAAGCTCAAGGCAAATAACCATAGCATCTGGGATGAGATCAGTTACATTTAAGAATGGAAGAAAAGAATTTGGGTCTTTCTACAAGATGAAGATGTAACCGTTCGCTCTAAATGTCACCACCGAAGGAAATGTTACCCTCTGCATAAACTTAGCAGTGCCGGCTCACCCAGCAGGCTTAACAAAATTTAGTGTGGATTGTAGACTGAAGGGCCTGATGTGCTTAACAGAGTTTAGTGATTCCTATTATAACAGGAAGTTTCTGGAAATCATATTTCCTCTGTTGATATACTTAGTGTGGCTGGTCTTTTCAGCCTGAGGTCCTGAAATCTCCAGCATAAAACCTGCCCTTCTAGGAGGATCAAGAGTTCAGACTGGAGTCAGGATCTGTGCTCAGTCACTATGAGCTGTGACCTTGTTAAGTCTCCTGCATCTCTGAGCCTTAGTCTCCTCTCCCAGAGTGCAAGACTGATACAAGAGTTAAATTGGCTAATGCATGGAATAAAGCACTGATTTTCCAACTGTTGAATGGGGGCATTGGCCAGTTGGACGAGGCACAGGTCACAGTGCTGAAGAGGGTCCTAGAAGCATCCTTTTATGTTTTTAGTTCTTGAAGAAAGGGGACATGGGAAGTTCTAGCAAAGGGAGCTCAGATAATCAGGGCAGCGGGGGCCTCTTAAGGGTACTCAGCGTAATGGCTGCTTGGTAATGAATGAGATAGTATTTTAATATTCATTTAAATAAGAGATTTTGATGTGGACATCTTAAAAGTCTTTATTAAATTTGTTATAGCACTGCTTTTATGTTTTGGTTTTTTGGCCCTGAGGCATGTGGGATCTTAGCTCCCCGACCAGGGATCTGACCTGCACCCTCTTATTCTGGAAGGGGAAGTCTTAATCGCTAGACCTCCAGGGAATCCCTTTAAATATTTTAATAGCTACCGGTTCAGCCTGGAAAAAAGCACTTAGTGCAGCGTCTGGTGTACCGTAAGCATTAAGTACATATAAGTTATGGTGGTTCCTGTTATTATTTAAAAACTAGTGAACATGATGATGACTATACATATTCCTGCCCACAGACTTGTGCTCTCATTTATGCTACTTGAAGGATGGTCATGAGTTATAAATAAGGAACATGGTCCAACATAGCTCTTTTTTTTTTTTTTTTCGCCAGTGCCATTTCTTATTTAGTCTTCCGTTTCTATCAGGATCCTTTTTATCACCATGTTAGCGCTCCCCCTAAGGATCACTTCTCATTGACAGGAATCACTGAATATTCAGGACCTCTGACGTGCTCAGCACCATGTTAGCACGCTGGCTCTGGTCCTTGTCTTCAGAGTCCTGAAAAACCTCTTTGATGGCTTCCTTTGGTTCTTTTAAAGCCTTCGGTGGCTCCCAATAAACTCTGGATTCTCCGTCAAAATCCCCAGTGCTATCCTCTGGCACTCTGCATATTACCAAACATTTTCACACTAGACAGAGTGTTCCACATTGTCTTTTATTTATTTATGGTTGCGCTAGGTCTTTGGTGCAGCACACAGGCTGTTACTGCAGTCTGGCTTTCTCCAGTTGCAGTGAGCAGGGGCTGTTCTCTAGTTGTGGTGCATGGGCTTCTCACTGTGGTGGTTTCTGTTGTTTCGGAGCATTGGCTCTAGGCTACTTGGGCTTCAGTAGTTGTGGTGCACAGGCTTAGCTGCCCAGCTGCGTGTGGGATCTTAGTTCCTGGACCAGGGATGGAACCCGTGTCTCTTGCATTGGCCGGTGGATTCGTAACCACTGGACTAGCAGGGGGGTCCCAGTCCCACATTCTTGACTGATGAGACTATTTGTCCCTCTTCTCCAACCAATTAGGTAACTTCCTGCCTTCTTGACTCATATTGTCCATATGGCATATCTTCCCCCCAGTCTTCATCTGCCTGGCCTCCTCATGTTTCCTGAAAATGCCATGAGAGTTTCTGATCTTTGCTCAAGCTGCTTTCTCTATAGAATACTTTTCTCCATGCCTCTCTGTCATGTCTCCTCTTCTTCTAACTCCCCCAACCTTGTAATTATATCCTCTATAGAATTTTTTGGCATAGTTATTTGCACCATTAATTTGATACCTGATATTACTTTGGTTTTATGTCTTTTGAAAACTAGGTCCTACATAATTTCCATAATTGTATTATATGCTCCTGGACGGTGCTTTGCATCTGTACATCAAGCATCCATAATGAGAATGCAATAACTATTTGTGGATAGTAGTGATGATGAATCCACTGTTAGTTCTGAGTAGGGGATTTACATGTCCAATGCATGGGAGGCAGGAGAGATTTTGCAGCAATGTACAGAATGAATAGGATTAAGAGAATGTGGAAAACAAGAGACCAGCTAAAAGTCTGTTGAAGTAATTCATGCCAGGGCAAAGGTAATGGCACTGGGAATGAGGAGGATGAAACCAATCTTAGAGCCATCTGGAAGAGAAAACCTGCAAGATAAAAGTACAGATTCTGTTCAAGGGATAAAAAGCATAGTCAGAAATAAGTTCTGAGGTCTTTTGTTTATAGAACAAAAAAATTGACAGATAACAGGAAAATTTGGATGCACAGATAGTTTTGCTTTGTACATGTTGAATTTGAGAGGGCTCACAGACAAGTAAGAGCTGCAGAATAGAGTTAAAAATCATAGGTAAGGACTTCCTTGGAGGACCAGTGGTCAAGACTCTGCCTTCCAAAACAGGGGATGGAAGTTCAGTCTCTGTTTGGGGAACTAAGATCTCACATGTTGCACATTGAGGCAAAACAAACAAACAAAAACCCACCATAGGTATTGGTAAGGCCATTCAGAGAAAGAATTAATGGAAAAACTAGGTGGCACTAGTGGTAAGGAACCTGCCTGCCAATGCAGGAGACTTAAGAGACACTGGTTCAGTCCTTGGGTTGGGAAGATCTCCTGGAGGAGGGCATGGCAACCCACTCCAGTATTCTTGCCTGGAGAATCCCATGGACAGAGGAGCCTGGCAGGCTACAGCCCATAGAGTCACAAAGAGTTGGACTTGTCTGAAGTGACTTAGCATGCATGCATACAAAGAAGAGTAGAAGCCCAGGGACTGAGCCAAAGATCAATCAAGAACTGGACACAGAGGAGAGAGAAGGGGCTGGGAGAAGACATGGGAAGAGGCTGAATCTAGAAAGCACAGTGCCTTGGAAACCAACAGAGGACAGTGTGAAGAAGGTTGGGTGGTTAGATTCTATTCGTACTTGTGGAGCATGAAGAATAGCGGACTGAGAAAACAGACAGGACCTGGGGTGGGGATTCACCTACTTGTGGTGGGGGGAGGACCTTTAGTAGGACAGAAGCTGGCCTATGAGAAAAGGGTATATGTGAATGAAAGGAAACTGATTTAAAAAAAAAATTATTTATTTGGTTGTGCTGTGCCTTAGTTGTGGCATGTGGGATCTTTTTCTTGAGGCATGTAGGATCTAGTTCCTTGATCAGGGATCAAAGCCAGGTCTCCTGCATTGGGAGCATAGAGTCTTAGCTACTAGACCTCCAGAGAAGTCCCTAGAGGAAACTGATTTAAACCACAGTCTTATCTAGTTATTGCTGATAAAAGGGAAATGTATTGAGAGGAATGTTTGGAGGAATATCGCATGGAACCTGGGGTTAGGTTCTACAGCCAGGCTGTATGAGAGTCTGGGGCAGGAACTTGACAGCCAATGGTCAGCTTCATTCTTTGTTCTCTCCACAGTATTTCTTTAAGTACTCCGGTGTGTGCACAACCAAAGCTCCTGGATTTGAGTATCTTCAGTCCAAGTCAGGAGTTCAGATGTGATTATGGACACCCATCATCTAATAAGCTGTGGCCAGGGCCAAAGGGTCTTAACACAAAAATGAGGATGAAGGGGTCCAGCCTGTGGGTGGGGAGGAAGTTCTCAGGAGAAAGGGTGTTGACTCTAACTGAAAAGTTAGATAGCAAAAGGAGGAGCAACCCAAGAGTAACAAAGGGAAGCAGCATCAAATACATAGGCTTAAGGTGGAAAGAAATGTGTTCCAAGGCAGGAGAGATGGGATCCTTATAAAGGGACAGCTTAGAAGAGGAGGTAATTTGGAGTCCCGGAGAAGGGAAGATTATATGGAATATAGTGAATAAGTAGAGAGGCTAACTTCCAGGAGAAGAGAGGAAATGTTTAGTCTGGTGCTAGGAAGATAAAAAAACAAAAAGTGATATGTTAATGTAAAGAAGGGGAAAGTAAGATTCCTATTAGAAATCTGTAGTAGATATATCCTGCCCCCCTCCCCCTAAAAGATGTCTTTATTCTAGTATCTAGAAACTGGGAATATGTTATATTACATGACACAGGACTTTGTCAATGCAATAAAGTTAAGGATCTTGAGAAGGGGATGTTCTCCTGAGTTATCTGCATGGGTCCAATATAATCTTTATAAGAGGGAGGCAGGAGTATCAGTGTTAGAAGAGGAGATATGACAATGGAAGCAGAAGGCAAAGAAAAGGGGAGGGAGAGAGAGAGAGAATAATTTGAAGATGCTGTGCTACTGGCTTTGAAGATGAAGGAAGGGGCCACCAGCCCAGGAATGTGGGTGATCTCTAGAAGCTGGAAAAGTCAAGGAAACAGACTCTCCCATAGAACCTCCAGAAAGAATACAGCCCAGCTTACATCTAGATTTTAGGAATTCTGACTTCAATAACTACATGATAATAAATTTGACTTATTTTAAGCTGCAAAGTTTGTGGTAAATTGTAACAGCACAATAGGAAACTAACACAAATTCTTAGTCTTTTCTGACAAGTGCGTGCATGCTTAGTCGTTCCAGTTGGGTTTGACTCTTTGAGACCCCATGGAGTGTATAGCCCACCAGGCTCCTCTGTCCTCCTCTGTCCATGGAATTCACCAGGCAAGAATACCGGTGTGGGTTGCCATGCCCTCCTGCAGGGGATCTTACCAATCCAGGGATCAAACCTGAGTCTCCTGCATTGCAGGTGGATTCTTTACCCTGTGCCAGTGGGGAAGCCCTAGTAGAGGTCAGACCATAGAATCTGGATAATAATACTAGAAATAAAGTGCTAAGATAAGTATTAGAACTTATTGAGGGTTTGCTGTATGCCCAGGCACTGTTATAAGTGCTTTACATAAATTAAGTAAATAAATAAACCTTATATAAATAAAGAATCAGAAAATATTCTCAATAACTCCCTAGAATAGGTGCTATTTTGAGCACTATTTACTCATTAGGAAACTGACCTATTGGAAGGTTAAGTGACTTGCCTACTGCTATGCATAGTGGCTCAATCAATAAAGAATCTGCCTGCAATGCAGGAGACCTGAATATGATCCCTGAGTCAGGAAGATCCCCTGTAGAAGAGCGGGCTACCCACTCCAGTATTCTTGCCTGGAGAATTCCATGGACAGAAAGGACTGGCGGGCTATAGTCCTTGGGGTTGCAGAGTCAAGCTACTACCAAGCGACTAATACACAGACAGACAGACAGACAGGCAGACAGACACATACACACACACAGAGTAACATCAGTGCTGGGACTTGAACCCAGTAAGTCTGACTCTGAGGTCTGTGCCCAAGTTCTACGATGGACGTGATGAGGTGGGTCTGTTCTTTGCATCTCATTTCTGAAGGCTTATGTCTGGGGTTGGAATCAGATGAAGGCCTGACACTGAACACTACCTGGCCTCCAGCTGACATTACTCTAGCAAATGAACTCATAGTCTAGTGTGCCTTAGGGTTAGGGTTGGGATAGCTTCACCTTCTCTTCTCTCTCATCTTCAGTAATCTCCACTCTTCTGCGTCAGCTCCTCTGATTGTCTTTTCCTGAACATCTACTTCTCCAGCTCCTCTTTGAAGAGCCAAATAATGGAAGCAGGATAATAGTCAAAGCTTTTCTAAGTGTCAGACTTAAAGACAGAGTAGAATAAGTTATACATTCCTCTTTGAGTTAAACACCTAATAAATGCTAATAACCTTTCTGTGGAACGTGTTTTGATTAGCTTGAGCTTCTATAACAAAACACCCCATTGAAAGGCTGATTTCAACAGCACACATTTTATTTCTTAAACTCTGGAGACTGAGAAGTCTAAGGTCAAGGTGCTGGTAGATTTGGTTCTTGGTGAGAGTCCTCTTCCTGGCTTGCAGGTGACCTTTCTTCTCCCTGCATCCTTATGTGGTGGAGAGAGCGAGCTCTGGTCTTTTCCTCTTCATATAAGGTCTCATGACTTCATCTAAATCTAATTGCCTCCCAAAGTTCCCATCTCCAGATACCATCACACTGGGGCTTAAGGCTTCAACATATGGATTTGGGGATGAGGACAGAAAATAATGCAGTCCATAACAAAGGTATATTTAGTAACTGCAAAGAAGCACTTGTAATCTAAATGATTTCAGGGTTGAAGTTGCATAGCGTCTATAGGATGCAACCTTGACTGCTACTCAAGTTCAATTAACTCAGCACGGTGGTAACTAAATAAGGACTGTTAGAAGGATATTACAGACCATTTGTATTGCTATTCCCAACTTTCTTCCCCTGAGATCCTCACGGAGAAGGTCATTTGGACCTTGAAAGTCATTGACCAAAAATAAAACTCAGACACTATGATGCATTATGCATGCTGTGAAAGGTAATGTTTGGTTACACTTACATACACTGCACTCCAATTGTATTCTGAGATCAATGCCAGGCCCTTTGGGAGTACAGAGAATGAGCATGAGTTCTCTGGTTTCAAAGAGTCCTTTTAGTAGAAGCTTCTGGTTTAGAACCAAAGAGGGCTAAGGGTAAACATTTAGCTTCCCCCCCACCTTTTTTTTGCATTTCTAAATTAATTAATTTATTTTAATTGGAGGCTAATTACTTTGAAATATTGTGATGGTTTTTGCCATACATCGACATGAATCAGCCACGGGTGCCCATGTGTTTCCCCCATTCTAGTTTGCTTTTGGAAACTCTGAGAGGCAAATTATTGGACATATCATGATTCCAACAGCACAGAGCAGATGAGTTTGCATTGGGAGGCAGCATGAAATTGTCCTTACCTCTTGGGCTATGCACCTCGCACACTCCAGTTTGAGTTAGGCTCCATCACTTACTCATTTCATGAAGCTAGGTATGTTGTTCAGTCTCTCTGAGCTTCTCACCTATAAAATGAGTCTAATAATAGTGGAATCCTTCTTGCTCA
The DNA here is from genome assembly GCF_019320065.1 of Cervus canadensis. NCBI lineage: Eukaryota > Metazoa > Chordata > Mammalia > Artiodactyla > Cervidae > Cervus > Cervus canadensis. The sequence goes on along the minus strand of NC_057393.1, from coordinate 73,429,515 downwards.
AGGGTATGTTTTTCCTTGAGCTGTACTAATGATTATATAACAACCATGTATCTTGCTCGAGGACATGTTTCTCTTTCTTAACAAGAACCTTCTAACCAATCCTGCTGTCTTAAAATGTATGTTATGGGAGCGGGTCTGGTAAGACCTTTCTATTGTTAGTAACCAACTGAAAAAGTATATAAGGCCTTGTTAAGACTGGCGAGTGGGGCAGCGTCTGGCCCCTTCTGATGTCTATAACAGAAGCTTTCTCTGTCCTTTCTTCAATGCAATAAAACTCTGCTACACACACACACACACACACAATAGTGGAATCCTTGTGAGGATTAAATAAGAACATTATAGAGCATTAAGAAAGCACTCAGTAAATTCAGTGTCTTTATTCTAGGCAAGAAGGAATCAATGCCACAGATATACTGGTAGTTCTTGGGCTTGGAAGCTTCTTGATGCAATATTATTTAATTATTCTTTGAGTTCCTCCATTATTAATAGGAATTGCAAGATTTAGCAAAACACAGGATACCCTGTACAAATACAGAACATCCATTAAATTTGAATTTCAGATAAGCAATGAATACTTCTTAGTATAAGTATGCCCCAAATATTGCATGGGACATAATTATAATAAACATTATTTGTTGTTTGCCTGAAATTCAATTTCAGCAGGGAATCCTGTATTTTATCTGGCATCCCTAGTAGCCTTGTGACTTAAGGCAAGTTACTTCTGTGTGTCTCAGTTTGCTCCTTTGTTAAATGGATTGTTAAAAGTAAAGCACTTAGAACAGTGGCTCATAGTAAGTGCTATTTGAATTATTAAAATAATTATTACCATTCAGGAGAGGGTTGTACCTGAATAATGCCAGGGGTTAAGTCATAGAATCATAATATTGAGGACTCAAGTGACATTTAAAAAAAATTACATGTTCACTGCTATTGCATTTAGCACCCATTTGGGATTGTCTTTAAAATGCAACCTTCAAATGAAATCAAAAGAGGCTCCATCCTTATCATAGGCCCCTTTGACTTTAATGATTTTCACTCTCCCATAAATACTTAAGACAGGATTGACAATCATCAAGGAAAATTCAATACTCACTCTCCATCTTCCCAGTTTTGCCCTCTGGAACAGAGTTAAAATGAAATTCAGTTTCCTCCTTTTGCTCAAGTTGCAGAAGGTTTTTCTGAAGAGTTTTTAGAAGTTTCAAACCAGTTCAAAAGTGTTTCTTAAATAGAGGCCTCTGGCATTGAGAAAGTTTTAGATGAAAGACTGAATCGGAGGTGTAGCTGTGGTTCTGATGGGGGGAGGTGTTTATTTATTAATTTAACCCAGATATTGTATTTCAAATTTGTCAGAGGTTAGCACTTGCCGTTAACTATTTTTATTTTCTATCAGAATCTTAACTAGTTAAAACTAGTAGTTTTACATGTCTTTGATCTGAGAAAGTAGCTCAACTAAAATTATTTCTTTCAGTCCTCCAACCCCTTATTCTTCTTGAACTCCACTGGTCAAAGTTCTGCTTATCTTTCCAGAGTCTAATAAGTTCTGCTTCCTTGAGGGCATCTCCAAGTCCTGCCAGAATTAATCTTTATGAGACCATTTGTCATAAAGAAATAATCTTTATGAGAACATGTATAATGTACATCCTCAGATGCTGGAGGGCATCTGAGAACATGTATAATGTACGTCCCTTAGGAGGAGGGACGGAGACCATGTGTAATTCATTTTGGAATTCCCTGTGATGCCTTACAGGTAGTAGACTGCTCAATAAATATTTGTGGTATTGAACTGAGGACATGTGAACCTTTGGTAGGACTTCAGTGTAACAACCAAAGACTCATATTTTCACAAATATTCACCTTTGCAAACCAATCCGAAGGAGCTGCTTTCACTAGAATTGGCGAAATTAAAATATGGAAGAAAATAGATATTTAATTCAAGTCCAAAGCATTATTCTATTTATAGTCTTAAGATAGGTTAAGATAGGTTGGAGCATGAATAATTCACAGTAGACATAGGAAATAAGTGCTTTGATGGAAATTCTCTGTGTTCTTAATGAGAATTCCCTTTATTCCTACCTGAAGGAGAAGGAAGGGTGTTGCCTATGATGTGGATAATGGCTGGCTGGTATTGAGACTCCAGGCTGATGTAAAAGGACTGGAACTCTTACTGGGTAGGTTGCTTTCCATTCGCTGCTCCTGTCACTCTCTGCCATCATGCCCCGGAGGCTGACCTTCTCAGACTGCATCTCCTTTATTCACCTGCTGGCAGCCTTCCAGGTGGGTTTCACCAACAGAAAGCACCAGCTGGTCAGGAAGAAGAGGTGGGGGAATTCTTTTTCGGTTTCTTCCCTGTTTTTACATTGTATCACAGGCAGCAACTGGATTCCTCCACAATGACAACTCCTGCTGGGCCCCTTCTCTGTAACTGGTTTAGCTCTCCTAGGTCTCATGGGAGGTAATAGGTCCTTCACCGTTGCTCACCTCTGGTACTTTAACAACTCTGTTTCCTAACCTCTGCCTTCACCTCTATGACAAGTCCTTTCATTCATCTTTCTTTATTTGAAATATCCAGAGTTGGTATTTTTGTTGTTACAGTCACACCATCCGAAGCAAAGACTTAATAAAAGATTAAATCCTTCTAAGCAAAGACTTAACAATATTTTTATTTATAGGAGCTTTTCAAATTATTTTCTTTCTGTTTACATTGGAATATAATTGCTTTACAATGTTGTGTTTCTGCTGTACAATGAAGTGAATCAGCTATATATATACATAAATCCTCCATCTTGAACCTGCCCTCAACCCCTCACACCTCTCCAGGTCATCACAGTATCAAACTGAGCTCCCTGCGCTGTGCAACAGCTTCCCGCTAGCTATCTGTTTTACACACGGCAGGTGATATATATCAGTGCTGTTCTCTCCATTTGTCCCACCCTCTCCTTCCCCCACTGTGTCCACAAGTTTGTTCTCTATGTCTGTGTCTCTATTCCTGCCCTGAGACTTAACATTCTTCACCTAGTAAGTCTTCATGAGGTTCCCTCCTATGTCTCAAACCCTCCTTAGGGGATGGCAGAATAGGCAGTAGAGAGGAAAATATCGTTTGGGTGTTTTAAAATATGATAACATACTTTGTGTATTTCATTCCGTAACTTTTTTTGCTTCAAAATTATGATTGTGAGGTTCATACTTGTTCGTCTGTATAGCGCTAGTTCATGTCATTTTCATAACTTCTTCATTCTCCTGATGATGGATATTTAGGTTGTTACAAGTTTTTTTTCTACTACAATTAATGCTAGCAATGACAGTAATTTCTGTACGCCTGTTTTACTCATTCATTAAATAAAATCAGAGCCTCTTCTCTGCCTATATTGCAGTATCACTTACAATGACATTTTTAGAGCATTTTCCAGTTTACAAAATGCCTTTAAATCTATTAAAGCCTCTCATTGACAGAGACTAGGCTTATGCTGGCCTTTTCTGGGTCTCAAATCAAGACTCGTTACAGTACCTTATGCTAAGAAACCTCTTTATGTTTATAAAGACTTTCACCAATGTGAAATAACATCATCACTGCTGAAAAGTACCTTTTGCAGTAGCTCAAAGCCCACTTGTTCTTTCTGTTTATCTTTCAAATAAGGCTTCAGATTCTACTGCTAAAGTTTCCCAAACCAAAGTATTACAAAAAATTTTCAATTTTCCATCCCGAGGTAAAAAATAGTTCCTTGCAATAACCTTGGCATTGCTGCCTTGTCAATGTGGCTTTTTAGTGAGTTTCTCTATAATCAAGATTTCCATGGATTTTTTTTAGTTGAGTTTTTACAACTATAAAATTAGTACAAGATTGTTATATAAGGATTTGGAAACTGTAAATGCAGAAAGAAGAAAAACTCACCCAGAAACAAGCACTGTTATCATTGTGATACATTTCTTTCCAGTTTTTTTTCAATATGTTTATATAGTTGGGCTTGTGCTGTTGATCCAGTTTTGTACCCTGCATTTTCCACTTAACTTGATAATGTAAGCTTTCCCTCTATGGACTTTTAGTGGCCAAAATTTACCCAGAAAGGAAGTCTGTGTCTCTAAGGAAGCTTATTCTCAGAAAGGAAAAAATTCTGTTCTTCACAAGGTTATGGGAAAAACGCCTCTGGTGGTTCAAGCTGTCCCTGAATAACTCTTTATTAAATGTGCAAGTAAACTTTTGTGTTCTGTTGGAGTTTGGTTTCCATGAAGATAATGGCTGGAGTAAATAAAATATGTAAAATGTGTATATATACCTCGTGTATACACGTGTGAGTATATATGTATATATGTGACTAGATGTTTATACATACATACATACACATTCACACACATAGACACACACCCCTTAAGGAAGGAGTTGTATAAAGACAGACATACCTACCACATTACTATTATTTTAGTATTTTGAAGTCATCTTTTTATGATTCTATGTTATCTTAATCTCAGGCTTCTTTCAGGAAGTAAAGTGAAGTGGAAGTCACTCAGTCGTGTCTGACTCTTTGCAACCCCATGGACTATACAGTTCATGGAATTGTCCATTCCAGAATATTGGAGTGGATTGCCGTTCCCTTCTCCAGGGGATCTTCCCAACCAAGGGATCAAACCCAGGTCTCCCGCATTGCAGGCAGATTCTTTACCAGCTGAGCCTCAAGGGAAGCCCAAGAATACTGGAGTGGGAAGCCTATCTCTTCTCCAGTGGATCTTCCTGACCCAGGAATCGAACTGGGGTCTCCTGCATTGCAGGCAAATTCTTTACCAGCTGAGTTACCGGGGAAGCCCTTGAGGAAGCGGGTGACATAACTATTAATGACAGCTTGGAGTCCAAGTTAATTTGTTGTTGGAAGAACTAGTTATTCATTCCAGGGATTCTCCATCAGTGTAACAAGACAACCTCTACCCATCAACTCTTTTGTTTGTGATGAAGCTAATTAAACAGATTTGAGTTTACAATGCAAATAATTGCAAGTAATTAAGGTACACTAGGCTTGGAGAAGGCAATGGCACCCCATTCCAGTACTCTTGCCTGGAAAATCCCATGAACAGAGGAGCCTGGTGGGCTGCAGTCCATGGGGTCGCTCAGGGTCGGACACGACTGAGTGACTTCCCTTTCACTTTTCACTTTCATGCGTTGGAGCAGGAAATGGCAACCCACTCCAGTGTTCTTGCCTGGAGAATCCCAGGGACGGGGGAGCCTGGTGGGCTGCCGTCTATGGGGTCGCACAGAGTCGGACACGACTGAAGTGACTTAGCAGCAGCAGCAGACTTGGAGAAGGAAATGGCAACCCACTCCAGTATTCTTGCCTGGAGAATCCCAGGGATGGGGGAGCTTGGTGGGCTGCCGTCTATGGGGTCGCACAGAGTCGGACACGACTGATGCGACTTAGCAGCAGCAGCAGGCTTGCAGTATATGCAAAACAACTATCTTCTTAAAAATTATTTATTTTTAATTGGAGGATAATTGCTTTACAGTTTTGTGTTGGTCTCTGCCATACATCAGCATGAATGGTATACATATGTCCCCTCCCTCTTGAACTTCCCTCCCACCCCCACCCCACCCCACCCCTCTAGGTTGTCGCAGAGCACCTGCTCTGAGGTCCTTGCATCATACAGCAAATTTCCACTGGCTATCTGTTTTACATATGGTAATGTATACGTTTCCATGCTACTCTCTCAAGTTATCCCACTCATTCCTTCCCCGACTGTGTCCACAAGTCTGTTCTCTATGTCTTCATCCCTATTGCTGCCCTGCGAATAGGTTCATCAGTACCTTATTTCTAGATTCCATATATATGTGTTAATATACAATATTATTTTTTCTCTTTCTGACTACTTCACTCTGTAGAACAGGCTCTAGGTTCATCCACCTCATTAGGACTGACTCAAATGCTTTTTTTTATGGCTGACCATTGTATATATGTACCCCAACTTCTTTATCCATTCATCTGTTGATAAATCTAGGTTGCTTCCATGCCCTTGTTGTTCAGTTGCTAAGTTGTGTCCAACTCTTTGTGACCCCATGAACTGCAGCACGCCAGGCTTCTCTGTCCTTCACTATCTTCCACATCTTAGCTATTGTAAATAGTGCTGCAGCGAACATTAGGGAACATGCAGATCTTTCAGTTGTGGTTTTCTCAGAGTGTATGCCCAATAGTAGGATTGTTGGATCTTATGGTAGTTCTAGTTGTACTTTTTAAAGTAATCTCCATACTGTTTTCCATAGTGGCTATATCATTTTACATTCTCACCAAGAGTGCAAGAGGGTTCCCTTTTCTTCACACCCTCTCCAGCATTTATTGTTTGTAGATTCTTTTTGATGATGGCTGTTCTGATAAGTGTGAGATGATACCTCATTGTAGTTTTTATTTACATTCCTCTAATAATGAGCGATGTTGAGAATCTTTTCATGTGTTTATTAGCCATCCAGAACAAATATCTGAAAATGGAATCGAGTTTCCTCAGATTCAGTGAACATGTTTGTGATATAAACAGAAATCAAGTCAAGAAGTCTGCAAGGAAATTTTTTTTCATAATCCGTCTTCAGCTTTTAAAAAAGTTACGTCATAGTTGGCTATTTTAATTTATAAAGTATGTAAGGGCATGAATTTCCCCAAACAAGGTATAGCATGCAGAGGAGCCCATGTGAGGTTATGGAATAGATTATTTTTTGGAAATGTTTTTGAAATGAAATGCTTTTGAAAGTCATAGTTAATAATATTGAAAGTCATTTTCCAGTTTACCTGAATTCTCTGTAGCCTCCTCTTTGATTCCAGACTGTGTAACAACTTCACCCCCATTGCCACAGAGGAGGTAGAAAACATTCCTTGATTCCTGGCTGGAATTCTGTATAGATGCCTGACAGGCTGGTCCCGCAGGGAATCATTCTTCTTGTCGTGGTCCCTGGGTGGCCAGTCCATCCCATCTCTGGGTCATTTTACAGGGGTGAGCTGGGAGGCAGAGCTAATTGTTACTTTCTGATGCAAGAGCTCTGCTTGGCCCATGATTGGGATTGTTTGATGAAAGAGAAGTAACATTGGTAGTTACTCCGTTAGAAGTGTCTATCCTTAGAAAAATACCCTAGTTGGGTAGCTTTTGCAAAAGGTTTATTCCAATCTTATTTCAACTTATTCCAACAAGAGCAGTGGCAATGAGCTCCTCTTAGGTTTTGAGCAGCTTCGTGCATTTTGAACTTGACAATACTCTCAGACTAGAACCACATTTCTTGCTTCCTGCCCTGGGGGTTCTGTGCCCTTGAGAACCTGCTTGGCACTCAGTATTCAAAACAGAGGCATATTGGAGAGTTAAAAAGCCCTGTTGGGCAAGCATTGACCAACACTTGACACATTCTTCTTTTCCCTTTTCTTTATGGGGAGTCCATTTGATAAAGTGACTGAACACTTAGAAGCTGGTAGTGTTGGCCAACTCAGTATCACATCTTTGAATTGGTCCTTTTTCCTTTCTTGTTTCACTCCCCTGTCCCTCACTTCTGACTCTGGGATCCCGCTACCAAACAAACTACTTGAATGTAAGCCACTGTCTCTGGCTCTCCTTTTGGGATAAGCCAGGTAAGATATGTTAGGCTTGAATGCATGAAAGGATGGCGGGCTTGTAAAGAGGAATAGGAAACCATGGATGAAGGGCAAGCTGATGAGGTCAGTTTGGGTTACTCTGAGTCTGAAGCAGTGGATGCAAATCTGATCACAGAATGCTCAGTTAATATCTCAATGTTATTGCTAGCCAGGGTTTTCCTGAAGTTAGAATCCAGGTTTCTTAGCTGCTGATCTTAGCTTTGGATCTGTGTAACGACAATTCTTCAGTTGCTTTTATTTCTTTAGGGTTAGTAGTCTTTATTAGTTATTTACTGCCACACAAAAAATTACTCAAAAACTTGGAAGTTTAAAACAACAAATGCTTATGATCTTGTGCAGTTCCTGAAAGTCAGAAATTTGGGTGTGGCTTAGCTAGTTCAGGGTCACTCATGAGGCTGCAGTCAGTTGTCGGCTGGCACTGCCGTGAATGGAAAGTTGATTAGGGTTGGGGGTGGTCTGCTTCCATCTGATTCTTATTGCTGTTATCAGAGACTTTAGTTCCTCACCCTGGGGGCCTCACCACAAAGAGTGTTTTTGGAGTATAATTGCTTTACAGTGTTGTGTGAGTTTCTGCTGCACATGAAGTGTACACATGTAATGTGTACACTTGTGTGCGTGGTCAGTTGCTTCAGTAGTGTCCAACTCTTTGTGACCCTAGGGACCGGTAGCCTGCCCACTCCTCAGTCCATGGGATCTTCCAACCCACTCATACTGGAGTGGGTTGCCATTTCCTTCTTCAGGGGATCTTCTTGACCCAGGGATGGAACCTGCATCTCCTGTGTCTCCTACATTCCAGGCGGATTCTTTAACCACTGAGCCACCGTGAAAGTACCTGTTTGACACATGCTAGTGTATATAATGTCAGTCCTGTGCTCCCAACTTGTCCTATCCTCCATTCCCTACCCTGTGTCCACATGTCCATTCTCTATGTCTGAGTCTTTATTCCTGACCTGCAAATAGGTTCATCAGTACCATTTTCCTAGATTCCAAATATATGCATTAATATCTGATGTTTGTTTTTCTCTTTCTGGCTCACTTCACTCTGTATGACAGACAAATGACCCCATTTTGTTCCTTTTTATGGCTGAGTAATATCCCATTGTATTTATTTACCACATCTTCTTTATCCATTCCTCTGTTGATGGACATTTAGGTTGCTTCCATGTCATGGCTTTTGTAAATAGTGCTCTGATGAACACTGGGATACGTGTTTTGAATTATGATTTTGTCAGGTTATATGTCCAATAGTGGGATTGCTAGGTCTTAGAGCTTTTTATTGTGGCTTCCCACAGAGCAAGTGATCTGAGAAAAAGATTTATCAAGAAAGAGAGCATCCAAGACAGAAACCTTAGTCTTTTATTAAATTTTAAAGTGACCTACCATCATTTCTGTCCTATACTCTTAGTCACACGGCCTTGGTACAATGTGGGAGGGAGACCATACAAGGGTATAAATACTGTAAAGTGGGATTATTGGGGACTGTCCTGGATAGGTCCCCAACCTTTTCATTTTATTTTCACAGTCTTTTCATTTTCTTCTCTTAAATAGGAATCTTATTATAAAGTGCTAAAAAAACAAAACAAACAAACAAACAAAACCACTGCAGAAGATTTTAAATGAAGAGTAAAACTCTTCCTCATGTCCTATACCCAGGTTCAATCCTCATAGATAATCAGTGTTAAGAGTTTCATTTTTTCTTCCTAGTGTTTAAAGCTGTGTTAAATAACTATAAATAGTATACTTTAATTTCCAAATTTGTCAGAGATTTTTGTTCAACTCCCACTTTCATGACTCTTTTACTTCCCAAATGTGTTAGTTACATAATTATTTTTAATTCCTCTCCTGGTTACTGAAAGGTTGTTGCTGAACCACGAAAGACACCAGGATTCTTGGCCTCCAGAGGAGAAGAATGCAATCTGGGGCCAGTGACAAGGCTTGATTGCTCAGAGCTTTTGTGTAATAAAGTTTTATTGAAGTATAAAAGAGATAGAGAAAGCTTCTGACATAGACATCAGAAGGGGGCAGAAAGAGTCCCCTACTGCTAGTCTTTAGCAGGATGTAGTAAGCTGTTCATTATAGAAAGGAGATGTCTCAGAACTCAGAGTGGCACCAGGCCCCTCACCCACAGCACACATTTTGAGATAACACTGGCACCAGATGAGTCATCCTGGGCCATAAAATGATTGACATGAATCTTGAAGAAAGGCAGGTTTCCAAGTAAATATAGAGTTTCATTAACATAGATTAGGAGGACAATGTATGAGTAAAACATACTGGTTTATCAAGTTGGTTCTGAGTCTTAGGTGGACTGACTTGAAGACAGAGTCTAGGGTAAATACATAGTTCATTAACATAGCTTAAGAAAAGCATTTCCATAAGAAAAACACATGGCTTAGCTCAAGGTTTGAGAAAAGTTAAGTTCAAGTGGAATCAGGTATTGTCATGGCAACACAGAATTTTAAGAGAAACCTCTTTTTAAATTTGTATAGAGAAGGGGAAAAAATATAACACTAGTAGTTTGTTTCCTCCTGCTGCTTAAGAGAGAGATAAAAAATGTCTGACACTTGCAGCCTATTTTCTCCTTTTGGACACCCCTGGCTTTCCTGCCTGTTACACTCTCATTACCTTAGATGTTTAATATGTACTTAGATCCTTGATTTACAAACATTATCTCTTGACTCCACTATAAAAGATGATGTAAGATGAGATACTTAGTAACACACTTCTCTTTACTTTTGACCTCTGTCAGCTATTTCATTCCTTTTGATCTTATGGGGGTTGATAATATTTATATTCTGTTCTGTAGGCATACTCACTTTTCATTCTTTGACTATAGATTGACTATATATTTTAAAGCCGTGGAACAACACTTATGAGTATGTGAGTATTGGGAGTAAATGCTTTCTGCAAAACTAGGAAAGGCACTCAAAAAGCCAGTGTGCTAAGGGCAAACAGATTTATTTATTTTTCTTTCTTTCTTTTTCTTCCTTTTACAGCCAATTGATTGCTTAAAATATGTCAGATTTTAGTTTGCATCATGTTTGCACAATGGCTTTCTTTTTTAGTTTTTTACTGGTATTTTGAATTGCTTTTCTTTTTGTTTTGTTTTTTAATAAAAGAAATGTAATGCTTTCATTTTATCTCTAAGGAATTTCTGACTCTTAATCATACATTTGTGTAATGGAATTCTTCTTCAGCTTAATGACATTCTTCACAGAACTGACCTCCTGTTCTCATCTGTAACAATTTATATCCTGTCCTGATGCACAGTATTCCCTCACTGTTCCCTTGAGTTAGCTCTTTGAGTTAGTGTTTCTTCTCACTTTTAGATTCCTTTAATAATTTGTTGTAGTGTGTCCTCACATGGATGTTTTTTGAATGGGTTCAGAGGAAGTGAACTTTCTGAGTTCTTTTATGTCTGAAAATGTCTTTATCATGTCTTACATTTGATTGATAGTTTGGCTTAGTAAGGAATTCAAGTTTCAACAGTTTTTCTTAGAACTCCAAAAACGTTTGTTATTGTCTTCTAAAATCCAGTGATGCTGATAAGAAGTCTGATGTCAATGAAATTCTTGTTCTTTTGAAGGTAAACCTCTAAGGAAGCCTCTAAAATTATTAAGTCTTTAGTAGTTGAATGTTTGGACTACCTGGGTGTGGGTCTTTTTCTGTTAACCGTGTATGGCTCTTGATGGGTCCTTTCAATCCCAATACTAGAGCCTTCCTAGAGTCCAGCCTCTATGGGCTCACGTTCTCTGATTCTGTAACTCTTGTTACTCAAATTGCTCATCATTGTAATAGGAGTTTTTATTTTGAATTTTTGCTCTGTTTTGGGGGAACTAGCCCTGACTGTCTTTCAGATCAGGTAAATTCTTAAAAAAAATTTTTTTTTTTAAAATTTATTACTTTATTTATCTGGCTGTGCCATATCTTAGCTGTGGTTTGTGGGACCTTTGATCTTCATTGTGTCAGACAGAATCTTTAGTTGTGTTAGATGGAATCTTGGCATGTGAACTCTTAATTCTGGCATGCGAGATCTAGTTCCCTGACTAAGGATCAAACCTAGGCCTCTCCATTGGGAGCATAGAGTCTTAGCAACTGGACCACCAGGGAAGTCCCAGATCAGTTATATTCTTCTTTTACTCATTCATTCATTTATTTTTTTATTTTTAAATGTTAGGTAGGTAGAATAGGAAAAAGGAGTCCAGAATGGAGGTGGCTAAAAGGCAAGGAAGGGAAAAGCCCGCAAAAATAGAACAAAGGGAAGATCCAAGGACCAGAGTGAGGACCTCAGGTGAAACAAACAGCACTCCTAGTTAGCCCAGTTTACTAGGGCAGGCCCAGGGGGAGGAGAAAAAACATAAAAAGAGGAGCCAAAATTGGGCCAGGGGCCTCTCTTCTCTTCACATCTTTTGGGTCAGTATCCCCTCACTCCTTGAGGATGTATTTTCCTTTACTTTCTAAATAAAACTGAGCTGTAACATGAAGCTGTAACACTGGTCTATCTGAGAGCTGTAACACTGGTCTTTCCGAGGGCTATAACGCTGGTCTGTCCGTCACTTCAAATTTTTGTTGCGACAAGACAGAACCAAGGAAATTACAAACTCCCCTGAGAAATGAAACAAAGATGAATATTTTTAATGATAAAAGGTACAATTCACAAAAAAGATAGACACCATAAATCTTTAGACATCTAGCAATCAAGAAACCAAGATACATAAAGCAAAAATCAGAAGAAATATAAGGGAAAAGGAAAAAAATATATAATTATAGTGAGACATATTAACATTTCTCTGAGAATATTTTATGAAGTGCAGAAAAAAATAATAATAGAAACATCCTGATGTCATTAATAATTTAAATATAATAGATTTATATTAATCTTATATTCTACACAAAAATATTTAAAATTAAAAAAATAAATTTAAAATCTCATATGTTGTTATTAGATTACCATAGGACATTCAGAAAAACAGGCAAAAAGATAAACATTACTAAATTTCAAAAAGTAGAATTCATTTTTTTGGTGATTCAGTTATTCATATACATAGGTTATTAGAAGATTTTGACTATAGTTCCCTGTGCTGTACAGTAAACTTTTTTTGCTTGTTGCATATTTATTTTTTTAAATTAGAAATCTAGCATTCTCTTCATACTGTATCTAAGAAGTGGAATCAAAATGTCATAAATTTTTTAGTTAGGCAAAAATTCATAAGTTTTCTGAAATATATATATTATACATACTATTCATGTATATGTATACAAAAGTGTTTCTACTTTGCTTGATAAAGGCTTGAGAAAGAACATCAAAAAGAAAAGAAGAGATGGAGAAACTGGAAAACGTAAGGTCAGGTACATTCTTAGTGGAACTGAGTAAGTTGCATTCCTCTTCTGGATTTGTGGCTGTTCTCCTGTTGCTCTTTCTTCACAGAAGCCTGTGCGCATTTGTCTCCTCTCTCATCTTTCTGAATACCCATAAGCATTAAAAAAAGCCCTTCCTTGTATTACTCCTTCCTCTCTGTTGGGATTGGTTCTTCTCTTCGTTCATCTTAGTCTTTCTCATTTATCCAGCCTCAGCACCAATATAATGCACTTGCCTCAGCCTAATTGTTTATTGCCTTTAGAAAACAGTTGTTCAGGTCTCTAACAGGGTGACAATATTCAAGCCAGTCCTCTATATACTCAGGGAAAAGTGGTCCAACTTCTAATTCTGACTTTCCTGGCAGCCTGACTCTTCGTAGAGAAGACCTATTATCTGTTTTACGATGGAAAAATGTTAGCCTAGACTCCTTGTCTTAGAGGAATTGGGGATCTTTATCTATGGCGATCCTAACATTGAGCCATCATTTTATTAAGAAGGGCTTCCCTGGTGGCTCAGACGGGAAAGAATCTGCCTGTAATGCAGGAGGCCTTGGTTCAGTCCCTGGGTTAGGAAGATTCCCTGGAGAAGGGAATGGCTACCCACCCCAGTATTCTTGTGTGGACAATCCCCTGGACAGAGGAGCCTGGCCGGCTACAGTCCATGGGGTCCCAAAGAACTGGACATGACTGAGTGACTAACATTTTCACTTTATTAAGAATAACAATCATTTACAGAGTGTTGTCTGTTTGCCAGAGACATAACATATATATTATCTCTTTCAAACAACTTTGAGGAGTAATTACTGTTATTCCATTTTATAAAGAAACAGACAAAACCAGTTAGAGTAATTTCTCCAAAGTTACCTAAACAGTAAATTCAAAACTAAGGTTTGAACCTCAGACTGTTGGAGGCTCCAAGTCATAACTTCTGAAAGGCTTCTATTCTATGGCTTGACAAAAGATGAAGAAATACTGCAACACTTCAAAAAGGCTCAATTTTTTTTCTTAAGAGTTTTCTCAGCTTGCAAAAGACAGTGTTTTCAAAAGTAGCATTTGGCATAATTCTCATCTTCCCTCATGTACAATACTATTTTAAGATACCAGGACTTGTTTACTGGCAGAAAGCTTTTATAGAATTTGAAGAGCTCTCTTGCAAATAGATGGATCTATAATCTTGTGGAGAGAGAGGGGCAACGTTATTTGTTTGTTTGTTTGTTTTAAATGAAGCTGAAGTTGGAGTGTATCTCCAGGGAACTATACTTGGTGCATTAGAGTAAATATTGCAAGAATATTACTTAAAGTGAGACTTAGGCAATTTGGGTAACGGAAAATCATTATCAAGATCTACAAGGGTTAATCAGATACTATAGTATGGTGGGGTGAGGGAGAGATTATAGGCCAAAGAGTTCTAGGATTTACATATTTATTTATGTATTTCCTATGGGAAAAATGAGTAGCCTACTTGTCAGCTAAAATCCTTGTTTTGGACAGACATCCTGGCATAATGTGTGCTAGCAAAACAAACAACCATATGTACACAAAACCAAACAAGAAGTGGGGAGGAGATGCAAATATAGGGTTAAATAAATTATGTGACACATAAAATGAAATCTGTTGTGCCCCACAGTCAATTGCCACTCCCATTGGCTTCTAAGCCACTCCCACAGGCTACTAATGTTTTATTCCAGGCATCTGGGCCCAGACAGTTGCACCAGCAGAAGCCTTATCATGAAAAATCTGCCTTAACTCTGTGTTTTGTTATAGCCCTAATTAGCAAGCAACTTCCTAGAATCCTCCCATAACCTCCCATTTCTGAAGATTTCTATTGCTAATTTGACTTGCACTCCCTCTACTGGCAGATCCAACTATTTTACCCAATTAGTGTGGATTTCACCATTGCCAAAATCACATGATGTTTACTAAGTACCAAAAAAACCTTTCTCTTTAACTTGTTTTGTTGTTAAGACAGCCACAGGGTGAAAAGGAATATTTTTCATAATGGACTTTCAACCTACAGGAAACCCTCTATGGATGATGACTTCCTTTATTCAGGTTCATTCCGTAATTGTTCATGATAACAATGCCCTAGACAGAAGGCCAAATTAAAATGTGTACCCAGTAGAGCTATAATTTTTTAGTTCTAATAAACCAAATCTTTCTCTTTGAATGTAAATGATCTCTCTCTCTACTCTGAAAGTTTGCCACTTAAGATTTACCCAGTATGAATTTTAAAGTAGATTAAAAAACAAATCTCTTCAAATCTATTTCAAAGATAAATGCCTTCTACAAATCTTGTCATCAGATATGTACTACTCACTAGATTCATATGTGCCTGAGGCATTGTTGCTGATGCTTGGGGGTGGGTAGAGTTTTTATTTCTATTTTATATTCTCTTTTCCCTCTCCTAACATTTTGAGTAAATGGGGGTGGATGGATTAGTAGTTAGAATCTCTCTCCTTTCCCAGGACTGGACACAGAGAAGGTGAATGTTCTCTCCACAGAACTTTTTGAAGAGTGTAGCTCCTTCTTTTCAGGGGGAAGAAGTAAAGGAAAACCAAAATAACATCGTCCTTTAAAATGGTTTATAATTGCACATGTATGCAATCATAAATATATGTACTTTCAAGTTTCTGACACAGACCTCCTAGTTGTTCAGTCGCTCAGTAGTGTCTGACTCTTTGTGACCCCTTTGCAGCATGCCAGGCTTCCCTGTCCTTCACCGTCTCCTGGAGCTTGCTGACACTCGTGTTCATTGAGTTGGTGATGCCATCCAAACATCTCATCCTCTCTCACCCACTTCTCCTCTTGCCCTCAATCTTTCCCAGCATCAGGGTCTTTTCCAATGAGTTGGCTTTCCGCATCAGGTGGCCAAAGTATAGGAACCACAGCTTCAGCATCAGTCCTTCCAAAGAATATTCAGGATTAATTTCCTTTAGGGTTGACAGACCTCCTAAACCCTTTGCAAATAGAGGTGCTCAGTTCAGTTCAGTTGCTCAGTTGTGTCTGACTCTTTGCTACCCCATGAATCGCAGCACGCCAGGCCTCCCTGTCCATCACCAACTCCCAGAGTTTACTCAAACTCATGTCCATTGAGTCGGTGATGCCACCCAGCCATCTCATCCTCTGTTGTCCTCTTCTCCTCCTGCCCCCAATCGCTCCCAGCATCAGGGTCTTTTCCAATGAGTCAGTTCTTTGCATGAGGTGGCCAAAGTTTTGGAGTCTCAGCTTCAGCATCAGTCCTTCCAATGAACACGCAGGACTGATCTCCTTTAGGATGGACTGGTTGGATCTCCTTGCAGTCCAAGGGACTCCCAAGAGTCTTCTCCAACACCACAGTTCAAAAGCATCAATTCTTCAGCTCTCAGCTTTCTTCACAGTCCAACTCTCACATCCATACATGACCACTGGAAAAATCATAGCCTTGACTAGATGAACTTTTGCTGGCAAAGTAATGTCTCTGCTTTTAAATATGCTATCTAGGTTGGTCATAACTTTCCTTCCAAGGAGTAAGCGTCCTTTAATGTCATGGCTACAATCATCATCTGCAGTGATTTTGGAGCCCCCCAAAATAAAGTCTGACATTGTTTCCACTGTCTCCCCATCTATTTCCCATGAAGTGATGGGACGAGATGCCATGATCTTAGTTTTCTGAATGTTGAGCTTTAAGCCAACTTTTTCACTCTCCTCTTTCACTTTCATCAAGAGGCTTTTTAGTTCCTCTTCTAGGAGACTCTTTTATTCTGACATTTAGTCTGACCTTAGTTACTGACACAGAACTCCAAAATCCCTTGAAATTTCCTAGGTGATAGTAGTGTCTTTTGTTCTAATGAACTCACTCTTGTTGGCTCCTGTATGGGGACTGGTTACCAGAAGAATGAAGCCATGATTAGAAGCTTTGAATTTTCCACCCAACCTCAATTTGCAAGAAAGGGGAGTGTGGCTGGTAGTGGAGCTAATAATTGATCATGCCTAATGTGATGAATCATCTATAAAAATCCCAATGGTGGACTTCCCTGGTGGGCCAATAGTTAAGACTCTGGGCTTCCACTGTAGGAGGCATGGGTTTGATGTCTGAATGCTGCGTGGCATGACCAAAGAAAATATCCCAATAGTACGGGGTCTGGCGAGCTTTCAGGTTGTGGAACACACCCATGAACTGGGAATGTGGTGCACCCCAACTTCACAGAGGAAGAAGCTCCTGTGCTCAGTACCCTTTCAGTCCTCAGCCTATATACCTCTCGTGTATGTGTGTGCTCAGTCGTGTCCAACTCTTTGTGACCCACAGACTGTAGTCTGCAAGGCTTCTCTGTCCGTGGAATTTTCTCAGCAAGAATACTGGAGTGGGCTGCCATTTCTTCCTCCAGGGAATTTTCCCAACCCGGCAATTGAATCTGTGTCTCTTTTATCTCTGGCGTTGGCAGGCAGGTTCTTTATTACTGAGCCACCATGTACCTCTTACCCAGATGTTTATTTTTTATGACATCCTTCATTACATAGTAAATTGGTAAACGTAAGTGTTACCTTGATTTTTGTGAGTGGTTCCAGCAAATGATCAGATGATTTTTGTGAGTGGTTCCAGCAAATGATCAGATCCAAGCAGGGAGGTCATGGGAGCTTCTGATTTGAAGCCAAGCCAGATAGAAGTTGTGTGTAGCCTTGGGACTTAGTACTTGTGATTGGTGTTTGATGTGGAGGACAATCTTATGAGACTGAGCCCTTGACCTGTGGGTCTGTGCTAACCCTGATTAAGGTCAGATTTGAATTGTAGGGTACCCAGCTGATGTTATGGAATTGCTTGATGTGTGGAAAACCCACACCTCTGGGGTCAGAAGTGTTGTGTTTGGTAGTATTGTGGGGGTAAAGGTGAAACATGTGGGCTGTGTTTCTTTCAAATAACTGAGTGATTGTTCTGTTCTACTTGACGTTTTCTGTGGAGTTTGAGTATTAAATAAAATGTCTTCTTTGGAAGGAGTGACTATGAGATATGTTGAATGCCATTTTTCTCATCTTGTCTTCTTTCTCAAGCATTATGATTTCTTACTTGAATTTCTGTCTTTCACATAATAAAAATGTAGAAATAAAGATCATGTAAAACTTCCTTTCACCCTAGATAACAGGTGACTAAAAAGCCATATTTCATAAATATGAATGCAGTTTTGAATCTTGGTTGGAAATCATACTTTTCTTCTTTCCTGTAAAATTAATTGAGACTTTTGCTATAGCAAAGGCAAGATGCAAATAGTTAAATCCAAATGAGAACTTGCCCAAGAAAATATTTTATAAAAAATAAAAATTGACTAACAATCCAACATTTGTGTTGCATTTTCTATTTAGCAAGATAAAGTGTGCTGATGATAAATACTTAAAAAACTGTGGCCCAAAGAAAAATTTTCTTAGATAGAAGGAATTTCCTCAGAGGCAGGAGCATAGTCTTAATTTGAGATCAAAAAGCATTATCATAAAACAGACTCCCTTCTGTTCTCACAGAAATTGATGATTATCAAAAGAATTTTAGAAGTAGTGAAGGACAGGGAAGCCTGGTCTGCCGCAGTCCATGGGGTTGGGTCTCAAAGAGTTGGACACATTGAGCGACTGAACAACAGCAACAATGGCCAATAGGTCTCAGTATGAGAAAAGGGCATATGCTAAATGCCTTTACTTGGGTCATTTTGGGGTTGGGAAGAATCAATTTGTTACATTTGTTGTTAAATTCTCCTTCCTTCTCACCTGCTTGAAATTTTCTGTCCTTGTTTTAGGTGGCCGTTAAGAATGATGGAGCTTAGTTGACAATTAGACTAAATGATTCTTCCTTGGGAGTCATTCATTAACAGTGCCAGGTTTTGTGGTAGAAGGACTCAACCCAAAAGGACTTTTCTGAATTTTCTGAAAGGCAAGTTCTCATGTCTGCTGAAGGTGATTGAAGAAGAAAGACTGGCCTTTCAGAATTCTTCAGTGCTGTGTGCAAGAAATGTGAAGTGACTAGAAGGTATAGGAATAGTGGAACAAAATAAAGTGTATGCTTACTTTTTCTGCCCAGTGAATGTAAAGGACATTTTGTTTCTCTGTCCAGCATTCATGTTATGGGGGATTGCTCCTTCTGTACTCTGCTGTCCTGGTGGGATATAGATTGTGAGACCTCACCCATGATACTAGGGGGTGGGGCTTTGGTAGTAGGCACATGACTCAAGCTAAGCCAATCAAGGTCTTCTTCTGGAGATTTGGATCATTAGAGGTGATACCAACTAGAAAGTGGATTGGTATTGGGCCATCTGATGGCTGGAGCCAAGGCAGCTGTCACTGAATTACTGTTCCTCAGGTCCCTGGGAGTTTCCCCCATTCCTGTCTTTCTGGTGGCCGTGGTGTTCAGTGCTTCTTTCATAATGCTGACTACCCCAGTTAGCATTAATATTAATTACATTAATATTAGCATTAGTTGGGATTAATATTTTTAATAAGCCCCTTTTTCTTGTTTAATATGGCAAGATCAATTCCCATGGTTTACTATATAAAAACAAAAACAAAAACAAAACCCAACTAACAGGTTCAGGTCTAACAGCAATTTCTGGATTAGAAATTAAATTGAGTGTATGCATGAGAGAAAGAAATTCTATGGTACAATGGCTCTAAATTGTCAGTAGCTTATCTGCAAGCCTGGTTGGCATTATATCACCTTGAAGTTCTGCATCATGTGCTCTTTGCAGCTCTGAAGCTCAGTCAGTGAGACCAGAGAAGCTAGTGAGGCAATGGGGCCAGTGCCATGTTTCCCAGTGTGTTCTAAGAAATACTATACTAATCCCTTGAGAAACTACAAATAGAAACATCGTGTAGCTAGATAAATGGAGAAACAACTTCCCTTGTAAGTGTTTTATGGAGATTTATGTAAATCTCTGAGTTGCATGGGAAAGGAAAGTGTTAACCTTTTGTCTATCCCAGCATTTCCTAAGCTTGTTTAAATATAAAATCCTTTTCCTGCAAAATGCCTATTGATATCTCTTGCAACTAGAATTTTGTATAATGTATTTGGGAAAAAGCAGGTGTAGAGAAATTAGAAATTTAGATATTTAAACATTTATTTGGTAGATTGCTAACAGATGAATTTTTACTTTATTCTCTTTTTGCCTAAAACAATATTTCATCTTTAATCATATGATTATTTTTGATAATGATTTGGGGTATTTTACTGAGACCTCATTTGGGTCATTGTAGTGAGTGAGTGATTCAGTGGCTATTATGATTTCAAACACTCAAACACTAATTCTACCTTTCCTGAGGGAGAAAGATAAATTCTTTCAAAGATCACTAGCCCAAAGGAAACAAGTTCCAATTTTATTACTCTAAACATGTATTTTAAAATTATGGACTTTGAGAGAATTTATCACTTCTTAATGGAAAAAAAAATGAGCATATGTCAGTTAGAACAACGATTCTCAACCTGGGGCAATTTTATCCTCCAAGGGACTTGTGGTAATGTTTGTAGATGCTTTTTGGTTGTCACATCCGAGTTAAAGGGAATGCTACTAGCATCTACTGAGTAGAAAGGATGCTCTCAACATTGTACAATAGTATGACAGACCCCCACAGCAAAGAGTTGTTCAGCCCAAAATGTTAATAATGGGGCTGAGATTGAGAAACCCTGAGTAATGCAAGTGTTCCTGGAGAAGATGGAGAGAGCCCTTTAAGGTATTACCATATTCTTAAACAATTAGGTTCAATGATACACTCCTCATAGGCTTTGTGGCATTATGTTTGACAACCTAAGTCTAGACTTTGTCATAACTGAAATTTGACCTGTGCAAATCACTTGAGGGCTCAGTTTCTTTTCCTGAAAAAAAAAAAAATGATTAGATGAGATGATTGAGAGGTTTCCTGTGATGTTGTGAGTCATGTAGAGCAATCCTGAGTCTTAAACACTTGTAATGTGAGATAAACGACATTGGGCTTACACTTTGGGACGTTTAACCTTGTAGAGTAGATCTGCATCCAGTGATGTTGCCACCTTGTGCCTGGATGTATTTGGTACAGTCATGTAGTGATCATGGGCTGAGGGATAAAAGGCTCAGGTCTCCCAGAGAACCTCATCGACTATTGCTCCTCTCATCCCTTAAGTGAAAGCTGGGATCTCAGCCCTCTCCTCAAACTACACCCATCTTCTGGCCAGGTTCTCCTCTCTTGTTATGCTCCATCCTAATCTCTGTGTGAGTATAAATACCCATTTCACAGCCTCATCTTTCTCATGAGCACTGGTTGCTGCTGCTGCTCAGCCATGTCCTACTCTTTTCAAGCCCATGGATTGTAGCCTACCAGGCTCCTCTGTCCATGGGATTTTCCTGGCAAGAATACTGGGGTGTGTTGCCATTTCCTCTTCACGGGGATCTTCCAGACCCAGGTATTGAACCCATGTCTCCTGCATTGCAGGCAGATTCTTTACTGCTGAGACACCAGGGAAGCACAAACACTGACTCTCAATGGTTTTTTAGGCATCTCCATATGGATGACAGTGATGATAATAATCATAGTTTAAAAAAAAAAGCTAACACTGTCGATCTCTTGCTGTGATCCAGGCATTGTACCAAGCTCTGTCATTAGCTTAATAAATAACTTTTTCAACATCAAGCAATTAGTATATGGTAGATCTAAGACTCAACACTGCTAGGATTCAAAATTCCCACATGTTCTAATAGATTGATCAGCTTCTGTCTTACACAGTTCCTTTTGCTGTGTTCCCTATAATGATAGAATCCATTAACTATTAGGAGAATGGAGTTATCTCATATCCTTATATTTGCAATGAATTAGTTTCCAAGAATTTAACACAATTCATCTTTTCTTTTCCCCAACCACTATTCCCATCATTGCCTTGTCTGTACTGCACATCTTCATGACTCCCCATCTATAACCAACTAACAAGATGACTTGCTTTCATTTTTGTTTTGTGTTTTTGGCCTCGCTATGCACCATGCCAGATCTTAGTTCCCCAAACTCACGCTTCCTGCAGTGGAACCAAGGGTCCTAACCACTGAACTGCCTGGGAATTCCCCAAATGACCTGCCTTTAAACTTTTCCTCTTGGTTGTTCTTTCTGCAACCTTACTTTCCCTCGTGTCACAGAAATCTAGTCACTTTCTGCCAATCTCAAGAACTTGTATTGGCTTTTCCTTGCTTATGGAATAAAGTCCTCACTCTGGCATTCAGCACTCTCCATGACTGAGTGTGGTATCAGCTACAATACTCACCGGTCATTTTCATTATTTCTTTGATCATATCATGTACTTTTACATCCAAATTTCTTGAGGGTGTGGTTTAAAGCTTCTCCTAGTTGTAACACTAGAACATTAGTTCTCTTGGTTGAGAAAAACTAGTTTACTTTTCCTTGTACTCATCAGAGGAACACATTGACTCCTTGACTCCTTGCTTAGAGGACAGAATGGATGTGGTTTTCAGAATGGATATGCTTTCCTTTTTTTTTTAAAGATTTTTTTTTTCATGTGGATAATTTTCAAAGTCATTATTGAATTTGTTACAATATTACTTCTGCTTTACATTTTGCTTTTTTGGCCACGAGTCATGTGGGATCTTAGATTCCCGACCAGGGATCTGATCTGCACCCACCCCTTTCATTGGAAGGCGAAGTCTTAACCACTGGACCAAAAGGGAAGTCCCTGCTTTCCTTTGTTTATTGGTGTTTCATTACCCTAGAATGCCCATCCTTTGCCCCATCACTTCTCTTTTCAAAGTCTAGATTTGAAGCTTCTTTCATCTCTGATGTATGTTCGTCAAGAAGTATTTATTCTTCTATGATCTCATAGGATGTTTTAATATGTTTCCCCTATACATTGTAAGCTTCTTGGGCAGGGACACTGTGACTCATTCATTTTTGTATTTCCTGAACTATCATCCATTACAGGGTGATATGTATGTATTGCCAACATGCAGAAAGGGATCAGTAAAGGTTTGATAATAGCCACATCTCTTGAAGCTCCTTTTAGTTCTGTGATTCTAAAATTATCATTCATTATCTACTTCTTTAAACTTCTTACTGCATCAGGATACATATTTCTCCCTGATGGTGGAAATATGTTAGAGTTAATCTGAAAATTGAAAGTACATAAGGATTTTAATCACAGTATAATTAAGATCTAGGGTTTTTTTTTGAAATACAGCGACATTCATAAAGAATAATGAGCTCCTTTCTCATGAAAACAATATAGCCTGTGGAAAGTTTTCTTTTCTTTTTTAAAATTTCATTTTTTTAAAGCTTCTTCCATAAGCTAGAAAAGTGTCAATTTTATTACTATTGCATTTAAATTTTTTTGTCTTTATTTTCTGTATGAGACCAACCTATATAATATACTGATTAAATATCCCATGCATTTAAGTTGTTTGTATTAATAACCTCAGTACTTAGAAAATACAAGTTAGTAGTTTTGTATTTATGCTAAAATACTATTTGTATTATAGCAAATCTCTATGCAGTTCTCCTTTCCTTCCTGGGAATACAGGGCAAAACTTTGCAGTTTGCTAAATTTGCACCTAAGCAGAGCTGTGTGACAGCTGTGGCCAAGTAAATATGAATGGAAGTGATGTGTGGTGATGAAAAGCAAACACAATCCTCCCATTCTTTTCTCTTATCTTAAGCTGTCGTGAAGGAGGCCACATGGTGAGAGAGCTACGATGTGAAAACAGTCTGAATTATTTTTCTTTTAAAGCAAGTAATATGCATTTACCATCAATTTGAGGCAGATGTAAATGAACAGGAATATTTGGAGGATAATTCCTATTGAAAAACATTTCATGGTGTCTACTGCAGAGTACATCATGAGAAACGCTGGGCTAGATGAAGCACAAGCTGGAAGCAAGATTGCCGGGAGAAATATCAATAATCTCAGATATACAGATGATACCACCCTTATGGCAGGAAGTGAAGAGGAACTAAAAAGCCTCTTGATGAAAGTGAAAGAGGAGAGTGAAAAAGTTGGCTTAAAGCTCAACATTCAGAAAACTAAGATCATGGCCTCTGGTCCCATCTCTTCATGGGAAATAGATGAGGAAACAGTGGAAACAGTGTCAGACTTTATTTTTTTGGCTCCAAAATCACTGCAGATGGTGATTGCAGCCATGAAATTAAAAGACGATTACTCTTTGGAAGGAAGGTTATGACCAACCTAGATAACATATTAAAAAGCAGAGACATTACTTTGTCAAACAAAGGTCTGTCTAGTCAAGGCTATGGTTTTTCCAGTGGTCATGTATGGATGTGAGAGTTGGACTGTGAAGAAAGCTGAGCGCTGAAGAATTGATGCTTTTGAACTGTGGTGTTGGAGAAGACTCTTGGGAGTCCCTTGAACTGCAAGGAGATCCAACCAGTCCATCCTAAAGCAGATCAGTCCTGGGTCCTCATTGGAAGGACTGATGCTGAAGCTGAAACTCCAAAACTTTGGCTACCTCATGCGGAGAGTTGATTCATTGGAAATGACCTAATGCTGGGAGGGGTTGGGGGAAGGAGGAGAAGGGGACGACAGAGGATGAGATGGCTGGATGGCATCACCGACACAATGGACATGTGTTTGGGTAAACTCTGGGAGTTTGTGATGAACAGGGAGGCCTGGTGTGCTGCGACTCATGGGGTCGCAAAGAGTCGGACACGACTGAGTGACTGAACTGACTGACTGACAGACTGGTCAGAATACTATGGTATTATGTGGTATAAACTACTCAGAGATATTTCTGTTTATTTCACCTTTAGTAATAAAAACTTTTTCTTATACATGATTGAAAAAATATTTTGCTTTAAAATTAGTAGTCACAATTGAAAGAATAAGGGTTTATTTTTCTAATCAAGTGACCAACCTGCTGAATCTTAAGACCATGATAAATGTCACACCTTATTATTTTAACTAAACAGCAGGACCTTCTATTTTGACTATTACTGGTAAATTGCAACTTTGTTTCTCAGTAGTTTCTAGTTGCCAAATAGGGGCCTCCCCAATGGTTCAGCTAGTAAAGAATCCACCTGCAATGCAGGAGACACAGGTGATGCAGGTTTGATCCCCTGGAGAAAATCAGGAAGCTCCCCTGAAGAAGGAAACGGCAACCCACTCCATACAAATAAATTTTTTTTTGGTATTTTTGCCTGAAAAATCCCATGGACAGAGGAGCCTGGTGGGCTATAGTCTAAAGGGCTGCAAAGAGATGGACATGATGGAGTGACTAAGCACACACATGCATGAAAATAGTTTAAACTGGTAGCTATGCTCTTGGGAGACTCTGTCCGATGAAGCTGCATTTCCAGTGCAACGCTGTTGGCAATCCTTCCCTGAAAGTTCATTCATCAGGACTTTTCTATGGTGGTTGGTCAAGAGTTGCTTTGGCTGCCAGGGCTTCATTCTGCTGAATAGGATATTCCTGAAATTTAACAGACATTCTTTGCATCACTTAAAAATACTTCTATAACCAATGTTCAGAACACGTGATCTCATCAAGTTTTACTTCTCTTCCTGTGAAGTCTTTTAACAAAGTCCAATAACCTTGTTTCTTTGAGAGTAGGTTCCAAGAAATTCCTTGAACTGTTTGATCAGATTCTGGTATTTGTACAGCCATATATATTTTACTTTTAAAGATTTATTTATTGATTATTGGCTGTCCTGGGTCTTTGTTGCTGTACGAGGGCTTTCTTTAGTTGTGGAGAGCAGGGCCTCCTCTCCTGTTGTGGTGCTCAGATTTACTGCAGTGACTTCTCGTTGCAGAGCACAGGCTGCAGGACACACGGGCTTCAGTTTGGGCTGAATAGTTGTGGGCTCGATAGTTGTGGCTCATGGACTTAGTTGCCACAGCATGTGGGATCTTTCTGGAGCAGGGACTGAACCCATGTTCCCTGCATTGATGGGTAGATTCTCTACTACTGGACCATCAGGGAAGCCCTGTGCAACGATATTCTTTCGGTATGTTAATCAGTCACTAATTCTGTTGCATGAGTTTCCTATCTGTTGTAGATAAGCAGTTAAACTTTGCCTGAATGTCTCCAGTGAGGCCTGATTTCTTCCTTAAGCATAGGCTTTCCCATCTGCTACCAGTATGAGGCAGAGAGGCTAGTCTGGAGGTAGAGCATTGAGGTACAGGTGGGTGCTTGGCTGCTGGATGGAGGAGAATCTAAATTTAGCACTTGAATTGTTGAGTCACCTCATGGAGTCAGCTGTCCCAGAGTGTTACCAGGATGTATTCCTGTAATCTTTGCTTGAATGCAAAATGTTTTTAAGCCAATGAGATTTTGGATTAATTTGTCACTGAATTTGTCACAAGAATCACTTGACTTATTCTGACTAGTACAGGTGGCACTGGGAATTGCAGTCACTGGAGATAAAAGAAAGTCCATGATAGCAGTGCATGCATACATGCTCAGTTGGTTCAGTCATGTCAGCTTTTTGTGATCCTATGGACTGTAGCCCGCCAGGCTGCTCTGTCCATGGTATTCACCAGGCAAGAATACTGGAGTGGTTTGTCATGTACTACTCCAGGGGATCTTCCAGGCCCAGGGATCAAACCCACAACTTCTGGGTCTCTTTTGTTGGCAGGTGGATTCTTTACCCACTGAGTCACCTGGGAAGCCCCAGTAATAGCAATAGCTAGCCCTTATTAAGCACTTACTCTCCAGCACTTGTCCCATATATTTTGAATGAATTATCTTTTTCGACTCTCACAAATTTTACTTAACAGATGAGACTGAGACACAGAGAAAGTTAATAGCATACCCAGGGTCACAGATTTTATAAGGCTTAGAGCTACAATTCAAACCTGCATTTGATGTGATGCCAAAATTCATTTACTTACTGTGTATGCTCTAAAGTCATTTGGTTTATTCACATATTTGTAACTTTCTAAGTAAATGAAAATATAGAGCTTATTTCTAAGGTGTCAGGTGAAATAGTCTTTAGAGGAGCATAGTAGATCTTGTCTTCTGAGAAATTTGTTGGAATTTATGGAAACTTTATTTTCTTTGGGGTCAAAGGGAAAATTTCTGTTTCTTAGGACTGGCTTCGTTTTTATAGTACCCATATTTTGGGCATAGAGTAGTATTAGAGCCAAGTTCTTTTAGGATTTAGGAATGCTGCTGTGATTAATTTGATGTGATTTCACAGTGATGACAACATAGAGCAATCAGCAATTTAATAAATTAAATTTCATTTATGTGCCTTCTGGGAAAAGGACTCTTTGGCAGATTAATAAGACTTTGTGCCCTGATTGCTGATGGAGTTTTGAACTCAACCTGCCTCTGCACAGTGAGGATCAAATCCTGAAGTTCTGGCTTTACTCATCCATCATTTCTTTGACTCCTTAAGGAATCATTACTTTAATGAAGACAAATTCTATTGCTTTAAACACTTATTCTTGATAATAAAAATTCAACCAGGACTCTAATTAATGAACTGGCAAATTATTTTACTCTAGCCTGATAAAGTATAAGTTGGTATGAGTTGTTCACAGGTGTGCATGTGTGCGTGCAAAGTTGCCTCAGTCGTGTCTGACTCTTTGCTACTCTGTGGACTGTGGCCCGCCAGGCTCCTCTGTTCATGGGATTTCCCAGGCAAGAATACTGGAGTTGGTTGCCATGCCCTTCTCAAGGGGATCTTCCTGACCCAGAGTTCGAACCCGAGTTTCCTGCATTGGCAAGCAGAGTCTTTACCACTAGCACCACCAGGGAAGCCCATGGGTTGCTTGGGGACATTTTTAAATATATTTTTTTGGGGTGGGAATTTAGAAATATTGGTTCTTTAGGGCTCCCTGAAGAATTTGAGAGCAGTTGGGGAGCAGGGAAAACATAAGATCAACTGAGATATCTTGTTGGGCAAAATGTAAGGGAAAACTCAATGACTAGTGGGTGTGTGTGTGTGTGTGAAAAGGTATTCAAGTCAGCTTGAATGGGCTGCTCTTGACAATATTAGGGGACTGTTTAAACGTAAAAAAATATTGACTGTGACTGATGGTAGAAAGAGAAGAGGAGTCTTTCGTAAGTATCTCAAGGCAAATAATTTGCTGTAGAAGAAGTATATGTGGGTTAAGAGCTTGGTCTGGGTTTTGTCCTTCCCTGGTGGTCTGGTGGTTAAGACTGCCTTCCAATGCAAGGGATGAGAGTTCAATCCCTGGTGGGGGAGCTAAGATTCCACATGCTCTGTGGTCAAAAAACCAAAACATAAAAAAATAGAAGCAATATTGTAACAAGTGGAATAAAGACTTTAAAAATGGTCCACATTAAGAAAATCTTAAAAAAGAGCTTGTCTGGGTTTGAATACTGACTCTGTTACTGAAATGGAGCAGGATGCTCTGGTCCTTGCCCACCAGCTGCCATGTCTTCAGTCTGTCTTAGTTAAAGAATGTTTTGTCAGAGAAATGAACAGGTGGAAACAAAGGAATACAGTCAGAGGAGACCAAATATTAATAATGTAGTCATTAAGCATAGTCAAGGGCATTTAGTTCCTTCTCAGGGGCCGTAGATAATACTCTGAGCCATATCCTGTGAGCTGTCTTATCTTAACATATACTGAGACACCAGGTGGAAAAAGTTAACTACATGATGATCAGACTGTAGCCACAACATAAGCTGCTGCAGTTTGGAGTATTGTCTTCAAACAAATGGAAGCAAGCTGACCCTGGAAATGAAGAGTAAGAGGCTAGTCAGACCACCAGCGCCCAATTTGAAGATGACTGTCAGAGCTGTCTGTACTGTGTCTGCACATAACCCCCACCCTCAGCCTTTAAAAGCTCTTGGCATACTGACTGACAGTAACGGGGAGCTGGCCTTTGGACATATACCCCTCTGCCCCAGTAACGGACATTAGAAATAAAGCAAATTTCCTTTCCACCAACCCGGCCTGTTTATTTGCTTTTGAGCAGCAAGCAGCTGGACCCCTCACCTTTTAGTAACATTACCTCTTTGCTGTTAAGTTTTTAAACTTTTCTATCCCTCAGTTTTCACATCCGTAAAGTGGAAATAACAATAATAATAACAACAACTTGGTAAGAGAATTAACTAAGACAAAATTTGTAGGTAAAGTGTTGAAAACAGTCCCTGGCACATGTATCGTGGACTAAATAATTTTTATTTATTATGTTATTTTTATTATTGTCTATATTGTCCATTACCCACTAGGGAACTGCCATACCAGCTCTGGGCATCTTGTTTTGTTGTTGTCATCATGGAAAATTGTTTTTTTTTTTCAGCTTTATTGAGATATAATTGACATATAACATTGTGAAAGTTTAAGGTATGCAATATATTGACTTGATACTACACATGTATTGCAAAATGATACCACAGTAGTGTTAGTTAATACCTCTGTCACTTTACCTAATTACCATTTCTTTTTTGTGGTGAGGACATTTAAGATCTACTCTGTTTCAAGTGTATAGTACAATATTGTTGTTTATAATCACCGTGCTGTACGTTAGGTCCTCAGAACTTATTCATCTTACATCTGGAACATTATACCCTTTGATCAATGTCTCCCCATTTCCCCCACACTCCAGGCCCTGGTGACCACCATTTTGTTCTCTTTTCTTTTGGTGTCTTTTTCTGGCTTTGGTATCAGGGGAATGCTGGCTTCATAAAACATATTTGCAAGTGTTTCCTCCACTTTAGTTCTTTGAAGAAATTTGAAAAGGATTGATATTACCAGACCATCTAACCTGTCTCTTGAGAAACCTGTATGCAGGTCAGGAAGCAACAGTTAGAACTGGACATGGAACAACAGAGTGGTTCCAAATAGGAAAAGGAGTATGTCAAGTCTGTATATTGTCACCCTGCTTATTTAACTTATATGCAGAGTACATCATGAGAAACGCTGGGCTGGAAGAAGCACAAGCTGGAATCAAGATTGCCGGGAGAAATATCAATAACCTGAGATATGCAGATGACACCACCCTTATGGCAGAAAGTGAAGAGAAACTAAAGAGCCTCTTGATGAAAGAGAAGGAGGAGGGTGAAAAAGTTGGCTTAAAGCTTAACATTCAGAAAACTAAGACCATGGCCTCTGGTCCCATCACTTCATGGGAAATATATGGGGAAACAGTGGAAACAGTGTCAGACTTTATTTTTGGGGGCTCCAAAATCACTGCAGATGGTGATTGCAGCCATGAAATTAAAAGACACTTATTCCTTGGAAGGAAATTTATGACCAACCTAGATAGCATATTTAAAAGCAGAGACATTATTTTGCCAACAAAGGTCCATCTGGTCAAGTCTATGGTTTTTCCAGTCGTCATGTATGGATGTGAGAGTTGGACTGTGAAGAAAGCTGAGAGCTGAAGAATTGATGCTTTTAAGCTGTGGTGTTGGAGAAGACTCTTGAGAGTCCCTTGGACTGCAAGGAGATCCAACCAGTCCATCCTGAAGGAGATCAGTCCTGGCTGTTCATTGGAAGGACTGATGCTGAAGCTGAAACTCCAATACTCTGGCCACCTCATGCGAAGAGTTGACTCATTGGAAAAGACCCTGATGCTGGGAAGGATTGGGGGCAGGAAGTGAAGGGGACAACAGAGGATGAGATGGCTGGATGGCATCACCAACTCAATGGACATGGGTTTGGGTGGACTCCAGGAGTTGGTGATGGACAGGGAGGCCTGGCGTGCTGTGATTCATGGGATAGCAAAGAGTTGGACATGACTGAGTGACTGAACTGAGCTGACTGAACTGATATTAATTCTTTAATGTTGAGTAGAATTCATTGGGGGAAATCATCTGATTCTGGGCTTTTCTTTGTTGTAAGATATTAAAATTTTTTTTTTTTTAGTTATTTATTTTGGTTACATTGGGGCTTAGTTGTAGCATGTGGGCTTCTTAGTTGCAGCATGCAGTTTTCTTAGTTTCGGCATGTGGGATCTAGTTCCCCAACCAAAGATTGAACCCAGGCCACTGGGTTGGGAGTATGGAGTCAGCCACTGGACTACCAGGGAAGTCTCCATGTTGGAAAATTTTTGATTACTGACTCAATCTTACTTTTTTTTTAAACATTAAAAAAATAATTTTATTTATTTTTTTGGCTATGCTGGGTCTTCATTGCTGTGTGGCTTTTCTCTAGTTGCAGCAAGCAGGGGCTACTCTCTAGTTGCAGTGTGTGGCTTCACATTGTGGTAGCTTCTCTTGTTGAGGAACCTGGGCTTTAGGGTGCTTGGGTTTCAGTAGTTGTGGCTCCTTGGCTCTAGAGCACAGGCTCAATAGTTGTGGCACATGAGTTTAGTTGTTCCACAGCATGTGGGATCTTCCTAGATCAGGGATTGAACCCATGTCTCTTGCGTTAGCAGGCGGATTCTTTACCACTCAGCTACCAGGAAAGCCTCATCAATCAATCTTGCTAATTATTGTTGTTCAGTCATAAGTCATGTTCAACTCTTTGTGAACCCATGACCTGCAGGACGCCAGGCTTCCCTGTCCTTCACTACCTCCCGGAGTTTGCTCAAACTCATGTCCTCTGAGTCAGTGATGCCATCCAACCATCTCATCCTCTGTCGCCCCTTTCTCCTCTTGCCCTCAATCTTTTCTGGCATCAGGGTCTTTGGCAATGAGTCGGTTCTTTGCATCAGGTGGCCAAAGTATTGGAGGCTCAGCATCAGTTCTTCCAATGAATATTCAGGGTTGATTTCCCTTAGGATTGACTCGTTTGATCTCCTTGCTGTCCAAGGGACTCTCAAGAATCTTTTCTAACACCACAATTGGAAAACATCAATTCTTTGGCACTCAGGCTTCTTTTGATCCAACTCTCACATTCATACCTGACTGCTGGGAAAACCATAGCTTTGACAACATAGACCTTTGTTGGCAAAGTGATGTCTCTGCATTTTAATACACTGTCTAGGTTTGTCATAGTTTTTCTTCCAAGGAGCAAGCATCTTTTCATTTCGTGGCTGTAGCCACCATCTGCAGTGATTTTGGAGCAAAGAAAATAAAACCTGTTACTTTCCACTTTTTCCTTGCCTATTTGCCATGAAGTGATGGGACTGGATACCATGATCTTAGTTTTTGGAATGTTGAATTTTAAGCCAGGTTTTTCACTCTTTTCTTTCACTATCATCAAGAGGCTCTTTAGTCACTCTTCATTTTGTGCCAGTAGAGTGCTATCATCTGAGGTTGTTAATACCTGAGGTTGTTGATATTTCTCCCAGCAATCTTGATTCCAGCTGTGAGTCAGCCTGGCATTTTGCATGATGTACTCTGCATATAAATTAAATAAACAAGGTGACAATATACAGCCTTGAAATAATTATTTCCAAATTTTGAACCAATCAATTGTTCCATGTCCAGTTCTAATTGTTGCTTCTTGACTTGCATACAGGTTTCTCAGGAGATAGGTAAGGTGGTCTGGTATTCCCATCTCTTTAACAATTTTCCACAGTTTGTTGTGATCCACACAGTCAAAGGCTTTAGTGTAGTTAATGAAGCAGATGTATTTTTTGAATCCCCTTGATCCAGGGGTTGTTGGTAATTTCATCTCTGATTCTTCTGCCTTTTCTAAATCTAGCTTGTACATTTGAAAGTTCTTGGTCTATGTACTGTTGAAGCCTACCATAAAGGATTTTGAGCATAATCTTGCTAGCATGGGAAATGATTGCTATTATATGGTAGTTTGAACATTCTTAAAGTCCTGTGGCCACTGGTGAGTTTTCCAAATTTGCTGGCATATTAAGTGCAGCACTATAACAGCATCATCTTTTAGGATTTGAAATAGCTCCACTGAAATTCCATCACCTCCACTAGTTTTGTTCTTAGTAATGCTTCCTAAGGCCCACTTGACTTCACACTCCAGGATGACTGGCTCTATGTGAGTGATCACACTGTTGTGGTTATCTGGATCATTAAGACCTTTTTTATACAGTTCTGTGTATTCTTGCCATCTTTTCTTTTAATCTTTTCTGCTTCTGTTAGGTCCTTGCCATTTCTGTCCTTTATTGTGCCCATCTTTGCATGAAATGTCTCCTTGGTATTTCCGATTTTCTTGACAAGATCTCTAGTCTTTCTCATTCTATTCAGTTCAGCTCAGTTCAGTTGCTCAGTTGTGTCTGACTCTTTGAGACCCCATGGACTGCCGCATGCTAGGCCTCCCTGTCCATCAGCAACTCCTGGAGTTTACTCAGACTCATGTCCATTGAGTCAGTGATGCCATCCAACCATCTCAATCTCTGTCACCCCCTTCTCTTCATGCCTTCAATCTTTCCCAGCATCAGGGTCTTTTCAATTGAGTCAGCTCTTCACATCAGGTGGCCAAAGTATCCCATTCTATTGCTTTCCTCTATTTCTTTGCATTTTTCACTTAAGAATGCTTTCTTCTCTCTCCTTGCTATTCTCTGGAACTCTGCATTCAGTTAGGTAACTCTTTCCCTTTCTCCTTTGCCTTCTGGTTGTCTTCTTTTCTCAGCTATTTGTAAAGCCTCCTCAGACAACCACTTTGCCTTCCTGCATTTCCTTTTCATGGGGATGGTTTTGGTCACCACCTCCTGTACAGAGTTATGAACCTCTGCCCATAGTTCTTCACTCTACCAGATCTAATCCTTCAATCTATTGGTAACCTCCACTGTATAATAGTTGTATGATCTAGTGGTTTTTCCTACTTTCTTCAGTTTAAGCCTGAATTTTGCAATAAGGAGCTGATGATTTGAGTCACAGTCAGCTCTAGGTCTTGGTTTTGCTGACTGTATAGATCTTTTTCTTCTTTGGCTGCAAAGAATGAAATCAGTATGACTTCAGTATTGACCATCTGGTACTGTCCTTGTGTAGAGTCGTCTCTTGTGTTTTTGGAATAGGGTGTTATGACCACTGTGTTCTCTCGGCAAAGCTCTGTTAGCTTTTGTGCTGCTTCATTTTGTATTCCATTTTGTACTCATTAATAGTATGTTCAGATTTTCTATTGATTTATGATTTATTCATTCTTGGCAGGTTGTATATTTCAGGGAAGTCTATCCATCTCTTCTAGTTTATCCAATTTTTGGTGTATAATTGTTCATAGTAGTGTCTTATGATCCTGATCCTGTATATTTCTGTGTTATCAGTTGTAATGTTTCCTCTTTCCTTTCTGATTTTTAAAAAATCTTCTCTCTTTTTATCTTAGTTTCTTTCTAATTGTTTGTCAATTTTGTTAATTTTTTCCAAAAATAACTGTTTCATCTTTTCTATTGTTTTTCTGGCCTGCCTTTATTTCTACTCTGATCTTTGTTATTTCTTTTATTCTGCCAACTTTGTAGCCTTGGGCTTTCTTACTCAGGACTTAAAAAAAATATGCACTCTTAATTGGATCTTTGTTACAGATGAATTGCTGTTTAATACAGTAAGTCATCTCAGAGGTCACTGTGATATCAGGAAGATGATAAAGTCAAAAGCTGTGAAATAGAAAATATGTAGAAATCCCACTGCTGTGTCAAAAGCAGTTCTATGGTTCACTGCCCTTTGGGACTCTATCCTCATGCAAAGAGATCTGGTGAAAGCTGCAAGGGAAGCATCCCAATTTAATGTCACAGAACTGATGATAGATGAAGGTAGAAACCTCAGGGCCCCAGAGACCCAGGGGATCAAAGAGAAGTATGGACATGAACTTCGGTGTTGAGATGACTTGGGCCAATTGTAGTTTGCTTGGCTGTTAATTTCCCTGCATGAATCCTAGGAAGTGTTTCATTAAGAAGTCTATGAGGAATTCTATCTTTATCTGCCCTTCTCTCTGTCTGGAGCATTTAAAGACCTTCATCTTAATCCTATTTCAGTTAATGTTCAATGAAATTGTATTTGGACTGGTTTTAGTTTACCATAACACTTTTTAGTGTTCCTTTGAAAAATCTGCTTCTGGAATAAGTTATTTGAAAAATGTGCTTCTGGAAGAGGAGAAATAAAATTTTCATCTCATGGTCAGTTTACATTTCAATGTTTTAAACAATCTATGCAGAGTACATCATGCAAAATGCTGGGCTGAATGAAGCACAAGCTGGAATCAAGATTGCCAGGAGAAATATGAATAACCTCAGATATGCAGGTGACACTAAACTTATGACAGAAAGTGAAGAGGTACTAATGAGCCTATTGATGAAGGTGAAAGAGTGGAATGAAAAAGCTGACTTAAAACTCAGCATTCAAAAAACTAAGATCATGGCATCCATTCCCATCATTTCATGGCATATAGATGGAGAAACAATGGAAACAGTGAAAGACTATTTTCTTGGGCTCCAGAAACACTGTGGACTGTGAAGGCAGCCATGAAATTATAAGATGCTTGCTCCTTGGAAGAAAAGCTATGACAAACTTAGGCAGTGTATTAAAAAGCAGAGATATTACTCTGCCAACAAAAGTTCATATAGTCAAAGCTATGGTTTTTCCAGTAGTCATGTATGGATGTGAGAGTTGGGCCATAAAGAAGGTTGAGCACCGAAGAATTGATGCTTTCGAACTGTGGTGTTAGAGAAGACTCTTGAGAGTCCCTTGGACTTCAAGGAGATCTAACCAGTCAGTCCTAAAGGAAATCAATCCTGAATATTCATTGGAAGGACTGATGGTGAAGCTGACACTCCAATACTTCAGCCATCTCATGAGAAGAGACAACTCATTGGAAAAGACTCTGATGATGGGAAAGACAGAATGTAGGAGGAGAAGGGGATGACATAGGGCGAAATGATTTGATGGTCTCACTGACTCAATGGACATGAGTTTGAGCAACCTTCGGGAGATGCTGAAGGACAGGGAAGCCTGGCATGCTGCAGTCCATGGGGTTGCAGAGTCAGACACGACTGAGTGACTGAACAAAAACAATGTTTCTAGAAATCATGTTTTAGTATCAAATGCATCCTTAATTTTTAATGTAAGATAATGCCAAAGATAGGGTCTGTGATTCAGGTTTTCACTAAATGCAAAATTTTCATAGGATAGAGCAAATGCCTATATGAAGGGAAGCCATTTTAATCCTTATTTTAAGCCCTTCAATAGTATTATTGGCCATATGAAAAAGTTTCAAAGTCAAGTAGCTGTATGTGCTCTTGGATAAATTAGTCTCTTTGAAACTTAGTTTCTTCATACATCAAAGGATGCCCATGGTGATTGTGAGTGTACTATAGTACCTGTTCAGTTCCCCTTTCTTCTTTTTTTATTATGACATTTTAAAGGAACAGTTTTAGGTTCGCAGCAAAATTTATGGGGACAGAGACTTTCCATTTCTCTCCTGCGCCCACACTTATATAGCCTCTCCTGTTATCAGTATTTCCCACCAGAGTGGTACATTTGTTACAGCTGATGATCTGACATTGATACGTCATCACCAGAAGTTCATAATTTACATTACGGTTCATTCACTCTTGATGTTGTGCGTCCTGTGGGTTTGGACAAATGTATTATGGCATGTATCCATCACTATGGGATCATTCAGAGTATTTTCACTGCTCTAAATCCTCTGTGCCCCACCTGTTCTATCTTACCTCCTGCCACCCCTTGGCAACTGCTATTTTTCTTACTGTCTGTCTCTCTAGTTGAATCTGTATGTAGCCTTTTCAGATTGGCCCCTTTCACTTAGCATTATGCATTTAGCTTCCTCCATGTCTTTTCATGTCTCAATAACTCATTTCTTCTTAGTGTGGAATAATAGTCCCTTTCCTGAGTGTAGCACCGTTTATGTATCAGTTACCCTACTGAAGACAATTTGGTTGCTTCCAAGTTTAGCTCTTATGAATAAAAATCCTATAAACATCTCTGTGCAGGTTTTTGTGTGGACATAAGTCTTCAGCTTTTTGGGGGTAAATACTCAGGAGTGAAATTGCTGGATTATATGGTAAGAGTATATTTAATTTTGTAAGAAACTGCCAAACTACCTGACAAACTGTCTGTACCATTTTGTATTCTCACTAGCAATGAAGGAGAATTCCTATTGCTCCACATCCTCATCAGCATTTGGTGCTGTCAGTATTATGACTTTTGGCCATTTTAAATAGATATATAGTGGTTTCTTATAGTTGTTCTAATTTGCATTTCTCTGATGACATATAATGTGGAGCATCTTTACACATACTTATTTGTCATCTGTGTATGTTCTTTGGTGAGGCATTTGTTAAGGTCTTTGGTCCATTTTTAAAAATCTTTTATTATTATTATTATTGTCTTTAAAAATTTTTATGTATTTTGGATAATAGTCTTTTATCAGATTTGTCTTTTGCAAATATTTTTTTTTGTCTTTTGCAAATATCCCAGTCTGTGGCTTGTCTTCTTATTCTCTTGACTGTGTCTTTCACAAAGCAGAAGTTTTAATTTCAGTTTTAATGAAGTTCAGCTTATCAATTATTTCTTTCATAGACCGTGCCTTTGGTGTTGTATCTAAAATGTCATTGACATACCCAAGTCTTTCTGGGCTTTCTCCTATGTTATCTTCTAGGAGTTTTATAGTTCTGCATTTTACATGCAGGTCTGTGATCCATTTTGAGTTAATTTTTATGAAGCATGTAAGGTCTGTATCTAGATTTTTTCTTTTTGGTACGTGGATATCCAGCACCATTTGTTGAAAAGACTGTCTTTGCTCCTTTGTCAAAGATGAGTTGACTATATTTATGTGTGTCTATTTCTGACTCTATTCAGTTCCAGTTTTTTCTTCCTGTAAATTCCTATTCTGTATTCTGTCACTAGCCCAGAGGAAAGGGTTAGCTTTGTTTGTGATACTGAGTATGTTGTCCAGCTCCCATGTCACTGTTTTCAACATAGTATACCATATATATTGTGAAGGATCATCACTTAGGACTTAGCAAATTTCCACCAGAATTCAAGGTCCTTGATGAAATATACAAGTAGCATGGTTGTTCTTCTTAAGAAACCAGTGTTCTAACAGGAAGAAAAATATCCTCAAGAGCATCTGTGTCTACTTTTTCTCCCCAAATTATCTAGATTGTATAAGGATTTTTCAGGAATACTTAAAGAGAGGAACAGATTCTGTTTCTTTTTCTTTCTCTGCCTATTTCTTTCTGTATTTTGTCTCCATCTGTTTGAATCTTTGTCTTGCATTCACAGTAATATTCCTCTTGTGAAACATTTGCATATGTGGATTTATTTCCAAAAAACCTGTCCTAAAACTGTAAAGCTTTCAGTTCACATTTTATATAAGCTTCAGTCAGCATTCATATGAATTTGCAATTACTCTCAATGGAGACAATTTAAAAAAGACATACCTGGGAGTTGGGAGAATAAGGAGGAGGAAAACCAAGTAGCAAAGCAGGAGCAGGAGTTTTTGCTGTGCATCTCTGGGTAAGAGCCAGGAAGCTGAGCCAAGGTGCACCTGAGCCAGAGGGCAACTCTCCTGCTTGTGAGTGGGAGGAGGGAGCTGGCAAGGTGAGAGAAACAGTTGGAGCTAGGGCTTGGGGTACTGAGACCTTCTGATATGTTTCCAGTCTGGAAGGATCATGATGGCAATAAGGCTGTAAAACCCACAGCAGAAATGGAAAATCTGAGAAATGCCAGTTTAGTTATAGGGTAGATAAATAATTTATAAACAGTTTACTCAGGAAGTTTTCATATAAAGGTTCAGACTGCTAGTGGCCTACTCAATACTAGTCTCCCTTATAGCCTTAATAAACAGAACCTTCTCTTTGATCAGAGTGGCAGTACATCAATGGAAAACTGCATTACCCAGCATCCTCTGCAGTTACGGGTGGACATGTGACTAATTCTGGTCAACGGGTATAGGGGAAGTTACTGAGTGGGGGCTTCATGGAAAGTACCTTCAAAAGGGGGCTAATGCAGTCTGCAAGCTTCTTTTGCCCCTCCCCTTTCCTATCTAAAATAGAGTTGTATGAAATTCCCTGGTTGTCCAATGGTTAGGACTCTGCTCTTGCAATGCCAGGGCCTGAGTTCAGTCACTGACTGGGGAACTACAATCCTGGCAGTGTGGCCAAAAACAAAAGTGGTAAATGTGGTGAGTCTTGAGCTTAGAATACATGTGCTAAGGATAGTAGAGAGAAAAATTGGAAGCTGAAATACTAATGGCATCCTGGTGCCACCATATCAGCTAGGGAATTAGGGAATGCCTTTTTCTTTTCTTTTCTTTTCTTTTTTTAACATCTGAGAACAGCTCTGTCAAAAATGAATGTAATTTCTAATGGAGAGAGATCCTCCATCTCTTAGGCCATCTTTAGACATGGGAAGGAGAAAGCTTCCAGTCTGAGTCATAAAATCATAAAGGCATTTAACCTTGAATATAGGACCAGTTAATCTTTTTCTTTCAGGTTAGAAATCTCTGTTTTCCTTTGAGGTTATTAAAAAAA
This sequence comes from Cervus canadensis, assembly GCF_019320065.1. Classification (NCBI taxonomy): domain Eukaryota; kingdom Metazoa; phylum Chordata; class Mammalia; order Artiodactyla; family Cervidae; genus Cervus; species Cervus canadensis. The sequence continues at coordinate 73,390,301 of NC_057393.1, read as the reverse complement.
ATACCCAAGTACTAGTTAAAGCAAGAAATGAAAACTAAAGTGTACAAAATGAAAAGTGAGAGTATCTTCTAATTTCACCCTTCAGAGTAACCATTGTTAACTGGGTTCTGTATTTTTCAAAACATCTTCTCTTCCTATTTGTATATAAAACATAAAATAATTTAAAAAGTATTCTTGATAAGCATATTTTCTACAAGGAAAATAAATTTGTAAACCTCTTGAGAGGAGAAAGTGATACTGAGAAGTGATTGTGACAATCAATTAATGCAATTAACTATATGGGGAGTATTATACCATGTTAAGATATGTAGAAGGTCATTGATAGTCTCATTTTGCTGAACGATGATTTCAAACCCAAGTTCCTCAGTGTCTGCACATAGCGTGATTTTTTTGCCCAAGGTAGTTTCCTTGTACCTTGGTGGGAGGTTACTGTTCCCGGAAGAAGGGCAGGATTTCGAATAGGCAATAATTTGGATTCTCTATTTTCTTTTGCTCTGTGAAATAAGACTGCATTTTATTTGACTTGTATCCCCCAAAGCTAGCATTGTTATTGTTTAATTGCTAAGTCATGTCTGACTCTTTACGATTCCATAGTCTATAGCCTGCCAGGCTCCTCTGTCCATGGGCTTCTCCAGGCAAGAATACTGGAGTGGGTTGCCATTTCCTTCTTCAGGGATCTTCCCAGCCCAGGGATCAAACCAGAGTCTCCTGTGTTGGCAGGTGGATTCTTGACCACTGAGCCACCTTGGAACTCCCAAAGCTAGCATAGGACCTAGTATAAGATATGTCTGCTGTGTGCTTCTGCCAGTAAGAGTTCTATTCAGAAAATGTGGAGAACCAGAAAGAGGTAGAGAAGCCCAGGAAAGAGTTCCAATTATTGTTCTGAGACAGGAGTGGCAGTGAGAGAATAAAATTGGGACAGTGAGAAGATAAAATTCATATAGGAGTAATTCCTTCTGAAGTTCATTTTTTTTTTTTTTTGTGGCCAACTATATAAATATGTATGGGCTTTCCTTGTAGCCAGTCAGTAAAGAAGCTTTCTGCAATGCAGGAGACCCAGGTTTGAGAAGATTCCCTGGAGAAGGAAATGGCAACTCACTCTAGTATTCTTGCCTGGAGAATCCCATGGACAGAGGAACCTGGCAGATTACAGTCCATGGGGTTGCAAGAGTTGGACACGACTTAGTGACTAAACCACCACCACCATATGTATGTATATATGCATGAGAAACTATACACATGCAGAGGACTCTCTGCAGATCAGAGACTCTTTACTTTCAGTTTCCAGTTACATCAGCTCATCTGGTAGTTGATTATTGGTCTATTTTTGTGTTTTATGTTACAACTATACTTCTACTCTCTATCCACTGCCTTCAGGGTACATTCTTAATTCTTACCTGGCTTTTTACTCAGCAAATTGTTCAGTAAACACACAACAGTAAGTTACCACCCATGTTTCTACAGAATATTTTGATTTTTAAAAACATCCCATGTAGTTAACACTGAGTTTTTAGAGCAGACCATATAGGTGTAATTCCATCTTGCAAGAGCTAGAAGCTTAATTTCAAGTTGGATAGACTTTTTTAGTTTTTCATTAATGAGTTCAATCCCTTTTTTATACTGATGAACTTCTCATATTTCTTGGTTTCTGTGGGTTCATGCTGAGTTAAAAGAAATTTCATGCCACCATTCATTCAACAGTTTTACTTTTCCATTTTTACTTAATGTAGCAGAAAAACACAGAATCTTTCAATCATGGAAACCTGAGACATCAAAGGACATTTGATATTCATGGTTTGAATTTCATGATTTTACAGGAAATTGTTCCCTAATGAAAGTGATTCAGAATGGGCTGCTTGAAAATGTAGCAATGGAACCACTTCTGCATGTATTCAAGAAGCTGCTACATTCCATTTGCAGATTTATATTCAACATTTTAATTTAATATTTAAGAGGTAGTTTAGGGGTATCATCATCTCTCAGTGTTTATCTTTGCTAAAAAGAAATCTGAGGACTTCCTGGTTGGGTTGATAAAGTATATAATGAAAGCAATTCTTTCCAGCCAATGGCTCTCAGAGCCCATCTCTTGAGAAGACAAAAAACAAACGCTATAGGAGGTATCAGTATCAGTTCAGTTGCTCAGTCATGTCTGACTCTTTGCAACCCCATGGACTGCAGCCTACCAGGCTCCTCCATCCATGGGATTTTCCAGGCAAGGGTACTGGAGTGGGGTGCCATTACCTTCTCTGAGTCTGTGCTATAAGCATGGCTTTTTAGCAGTGAATTTCCTAAGTTGCACTTCCTCAGCTCTTTCACCTCTGATTCCTTGTGTTAAACCCTCTATGCTTGGAGTATGTAGAGTGGCTACTGTTTTCTAGACTTGATCTTGACTGACATGCTTTTCATGCTGGTTACCTCAACTTTATTGGAATATCAGACTTCCTCACTTCCCTAACATTTGGCCACAGAGGTTGTTGGAATTCTCCAGGATGACGGCAGAACTTAGAAGAAGTTCAAGAGCTAATACATAAAATTTCATGAATAGGAAATTGGGAAATGGCAGCTTGAGGAAGACCAGAAGGTGGTGTGGGGCTGCAGAAAAGGGTTAGGACATTCTGAGCAAAGAAACCTGCAATCTGGGTCACAGGACAAGTCTTATATCTTGTGGCTTAGATGGTAAAGAATCTGCCTGCAATGTAGGAGACCTGGGTTCAATCCCTGGGTCAGGAAGATCCCCTGGAAAAGAGAATAGCTACCCACTCCAGTATTCTTGCCTACAGAATACCATAGACAGAGAAGCCTGGTAGGCTACAGTCCAGGGGTTGCAAAGAGTTGGATATGACTGAGTGACTAACATTTCACTTCGCTAGATAGTAAGAGACCATCCTGAGAAATTTACCTCCCAAGGTAAATATTTACATTTCAGAAGAGGAATGAAACCTAATATCATGGAAATATTCCAGAGATTGTTAATTTGTAGATGCTTGACTTCTTCCTGGATCTTCCCAGGTGGCATTAGTGGTAAAGAACCTGCCTGCTGATGCAGGAGATGCAAGAGACATGGGTTTAATCCTGGGTCAGGAAGATTCTCTGGGGAAGGGAATGGCAACCCACTCCAATATTCTTGCCTGGAGAATTCCATGGACAGAGGAGTCTGTTGGGCTGTAGTCCATAGGGTCGCAAAGAGTTGGACATGACTGAAGTGACTTAGCACACATGCATGACTTCTTCCTGTAGACATTTATTTATATTTCAAAGGACCAGAACTCAGGACTCGTTCTCTTCTCTCACTCAGTCTGTATTAGGAAGAAACATTTTTTCCCTCTCATGAGGGGAAGGGGACAGCTGCTTTTATCCTAGGTAAACTCTCAGATTCATGTTTTGGGTTCCTTGCCTATCATGTCAATCCTAGTACAGGTAGGCTGACATCTGGTTCTCAATACATAGCCCCAATGAGAAGAATTGAGACAGACGAGAACTGATGTGGTTATTGCTGTAAGTAATAATAACTCTGCTCCAGAAAACTTGTGTATACTTTCAGGATAATGTAAACAAATATAGATACCAAAAACTTATCAGGAGCTAGAATCAGATGATTTGAGCTTCAAGGGCGGCAGTGGAGGTTTTGAAATACAAATAAGAACAACTTGGAGAAAGCCCTAAAGAGGTTGCCAAGCCTGATCTCAGGGATTGGGGAGGATAATGGCAATGAACAGTTTCCTCTTGAGGGCTATGAGAGAATTTTGTGCAATCAGTTCAGCTCCAATGGAAGAAGTCTTACTGAATGAGAGGCTTCAGATTTCAAATGAAATTTTTCCTCGTCTTTACTGGGAAGGAACATATATAGTGGTAACAATTACGTAGTTTGGATTAAAAATGCAACTCCACCCATTATTCATTTAGACAATGTTTATTGAGCATGTATTAGGTACAAGGCTGTTCTGCTATGTGCTGAGGGATGATCTCTGCCCTCATGAAGCTTACAGTCTACTGCAAAAACCAGATAATGTAAGCAAAAAAAGGAGTAATAAATGTGATGAAGAAAAATAATAATGTGAGAGAAAATAGAGATGACCAACTTTAGATTGAGTGGCCAGGAAAGGCTGCTCTGAGAATGTAGCAGTTAAGCTAAAATCTGAAGGAGGGGAAGGAGCTGGCTACATGAGAAGAGGGGGTGTGAGCTTCCCAGGTGGAGTAACTTGATTTGCTAGCTGGATGTGAAATGCAACCCCTCAGAGGTGGTCTGCGTGAGATATTTAACAGTTGGGGCGTTTCTACACTGGACGTGAAATGCACCCTCAGAGGGGGTCTGAGTGAGGTATTTAACAGTTGGGGCATTTCTACACTGGTTTGTGGTTGGCTCTCTTTCTTCAGTCTGTATGAAGGAGATGGTAACACCTACTGCCCAGGCAGGAAGCTCTGCTGTCCAAGAGACTGATCTAGAAATGACCACCTTCCCCCAGCTTTGTGGTTCTGGTAAACTCTGTTTCTCATCCGAAGGTGAGTGACCATCACATCTCAGGAGGGAGGTATATACTGTTTGTTGTGGTTTAGTCACCCAGTTGTGTCCAACTCTTTGTGACTCTATGGACTGTAGCTCGCCAGGCTCCTCTGTCCATGGGATAGATACTGTTAGGGAAGTTTATCTGGAGGCAAGGAGGAGTGACTACAGGTGAGTTCTACTGCTATCCAAGGTCTTGATCTCTGATAATGCCTTCCTCCTTTAGAAGAAAAATTGTAGCATAGAAATTTCAGCCTTAGTACAAATGCAAGTGGGAAAGAATTTTTGAAGGCTCTTCTCTGGGTCCCTCATGGTGCATATGACAATCCATTTCACTTATGCGTGAGGCTGCTTTGACTTGGGATTCTGGGCCATCTCCTGTGACATGTCTGACTTGCAGGCAAGCAGGCAGTTGTCTGGGGAGGTTTGAAATGGGAGAGGGGTAATTAGGGATGATAGCAGAGAGGTGGAGTTATGTGATCTTCATCTTGGTATTTATTTCTAGAACTCTTTGACTCAAGGGTTGCTATAAGTGCATTTATTTTCCTCACAATAAAGCAGATGTGGAGTGGGATTGGGAACTAAAGCAATTGATTTTAGGAGTCTAGGCAAGGCTGGAATCAGAGGGAATTGCTGCCGTGATGTATACATTGATAAATCAGGAAGCAACTTGGCGTTTGTAATGACTTCTTAGCTATAATGCTGTAGACCATACCTTATTGGAGTCACAAGTCCCTGGGAAGTGTATTTGTTTCCTGTTTTGATCAGATAAGTAGTGTCTCTAATGATCATGATACAATCCATAAATCTAACTTTGAAAAGATTAGACACTGGCTTTTATAATTTTATTGCTGATGATTATTTTGATGAAGAAGGTACTCGCAGTAGGGTAAATGGGAAGCAATAATAACTCCCCTGGCCAGAATCATTCATTTACTGAATGTGTATGAAAAGAAAGTACAAAAAGGTCTCCAAGATGCACTTCACATTCTGTTAGTTTTCTCCATTGCTTCTTCCCCTATTGTCTCTGAGTTCTTGGAAATTCAAATGCATCACTTCTAAAATTGTGACTTGCTTCTCAGAATTGAAGGCTTTAAAATTTTCCACTTGTTCAGAATCTAGGAAAATGGTACAGATGAATCAGTTTCAGGGCGGGAATAGAGACGCAGTCCTAGAGAACAGACATGTGGTCTCAGTGGGGGAAGTTGGGTGGGAGGAACTGGGAGATTAGGACTGACATATATACACTGTCATGTGTAAAATGGATAGCTAGTGGGAACCTGCCATATAGCACAGGGAGCTTAGCTTGGTGCTCTGTGATGACCTAGAGGAGTGGGATGAGGCAGGGGGTAGGAGGGATGAGGCATGGAGTGGGTGGGAACAAGGACCAAGAGGGAGGGGATATATGTACACATATACCTGCTTTACTTCACTGTACAGCAGAAACCAACACAACATTGTAAAGCTATTATGCTCTAATATGAAGAAATTTCTACTTCTTCAGAAAAGGCAATGCCAAAGAATGTTCAAACTATCACGCATTTGCACTCATCTCACATGCTAGCAAAGTAATGCTGAAAACTCTCCAAGTCAGGCTTCAATAGTACGTGAACCGAGAACTTCCAGATGTTCAAGCTGGATTTGGAAAAGGCAGAGGAACCAGAGATCAAATTGCCAACATCTGTTGGATCATAGAAAAAGCAAGAGAGTTCCAGAAAAACATCTACTTCTGCTTTATTGAATACACCAAAACCTTTGACTGTGTGGATCAAAACAAACTATGGAAAATTAAGAAACGGGAATATCAGACCACCTTACCTGCCTCCTGAGAAATCTGTATGCTGGTCAAGAAGCAATAGTTAGAACTGGATATGGAACAATGGACTGGTTCCAAATTGGGAAAGGTGTACATCAAGGCTGTATATTGTCACCCTGCTTATTTAACTTATATGCAGAGTACATCATGTGAAATGCCAGATTGAATGAAGCACAAGCTGCAATTAAGATTCCCAGGATAAATATTGATAACCTCTGATACACAGATGATACTACCCTTATGGCAGAAATAGAAGAACTAAAGAGCCTCTTGATGAAAGTGAAAGAGGAGAGTGAAAAAGCTGGTTTAAAACTCAACATTCAGAAAACTAACATCATGGCATCCTGTCCCATCATTTCATGACAAATAGATGGGGAAACAGTGGAAACAGTGACAGACTTTATTTTCTTGGGCCCGCAAATCACTGAAGATAGTGACTGCAGCCATGAAATTAAAAGATGCTTGCCCCTTGGAAGAAAAGCTATGAGAAACCTAGACAGTGTGTTAAAAAGCAGAGGCATTACTTTGCTGACAAAGGTCCATCTAGTCAAAGCTATGGTTTTTCCAGTAGTCATGTATGGATGTGAGAGTTGGACTATAAAGAAAGCTGAGTGCCAAAGAATTGATGCTTTTGAACTGTGGTGCTGGAGAAGACTCTTGAGAGTCCCTTGGACTGCAAGGAGATCCAACAAGTCAATCCTAAAAGAAATCAGTCCTGAATATTCACTGGAAGGACTGATGTTGAAGCTGAAACTTCAATACTTTGGCCACCTGATGGGAAGAACTGACTCAATGGAAAAGACCCGGATTCTGGGAAAATTTGAAGACAGGAGGAGAAGGGGACAACAGAGGATGAGATGGTTGGGTGGCATCACTGACTCAAAGGACATGAGTTTGAGCAAACTCCAGGAGTTGGTGACGGACAGGGAAGCCTGGTGTGCTACAGTCCTTGGGGTTGCAAAGAGTTGGACATGACTAAGCGACTGAACTGAAATGAACTCAGAAAAGGAAGCGGACATGTCCGCCTTCTGTGTTTGTTCTATTTTTGTATCTGCCATTGTCAATAGAAGTCAGAGAAGACCAGATTGGAAGTCACATTGTGTGATTTAGAGCCTTCCAGTAGTCATAGCTCAGTCTTAATATTTTAAGCATCTTGATGAATACTTACTCCCATTTCCCCCCAAGACATGATGAATGGCTCCTTCCTCTGTGCCTCTATCAAGCTTAGTCCAGCATTCAATAGTATATATTTACTAAGTTTTAATTATATGTCATACTGAGAGAGTCATTGGGTGTGCCATGGTGAACAAGAAAGACGCAGTCTCTCTCTCTATCTTTTTCTTCTTTCCTCTTGCCCCATGCTTCCCTGCTCTCTCTCCTCTCCCCTTCTCTCCCTTACCTTCCCCTCCCCACCCTCCCTTTTTAACCCCTGCCATTCCCTTCCTTCTCTTTCCCTTCCCTCCCCTCTCCTCCTCTCCTCTTTCCTCCCTCCCTCTCTCTCTCATCTGATAGGAGGACAAACAAAATAAACAATTAACCCTGTGTGATGTGGGGCTCCTCTACTGGCCAACTTTGCCTTGAGAACCCCCTGTCAGCATTGCTGAGACTTTCTTAGAGTTGCCTGCAGTCTAAAACTCTTCCCACCTAGTCATCCTCTTTCCTATCCTTTCATAGGTGTCAGTGTGTGTGTGTGCGTGCTGAGTCATATTCCACTCTTTGCAACCCCATGGATTGTAGCCTGATAGGCTCCTCTGTCCATGGGATTTCCCAGGCAAGAAAACTAGAATGCGTTGCCATTCCCTTCTCTAGGGGATCTTCCTGACCCAGGGGTCAAACCCATGTCTCCTGCATTGGCAGGCAGACTGTTCACCACTGTGCCATCTGGGAAGCTAATAGGTGTCAGACCTGCATTGAAATCCCAAGTCTCTCCCTGCCTACTCCTGCTTCTCAATCGTTACCCTTCACAGGCATTTCCCCCAATAAGTCTCCCGCACATCTACTCCCATCTTGGATCTGCTTCCCTGAGAGCCTGGACTAATAAGAGATTAATAGGTTTTATGCTGAAGAGTAGAAATGGGGATGGAGAGGGTTAAGAGGGCCAGATGATGAAGGGTTTTATCTGCTAGGTAAAGCCTTTTGGATGTTGCTCTCAGGAGTCAGTGGGAAGCTATAGACAGTTTTTAACTGATGAGTGAGAGGTTTTAGAAAAAAATATTCTTTTCTTTAAAAGTCTCAGATTATTTATTAGTCTGTGCAAATCCCAACATGATTTCATGTATTTCTAGGGGACATATTTCCTGGTTACATGGAAAATTGTGCAGTGGCTTCTGGAAGATCTTCATTCTAAGCAGCTTTATAGCAAAAAGTTTCATTTAGAAGTCTGGACCCTCTTTGTTCAGTTTACTGTCATGTGCATTCACTAAGTAGAACTTGTATTGATCATTGGGACCTTGTTTGTTCCAGGATTCTCGGTTATTCTTTCTGTCCTGACTGACACCTGGATTGAGCAATGTCTTGCCAGGCACAAGGCATACAGTGCTGCTCCAGTACCTCCTGCTCCAATAAATATGATGAAGAGGGGGATCAAGCTAGCATGCTTCTTGCCTGACCATGAGTTGGCAGAGCGTGGTTGTGACAGAGGCCTTGAGTCTAGAAGGAGAGAAAAATCAACCTGCAAGGCCCAGGACTAAGCAGTCTCTGCACCAAGGAGGAACAGACATCCCTAGAAAGAGAATTCTTTAAAAAAATTTTTTTTTAAATTAATTTTTACTGGAGTATAGCTGCTTTATATTGTGTTAGTTTCTGCTGTACAGCAAAGTGAATCAGTTATATATACACGTCAGTTCAGTTCAGTTCAGTCGCTCAGTCGTGTCTGACTCTTTGCGACCCCATGAATCGCAGCACACCAGGCCTCCCTGTCCATCACAAACTCCCAGTTTACTCAAACTCATGCCCATCGAGTCAGTGATGCCATTCAGCCATCTCATCCTCTGTCATCCCCTTCTCCTCCTGCCCTTGATCCCTCCCAGCATCAGGGTCTTTGCATGAGGTGGTCAAAGTATTGGAGTTTCAGCTTCAGCATCAGTCCTTCCAATGAACACCCAGAACTGATCTCCTTTAGGATGGACTAGTTGGATCTCCTTGCAGTCCAAGGGACTCTCAAGAGTCTTCTCCAACATCACAGTGTAAAAGCATCAATTCTTCGGTGCTCAGCTTTCTTCACAGTCCAACTCTCACATCAATACATGACCACTGGAAAAACCATAGCCTTGACTAGTCGGACCTTTGTTGGCAAAGTAATGTCTCTGCTTTTTAATATGCTGCCTAGGTTGGTCATAACTTTCCTTCCAAGGAATAAGCGTCTTTTAATTTCATGGCTGCAATCACCATCTGCAGTGATTTTGGAGCCCAGAAAAATAAAGTCTGTCACTGTTTCCCCACCTATTTGCCGTGAAGTGATGGGACTGGATGCCATGATCTTAGTTTTCTGAATGTTAAGCTTTAAGCCAACTTTTTCACTCTCTCACTTTCATCAAGAGGCTCTTTAGTCCTTCTTCGCTTTCTACCATAAGGGTTGTGTTATCTGCATATCTGAGGTTATTGATATTTTCCCTAGCAATCTTGATTCCAGCTTGTGCTTCATCCAGCCCAGTGTTTCTCATGATGTACTCTGCATATAAGTTAAATAAGCAGGGTGACAGTATACAGCCTTGATGTACTCCTTTTCCTATTTGGAGCCAGTCTGTTATTCCATGTCCAGTTCTAACTGTTGCTTCCTGACTTGCATACAGGTTTCTCAAGAGGCAGGTCAGATGGGTAGTCTGGTATTCCCATCTCTTTCAGAATTTTCCACAGTTTATTGTGATCCACACAGTCAAAGGTTTTGGCATTGTCAATAAAGCAGAAATAGATGTTTTTCTGGAACTTTCTTGCTTTTTTGATGATCCAGAGGATGTTGGCAATTTGATCTCTGGTTCCTCTGCCTTTTCTAAAACCAGCTTGAACATCTGGAAGTTCATGGTTCACGTATTGCTGAAGCCTGGCTTGGAGAATTTTGAGCATTACTTTACTAGCATGTGAGATGAGTGCAATTGTGTGGTAGTTTGAGCATTCTTTGGGATTGCCTTTCTTAGGGATTGGAATGAAAACTGACCTTTTCCAGTCCTGTGGCCACTGCTGAGTTTCCCCAATTTGCTGGCATATTGAGTGCAACACTTTCGCAGCATCATCTTTCAGGAATTGAAATAGCTCAACTGGAATTCCATCACATCCACTAGCTTTGTTCATAGTGATGCTTCCTAAGGCCGACTTGACTTCACATTCCAGAATGTCTGGCTCTAAGTGAGTGTGAGTGATCACACCATCGTGATTATCTAGGTCGTGAAGATCTTTTTTGTACAGTTCTGCTGTGTATTCTTGCCACCTTTTCTTAATATCTTCTGCTTCTGTTAGGCCCCTACCATTTCTGTCCTTTATTGATCCCATCTTTGCATGAAATGTTCCCTTGGTATCTCTAATTTTCTTGAAGAGATCTCTAGCCTTTCACGTTCTGTTGTTTTCCTCTATTTCTTTGCATTGATCACTGAGGAAGGCTTTCTTATCTTTCCTTGCTCTTTGGAACTCTGCATTCAAATGGGTATATTTTGCATTTTCTCCTTTGCTTTTTGCTTCCCTTCTTTTCACAGCTATTTGTAAGGCCTCCTCAGACAGCCATTTTGCTTTTTTGCATTTATTTTTCTTGGGGATGGTCTTCATCCCTGTCTCCTATACAATGTCACAAGCCTCCGTCTATAGTTCATGAGGCACTCTGTCTATCAGATCTAGTCCCTTAAATCTATCTCTCACTTCCATTGTATAGTCATAAAAGATTTGATTTAGGTCATACCTGAATGGTCTAGTGGTTTTCTCCACTTTCTTCAATTTCAGTCTGAATTTGGCAATAAGGAGTTCATGATCTGAGCCACAGTCAGCTCCCTGTCTTGTTCTTGCTGACTGTATAGAGCTTCTCTATCTTTGGCTGCAAAGAATATAATCAATCTGATTTTGGTGTCGACTATCTGGTAATGTCCATGTGTAGAGTCTTCTCTTGTGTTGTTGGAAGAGGATGTTTGCTATGACCAGTGCGTTCTGTTGGCAGAACTCTATTAATTAGCCTTTGCCCTGCTTCATTCTGTACTCCAAGGCCAAATTTTCCTGTTACACCGGTGTTTCTTGACTTCCTACTTTTGCATTCTAGTCCCCTATAATGAAAAGGACATCTTTTTTGGGTATTAGTTCTAGGAGGTCTTGTAGGTCTTCATAGAACTGTTCAACTTCAGCTTCTTCAGCATTACTGGTCAGCACATAGACTTGGATTACCGTGATATTGAGTGGTTTGCCTTGGAAACGAATAGAGATCATTCTGTCGTTTTTGAGATTGCATCCACGTACTGCATTTCGGTCCAAGTACTGCACTCTTTTGTTGACTATGATGGCTACTCCATTTCTTCTAAGGGATTCCCGCCCACAGTAGTAGATGTAATGGTCATCTGAGTTAAATTCACCCATTCCAGTCCATCTTAGTTTGCTGATTCCTAGAATGTCGATGTTCACTCTTGTCATCTCCTGTTTAACCACTTCCAATTTGCCTTGATTCACGGACCTAACATTCTAGGTTCCTATGCAATATTGCTCTTTACAGCATCGAACCTTGCTTCTATCACCAGTCCCATCCACAACTGGGTGTTATTTTGCTTTGGCTCCACCCCTTCATTCTTTCTGGAGTTATTTCTCCACTGATCTCTAGTAGCACATTGGGCACCTACCTACCTGGGGAGTTCATCTTTCAGTGTCCTATCATTTTGCCTTTTCATACTGTTCATGGGGTTCTCAAGGCAAGAATACTGAAGTGGCTTCCATTCCCTTCTCCAGTGGACCGCATTCTGTCAGACCTCTCCACCACAACCCGTCCATCGTGGGTGGCCCCACACGGCATGGCTTAGTTTCATTGAGTTAGACAAGGCTGTGGTCCTGTGATCAGATTGCCTAGTTGTCTGTGATTGTGGTTTCAGTCTGTCTGCCCTCTGATGCCCTCTCTCAGTGCCTACCATCTTACTTGGGTTTCTCTTACCTTGGACATGGGGTATCTCTTCACGGCTGCTCCAGCAAAGCGCAGCTGCCGCCCCTAATCTCAGGTGTGGGATAGCTCCTCTCGGCCGCGCTTGTGCGCTGTCGCAGCCGCCGTCAGGATTATATACACATATAATCCCCTCTTTTTTGGATTTCCTTCCCCTTTAGGTCACCACAGAGCCCTGGGTAGTTTCCTGTCCTAGAAACATTATTCTTGTTGCAGGGTAGAATGAACTGGAAGGAAGTAAAGTAGGCGGCATATAGATATTGCAGTCACCTCGACAAGCAATGATGATGGCTTTAATGGTAGTTCATTATATCAACTCTGTCTATCCTGGGAGATTCTGAACAACCTGAAGGCCAGAACTCAGTTTTACTGGCCCTGCTTCCCTTGCACAATGGTAGCTAGTCAACACACGTTTGCCAAGAATATGTAATTATTTTTGTGTCTGTAGAAATATGTTTTATCATTTTTAATCTGTTTATGTATGTACATTAGCCTAAAATCAATTGCTTTTCTCATACTGAGCTGTCAGCCTAAGCCGTGAGGCATTTTAGTAAATTATCTGTGATCACTGTTCTTTGCAATTCTGATTAATTTTACCATAGGAGCTACACTGTTTTGGTGTCAGTTTTGAGAGGGAAAAAACGTTAGCTATAACTTGACATCTTAAAAGTCAGTTTCAGTTTTGCTCTGTCAGTTATTCCCATAAGCAATTTATTTGTATATTCAGCTATTCATTATGGTTTTAATGACAAATTAGATACTAACATGGCAAGGGGAAGGATTTGGTAAGAAAATTTGTTAAAATGTCATTTATTACTTACATGAGCACAATGATAGATTTTTTTTTTTTGGTATATCATGTCATATCATCTATCATATTCTATCTATGTGCTTATCCCTTTAAAAATATGTAGGAGCTGTCTAGATGCAAAGGAAGCTGTGATTAATGTGATTATCAGTATGTATGTTCCTATTACTATTTTCTTAATTGTTTTGGGCTTGTTTTTGTAGATCTTTTTTCCTCCCTTCCTCTTTTGTTCTTTTGTGGTTTGATGACCATCTTTAGTGTTGTGTTTGGGTTGCTTTGTCTTTTTTTGTATCTGTTGTTGCTTTTTGGTTTGCATTGGCAGATGTGATTAATAACATTTATATTCATTTAAAAGTCTAGAAAATCTTATTGTGGGTAGTCGGACATGACTGAGTGACTGAACTGAACTGAACTGAATGGAAAACTTTCTCCATGATTAAGGATACTTGTACTACACTCACCGTTTTCTTCCTTTATTTTGATCTTGATTGCTTTCTTTCAAAACTACACCCCACTTCAGACCAAGAACCAGTTCTTGTTGTTCAGACGTAAGTCTGGAATAGCTCTCATTGTCTAGTCTATATTTGCTGGTCAGGTTTAAGTCCAGGACTCTGTTTCCATTACTTGTTCTATCTCCAGAGAGATTGGGTTGTCATTAGCACATACCAAGAATTTATTAGAATCTTTGCTTTTATCATATTTTGACTTCAGGCAGAAGGTAGGCTTATTTTCTTGTATTGCTTACTGTAGCATCACAGGCTTTAATTTTATTCTTTTAGCTTGATGTTTAGGTGTGTAAGGAATAGCTCTATGCTCTTTAAAAATTTTTTTTGAAAATTTTTATTTATTTAATTTTGACTGTGATGGGTCTTCATTGCTTTGCTTGGGCTTTCTCTAGTTGTGGTGTCCGGGCTTCTTACTGCCGAGGCTTCTCTTGTTGTGGGCTTCTCTGAGCACGTGGGCTTCAGTAGTTGTGGCACACAGGCTTACTTGCTCCACGGCATGTGAAATCTTCTAGGACCAAAAATCGAACCCGTGTCTCCTGCATTGGCAGGTGGATTCTTATCCAGAGAGCCACGAGGGAAGTCTCCTATACTCTTCTGTATCCCGGTGGCACCTTAAACAATGCTGAATAAAGCAGAAATTTTTATTTTTTTTTGTGTTTAATAGTGTTTCCACTTAGGAATTATTACTATTTTCATAGAGTCTTAAAGTGTTGGGGATGAAAGAGATCTTTGAGCTTATTTTAGTCAATTTCTCATCCATATATGATTAAACTGAGGCTCAGAGCAGTCTCATGACTTGCAGGCAAGGTCATAGTTGTATTAGTGCAGTGTTTTCATCTGGTCAGGGCTAACTGCTGAAAAAAAAAACCTTATAAATCTTAGTGGTTTATAAGAAACAATAAAGGTTTATTATTTAATTACATGATAGTCTATGTGGGTCCTTGGGAATGGGATTTGTGTGTTCCATGCAGTCATTTAGAGACTCAGTGTTTCTATCTTTTAGGGTCTCAGAAACTGTCTCCTCTGCATCTTGGCTAACAGACAAGAAAAGAGAGAGACAGCATGAAAAAGGTTCATTTTCTCTCAAGTGCCTCAGACCCAAAGTGATAAATCATTTCCACTCATATGCCATTGGTGAGAATTAGTCATGTGGTCCCATCTAGATGCTAAGGGGGCTGGGAAATGTAGTTTACCTGTGTATCCAGGAGGAGAAAACAGGTGCGGTGAACATCTAGCCAGTTTCAGCCATATTTAATCTTTCTATATGGTAGCAATTTTCTAAGTGTCAACACAGCAGCAGCAGCATCACTTGAAGACTTGTTAGAAGTGCAGAATCTCAGGTCACACCCAGACCGACAGAATCAGAAACTCTGGGTGATTCTTGTGATTTATTTATGCTAAAGTTTGAGAACCACTAACACATTCTATTAGACATATTCCAGTGTTTCTTAACCCTCAGTTCAGTTCAGTTGCTCAGTTTTGTCCAACTCTTTGCGACCCTGTGGACTGCAGCATGCTAGGCTTCCCTGTCCATCACCAACTTCTAGAGCTTGCTCAAACTCATGTCCATTGAGTTGGCGATGCCATCCAACTATCTCATGCTCTGTTATCCCCTTCTCCCCTGGCTACATGTTAAAGTCACCTAAGGAAACCTAAAACAAACTTAAACAACATTTCCTGAACTCCACCTGGATCAATTAAATAAAAATTTGTAAAGGGAGACCCAGGCACTGGTATCTTAGGCTAAAGACTACTCAGTTATTCTGAATGTGATCAGGATCAGGAACTATTATCTTAGATGATAAAAAAAATTCTGTTTCTTTTTTTGTGTAATTTAGCTTGCAGCTTACCACCTGTGTGCCTTTGAATAAGTCAGTTACCTTCCCTGAACTTCTGTTTTTCCCACCAGTAAAATGGGGCATAACCCTAGAATCTACTGGACTGTGAAGATGACAAAGAAATTGTATTTATAAAGTGTTTATATAACATCAGGCATGTAGTGAGTGCTCACGCATAAAAGGAAACATTTTTTTCAAATCACATTTTGATTGCTCTGTTGAGAGAATGACAGAGGGAAAATAGAGCTGCTAAATCAGAAGTAAGGAGAGTATTCATTACATCTTCCTATATTTTCAAGTTATTTTCCCTCCCTCTCTCTCTCTCTCTCTCTCTCTCTCATCTTCCCCCTACATTGAAAATTTGAGATTTGGATTTTTAACAATTTGCCATTTGGGACTGTCAATATTATTCTTTCCTTATGGTGGCTACATTCCCATTGCTCCCTACTAGAGCTGTTTCAAGCATTGAATTTGGGCAGGACATTGATCTCATGTGCTAAGTGGAGACAAGGGAGTGGGGTCTCTCACCCTGATAGCTGCTTGGCGACTGACCATGAGGTGCCTGGTTGGCAGCTGGACACGAGGGAGACCTAGTCATTGTCTGTGTGACACCTCCATGGTGTCTGAAAAAACGTAGAGATTCTTGCCTCTGTGTTTATTGTGCTGCTGGAAAGGAGAAAACAATTTTATGCCACGTGGTTGCATAGGTTTTCTTTTACATGCTGTTTGCTGATAAGGTGAAATTTTAGCAGAGTCTGGATCACCTAAAAAAGTGCTCAGGAAGTTCATCCATCTACTGTGGCCTTCTGGCAGGACAGCTTACTCCTGTAGAATTTTCAAGCAAAATAGCTCATTGACAGGGCAAAATAGCTAGCTCATTTGTCCTTATCTTAATGGAATTAAGATTAGATTCTATCTTTCCTTAGAATTAAATGGTTTTTCTGGTCTCTGTCTGCAAGCTTAGCTAAAATATTAGATAAAGGCTTATATTGGTTAGTGAAACTCTTCAACTTGAAGTAACTGTGCTTTGTAAAGAAAATGTGTTAGGTGACAGTCGTGATGGATTAAACCCGGAAACAAGGCAGAAATTGGTACTACATTTGATAGAGAGTAGATGAATCATGTTAGGGTTAATATTCTGACAGCAAAACACTTGCATTTAAACTTCTGAATGGATATAAATGGCTCATTCTATTCAGACATCCTGGCAAGACTGAATTTAGGATCCTGGTAGGATGCTGGTTTGTGAGAAGCATAATTTTCAAGGAAGTAATCACAAAGTTGGAGGTTGACACCTTTGAGTTTACATCTCAGGTTCTCTTTGTGATATTACATAAATCACTCAGTTTCTCTCTGGATCTTGTTTACTGCCTGTAAAATGTGATTCACAGTGTTTCTGTAATACATATCTTATTTTTTAAGAAGTTATTATTTTTGGCTGTGCTGGGTCTTTGTTGCCGTGCAGGCTTTTCTCCAGTGGCAAGCAGGGCTGTTCTCAAGCAGGCTTGTTCTCGAGCAATAGAAGCGGTGCACAGGCTTCTATTGTGGTGGTGGCTTCTCCTGCTGCGGAGTGCAGGCTCTAGAACATGGGCTGAGTAGTTGCAGCTCTTGGGCTTAGTTGCTCTGCGGCATGTGGGATCTTCCCAGGTCAGGGATGGAACTGAGTCTTCTGCACTGGCAGACAGATTCTTTACCACTAGAGAAGCCCCGCATATCTTCTTGTAGTTCTCCCTAAAATACTTCATATTTCAAGGATTGTGTGTTAGTCACTCAATTGTGTCTGACTCTGTGACCCCATGGGGTGTAGCCCACCAGGCTCCTTTGTCCATGGGATTCTCCAGGCAAGAATACTGGAGAGGGTTGCCATTTCCTTCTCCAGGGATCTTCTTGACCCAGGGGTCGAACTTGGGTCTCCTGCATTGCAGCCAGACCCTGTACTGCCTGAGCCACCAGGGAAGCCCCCCCTCCTTTTTTTTTTTTGCCAAATTATAGTCATTTAGAAGGCAGATAATTTCCCCCCAGAAAATCCTTTATTCTCTGTGCCTGTTAAAAAAGTGGGGGAGTCTTACACCAATTAGATGCTGGAAACAACCTGAAGCATGAGTTCAGGGTAAGCCATGAACCAAGTTCGGTTATGGGAATCAGACGTTAGTGTTCTTCTTTTCTCTCTTTGATCATTTCTGTGAGCAAGAGGAAAATCTGACTTTTTGAGAAAGCAATTTTACTCGGTGGGTTCATAATTTTGGCTGACAAATGGATAGGTAAATTGACAATGACTTTCCAGCTAAAGAATACTGTGTATGTTTACCACCATAGGGAGTTGGAATTTTGTCAGGTTAACATGATGTCTTTTTAGCTTTCCTAAGGTTTCCAGCTAAAAAGAAAAAGCAGCAAGATTAAATTTCTCTCAATGAAAAAATGCCTTATAAAAGTCAGGGAGGTTCACTGTTGGTACTGGCTGTGTCTGTAGAGGATGAGATTGTGATGGACTGTCATCAAGGCTGTCTTCAGCGTAATGGGGAGATTCTTCTTCTATCATCAGCAAATATTGAGTCTGCATGGATGAGGTGAAGGTTGTGGAGCCAGATGACAGGGATGCAGAATGTTCAAGGCATCCTAGGGAGACAGTGTAGCACTACAGGAAAGGCTTTGCTTAGAAGTCAGGGAGGCCTGGGAGGGAATCCTGGCTCAGCACACAATACATGTGCAACTTCAGATGGCTGACTTAAGTTGTTAAGTCTCACTGAGCTCAGCTGGACTTCCCTCATGGTCCAGCAGTTAAGACTCCATGCTCCCAAAGCAGGGGGCCTGGGTTTGATCCCTGGTCAGGGAACTACATCCCACATGTCACAACTAAAAGATCCTGCATGCGGCAACTAAGATCTTATATGCTGCAACTAAGACTCGGTGCAGCTAAAAATAAAATAAAAAAAGAGCTCATCTGTAAAATGGGAGCATTATCACATAACTTGTAGTTTAGGATTACATTAGGTTGTGTGTTCCAAATATTTGGCAACATCAGGGCCTGGCATGTGGCATGAGCTCAACCTTCTCAGGCAGCCCTCCTAATGGGCTTTCCTTTCTGGTCCCATTTGTCAATGACAAAGAAAAATATCTGGTGTTCATTGCTCTGGGGAAGGATTTTGAATTGTTATTGACATTTTAGTATAATTTCAAGTCACTGACCTCCCTCTACCTCTGTATGAAGCAGGGGACTGAACTTGGGTTTAGGTACAGTACATGTTCCAACTCAGTCATTTCTAGGAAATGAGGTGGTAGCCCCAGGCCTGATGCTGTGCTATGTAACACCCTCTGATCCTGGTTCACTGCTTACGGACAGACCTGAAGCCTGAGATCGCTGTAGTTGGGGGTCTATGTATTGGATTGCCAAAACGTTTGTTTGGATGCAAGATGTTACAGAAATACCTGAAGAAAACTTTTGGCCAACCCAGTGTAAAATTCCCAAAGCAGTTTCATTAAAATCTCATTTGGATAATGAGGAAACAGGTTTTGGGTACCACTGATTTTTGTAATATTGACAGTAATGAGGAATGGTGCCTGTAACTTTATGGTAACTTTTTAGTAACGAGCAATAGCATTGTTGGTATTGGCAGTGCAGACATTAGCACTGTCAACATAAGGCGTTGTGTGCTTTGGACCAAAGGACACTACAGAATTGCAGCAGTAGTGGTGTCTTTTGTTAAGCTTTGTTAATGGTGGTTTTGGTATTAACCAGGGTATTAACAGGGTGTTAAAGATAACCTCAAACTTATGCCACCCATCTCATTAAGAGGTGAAATTCACTTTTCTTTCCCTTGAATCTGCATTGGTCTGCATTGGTTCTGTGACTTGCCTTACCAATGTGTTACTGTTCAGCTGCTAAATTGTGTCTTACTCTTTGTGACCCCATGGACTGCAGCACAACAGGCTTCCCTCTCCTTCACCATCTCTTGGAGTTTGCTCAAACTCCTGTCCATTGAGTCAGTGATGCCATCCAACCATCTTAAGCTCTGTCACCCCCTTCTCCTGCTCTGATTCTCTCCCATCATCAGGGTCTTTTCCAATGAGTTGGCTTTTCACATCAGGTGGCCAAACTATTGGAGCTTCAGCTTCAGCATCAGTCCTTCCAATGAATATTCAGGGTTGATTTCCTTTAGGATTGACTGATTTGATTTCCTTGCAGTGCAAAGGACTCTCAAGAGCCTTCTCCAGCACCATATTTCAAAAGCATCTATTCTTTAGTGGTCAGCCTTCTTTATGGTCCAACTCTCACATCCATACATGACTACTGGAAAAACCATAGCTCTGACTATATTGATTTTTGTCAGCAAAGTAATGTCTCTGCTTTTTATTATGCTGTCTAGAGTTTTCATAACTTTTTTTCCAAGGAGCAAGTGTCTTTTAATTTCATTGCTGCAGTCACCATCTGCAGTGATTTTGGAGCCCAAGAAAATAAACTCTTTCACTGTTTCCCCCTTTTCCCCATCTATTTGCCATGAAGTAATGGGACCAGATGCCATGATGTTAGTTTTTTGAATGTTGAGTTTTAAGCCAGGTTGTTCACTCTCCTCTTTCACCTTTATCAAGAGGCTCTTTAGTTCCTCTTCACTTTCTAACGTGGCTTTGTAACTTCAGAGGCCGGGCTTCCAAAAATCTTCAACAACCAATTGTGCTGCTTGGAATACTCCATCTGGGAATTCAGTCCCCATGCTGTGAGAAAGCCCAAGCAGCCACATGACAAGAAGGGTGAGGCTCCTGGCTGACAACCAGCATCACTTCCCAGCCATGATGAAGTCATTTTGGAACAGGCCATCCCAGACTCCCAAATGACACCAATGAAGCAAAAAACAATTTGATCAATCCATGGAATTAATGGAAGTAGTATATTCTTGATGTTTTAAGCCATGAAGATTTGGGTGGTTTGTTATACAGCAATGGATGACCGCACAGTGGCTATTTGCATTGCAAGAGATAGTGCCCTAAAGCTGGAATAGAAAAGGAGGAAAATATCAAGCCCCATGGAATAGTTAATAGAACTAGTTAAGAGAACACACTTGAGCTGCCTTCAGAGGATTCTCAGAATAATAAGAAAGAAACTGTTTTGGGGGAATGGAGATGAGTTCATTAATAAGTAGGAGATAGTAGTACCAACCTGTTAATGATGTGATGAAGATTCAGTGGGATAGTATGTGTGAAATAATTAGTGCTCTTTTTGGCCTGAATGTACTCAGCAAGTAGTAACCATTATTGTTACCCTCATCTTCTCTGAGGTTAGCCCACTAATTTGATGTTCAACAGAAAACAGCCATGTTAACTGTTATTGTTGCTTAGTTGCTAAGTCGTGTCTGACTCTTGAGACCTCCATTGACTGTAGCCCGCTAGGTTCCTCTGTCCATGGGATTTCCCAGGCAAGAATACTGGAGCAGATTGCCATTTCCTTCTTCAGGGGATCTTCTCAACCCAGAGATGAAACCCGTGTCTCCTGCAGGAGGATTCTTCACCACTGTGCCACCTGGAAAGCCCACATTATTTGTACGTACATCTTATTTCCACAGCTAGATGGACATTCTCTTAAGGGCAGAGTTAGTAGCTTATATTTCTTTGTGTGATATAGCTCTGAATAAATATTTGTTGATTGAGTAGCTTGAAATAGGGCAGATTATATCACCTAATTTTAGGATTCTATTTTCATTCACATTAGACTCATGTGTCAGTTGATAATCTTAGCTAAATTTCTAAAGCTGAAAGATGGAAACTGATTGGATTTCAACTAACATGGACATGCATTGAAAGGGTGACTGTGTCATGTACATATATTTCAGGTGGTAATACAAAGCCAGGTGCTCTGTTGCCAAGGGGGTTTGTCTGTTTGATTGCACTTAACTGAATCAGCTAGACACCTGTTATGAACTCAGGTTGCCTATCTCCGGAGATTTGGGAAGCTTTCTTCAGTCAGTGTCAGGTACCAAAACAGACCCGTTGTTACAGGCAGGATAGCTACATCAGGGCTTGTGGAGCTAAAGTCTTTTAAGCCTCTATGAAGCTATGGTAGTATGTGATTGGCCCTTTTTAGCACTGCTCTTTACAGATTGGCTGTTACCACCTCTGTGGTACAAATAGCAGGTCATTGCTGCTGCTGCTGCTAAGTCACTTCAGTCGTGTCTGACTCTGTGCGACCCCACAGATGGCAGCCCACCAGGCTCCCGTCCCTGGGATTCTCCAGGCAAGAACACTGGAGTGGGTTGCCATTTCCCTCTCCAGTGCATGAAAGTGAAAAGTAAAAGTGAAAGTGAAAGTGAAGTCGTGTCCCACTCTTCGCGACCCCATGGACTGTAGCCTACCACACTCCTACATCCATGGGATTTCCCAGGTAAGAGTACTGGAGTGGGTTGCCATTTCCTTCTCCAGGAGGTCACTAAGGTTTCTTTATTTGTTGAGAAGGTATAATCTATAAAATACCGCCTGACTTTAAGGGGGTACATATTGATTTGAGGAGGCAAAACCTTTAACTATTACAATGTTCTGTGGCCCTTCCAAAGGCCGCGGTATATAAACTGGTATATAATATCATGGGGGAGGCAATTAGGAAAAAAGAATCAAAAAATGATCCTTATGGGAACAATAATAATAATTAAAAAAAACCCCGAGAAACACTGTTCTGGATCCAAGAAAGCTGATGTGTCTTAGGACATGAACCAGAATGAGACAGATGTTAGGAAACTTGTGATCAATGATGCAGCATGAGTTGCGAAAACAGAACCTGAGTTTGAACCAGCTCACTTTCTGGTGAAAATGACAAGTAACTTAAGCTCCTGGCACCTCAGTTTCTCTATGGTGACATTTTGCCATCGATCCCTCTTTTGACCCCTGGCCCCAGGCAACCACTGATCTGTTTTCTGTCATTATAGTTTCCTAGAATTTCATATGTATAGAATCGTACACATAGTCTTTGATTTTGACTTCTTTTGCTCTTGTCTTTGAAATTACATGGACATCACCAGATGGTCAACACTGAAATCAGATTGATTATATTCTTTGCAGCCAAAGATGGAGAAGCTCTATACAGTCAGCAAAAACAAGAACGGGAGCTGACTGTGGCTCAGATCATGAACTCCTTATTGCCAAATTCATACTTAAACTGAAGAAAGTAGGAATAACCACTAGACCATTCAGGTATGACCTAAATAAAATCCCTTATGAATATACAGTGGAAGTGAGAAATAGATTTAGGGGACTAGATCTGATAGACAGAGAGCCTGATGAACTGTGGATGGAGGTTTGTGACATTGTACAGGAGACAGGGATCAAGACCATCCCCATGGAAAAGAAATGCAAAAAGGCAAAATGGTTGTCTGAGGAGGCCTTACAAATAGCTGTGAAATGAAGAGAAGCAAAAAGCAAAGGAGAAAAGGAAAGATATTCCCATTTGAATGCAGAGTTCCAAATAATAGCCAGGAGAGTTAAGAAAGCCTTCCTCAGTGATCAATGCAAAGAAATAGAGGAAAACAACAGAATGGGAAAGACTAGAGATCTCTTCAAGAAAATTAGAGATACCAAGGGAACATTTCATGCAAAGATGGGCTCAATAAAGGACAGAAATGGTATGGACCTAACAGAAGCAGAAGATATTAAGAAAAGGTGGCAAGAATACACAGAAGAACTGTACAAAGAAGATCTTCATGACCCAGATTATCACAATGGTGTGATCACTCACCTAGAACCAGACATTCTGGAATGTGAAGTCAAGTGGGCCTTAGAAAGCATCCCTATGAACAAAGCTAGTGGATGTGATGGAATTCCAGTTGAGCTATTTCAATTCCTGAAAGATGATGCTGTGAAAGTGTTGCACTCAATATGCCAGCAAATTTGGAAAACTCAGCAGTGGCCACAGGACTGGAAAAGGTCAGTTTTCATTCCAATCCCTAAGAAAGGCAATCCCAAAGAATGCTCAAACTACCGCAAAATTGCACTCATCTCACACGCTAGTAAAGTAATGCTCAAAATTCTCCAAGCCAGGCTTCAGCAATACGTGAACCGAGAACTTCCAGATGTTCAAGCTGGTTTTAGAAAAGGCAGAGGAACCAGAGATCAAATTGCCAATATCTGCTGGATCATTGAAAAAGCAAGAGAGTTCCAGCAAAACATCTATTTCTGCTTTATTGACTATGCCAAAGTCTTCGACTGTGTGGATCACAATAAACTGTGGAAAATTCTGAAAGAGATAGGAATGCCAGACCACCAGATCTGCCTCTTGAGAAACCTGTATGCAGTTCAGGAAGCAACAGTTAGAACTGGACATGGGACAACAGACTGGTTCCAAATAGGAAAAGAAGTACGTCAAGGCTGTATATCATCACCCTGTTTATTTAACTTATATGCAGAGCACATCATGAGAAACGCTGGGCTGGAAGAAGCACAAACTGGAATCAAGATTGCCGGGAGAAATATCAATAACCTCAGATATGCAGGTGACACCACCCTTATGGCAGAAAGTGAAGAGGAACTAAAAAGCCTCTTGATGAAAGTGAAAGAGGAGAGTGAAAAAGTTGGCTTAAAGCTTAACATTCAGAAAACTAAGATCATAGCATCTGGTCCCATCACATCATGGGAATAGATGGGGAGACAGTGGAAACAGTGTCAGACTTTATTTTTTTTTGGACTCCAAAATCACTGCAGATGGTGATTGCAGCCATGAAATTAAAAGACACTTACTCCTTGGAAGGAAAGTTATGACCAACCTAGACAGCATATTAAAAAGCAGAGACATTACTTTGCCAACAAAGGTCTGTCTAGTCAAGGCTATGGTTTTTCCAGTGGTCATGTATGGATGTGAGAGTTGGACTGTGAAGAAGGCTGAGCACCAAAGAATTGATGCTTTTGAACTATGGTGTTGGAGAAGACTCTTGAGAGTCCCTTGGACTGCAAGGAGATCCAACCAGTTCACCCTATAGGAGATCAGTCCTGGGTGTTCATCGGAAGGACTGATGCTGAAGCTGAAACTCCAACACTTTGGCCACCTCATGCGAAGAGTTGACTCATTGGAAAAGACCCTGATGCTGGGAGGGATTGGGGGCAGGAGGAAAAGGGGACGACTGAGGATGAGATGGCTGGATGGCATCACCGACTTGGTGGGCATGAATTTGAGTAAACTCCGGGAGTTGGTGATGGACAGGGAGGCCTGGCGTGCTGTGATTCATGGGGTCGCAAAGAGTTGGAAACTGAGTGACTGAACTGAACTGAACTGATATTGTTGCCTATATTAGTATTTCATTCTTTTTTATTGCTAAGTTGTATTCCACTTATTAACTGATTGGCATTTGGGTTATTTCCAGTTTGGCATTGGAGAGCATTATGAATAATGCTGCAATGAACATTTGGGTTCCGGTCTTTCTGTGGATGTGTATTTTGAAACAGCTTTTCATCATTTTTGTTTTTTTGCTACCAGATGCCAATGGATGTCAAATATGCTATTTGGTCAATGCATACATAAACTATATCTGAAAACAGACAAAAGATGAAAGAAAAAATATAAATGGATGAATTTGATAAATTCTTTTTGAAATACTGCAGGTTTTACAAGTACTTATTGCCAGAAATAGCACATTTCAAAAAATACTTGAAATGTAGAAAAGTATGTAAAAAAGAAAAAGGGCATTTAAAAATGTCCAAAATCCTTTCTCCAGGGACTCTTCCTGACCCAGGGATTGAATCTGGGTCTCCTCCATTGCAGGCAGCCACTTTACCATCCAAGCCACCAGGGAAGTCCCAAAACACAAAAAGGGCATTAAAAAATGTCCAAAAAATCATACTAGTGGTAAAGGTATGCTACAAAACTAAGGTATAATTAATGTAAAAATACAAAATTAGGTTCAAAGTATCTTTGGACAAATTGGTTATAAAAATCTTAATTTATAAACCCTAATTCAGAATTTTGGCAAAAAAAAATCAATAGGAAGTTAATCATTAGGCAAGTAGATTTCAAGTTAACACATTTTTGGCAAAGTACCTCAGGCAAATTTCACTGTTAATGGAAAGGGATTTGTTATTATTTGGATATAGATCGAAAAAGAAGAGGTCAAGTATGGACTGATTTTCAGATTTCTGCTGTGGACTACCAGGCATTAGAGGTGTCATTCATGATGATGGAAATTCAGAAATGGAAGGAGGATTCATGGTGGGGACGGAAGGCAGATGGTGAGCTGAAGTTTGTTTGTGTTGAGTTTGAGTTGCTTGGGAGAGGCAGCTGGTAGGCATTTGTATTTAAGGTGCTGAGGAAAGATCTGGTGTGGACATACGTAGAAAGCCAGTAGCACACAGGTGTTCAGACATATGTGGACATATGGGGAAGATTGTTGGGGCTGGAGGATCTCTGAAGAGGAAAATAAGGCTTTTTATCTGCTGTTGCCTTCTAGGAGCTTGTTTAGACTCTCCAGCGCAGCAGATGCATGCACAGGGCCCTGTGGCTCAGATGCTCAGGCTTTGGCTCACAAGGAGGGGTGGGGTGATGCCCTGAATTCAACCTTTAACCAGGGGTTAGTGTGTATTGGAGGCTATAAAGAAAAACTGTGAAGACTGACTGTCTGAAAACCATACTGGGTCTTTAAGACCCTTCCTACAGAGTGTAACATCAAAGGAGGAGAGTATGGCAGAGGCCTTTGGCCCCACACCCCCTCCCTCCTGCCTACCTCTACTTTCAGTTGTAGCTGTGGTGAACCCTCCTGGGGAACTCAGATGTACTTCATCATTTTCTGACCTCTGCTTTGGGGGGCCTTCTCTGATTCTGTTGGAGTCCTCTTGGCCTGCATGCAATTGCCTAGAAATGCAGGAGTCATTGCTTCTATCACTCAAGGGGCACTGGGAACAGCCATCCCTCCTTCAGGAGGATGTCTTTGGAGACATCGTCTATGGTTGGACCAGACCCTGTTTCTCACATTGGTGACCTGAATAGCTTATCCTTGAACTACCTTTTCTTCCTTCCATCTCACCCTTGCATTCTTTCACTCTCGATTCCAGGAGCACCTCCCAGATAAATCGCCTACACCCAAATCCTTGCCTTAGACTCTACTTCTCGGGGACCCCCCCCCCCCAAGGTGATCTGCTATGTGTACTGTTCAGTAGAACATTGTCAGCTGGGTTGCCTCCCACAAACCTTGACTGAGGGAAGAGACTGTGGTGCCCAGCAGAAACAGCAGAGTGCCTAATGGATGTAGTAATACCCAGCCAAGAGAGTAGGGGATCAGGGGGTGACAGTGGAAATTAAGATTGAAATCTGCAGAACTGTGGGCTGGGTGTGTCTATGAATATGTGTGAGTCACCCTGGGGAACTCCAAAAGTACTTAGTGACACTTTTGCTGGAGGCTTCAAATATGCATTCTCAGGAATGGGTAAGAGCCAGTTGGACACTGGTTATGGGAAGATTTGGAACTTCACAATGTGTGTGATTGTAGAGTCAGCAACCAATGATGATGAGTGACATTTTCTGGGAGCAATGCAGGATTTCTCAACTTTTGGTGCACATCATAATCACATGAGGAGCTTAAAAAATGCAGTTGTCCCCAAAGGAGAACCTGTAGGGGTCTGGCCATATGTAGTTTTGAAAATTCTCCTGTTGATGCTATGTCCAATAAAGTTTGAGGACCTCTGTTTAGAAGTGGGACGAAACAAAGATAAAAAACAGGGACAGAAGTCAGAGGAGGCGTTAACACTTAAGACACAGGCAGAGAAAGATGAGCCCTAAGAGGAAGGTAAGAAGGAGCAGTCAGAAAGTTAGGGGAGGAAGTCTCAAGCAGGTGTATAGGCCCATTAAGGGAAGGTTGAACAAGAACACGGGGTGGGAACACTGGTAGGATCAGTTTCAGGGAAATAATGGGGGTGGCTGTCAGGTCACAGTGGATGCAAGTGTGAATTGAAGAGGAAGAAGCACAGGGTGCATTCTGTCACTTTCAGATGGCTCACATATCAAACCCTGCCTCCCTCCACATCATACCCACCATAGGAGAGCATCTGTGGTGGCAAGCCTATATATAACCCTGGGTTTAGCATGGCCCTTCAGCACTAGGGAGTCTGTGATTGAGCCACCCTTAGAGAAGGATCTGTGACATGCAGAAATCCCTTGCATTCCTATACACTAACAGTGAGAAAACAGAAAGAGAAATTAAGGAAACAATACCATTCACCATTGCAACGAAAAGAATAAAATACTTAGGAATATATCTACCTAAAGAAACAAAAGACCTATATATAGAAAATTATAAAACACCGATGAAAGAAATCACAGAGGACACAAATAGATGGAGAAATATACCGTGTTCATGGATTGGAAGAATCAATATTGTCAAAATGAGTATACTACCCAAAACAATCTATAGATTCAATGCAATCCCTATCAAGCTACCAACGGTATTTTTCACAGAACTAGAACAAATAATTTCACAATTTGTATGGAAATACAAAAAACCTCGAATAGCCAAAGCAATCTTGAGAAAGAAGAATGGAACTGGAGGAATCAACCTGCCTGACTTTAGTCTCTACTACAAAGCCACAGTCATCAAGACAGTATGGTACTGGCACAAAGACAGAAATATAGATCAATGGAACAAAATAGAAAGCCCAGAGATAAATCCACATACCTATGGACACCTTATCTTCGACAAAGGAGGCAAGAATATACAATGGAAAAAAGACAACCTCTTTAACAAGTGGTGCTGGGAAAACTGGTCAACCACTTGTAAAAGAATGAAACTAGAACACTTTCTAACACCATACACAAAAATAAACTCAAAATGGATTAAAGATCTAAATGTAAGACCAGAAACTATAAAACTCCTAGAGGAGAACATAGGCAAAACACTCTCCCACATAAATCACAGCAGGATCCTCTATGACCCACATCCCAGAATACTGGAAATAAAAGCAAAAATAAACAAATGGGACCTAATTAAACTTAAAAGCTTTTGCACTACAAAGGAAACTATAAGCAAGGTGAAAAGACAGCCTTCAGAATGGGAGAAAATAATAGCAAATGAAGCAACAAAGAATTAATCTTAAAAATAGACAAGCAACTCCTGCAGCTCAATTCCAGAAAAATAAATGACCCAATCAAAAAATGGGCCAAAGAACTAAACAGACATTTCTTCAAAGAAGACATAAAGATGGCTAACAAACACATGAAAAGATGCTCATCATCACTCATTATTAGAGAAATGCAAATCAAAACCACAATGAGGTACCATTTCACGCCAGTCAGGATGGCTGCTATCCAAAAGTCTACAAGCAAAAAATGCTGGAGAGGGTGTGGAGAAAAGGGAACCCTTTTACACTGTTGGTGGGAATGCAAACTAGTACAGCCGCTATGGAGAACAGTATGGAGATTCTTTAAAAAAACTGGAAATAGAACTGCCATATGACCCAGCAATCCTACTCCTGGGCATACACACCAAGGAAACCAGATCTGAAAGAGGCACATGTACCCCAATGTTCATCACAGCACTGTTTATAATAGCCAGGACATGGAAGCAACCTAGATGCCCATCAGCAGACGAATGGATAAGAAATCTGTGGTACATATACACAATGGAATATTACTCAGGCATTAAAAAGAATTCATTTGAATCAGTTCTAATGAGGTGGATGAAACGAGCCCATTATACAGAGTGAAGTAAGCCAGAAAGAAAAACACTAAGAGAGCATACTAACTCATATATATGGAATTTAGAAAGATGGTAACGATAACCCTATATGTAAGACACAAAAAGACACACAGATGTATAGAACAGACTTTTGGACTCTGTGGGAGAAGGCGAGGGTGGGATGATCTGAGAGAATAGCATTGAAACATGTATATTATCAATTGTGAAACAGATAGCCAGTCCAGGTTTGATGCCTGAGACACGTGCTCAGGGCTGGTGCACTAGGATGACCCAGAGGGATGGGATGGGGAGGGAGGCGGGAGGGGGGTTCAGGATGGGGAACACATGTAAATCCATGGCTGATTCATGTCAATGTATGGCAAAAACCACTACAATATTGTAAAGTAGTTAGCCTCCAACTAATATAAAACAACAACAACAACAACAACAACAACCAAAAGAAGGATCTGTGAGAATCTCTGGTAGAGAAAAATCTCCAATAAACTAAGAGGAAAAAAAACTTGGAAAAGGAAAAAAACCACCAAGCATTTCAAAACAGTGGATGCAGAGATTGGGATGGTATTTTGATTTTTAAAATGAAAATTGTCTACTTAATACCTCTTTCCTCCTTGGATGGCTCACAGGCTGTCAGTCCCTGGCGTCCTGCCCCATGGGAGGCTGTGGTGTCCTAGAGGGAAAAACTCCCTTCAGAACATCTCCTGGGTCACACTCATCTTGCACTGTGGCACTGTGTCCTCTAGATGGCGATAAACCTCCACCTTTGAGTTCCCCTCCTGGCTTCAGGTCCTTTGAAAATTGCTTTCTGGTAGAGAAAAATAAGAGGCATTTCTTCAGAATTGACTGGAAGCTGCTGAGAAAGCTCTTCCTTGCCTCTTAGTTTTAAAAGGCCTTTGCAACACTGGCAAGAGTCCAGTGTTTGGAATATTGATAGCTTAGCGAGGAAGGAGCTGCTGCATTTATGACTACCCTGGAGCCAGGATTTGTTGTTAGGGAATAAAGAGCGCCCAGGGCAGCGACCTTGCTCTTTAGGAAGCTGTCTTTCCCTTTGTGCTCAGTGCCTGAATAGTTCTTACCCTTCGTAACAGGGTCATGGCATTCATCCCACCTCATGAGCCAGCCTTCCTGTTTTCTGCACTTACCTGCCACATGCCATCAAAAGCCAAGTGTTTTAGAAGTCTCATTCAACTCTCCCAGGGAGGTTCTGTTATTTTGTTATTTAAATAGTGAACTACTTGACCAGTATCAGTCAGATTAGAGCTTGAATTATTTTTTAAATTAATTTTTATTGGAGTATAGTTGATTTACAATGTGTTATTTTCGGTTGTACCAGAAAGTGATTCAGTTATACATATGCATATATCCACTGTTTTAGATTCATTTTCCATATAGGTCATTACAGAGTATTGAGTCGAGTTCCCTGTGTTACGCAGTAGGTCTTTGTTAGTTATCTATTTAATATATAGTAGTGTATATACGTCAATCCCAGTCTCCCAATTTATCCCTTTCTCTCTGGGTAGCCATAAGTTTGTTTTCAACATCTGTGACTTTATTTCTGTTTTGTAAATAAGTTCATTTGTACCATTTTTTTTTAAGATTCCACATATAAACAATATCATGATATTTGTCTTTCTTTGTCTGACTTACTTCGCTCAGTATGACAATCTCCAGGTCCATCCATGTCATTGCAAATGACATTATTTCATTCTTTTTAATGGCTGAGTAATATTCCATTGTATATATGTGCCACATCTTCTTTATCCATTCCTCTGTCAATGGACATTTAGGTTGCTTCCATGTCCTGGCTATTGTAAATAGTCTTACTATGAAGTGCAGAGATTGAATTTTTAATCACTATATTGCTTCAAGGACTAGGTTAAAAAACACCTGCAAAACTCTCTGGTAGCAGCCCTGAGGTGGGTCAGAGAATCCGTGTCTCTGGAGAGTGTTGTTAAGGCCATGAGCCTCAGGCTGTCTGAAGGGTTTCTAAGGCTCTCCAGGTGTCCTGGAGAGGGCCAGAGAGTTCTGAAGAGAATCAAGGTGTATGTGGGAAACGAGGATAAGACAATTCTGACTACTGCTACTAGGGGCCAGCTCCACCTGTGACTTGGGACTCGGTTTAACAGTGGGTATATGACACCATCAGGCTTCCCAGGTGGCACTAGTGGTAAAGAACCCACCTCTCAGTGCAGGAGATAAAGGAGACATAGGTTTGATCCCTGGGTTGGGAAGATCCCCTGGAGGAGGGCAAGGACTCCCAGCCCAGTATTCTTGCCTGGAGAATCCCGGGGACAAAGGAGCCTGGCGGACTGTGGTCCATGGGATTACAAAGAGTTGGATATGACTGAAGTGACTTAGCACACATGCATACATGCACCTATGACACCACTGCATGCATTCAGACTTTTTTGTTTAATAGTAACTTTCTTGGAAAGCAATCAACCTAGCGGCCTGTTCAAAGCAGTAAGCACATGCAGATCGGCTCTAGGGACAGAATTGGCAATCGCTGGCCTTTTGTGTCTTTGAGTGGGGGCAGCTTTGATTTCCAGCTGATGTCAGAGGAAGGTCATACATGACACATGAGCTGGGAGCCCTCGGGGTCGGGCTTGGTGCAGATGTCTCTACCGTGAATTTCTTACAGGAAGTCACCAGGGTGAAGGCTCAGGTTTTCCTTTGGAGAACACAGATGGCAGAATTGAGGTCATATTCTCTCTCCTTTCCTCAGGTTGCCTTTAGAAAGATTAAGAATGTTAAAACCATTGTTGTTTATGGGTTATATGTTTACTGTGTATATGGCCCTGTAGTGAGCTGTTTTTGTACACTGTTTCATTTAGTTTTCACACAACATGGTAGGTAAGTATTATTATTTCTCTTTTGCAGATGAAGAAGCTGAGACTCAGAGAGGTTAAGTACCTTCCCCATGATCACACAGAAAGTAAGTGACAGAGGTCTGGTCTGTGTTACTCCATGTGGCGCTTTGCTCTCCACCACTCTCTTAGGCAGACTCCTCCTTCGTCAGTGCATAGGTGGGAACATCAGAGGGCTGAGCATCAGAGTGATCATTCCTGGAGGCAGGGCCAGAGGTGTGGGGACGGGTGCATAGCCTTAGCTGAGACTCCGAAATCTCAGGCTCCTGTGTGTCTCTCTCCAGAGCAGACAAGATTCAGACTACAAGTGAAATTTGAAGGGAGCTTCTGAGAGCCCTAAAACTCCCGGACCTAAAGGAATGACAGCATTTCTGCTCCCTGGCTGTGTCTGTGGGGGAGAGATGTGTGGGTGGGAAGCAGGCCCTGCACGTTTTGAATGAAATCCTGAAGTCAGCCCCCTGCTTCTAGTCCTTTGCTTGGCCATATGGCTGTTGCTAACTCCACTGTACTTTATTCAACTAAATGTATTTAATAGCAACCATAAAGCCTGTGACACCTTGATTGCAGCACAACGTTGCAGTGGATGGCCCAGTCCTGGTGATTGGTGTGGTGATGGAGGCTGCAGTCATGTTTGGATCACCTGTCTCGAATGCTCAGAAGGCTCTACATGTATTACCAATACCCATCCTAAAAATGCTGTCAACAGCTATTTCCCCTTTCCCTGAGGATCCTGAAATACTTTGCATGTGTTCCTCCCTCTGAAAGATACAAGCCTGGTGTTATAGGTGAACCCCATTTATGAGATGAATGACCTTAGGAACACAGTGGGAGCTGAACCGTGCCTCCACGCAACAGCCTGCTTTCATAGTTCATGTTTCTCTCCAGAGATATAAGAATATGTAGAAATATAGAAGCCATATTTATGGAAACACAGAAGAAAACATTTTGAATATCCATTTTTATCAGCACTGCATTTTTCTACTTCACATGAATCCTTGGGTTCATTTGGATTCTTTACTGAAAACCGCATACCCATGTTAGCTAAAGAAAGAAAATTAAAACCTTTTCAGTCATAAAAATGAGTTGGTTGTCTAAATGTTTTTATCTAAATGTCTTTATCCATATCTTAGCCTGATTTTCCCTCTCCATATATTTTTAAGAAAAATTTGTGCTTCTTCGAGTTGAATTTATTAAAGTCTTATTATGTTTATGGCTCTAGTGAAGGCTCTGTGGTGGAATACAGGTTTGTGGATATTTTCCCCTCTGTAAAAGAGCTTACAATTTAGCTGGGAAGAAACCTGCCTATCCATGGCTATGTCAATAGTCATTGCTTCTATTGTTAGTTGTGACAAATGAGAGAGACAGATGAGTCCTTTAGAACTTCATAGAAAGGAAAAAGCTCCATGAATTGGCTGTTCAGAGATCGGCTCTGGGAGCGGGGGCAGGGAATCATTCATTGATCCATTCAACAAGTATTTGTTGCCAGTTTTTGAGCAGCTTGCTGTGGCTAAGGTGATGGGTTAGAAAAGCTCTTTGAAAAAAACTCACAGCAGATAAATAAACAGCCCATTATAGTCCAAGCCTAGGTGACTGGGAGGGCTTCCCTGGTGCCTCAGCAGTAAAAAAAAAAAAAAAAAAAAAAAGTCTGCCTGCAATGCAGGAGGCACAGGAGACGTGGGTTCGATCCCTGGGTGGGGACAATCCCCTGAAGGAGGGCATGGCAACCCACTCCAGTGTTCTTGCCTGGAGAGTACCATGGACAGAGGAGCCTGGTGGGCTACAGCCCATGGGGTTGCAGAATGGGACACAACTGAAGTGACTGAGCACATGTGCAGGTAACTAGGAAAGTCTGAGCAGTGTGTGCACTGTGTGAACTTCCGGGGAGAGAATGGAGGCAAGTGGAACTAAGATCCAGCCTCTAGTCTCTGCTCAAGAAGTGCCTGGAAATGTGAATAAAACAGGGAAATTTGCAATGCCTTTTTGCAAATCCTTCCAAGGTGCCGTGTGGTCAGTGGCTGCTGTCTTGAGTGTAATTAAATTTTTTTTTCTACTTTCAAACTTATTTTAAGATTCACATACAATAAAATCCTTTTGGTATACAGTTTTATGAGTTTTGGAAAATTCATAGAGTCCTATAACCACCACCACAATCATGGTACAGAACAGTTCCATAATACCTCTTAAAAAAATTCCCTCAGCAGATCAGTGGTTTCCAGGGTCTGGAGATGAGAGTTCTCATCCCCAGCCACTAGCAACCACTGAAGTGTTCTCTGATCCTATAGTTTGTCTTTTCCAGAATGGAAATCATACAGAATGTAACCTTTTCAGCCTGGTTTCTTTCACTCAGCACCATGCGTTTGAGAATTATCCATGTTGTTGCATGTATTGATTGTTCCTTTTTATTGCTAAGTAATATTTCAGTGAATGGGTATACCACAGTTTGCTTATCCACTCCCATGCTGAGGGATATTCTGTTGTTTCCAGTTTTCGGCTGTTATGCATAAAGCTGCTATAAATATTTGTATATTTTTGTGTATGTGTGTGAACATAGGTTTCTATTTCATTTCAGTAATTAGCTAGAAGTAGGATTGCTGGGTTTCATGTTAGGTATATATTTAGCTTCATAGGAAACTAGTTAAGGATGAAACTAAGGTAAAAGCTCCGTAATGACTGTACCAGTTTGCATTCCTATTAGCAATGTGTGAGAGTTCCATTATTCTGCATCCTTGTCAGCACATGCATTGTTAGCTTTTTTTTTTTTTTTAATTTAGCTGTTCTAATAGTTGTATAGTGATGTCACATTGTGGTTTTAACTTGCGTTCCTCTGATGACTAATCATGTGAACATCTTTTCATCAGTTTATTTGCCACATATGTTTCTGCTTGGTGAGATGTCTTGACAACTTCACCATTAAAAAATTTTGGGCTTCTTACTTGTTGAGTTTTGATGGTTGTTTACATATTCTGCATACAAGTCCTTTGTTTGGTACATAATTCACAGTTATTTTCTCTTCAGTTTATGGCTTATCTTTTCTTTTCCTAGCAGTGTCCTTCTCAGAGTAAACATGTAAAATTTTGACAAACTCTAATTTATAAATTTTTCTTTTATTGATTGTACTTTTATCAACTGTCATATCTAACAACTCACTAACTTGAGATTATGAAGATATTTTCCCTATATTTTCTTCTATAAGTTTTATAGTTTTAGGTTTTATATTTAGGTCTGTTATCCATTTTGAGTTACTTCTTGTCTATAGTTCATGGTATGGGTTGAAACTCTCTCTCCTTTTTTTTTTTTTGGTCCATGGACTTTCTCAGGCAAGAGTACTGGGGTGGGTTGCCATGCCCTCCTCCAGGGGATCTTCCCAACCCAGGGATCGAACCCATGTCTCCTGCATTGCAAGTGGATTCTTTACCATCTGTGTCACCAGGGAAGCCCATGAATACTGGAGTGGGTAGCTATCCCTTCTCCAGGTTATCTTTCCGACCCAGGAATCGAACTGGGGTCTCCTGTATTGCAAGCAGATTCTTTACCATCCGAGCTACCAGGGAAGCCCTTTTTTTGGCCATGTGGATGTCCAGTTGTTTCAGCATCATTTGTTGAAAAAACTGTCCTCTCTTCATTAAATTGCCTTTGCTTTTTGTTAAAAATCAACTTCCCATGTTTATATGGGTCTGGTTTCTATTGTACATAGAATAGGCAGGAAGGGTTGGAGGCTGTCCAGGGCATATAACCGTCAAAGTGAAGTCCATATAGATTAAGAGTAAGTCAGGAGAAGAGGATGGGCAAGTATTTTTATCTAAAAATGTATTTATTTGGCTGCACTAGGTCTTAGGTACCACTTTCAGGATCTTCGCTGTGCGTTCAGGATCTTCTAGTTGTGCACGCAGGATCTTAGTTGAAGCATGTTGGAATCTAGTTCCCTGACCAAGCATTGAACCCAGGCCCCCTGCATTGGGAACGAGGAGTCTTGGCCATTGGACCAGCAGGCAAGTCCTGAGGATGGGCAGGCATTCTAAGTCGTTTCAGGCCTTGGGAACATCTTGTGAAAGGCTGGGGGGCAAGGGAGAAGTGGTAGGACAGT
This sequence comes from Cervus canadensis, assembly GCF_019320065.1. NCBI lineage: Eukaryota > Metazoa > Chordata > Mammalia > Artiodactyla > Cervidae > Cervus > Cervus canadensis. The sequence continues at coordinate 73,354,120 of NC_057393.1, read as the reverse complement.
GATAGGAGTCACAGTGTGGTTGGAATGGAGTACTGGAGATGGGCTGGAGACGTTCCGAGCCAGGATCAGGTCAAGGCAGGCATGGATTTGATCCCAGGGTAGAGTGGATGTGTTTATTTCAGAAGAGGGCATTTAAGTAGGGTCTCCAAGATGAGGAAAAACACCCGATCCGATCCAGCACTTCTCTTCTGTCACTCAATCAAGTGCACCTTCCCTATCTCTAAAACAAGGAATCGGGCTTCTCAAAGTAAGCAGACCCCAATTGCAGCTGCCCAATCACCTCCCAGAGGGAACAGCCGGCTCAGACCAGGACTGATGCTATCCTATTTGTAAGTACCCTATGAACTGAAACTGAACTGTGCCTCCCTCTTGCCTCCGGGTCTGTAAAGAGGCCTTGGTTTGTCTTAAGTGAACTTCCTGCAAAAGACCTGCAGGTGGTAGCAAAACCAAGGTTCGTTGAGTGGAAGCCGCCCAGTTTTCTCACCTTCAATTCAGAACAGCTCTAATGTTGCAGTAATTTGGTGCCTGCATTATAGCAGCCTTGTTTTTAACACCCGCCAGCCCCACCGGAAATAATATTCTCTAAGTCTTTTGGAACCAAATCTGCCAAATAGAGTGTAACGTGTTTCCCAATCATTTGAGCCTCTCCTTGGAAAGGATGTTGGTCTCAGCAGGTTTCTGCCACGGTGGATCATTGAGAAGATGGTCTGGACCTGGTCTGGTAAGCTGAGGAAATAGCCAAGCACGTGGCATGAGGTGAAATGAGGACAAAAGCAGGAGACACTGGGTAGGCAGGCAAGTGGGGCAAAAGAGAGGCAGAGAAGGCAGGGTGGCAGAGTGGATGCCCACCTGCCCAGCATGCTTGCTGAGGTGCACCTCTGCCAGGTAAACCTCTTCCTCAGAGAATACTCACCCCCTACTGCTCCAGGGTTCTGTGACGGAGACAAAATTTTTCACAAAATGCAACTGTTACTTCCTTGTGGAGGTCATTTCCCCAGCATTCTCCCTCTCCCCCTTCTCCCACAGTGCATACTTATTTCCTGGTGCTTTTCACAGTATGTAATTACATAACTGTGGGATAAGGTATTTAGCATCTCTCTCCTCTAGCCTGGGAAGCCTGGCGTGCTGCAGTCCATGGGGTTGCCAAGAGTCGAACATGAGTCAGCAACTGAACCATGACAACGTCCTCTCCTAGATGGTAAATCCCTTGAAGGCAGACATAGTCTTGTTTTGCCTCATTCTTTTTTCTGCAGGCCTACTTTAGCTCCTAGCACAGCTATGGCACAATTATTTATTAATTCCATGATTATATAAACAGAAGAGGAAGTATAATAAAAAGATGGAGATTGATTTTAGTGGAAACCTTGTATCTGTCAGGGGCTTCCCTGGTAACTCTGTTGGTAAAGAATCCACCTGCAATGCAGGAGACTGGGGCTTGATCTCAGGGTTGGGAAGATCCCCTGGAGAAGGAAATGGCCACTCACTCCAGTATTCTCGTCTGGGAAATCTCATGGACAGAGGAACCAGTAGGCTACAGTTCATGGGCTCCTGAGAGTCGGACAAGACTTAGCAACTAAACCACTATCACCACCCACCTTGTGTTTGTCATTTACGTACTGTGTGTGCTTGAATATATTGCTTAAGCTCTCCAAATCCCAGTTTTCTCATCTGTAAAGCAGGGAAAATAATGCCTATTTTACAAGGTGGTCATCTATGTAAAGTGTGAAAGAAAGTGAAAGTTAATCACTCAGTCATATCCAACTCTTTGTGACCCCATGGACTGTAGCCCACCAGGCTCCTCTGTCCAGGGAATTCTCCAGGCAAGAATACTGAAGTGGGTTGCCATTTCCTTCTCCAGGGGATCTTCCTGACCCAGGGATTGAAGCCAGGTCTCCTGCATTGCAGGCAGACTCTTTACTGATTGAGTTACCAGGGAAGCCTAAAGTGCAGTGCTTAAAACTAAGCACTCAAATGTGATAGTTCTTTTCATCTTTATGGAGAAACCTTTATATGCAATTTGCTGGGGAGAAACAACATGGATTTGAATTCACAATGCAGTTGGAGAGTTCTTGGAGGTGGTGGTGCTCCTGCTGAAATGAACAACTTTTAAGTCCTAAAACTGTTAAAATGTGTGCTAAGGTGTTGAATGGAAAAATTCTGCTTAGAGTCAGAAGAAAATAACCAGCCAACTAGGTGAAACCATACTCTAGTTTAAAAAAAGAATGTGTTTGGTTCGTTGATATAAGTGTCATGAATGTAAGGCTGAGCAAAATAATAAAAAATTTAATTTCCGACAAGTCGAGTAAGTGTTTGGTGCTGCTATGTGAAAAAGAAGGGTGGTGTGGTGAAAAGAGGCCCCAGATGAGAATGGTGGGGATTGGTGTCCTCTTCCCAAGAAATGCATTCAAACTGCTGCATACCTGCTTTATATTACTTTAAACACAGATATTTTACAAGTGCTTTTAAATATTAGGGATACTCATAATAGCTAAGAAGTAGAAATAATCCAAGTGTCTATCAACTAATGAATGGGTAAACAAAATCTGGTGTAGCCACATAATGGGATATTATTCTGGCATAAACAGAATGAAATACTGACACATGCTGTATGTCACTGAATGAAGCTTGAAAATATTACGCTAAGGGAAATAAACCAGACACAAAAGGACAAACATTGGATGTTCCACTTATATGATGTACTTAGAATAGTCAAACTTATAGAGACAGGAAATAGGACAATGGTTGCCTATGGCTGGGCATGGCGAATTGGGAGTGAGTACTGATGGATATGGTTGTCTTTTGTGAGTGGTGAACATATTCTAAAATTAGATTGTGGTGATTGTTTTACAACTCTATGAATACACTGAATACCATTGTGGCATTCACTTTAAAGCATTCATGTTAAATGCATGAATTTTATGGTGTGTGGATTTTATCTCAATAAAGATATTAAAACTATTAGGGATAGACCAGTGATTCTTAACTCTGGCTGCCTGTTACAATCACTTGAGGCTAAAAAATACAGATTCTCAGTGTCCTACCTACAATCAATTAAATCAGGATACCTGAGAGACAGGACATGGCCCTGGGCATTTGAGAAGCCTGAACTGTGAATTTCTGAACTGAATGTATGAGGAGTAGATTTTATACCTTCTATGGGCAAAGTACTCAATTTTGTTGTTGTTGTTGTTTTTAAAAATCTATGGGTCTGAAATAATTTCTGTTTAGTTTTTCTTGAAAGCTGAAGAATGGCTGAACTACATATCCTTACTAGAATTGTTCCCATTTTAGGATTTTGTGATGAAATTCATCTGTTGCAGATGTGATAAAAAGAGACAAGCATTTGTTCTAGTAATGTCTGGAGCTTTAGTACAACTAGAAACATTCTGTTCATTTAAATTTAGTAAACAGAGGTAATGACACGAGTAATAACATGAACATTTTCATGCCAAAATTGTACTTCCCACTTAGACAAATTAAAATGATTAAGGTCTAGGAAGAAACTTTTGTTTCATTACTGTTGTCATCACTATCAGTATCATGATCAAAAGCAGTTAATTGTCTATTTATTTTCCACCCTGGAGGGGGCAAGTCAGACCTGTCTTGTTAGGCCAACCACTGGAGTAGATGAATATCCCTGTCAAAATCCTTATGAGAGCTGAACAGAATCTGTTTGAATTGCAATAACCTTTTAAAGAATGAAGAGGGTCCATTGATATCTTAAATTTTGCAGTGTAAGAAATAGTATTGGACACTTTCAAAATAAACACATTAGAATAGAGCATGTCATTCTATTAAATTAGATTTTGAAAGGGCGACTCTAGTAGTATGGAAGGGGGAAGAGATAAAGGAAAATAACATTTCTTGAGCTACCATGAGTCTGACATGAATCATTATGCCTTATACATAGTATATCATTTCATTCTATCCCCAGTCGTCTTTCTGGGTAAGCTTTTTTCTTTTTCTTTTCTTTTTTTTTTGCTGGTAAGGAAGGGAGTCCAGGGAGGCCCCCTATTTAGCTCCAGGCCCCAAGTTTGTAAGTGGAGGTCCTGACCCAGCCACGTGTACCTCTGCCAGCCTGTCATTTTGAAGAAAGGCCAGATGGTTTCTGTTTGACAGCTTTGTGTAGGAAAGAGTGCTGAACATTAGAAGACCCACTTTCAAATTCTGTGTGGTCTTGGGCAAGTCACAACCTTTGTGTCTCAGTTTCCTGAGCTAAAATCGAAGGTGAGAGCATTTGTCTTGGGGGATTGTTAAGGGGCAAATGAATTACTGTACTGAAACACTCAGCTTCTTGCTTGGCACAGCTTAGTTGGGAAATTTCAGTTGTCATTCCTGAGACTCTTGAGTTTCTAAGTTGTGGAATAGCTCGTGTGGAAGAGGCAACCTGTGGTGGTAAAACCCCCAGCCTCACTCTATCCACCATCTTTGAAAACCATTTGCACCAGGGTCAGGCCTGAAAGCCCAGGTTGGAGAAGGCTCCCATTGGGTTCTGTCAGTATGGGTAGCTGTTTTGGTTTTTAAGGGAATTATTTCCTTCCTTGAGTTCTTTCAGAAATCCATTAGTCTATAAACCAAGAAGAATATATTAAGTATCTGCATGGGCTTCTGTGATGGCTCAGTGGTGAAGAATCTGCCTGCTAATGCAGAAGACATGGGTTTGATCCCTGGGTCAGGAAGATCCCCTGGAGATGGAAATGGTAACGCACTCCAGAATTCTTGCCTGGGGAATCTCATGGATGGAGGAACCTGGCAGGATATAGTCCTTGGGATTGCAAGAGTTGGACACGACTGAGTGACTAAACAGTAAGAACAACCTATGCTAGGTGCTCTGGGGATTATCTCTGTCTTTAAGGAATTTAAAATGTAGTTGCAGAAGGCAAAGAAAATGTATGTGCACAATGGTACTAAACTAGATGGCATTGATGAACAGAAATAACTTACTCACATAGTGAAAATTTGCTGAAGGAAGTATAGTGAGAAGTAAGTGCGCCTTTCACTCATGCCTTTCTCACTGTGGTTGTCTTTCCCTCTAATCAGTTTCTTCATACTTTCTGGAGATATTTTTTTTTTCTGTACACAAACATATAGGTACATGCAGCAGCTTCCCTTCTATCAAATGAGACCTACTATAATGCTATTCTGCAGTTTGCTTTTTAAAATTCATAACAGATCTCAGATAGTGTGCTGTATCAGTACATATTGATCTCCCTCATCCTCTCTAATGGAATCCCTTTGTGTGAATGCACCGCATTTTATTTAATAGCCCCTTATCAATGGTCTCTTAGGTTGTTTCCAGGCTTTTGCTACCTGAACAATGCTGCAATAAATTCTCCTGACAAAGAGCCATAATTAAGGGCTAAATTGTGTGGTTCAGACTGTAAGTGATTCTCATTTCACAGTGTGTGTGCTAATGGCATTTTGGGTGGGACAGTCTTTTTGCCGTGAAGAACTGTCTTGCCCACTGCGTGATTTTTGGCATTTCTCCTCCCTCCCTGCTCCCTCCAGCCAAGTTCAAGTACGTTTCCCACTGCAACAACCAAAAATGCCACCCCTTCACTTTTCTAAGTGCCCTGTGGGAGATGCTGTTGCTTAGATGGAAACTGTAGCAAATAAAGGGAGTCGGAAGCCTAAGGAAGGAGGAGAGGAAGGGGCTTCTGAGCAGGACTTTGAGGATTGGCACAGGCTTTGGGAATGTGAGAAACACCAGAGGCAGAGTCACTGCACTCTGGGCTTCCTTCTGTTTCTGCACCTACTTGCTTACTCCCATAGAGTTAGTGCAGTGTCTGTAAAGCTGACTGCCCTGCTATGTGGTCCACAGCCTCTAGTCTGGGTCCTGCAAGCACTCCTGCATCCTTGCTTCAGCTTCTCCCTCCAGCCTCTCACATTGGCCCCAGGTCTGCAGAAGCCTCCAGTCATAGGAGTGCAAGTGCTAGCCCAGTGACCGTTGGCCAATGGAACACGGAAGAGCATGACATAGCCGGATGGAACTGCCAACCAGGCTGAGGACAGATTTACTCAACGCTTGAATTTTCACTCTGCTGTTTTCTGTCAGTGAATCATAAACTTCTAGGAAGTCAAAGCTGGAAGGGACTTAAAAACAGTCATCTAGACCTCTGTCCGTATCCTTGGGTTCCACATCATACTTAACCAACTCCAGATTGTAAATATTTGAGGAAAAGATTTCAGAAAGTTCCAAGAAGCACTGGCAACTATTTCCATAGCTTTTGCATTGTATTAGATATAAGTAATTTGGAGATGATTTAAAAGTATATGGGAGGATGTGTGTAGGTTAAGGGCTTCTCAGCTGGCTAACTTGTAATCTGCCTGCTAATGCAGGAGATGCAAGAGATGCAGGTTCAATCCCTGGATCTGGAAAATCCCTTGGAGGAGGAAATGGCAACCACTCCAGTATTCTTGCTTGGGAAATCCCATGGACAGAGGAGCCTGGTAGGTTACAGTCCATAAGGTAGCAAATAATTGGACATGCACACATTCACATGTAGCTTATATGTAAATAATATGCCATTTTACATAAGGACTTAAGCATCTGTGAATTTTAGTGGTGATTCTGAAACCAGTCCCTGTGTATACTGAGGGATGACTGTATGCATCAGTTTGATGCAAGAAGCAATAATGCAAAAGGAAAAAATGTTAATGCTGATAAGGGGTGATATGGACTAGTGAAACCACTAGGTGTTGTTTCAGGGGACTCTGAGGAGCTCTGGTTCTTTATGTATCAGTGCAGAAAGAATTCACTGAGAGGGGAAGCAATATGTAAGAAGTGATTTATTAGAATAGGACGTTTGTGAGGCTTACAGGCAGATGGGAGAGAGGGTGCCTTGCCCCAAGAACTTGATTTTATAATCAAGAGAAAAGTGGGGAGGGGAAAAAGACCAGCTTCTTCCTCATTCTTAATTAGGTATCTTCCATCATCAGTTCCTGCTCCATGTTGGGCAGGGAAGTTTTTTGTCCCTACATAGTCAAGCTGGACTGTGATGGTTGGAAATAGGCAAAAAAGGCAGTAACATATGCTAAAAATGGTAAATCATCTCAGGTTTTAGTTTAATGTTGTCTTTTCTTTATATTTTTCTTACTAGTATGTGCAGAGGAGTGTGTCTTAGGAATCATTCACTTACTGAGTTCACTGGGCAGGATGTTTGTTTCATTCCGCCATTGTTTTCTTGTTTGGGCGCATGCCTCGTGCTTCTATTGCATGGTTTTGTTGCTAAGCAAGCTTGCTTGGTTTTGTGGTTAAGTAAACCTACTTTTGTGAGTAGTTATTAACCTGTACGTTTTTCTCTACTTAAAATCCCCTACTGAAATTAGCTATTTAATTACCTACTTTGTCCCTTTACTCTTTCCCTATCACTAAGGGAGGAGCGTAGAGATAGCTGACTGTCATGACTGTATGCAAAGGAAAAAATGATCAAAATCAGTGAGTTTTACATCAGAATTACTTGGAAAAGTTATAAAAAGAAAAACAAATGCAGATTCTCAGCTTCACTGCAAAAAAGAAAAGACTGCTAGGACCAGGGTTTCAAGATCTGCATTTTAATTATAATACTCAGGTGATTCTGGTAGTGGCTAGACAATCAAGCTTGGGAAACTCTGATTTCAATAGAATCCAATTAAATAATTCCCACATCACAAATACAAGTGTTAAGAGGAGCCTGGAGAGCTGCTTTGCTGGCTATTTGCCCTATTAGTAAGGGGAATAGAAGATAATATGCTAGGTGGTTAATTACATTGGCATTTATTCATTCTGAAATGTTTACAAAAGTAATTAGAAGTCAGATTAGGTTTGATGCTCCCTGACCTTTAAGGAAGGGCTTGACTTCAAACAATCAACCAAAAGATAAAAAAAAAAACAAAAAGAAAAAAAAGAAATGCTTATTTCAAAGGTTAATCAGAGCAAAACACAGCGTGATTAGCAGGGATCTCTGTCTTGCAAAAAGGATGTTTTATTTTGCATTGAGGATGAGAGTTCGGAAATGGAAGATCATCACTTCAGGTTGTTTTTCTGGATTTAGAATGTGAAGGCAAACTTCTTAGAAATAAGAATCCTTTTAAGTATGAGCCTTGTTTTATACTGGTCTCAGCCTATCAATAACCAATGTTGTGTTTGGATCAGCACTTGTGGTTCTTACTATGATTGCAAGATGCCCTTCAGCTATAACCATCAGGGAGCTTTGAAAAAAAAATAAAGGTTTATTACTTACAAGACCTGGAAATTACACAGTGCACCTGGGGCCACACAGTGTGGTTATGGGCAGAGAGAGAGTGCCTGGGCCTTGGTTCTGCTCTTATTGGCGTCAAGGATGGGGGCCTAGGGTTTCTCAGGCTCACTCTTTTTTGAACTTAAAACATAAAGAGTGGAAATTTAAAGCATGGGAGAGAAAAAACTAAAAAAAAGAAACAAACAAGCAGCCTAAATGATCTGTTATGGAAAGCAACTGAGAGCTCTAAGACAAAGAAGCCGAGATCTCTTAAGTACAGGGAGAATCTTCATCTGTCATGTGGCTAGCAATGTATTTATTTGAGATAGCTGTCTTTGAAGTGGATGCCTCTTTGAAATGGATGCCTTGGCAATCAAAATTTATCAGGTGCTTAAATTACAGAAAAGAAAGAAAAAAAATTAGGATTTACACTACCATCACCCTGTGGTGCCGAGGCATCAGAGTCAATGATGAGGACATGAAATACCTGGGTAGCTGATATGCTGAAGGTCAGGAGTAGGGCATGTTGTAACCCTGAAAGTACACATCTACATAAGAGTATACCTGCAAATTCTATAACAATTATACCAGCAATAGTTTGAAATCTGGAATTCCATGGTAGTTCAGCTGGTAAAGAATCCTCTGGCAATGCAGGAGACGCTGGTTCGATTCCTGGGTCAGGAAGATCCGCTGGAGAAGGGATAGACTACCCACTCTAGAATCCTTGGGCTTCCCTGGGGGCTCAGCTGGTAAAGAATTGGCCTGCAATGTGGGAGACCTGGTTTGATCTCTTGGTTGGGAAGATCCCTTGGAGAAAGGATCTTTCACTCCAAGGGTAGTGAAAGGCTACCCACTCTGGTATTCTGGCCTGGAGAATTCCCATGGACTGTAGAGTCTATGGGGTTGCAAAGAGTCGGACACAATTGAGTGACTTTCACTTTCACTTTGAAATCTAGTTTGTACCCATTGTCACAAACTTGAAAAGGTCCTGAAACTTAAGTCAATCATCTCAGGTACCTAGAACTGGAAAAGGTCAGTTTTCATTCTAATCTAAAAGAAGGGCAATGCTAAAGAATGTTCAAATGACTGCACAATTTCACTCATCTCACATGCTAGCAAGGTAATGCTCAAAATCCTCCAAGCTAGACTACAGTATGTGAACTGAAACTCCCAGATGTACAAGCTGGATTTAGAAAAGGCAGAGGAACCAGAGATCAAATTGCCAACATCAACTGGACCATAGAAAAAGCAAGAGAATTCCAAATAAACATCTACTTCTGCTTCATTGACTACACTAAACCCTTTGTGTAGATTGCAACAAACTGTGGAAAATTCTTAAAGAGATGGGAATACCAGACCATCTTACCTGCCTCCTGAGAAGTCTGTACTCAGGTCAAGAAGCAACAGGTAGAACTGGACATGGAACAATGGACTAGTTGAAATTGGGAAAGGAGTATGTCAAGGCTGTATACTGTCACCCTGCTTATTTAACTTATATGCAGAGTACATCTTGCGAAATGCTGGGCTGGATGACTCAGAAACTGAAATCAAAATTGCTGGGAGAAATATCAATAACCTCAGATATGCAGATGACACCACCCTAATGGCAGAAAGTGAAGAGAAACTAAAGAACCTCTTGATGAAGGTAAAAAAGGAGAGTGAAAAAGCTGGCTTAAAACTCAACATTCAGAAAACTAAGATCATGGCATCACCAACTCGATGGACATGAGTTTGGGTAGACTCCGGGAGTTTGTGATAGACAGGGAGGCATGGCATGCTGTGATTCATGGGGTCGCAAAGAGTCAGACACGACTGAGTGACTGAACTGAACTGAACTGAACTGAAGTAAAGATCATGGCATCTGGTCCCATTACTTCCTGGTAAATAGATGGGGAAACAATGGAAACAGTGACAGACTTTATTTTCTTGGGCTTCAAAATTGCTGCAGATGGTGATTGCAGCCATGAAATTACAAGATGCTTGCTCCTTGGAAGAAAAGCTATGACAAACCTAGAGAGTGTATTAAAAAGCAGAGACATTACTTTGCAGACAAAGATCCGCCTAGCCAAAGCTATGGTTTTTCCAGTAGTCATATATGGATTTGAGAGCTGGGCAATAGAAAAGGCTGAGTGCCAAAGAAATGATGCTTTTGAACTGTGGTGCTGGAGAAGATTCTTGAGAGACCTTTGGACAGCAAGGAGATCAAATGAGTCAATCTTAAAGGAAATCAACCCTGAATAGTCACTGGAAGGACTGATGCTGAAGTTGAAGCTCCAGTACTTTGGCCACCTAATGTGAAAAGCCGACTCATGTGAAAAGACCCTGATGCTGGGAAAGATTGAAGGCAGGAGGAGAAGGGGTCGACAGAGAATGAGATGGTTGGATGGCATCATTGACTCAATGGACATGAGTTTGAGCAAACTCTGGGAGATGGTGAAGGACAGGAAGCCTGGCGTGCTATAGTCCATGGGATCCAAAAGAGTCGGGCACGACTGAGTGACTGAACAGCAATAACAGCAACCTAGGAGTCTGTTCAAAGATTTAGGTAATATTGTGGAAAAACTTATCATCATGGGCCATCTGGGAAGTAAGTAGGTTTGAACCTGTTTTGTGTTGGCGGATTGCTTCATACATCTTGAACCTGTCTCTTAGTCCTAAGACTAGGTCAGTTCAGTTAAAAGGCTGTATCTCATTTCAGGAGGCAGGATGCAGGTGGGCTCCCAAAGGTAGACCAATGTGGTGGAAGTATGCCAGTATTTAATAAGAGGCAATTCTATGGAAACAGAAGAAAATGATTGATGATTGGAGCAAACCATAATCACAGTTTGTAAGTTCTGATGGCAGCCAATTAAGAAGATTTTTAGATGTCTGGCTGAAGCATTTTTAGATGAAGTGAGGGCAGGCCATGACAATTTGATAGATTTCCCTGGTTTGTAATTTGAATGTCTCTGGTGATCTTTCTGATTGGTCCACACAGCAGTAGGCACAAAATTGTCCATACACGGGCTGTTGTATTGATTTCTTTGAAGTTTATATCAAGTTTCCAACTTTCAGCTTGCATGACTTCAGAAAAAGGGCTATTTTGGTTCTCAATGATTCCAACTCAGGAGGATGGGAGAAAAATTGGAAATGTTAGTATGGAGAGTTGTAGTCAAATATTGGAGGAAAGTAGAATAGTTCAGGATCTAGTCTGATTTGGAGGTAGAAACTCAGAGACAATTAACAGCACTAGATTTTGATATCCACAAAGGTGTATTATAGTTTCTAATGAGACAGAATTTTTCCTTCTACAGTCACCCAAATTTCTATCAGAGATAACCAAAATAAGACTAATTTGTTTGTAAAATGAGTTCTGTTTCCTTAAACGTGGCCTGGTTATTTACATAAGTGCAGCAAGAATAGTGATTGATCATATGGACTCTTAAATTGGCTTTCCTGGAACTTTTCATAAGGTGTCTCGGATTGAACTTTTAAATGCCTCTCAAGGTAAGGAACCCATTCCAGTGTTCTTGCCTGGAGAATCCCAGGGATGGGGGAGCCTGGTAGGCTGCTGTCTATGGGGTCGCACAGAGTCGGACATGACTAAAGCGACTTAGCAGCAGCAGCAGCAGCAAGGTAAGGAAGCCAAGCCAAACCAACTGTGCCATCAGACTCACCTGCAATATCTATAGATTTGAGTGAACTCCTTCTCAAGGTCCTGCAAGTATTGTGAAATTCCTGCACATGCCAGGAAATAACTTCCTTTTTCACTTGGTAAGGCTTCTGGGAACCCTGAAAGTGAGGTGCTAGGCTCAGGTGTTCTTCCAAGGGACTTTATTGGCTCCCTAAAGTCAATCTTAGTTCCTTAAAGCTATCTGGTCATATCTGAGTCTGTGTATGTTTCTTCTTAAATATGACATTTCAATCAAAACCTTGGCAGTACAACCAATGTTTTCAATTGTGTCTTGTTACAAGGAGAACAGATTATATTGAACTTACGCAAGTAACTATATTGCCATGAAAATAAGAGTACTCACTGAGAGGTTTTGAATTCAAGAGGGATCAGGTAGGGAGAAAAAGAGAAGTGGTTCAATTCTGCTTATAAAGGCATAATTTACCTCATTCCCGTAAGTCATAGTTTAAGAAGAAAATTTTCCTTATAATCTGGAAAATGAAAGATTAAAGAATCAGAAATAAGGGACTTCCCTGGTGGTTCAGTGTTTAAGACCCACCTTGCAGTGCAGGGGATGTAGGTTCGATCCCTGGTCAAGGAACTAAGATCCCACCTGCCATGGAGCATTTAAGCCTGCACGCCACAACTACAACTACTGAGCCCATTCTCCACTACTAGAGAGGCCATGTGTCTCAGTGAAAGATCCCACATGATGCAATGAGGATCCGGCATGCTGCAAGTAAGACCCAAGGCAGCCAAATAAATAAATATTTAAAAATCATCAATAAAAAGTCATAAAAATTATAATCATTCTCTTCTGTTCATTCAGTTACATGTAATTAATACTTGTTCCCCTTGAATCTAGCTTTTTTCCACATTAGTTTTGGAAGTTTTTATCTCTTTCAGTTTTATAATCTTAAATTCATCAGAAACCTGTTTCCTAGAGTCTTTGCTAAGAATCTCCTTGAAGGTGAAACATTTTTGTAGAAACACTTTTGTAAAATCATAACTGTGTCTAAATGACAAAAGACAGAAAAAAATGGTTATTGTTAGTCATTCATTATACTGGGATTGACAAGAAAATTTGGTTATTGTGATAACATTTTAAGGTAATAAATGGAATTATGGCTGATAACATTATATTAGGACATACTGATTTCTAGGAATTTCACATAATTTCTGAAACATTTAATACATATACCTACAAAACACAACATAAAGAAGGCTTTGTATTACTTCTTATTTGACAATGCTTCCCATGTGATTTAGTATATAAACAAGCCTAATTAGTAAAATATCTCTCTTTTTCATAAGGAGAAAGAACACATCTTTTGAAATGTTCCAAGGGCCCTCTGAAAAATTTCAGTTAGTTTGAGGTTAAAAAAAAAAGGACTTTGTTTTAGATTTTGATATTGTAAAGTTTGTCAAAAACATCAAAGAGATTTTAAAATTACCGGACAAATAGGATCATAGGTTACTCTGAAATAATATCTAGTTATCCTTTTAACCATTTTGACAAAGGCCTTAAAGGCAACTACAGAAGATTACATAGTTCTGGGCAAAATTTAGCTCTTAATCTTGAGAAGGCCAGGTTTATTTCAGTAAGTAAAGACCTGATGATAAAGATAACATGAAGCACAGTAAGTTATTTTTATCAGACACAAAAAATCTTTGCTTTCCAAATCGGTTACCCAAGAGAAAGAAAGGAGGAAATAAAACTTTTGTAATTGTTTATCAAGAGCAGACCAGTAATCCAATAAAACTTTTTTCTTTCAGCAGATGAAGAAAATGTTTAGTTTTACATAAGGAGACTGTTGGTGTGTGTGTATGTGCTAAGTCATTCAGTCATGTGCAACCCTGTGGACTGTAGCCCATCAGACTCCTCTGTCCCTGGGATTCTCTAGGCAAGAATACTGGAGTGGGTTGCCACTTCCTACTCTAGGGGATCTTCCCAATTCAGGGATAGAACTCACGTCTCTTATGTCTCCTGCATTGGCAGGTGGGTTCTTTACCACTAGTGCCACCTGGGAAACCTCAGACTATTGGTATTAAAGCTCAATTTAAAAGATCTCTTCAAATAACAATTCAATTTTTAGCCAAATTGACCACACAAGATTTCTTCTTTTTTCTTTCTCTTTTCGTTTATGATCACTGATTCCTATATTATCTGTCTAGATGATCTGTCCCTTGATGTGAGTTGGGGTCTTAATGTCCACTACTATTATTGTATTGCTGTCAATGTCTTCCTTTATGTCTATTAATATTTGCTGTAGTTAGATGTTCCTGTGTTAGATGTTTGCAAGTTTACAACTGTTATATCCTCTGTTTGAATTTCCCTTTATCATTTTTAATGACCTTTTTTGTCTTTTGTCAAAGATTTTGTTTTAAAGTCTATTTTGTCTGATATGACTATTGCTGCCCCAGCTTCCTTTTGAGTTCCATTTGCATGGAATATCTTTTTCCATCCCCTTTCTTTCAGTCTGTGTGTATCTTTAGCTAGGAAGTGAGTCTTTAGTAGGCGGTGTATAGGTCAGCCTTTAAAAAAAAAATCCTTTCAGCCAATCTGTGTCTTTTGTTTGTAACATTTAATTCCATTATATTTAAAAGAATTATTGATAGGCATGTATTTACTGCCATTTTGTTTCTTGTTTTCTGGTTGTTTTGAGGATCTTCTCTGTTCTTCTTTCAGTCTCTTCCCTTGTAGTTTAATGCTTTTTCTTTAGTGTTATGAAACACTAAAGAGTTTCTTTCCTTTTGTTGTTTGTATATCTATTGTAGGCTTTTGGCTTTTGTTTACCATGAGATTCATATATATTAACCTATATATATTTGTTTTAAACTGGTAGTCATTTAATTTAAACGCATTCTAAAATCTCTACATTTTTATTTCTTCCCCTATGTTTTATGTTTTTGTTCCATATTTTACATCTTTATGTGTATCCTTTAACTCTTTATTGTAGCTAGAATTGATTTTATGTCTTTTGTTTTCTAACCTTCATACTAGCTTTTAAAGTGGTTGATCCACTGCCTTTATTATTTATTTGCCAGTGAGATTTCTTTATTTTAAAAAATTTTAGTTGTGAACCAGTTATTACAATATAAAATTCACTACTTTATGCATAATAGTTGGAGTGAGGTTTTTTTGCTCAGATGGCTAATTTACTGTTTGTGAGTAAGACTCTTAAGATTTGAGTTTGTTCTTGAGAAGCAGTCTTAAGGAGCTTGTTAAGAGTTAGGGCAAGAGAGCTCTGTTAGCAGTTTGCATTTAAAAAGGGTTCTTTCCACTTTTTTCCCTTTAGTCTCAAGAGTGTTTTAGTTACCTCCTCCGCTGTTTACATTTCAAAGACATAGTAAGATTTATGTGGCAGAGAAAGAAAATGTAAGTTTTCTCCTGGGACTTTCTGTGCTTTTTGGATGGTTTTGGCAGTTTCAGTTAAAATGTAGTAGAACCAACCTGTAAGTAGGGGGTGTGTGTGGTGCTAAGTCACTTTAGTTGTATCAGACTCTGTGGGACCCTATGAACGGTAGTCTGCCACGCTCCTCTGTCCATTGGATTCTCCAAGCAGGAATGCTGGAATGGCTTTCCATGTCCTCCTCTAGGGGGTCTTCCTGACCTAGGGATTGAACCCATGTCTCTTCTGTCTCCTGCATTGGCAGACCAGTTCTTTACCGCTAGGGCCACCTGGGAAGCCCAAGTCAGGGGAATACCCTGTAAAGAATAATTTTCTGGACCTAGGGTCAAATGGGGCCTCTTCACTATTGGAAATGAAGGAGAGGTCATTTGGGTCACCATGGTCATGGAAGTGATAAAACTAGTTTACCTAGTTTTGCACAGCAAGGAGATGAACTTTATCTCAATGTTTTCTTTTCAATGTGAGCCTTGGCAGCAATCCCTATGGTGGAAGAATGAGCATGGTGTCAGGCAATAAACACCCAAATGAGGAGACGGTGTTACAAACGTCAGGGGCTCTAGAGGCCTTTTTTTTTTTTGTGTGTGTGTGTTTTCATACCTAAAAGAAGCAGAAGATATTAAGAAGAGGTGGCAAGAATACACAGAAGAACTATACAAAAGAGATCTTCATGACCCAGATAACCAAGATGCTATGATCACTTACCTAGAGCCAGACATCTTGGAGTGCAAAGTCAAGTGGGCCTTAGGAAGCATCACTACGAACAAAGCTAGTGGAGGTGATGGAATTCCAGCTGAGCTATTTCAAATCCTAAAAGATGATGCTGTGAAAGGGCTGTGCTCAATATGCTAGCAAATTTGGAGAACTCAGCAATGGCCACAGGACTGGAAAAGATAAGTTTTCATTCCAGTCCCAAAGAAGGGCAATGACACAGAATGTTCAAAATACTTCACAATAGTGCTCATTTCACATGCTAGCAAAATAATGCTCAAAATTCTCCAAGTGAGGCTTCAACAGTATGTAAACTGAGAATTCCCAGATGTTCAAGCTGGATTTAGAAAAGGCAGACATCAAATTGCTGACATCCATTGGCTCATAGAAAAAGCAAGAGAATTCCAGAAAAGCATCTACTTCTGCTTCATTGACTACACTAAAGCCTTTGACTGTGGATCACAATAAACTGTGGAAAATTCTTAAAGAGACAGGAATACCAGACCATCTTACCTGACTCCTGTGAAACCTGTATGCAGGTCAAGAAGCAACAGTTAGAACCGGACATGGAAAAACAGACTGGTTCAAAATGGGGAAAGGAGTACGTCACAGCTATATATTTAACATATATGCAGAGTACATCATGTGAAATGCTGGGTTGGATGAAGCACAAGTTGGAATCAAGATTGCCAGGAGCAATATCAATAACCGCAGATATGCAGATGATGCCACCCTAATGGCAGGAGCTAAAGAGCCTCTTGATGAAGGTGAAAGAGGAGAGTGAAAAAGCTGGCTTAAAACTCAACATTCAAAAAACCAAGATCATGGCATCTGGTCCTGTCACTTCATGGCAAATTGATGGGGAAACAGTGGAAGCTGTGGCAGACTTAATTTTCTTGGGCTTTGAAATCACTGTGGATGGTGCAGGTGGTGACTGCAGCCATGAAATTATAAGATGCTTGCTCCTTGGAAGAAAAGCTATGACATACTAGACAGTGTATTAAAAAGCAGAGACATTACTTTGCAGACAAAGATCCATCTAGTCAAAGCTATGGTTTTTCCAGTAGTCATGTATGGGTATGAGAGTTGGACTATAAATAAAGCTGAGCACCAAAGAATTGATGCTTTTGAACTGTGGTGTTGGAGAAGACTCTTGAGAGTCCCTTGGACTGCAAGGAGATCAGACCAATCAATCCTAAAGGATATCAGTCCTGAATATTAACTGGAAGGACTGATGCTGAAGCTGCAATACTTTGACCACTCGATGCGAAGAGCCAGCTCACTAGAAAAGACCCTGATGCTGGGAAAGATTAAAGGCAGGAGGAGAAAGGGATGATAGAGGACAAGATGCTTGGATGGCATCACTGACTTAATGGACATGAGTTTGAGCAAACTCCGGGAGATGGTGAAGGACAGGAAGCCTGGTGTGCTGCGTCATGGGGTTGCAAAGAGTCGGACAGGACTGATTGACTCAACAATAACTAGAGGCCATTGCTTGCCCATTTCTTTCTCTCTTCTCACTGGAGGCCTTAAAAACCCTGCCAGCTTTTCCCTTGGTGGCAGGGAGGACTCACGAGGTGTGTTTGTTAGTTCTGCCTCATTCAGGGGAAAACTGCTGGAGCTCAGGATCTGTGGTACCTTAGTGAAACAAGCATATTGCCCAGATGCATCTTTAAGAATTTTAAAGTCTTTAGAGACACCAGTCAGTTGGTGCATTTTGGCAGCTGTAACAATTCAGAAAATATTACAAACACACAAGCAATAGCCAATTAGTTCACCTCACTCCTTCCTGCTGCATACAATGTTTAATAAATGTTTGAATTTCAGTTAAGGTATAGTTTTTTGATCTCAGTTGCTGCTTGTTTTTCCCTGTTACCTTAATCTTATGTGTTTTTATCAGAAAAATGTGGCTGATGTCACTGTGAGTCCCTTCATAGGTGGCAACTTCCCAGGGTGTCCCAGGAGACCTCCCTGGAATTGGGTTCTGTCTCCATTGTCAAATGTGTCTTTGACAGAAGCCCCTTGGCCTCTGAAGCATAATACCAGAGTCTTAGAATCTTGGTATACATGACGTTGAATAACACCCAGGAGATATCCATGGGATTTTGCCTTTACTAAGGATCTGGGTACTTCCCTAGAGTTTTTTTAGGAGGTGCTGGTACCACATAATCAAGACATTTATATTTACTCATCACTTTTTTAAAAAAGTAACATCATGCTGGGATTAGACCCATAATATCCCACTGGGTCAGGAGATGAAGAGCAACAGTAGTGAGTGAAGTGGTAACACAGAGACTATAGGCCTGTGTTATATTTTCCCTCCTCTGGTGTCATGGGCTTCTGGTTTCAAGGCTACTTCACTATTCTGGGTTAGGACATGTCATCTGCGCGTGGCCCACTGTCTCTGTAATTGTAGGTAGAGGTCTCCCATCCTCCTCACCTACTGGAACATTTTTCTCATTCCTTTTAGCCCAGAGCTTCTCCTTGTGTCTTCCCTGGTGGCTCAGTGGTAAAGAATCCACCTGCAGTACGAGAGATGCAGGTTCGATCCCTGGGTCGGGAAGATCCCCTGGAGAAGCAAATGGCAACCCACTCCAGTATTCTTGTCTGAGAAATCCCATGGACAGAGGCTCCTGGTGGGCTACAGTCCATGGGGTTGCAAAATATTGGGCAGGACTTAGCAAGTCAGTGATAATAACAACTCTCCTTGGATGGTGACAATAGCCTTGTGATCCAGTTCACTCTCCTTAGTTCTTTTTTGCCTTGAGGCATGGAGGACTCTTATGTACATTAATGGTCAATTAAGGTCTTTATACTTAGTGGTCTTATCATCTCCTTAGATCATGTGGTCTTGATTATGCTTCTCTGGATAGGTCATTGGATTATTATAGCAGCTGTGACATTTTGGGTTGGATACCATAGGCAACACACAACAGAGGCAATCTGAGAAAGCGTGTAACAGTCCAACAGATCCTCAATAGGTAGGTGGTGTTGGTATCTGAGTTATGTGGTAGGTACACAAGTTACAGGTAAAGCACATTCCCTTCTGTTAATTGCAAGGGCAATCATGCAGTCCTGCCAACGACACCAATTGTTTTGTACCAGTCTCAGGCTCTCAATAGTCAGTGATATGGTTGGATTGGCCTTCGTGGTTCTTATTATGATTGAAAGATGCCCTTCTTAATAACCATCATGGAACTTTGAAAAAATAAATGTTTATTACTTTGAAGATCTGGAAATTACACAGCACACCCAGGGCCACACTATGAGGTCATGAAGAGAGAGAGAGACAGGGAGACATGCAGAGAGAGAAAGAGAGAGAATGGGCCTCAGTTCAGTCACTCAGTCGTGTCCGACTCTTTGAGACCCCATGAACTGCAGCACGCCAGGCTTCCCTATCCACCACCAATTCCTGGAGCTTGCTTAAACTCATGTCCACTGAATCAGTGATGCCCTCCAACCATCTCATCCTATGTCGTCCCCCTTTTCTCCTGCCTTCCATCTTTCCCAGCAACAGGATCTTTTCCAATGAGTCAATCCTTCACATCAGGTGGCCAAAGTATTGGAGTTTCAGCTTCAGCATCATGTGCACACCAGGAGAATGGGCCTAGGATCCTGTTTTTATTGGCGTCAAGGGTAGAGTTTGAAGTGCTCACTCTTTATTGGTGAATTTAAAACCTAACAGCAGGAATTTAAAGTGCAGAAAGAGAAATAAACCAAGTAGCCCAAATGGTCAGTTATTAAAGTCAACCAAGGTCTCTAAAAAAAAGAACTTCCACGCAGGCATCTGGGCCTGGCTCTTACATCCTGTGGCTAGCAAAGTGTTTATTTGAGATAGACTTCTTTGAAGTGGGTGCCTCTTTGAAAGGGGTGCCTTGGCAATCAAAGCTTGTCAGGCAGTTGCATTCAAAAAAGAAAAAGGAAAAAAAAAAGCCAAATGTTAGGGCTTACAGTACAAGCCTGGCGTGGTGTTCTGAGAAAAGATATCTATCAACTCTTCTTAGACCTGAACCTTTCCTGGAAAGTCTCTCAGTTTTAAATTTTTGCCTGTTTTTCTGGGAAAGCCGTTTCAATTGTGAATTCACAGTTTTTGCTCTGAATGGGCTCATGATCAAACAGGACTGTTGTCGATTCTCACCTCAGTGCCTGGAGTCTACCATCCTACCTTGTGATGGTGCTAAGTCCTCCAGAATTGCTCAGTCCTTTGCTAGGGTTGTGCATTTGAGATCTTTTCTTGGTAATGGCATGAGGCTGGCTAGCTATAGAAGCTTAGGTAAGTCTGCAACTTTTCTTTTTTGGCCTTTTGCTCCTCTGGATCCATTTTTCCATCCCACTCTGTGCCCTGGGAGGCTGAGTTCAGTAAACTGCATCACTTGGGTTTCCTTGCCAGCTGACTGCCTGCTGGGTTCAGACTGTGGCAGTCCCTTCCCTGCCTGGTTGGTTGCCATGGCTACATGGATGGCTTCCATCCTCCTTGACTCCCCTGCACAGCCACTTCTGCACACCTGAGGCTCTCACATGGCTCCCTTTGCATCTTCCAGTCCAGAACCAGTGATGGCTGCCCTTGTTTGTAGTTGTTGGATACTTCATTCACCCTTGGTGTTTCCTTGATTGCTATTCACTTCAGTGGCTCAGTCGTGTCCGACTCTTTGTGACCCCATGGACTGCAGCAAGTCAGGCTTCCCTGTCCATCACCAACTCCTGGAGCTTGCTCAATCTCATGTCCATCAAGTTGGTGATGCCATCCAGCCATCTCATCCTCTGTCATCCTCTTCTCCTCCTGCCTTCATTCTTTCCCAATATCACGGTCTTTTCCAGTGAGTCAGTTCTTCACATCAGGTGGCCAAAGTATTGGAGTTTCAGCTTCAGCATCAGTCCTTCCAATGAATATTCAGAATTGATTTCCTTTAGGATTGACTGGTTTGATCTCCTGAGTCCAAGGGACTCTCAAGAGTCTTCTCCATCACCACAGTTCAAATGCATCAATTCTTCCGCGCTCAGTTTTTTTTATGTAATCCAACTCTCACATCTATACATGACTACTGGAAAAAACATAGCTTTGACTAGACGGACCTTTGTTGGCAAAGTAATGTCTCTGCATTTTAGTATGCTGTCTAGTTTGGTCATAACTTTCCTTCCGAGGAGCAAACGTCTTTTAAATTCATGGCCGCAGTCACCATCTGCAGTAATATTTGAGCCCAAGAAAATAAAGTCTGTGACTGTTTCCATTGTTTCCCTATCGATTTGCCATGAAGTGATGGGATCAGATGCCTTGATCTTAGTTTTTTGAATGTTGAATTTTAAGCCAGCTTTTTCACTCTCTTCTTTCACTTTCATCAAGCGGCTCTTTAGTTCCTCTTCACTTTCTGCCATAAGGATGGTATCATCTGCGTATCTGAGGTTATTGATATTTCTCCCGGCAATCTTTCTTTTTTTTT